>NC_090932.1:521721242-522968022 GCF_040938575.1 Ambystoma mexicanum
GGCAGTGAGCCATTTCTCAATTGGCTTTCAAAACTGCATGGTCTAGCCAACTAGATGCTTAAAGGTACAAATCTCAGAAGGCCCAGAGCCTACGGCCACACCACACTGAATGCGCCTGATCTCGTCTGATCTCATGAAGCTAAGCAGTGTCGGGCCTAGTTAGTACTTGGATGGGAGACCGCCTGGGAATACCAGGTGCTGTAGGCTTTTTTGTGCTCCATGTTCAGACAGTGAGCCATTTCTCAATTGGCTTTCAAAACTGCATTGTCTAGCCAACTAGATGCTTAAAGGAACAAATCTCAGAAGGCCCAGAGCCTAAGGCCACACCACACTGAATGCGCCTGATCTCGTCTGATCTCAGAAGCTAAGCAGTGTCGGGCCTAGTTAGTACCTGGATGGGAGACCGCCTGGGAATACCAGGTGCTGTAGGCTTTTTTGTGCTCCATGTTCAGGCAGTGAGCCATTTCTCAATTGGCTTTCAAAACTGCATGGTCTAGCCAACTAGATGCTTAAAGGTACAAATCTCAGAAGGCCCAGAGCCTACGGCCACACCACACTGAATGTGCCTGATCTCGTCTGATCTCAGAAACTAAGCAGTGTCGGGCCTAGTTAGTACCTGGATGGGAGACCGCCTGGGAATACCAGGTGCTGTAGGCTTTTTTGTGCTCCATGTTCAGGCAGTGAGCCATTTCTCAATTGGCTTTCAAAACTGCATGGTCTAGCCAACTAGATGCTTAAAGGTACAAATCTCAGAAGGCCCAGAGCCTACGGCCACACCACACTGAATGTGCCTGATCTCGTCTGATCTCAGAAGCTAAGCAGTGTCGGGCCTAGTTAGTACCTGGATGGGAGACCGCCTGGGAATACCAGGTGCTGTAGGCTTTTTTGTGCTCCATGTTCAGGCAGTGAGCCATTTCTCAATTGGCTTTCAAAACTGCATGGTCTAGCCAACTAGATGCTTAAAGGTACAAATCTCAGAAGTCCCAGAGCCTACGGCCACACCACAGTGTCGGGCCTAGTTAGTACCTGGATGGGAGACCGCCTGGGAATACCAGGTGCTGTAGGCTTTTTTGTGCTCCATGTTCAGGCAGTGAGCCATTTCTCAATTGGCTTTCAAAACTGCATGGTCTAGCCAACTAGATGCTTAAAGGTACAAATCTCAGAAGGCCCAGAGCCTACGGCCACACCACACTGAATGCCCCTGATCTCAGAAGCTAAGCAGTGTCAGGCCTAGTTAGTACCTGGATGGGAGACCGCCTGGGAATACCAGGTGCTGTCGGATTTTTTGTGCTCCATGTTCAGGCAGTGAGCCATTTCTCAATTGGCTTTCAAAACTGCATGGTCTAGCCAACTAGATGCTTAAAGGTACAAATCTCCGAAGGCCCAGAGCCTACGGCCACACCACACTGAATGTGCCTGATCTCGTCTGATCTCAGAAGCTAAGCAGTGTCGGGCCTAGTTAGTACCTGGATGGGAGACCGCCTGGGAATACCAGGTGCTGTAGGCTTTTTTGTGCTCCATGTTCAGGCAGTGAGCCATTTCTCAATTGGCTTTCAAAACTGCATGGTCTAGCCAACTAGATGCTTAAAGGTACAAATCTCAGAAGGCCCAGAGCCTACGGCCACACCACACTCAATGCGCCTGATCTCGTCTGATCTCAGAAGCTAAGCAGTGTCGGGCCTAGTTAGTACCTGGATGGGAGACCGCCTGGGAATACCAGGTGCTGTAGGCTTTTTTGTGCTCCATGTTCAGGCAGTGAGCCATTTCTCAATTGGCTTTCAAAACTGCATGGTCTAGCCAACTAGATGCTTAAAGGTACAAATCTCAGAAGGCCCAGAGCCTACGGCCACACCACACCGAATGTGCCTGATCTCGTCTGATCTCAGAAGCTAAGCAGTGTCGGGCATAGTTAGTACCTGGATGGGAGACCGCCTGGGAATACCAGGTTCTGTAGGCTTTTTTGTGCTCTATGATTAGTAATTGTGCCACTTCTCAATTTCTTTTTAAATTTGCTTATGATTCCAAAATAAATGTATCCCTTTTAATAGCGGAAATGTTGGACAACAACATGAGGGCTGGCGCTACCTATTTACATAAAATTAACATACGGGTAGTGTGTTCATGGGTAATAAATCTACCTTCACATGTAATGCAGTAATGCAGTTCAGAGAATATTGAGTCCATAAAGAGTCTTGAAAGAAAGCCATGGTTGTGTTGGTTGTTCTCTCCAACTCCCTGCAACAGAAACAGGATGGATGGAGTAAAGTTATCCAACCAGACATAGGAGTCCTGAATGGGCCCACAAGTCTTATATATCTCGCCTGATCGAGCCTGATCGAGCGCTGATCGGGTGATGAGCGTGGTATCATGTTGCAAGTGGCTTTATGGCTTAGCTTACTAACTGTAAATGCAAAAGAGTAATACTCTTAGCATTTCTCAATTTTAGGGCTACACCACAATGAATGCGCCCGATCTCGGAAGCTAAGCAGTTTTGGGCCTAGTTAGTACCTGGATGGGAGACCGCCTGGGAATACCAGGTGCTGTAGGCTTTTCTGTGCTCCATGTTCAGGCAGTGAGCCATTTCTCAATTGGCTTTCAAAACTGCATGGTCTAGCCAACTAGATGCTTAAAGGTACAAATCTCAGACGGCCCAGAGCCTACGGCCACACCACACTGAATGTGCCTGATCTCGTCTGATCTCAGAAGCTAAGCAGTGTCGGGCCTAGTTAGTACCTGGATGGGAGACCGCCTGGGAATACCAGGTGCTGTAGGCTTTTTTGTGCTCCATGTTCAGGCAGTGAGCCATTTCTCAATTGGCTTTCAAAACTGCATGGTCTAGCCAACTAGATGCTTAAAGGTACAAATCTCAGAAGGCCCAGAGCCTACGGCCACACCACACTGAATGTGCCTGATCTCGTCTGATTTCAGAAGCTAAGCAGTGTCAGGCCTAGTTAGTACCTGGATGGGAGACCGCCTGGGAATACATGGTGCTGTAGGCTTTTTTGTGCTCCATGTTCAGGCAGTGAGCCATTTCTCAATTGGCTTTCAAAACTGCATGTTCTAGCCAACTAGATGCTTAAAGGTACAAATCTCAGAAGGCCCAGAGCCTACGGCCACATCACACTGAATGCGCTGATCTCAGAAGCTAAGCAGTGTCGGGCCTAGTTAGTACCTGGATGGGAGACCGCCTGGGAATACCAGGTGCTGTAGGCTTTTTTGTGCTCCATGTTCAGGCAGTGAGCCATTTCTCAATTGGCTTTCAAAACTGCATGGTCTAGCCAACTAGATGCTTAAAGGTACAAATCTCAGAAGGCCCAGAGCCTACGGCCACACCACACTGAATGTGCCTGATCTCGTCTGATCTCAGAAGCTAAGCAGTGTCGGGCCTAGTTAGTACCTGGATGGGAGACCGCCTGGGAATACCAGGTGCTGTAGGCTTTTTTGTGCTCCATGTTCAGGCAGTGAGCCATTTCTCAATTGGCTTTCAAAACTGCATGGTCTAGCCAACTAGATGCTTAAAGGTACAAATCTCAGAAGGCCCAGAGCCTACGGCCACACCACACTGAATGTGCCTGATCTCGTCTGATCTCAGAAGCTAAGCAGTGTCGGGCCTAGTTAGTACCTGGATGGGAGACCGCCTGGGAATACCAGGTGCTGTAGGCTTTTTTGTGCTCCATGTTCAGGCAGTGAGCCATTTCTCAATTGGCTTTCAAAACTGCATGGTCTAGCCAACTAGATGCTTAAAGGTACAAATCTCAGAAGGCCCAGAGCCTACGGCCACACCACACTGAATGCGCCTGATCTCGTCTGATTTCAGAAGCTAAGCAGTGTCAGGCCTAGTTAGTACCTGAATGGGAGACCGCCTGGGAATACAGGGTGCTGTAGCCTTTTTTGTGCTCCATGTTCAGGCAGTGAGCCATTTCTCAATTGGCTTTCAAAACTGCATGTTCAAGCCAACTAGATGCTTAAAGGTACAAATCTCAGAAGGCCCAGAGCCTACGGCCACACCACACTGAATGCGTCTGATCTCAGAAGCTAAGCAGTGTCGGGCCTAGTTTGTACCTGGATGGGAGACCGCCTGGGAATACCAGGTGCTGTAGGCTTTTTTGTGCTCCATGTTCAGGCAGTGAGCCATTTCTCAATTGGCTTTCAAAACTGCATGGTCTAGCCAACTAGATGCTTAAAGGTACAAATCTCAGAAGGCCCAGAGCCTACGGCCACACCACACTGAATGCGCCTGATCTCGTCTGATTTCAGAAGCTAAGCAGTGTCGGGCCTAGATAGTACCTGGATGGGAGACCGCCTGGGAATACCAGGTGCTGTAGGCTTTTTTGTGCTCTATGATTAGTAATTGTGCCACTTCTCAATTTCTTTTTAAATTTGCTTATGATTCCAAAATAAATGTATCCCTTTTACTAGCGGAAATGTTGGACAACAACATGAGGGCTGGCGCTACCTATTTACATAAAATTAACATACGGGTAGTGTGTTCATGGGTAATAAATCTACCTTCACATGTAATGCAGTTCAGAGAATATTGAGTCCATAAAGAGTCTTGAAAGAAAGCCATGGTTGTGTTGGTTGTTCTCTCCAACTCCCTGCAACAGAAACAGGATGGATGGAGTAAAGTTATCCTACCAGACATAGGAGTCCTGAATGGGCCCACAAGTCTTATATATCTCGCCTGATCGAGCGCTGATCGGGTGATGAGCGTGGTATCATGTTGCAAGTGGCTTTATGGCTTAGCTTACTAACTGTAAATGCATAAGAGTAATACTCTTAGCATTTCTCAATTTTAGGGCTACACCACAATGAATGCGCCCGATCTCGGAAGCTAAGCAGTTTCGGGCCTAGTTAGTACCTGGATGGGAGACCGCCTGGGAATACCAGGTGCTGTAAGCTTTTTTGTGCTCCATGTTCAGGCAGTGAGCCATTTCTCAATTGGCTTTCAAAACTGCATGGTCTAGCCAACTATATGCTTAAAGGTACAAATCTCAGAAGGCCCAGAGCCTATGGCCACACCACACTGAATGCGCCTGATCTCGTCTGATCTCAGAAGCTAAGCAGTGTCGGGCCTAGTTAGTACCTGGATGGGAGACCGCCTGGGAATACCAGGTGCTGTAGGCTTTTTTGTGCTCTATGATTAGTAATTGTGCCACTTCTCAATTTCTTTTTAAATTTGCTTATGATTCCAAAATAAATGTATCCCTTTTAATAGCGGAAATGTTGGACAACAACATGAGGGCTGGCGCTACCTATTTACATAAAATTAACATACGGGTAGTGTGTTCATGGGTAATAAATCTACCTTCACATGTAATGCAGTTCAGAGAATATTGAGTCCATAAAGAGTCTTGAAAGAAAGCCATGGTTGTGTTGGTTGTTCTCTCCAACTCCCTGCAACAGAAACAGGATGGATGGAGTAAAGTTATCCAACCAGACATAGGAGTCCTGAATGGGCCCACAAGTCTTATATATCTCGCCTGATCGAGCCTGATCCAGCGCTGATCGGGTGATGAGCGTGGTATCATGTTGCAAGTGGCTTTATGGCTTAGCTTACTAACTGTAAATGCAAAAGAGTAATACTCTTAGCATTTCTCAATTTTAGGGCTACACCACAATGAATGCGCCTGATCTCGGAAGCTAAGCAGTTTCGGGCCTAGTTAGTACCTGGATGGGAGACCGCCTGGGAATACCAGGTGCTGTAGGCTTTTTTGTGCTCCATGTTCAGGCAGTGAGCCATTTCTCAATTGGCTTTCAAAACTGCATGGTCTAGCCAACTAGATGCTTAAAGGTACAAATCTCAGAAGGCCCAGAGCCTACGGCCACACCACACTGAATGCGCCTGATCTCGTCTGATCTCAGAAGCTAAGCAGTGTCGGGCCTAGTTAGTACCTGGATGGGAGACCGCCTGGGAATACCAGGTGCTGTAGGCTTTTTTGTGCTCCATGTTCAGGCAGTGAGCCATTTCTCAATTGGCTTTCAAAACTGCATGGTCTAGCCAACTAGATGCTTAAAGGTACAAATCTCAGAAGGCCCAGAGCCTACGGCCACACCACACTGAATGCGCCTGAACTCGTCTGATCTCAGAAGCTAAGCAGTGTCGGGCCTAGTTAGTACCTGGATGGGAGACCGCCTGGGAATACCAGGTTCTGTAGGCTTTTTTGTGCTCTATGATTAGTAATTGTGCCACTTCTCAATTTCTTTTTAAATTTGCTTATGATTCCAAAATAAATGTATCCCTTTTAATAGCGGAAATGTTGGACAACAACATGAGGGCTGGCGCTACCTATTTACATAAAATTAACATACGGGTAGTGTGTTCATGGGTAATAAATCTACCTTCACATGTAATGCAGTTCAGAGAATATTGAGTCCATAAAGAGTCTTGAAAGAAAGCCATGGTTGTGTTGGTTGTTCTCTCCAACTCCCTGCAACAGAAACAGGATGGATGGAGTAAAGTTATCCAACCAGACATAGGAGTCCTGAATGGGCCCACAAGTCTTATATATCTCGCCTGATCGAGCCTGATCGAGCGCTGATCGGGTGATGAGCGTGGTATCATGTTGCAAGTGGCTTTATGGCTTAGCTTACTAACTGTAAATGCATAAGAGTAATACTCTTAGCATTTCTCAATTTTAGGGCTACACCACAATGAATGCGCCCGATCTCGGAAGCTAAGCAGTATCGGGCCTAGTTAGTACCTGGATGGGAGACCGCCTGGGAATACCAGGTGCTGTAGGCTTTTTTGTGCTCCATGTTCAGGCAGTGAGCCATTTCTCAATTGGCTTTCAAAACTGCATGGTCTAGCCAACTAGATGCTTAAAGGTACAAATCTCAGGAGGCCCAGAGCCCACGGCCACACCACACTGAATGCGCCTGATTTCTGATCTCAGAAGCTAAGCAGTGTCGGGCCTAGTTAGTACCTGGATGGGAGACCGCCTGGGAATACCAGGTGCTGTAGGCTTTTTTGTGCTCCATGTTCAGGCAGTGAGCCATTTCTCAATTGGCTTTCAAAACTGCATGGTCTAGCCAACTAGATGCTTAAAGGTACAAATCTCAAAAGGCCCAGAGCCTACGGCCACACCACACTGAATGTGCCTGATCTCGTCTGATCTCAGAAGCTAAGCAGTGTCGGGCCTAGTTAGTACCTGGATGGGAGACCGCCTGGGAATACCAGGTGCTGTAGGCTTTTTTGTGCTCCATGTTCAGGCAGTGAGCCATTTCTCAATTGGCTTTCAAAACTGCATGGTCTAGCCAACTAGATGCTTAAAGGTACAAATCTCAGAAGACCCAGAGCCTACGGCCAGACCACACTGAATGCGCCTGATCTCGTCTGATCTCAGAAGCTAAGCAGTTTCGGGCCTAGTTAGTACCTGGATGGGAGACCGCCTGGGAATACCAGGTGCTGTAGGCTTTTTTGTGCTCCATGTTCAGGCAGTGAGCCATTTCTCAATTGGCTTTCAAAACTGCATGGTCTAGCCAACTAGATGCTTAAAGGTACAAATCTCAGACGGCTCAGAGCCTACGGCCACACCACACTGAATGTGCCTGATCTCGTCTGATCTCAGAAGCTAAGCAGTGTCAGGCCTAGTTAGTACCTGGATGGGAGACCGCCTGGGAATACCAGGTGCTGTAGGCTTTTTTTTGCTCCATGTTCAGGCAGTGAGCCATTTCTCAATTGGCTTTCAAAACTGCATGGTCTAGCCAACTAGATGCTTAAAGGTACAAATCTCAGAAGTCCCAGAGCCTACGGCCACACCACACTGAATGCGCCTGATCTTGTCTGATTTCAGAAGCTAAGCAGTGTCAGGCCTAGTTAGTACCTGGATGGGAGACTGCCTGGGAATACAGGGTGCTGTAGGCTTTTTTGTGCTCCATGTTCAGGCAGTGAGCCATTTCTCAATTGGCTTTCAAAACTGCATGGTCTAGCCAACTAGATGCTTAAAGGTACAAATCTCAGAAGGCCCAGAGCCTACGGCCACACCACACTGAATGCGCCTGATCTAGTCTGATTTCAGAAGCTAAGCAGTGTCGGGCCTAGTTAGTACCTGGATGGGAGACCGCCTGGGAATACCAGGTGCTGTAGGCTTTTTTGTGCTCTATGATTAGTAATTGTGCCACTTCTCAATTTCTTTTTAAATTTGCTTATGATTCCAAAATAAATGTATCCCTTTTACTAGCGGAAATGTTGGACAACAACATGAGGGCTGGCGCTACCTATTTACATAAAATTAACATACGGGTAGTGTGTTCATGGGTAATAAATCTACCTTCATATGTAATGCAGTTCAGAGAATATTGAGTCCATAAAGAGTCTTGAAAGAAAGCCATGGTTGTGTTGGTTGTTCTCTCCAACTCCCTGCAACAGAAACAGGATGGATGGAGTAAAGTTATCCTACCAGACATAGGAGTCCTGAATGGGCCCACAAGTCTTATATATCTCGCCTGATCGAGCGCTGATCGGGTGATGAGCGTGGTATCATGTTGCAAGTGGCTTTATGGCTTAGCTTACTAACTGTAAATGCATAAGAGTAATACTCTTAGCATTTCTCAATTTTAGGGCTACACCACAATGAATGCGCCCGATCTCGGAAGCTAAGCAGTTTCGGGCCTAGATAGTACCTGGATGGGAGACCGCCTGGGAATACCAGGTGCTGTAGGCTTTTTTGTGCTCCATGTTCAGGCAGTGAGCCATTTCTCAATTGGCTTTCAAAACTGCATGGTCTAGCCAACTAGATGCTTAAAGGTACAAATCTCAGAAGGCCCAGAGCCTACGGCCACACCACACTGAATGCGCCTGATCTCGTCTGATCTCAGAAGCTAAGCAGTGTCGGGCCTAGTTAGTACCTGGATGGGAGACCGCCTGGGAATACCAGGTGCTGTAGGCTTTTTTGTGCTCCATGTTCAGGCAGTGAGCCATTTCTCAATTGGCTTTCAAAACTGCATGGTCTAGCCAACTAGATGCTTAAAGGTAGAAATCTCAGAAGGCCCAGAGCCTACGGCCACACCACACTGAATGTGCCTGATCTCGTCTGATCTCAGAAGCTAAGCAGTGTCGGGCCTAGTTAGTACCTGGATGGGAGACCGCCTGGGAATACCAGGTGCTGTAGGCTTTTTTGTGCTCCATGTTCAGGCAGTGAGCCATTTCTCAATTGGCTTTCAAAACTGCATGGTCTAGCCAACTAGATGCTTAAAGGTACAAATCTCAGAAGGCCCAGAGCCTACGGCCACACCACACTGAATGTGCCTGATCTCGTCTGATCTCAGAAGCTAAGCAGTGTCGGGCCTAGTTAGTACCTGGATGGGAGACCGCCTGGGAGTACCAGGTGCTGTAGGCTTTTTTGTGCTCCATGTTCAGGCAGTGAGCCATTTCTCAATTGGCTTTCAAAACTGCATGGTCTAGCCAACTAGATGCTTAAAGGTACAAATCTCAGAAGGCCCAGAGCCTACGGCCACACCACACTGAATGCGCCTGATCTCGTCTGATCTCAGAAGCTAAGCAGTGTCGGGCCTAGTTAGTACCTGGATGGGAGACCGCCTGGGAATACCAGGTTCTGTAGGCTTTTTTGTGCTCTATGATTAGTAATTGTGCCACTTCTCAATTTCTTTTTAAATTTGCTTATGATTCCAAAATAAATGTATCCCTTTTAATAGCGGAAATGTTGGACAACAACATGAGGGCTGGCGCTACCTATTTACATAAAATTAACATACGGGTAGTGTGTTCATGGGTAATAAATCTACCTTCACATGTAATGCAGTTCAGAGAATATTGAGTCCATAAAGAGTCTTGAAAGAAAGCCATGGTTGTGTTGGTTGTTCTCTCCAACTCCCTGCAACAGAAACAGGATGGATGGAGTAAAGTTATCCAACCAGACATAGGAGTCCTGAATGGGCCCACAAGTCTTATATATCTCGCCTGATCGAGCCTGATCGAGCGCTGATCGGGTGATGAGCGTGGTATCATGTTGCAAGTGGCTTTATGGCTTAGCTTACTAACTGTAAATGCATAAGAGTAATACTCTTAGCATTTCTCAATTTTAGGGCTACACCACAATGAATGCGCCCGATCTCGTGAAGCTAAGCAGTATCGGGCCTAGTTAGTACCTGGATGGGAGACCGCCTGGGAATACCAGGTGCTGTAGGCTTTTTTGTGCTCCATGTTCAGGCAGTGAGCCATTTCTCAATTGGCTTTCAAAACTGCATGGTCTAGCCAACTAGATGCTTAAAGGTACAAATCTCAGAAGGCCCAGAGCCCACGGCCACACCACACTGAATGCGCCTGATCTCTGATCTCAGAAGCTAAGCAGTGTCGGGCCTAGTTAGTACCTGGATGGGAGACCGCCTGGGAATACCAGGTGCTGTAGGCTTTTTTGTGCTCCATGTTCAGGCAGTGAGCCATTTCTCAATTGGCTTTCAAAACTGCATGGTCTAGCCAACTAGATGCTTAAAGGTACAAATCTCAGAAGGCCCAGAGCCTACGGCCACACCACACTGAATGCGCCTGATCTCGTCTGATCTCAGAAGCTAAGCAGTGTCAGGCCTAGTTAGTACCTGGATGGGAGACCGCCTGGGAATACCAGGTGCTGTAGGCTTGTTTGTGCTCCATGTTCAGGCAGTGAGCCATTTCTCAATTGGCTTTCAAAACTGCATGGTCTAGCCAACTAGATGCTTAAAGGTACAAATCTCAGAAGACCCAGAGCCTACGGCCAGACCACACTGAATGCGCCTGATCTCGTCTGATCTCAGAAGCTAAGCAGTTTCGGGCCTAGTTAGTACCTGGATGGGAGACCGCCTGGGAATACCAGGTGCTGTAGGCTTTTTTGTGCTCCATGTTCAGGCAGTGAGCCATTTCTCAATTGCCTTTCAAAACTGCATGGTCTAGCCAACTAGATGCTTAAAGGTACAAATCTCAGAAGGCCCAGAGCCCACGGCCACACCACACTGAATGCGCCTGATCTCTGATCTCAGAAGCTAAGCAGTGTCGGGCCTAGTTAGTACCTGGATGGGAGACCGCCTGGGAATACCAGGTGCTGTAGGCTTTTTTGTGCTCCATGTTCAGGCAGTGAGCCATTTCTCAATTGCCTTTCAAAACTGCATGGTCTAGCCAACTAGATGCTTAAAGGTACAAATCTCAGAAGGCCCAGAGCCTACGGCCACACCACACTGAATGCGCCTGATCTTGTCTGATCTCAGAAGCTAAGCAGTGTCAGGCCTAGTTAGTACCTGGATGGGAGACCGCCTGGGAATACCAGGTGCTGTAGGCTTGTTTGTGCTCCATGTTCAGGCAGTGAGCCATTTCTCAATTGGCTTTCAAAACTGCATGGTCTAGCCAACTAGATGCTTAAAGGTACAAATCTCAGAAGACCCAGAGCCTACGGCCAGACCACACTGAATGCGCCTGATCTCGTCTGATCTCAGAAGCTAAGCAGTTTCGGGCCTAGTTAGTACCTGGATGGGAGACCGCCTGGGAATACCAGGTGCTGTAGGCTTTTTTGTGCTCCATGTTCAGGCAGTGAGCCATTTCTCAATTGGCTTTCAAAACTGCATGGTCTAGCCAACTAGATGCTTAAAGGTACAAATCTCAGAAGGCCCAGAGCCTACGGCCACACCACACTGAATGTGCCTGATCTCGTCTGATCTCAGAAGCTAAGCAGTGTCGGGCCTAGTTAGTACCTGGATGGGAGACCGCCTGGGAATACCAGGTGCTGTAGGCTTTTTTGTGCTCTATGATTAGTAATTGTGCCACTTCTCAATTTCTTTTTAAATTTGCTTATGATTCCAAAATAAATGTATCCCTTTTAATAGCGGAAATGTTGGACAACAACATGAGGGCTGGCGCTACCTATTTACATAAAATTAACATACGGGTAGTGTGTTCATGGGTAATAAATCTACCTTCACATGTAATGCAGTAATGCAGTTCAGAGAATATTGAGTCCATAAAGAGTCTTGAAAGAAAGCCATGGTTGTGTTGGTTGTTCTCTCCAACTCCCTGCAACAGAAACAGCATGGATGGAGTAAAGTTATCCAACCAGACATAGGAGTCCTGAATGGGCCCACAAGTCTTATATATCTCGCCTGATCGAGCCTGATCGAGCGCTGATCGGGTGATGAGCGTGGTATCATGTTGCAAGTGGCTTTATGGCTTAGCTTACTAACTGTAAATGCAAAAGAGTAATACTCTTAGCATTTCTCAATTTTAGGGCTACACCACAATGAATGCGCCCGATCTCGGAAGCTAAGCAGTTTTGGGCCTAGTTAGTACCTGTATGCGAGACCGCCTGGGAATACCAGGTGCTGTAGGCTTTTTTGTGCTCTATGATTAGTAATTGTGCCACTTCTCAATTTCTTTTTAAATTTGCTTATGATTCCAAAATAAATGTATTCCTTTTACTAGCGGAAATGTTGGACAACAACATGAGGGCTGGCGCTACCTATTTACATAAAATTAACATACGGGTAGTGTGTTCATGGGTAATAAATCTACCTTCATATGTAATGCAGTTCAGAGAATATTGAGTCCATAAAGAGTCTTGAAAGAAAGCCATGGTTGTGTTGGTTGTTCTCTCCAACTCCCTGCAACAGAAACAGGATGGATGGAGTAAAGTTATCCTACCAGACATAGGAGTCCTGAATGGGCCCACAAGTCTTATATATCTCGCCTGATCGAGCGCTGATCGGGTGATGAGCGTGGTATCATGTTGCAAGTGGCTTTATGGCTTAGCTTACTAACTGTAAATGCATAAGAGTAATACTCTTAGCATTTCTCAATTTTAGGGCTACACCACAATGAATGCGCCCGATCTCGGAAGCTAAGCAGTTTCGGGCCTAGTTAGTACCTGGATGGGAGACCGCCTGGGAATACCAGGTGCTGTAGGCTTTTTTGTGCTCCATGTTCAGGCAGTGAGCCATTTCTCAATTGGCTTTCAAAACTGCATGGTCTAGCCAACTAGATGCTTAAAGGTACAAATCTCAGAAGGCCCAGAGCCTACGGCCACAACACACTGAATGTGCCTGATCTCGTCTGATCTCAGAAGCTAAGCAGTGTCGGGCCTAGTTAGTACCTGGATGGGAGACCGCCTGGGAATACCAGGTGCTGTAGGCTTTTTTGTGCTCTATGATTAGTAATTGTGCCACTTCTCAATTTCTTTTTAAATTTGCTTATGATTCCAAAATAAATGTATCCCTTTTAATAGCGGAAATGTTGGACAACAACATGAGGGCTGGCGCTACCTATTTACATAAAATTAACATACGGGTAGTGTGCTCATGGGTAATAAATCTACCTTCACATGTAATGCAGTAATGCAGTTCAGAGAATATTGAGTCCATAAAGAGTCTTGAAAGAAAGCCATGGTTGTGTTGGTTGTTCTCTCCAACTCCCTGCAACAGAAACAGCATGGATGGAGTAAAGTTATCCAACCAGACATAGGAGTCCTGAATGGGCCCACAAGTCTTATATATCTCGCCTGATCGAGCCTGATCGAGCGCTGATCGGGTGATGAGCGTGGTATCATGTTGCAAGTGGCTTTATGGCTTAGCTTACTAACTGTAAATGCAAAAGAGTAATACTCTTAGCATTTCTCAATTTTAGGGCTACACCACAATGAATGCGCCCGATCTCGGAAGCTAAGCAGTTTTGGGCCTAGTTAGTACCTGGATGGGAGACCGCCTGGGAATACCAGGTGCTGTAGGCTTTTCTGTGCTCCATGTTCAGGCAGTGAGCCATTTCTCATTTGGCTTTCAAAACTGCATGGTCTAGCCAACTAGATGCTTAAAGGTACAAATCTCAGACGGCCCAGAGCCTACGGCCACACCACACTGAATGTGCCTGATCTCGTCTGATCTCAGAAGCTAAGCAGTGTCGGGCCTAGTTAGTACCTGGATGGGAGACCGCCTGGGAATACCAGGTGCTGTAGGCTTTTTTGTGCTCCATGTTCAGGCAGTGAGCCATTTCTCAATTGGCTTTCAAAACTGCATGGTCTAGCCAACTAGATGCTTAAAGGTACAAATCTCAGAAGGCCCAGAGCCTACGGCCACACCACACTGAATGCGCCTGATCTCGTCTGATTTCAGAAGCTAAGCAGTGTCAGGCCTAGTTAGTACCTGGATGGGAGACCGCCTGGGAATACAGGGTGCTGTAGGCTTTTTTGTGCTCCATGTTCAGGCAGTGAGCCATTTCTCAATTTGCTTTCAAAACTGCATGTTCTAGCCAACTAGATGCTTAAAGGTACAAATCTCAGAAGGCCCAGAGCCTACGGCCACACCACACTGAATGCGCTGATCTCAGAAGCTAAGCAGTGTCGGGCCTAGTTAGTACCTGGATGGGAGACCGCCTGGGAATACCAGGTGCTGTAGGCTTTTTTGTGCTCTATGATTAGTAATTGTGCCACTTCTCAATTTCTTTTTAAATTTGCTTATGATTCCAAAATAAATGTATCCCTTTTACTAGCGGAAATGTTGGACAACAACATGAGGGCTGGCGCTACCTATTTACATAAAATTAACATACGGGTAGTGTGTTCATGGGTAATAAATCTACCTTCATATGTAATGCAGTTCAGAGAATATTGAGTCCATAAAGAGTCTTGAAAGAAAGCCATGGTTGTGTTGGTTGTTCTCTCCAACTCCCTGCAACAGAAACAGGATGGATGGAGTAAAGTTATCCTACCAGACATAGGAGTCCTGAATGGGCCCACAAGTCTTATATATCTCGCCTGATCGAGCCTGATCGGGGTATGATGTTGCAAGTGGCTTTATGGCTTAGCTTACTAACTGTAAATGCATAAGAGTAATACTCTTAGCATTTCTCAATTTTAGGGCTACACCACAATGAATGCGCCCGATCTGGGAAGCTAAGCAGTTTCGGGCCTAGTTAGTACCTGGATGGGAGACCGCCTGGGAATACCAGGTGCTGTAGGCTTTTTTGTGCTCCATGTTCAGGCAGTGAGCCATTTCTCAATTGGCTTTCAAAACTGCATGGTCTAGCCAACTAGATGCTTAAAGGTACAAATCTCAGAAGGCCCAGAGCCTACGGCCACACCACACTGAATGCTCCTGATCTCGTCTGATCTCAGAAGCTAAGCAGTGTCGGGCCTAGTTAGTACCTGGATGGGAGACCGCCTGGGAATACCAGGTGCTGTAGGCTTTTTTGTGCTCCATGTTCAGGCAGTGAGCCATTTCTCAATTGGCTTTCAAAACTGCATGGTCTAGCCAACTAGATGCTTAAAGGTACAAATCTCAGAAGGCCCAGAGCCTACGGCCACACCACACTGAATGTGCCTGATCTCGTCTGATCTCAGAAGCTAAGCAGTGTCGGGCCTAGTTAGTACCTGGATGGGAGACCGCCTGGGAATACCAGGTGCTGTAGGCTTTTTTTTGCTCCATGTTCAGGCAGTGAGCCATTTCTCAATTGGCTTTCAAAACTGCATGGTCTAGCCAACTAGATGCTTAAAGGTACAAATCTCAGAAGGCCCAGAGCCTACGGCCACACCACACTGAATGTGCCTGATCTCGTCTGATCTCAGAAGCTAAGCAGTGTCGGGCCTAGTTAGTACCTGGATGGGAGACCGCCTGGGAATACCAGGTGCTGTAGGCTTTTTTGTGCTCCATGTTCAGGCAGTGAGCCATTTCTCAATTGGCTTTCAAAACTGCATGGTCTAGCCAACTAGATGCTTAAAGGTACAAATCTCAGAAGTCCCAGAGCCTACGGCCACACCACACTGAATGCGCCTGATCTCGTCTGATCTCAGAAGCTAAGCAGTGTCGGGCCTAGTTAGTACCTTGATGGGAGACCGCCTGGGAATACCAGGTGCTGTAGGCTTTTTTGTGCTCCATGTTCAGGCAGTGAGCCATTTCTCAATTGGCTTTCAAAACTGCATGGTCTAGCCAACTAGATGCTTAAAGGTACAAATCTCAGAAGACCCAGAGCCTACGGCCACACCACACTGAATGCCCCTGATCTCAGAAGCTAAGCAGTGTCGGGCCTAGTTAGTACCTGGATGGGAGACCGCCTGGGAATACCAGGTGCTGTAGGCTTTTTTTTGCTCCATGTTCAGGCAGTGAGCCATTTCTCAATTGGCTTTCAAAACTGCATGGTCTAGCCAACTAGATGCTTAAAGGTACAAATCTCAGAAGTCCCAGAGCCTACGGCCGCACCACACTGAATGTGCCTGATCTCGTCTGATCTCAGAAGCTAAGCAGTGTCAGGCCTAGTTAGTACCTGGATGGGAGACCGCCTGGGAATACCAGGTGCTGTAGGCTTTTTTTTGCTCCATGTTCAGGCAGTGAGCCATTTCTCAATTGGCTTTCAAAACTGCATGGTCTAGCCAACTAGATGCTTAAAGGTACAAATCTCAGAAGTCCCAGAGCCTACGGCCACACCACACTGAATGCGCCTGATCTTGTCTGATTTCAGAAGCTAAGCAGTGTCAGGCCTAGTTAGTACCTGGATGGGAGACTGCCTGGGAATACAGGGTGCTGTAGGCTTTTTTGTGCTCCATGTTCAGGCAGTGAGCCATTTCTCAATTGGCTTTCAAAACTGCATGTTCTAGCCAATTAGATGCTTAAAGGTACAAATCTCAGAAGGCCCAGAGCCTACGGCCACACCACACTGAATGCGCTGATCTCAGAAGCTAAGCAGTGTCGGGCCTAGTTAGTACCTGGATGGGAGACCGCCTGGGAATACCAGGTGCTGTAGGCTTTTTTGTGCTCCATGTTCAGGCAGTGAGCCATTTCTCAATTGGCTTTCAAAACTGCATGGTCTAGCCAACTAGATGCTTAAAGGTACAAATCTCAGAAGGCCCAGAGCCTACGGCCACACCACACTGAATGCGCCTGATCTAGTCTGATTTCAGAAGCTAAGCAGTGTCGGGCCTAGTTAGTACCTGGATGGGAGACCGCCTGGGAATACCAGGTGCTGTAGGCTTTTTTGTGCTCTATGATTAGTAATTGTGCCACTTCTCAATTTCTTTTTAAATTTGTTTATGATTCCAAAATAAATGTATCCCTTTTACTAGCGGAAATGTTGGACAACAACATGAGGGCTGGCGCTACCTATTTACATAAAATTAACATACGGGTAGTGTGTTCATGGGTAATAAATCTACCTTCATATGTAATGCAGTTCAGAGAATATTGAGTCCATAAAGAGTCTTGAAAGAAAGCCATGGTTGTGTTGGTTGTTCTCTCCAACTCCCTGCAACAGAAACAGGATGGATGGAGTAAAGTTATCCTACCAGACATAGGAGTCCTGAATGGGCCCACAAGTCTTATATATCTCGCCTGATCGAGCGCTGATCGGGTGATGAGCGTGGTATCATGTTGCAAGTGGCTTTATGGCTTAGCTTACTAACTGTAAATGCATAAGAGTAATACTCTTAGCATTTCTCAATTTTAGGGCTACACCACAATGAATGCGCCCGATCTCGGAAGCTAAGCAGTTTCGGGCCTAGATAGTACCTGGATGGGAGACCGCCTGGGAATACCAGGTGCTGTAGGCTTTTTTGTGCTCCATGTTCAGGCAGTGAGCCATTTCTCAATTGGCTTTCAAAACTGCATGGTCTAGCCAACTAGATGCTTAAAGGTACAAATCTCAGAAGGCCCAGAGCCTACGGCCACACCACACTGAATGCGCCTGATCTCGTCTGATCTCAGAAGCTAAGCAGTGTCGGGCCTAGTTAGTACCTGGATGGGAGACCGCCTGGGAATACCAGGTGCTGTAGGCTTTTTTGTGCTCCATGTTCAGGCAGTGAGCCATTTCTCAATTGGCTTTCAAAACTGCATGGTCTAGCCAACTAGATGCTTAAAGGTAGAAATCTCAGAAGGCCCAGAGCCTACGGCCACACCACACTGAATGTGCCTGATCTCGTCTGATCTCAGAAGCTAAGCAGTGTCGGGCCTAGTTAGTACCTGGATGGGAGACCGCCTGGGAATACCAGGTGCTGTAGGCTTTTTTGTGCTCCATGTTCAGGCAGTGAGCCATTTCTCAATTGGCTTTCAAAACTGCATGGTCTAGCCAACTAGATGCTTAAAGGTACAAATCTCAGAAGGCCCAGAGCCTACGGCCACACCACACTGAATGTGCCTGATCTCGTCTGATCTCAGAAGCTAAGCAGTGTCGGGCCTAGTTAGTACCTGGATGGGAGACCGCCTGGGAGTACCAGGTGCTGTAGGCTTTTTTGTGCTCCATGTTCAGGCAGTGAGCCATTTCTCAATTGGCTTTCAAAACTGCATGGTCTAGCCAACTAGATGCTTAAAGGTACAAATCTCAGAAGGCCCAGAGCCTACGGCCACACCACACTGAATGCGCCTGATCTCGTCTGATCTCAGAAGCTAAGCAGTGTCGGGCCTAGTTAGTACCTGGATGGGAGACCGCCTGGGAATACCAGGTTCTGTAGGCTTTTTTGTGCTCTATGATTAGTAATTGTGCCACTTCTCAATTTCTTTTTAAATTTGCTTATGATTCCAAAATAAATGTATCCCTTTTAATAGCGGAAATGTTGGACAACAACATGAGGGCTGGCGCTACCTATTTACATAAAATTAACATACGGGTAGTGTGTTCATGGGTAATAAATCTACCTTCACATGTAATGCAGTTCAGAGAATATTGAGTCCATAAAGAGTCTTGAAAGAAAGCCATGGTTGTGTTGGTTGTTCTCTCCAACTCCCTGCAACAGAAACAGGATGGATGGAGTAAAGTTATCCAACCAGACATAGGAGTCCTGAATGGGCCCACAAGTCTTATATATCTCGCCTGATCGAGCCTGATCGAGCACTGATCGGGTGATGAGCGTGGTATCATGTTGCAAGTGGCTTTATGGCTTAGCTTACTAACTGTAAATGCATAAGAGTAATACTCTTAGCATTTCTCAATTTTAGGGCTACACCACAATGAATGCGCCCGATCTCGTGAAGCTAAGCAGTATCGGGCCTAGTTAGTACCTGGATGGGAGACCGCCTGGGAATACCAGGTGCTGTAGGCTTTTTTGTGCTCCATGTTCAGGCAGTGAGCCATTTCTCAATTGGCTTTCAAAACTGCATGGTCTAGCCAACTAGATGCTTAAAGGTACAAATCTCAGAAGGCCCAGAGCCCACGGCCACACCACACTGAATGCGCCTGATCTCTGATCTCAGAAGCTAAGCAGTGTCGGGCCTAGTTAGTACCTGGATGGGAGACCGCCTGGGAATACCAGGTGCTGTAGGCTTTTTTGTGCTCCATGTTCAGGCAGTGAGCCATTTCTCAATTGGCTTTCAAAACTGCATGGTCTAGCCAACTAGATGCTTAAAGGTACAAATCTCAGAAGGCCCAGAGCCTACGGCCACACCACACTGAATGCGCCTGATCTCGTCTGATCTCAGAAGCTAAGCAGTGTCAGGCCTAGTTAGTACCTGGATGGGAGACCGCCTGGGAATACCAGGTGCTGTAGGCTTGTTTGTGCTCCATGTTCAGGCAGTGAGCCATTTCTCAATTGGCTTTCAAAACTGCATGGTCTAGCCAACTAGATGCTTAAAGGTACAAATCTCAGAAGACCCAGAGCCTACGGCCAGACCACACTGAATGCGCCTGATCTCGTCTGATCTCAGAAGCTAAGCAGTTTTGGGCCTAGTTAGTACCTGGATGGGAGACCGCCTGGGAATACCAGGTGCTGTAGGCTTTTTTGTGCTCCATGTTCAGGCAGTGAGCCATTTCTCAATTGCCTTTCAAAACTGCATGGTCTAGCCAACTAGATGCTTAAAGGTACAAATCTCAGAAGGCCCAGAGCCCACGGCCACACCACACTGAATGCGCCTGATCTCTGATCTCAGAAGCTAAGCAGTGTCGGGCCTAGTTAGTACCTGGATGGGAGACCGCCTGGGCATACCAGGTGCTGTAGGCTTTTTTGTGCTCCATGTTCAGGCAGTGAGCCATTTCTCAATTGGCTTTCAAAACTGCATGGTCTAGCCAACTAGATGCTTAAAGGTACAAATCTCAGAAGGCCCAGAGCCTACGGCCACACCACACTGAATGCGCCTGATCTTGTCTGATCTCAGAAGCTAAGCAGTGTCAGGCCTAGTTAGTACCTGGATGGGAGACCGCCTGGGAATACCAGGTGCTGTAGGCTTGTTTGTGCTCCATGTTCAGGCAGTGAGCCATTTCTCAATTGGCTTTCAAAACTGCATGGTCTAGCCAACTAGATGCTTAAAGGTACAAATCTCAGAAGACCCAGAGCCTACGGCCAGACCACACTGAATGCGCCTGATCTCGTCTGATCTCAGAAGCTAAGCAGTTTCGGGCCTAGTTAGTACCTGGATGGGAGACCGCCTGGGAATACCAGGTGCTGTAGGCTTTTTTGTGCTCCATGTTCAGGCAGTGAGCCATTTCTCAATTGGCTTTCAAAACTGCATGGTCTAGCCAACTAGATGCTTAAAGGTACAAATCTCAGAAGGCCCAGAGCCTACGGCCACACCACACTGAATGTGCCTGATCTCGTCTGATCTCAGAAGCTAAGCAGTGTCGGGCCTAGTTAGTACCTGGATGGGAGACCGCCTGGGAATACCAGGTGCTGTAGGCTTTTTTGTGCTCTATGATTAGTAATTGTGCCACTTCTCAATTTCTTTTTAAATTTGCTTATGATTCCAAAATAAATGTATCCCTTTTAATAGCGGAAATGTTGGACAACAACATGAGGGCTGGCGCTACCTATTTACATAAAATTAACATACGGGTAGTGTGTTCATGGGTAATAAATCTACCTTCACATGTAATGCAGTAATGCAGTTCAGAGAATATTGAGTCCATAAAGAGTCTTGAAAGAAAGCCATGGTTGTGTTGGTTGTTCTCTCCAACTCCCTGCAACAGAAACAGCATGGATGGAGTAAAGTTATCCAACCAGACATAGGAGTCCTGAATGGGCCCACAAGTCTTATATATCTCGCCTGATCGAGCCTGATCGAGCGCTGATCGGGTGATGAGCGTGGTATCATGTTGCAAGTGGCTTTATGGCTTAGCTTACTAACTGTAAATGCAAAAGAGTAATACTCTTAGCATTTCTCAATTTTAGGGCTACACCACAATGAATGCGCCCGATCTTGGAAGCTAAGCAGTTTTGGGCCTAATTAGTACCTGGATGGGAGACCGCCTGGGAATACCAGGTGCTGTAGGCTTTTCTGTGCTCCATGTTCAGGCAGTGAGCCATTTCTCAATTGGCTTTTCAAAACTGCATGGTCTAGCCAACTAGATGCTTAAAGGTACAAATCTCAGACGGCCCAGAGCCTACGGCCACACCACACTGAATGTGCCTGATCTCGTCTGATCTCAGAAGCTAAGCAGTGTCGGGCCTAGTTAGTACCTGGATGGGAGACCGCCTGGGAATACCAGGTGCTGTAGGCTTTTTTGTGCTCCATGTTCAGGCAGTGAGCCATTTCTCAATTGGCTTTCAAAACTGCATGGTCTAGCCAACTAGATGCTTAAAGGTACAAATCTCAGAAGGCCCAGAGCCTACGGCCACACCACACTGAATGCGCCTGATCTCGTCTGATTTCAGAAGCTAAGCAGTGTCGGGCCTAGTTAGTACCTGGATGCGAGACCGCCTGGGAATACCAGGTGCTGTAGGCTTTTTTGTGCTCTATGATTAGTAATTGTGCCACTTCTCAATTTCTTTTTAAATTTGCTTATGATTCCAAAATAAATGTATCCCTTTTACTAGCGGAAATGTTGGACAACAACATGAGGGCTGGCGCTACCTATTTACATAAAATTAACATACGGGTAGTGTGTTCATGGGTAATAAATCTACCTTCATATGTAATGCAGTTCAGAGAATATTGAGTCCATAAAGAGTCTTGAAAGAAAGCCATGGTTGTGTTGGTTGTTCTCTCCAACTCCCTGCAACAGAAACAGGATGGATGGAGTAAAGTTATCCTACCAGACATAGGAGTCCTGAATGGGCCCACAAGTCTTATATATCTCGCCTGATCGAGCGCTGATCGGGTGATGAGCGTGGTATCATGTTGCAAGTGGCTTTATGGCTTAGCTTACTAACTGTAAATGCATAAGAGTAATACTCTTAGCATTTCTCAATTTTAGGGCTACACCACAATGAATGCGCCCGATCTCGGAAGCTAAGCAGTTTCGGGCCTAGTTAGTACCTGGATGGGAGACCGCCTGGGAATACCAGGTGCTGTAGGCTTTTTTGTGCTCCATGTTCAGGCAGTGAGCCATTTCTCAATTGGCTTTCAAAACTGCATGGTCTAGCCAACTAGATGCTTAAAGGTACAAATCTCAGAAGGCCCAGAGCCTACGGCCACAACACACTGAATGTCCCTGATCTCGTCTGATCTCAGAAGCTAAGCAGTGTCAGGCCTAGTTAGTACCTGGATGGGAGACCGCCTGGGAATACCAGGTGCTGTAGGCTTTTTTGTGCTCTATGATTAGTAATTGTGCCACTTCTCAATTTCTTTTTAAATTTGCTTATGATTCCAAAATAAATGTATCCCTTTTAATAGCGGAAATGTTGGACAACAACATGAGGGCTGGCGCTACCTATTTACATAAAATTAACATACGGGTAGTGTGTTCATGGGTAATAAATCTACCTTCACATGTAATGCAGTAATGCAGTTCAGAGAATATTGAGTCCATAAAGAGTCTTGAAAGAAAGCCATGGTTGTGTTGGTTGTTCTCTCCAACTCCCTGCAACAGAAACAGCATGGATGGAGTAAAGTTATCCAACCAGACATAGGAGTCCTGAATGGGCCCACAAGTCTTATATATCTCGCCTGATCGAGCCTGATCGAGCGCTGATCGGGTGATGAGCGTGGTATCATGTTGCAAGTGGCTTTATGGCTTAGCTTACTAACTGTAAATGCAAAAGAGTAATACTCTTAGCATTTCTCAATTTTAGGGCTACACCACAATGAATGCGCCCGATCTCGGAAGCTAAGCAGTTTTGGGCCTAGTTAGTACCTGGATGGGAGACCGCCTGGGAATACCAGGTGCTGTAGGCTTTTCTGTGCTCCATGTTCAGGCAGTGAGCCATTTCTCAATTGGCTTTCAAAACTGCATGGTCTAGCCAACTAGATGCTTAAAGGTACAAATCTCAGACGGCCCAGAGCCTACGGCCACACCACACTGAATGTGCCTGATCTCGTCTGATCTCAGAAGCTAAGCAGTGTCGGGCCTAGTTAGTACCTGGATGGGAGACCGCCTGGGAATACCAGGTGCTGTAGGCTTTTTTGTGCTCCATGTTCAGGCAGTGAGCCATTTCTCAATTGGCTTTCAAAACTGCATGGTCTAGCCAACTAGATGCTTAAAGGTACAAATCTCAGAATGCCCAGAGCCTACGGCCACACCACACTGAATGCGCCTGATCTCGTCTGATTTCAGAAGCTAAGCAGTGTCAGGCCTAGTTAGTACCTGGATGGGAGACCGCCTGGGAATACAGGGTGCTGTAGGCTTTTTTGTGCTCCATGTTCAGGCAGTGAGCCATTTCTCAATTTGCTTTCAAAACTGCATGTTCTAGCCAACTAGATGCTTAAAGGTACAAATCTCAGAAGGCCCAGAGCCTACGGCCACACCACACTGAATGCGCTGATCTCAGAAGCTAAGCAGTGTCGGGCCTAGTTAGTACCTGGATGGGAGACCGCCTGGGAATACCAGGTGCTGTAGGCTTTTTTGTGCTCTATGATTAGTAATTGTGCCACTTCTCAATTTCTTTTTAAATTTGCTTATGATTCCAAAATAAATGTATCCCTTTTACTAGCGGAAATGTTGGACAACAACATGAGGGCTGGCGCTACCTATTTACATAAAATTAACATACGGGTAGTGTGTTCATGGGTAATAAATCTACCTTCATATGTAATGCAGTTCAGAGAATATTGAGTCCATAAAGAGTCTTGAAAGAAAGCCATGGTTGTGTTGGTTGTTCTCTCCAACTCCCTGCAACAGAAACAGGATGGATGGAGTAAAGTTATCCTACCAGACATAGGAGTCCTGAATGGGCCCACAAGTCTTATATATCTCGCCTGATCGAGCGCTGATCGGGTGATGAGCGTGGTATCATGTTGCAAGTGGCTTTATGGCTTAGCTTACTAACTGTAAATGCATAAGAGTAATACTCTTAGCATTTCTCAATTTTAGGGCTACACCACAATGAATGCGCCCGATCTCGGAAGCTAAGCAGTTTCGGGCCTAGATAGTACCTGGATGGGAGACCGCCTGGGAATACCAGGTGCTGTAGGCTTTTTTGTGCTCCATGTTCAGGCAGTGAGCCATTTCTCAATTGGCTTTCAAAACTGCATGGTCTAGCCAACTAGATGCTTAAAGGTACAAATCTCAGAAGGCCCAGAGCCTACGGCCACACCACACTGAATGCGCCTGATCTCGTCTGATCTCAGAAGCTAAGCAGTGTCGGGCCTAGTTAGTACCTGGATGGGAGACCGCCTGGGAATACCAGGTGCTGTAGGCTTTTTTGTGCTCCATGTTCAGGCAGTGAGCCATTTCTCAATTGGCTTTCAAAACTGCATGGTCTAGCCAACTAGATGCTTAAAGGTACAAATCTCAGAAGGCCCAGAGCCTACGGCCACACCACACTGAATGTGCCTGATCTCGTCTGATCTCAGAAGCTAAGCAGTGTCGGGCCTAGTTAGTACCTGGATGGGAGACCGCCTGGGAATACCAGGTGCTGTAGGCTTTTTTTTGCTCCATGTTCAGGCAGTGAGCCATTTCTCAATTGGCTTTCAAAACTGCATGGTCTAGCCAACTAGATGCTTAAAGGTACAAATCTCAGAAGGCCCAGAGCCTACGGCCACACCACACTGAATGTGCCTGATCTCGTCTGATCTCAGAAGCTAAGCAGTGTCGGGCCTAGTTAGTACCTGGATGGGAGACCGCCTGGGAATACCAGGTGCTGTAGGCTTTTTTGTGCTCCATGTTCAGGCAGTGAGCCATTTCTCAATTGGCTTTCAAAACTGCATGGTCTAGCCAACTAGATGCTTAAAGGTACAAATCTCAGAAGTCCCAGAGCCTACGGCCACACCACACTGAATGCGCCTGATCTCGTCTGATCTCAGAAGCTAAGCAGTGTCGGGCCTAGTTAGTACCTTGATGGGAGACCACCTGGGAATACCAGGTGCTGTAGGCTTTTTTGTGCTCCATGTTCAGGCAGTGAGCCATTTCTCAATTGGCTTTCAAAACTGCATGGTCTAGCCAACTAGATGCTTAAAGGTACAAATCTCAGAAGACCCAGAGCCTACGGCCACACCACACTGAATGCCCCTGATCTCAGAAGCTAAGCAGTGTCGGGCCTAGTTAGTACCTGGATGGGAGACCGCCTGGAAATACCAGGTGCTGTCGGATTTTTTGTGCTCCATGTTCAGGCAGTGAGCCATTTCTCAATTGGCTTTCAAAACTGCATGGTCTAGCCAACTAGATGCTTAAAGGTACAAATCTCCGAAGGCCCAGAGCCTACGGCCACACCACACTGAATGTGCCTGATCTCGTCTGATCTCAGAAGCTAAGCAGTGTCGGGCCTAGTTAGTACCTGGATGGGAGACCGCCTGGGAATACCAGGTGCTGTAGGCTTTTTTGTGCTCTATGATTAGTAATTGTGCCACTTCTCAATTTCTTTTTAAATTTGCTTATGATTCCAAAATAAATGTATCCCTTTTAATAGCGGAAATGTTGGACAACAACATAAGGGCTGGCGCTACCTATTTACATAAAATTAACATACGGGTAGTGTGTTCATGGGTAATAAATCTACCTTCACATGTAATGCAGTTCAGAGAATATTGAGTCCATAAAGAGTCTTGAAAGAAAGCCATGGTTGTGTTGGTTGTTCTCTCCAACTCCCTGCAACAGAAACAGGATGGATGGAGTAAAGTTATCCAACCAGACATAGGAGTCCTGAATGGGCCCACAAGTCTTATATATCTCGCCTGATCGAGCCTGATCGAGCGCTGATCGGGTGATGAGCGTGGTATCATGTTGCAAGTGGCATTATGGCTTAGCTTACTAACTGTAAATGCGTAAGAGTAATACTCTTAGCATTTCTCAATTTTAGGGCTACACCACAATGAATGGGCCCGATCTCGGAAGCTAAGCAGTTTCGGGCCTAGTTAGTACCTGGATGGGAGACCGCCTGGGAATACCAGGTGCTGTAGGCTTTTTTGTGTTCCATGTTCAGGCAGTGAGCCATTTCTCAATTGGCTTTCAAAACTGCATGGTCTAGCCAACTAGATGCTTAAAGGTACAAATCTCAGAAGGCCCAGAGCCTACGGCCACACCACACTGAATGCGCCTGATCTCGTCTGATCTCAGAAGCTAAGCAGTGTCGGGCCTAGTTAGTACCTGGATGGGAGACCGCCTGGGAATACCAGGTGCTGTAGGCTTTTTTGTGCTCCATGTTCAGGCAGTGAGCCATTTCTCAATTGGCTTTCAAAACTGCATGGTCTAGCCAACTAGATGCTTAAAGGTACAAATCTCAGAAGGCCCAGAGCCTACGGCCACACCACACTGAATGTGCCTGATCTCCTCTGATCTCAGAAGCTAAGCAGTGTCGGGCCTAGTTAGTACCTGGATGGGAGACCGCCTGGGAATACCAGGTGCTGTAGGCTTTTTTGTGCTCCATGTTCAGGCAGTGAGCCATTTCTCAATTGGCTTTCAAAACTGCATGGTCTAGCCAACTAGATGCTTAAAGGTACAAATCTCAGAAGGCCCAGAGCCTACAGCCACACCACACTGAATGTGCCTGATCTCGTCTGATCTCAGAAGCTAAGCAGTGTCGGGCCTAGTTAGTAC
This sequence comes from Ambystoma mexicanum, assembly GCF_040938575.1. Lineage (NCBI taxonomy): Eukaryota > Metazoa > Chordata > Amphibia > Caudata > Ambystomatidae > Ambystoma > Ambystoma mexicanum. The sequence goes on from NC_090932.1 coordinate 521,748,034, forward strand.
CTGGATGGGAGACCGCCTGGGAATACCAGGTGCTGTAGGCTTTTTTGTGCTCCATGTTCAGGCAGTGAGCCATTTCTCAATTGGCTTTCAAAACTGCATGGTCTAGCCAACTAGATGCTTAAAGGTACAAATCTCAGAAGTCCCAGAGCCTACGGCCACACCACACTGAATGCGCCTGATCTCGTCTGATCTCAGAAGCTAAGCAGTGTCGGGCCTAGTTAGTACCTAGATGGGAGACCGCCTGGGAATACCAGGTGCTGTAGGCTTTTTTGTGCTCCATGTTCAGGCAGTGAGCCATTTCTCAATTGGCTTTCAAAACTGCATGGTCTAGCCAACTAGATGCTTAAAGGTACAAATCTCAGAAGGCCCAGAGCCTACGGCCACACCACACTGAATGCCCCTGATCTCAGAAGCTAAGCAGTGTCGGGCCTAGTTAGTACCTGGATGGGAGACCGCCTGGGAATACCAGGTGCTGTCGGATTTTTTGTGCTCCATGTTCAGGCAGTGAGCCATTTCTCAATTGGCTTTCAAAAGTGCATGGTCTAGCCAACTAGATGCTTAAAGGTACAAATCTCCGAAGGCCCAGAGCCTACGGCCACACCACACTGAATGTGCCTGATCTCGTCTGATCTCAGAAGCTAAGCAGTGTCAGGCCTAGTTAGTACCTGGATGGGAGACCGCCTGGGAATACCAGGTGCTGTAGGGTTTTTTGTGCTCTATGATTAGTAATTGTGCCACTTCTCAGTTTCTTTTTAAATTTGCTTATGATTCCAAAATAAATGTATCCCTTTTAATAGCGGAAATGTTGGACAACAACATGAGGGCTGGCGCTACCTATTTACATAAAATTAACATACGGGTAGTGTGTTCATGGGTAATAAATCTACCTTCACATGTAATGCAGTTCAGAGAATATTGAGTCCATAAAGAGTCTTGAAAGAAAGCCATGGTTGTGTTGGTTGTTCTCTCCAACTCCCTGCAACAGAAACAGGATGGATGGAGTAAAGTTATCCAACCAGACATAGGAGTCCTGAATGGGCACACAAGTCTTATATATCTCGCCTGATCGAGCCTGATCGAGCGCTGATCGGGTGATGAGCGTGGTATCATGTTGCAAGTGGCATTATGGCTTAGCTTACTAACTGTAAATGCATAAGAGTAATACTCTTAGCATTTCTCAATTTTAGGGCTACACCACAATGAATGGGCCCGATCTCGGAAGCTAAGCAGTTTCGGGCCTAGTTAGTACCTGGATGGGAGACCGCCTGGGAATACCAGGTGCTGTAGGCTTTTTTGTGCTCCATGTTCAGGCAGTGAGCCATTTCTCAATTGGCTTTCAAAACTGCATGGTCTAGCCAACTAGATGCTTAAAGGTACAAATCTCAGAAGGCCCAGAGCCTACGCCACACCACACTGAATGCGCCTGATCTCGTCTGATCTCAGAAGCTAAGCAGTGTAGGGCCTAGTTAGTACCTGGATGGGAGACCGCCTGGGAATACCAGGTGCTGTAGGCTTTTTTGTGCTCCATGTTCAGGCAGTGAGCCATTTCTCAATTGGCTTTCAAAACTGCATGGTCTAGCCAACTAGATGCTTAAAGGTACAAATCTCAGAAGGCCCAGAGCCTACGGCCACACCACACTGAATGCGCCTGATCTCGTCTGATTTCAGAAGCTAAGCAGTGTCGGGCCTAGTTAGTACCTGGATGGGAGACCGCCTGGGAATACAGGGTGCTGTAGGCTTTTTTGTGCTCCATGTTCAGGCAGTGAGCCATTTCTCAATTGGCTTTCAAAACTGCATGTTCTAGCCAACTAGATGCTTAAAGGTACAAATCTCAGAAAGCCCAGAGCCTACGGCCACACCACACTGAATGCGCCTGATCTCGTCTGATCTCAGAAGCTAAGCAGTGTCGGGCCTAGTTAGTACCTGGATGGGAGACCGCCTCGGAATACCAGGTGCTGTAGGCTTTTTTGTGCTCCATGTTCAGGCAATGAGCCATTTCTCAATTGGCTTTCAAAACTGCATGGTCTAGCCAAGTAGATGCTTAAAGGTACAAATCTCAGAAAGCCCAGAGCCTACGGCCACACCACACGGAATGCGCCTGATCTCGTCTGATCTCAGAAGCTAAACAGTGTCGGGCCTAGTTAGTACCTGGATGGGAGACCGCCTGGGAATACCAGGTTCTGTAGGCTTTTTTGTGCTCTATGATTAGTAATTGTGCCACTTCTCAATTTCTTTTTAAATTTGCTTATGATTCCAAAATAAATGTATCCCTTTTAATAGCGGAAATGTTGGACAACAACATGAGGGCTGGCGCTACCTATTTACATAAATTTAACATGCGGGTAGTGTGTTCATGGGTAATAAATCTACCTTCACATGTAATGCAGTTCAGAGAATATTGAGTCCATAAAGAGTCTTGAAAGAAAGCCATGGTTGTGTTGGTTGTTCTCTCCAACTCCCTGCAACAGAAACAGGATGGATGGAGTAAAGTTATCCAACCAGACATAGGAGTCCTGAATGGGCCCACAAGTCTTATATATCTCGCCTGATCGAGCCTGATCGAGCGCTGATCGGGTGATGAGCGTGGTATCATGTTGCAAGTGGCTTTATGGCTTAGCTTACTAACTGTAAATGCATAAGAGTAATACTCTTAGCATTTCTCAATTTTAGGGCTACACCACAATGAATGCGCCCGATCTCGGAAGCTAAGCAGTTTCGGGCCTAGTTAGTACCTGGATGGGAGACCGCCTGGGAATACCAGGTGCTGTAGGCTTTTTTGTGCTCCATGTTCAGGCAGTGAGCCATTTCTCAATTGGCTTTCAAAACTGCATGGTCTAGCCAACTAGATGCTTAAAGGTACAAATCTCAGAAGGCCCAGAGCCCACGGCCACACCACACTGAATGCGCCTGATCTCTGATCTCAGAAGCTAAGCAGTGTCGGGCCTAGTTAGTACCTGGTTGGGAGACCGCCTGGGAATACCAGGTGCTGTAGGCTTTTTTGTGCTCCATGTTCAGGCAGTGAGCCATTTCTCAATTGGCTTTCAAAACTGCATGGTCTAGCCAACTAGATGCTTAAAGGTACAAATCTCAGAAGGCCCAGAGCCTACGGCCACACCACACTGAATGCGCCTGATCTCGTCTGATCTCAGAAGCTAAGCAGTGTTGGGCCTAGTTAGTACCTGGATGGGAGACCGCCTGGGAATACCAGGTGCTGTAGGCTTTTTTGTGCTCCATGTTCAGGCAGTTAGCCATTTCTCAATTCGCTTTCAAAACTGCATGGTCTAGCCAACTAGATGCTTAAAGGTACAAATCTCAGAAGGCCCAGAGCCTACGGCCAGACCACACTGAATGCGCCTGATCTCGTCTGATCTCAGAAGCTAAGCAGTGTCGGGCCTAGTTAGTACCTGGATGGGAGACCGCCTGGGAATACCAGGTGCTGTAGGCTTTTTTGTGCTCCATGTTCAGGCAGTGAGCCATTTCTCAATTGGCTTTCAAAACTGCATGGTCTAGCCAACTAGATGCTTAAAGGTACAAATCTCAGAAGGCCCAGAGCCTACGGCCACACCCCACTGAATGTGCCTGATCTCGTCTGATCTCAGAAGCTAAGCAGTGTCAGGCCTAGTTAGTACCTGGATGGGAGACCGCCTGGGAATACCAGGTGCTGTAGGCTTTTTTGTGCTCTATGATTAGTAATTGTGCCACTTCTCAATTTCTTTTTAAATTTGCTTATGATTCCAAAATAAATGTATCCCTTTTAATAGCGGAAATGTTGGACAACAACATGAGGGCTGGCGCTACCTATTTACATAAAATTAACATACGGGTAGTGTGTTCATGGGTAATAAATCTACCTTCACATGTAATGCAGTAATGCAGTTCAGAGAATATTGAGTGCATAAAGAGTCTTGAAAGAAAGCCATGGTTGTGTTGGTTGTTCTCTCCAACTCCCTGCAACAGAAACAGGATGGATGGAGTAAAGTTATCCAACCAGACATAGGAGTCCTGAATGGGCCCACAAGTCTTATATATCTCGCCTGATCGAGCCTGATCGAGCGCTGATCGGGTGATGAGCGTGGTATCATGTTGCAAGTGGCATTATGGCTTAGCTTACTAACTGTAAATGCATAAGAGTAATACTCTTAGCATTTCTCAATTTTAGGGCTACACCACAATGAATGCGCCCGATCTCGGAAGCTAAGCAGTGTCGGGCCTAGTTAGTACCTGGATGGGAGACCGCCTGGGAATACCAGGTGCTGTAGGCTTTTTTGTGCTCCATGTTCAGGCAGTGAGCCATTTCTCAATTGGCTTTCAAAACTGCATGGTCTAGCCAACTAGATGCTTAAAGGTACAAATCTCAGAAGGCCCAGAGCCTACGGCCACACCACACTGAATGCGCCTGATCTCGTCTGATCTCAGAAGCTAAGCAGTGTCGGGCCTAGTTAGTACATGGATGGGAGACCGCCTGGGAATACCAGGTGCTGTAGGCTTTTTTGTGCCCCATGTTCAGGCAGTGAGCCATTTCTCAATTGGCTTTCAAAACTGCATGGTCTAGCCAACTAGATGCTTAAAGGTACAAATCTCAGAAGGCCCAGAGCCTACGGCCACACCACACTGAATGTGCCTGATCTCGTCTGATTTCAGAAGCTAAGCAGTGTCAGGCCTAGTTTAGTACCTGGATGGGAGACGGCCTGGGAATACAGGGTGCTGTAGGCTTTTTTGTGCTCCATGTTCAGGCAGTGAGCCATTTCTCAATTGGCTTTCATAACTGCATGTTCTAGCCAACTAGATGCTTAAAGGTACAAATCTCAGAAGGCCCAGAGCCTACGGCCACACCACACTGAATGCGCCTGATCTCGTCTGATCTCAGAAGCTAAGCAGTGTCGGGCCTAGTTAGTACCTGGATGGGAGACCGCCTGGGAATACCAGGTGCTGTAGGCTTTTTTGTGCTCCATGTTCAGGCAGTGAGCCATTTCTCAATTGGCTTTCAAAACTGCATGGTCTGGCCAACTAGATGCTTAAAGGTACAAATCTCAGAAGGCCCAGAGCCTACGGCCACACCACACTGAATGCGCCTGATCTCGTCTGATTTCAGAAGCTAAGCAGTGTCGGGCCTAGTTAGTACCTGGATGGGAGACCACCTGGGAATACCAGGTGCTGTAGGCTTTTTTGTGCTCTATGATTAGTAATTGTGCCACTTCTCAATTTCTTTTTAAATTTGCTTATGATTCCAAAATAAATGTATCCCTTTTACTAGCGGAAATGTTGGACAACAACATGAGGGCTGGCGCTACCTATTTACATAAAATTAACATACGGGTAGTGTGTTCATGGGTAATAAATCTACCTTCACATGTAATGCAGTTCAGAGAATATTGGGTCCATAAAGAGTCTTGAAAGAAAGCCATGGTTGTGTTGGTTGTTCTCTCCAACTCCCTGCAACAGAAACAGGATGGATGGAGTAAAGTTATCCTACCAGACATAGGAGTCCTGAATGGGCCCACAAGTCTTATATATCTCGCCTGATCGAGCGCTGATCGGGTGATGAGCGTGGTATCATGTTGCAAGTGGCTTTATGGCTTAGCTTACTAACTGTAAATGCATAAGAGTAATACTCTTAGCATTTCTCAATTTTAGGGCTACACCACAATGAATGCGCCCGATCTCGGAAGCTAAGCAGTTTCGGGCCTAGTTAGTACCTGGATGGGAGACCGCCTGGGAATACCAGGTGCTGTAGGCTTTTTTGTGCTCCATGTTCAGGCAGTGAGCCATTTCTCAATTGGCTTTCAAAACTGCATGGTCTAGCCAACTAGATGCTTAAAGGTACAAATCTCAGAAGGCTCAGAGCCTACGGCCACACCACACTGAATGCGCCTGATCTCGTCTGATTTCAGAAACTAAGCAGTGTCGGGCCTAGTTAGTACCTGGATGGGAGACCGCCTGGAAATACCAGGTGCTGTAGGCTTTTTTGTGCTCCATGTTCAGGCAGTGAGCCATTTCTCAATTGGCTTTCAAAACTGCATGGTCTAGCCAACTAGATGCTTAAAGGTACAAATCTCAGAAGGCCCAGAGCCTACGGCCACACCACACTGAATGCGCCTGATCTCGTCTGATTTCAGAAGCTAAGCAGTGTCAGGCCTAGTTAGTACCTGGATGGGAGACCGCCTGGGAATACAGGGTGCTGTAGGCTTTTTTGTGCTCCATGTTCAGGCAGTGAGCCATTTCTCAATTGGCTTTCAAAACTGCATGTTCTAGCCAACTAGATGCTTAAAGGTACAAATCTCAGAAGGCCTAGAGCCTCGGCCACACCACACTGAATGCGCCTGATCTCGTTTGATCTCAGAAGCTAAGCAGTGTCGGGCCTAGTTAGTACCTGGATGGGAGACCGCCTGGTAATACCAGGTGCTGTAGGCTTTTTTGTGCTCCATGTTCAGGCAGTGAGCCATTTCTCAATTGGCTTTCAAAACTGCATGGTCTAGCCAACTAGATGCTTAAAGGTACAAATCTCAGAAGGCCAAGAGCCTACGGCCACACCACACTGAATGCGCCTGATCTCGTCTGATTTCAGAAGCTAAGCAGTGTCGGGCCTAGTTAGTACCTGGATGGGAGACCGCCTGGGAATACCAGGTGCTGTAGGCTTTTTTGTGCTCTATGATTAGTAATTGTGCCACTTCTCAATTTCTTATTAAATTTGCTTATGATTCCAAAATAAATGTATCCCTTTTACTAGCGGAAATGTTGGACAACAACATGAGGGCTGGCGCTACCTATTTACATAAAATTAACATACGGGTAGTGTGTTCATGGGTAATAAATCTACCTTCACATGTAATGCAGTTCAGAGAATATTGAGTCCATAAAGAGTCTTGAAAGAAAGCCATGGTTGTGTTGGTTGTTCTCTCCAACTCCCTGCAACAGAAACAGGATGGATGGAGTAAAGTTATCCTACCAGACATAGGAGTCCTGAATGGGCCCACAAGTCTTATATATCTCGCCTGATCGAGCGCTGATCGGGTGATGAGCGTGGTATCATGTTGCAAGTGGCTTTATGGCTTAGCTTACTAACTGTAAATGCATAAGAGTAATACTCTTAGCATTTCTCAATTTTAGGGCTACACCACAATGAATGCGCCCGATCTCGGAAGCTAAGCAGTTTCGGGCCTAGTTAGTACCTGGATGGGAGACCGCCTGGGAATACCAGGTGCTGTAGGCCTTTTTTGTGCTCCATGTTCAGGCAGTGAGCCATTTCTCAATTGGCTTTCAAAACTGCATGGTCTAGCCAACTAGCTGCTTAAAGGTACAAATCTCAGAAGGCCCAGAGCCTACGGCCACACCACACTGAATGCGCCTGATCTCGTCTGATCTCAGAAGCTAAGCAGTGTCGGGCCTAGTTAGTACCTGGATGGGAGACCGCCTGGGAATACCAGGTGCTGTAGGCTTTTTTGTGCTCCATGTTCAGGCAGTGAGCCATTTCTCAATTGGCTTTCAAAACTGCATGGTCTAGCCAACTAGATGCTTAAAGGTACAAATCTCAGAAGGCCCAGAGCCTACGGCCACACCACACTGAATGACGGCTGATCTCGTCTGATCTCAGAAGCTAAGCAGTGTCGGGCCTAGTTAGTACCTGGATGGGAGACAGCCTGGGAACACCAGGTGCTGTAGGCTTTTTTGTGCTTCATGTTCAGGCAGTGAGCCATTTCTCAATTGGCTTTCAAAACTGCATGGTCTAGCCAACTAGATGCTTAAAGGTACAAATCTCAGAAGGCCCAGAGCCTACGGCCACACCACACTGAATGTGCCTGATCTCGTCTGATCTCAGAAGCTAAGCAGTGTCGGGCCTAGTTAGTACCTGGATGGGAGACCGCCTGGGAATACCAGGTGCTGTAGGCTTTTTTGTTGTGCTCTATGATTAGTAATTGTGCCACTTCTCAATTTCTTTTTAAATTTGCTTATGATTCCAAAATAAATGTATCCCTTTTAATAGCGGAAATGTTGGACAACAACATGAGGGCTGGCGCTACCTATTTACATAAAATTAACATACGGGTAGTGTGTTCATGGGTAATAAATCTACCTTCACATGTAATGCAGTTCAGAGAATATTGAGTCCATAAAGAGTCTTGAAAGAAAGCCATGGTTGTGTTGGTTGTTCTCTCCAACTCCCTGCAACAGAAACAGGATGGATGGAGTAAAGTTATCCTACCAGACATAGGAGTCCTGAATGGGCCCACAAGTCTTATATATCTCGCCTGATCTCGCCTGATCGAGCGCTGATCGGGTGATGAGCGTGGTATCATGTTGCAAGTGGCTTTATGGCTTAGCTTACTAACTGTAAATGCATAAGAGTAATACTCTTAGCATTTCGCAATTTTAGGGCTACACCACAATGAATGCGCCCGATCTCGGAAGCTAAGCAGTTTCGGGCCTAGTTAGTACCTGGATGGGAGACCGCTTGGGAATACCAGGTGCTGTAGGCTTTTTTGTGCTCCATGTTCAGGCAGTGAGCCATTTCTCAATTGGCTTTCAAAACTGCATGGTCTAGCCAACTAGATGCTTAAAGGTACAAATCTCAGAAGGCCCAGAGCCTACGGCCACACCACACTGAATGCGTCTGATCTCAGAAGCTAAGCAGTGTTGGGCCTAGTTAGTACCTGGGTGGGAGACCGCCTGGGAATACCAGGTGCTGTAGGCTTTTTTGTGCTCCATGTTCAGGCAGTGAGCCATTTCTCAATTGGCTTTCAAAACTGCATGGTCTAGCCAACTAGATGCTTAAAGGTACAAATCTCAGAAGGCCCAGAGCCTAAGGCCATACCACACTGAATGCGCCTGATCTCGTCTGATCTCAGAAGCTAAGCAGTGTCGGGCCTAGTTAGTACCTGGATGGGAGACCGCCTGGGAATACCAGGTGCTGTAGGCTTTTTTGTGCTCCATGTTCAGGCAGTGAGCCATTTCTGAATTGGCTTTCAAAACTGCATGGTCTAGCCAACTAGATGCTTAAAGGTACAAATCTCAGAAGGCCCAGAGCCTACGGCCACACCACACTGAATGCGCCTGATCTCGTCTGATCTCAGAAGCTAAGCAGTGTTGGGCCTAGTTAGTACCTGGATGGGAAACCGCCTGGGAATACCAGGTGCTGTAGGCTTTTTTGTGCTCCATGTTCAGGCAGTGAGCCATTTCTCAATTGGCTTTCAAAACTGCATGGTCTAGCCAACTAGATGCTTAAAGGTACAAATCTCAGAAGTCCCAGAGCCTACGGCCACACCACACTGAATCTGCCTGATCTCGTCTGATCTCAGAAGCTAAGCAGTGTCGGTCCTAGTTAGTACCTGGATGGGAGACCACCTGGGAATACCAGGTGCTGTAGGCTTTTTTTGTGCTCCATGTTCAGGCAGTGAGCCATTTCTCAATTGGCTTTCAAAACTGCATGGTCTAGCCAACTAGATGCTTAAAGGTACAAATCTCAGAAGGCCCAGAGCCTACGGCCACACCACACTGAATGCGCCTGATCTCGTCTGATCTCAGAAGCTAAGCAGTGTAGGGCCTAGTTAGTACCTGGATGGGAGACCGCCTGGGAATACCAGGTGCTGTAGGCTTTTTTGTGCTCCATGTTCAGGCAGTGAGCCATTTCTCAATTGGCTTTCAAAACTGCATGGTCTAGCCAACTAGATGCTTAAAGGTACAAATCTCAGAAGGCCCAGAGCCTACGGCCACACCACACTGAATGCGCCTGATCTCGTCTGATCTCAGAAGCTAAGCAGTGTCGGGCCTAGTTAGTACCTGGATGGGAGACTGCCTGGGAATACCAGGTGCTGTAGGCTTTTTTGTGCTCCATGTTCAGGCAGTGAGCCATTTCTCAATTGGCTTTCAAAACTGCATGGTCTAGCCAACTAGATGCTTAAAGGTACAAATCTCAGAAGGCCCAGAGCCTACGGCCACACCACACTGAATGTGCCTGATCTCGTCTGATCTCAGAAGCTAAGCAGTGTCGGGCCTAGTTAGTACCTGGATGGGAGACCGCCTGGGAATATCAGGTGCTGTAGGCTTTTTTGTGCTCTATGATTAGTAATTGTGCCACTTCTCAATTTCTTTTTAAATTTGCTTATGATTCCAAAATAAATGTATCCCTTTTAATAGCGGAAATGTTGGACAACAACATGAGGGCTGGCGCTACCTATTTACATAAAATTAACATACGGGTAGTGTGTTCATGGGTAATAAATCTACCTTCACATGTAATGCAGTTCAGAGAATATTGAGTCCATAAAGAGTCCTGAAAGAAAGCCATGGTTGTGTTGGTTGTTCTCTCCAACTCCCTGCAACAGAAACAGGATGGATGGAGTAAAGTTATCCAACCAGACATAGGAGTCCTGAATGGGCCCACAAGTCTTATATATCTCGCCTGATCGAGCCTGATCGAGCGCTGATCGGGTGATGAGCGTGGTATCATGTTGCAAGTGGCTTTATGGCTTAGCTTACTAACTGTAAATGCATAAGAGTAATACTCTTAGCATTTCTCAATTTTAGGGCTACACCACAGATCTCGGAAGCTAAGCAGTGTCGGGCCTAGTTAGTACCTGGATGGGAGACCGCCTGGGAATACCAGGTGCTGTAGGCTTTTTTGTGCTCCATGTTCAGGCAGTGAGCCATTTCTCAATTGGCTTTCAAAACTGCATGGTCTAGCCAACTAGATGCTTAAAGGTACAAATCTCAGAAGACCAGAGCCTACGGCCACACCACACTGAATGTGCCTGATCTCGTCTGATCTCAGAAGCTAAGCAGTGTCGGGCCTAGTTAGTACCTGGATGGGAGACCGCCTGGGAATATCAGGTGCTGTAGGCTTTTTTGTGCTCTATGATTAGTAATTGTGCCACTTCTCAATTTCTTTTTAAATTTGCTTATGATTCCAAAATAAATGTATCCCTTTTAATAGCGGAAATGTTGGACAACAACATGAGGGCTGGCGCTACCTATTTACATAAAATTAACATACGGGTAGTGTGTTCATGGGTAATAAATCTACCTTCACATGTAATGCAGTTCAGAGAATATTGAGTCCATAAAGAGTCCTGAAAGAAAGCCATGGTTGTGTTGGTTGTTCTCTCCAACTCCCTGCAACAGAAACAGGATGGATGGAGTAAAGTTATCCAACCAGACATAGGAGTCCTGAATGGGCCCACAAGTCTTATATATCTCGCCTGATCGAGCCTGATCGAGCGCTGATCGGGTGATGAGCGTGGTATCATGTTGCAAGTGGCTTTATGGCTTAGCTTACTAACTGTAAATGCATAAGAGTAATACTCTTAGCATTTCTCAATTTTAGGGCTACACCACAATGAATGCGCCCGATCTCGGAAGCTAAGCAGTTTCGGGCCTAGTTAGTACCTGGATGGGAGACCGCCTGGGAATACCAGGTGCTGTAGGCTTTTTTGTGCTCCATGTTCAGGCAGTGAGCCATTTCTCAATTGGCTTTCAAAACTGCATGGTCTAGCCAACTAGATGCTTAAAGGTACAAATCTCAGAAGGCCCAGAGCCTACGGCCACACCACACTGAATGCGCCTGATCTCGTCTGATCTCAGAAGCTAAGCAGTATCGGGCCTAGTTAGTATCTGGATGGGAGACCGCCTGGGAATACCAGGTGCTGTAGGCTTTTTTGTGCTCCATGTTCAGGCAGTGAGCCATTTCTCAATTGGCTTTCAAAACTGCATGGTCTAGCCAACTAGATGCTTAAAGGTACAAATCTCAGAAGGCCCAGAGCCTACGGCCACACCACACTGAATGCGCCTGATCTCGTCTGATTTCAGAAGCTAAGCAGTGTCGGGCCTAGTTAGTACCTGGGTGGGAGACCGCCTGGGAATACAGGGTGCTGTAGGCTTTTTTGTGCTCCATGTTCAGGCAGTGAGCCATTTCTCAATTGGCTTTCAAAACTGCATGGTCTAGCCAACTAGATGCTTAAAGGTACAAATCTCAGAAGGCCCAGAGCCTACGGCCACACCACACTGAATGTGCCTAATCTCGTCTGATCTCAGAAGCTAAGCAGTGTCGGGCCTAGTTAGTACCTGGATGGGAGACCGCCTGGGAATACCAGGTGCTGTAGGCTTTTTTGTTGTGCTCTATGATTAGTAATTGTGCCACTTCTCAATTTCTTTTTAAATTTGCTTATGATTCCCAAATAAATGTATCCCTTTTAATAGCGGAAATGTTGGACAACAACATGAGGGCTGGCGCTACCTATTTACATAAAATTAACATACGGGTAGTGTGTTCATGGGTAATAAATCTACCTTCACATGTAATGCAGTTCAGAGAATATTGAGTCCATAAAGAGTCTTGAAAGAAAGCCATGGTTGTGTTGGTTGTTCTCTCCAACTCCCTGCAACAGAAACAGGATGGATGGAGTAAAGTTATCCTACCAGACATAGGAGTCCTGAATGGGCCCACAAGTCTTATATATCTCGCCTGATCGAGCGCTGATCGGGTGATGAGCGTGGTATCATGTTGCAAGTGGCTTTATGGCTTAGCTTACTAACTGTAAATGCATAAGAGTAATACTCTTAGCATTTCTCAATTTTAGGGCTACACCACAATGAATGTGCCCGATCTCGGAAGCTAAGCAGTTTCGGGCCTAGTTAGTACCTGGATGGGAGACCGCTTGGGAATACCAGGTGCTGTAGGCTTTTTTGTGCTCCATGTTCAGGCAGTGAGCCATTTCTCAATTGGCATTCAAAACTGCATGGTCTAGCCAACTAGATGCTTAAAGGTACAAATCTCAGAAGGCCCAGAGCCTACGGCCACACCACACTGAATGCGCCTGATCTCGTCTGATCTCAGAAGCTAAGCAGTGTTGGGCCTAGTTAGTACCTGGATGGGAGACCGCCTGGGAATACCAGGTGCTGTAGGCTTTTTTGTGCTCCATGTTCAGGCAGTGAGCCATTTCTCAATTGGCTTTCAAAACTGCATGGTCTAGCCAACTAGATGCTTAAAGGTACAAATCTCAGAAGGCCCAGAGCCTAAGGCCATACCACACTGAATGCGTCTGATCTCAGAAGCTAAGCAGTGTCGGGCCTAGTTAGTACCTGGATGGGAGACCGCCTGGGAATACCAGGTGCTGTAGGCATTTTTGTGCTCCATGTTCAGGCAGTGAGCCATTTCTCAATTGGCTTTCAAAACTGCATGGTCTAGCCAACTAGATGCTTAAAGGTACAAATCTCTGAAGGCCCAGACCCTACGGCCACACCACACTGAATGCGCCTGATCTCGTCTGATCTCAGAAGCTAAGCAGTGTCGAGCCTAGGTAGTACCTGGATGGGAGACCGCCTGGGAATACCAGGTGCTGTAGGCTTTTTTGTGCTCCATGTTCAGGCAGTGAGCCAATTCTCAATTGGCTTTCAAAACTGCATGGTCTAGCCAACTAGATGCTTAAAGGTACAAATCTCAGAAGTCCCAGAGCCTACGGCCACACCACACTGAATCCGCCTGATCTCGTCTGATCTCAGAAACTAAGCAGTGTCGGGCCTAGTTAGTACCTGGATGGGAGACCACCTGGGAATACCAGGTGCTGTAGGCTTTTTTGTGCTCCATGTTCAGGCAGTGAGCCATTTCTCAATTGGCTTTCAAAACTGCATGGTCTAGCCAACTAGATGCTTAAAGGTACAAATCTCAGAAGGCCCAGAGCCTACGGCCACACCACACTGAATGCGCCTGATCTCAGAAGCTAAGCAGTGTCGGGCCTAGTTAGTACCTGGATGGGAGACCGCCTGGGAATACCAGGTGCTGTAGGCTTTTTTGTGCTCCATGTTCAGGCAGTGAGCCATTTCTCAATTGGCTTTCAAAACTGCATGGTCTAGCCAACTAGATGCTTAAAGGTACAAATCTCAGAAGGCCCAGAGCCTACGGCCACACCACACTGAATGTGCCTGATCTCGTCTGATCTCAGAAGCTAAGCAGTGTCGGGCCTAGTTAGTACCTGGATGGGAGACTGCCTGGGAATATCAGGTGCTGTAGGCTTTTTTGTGCTCTATGATTAGTAATTGTGCCACTTCTCAATTTCTTTTTAAATTTGCTTATGATTCCAAAATAAATGTATCCCTTTTAATAGCGGAAATGTTGGACAACAACATGAGGGCTGGCGCTACCTATTTACATAAAATTAACATACGGGTAGTGTGTTCATGGGTAATAAATCTACCTTCACATGTAATGCAGTTCAGAGAATATTGAGTCCATAAAGAGTCTTGAAAGAAAGCCATGGTTGTGTTGGTTGTTCTCTCCAACTCCCTGTAACAGAAACAGGATGGATGGAGTAAAGTTATCCAACCAGACATAGGAGTCCTGAATGGGCCCACAAGTCTTATATATCTCGCCTGATCGAGCCTGATCGAGTGCTGATCGGGTGATGAGCGTGGTATCATGTTGCAAGTGGCTTTATGGCTTAGCTTACTAACTGTAAATGCATAAGAGTAATACTCTTAGCATTTCTCAATTTTAGGGCTACACCACAATGAATGCCCCCGATCTCGGAAGCTAAGCAGTGTCGGGCCTAGTTAGTACCTGGATGGGAGACCGCCTGGGAATACCAGGTGCTGTAGGCTTTTTTGTGCTCCATGTTCAGGCAGTGAGCCATTTCTCAATTGGCTTTCAAAACTGCATGGTCTAGCCAACTAGATGCTTAAAGGTACAAATCTCAGAAGGCCCAGAGCCTACGGCCACACCACACTGAATGTGCCTGATCTCGTCTGATCTCAGAAGCTAAGCAGTGTCGGGCCTAGTTAGTACCTGGATGGGAGACCGCCTGGGAATATCAGGTGCTGTAGGCTTTTTTGTGCTCTATGATTAGTAATTGTGCCACTTCTCAATTTCTTTTTAAATTTGCTTATGATTCCAAAATAAATGTATCCCTTTTAATAGCGGAAATGTTGGACAACGACATGAGGGCTGGCGCTACCTATTTACATAAAATTAACATACGGGTAGTGTGTTCATGGGTAATAAATCTACCTTCACATGTAATGCAGTTCAGAGAATATTGAGTCCATAAAGAGTCCTGAAAGAAAGCCATGGTTGTGTTGGTTGTTCTCTCCAACTCCCTGCAACAGAAACAGGATGGATGGAGTAAAGTTATCCAACCAGACATAGGAGTCCTGAATGGGCCCACAAGTCTTATATATCTCGCCTGATCGAGCCTGATCGAGCGCTGATCGGGTGATGAGCGTGGTATCATGTTGCAAGTGGCTTTATGGCTTAGCTTACTAACTGTAAATGCATAAGAGTAATACTCTTAGCATTTCTCAATTTTAGGGCTACACCACAATGAATGCGCCCGATCTCGGAAGCTAAGCAGTTTCGGGCCTAGTTAGTACCTGGATGGGAGACCGCCTGGGAATACCAGGTGCTGTAGGCTTTTTTGTGCTCCATGTTCAGGCAGTGAGCCATTTCTCAATTGGCTTTCAAAACTGCATGGTCTAGCCAACTAGATGCTTAAAGGTACAAATCTCAGAAGGCCCAGAGCCTACGGCCACACGACACTGAATGCGCCTGATCTCGTCTGATCTCAGAAGCTAAGCAGTATCGGGCCTAGTTAGTACCTGGATGGGAGACCGCCTGGGAATACCAGGTGCTGTAGGCTTTTTTGTGCTCCATGTTCAGGCAGTGAGCCATTTCTCAATTGGCTTTCAAAACTGCATGGTCTAGCCAACTAGATGCTTAAAGGTACAAATCTCAGAAGGCCCAGAGCCTATGGCCACACCACACTGAATGCGCCTGATCTCGTCTGATTTCAGAAGCTAAGCAGTGTCGGGCCTAGTTAGTACCTGGATGGGAGACCGCCTGGGAATACAGGGTGCTGTAGGCTTTTTTGTGCTCCATGTTCAGGCAGTGAGCCATTTCTCAATTGGCTTTCAAAACTGCATGGTCTAGCCAACTAGATGCTTAAAGGTACAAATCTCAGAAGGCCCAGAGCCTACGGCCACACCACACTGAATGTGCCTGATCTCTTCTGATCTCAGAAGCTAAGCAGTGTCGGGCCTAGTTAGTACCTGGATGGGAGACCGCCTGGGAATACCAGGTGCTGTAGGCTTTTTTGTTGTGCTCTATGATTAGTAATTGTGCCACTTCTCAATTTCTTTTTAAATTTGCTTATGATTCCAAAATAAATGTATCCCTTTTAATAGCGGAAATGTTGGACAACAACATGAGGGCTGGCGCTACCTATTTACATAAAATTAACATACGGGTAGTGTGTTCATGGGTAATAAATCTACCTTCACATGTAATGCAGTTCAGAGAATATTGAGTCCATAAAGAGTCTTGAAAGAAAGCCATGGTTGTGTTGGTTGTTCTCTCCAACTCCCTGCAACAGAAACAGGATGGATGGAGTAAAGTTATCCAACCAGACATAGGAGTCCTGAATGGGCCCACAAGTCTTATATATCTCGCCTGATCGAGCCTGATCGAGCGCTGATCGGGTGATGAGCGTGGTATCATGTTGCAAGTGGCTTTATGGCTTAGCTTACTAACTGTAAATGCATAAGAGTAATACTCTTAGCATTTCTCAATTTTAGGGCTACACCACAATGAATGCGCCCGATCTCGGAAGCTAAGCAGTTTCGGGCCTAGTTAGTACCTGGATGGGAGACCGCTTGGGAATACCAGGTGCTGTAGGCTTTTTTGTGCTCCATGTTCAGGCAGTGAGCCATTTCTCAATTGGCATTCAAAACTGCATGGTCTAGCCAACTAGATGCTTAAAGGTACAAATCTCAGAAGGCCCAGAGCCTACGGCCACACCACACTGAATGCGCCTGATCTCGTCTGATCTCAGAAGCTAAGCAGTGTTGGGCCTAGTTAGTACCTGGATGGGAGACCGCCTGGGAATACCAGGTGCTGTAGGCTTTTTTGTGCTCCATGTTCAGGCAGTGAGCCATTTCTCAATTGGCTTTCAAAACTGCATGGTCTAGCCAACTAGATGCTTAAAGGTACAAATCTCAGAAGGCCCAGAGCCTAAGGCCATACCACACTGAATGCGCCTGATCTCGTCTGATTTCAGAAGCTAAGCAGTGTCGGGCCTAGTTAGTACCTGGATGGGAGACCGCCTGGGAATACCAGGTGCTGTAGGCTTTTTTGTGCTCCATGTTCAGGCAGTGAGCCATTTCTCAATTGGCTTTCAAAACTGCATGGTCTAGCCAACTAGATGCTTAAAGGTACAAATCTCCGAAGGCCCAGACCCTACGGCCACACCACACTGAATGCGCCTGATCTCGTCTGATCTCAGAAGCTAAGCAGTGTCGGGCCTAGTTAGTACCTGGATGGGAGACCGCCTGGGAATACCAGGTGCTGTAGGCTTTTTTGTGCTCCATGTTCAGGCAGTGAGCCATTTCTCAATTGGCTTTCAAAACTGCATGGTCTAGCCAACTAGATGCTTAAAGGTACAAATCTCAGAAGACCCAGAGCCTACGGCCACACCACACTGAATCCGCCTGATCTCGTCTGATCTCAGAAACTAAGCAGTGTCGGGCCTAGTTAGTACCTGGATGGGAGACGACCTGGGAATACCAGGTGCTGTAGGCTTTTTTGTGCTCCATGTTCAGGCAGTGAGCCATTTCTCAATTGGCTTTCAAAACTGCATGGTCTAGCCAACTAGATGCTTAAAGGTACAAATCTCAGAAGGCCCAGAGCCTACGGCCACACCACACTGAATGCGCCTGATCTCGTCTGATCTCAGAAGCTAAGCAGTGTCAGGCCTAGTTAGTACCTGGATGGGAGACCGCCTGGGAATACCAGGTGCTGTAGGCTTTTTTGTGCTCCATGTTCAGGCAGTGAGCCATTTCTCAATTGGCTTTCAAAACTGCATGGTCTAGCCAACTAGATGCTTAAAGGTACAAATCTCAGAACGCCTGATCTCGTCTGATCTCAGAAGCTAAGCAGTGTCGGGCCTAGTTAGTACCTGGATGGGAGACCGCCTGGGAATACCAGGTGCTGTAGGCTTTTTTGTGCTCCATGTTCAGGCAGTGAGCCATTTCTCAATTGGCTTTCAAAACTGCATGGTCTAGCCAACTAGATGCTTAAAGGTACAAATCTCAGAAGGCCCAGAGCCTAAGGCCATACCACACTGAATGCGCCTGATCTCGTCTGATTTCAGAAGCTAAGCAGTGTCGGGCCTAGTTAGTACCTGGATGGGAGACCGCCTGGGAATACCAGGTGCTGTAGGCTTTTTTGTGCTCCATGTTCAGGCAGTGAGCCATTTCTCAATTGGCTTTCAAAACTGCATGGTCTAGCCAACTAGATGCTTAAAGGTACAAATCTCCGAAGGCCCAGACCCTACGGCCACACCACACTGAATGCGCCTGATCTCGTCTGATCTCAGAAGCTAAGCAGTGTCGGGCCTAGTTAGTACCTGGATGGGAGACCGCCTGGGAATACCAGGTGCTGTAGGCTTTTTTGTGCTCCATGTTCAGGCAGTGAGCCATTTCTCAATTGGCTTTCAAAACTGCATGGTCTAGCCAACTAGATGCTTAAAGGTACAAATCTCAGAAGTCCCAGAGCCTACGGCCACACCACACTGAATCCGCCTGATCTCGTCTGATCTCAGAAACTAAGCAGTGTCGGGCCTAGTTAGTACCTGGATGGGAGACGACCTGGGAATACCAGGTGCTGTAGGCTTTTTTGTGCTCCATGTTCAGGCAGTGAGCCATTTCTCAATTGGCTTTCAAAACTGCATGGTCTAGCCAACTAGATGCTTAAAGGTACAAATCTCAGAAGGCCCAGAGCCTACGGCCACACCACACTGAATGCGCCTGATCTCGTCTGATCTCAGAAGCTAAGCAGTGTCAGGCCTAGTTAGTACCTGGATGGGAGACCGCCTGGGAATACCAGGTGCTGTAGGCTTTTTTGTGCTCCATGTTCAGGCAGTGAGCCATTTCTCAATTGGCTTTCAAAACTGCATGGTCTAGCCAACTAGATGCTTAAAGGTACAAATCTCAGAACGCCTGATCTCGTCTGATCTCAGAAGCTAAGCAGTGTCGGGCCTAGTTAGTACCTGGATGGGAGACCGCCTGGGAATACCAGGTGCTGTAGGCTTTTTTGTGCTCCATGTTCAGGCAGTGAGCCATTTCTCAATTGGCTTTCAAAACTGCATGGTCTAGCCAACTAGATGCTTAAAGCTACAAATCTCAGAAGGCCCAGAGCCTACGGCCACACCACACTGAATGTGCCTGATCTCGTCTGATCTCAGAAGCTAAGCAGTGTCGGGCCTAGTTAGTACCTGGATGGGAGACTGCCTGGGAATATCAGGTGCTGTAGGCTTTTTTGTGCTCTATGATTAGTAATTGTGCCACTTCTCAATTTCTTTTTAAATTTGCTTATGATTCCAAAATAAATGTATCCCTTTTAATAGCGGAAATGTTGGACAACAACATGAGGGCTGGCGCTACCTATTTACATAAAATTAACATACGGGTAGTGTGTTCATGGGTAATAAATCTACCTTCACATGTAATGCAGTTCAGAGAATATTGAGTCCATAAAGAGTCTTGAAAGAAAGCCATGGTTGTGTTGGTTGTTCTCTCCAACTCCCTGTAACAGAAACAGGATGGATGGAGTAAAGTTATCCAACCAGACATAGGAGTCCTGAATGGGCCCACAAGTCTTATATATCTCGCCTGATCGAGCCTGATCGAGCGCTGATCGGGTGATGAGCGTGGTATCATGTTGCAAGTGGCTTTATGGCTTAGCTTACTAACTGTAAATGCATAAGAGTAATACTCTTAGCATTTCTCAATTTTAGGGCTACACCACAATGAATGCGCCCGATCTCAGAAGCTAAGCAGTGTCGGGCCTAGTTAGTACCTGGATGGGAGACCGCCTGGGAATATCAGGTGCTGTAGGCTTTTTTGTGCTCTATGATTAGTAATTGTGCCACTTCTCAATTTCTTTTTAAATTTGCTTATGATTCCAAAATAAATGTATCCCTTTTAATAGCGGAAATGTTGGACAACAACATGAGGGCTGGCGCTACCTATTTACATAAAATTAACATACGGGTAGTGTGTTCATGGGTAATAAATCTACCTTCACATGTAATGCAGTTCAGAGAATATTGAGTCCATAAAGAGTCCTGAAAGAAAGCCATGGTTGTGTTGGTTGTTCTCTCCAACTCCCTGCAACAGAAACAGGATGGATGGAGTAAAGTTATCCAACCAGACATAGGAGTCCTGAATGGGCCCACAAGTCTTATATATCTCGCCTGATCGAGCCTGATCGAGCGCTGATCGGGTGATGAGCGTGGTATCATGTTGCAAGTGGCTTTATGGCTTAGCTTACTAACTGTAAATGCATAAGAGTAATACTCTTAGCATTTCTCAATTTTAGGGCTACACCACAATGAATGCGCCCGATCTCGGAAACTAAGCAGTTTCGGGCCTAGTTAGTACCTGGATGGGAGACCGCCTGGGAATACCAGGTGCTGTAGGCTTTTTTGTGCTCCATGTTCAGGCAGTGAGCCATTTCTCAATTGGCTTTCAAAACTGCATGGTCTAGCCAACTAGATGCTTAAAGGTACAAATCTCAGAAGGCCCAGAGCCTACGGCCACACCACACTGAATGCGCCTGATCTCGTCTGATCTCAGAAGCTAAGCAGTATCGGGCCTAGTTAGTACCTGGATGGGAGACCGCCTGGGAATACCAGGTGCTGTAGGCTTTTTTGTGCTCCATGTTCAGGCAGTGAGCCATTTCTCAATTGGCTTTCAAAACTGCATGGTCTAGCCAACTAGATGCTTAAAGGTACAAATCTCAGAAGGCCCAGAGCCTACGGCCACACCACACTGAATGCGCCTGATCTCGTCTGATTTCAGAAGCTAAGCAGTGTCGGGCCTAGTTAGTACCTGGGTGGGAGACCGCCTGGGAATACAGGGTGCTGTAGGCTTTTTTGTGCTCCATGTTCAGGCAGTGAGCCATTTCTCAATTGGCTTTCAAAACTGCATGGTCTAGCCAACTAGATGCTTAAAGGTACAAATCTCAGAAGGCCCAGAGCCTACGGCCACACCACACTGAATGTGCCTGATCTCGTCTGATCTCAGAAGCTAAGCAGTGTCGGGCCTAGTTAGTACCTGGATGGGAGACCGCCTGGGAATACCAGGTGCTGTAGGCTTTTTTGTTGTGCTCTATGATTAGTAATTGTGCCACTTCTCAATTTCTTTTTAAATTTGCTTATGATTCCCAAATAAATGTATCCCTTTTAATAGCGGAAATGTTGGACAACAACATGAGGGCTGGCGCTACCTATTTACATAAAATTAACATACGGGTAGTGTGTTCATGGGTAATAAATCTACCTTCACATGTAATGCAGTTCAGAGAATATTGAGTCCATAAAGAGTCTTGAAAGAAAGCCATGGTTGTGTTGGTTGTTCTCTCCAACTCCCTGTAACAGAAACAGGATGGATGGAGTAAAGTTATCCTACCAGACATAGGAGTCCTGAATGGGCCCACAAGTCTTATATATCTCGCCTGATCGAGACTGATCGAGCGCTGATCGGGTGATGAGCGTGGTATCATGTTGCAAGTGGCTTTATGGCTTAGCTTACTAACTGTAAATGCATAAGAGTAATACTCTTAGCATTTCTCAATTTTAGGGCTACACCACAATGAATGCGCCCGATCTCGGAAGCTAAGCAGTGTCGGGCCTAGTTAGTACCTGGATGGGAGACCGCCTGGGAATACCAGGTGCTGTAGGCTTTTTTGTGCTCCATGTTCAGGCAGTGAGCCATTTCTCAATTGGCTTTCAAAACTGCATGGTCTAGCCAACTAGATGCTTAAAGGTACAAATCTCAGAAGACCAGAGCCTACGGCCATACCACACTGAATGTGCCTGATCTCGTCTGATCTCAGAAGCTAAGCAGTGTCGGGCCTAGTTAGTACCTGGATGGGAGACCGCCTGGGAATATCAGGTGCTGTAGGCTTTTTTGTGCTCTATGATTAGTAATTGTGCCACTTCTCAATTTCTTTTTAAATTTGCTTATGATTCCAAAATAAATGTATCCCTTTTAATAGCGGAAATGTTGGACAACAACATGAGGGCTGGCGCTACCTATTTACATAAAATTAACATACGGGTAGTGTGTTCATGGGTAATAAATCTACCTTCACATGTAATGCAGTTCAGAGAATATTGAGTCCATAAAGAGTCCTGAAAGAAAGCCATGGTTGTGTTGGTTGTTCTCTCCAACTCCCTGCAACAGAAACAGGATGGATGGAGTAAAGTTATCCAACCAGACATAGGAGTCCTGAATGGGCCCACAAGTCTTATATATCTCGCCTGATCGAGCCTGATCGAGCGCTGATCGGGTGATGAGCGTGGTATCATGTTGCAAGTGGCTTTATGGCTTAGCTTACTAACTGTAAATGCATAAGAGTAATACTCTTAGCATTTCTCAATTTTAGGGCTACACCACAATGAATGCGCCCGATCTCGGAAACTAAGCAGTTTCGGGCCTAGTTAGTACCTGGATGGGAGACCGCCTGGGAATACCAGGTGCTGTAGGCTTTTTTGTGCTCCATGTTCAGGCAGTGAGCCATTTCTCAATTGGCTTTCAAAACTGCATGGTCTAGCCAACTAGATGCTTAAAGGTACAAATCTCAGAAGGCCCAGAGCCTACGGCCACACCACACTGAATGCGCCTGATCTCGTCTGATCTCAGAAGCTAAGCAGTATCGGGCCTAGTTAGTACCTGGATGGGAGACCGCCTGGGAATACCAGGTGCTGTAGGCTTTTTTGTGCTCCATGTTCAGGCAGTGAGCCATTTCTCAATTGGCTTTCAAAACTGCATGGTCTAGCCAACTAGATGCTTAAAGGTACAAATCTCAGAAGGCCCAGAGCCTACGGCCACACCACACTGAATGCGCCTGATCTCGTCTGATTTCAGAAGCTAAGCAGTGTCGGGCCTAGTTAGTACCTGGGTGGGAGACCGCCTGGGAATACAGGGTGCTGTAGGCTTTTTTGTGCTCCATGTTCAGGCAGTGAGCCATTTCTCAATTGGCTTTCAAAACTGCATGGTCTAGCCAACTAGATGCTTAAAGGTACAAATCTCAGAAGGCCCAGAGCCTACGGCCACACCACACTGAATGTGCCTGATCTCGTCTGATCTCAGAAGCTAAGCAGTGTCGGGCCTAGTTAGTACCTGGATGGGAGACCGCCTGGGAATACCAGGTGCTGTAGGCTTTTTTGTTGTGCTCTATGATTAGTAATTGTGCCACTTCTCAATTTCTTTTTAAATTTGCTTATGATTCCCAAATAAATGTATCCCTTTTAATAGCGGAAATGTTGGACAACAACATGAGGGCTGGCGCTACCTATTTACATAAAATTAACATACGGGTAGTGTGTTCATGGGTAATAAATCTACCTTCACATGTAATGCAGTTCAGAGAATATTGAGTCCATAAAGAGTCTTGAAAGAAAGCCATGGTTGTGTTGGTTGTTCTCTCCAACTCCCTGCAACAGAAACAGGATGGATGGAGTAAAGTTATCCTACCAGACATAGGAGTCCTGAATGGGCCCACAAGTCTTATATATCTCGCCTGATCGGGTGATGAGCGTGGTATCATGTTGCAAGTGGCTTTATGGCTTAGCTTACTAACTGTAAATGCATAAGAGTAATACTCTTAGCATTTCTCAATTTTAGGGCTACACCACAATGAATGCGCCCGATCTCGGAAGCTAAGCAGTTTCGGGCCTAGTTAGTACCTGGATGGGAGACCGCTTGGGAATACCAGGTGCTGTAGGCTTTTTTGTGCTCCATGTTCAGGCAGTGAGCCATTTCTCAATTGGCATTCAAAACTGCATGGTCTAGCCAACTAGATGCTTAAAGG
Source organism: Ambystoma mexicanum (assembly GCF_040938575.1). Classification (NCBI taxonomy): domain Eukaryota; kingdom Metazoa; phylum Chordata; class Amphibia; order Caudata; family Ambystomatidae; genus Ambystoma; species Ambystoma mexicanum. Next base: position 521,771,888 of record NC_090932.1, read on the forward strand.
TACAAATCTCAGAAGGCCCAGAGCCTACGGCCACACCACACTGAATGCGCCTGATCTCGTCTGATCTCAGAAGCTAAGCAGTGTTGGGCCTAGTTAGTACCTGGATGGGAGACCGCCTGGGAATACCAGGTGCTGTAGGCTTTTTTGTGCTCCATGTTCAGGCAGTGAGCCATTTCTCAATTGGCTTTCAAAACTGCATGGTCTAGCCAACTAGATGCTTAAAGGTACAAATCTCAAAAGGCCCAGAGCCTAAGGCCATACCACACTGAATGCGCCTGATCTCGTCTGATCTCAGAAGCTAAGCAGTGTCAGGCCTAGTTAGTACCTGGGTGGGAGACCGCCTGGGAATACCAGGTGCTGTAGGCTTTTTTGTGCTCCATGTTCAGGCAGTGAGCCATTTCTCAATTGGCTTTCAAAACTGCATGGTCTAGCCAACTAGATGCTTAAAGGTACAAATCTCCGAAGGCCCAGACCCTACGGCCACACCACACTGAATGCGCCTGATCTCGTCTGATCTCAGAAGCTAAGCAGTGTCGGGCCTAGTTAGTACCTGGATGGGAGACCGCCTGGGAATACCAGGTGCTGTAGGCTTTTTTGTGCTCCATGTTCAGGCAGTGAGCCATTTCTCAATTGGCTTTCAAAACTGCATGGTCTAGCCAACTAGATGCTTAAAGGTACAAATCTCAGAAGTCCCAGAGCCTACGGCCACACCACACTGAATCCGCCTGATCTTGTCTGATCTCAGAAACTAAGCAGTGTCGGGCCTAGTTAGTACCTGGATGGGAGACCACCTGGGAATACCAGGTGCTGTAGGCTTTTTTGTGCTCCATGTTCAGGCAGTGAGCCATTTCTCAATTGGCTTTCAAAACTGCATGGTCTAGCCAACTAGATGCTTAAAGGTACAAATCTCAGAAGGCCCAGAGCCTACGGCCACACCACACTGAATGCGCCTGATCTCGTCTGATCTCAGAAGCTAAGCAGTGTCGGGCCTAGTTAGTACCTGGATGGGAGACCGCCTGGGAATACCAGGTGCTGTAGGCTTTTTTGTGCTCCATGTTCAGGCAGTGAGCCATTTCTCAATTGGCTTTCAAAACTGCATGGTCTAGCCAACTAGATGCTTAAAGGTACAAATCTCAGAAGGCCCAGAGCCTACGGCCACACCACACTGAATGCGCCTGATCTCAAAAGCTAAGCAGTGTCGGGCCTAGTTAGTACCTGGATGGGAGACCGCCTGGGAATACCAGGTGCTGTAGGCTTTTTTGTGCTCCATGTTCAGGCAGTGAGCCATTTCTCAATTGGCTTTCAAAACTGCATGGTCTAGCCAACTAGATGCTTAAAGGTACAAATCTCAGAAGGCCCAGAGCCTACGGCCACACCACACTGAATGCGCCTGATCTCGTCTGATCTCAGAAGCTAAGCATTGTTGGGCCTAGTTAGTACCTGGATGGGAGACCGCCTGGGAATACCAGGTGCTGTAGGCTTTTTTGTGCTCCATGTTCAGGCAGTGAGCCATTTCTCAATTGGCTTTCAAAACTGCATGGTCTAGCCAACTAGATGCTTAAAGGTACAAATCTCAGAAGGCCCAGAGCCTAAGGCCATACCACACTGAATGCGCCTGATCTCGTCTGATCTCAGAAGCTAAGCAGTGTCAGGCCTAGTTAGTACCTGGGTGGGAGACCGCCTGGGAATACCAGGTGCTGTAGGCTTTTTTGTGCTCCATGTTCAGGCAGTGAGCCATTTCTCAATTGGCTTTCAAAACTGCATGGTCTAGCCAACTAGATGCTTAAAGGTACAAATCTCCGAAGGCCCAGACCCTACGGCCACACCACACTGAATGCGCCTGATCTCGTCTGATCTCAGAAGCTAAGCAGTGTCGGGCCTAGTTAGTACCTGGATGGGAGACCGCCTGGGAATACCAGGTGCTGTAGGCTTTTTTGTGCTCCATGTTCAGGCAGTGAGCCATTTCTCAATTGGCTTTCAAAACTGCATGGTCTAGCCAACTAGATGCTTAAAGGTACAAATCTCAGAAGTCCCAGAGCCTACGGCCACACCACACTGAATCCGCCTGATCTTGTCTGATCTCAGAAACTAAGCAGTGTCGGGCCTAGTTAGTACCTGGATGGGAGACCACCTGGGAATACCAGGTGCTGTAGGCTTTTTTGTGCTCCATGTTCAGGCAGTGAGCCATTTCTCAATTGGCTTTCAAAACTGCATGGTCTAGCCAATTAGATGCTTAAAGGTACAAATCTCAGAAGGCCCAGAGCCTACGGCCACACCACACTGAATGCGCCTGATCTCGTCTGATCTCAGAAGCTAAGCAGTGTCGGGCCTAGTTAGTACCTGGATGGGAGACCGCCTGGGAATACCAGGTGCTGTAGGCTTTTTTGTGCTCCATGTTCAGGCAGTGAGCCATTTCTCAATTGGCTTTCAAAACTGCATGGTCTAGCCAACTAGATGCTTAAAGGTACAAATCTCAGAAGGCCCAGAGCCTACGGCCACACCACACTGAATGCGCCTGATCTCAAAAGCTAAGCAGTGTGGGGCCTAGTTAGTACCTGGATGGGAGACCGCCTGGGAATACCAGGTGCTGTAGGCTTTTTTGTGCTCCATGTTCAGGCAGTGAGCCATTTCTCAATTGGCTTTCAAAACTGCATGGTCTAGCCAACTAGATGCTTAAAGGTACAAATCTCAGAAGGCCCAGAGCCTACGGCCACACCACACTGAATGTGCCTGATCTTGTCTGATCTCAGAAGCTAAGCAGTGTCGGGCCTAGTTAGTACCTGGATGGGAGACTGCCTGGGAATATCAGGTGCTGTAGGCTTTTTTGTGCTCTATGATTAGTAATTGTGCCACTTCTCAATTTCTTTTTAAATTTGCTTATGATTCCAAAATAAATGTATCCCTTTTAATAGCGGAAATGTTGGACAACAACATGAGGGCTGGCGCTACCTATTTACATAAAATTAACATACGGGTAGTGTGTTCATGGGTAATAAATCTACCTTCACATGTAATGCAGTTCAGAGAATATTGAGTCCATAAAGAGTCTTGAAAGAAAGCCATGGTTGTGTTGGTTGTTCTCTCCAACTCCCTGTACTAGAAACAGGATGGATGGAGTAAAGTTATCCAACCAGACATAGGAGTCCTGAATGGGCCCACAAGTCTTATATATCTCGCCTGATCGAGCCTGATCGAGCGCTGATCGGGTGATGAGCGTGGTATCATGTTGCAAGTGGCTTTATGGCTTAGCTTACTAACTGTAAATGCATAAGAGTAATACTCTTAGCATTTCTCAATTTTAGGGCTACACCACAATGAATGCGCCCGATCTCGGAAGCTAAGCAGTGTCGGGCCTAGTTAGTACCTGGATGGGAGACCGCCTGGGAATACCAGGTGCTGTAGGCTTTTTTGTGCTCCATGTTCAGGCAGTGAGCCATTTCTCAATTGGCTTTCAAAACTGCATGGTCTAGCCAACTAGATGCTTAAAGGTACAAATCTCAGAAGGCCCAGAGCCTACGGCCACACCACACTGAATGTGCCTGATCTCAGAAGCTAAGCAGTGTCGGGCCTAGTTAGTACCTGGATGGGAGACCGCCTGGGAATACCAGGTGCTGTAGGCTTTTTTGTGCTCCATGTTCAGGCAGTGAGCCATTTCTCAATTGGCTTTCAAAACTGCATGGTCTAGCCAACTAGATGCTTAAAGGTACAAATCTCAGAAGTCCCAGAGCCTACGGCCACACCACACTGAATCCGCCTGATCTCGTCTGATCTCAGAAACTAAGCAGTGTCGGGCCTAGTTAGTACCTGGATGGGAGACCACCTGGGAATACCAGGTGCTGTAGGCTTTTTTGTGCTCCATGTTCAGGCAGTGAGCCATTTCTCAATTGGCTTTCAAAACTGCATGGTCTAGCCAACTAGATGCTTAAAGGTACAAATCTCAGAAGGCCCAGAGCCTACGGCCACACCACACTGAATGCGTCTGATCTCAGAAGCTAAGCAGTGTCAGGCCTAGTTAGTACCTGGATGGGAGACCGCCTGGGAATACCAGGTGCTGTAGGCTTTTTTGTGCTCCATGTTCAGGCAGTGAGCCATTTCTCAATTGGCTTTCAAAACTGCATGGTCTAGCCAACTAGATGATTAAAGGTACAAATCTCAGAACGCCTGATCTCGTCTGATCTCAGAAGCTAAGCAGTGTCGGGCCTAGTTAGTACCTGGATGGGAGACCGCCTGGGAATACCAGGTGCTGTAGGCTTTTTTGTGCTCCATGTTCAGGCAGTGAGCCATTTCTCAATTGGCTTTCAAAACTGCATGGTCTAGCCAACTAGATGCTTAAAGGTACAAATCTCAGAAGGCCCAGAGCCTACGGCCACACCACACTGAATGTGCCTGATCTCGTCTGATCTCAGAAGCTAAGCAGTGTCGGGCCTAGTTAGTACCTGGATGGGAGACTGCCTGGGAATATCAGGTGCTGTAGGCTTTTTTGTGCTCTATGATTAGTAATTGTGCCACTTCTCAATTTCTTTTTAAATTTGCTTATGATTCCAAAATAAATGTATCCCTTTTAATAGCGGAAATGTTGGACAACAACATGAGGGCTGGCGCTACCTATTTACATAAAATTAACATACGGGTAGTGTGTTCATGGGTAATAAATCTACCTTCACATGTAATGCAGTTCAGAGAATATTGAGTCCATAAAGAGTCTTGAAAGAAAGCCATGGTTGTGTTGGTTGTTCTCTCCAACTCCCTGTAACAGAAACAGGATGGATGGAGTAAAGTTATCCAACCAGACATAGGAGTCCTGAATGGGCCCACAAGTCTTATATATCTCGCCTGATCGAGCCTGATCGAGCGCTGATCGGGTGATGAGCGTGGTATCATGTTGCAAGTGGCTTTATGGCTTAGCTTACTAACTGTAAATGCATAAGAGTAATACTCTTAGCATTTCTCAATTTTAGGGCTACACCACAATGAATGCGCCCGATCTCGGAAGCTAAGCAGTTTCGGGCCTAGTTAGTACCTGGATGGGAGACCGCCTGGGAATACCAGGTGCTGTAGGCTTTTTTGTGCTCCATGTTCAGGCAGTGAGCCATTTCTCAATTGGCTTTCAAAACTGCATGGTCTAGCCAACTAGATGCTTAAAGGTACAAATCTCAAAAGGCCCAGAGCCTACGGCCACACCACACTGAATGCGCCTGATCTCGTCTGATCTCAGAAGCTAAGCAGTGTCGGGCCTAGTTAGTACCTGGATGGGAGACCGCCTGGGAATACCAGGTGCTGTAGGCTTTTTTGTGCTCCATGTTCAGGCAGTGAGCCATTTCTCAATTGGCTTTCAAAACTGCATGGTCTAGCCAACTAGATGCTTAAAGGTACAAATCTCAGAAGGCCCAGAGCCTAAGGCCACACCACACTGAATGCGCCTGATCTCGTCTGATTTCAGAAGCTAAGCAGTGTCGGGCCTAGTTAGTACCTGGATGGGAGACCGCCTGGGAATACAGGGTGCTGTAGGCTTTTTTGTGCTCCATGTTCAGGCAGTGAGCCATTTCTCAATTGGCTTTCAAAACTGCATGTTCTAGCCAACTAGATGCTTAAAGGTACAAATCTCAGAAGGCCCAGAGCCTACGGCCACACCACACTGAATGCGCCTGATCTCGTCTGATCTCAGAAGCTAAGCAGTGTCGGGCCTAGTTAGTACCTGGATGGGAGACCGCCTGGGAATACCAGGTTCTGTAGGCTTTTTTGTGCTCTATGATTAGTAATTGTGCCACTTCTCAATTTCTTTTTAAATTTGCTTATGATTCCAAAATAAATGTATCCCTTTTAATAGCGGAAATGTTGGACAACAACATGAGGGCTGGCGCTACCTATTTAAATAAAATTAACATACGGGTAGTGTGTTCATGGGTAATAAATCTACCTTCACATGTAATGCAGTTCAGAGAATATTGAGTCCATAAAGAGTCTTGAAAGAAAGCCATGGTTGTGTTGGTTGTTCTCTCCAACTCCCTGCAACAGAAACAGGATGGATGGAGTAAAGTTATCCAACCAGACATAGGAGTCCTGAATGGGCCCACAAGTCTTATATATCTCGCCTGATCGAGCCTGATCGAGCCTGATCCAGCGCTGATCGGGTGATGAGCGTGGTATCATGTTGCAAGTGGCTTTATGGCTTAGCTTACTAACTGTAAATGCATAAGAGTAATACTCTTAGCATTTCTCAATTTTAGGGCTACACCACAATGAATGCGCCCGATCTCGGAAGCTAAGCAGTTTAGGGCCTAGTTAGTACCTGGATGGGAGACCGCCTGGGAATACCAGGTGCTGTAGGCTTTTTTGTGCTCCATGTTCAGGCAGTGAGCCATTTCTCAATTGGCTTTCAAAACTGCATGGTCTAGCCAACTAGATGCTTAAAGGTACAAATCTCAGAAGGCCCAGAGCCTACGGCCACACCACACTGAATGCGCCTGATCTCATCTGATCTCAGAACCTAAGCAGTGTCGGGCCTAGTTAGTACCTGGATGGGAGACCGCCTGGGAATACCAGGTGCTGTAGGCTTTTTGTGCTCCATGTTCAGGCAGTGAGCCATTTCTCAATTGGCTTTCAAAACTGCATGGTCTAGCCAACTAGATGCTTAAAGGTAGAAATCTCAGAAGGCCCAGAGCCTACGGCCACACCACACTGAATGCGCCTGATCTCATCTGATCTCAGAAGCTAAGCAGTGTCGGGCCTAGTTAGTACCTGGATGGGAGACCACCTGGGAATACCAGGTGCTGTAGGCTTTTTTGTGCTCTATGATTAGTAATTGTGCCACTTCTCAATTTCTTTTTAAATTTGCTTATGATTCCAAAATAAATGTATCCCTTTTAATAGCGGAAATGTTGGACAACAACATGAGGGCTGGCGCTACCTATTTACATAAAATTAACATACGGGTAGTGTGTTCATGGGTAATAAATCTACCTTCACATGTAATGCAGTTCAGAGAATATTGAGTCTTGAAAGAAAGCCATGGTTGTGTTGGTTGTTCTCTCCAACTCCCTGCAACATAAACAGGATGGATGGAGTAAAGTTATCCTACCAGACATAGGAGTCCTGAATGGGCCCACAAGTCTTATATATCTCGCCTGATCGGGTGATGAGCGTGGTATCATGTTGCAAGTGGCTTTATGGCTTAGCTTACTAACTGTAAATGCATAAGAGTAATACTCTTAGCATTTCTCAATTTTAGGGCTACACCACAATGAATGCGCCCGATCTCGGAAGCTAAGCAGTTTCGGGCCTAGTTAGTACCTGGATGGGAGACCGCCTGGGAATACCAGGTGCTGTAGGCTTTTTTGTGCTCCATGTTCAGGCAGTGAGCCATTTCTCAATTGGCTTTCAAAACTGCATGGTCTAGCCAACTAGATGCTTAAAGGTACAAATCTCAGAAGGCCCAGAGCCTACGGCCACACCACACTGAATGCGCCTGATCTCGTCTGATCTCAGAAGCTAAGCAGTGTCGGGCCTAGTTAGTACCTGGATGGGAGACAGCCTGGGAATACCAGGTGCTGTAGGCTTTTTTGTGCTCCATGTTCAGGCAGTGAGCCATTTCTCAATTGGCTTTCAAAACTGCATGGTCTAGCCAACTAGATGCTTAAAGGTACAAATCTCAGAAGGCCCAGAGCCTACGGCCACACCACACTGAATGCGCCTGATCTCGTCTGATCTCAGAAGCTAAGCAGTGTCGGGCCTAGTTAGTACCTGGATGGGAGACCGCCTGGGAATATCAGGTGCTGTAGGCTTTTTTGTGCTCCATGTTCAGGCAGTGAGCCATTTCTCAATTGGCTTTCAAAACTGCATGGTCTAGCCAACTAGATGCTTAAAGGTACAAATCTCAGAATGCCCAGAGTCTTCGGCCACACCACACTGAATGTCCCTGATCTCGTCTGATCTCAGAAGCTAAGCAGTGTCGGGCCTAGTTAGTACCTGGATGGGAGACCACCTGGGAATACCAGGTGCTGTAGGCTTTTTTGTGCTCTATGATTAGTAATTGTGCCACTTCTCAATTTCTTTTTAAATTTGCTTATGATTCCAAAATAAATGTATCCCTTTTAATAGCGGAAATGTTGGACAACAACATGAGGGCTGGCGCTACCTATTTACATAAAATTAACATACGGGTAGTGTGTTCATGGGTAATAAATCTACCTTCACATGTAATGCAGTAATGCAGTTCAGAGAATATTGAGTCCATAAAGAGTCTTGAAAGAAAGCCATGGTTGTGTTGGTTGTTCTCTCCAACTCCCTGCAACAGAAACAGGATGGATGGAGTAAAGTTATCCAACCAGACATAACAGTCCTGAATGGGCCCACAAGTCTTATATATCTCGCCTGATCGAGCGCTGATCGGGTGATGAGCGTGGTATCATGTTGCAAGTGGCTTTATGGCTTAGCTTACTAACTGTAAATGCATAAGAGTAATACTCTTAGCATTTCTCAATTTTAGGGCTACACCACAATGAATGCGCCCGATCTCGGAAGCTAAGCAGTTTCGGGCCTAGTTAGTACCTGGATGGGAGACCGCCTGGGAATACCAGGTGCTGTAGGCTTTTTTGTGCTCCATGTTCAGGCAGTGAGCCATTTCTCAATTGGCTTTCAAAATTGCATGGTCTAGCCAACTAGATGCTTAAAGGTACAAATCTCAGAAGGCCCAGAGCCTACGGCCACACCACACTGAATGCGCCTGATCTCGTCTGATCTCAGAAGCTAAGCAGTGTCGGGCCTAGTTAGTACCTGGATGGGAGACCGCCTGGGAATACCAGGTGCTGTAGGCTTTTTTGTGCTCCATGTTCAGGCAGTGAGCCATTTCTCAATTGGCTTTCAAAACTGCATGGTCTAGCCAACTAGATGCTTAAAGGTACAAATCTCAGAAGGCCCAGAGCCTACGGCCACACCACACTGAATGCGCCTGATCTCGTCTGATTTCAGAAGCTAAGCAGTGTCAGGCCTAGTTAGTACCTGGATGGGAGACCGCCTGGGAATACAGGGTGCTGTAGGCTTTTTTGTGCTCCATGTTCAGGCAGTGAGCCATTTCGCAATTGGCTTTCAAAACTGCATGTTCTAGCCAACTAGATGCTTAAAGGTACAAATCTCAGAAGGCCCAGAGCCTACGGCCACACCACACTGAATGCGCCTGATCTCGTCTGATCTCAGAAGCTAAGCAGTGTCGGGCCTAGTTAGTACCTGGATGGGAGACCGCCTGGGAATACCAGGTGCTGTAGGCTTTTTTGTGCTCCATGTTCAGGCAGTGAGCCATTTCTCAATTGGCTTTCAAAACTGCATGGTCTAGCCAACTAGATGCTTAAAGGTACAAATCTCAGAAGGCCCAGAGCCTACGGCCACACCACACTGAATGCGTCTGATCTCAGAAGCTACGCAGTGTCTGGCCTAGTTAGTACCTGGATGGGAGACAGCCTGGGAATACCAGGTGCTGTAGGCTTTTTTGTGCTCCATGTTCAGGCAGTGAGCCATTTCTCAATTGGCTTTCAAAACTGCATGGTCTAGCCAACTAGATGCTTAAAGGTACAAATCTCAGAAGGCCCAGAGCCTTCGGCCACACCACACTGAATGTGCCTGATCTCGTCTGATCTCAGAAGCTAAGCAGTGTCGGGCCTAGTTAGTACCTGGATGGGAGACCGCCTGGGAATACCAGGTGCTGTAGGCTTTTTTGTGCTCTATGATTAGTAATTGTGCCACTTCTCAATTTCTTTTTAAATTTGCTTATGATTCCAAAATAAATGTATCCCTTTTAATAGCGGAAATGTTGGACAACAACATGAGGGCTGGCGCTACCTATTTACATAAAATTAACATACGGGTAGTGTGTTCATGGGTAATAAATCTACCTTCACATGTAATGCAGTTCAGAGAATATTGAGTCCATAAAGAGTCTTGAAAGAAAGCCATGGTTGTGTTGGTTGTTCTCTCCAACTCCCTGCAACAGAAACAGGATGGATGGAGTAAAGTTATCCTACCAGACATAGGAGTCCTGAATGGGCCCACAAGTCTTATATATCTCGCCTGATCGAGCGCTGATCGGGTGATGAGCGTGGTATCATGTTGCAAGTGGCTTTATGGCTTAGCTTACTAAATGTAAATGCATAAGAGTAATACTCTTAGCATTTCTCAATTTTAGGGCTACACCACAATGAATGCGCCCGATCTCGGAAGCTAAGCAGTTTCGGGCCTAGTTAGTACCTGGATGGGAGACCGCCTGGGAATACCAGGTGCTGTAGGCTTTTTTGTGCTCCATGTTCAGGCAGTGAGCCATTTCTCAATTGCTTTCAAAACTGCATGGTCTAGCCAACTAGATGCTTAAAGGTACAAATCTCAAAAGGCCCAGAGCTTACGGCCACACCACACTGAATGCGCCTGATCTCGTCTGATCTCAGAAGCTAAGCAGTGTCGGGCCTAGTTAGTACCTGGATGGGAGACCGCCTGGGAATACCAGGTGCTGTAGGCTTTTTTGTGCTCCATGTTCAGGCAGTGAGCCATTTCTCAATTGGCTTTCAAAACTGTATGGTCTAGCCAACTAGATGCTTAAAGGTACAAATCTCAGAAGGCCCAGAGCCTAAGGCCACACCACACTGAATGCGCCTGATCTCGTCTGATCTCAGAAACTCAGCAGTGTCGGGCCTAGTTAGTACCTGGATGGGAGACCGCCTGGGAATACCAGGTGCTGTAGGCTTTTTTGTGCTCCATGTTCAGGCAGTGAGCCATTTCTCAATTGGCTTTCAAAACTGCATGGTCTAGCCAACTAGATGCTTAAAGGTACAAATCTCAGAAGGCCCAGAGCCTATGGCCACACCACACTGAATGCGCCTGATCTCGTCTGATCTCAGAAGCTAAGCAGTGTCGGGCCTAGTTAGTACCTGGATGGGAGACCGCCTGGGAATACCAGGTGCTGTAGGCTTTTTTGTGCTCCATGTTCAGGCAGTGAGCCATTTCTCAATTGGCTTTCAAAACTGCATGGTCTAGCCAACTAGATGCTTAAAGGTACAAATCTCAGAAGGCCCAGAGCCTACGGCCACACCACACTGAATGCGCCTGATCTCGTCTGATCTCAGAAGCTAAGCAGTGTCGGGCCTAGTTAGTACCTGGATGGGAGACCGCCTGGGAATACCAGGTGCTGTAGGCTTTTTTGTGCTCCATGTTCAGGCAGTGAGCCATTTCTCAATTGGCTTTCAAAACTGCATGGTCTAGCCAACTAGATGCTTAAAGGTACAAATCTCAGAAGGCCCAGAGCCTACGGCCACACCACACTGAATGCGCCTGATCGCGTCTGATCTCAGAAGCTAAGCAGTGTCGGGCCTAGTTAGTACCTGGATGGGAGACCGCCTGGGAATACCAGGTGCTGTAGGATTTTTTGTGCTCCATGTTCAGGCAGTGAGCCATTTCTCAATTGGCTTTCAAAACTGCATGGTCTAGCCAACTAGATGCTTAAAGGTACAAATCTCAGAAGGCCCAGAGCCCACGGCCACACCACACTGAATGCGCCTGATCTCTGATCTCAGAAGCTAAGCAGTGTCGGGCCTAGTTAGTACCTGGATGGGAGACCGCCTGGGAATACCAGGTGCTGTAGGCTTTTTTGTGCTCCATGTTCAGGCAGTGAGCCATTTCTCAATTGGCTTTCAAAACTGCATGGTCTAGCCAACTAGATGCTTAAAGGTACAAATCTCAGAAGGCCCAGAGCCTACGGCCACACCACACTGAATGCGCCTGATCTTGTCTGATCTCAGAAGCTAAGCAGTGTCGGGTCTAGTTAGTACCTGGATGGGAGACCGCCTGGGAATACCAAGTTCTGTAGGCTTTTTTGTGCTCTATGATTAGTAATTGTGCCACTTCTCAATTTCTTTTTAAATTTGCTTATGATTCCAAAATAAATGTATCCCTTTTAATAGCGGAAATGTTGGACAACAACATGAGGGCTGGCGCTACCTATTTACATAAAATTAACATACGGGTAGTGTGTTCATGGGTAATAAATCTACCTTCACATGTAATGCAGTTCAGAGAATATTGAGTCCATAAAGAGTCTTGAAAGAAAGCCATGGTTGTGTTGGTTGTTCTCTCCAACTCCCTGCAACAGAAACAGGATGGATGGAGTAAAGTTATCCAACCAGACATAGGAGTCCTGAATGGGCCCACAAGTCTTATATATCTCGCCTGATCGAGCCTGATCGAGCGCTGATCGGGTGATGAGCGTGGTATCATGTTGCAAGTGGCTTTATGGCTTAGCTTACTAACTGTAAATGCATAAGAGTAATACTCTTAGCATTTCTCAATTTTAGGGCTACACCACAATGAATGTGCCCGATCTCGGAAGCTAAGCAGTTTCGGGCCTAGTTAGTACCTGGATGGGAGACCGCCTGGGAATACCAGGTGCTGTAGGCTTTTTTGTGCTCCATGTTCAGGCAGTGAGCCATTTCTCAATTGGCTTTCAAAACTGCATGGTCTAGCCAACTAGATGCTTAAAGGTACAAATCTCAGAAGGCCCAGAGCCCACGGCCACACCACACTGAATGCGCCTGATCTCTGATCTCAGAAGCTAAGCAGTGTCGGGCCTAGTTAGTACCTGGATGGGAGACTGCCTGGGAATACCAGGTGCTGTAGGCTTTTTTGTGCTCCATGTTCAGGCAGTGAGCCATTTCTCAATTGGCTTTCAAAACTGCATGGTCTAGCCAACTAGATGCTTAAAGGTACAAATCTCAGAAGGCCCAGAGCCTACGGCCACACCACGCTGAATGCGCCTGATCTCGTCTGATCTCAGAAGCTAAGCAGTGTCGGGCCTAGTTAGTACCTGGATGGGAGACCGCCTGGGAATACCAGGTGCTGTAGGCTTTTTTGTGCTCCATGTTCAGGCAGTGAGCCATTTCTCAATTGGCTTTCAAAACTGCATGGTCTAGCCAACTAGATGCTTAAAGGTACAAATCTCAGAAGGCCCAGAGCCTACGGCCACACCACACTGAATGCGCCTGATCTCGTCTGATCTCAGAAGCTAAGCAGTGTCGGGCCTAGTTAGTACCTGGATGGGAGACCGCCTGGGAATACCAGGTGCTGTAGGCTTTTTTGTGCTCCATGTTCAGGCAGTGAGCCATTTCTCAATTGGCTTTCAAAACTGCATGGTCTAGCCAACTAGATTCTTAAAGGTACAAATCTCAGAAGGCCCAGAGCCTACGGCCACACCACACTGAATGCGCCTGATCTCGTCTGATTTCAGAAGCTAAGCAGTGTCGGGCCTAGTTAGTACCTGGATGGGAGACCGCCTGGGAATACCAGGTTCTGTAGGCTTTTTTGTGCTCTATGATTAGTAATTGTGCCACTTCTCAATTTCTTTTTAAATTTGCTTATGATTCCAAAATAAATGTATCCCTTTTAATAGCGGAAATGTTGGACAACAACATGAGGGCTGGCGCTACCTATTTACATAAAATTAACATACGGGTAGTGGGTTCATGGGTAATAAATCTACCTTCACATGTAATGCAGTTCAGAGAATATTGAGTCTTGAAAGAAAGCCATGGTTGTGTTGGTTGTTCTCTCCAACTCCCTGCAACATAAACAGGATGGATGGAGTAAAGTTATCCTACCAGACATAGGAGTCCTGAATGGGCCCACAAGTCTTATATATCTCGCCTGATCGAGCCTGATCGGGTGATGAGCGTGGTATCATGTTGCAAGTGGCTTTATGGCTTAGCTTACTAACTGTAAATGCATAAGAGTAATACTCTTAGCATTTCTCAATTTTAGGGCTACACCACAATGAATGCGCCCGATCTCGGAAGCTAAGCAGTTTCGGGCCTAGTTAGTACCTGGATGGGAGACCGCCTGGGAATACCAGGTGCTGTAGGCTTTTTTGTGCTCCATGTTCAGGCAGTGAGCCATTTCTCAATTGGCTTTCAAAACTGCATGGTCTAGCCAACTAGATGCTTAAAGGTACAAATCTCAGAAGGCCCAGAGCCTACGGCCACACCACACTGAATGCGTCTGATCTCAGAAGCTAAGCAGTGTCGGGCCTAGTTAGTACCTGGATGGGAGACCGCCTGGGAATACCAGGTGCTGTAGGCTTTTTTGTGCTCCATTTTCAGGCAGTGAGCCATTTCTCAATTGGCTTTCAAAACTCCATGGTCTAGCCAACTAGATGCTTAAAGGTACAAATCTCAGAAGGCCCAGAGCCTACGGCCACACCACACTGAATGTGCCTCCTGATCTCGTCTGATCTCAGAAGCTAAGCAGTGTCGGGCCTAGTTAGTACCTGGATGGGAGACCGCCTGGGAATACCAGGTGCTGTAGGCTTTTTTGTGCTCTATGATTAGTAATTGTGCCACTTCTCAATTTCTTTTTAAATTTGCTTATGATTCCAAAATAAATGTATCCCTTTTAATAGCGGAAATGTTGGACAACAACATGAGGGCTGGCGCTACCTATTTACATAAAATTAACATACGGGTAGTGTGTTCATGGGTAATAATTCTACCTTCACATGTAATGCAGTTCAGAGAATATTGAGTCCATAAAGAGTCTTGAAAGAAAGCCATGGTTGTGTTGGTTGTTCTCTCCAACTCCCTGCAACAGAAACAGGATGGATGGAGTAAAGTTATCCTACCAGACATAGGAGTCCTGAATGGGCCCACAAGTCTTATATATCTCGCCTGATCGAGCGCTGATCGGGTGATGAGCGTGGTATCATGTTGCAAGTGGCTTTATGGCTTAGCTTACTAACTGTAAATGCATAAGAGTAATACTCTTAGCATTTCTCAATTTTAGGGCTACACCACAATGAATGCGCCCGATCTCGGAAGCTAAGCAGTTTCGGGCCTAGTTAGTACCTGGATGGGAGACCGCCTGGGAATACCAGGTGCTGTAGGCTTTTTTGTGCTCCATGTTCAGGCAGTGAGCCATTTCTCAATTGGCTTTCAAAACTGCATGGTCTAGCCAACTAGATGCTTAAAGGTACAAATCTCAGAAGGCCCAGATCCTACGGCCACACCACACTGAATGCGCCTGATCTCGTCTGATCTCATGAAGCTAAGCAGTGTCGGGCCTAGTTAGTACTTGGATGGGAGACCGCCTGGGAATACCAGGTGCTGTAGGCTTTTTTGTGCTCCATGTTCAGACAGTGAGACATTTCTCAATTGGCTTTCAAAACTGCATTGTCTAGCCAACTAGATGCTTAAAGGAACAAATCTCAGAAGGCCCAGAGCCTAAGGCCACACCACACTGAATGCGCCTGATCTCGTCTGATCTCAGAAGCTAAGCAGTGTCGGGCCTAGTTAGTACCTGGATGGGAGACCGCCTGGGAATACCAGGTGCTGTAGGCTTTTTTGTGCTCCATGTTCAGGCAGTGAGCCATTTCTCAATTGGCTTTCAAAACTGCATGGTCTAGCCAACTAGATGCTTAAAGGTACAAATCTCAGAAGGCCCAGAGCCTACGGCCACACCACACTGAATGCGCCTGATCTCGTCTGATCTCAGAAGCTAAGCAGTGTCGGGCCTAGTTAGTACCTGGATGGGAGACCGCCTGGGAATACCAGGTGCTGTAGGCTTTTTTGTGCTCCATGTTCAGGCAGTGAGCCATTTCTCAATTGGCTTTCAAAACTGCATGGTCTAGCCAACTAGATGCTTAAAGGTACAAATCTCAGAAGGCCCAGAGCCTTTGGCCACACCACACTGAATGTGCCTGATCTCGTCTGATCTCAGAAGCTAAGCAGTGTCGGGCCTAGTTAGTACCTGGATGGGAGACCGCCTGGGAATACCAGGTGCTGTAGGCTTTTTTGTGCTCCATGTTCAGGCAGTGAGCCATTTCTCAATTGGCTTTCAAAACTGCATGGTCTAGCCAACTAGATGCTTAAAGGTACAAATCTCAGAAGGCCCAGAGCTTACGGCCAGATCACACTGAATGCGCCTGATCTCGTCTGATCTCAGAAGCTATGCAGTGTCGGGCCTAGTTAGTACCTGGATGGGAGACCGCCTGGGAATACCAGGTGCTGTAGGCTTTTTTGTGCTCCATGTTCAGGCAGTGAGCCATTTCTCAATTGGCTTTCAAAACTGCATGGTCTAGCCAACTAGATGCTTACAGGTACAAATCTCAGAAGGCCCAGAGCCTACGGCCACACCACACTGAATGTGCCTGATCTCGTCTGATCTCAGAAGCTAAGCAGTGTCGGGCCTAGTTAGTACCTAGATGGGAGACCGCCTGGGAATACCAGGTGCTGTAGGCTTTTTTGTGCTCTATGATTAGTAATTGTGCCACTTCTCAATTTCTTTTTAAATTTGCTTATGATTCCAAAATAAATGTATCCCTTTTAATAGCGGAAATGTTGGACAACAACATGAGGGCTGGCGCTACCTATTTACATAAAATTAACATACGGGTAGTGTGTTCATGGGTAATAAATCTACCTTCACATGTAATGCAGTAATGCAGTTCAGAGAATATTGAGTCCATAAAGAGTCTTGAAAGAAAGCCATGGTTGTGTTGGTTGTTCTCTCCAACTCCCTGCAACAGAAACAGGATGGATGGAGTAAAGTTATCCAACCAGACATAACAGTCCTGAATGGGCCCACAAGTCTTATATGTCTCGCCTGATCGAGCGCTGATCGGGTGATGAGCGTGGTATCATGTTGCAAGTGGCTTTATGGCTTAGCTTACTAACTGTAAATGCATAAGAGTAATACTCTTAGCATTTCTCAATTTTAGGGCTACACCACAATGAATGCGCCCGATCTCGGAAGCTAAGCAGTTTCGGGCCTAGTTAGTACCTGGATGGGAGACCGCCTGGGAATACCAGGTGCTGTAGTCTTTTTTGTGCTCCATGTTCAGGCAGTGAGCCATTTCTCAATTGGCTTTCAAAATTGCATGGTCTAGCCAACTAGATGCTTAAAGGTACAAATCTCAGAAGGCCCAGAGCCCACGGCCACACCACACTGAATGCGCCTGATCTCTGATCTCAGAAGCTAAGCAGTGTCGGGCCTAGTTAGTACCTGGATGGGAGACCGCCTGGGAATACCAGGTGCTGTAGGCTTTTTTGTGCTCCATGTTCAGGCAGTGAGCCATTTCTCAATTGGCTTTCAAAACTGCATGGTCTAGCCAACTAGATGCTTAAAGGTACAAATCTCAGAAGGCCCAGAGCCTACGGCCACACCACACTGAATGCGCCTGATCTCGTCTGATCTTAGAAGCTAAGCAGTGTTGGGCCTAGTTAGTACCTGGATGGGAGACCGCCTGGGAATACCAGGTGCTGTAGGCTTTTTTGTGCTCCATGTTCAGGCAGTGAGCCATTTCTCAATTGGCTTTCAAAACTGCATGGTCTAGCCAACTAGATGCTTAAAGGTACAAATCTCAGAAGGCCCAGAGCCTACGGCCACACCACACTGAATGCGCCTGATCTCATCTGATCTCAGAAGCTAAGCAGTGTCGGGCCTAGTTAATACCTGGATGGGAGACCGCCTGGGAATACCAGGTGCTGTAGGCTTTTTTGTGCTCCATGTTCAGGCAGTGAGCCATTTCTCAATTGGCTTTCAAAACTGCATGGTCTAGCCAACTAGATGCTTAAAGGTACAAATCTCAGAAGGCCCAGAGCCTACGGCCACACCACACTGAATGCGCCTGATCTCGTCTGATCTCAGAAGCTAAGCAGTGTCGGGCCTAGTTAGTACCTGGATGGGAGACCGCCTGGGAATACCAGGTTCTGTAGGCTTTTTTGTGCTCTATGATTAGTAATTGTGCCACTTCTCAATTTCTTTTTAAATTTGCTTATGATTCCAAAATAAATGTATCCCTTTTAATAGCGGAAATGTTGGACAACAACATGAGGGCTGGCGCTACCTATTTACATAAAATTAACATACGGGTAGTGTGTTCATGGGTAATAAATCTACCTTCACATGTAATGCAGTTCAGAGAATATTGAGTCCATAAAGAGTCTTGAAAGAAAGCCATGGTTGTGTTGGTTGTTCTCTCCAACTCCCTGCAACAGAAACAGGATGGATGGAGTAAAGTTATCCAACCAGACATAGGAGTCGTGAATGGGCCCACAAGTCTTATATATCTCGCCTGATCGAGCCTGATCGAGCGCTGATCAGGTGATGAGCGTGGTATCATGTTGCAAGTGGCTTTATGGCTTAGCTTACTAACTGTAAATGCATAAGAGTAATACTCTTAGCATTTCTCAATTTTAGGGCTACACCACAATGAATGCGCCCGATCTCGGAAGCTAAGCAGTTTCGGGCCTAGTTAGTACCTGGATGGGAGACCGCCTGGGAATACCAGGTGCTGTAGGCTTTTTTGTGCTCCATGTTCAGGCAGTGAGCCATTTCTCAATTGGCTTTCAAAACTGCATGGTCTAGCCAACTAGATGCTTAAAGGTACAAATCTCAGAAGGCCCAGAGCCTACAGCCACACCACACTGAATGCGCCTGATCTCGTCTGATCTCAGAAGCTAAGCAGTGTCGGGCCTAGTTAGTACCTGGATGGGAGACCGCCTGGGAATACCAGGTGCTGTAGGCTTTTTTGTGCTCCATGTTCAGGCAGTGAGCCATTTCTCAATTGGCTTTCAAAACTGCATGGTCTAGCCAACTAGATGCTTAAAGGTACAAATCTCAGAAGGCCCAGAGCCTTCGGCCACACCACACTGAATGTGCCTGATCTCGTCTGATCTCAGAAGCTAAGCAGTGTCGGGCCTAGTTAGTACCTGGATGGGAGACCGCCTGGGAATACCAGGTGCTGTAGGCTTTTTTGTGCTCTATGATTAGTAATTGTGCCACTTCTCAATTTCTTTTTAAATTTGCTTATGATTCCAAAATAAATGTATCCCTTTTAATAGCGGAAATGTTGGACAACAACATGAGGGCTGGCGCTACCTATTTACATAAAATTAACATACGGGTAGTGTGTTCATGGGTAATAAATCTACCTTCACATGTAATGCAGTTCAGAGAATATTGAGTCCATAAAGAGTCTTGAAAGAAAGCCATGGTTGTGTTGGTTGTTCTCTCCAACTCCCTGCAACAGAAACAGGATGGATGCAGTAAAGTTATCCTACCAGACATAGGAGTCCTGAATGGGCCCACAAGTCTTATATATCTCGCCTGATCGAGCGCTGATCGGGTGATGAGCGTGGTATCATGTTGCAAGTGGCTTTATGGCTTAGCTTACTAACTGTAAATGCATAAGAGTAATACTCTTAGCATTTCTCAATTTTAGGGCTACACCACAATGAATGCGCCCGATCTCGGAAGCTAAGCAGTTTCGGGCCTAGTTAGTACCTGGATGGGAGACCGCCTGGGAATACCAGGTGCTGTAGGCTTTTTTGTGCTCCATGTTCAGGCAGTGAGCCATTTCTCAATTGGCTTTCAAAACTGCATGGTCTAGCCAACTAGATGCTTAAAGGTACAAATCTCAGAAGGCCCAGAGCCTACGGCCACACCACACTGAATGCGCCTGATCTCGTCTGATCTCAGAAGCTAAGCAGTGTCGGGCCTAGTTAGTACCTGGATGGGAGACCGCCTGGGAATACCAGGTGCTGTAGGCTTTTTTGTGCTCCATGTTCAGGCAGTGAGCCATTTCTCAATTGGCTTTCAAAACTGCATGGTCTAGCCAACTAGATGCTTAAAGGTACAAATCTCAGAAGGCCCAGAGACTACGGCCACACCACACTGAATGCGCCTGATCTCGTCTGATCTCAGAAGCTAAGCAGTGTCGGGCCTAGTTAGTACCTGGATGGGAGACCGCCTGGGAATACCAGGTGCTGTAGGCTTTTTTGTGCTCCATGTTCAGGCAGTGAGCCATTTCTTAATTGGCTTTCAAAACTGCATGGTCTAGCCAACTAGATGCTTAAAGGTACAAATCTCAGAAGGCCCAGAGCCTACGGCCACACCACACTGAATGCGTCTGATCTCAGAAGCTAAGCAGTGTCGGGCCTAGTTAGTACCTGGATGGGAGACCGCCTGGGAATACCAGGTGCTGTAGGATTTTTTGTGCTCCATGTTCAGGCAGTGAGCCATTTCTCAATTGGCTTTCAAAACTGCATGGTCTAGCCAACTAGATGCTTAAAGGTACAAATCTCAGAAGGCCCAGAGCCTACGGCCACACCACACTGAATGTGCCTGATCTCGTCTGATCTCAGAAGCTATGCAGTGTCGGGCCTAGTTAGTACCTGGATGGGAGACCGCCTGGGAATACCAGGTGCTGTAGGCTTTTTTGTGCTCTATGATTAGTAATTGTGCCACTTCTCAATTTCTTTTTAAATTTGCTTATGATTCCAAAATAAATGTATCCCTTTTAATAGCGGAAATGTTGGACAACAACATGAGGGCTGGCGCTACCTATTTACATAAAATTAACATACGGGTAGTGTGTTCATGGGTAATAAATCTACCTTCACATGTAATGCAGTTCAGAGAATATTGAGTCCATAAAGAGTCTTGAAAGAAAGCCATGGTTGTGTTGGTTGTTCTCTCCAACTCCCTGCAACAGAAACAGGATGGATGCAGTAAAGTTATCCTACCAGACATAGGAGTCCTGAATGGGCCCACAAGTCTTATATATCTCGCCTGATCGAGCGCTGATCGAGCGCTGATCGGGTGATGAGCGTGGTATCATGTTGCAAGTGGCTTTATGGCTTAGCTTACTAACTGTAAATGCATAAGAGTAATACTCTTAGCATTTCTCAATTTTAGGGCTACACCACAATGAATGCGCCCGATCTCGGAAGCTAAGCAGTTTCGGGCCTAGTTAGTACCTGGATGGGAGACCGCCTGGGAATACCAGGTGCTGTAGGCTTTTTTGTGCTCCATGTTCAGGCAGTGAGCCATTTCTCAATTGGCTTTCAAAACTGCATGGTCTAGCCAACTAGATGCTTAAAGGTACAAATCTCAGAAGGCCCAGAGCCTACGGCCACACCACACTGAATGCGCCTGATCTCGTCTGATCTCAGAAGCTAAGCAGTGTCGGGCCTAGTTAGTACCTGGATGGGAGACCGCCTGGGAATACCAGGTGCTGTAGGCTTTTTTGTGCTCCATGTTCAGGCAGTGAGCCATTTCTCAATTGGCTTTCAAAACTGCATGGTCTAGCCAACTAGATGCTTAAAGGTACAAATCTCAGAAGGCCCAGAGCCTATGGCCACACCACACTGAATGCGCCTGATCTCAGAAGCTAAGCAGTGTTGGGCCTAGTTAGTACCTGGATGGGAGACCGCCTGGGAATACCAGGTGCTGTAGGCTTTTTTGTGCTCCATGTTCAGGCAGTGAGCCATTTCTCAATTGGCTTTCAAAACTGCATGGTCTAGCCAATTAGATGCTTAAAGGTACAAATCTCAGAAGGCCCAGAGCCTACGGCCACACCACACTGAATGCGCCTGATCTCGTCTGATCTCAGAAGCTAAGCAGTGTCGGGCCTAGTTAGTACCTGGATGGGAGACCGCCTGGGAATACCAGGTGCTGTAGGCTTTTTTGTGCTCCATGTTCAGGCAGTGAGCCATTTCTCAATTGGCTTTCAAAACTGCATGGTCTAGCCAACTAGATGCTTAAAGGTACAAATCTCAGAAGGCCCAGAGCCTACGGCCACACCACACTGAATGCGTCTGATCTCAGAAGCTAAGCAGTGTCGGGCCTAGTTAGTACCTGGATGGGAGACCGCCTGGGAATACCAGGTGCTGTAGGATTTTTTGTGCTCCATGTTCAGGCAGTGAGCCATTTCTCAATTGGCTTTCAAAACTGCATGGTCTAGCCAACTAGATGCTTAAAGGTACAAATCTCAGAAGGACCAGAGCCTACGGCCACACCACACTGAATGTGCCTGATCTCGTCTGATCTCAGAAGCTAAGCAGTGTCGGGCCTAGTTAGTACCTGGATGGGAGACCGCCTGGGAATACCAGGTGCTGTAGGCTTTTTTGTGCTCTATGATTAGTAATTGTGCCACTTCTCAATTTCTTTTTAAATTTGCTTATGATTCCAAAATAAATGTATCCCTTTTAATAGCGGAAATGTTGGACAACAACATGAGGGCTGGCGCTACCTATTTACATAAAATTAACATACGGGTAGTGTGTTCATGGGTAATAAATCTACCTTCACATGTAATGCAGTTCAGAGAATATTGAGTCCATAAAGAGTCTTGAAAGAAAGCCATGGTTGTGTTGGTTGTTCTCTCCAACTCCCTGCAACAGAAACAGGATGGATGGAGTAAAGTTATCCAACCAGACATAGGAGTCCTGAATGGGCCCACAAGTCTTATATATCTCGCCTGATCGAGCCTGATCGAGCGCTGATCGGGTGATGAGCGTGGTATCATGTTGCAAGTGGCTTTATGGCTTAGCTTACTAACTGTAAATGCATAAGAGTAATACTCTTCGCATTTCTCAATTTTAGGGCTACACCACAATGAATGCGCCCGATCTCGGAAGCTAAGCAGTTTCGGGCCTAGTTAGTACCTGGATGGGAGACCGCCTGGGAATACCAGGTGCTGTAGGCTTTTTTGTGCTCCATGTTCAGGCAGTGAGCCATTTCTCAATTGGCTTTCAAAACTGCATGGTCTAGCCAACTAGATGCTTAAAGGTACAAATCTCAGAAGGCCCAGAGCCCACGGCCACACCACACTGAATGCGCCTGATCTCTGATCTCAGAAGCTAAGCAGTGTCGGGCCTAGTTAGTACCTGGATGGGAGACCGCCTGGGAATACCAGGTGCTGTAGGCTTTTTTGTGCTCCATGTTCAGGCAGTGAGCCATTTCTCAATTGGCTTTCAAAACTGCATGGTCTAGCCAACTAGATGCTTAAAGGTACAAATCTCAGAAGGCCCAGAGCCTACGGCCACACCACACTGAATGCGCCTGATCTCGTCTGATCTTAGAAGCTAAGCAGTGTTGGGCCTAGTTAGTACCTGGATGGGAGACCGCCTGGGAATACCAGGTGCTGTAGGCTTTTTTGTGCTCCATGTTCAGGCAGTGAGCCATTTCTCAATTGGCTTTCAAAACTGCATGGTCTAGCCAACTAGATGCTTAAAGGTACAAATCTCAGAAGGCCCAGAGCCTACGGCCACACCACACTGAATGCGCCTGATCTCATCTGATCTCAGAAGCTAAGCAGTGTCGGGCCTAGTTAGTACCTGGATGGGAGACCGCCTGGGAATACCAGGTGCTGTAGGCTTTTTTGTGCTCCATGTTCAGGCAGTGAGCCATTTCTCAATTGGCTTTCAAAACTGCATGGTCTAGCCAACTAGATGCTTAAAGGTACAAATCTCAGAAGGCCCAGAGCCTACGGCCACACCACACTGAATGCGCCTGATCTTGTCTGATCTCAGAAGCTAAGCAGTGTCGGGCCTAGTTAGTACCTGGATGGGAGACCGCCTGGGAATACCAGGTTCTGTAGGCTTTTTTGTGCTCTATGATTAGTAATTGTGCCACTTCTCAATTTCTTTTTAAATTTGCTTATGATTCCAAAATAAATGTATCCCTTTTAATAGCGGAAATGTTGGACAACAACATGAGGGCTGGCGCTACCTATTTACATAAAATTAACATACGGGTAGTGTGTTCATGGGTAATAAATCTACCTTCACATGTAATGCAGTTCAGAGAATATTGAGTCCATAAAGAGTCTTGAAAGAAAGCCATGGTTGTGTTGGTTGTTCTCTCCAACTCCCTGCAACAGAAACAGGATGGATGGAGTAAAGTTATCCAACCAGACATAGGAGTCGTGAATGGGCCCACAAGTCTTATATATCTCGCCTGATCGAGCGCTGATCGGGTGATGAGCGTGGTATCATGTTGCAAGTGGCTTTATGGCTTAGCTTACTAACTGTAAATGCATAAGAGTAATACTCTTAGCATTTCTCAATTTTAGGGCTACACCACAATGAATGCGCCCGATCTCGGAAGCTAAGCAGTTTCGGGCCTAGTTAGTACCTGGATGGGAGACCGCCTGGGAATACCAGGTGCTGTAGGCTTTTTTGTGCTCCATGTTCAGGCAGTGAGCCATTTCTCAATTGGCTTTCAAAACTGCATGGTCTAGCCAACTAGATGCTTAAAGGTACAAATCTCAGAAGGCCCAGAGCCTACGGCCACACCACACTGAATGCGCCTGATCTCGTCTGATCTCAGAAGCTAAGCAGTGTCGGGCCTAGTTAGTACCTGGATGGGAGACCGCCTGGGAATACCAGGTGCTGTAGGCTTTTTTGTGCTCCATGTTCAGGCAGTGAGCCATTTCTCAATTGGCTTTCAAAACTGCATGGTCTAGCCAACTAGATGCTTAAAGGTACAAATCTCAGAAGGCCCAGAGCCTACGGCCACACCACACTGAATGCGCCTGATCTCGTCTGATCTCAGAAGCTAAGCAGTGTTGGGCCTAGTTAGTACCTGGATGGGAGACCGCCTGGGAATACCAGGTGCTGTAGGCTTTTTTGTGCTCCATGTTCAGGCAGTGAGCCATTTCTCAATTGGCTTTCAAAACTGCATGGTCTAGCCAATTAGATGCTTAAAGGTACAAATCTCAGAAGGCCCAGAGCCTACGGCCACACCACACTGAATGCGCCTGATCTCGTCTGATCTCAGAAGCTAAGCAGTGTCGGGCCTAGTTAGTACCTGGATGGGAGACCGCCTGGGAATACCAGGTGCTGTAGGCTTTTTTGTGCTCCATGTTCAGGCAGTGAGCCATTTCTTAATTGGCTTTCAAAACTGCATGGTCTAGCCAACTAGATGCTTAAAGGTACAAATCTCAGAAGGCCCAGAGCCTACGGCCACACCACACTGAATGCGTCTGATCTCAGAAGCTAAGCAGTGTCGGGCCTAGTTAGTACCTGGATGGGAGACCGCCTGGGAATACCAGGTGCTGTAGGATTTTTTGTGCTCCATGTTCAGGCAGTGAGCCATTTCTCAATTGGCTTTCAAAACTGCATGGTCTAGCCAACTAGATGCTTAAAGGTACAAATCTCAGAAGGCCCAGAGCCTACGGCCACACCACACTGAATGTGCCTGATCTCGTCTGATCTCAGAAGCTAAGCAGTGTCGGGCCTAGTTAGTACCTGGATGGGAGACCGCCTGGGAATACCAGGTGCTGTAGGCTTTTTTGTGCTCTATAATTAGTAATTGTGCCACTTCTCAATTTCTTTTTAAATTTGCTTATGATTCCAAAATAAATGTATCCCTTTTAATAGCGGAAATGTTGGACAACAACATGAGGGCTGGCGCTACCTATTTACATAAAATTAACATACGGGTAGTGTGTTCATGGGTAATAAATCTACCTTCACATGTAATGCAGTTCAGAGAATATTGAGTCCATAAAGAGTCTTGAAAGAAAGCCATGGTTGTGTTGGTTGTTCTCTCCAACTCCCTGCAACAGAAACAGGATGGATGCAGTAAAGTTATCCTACCAGACATAGGAGTCATGAATGGGCCCACAAGTCTTATATATCTCGCCTGATCTCGCCTGATCGAGCGCTGATCGGGTGATGAGCGTGGTATCATGTTGCAAGTGGCTTTATGGCTTAGCTTACTAACTGTAAATGCATAAGAGTAATACTCTTAGCATTTCTCAATTTTAGGGCTACACCACAATGAATGCGCCCGATCTCGGAAGCTAAGCAGTTTCGGGCCTAGTTAGTACCTGGATGGGAGACCGCCTGGGAATACCAGGTGCTGTAGGCTTTTTTGTGCTCCATGTTCAGGCAGTGAGCCATTTCTCAATTGGCTTTCAAAACTGCATGGTCTAGCCAACTAGATGCTTAAAGGTACAAATCTCAGAAGGCCCAGAGCCTACGGCCACACCACACTGAATGCGCCTGATCTCGTCTGATCTCAGAAGCTAAGCAGTGTCGGGCCTAGTTAGTACCTGGATGGGAGACCGCCTGGGAATACCAGGTGCTGTAGGCTTTTTTGTGCTCCATGTTCAGGCAGTGAGCCATTTCTCAATTGGCTTTCAAAACTGCATGGTCTAGCCAACTAGATGCTTAAAGGTACAAATCTCAGAAGGCCCAGAGCCTATGGCCACACCACACTGAATGCGCCTGATCTCAGAAGCTAAGCAGTGTTGGGCCTAGTTAGTACCTGGATGGGAGACCGCCTGGGAATACCAGGTGCTGTAGGCTTTTTTGTGCTCCATGTTCAGGCAGTGAGCCATTTCTCAATTGGCTTTCAAAACTGCATGGTCTAGCCAATTAGATGCTTAAAGGTACAAATCTCAGAAGGCCCAGAGCCTACGGCCACACCACACTGAATGCGCCTGATCTCGTCTGATCTCATGAAGCTAAGCAGTGTCGGGCCTAGTTAGTACCTGGATGGGAGACCGCCTGGGAATACCAGGTGCTGTAGGCTTTTTTGTGCTCCATGTTCAGGCAGTGAGCCATTTCTCAATTGGCTTTCAAAACTGCATGGTCTAGCCAACTAGATGCTTAAAGGTACAAATCTCAGAAGGCCCAGAGCCTACGGCCACACCACACTGAATGCGTCTGATCTCAGAAGCTAAGCAGTGTCGGGCCTAGTTAGTACCTGGATGGGAGACCGCCTGGGAATACCAGGTGCTGTAGGATTTTTTGTGCTCCATGTTCAGGCAGTGAGCCATTTCTCAATTGGCTTTCAAAACTGCATGGTCTAGCCAACTAGATGCTTAAAGGTACAAATCTCAGAAGGCCCAGAGCCTACGGCCACACCACACTGAATGTGCCTGATCTCGTCTGATCTCAGAAGCTAAGCAGTGTCGGGCCTAGTTAGTACCTGGATGGGAGACCGCCTGGGAATACCAGGTGCTGTAGGCTTTTTTGTGCTCTATGATTAGTAATTGTGCCACTTCTCAATTTCTTTTTAAATTTGCTTATGATTCCAAAATAAATGTATCCCTTTTAATAGCGGAAATGTTGGACAACAACATGAGGGCTGGCGCTACCTATTTACATAAAATTAACATACGGGTAGTGTGTTCATGGGTAATAAATCTACCTTCACATGTAATGCAGTTCAGAGAATATTGAGTCCATAAAGAGTCTTGAAAGAAAGCCATGGTTGTGTTGGTTGTTCTCTCCAACTCCCTGCAACAGAAACAGGATGGATGGAGTAAAGTTATCCAACCAGACATAGGAGTCCTGAATGGGCCCACAAGTCTTATATATCTCGCCTGATCGAGCCTGATCGAGCGCTGATCGGGTGATGAGCGTGGTATCATGTTGCAAGTGGCTTTATGGCTTAGCTTACTAACTGTAAATGCATAAGAGTAATACTCTTCGCATTTCTCAATTTTAGGGCTACACCACAATGAATGCGCCCGATCTCGGAAGCTAAGCAGTTTCGGGCCTAGTTAGTACCTGGATGGGAGACCGCCTGGGAATACCAGGTGCTGTAGGCTTTTTTGTGCTCCATGTTCAGGCAGTGAGCCATTTCTCAATTGGCTTTCAAAACTGCATGGTCTAGCCAACTAGATGCTTAAAGGTACAAATCTCAGAAGGCCCAGAGCCCACGGCCACATCACACTGAATGCGCCTGATCTCTGATCTCAGAAGCTAAGCAGTGTCGGGCCTAGTTAGTACCTGGATGGGAGACCGCCTGGGAATACCAGGTGCTGTAGGCTTTTTTGTGCTCCATGTTCAGGCAGTGAGCCATTTCTCAATTGGCTTTCAAAACTGCATGGTCTAGCCAACTAGATGCTTAAAGGTACAAATCTCAGAAGGCCCAGAGCCTACGGCCACACCACACTGAATGCGCCTGATCTCGTCTGATCTTAGAAGCTAAGCAGTGTTGGGCCTAGTTAGTACCTGGATGGGAGACCGCCTGGGAATACCAGGTGCTGTAGGCTTTTTTGTGCTCCATGTTCAGGCAGTGAGCCATTTCTCAATTGGCTTTCAAAACTGCATGGTCTAGCCAACTAGATGCTTAAAGGTACAAATCTCAGAAGGCCCAGAGCCTACGGCCACACCACACTAAATGCGCTTGATCTCATCTGATCTCAGAAGCTAAGCAGTGTCGGGCCTAGTTAGTACCTGGATGGGAGACCGCCTGGGAATACCAGGTGCTGTAGGCTTTTTTGTGCTCCATGTTCAGGCAGTGAGCCATTTCTCAATTGGCTTTCAAAACTGCATGGTCTAGCCAACTAGATGCTTAAAGGTACAAATCTCAGAAAGCCCAGAGCCTACGGCCACACCACACTGAATGCGCCTGATCTCGTCTGATCTCAGAAGCTAAGCAGTGTCGGGCCTAGTTAGTACCTGGATGGGAGACCGCCTGGGAATACCAGGTTCTGTAGGCTTTTTTGTGCTCTATGATTAGTAATTGTGCCACTTCTCAATTTCTTTTTAAATTTGCTTATGATTCCAAAATAAATGTATCCCTTTTAATAGCGGAAATGTTGGACAACAACATGAGGGCTGGCGCTACCTATTTACATAAAATTAACATACGGGTAGTGTGTTCATGGGTAATAAATCTACCTTCACATGTAATGCAGTTCAGAGAATATTGAGTCCATAAAGAGTCTTGAAAGAAAGCCATGGTTGTGTTGGTTGTTCTCTCCAACTCCCTGCAACAGAAACAGGATGGATGGAGTAAAGTTATCCAACCAGACATAGGAGTCGTGAATGGGCCCACAAGTCTTATATATCTCGCCTGATCGAGCCTGATCGAGCGCTGATCGGGTGATGAGCGTGGTATCATGTTGCAAGTGGCTTTATGGCTTAGCTTACTAACTGTAAATGCAAAAGAGTAATACTCTTAGCATTTCTCAATTTTAGGGCTACACCACAATGAATGCGCCCGATCTCGGAAGCTAAGCAGTTTTGGGCCTAGTTAGTACCTGGATGGGAGACCGCCTGGGAATACCAGGTGCTGTAGGCTTTTTTGTGCTCCATGTTCAGGCAGTGAGCCATTTCTCAATTGGCTTTCAAAACTGCATGGTCTAGCCAACTAGATGCTTAAAGGTACAAATCTCAGAAGGCTCAGAGCCTACGGCCACACCACACTGAATGCGCCTGATCTCGTCTGATCTCAGAAGCTAAGCAGTGTTGGGCCTAGTTAGTACCTGGATGGGAGACCGCCTGGGAATACCAGGTGCTGTAGGCTTTTTTGTGCTCCATGTTCAGGCAGTGAGCCATTTCTCAATTGGCTTTCAAAACTGCATGGTCTAGCCAACTAAATGCTTAAAGGTACAAATCTCAGAAGGCCCAGAGACTACAGCCACACCACACTGAATGCGCCTGAACCCGTCTGATCTCAGAAGCTAAGCAGTGTCGGGCCTAGTTAGTACCTGGATGGGAGACCGCCTGGGAATACCAGGTGCTGTAGGCTTTTTTGTGCTCCATGTTCAGGCAGTGAGCCATTTCTCAATTGGCTTTCAAAACTGCATGGTCTAGCCAACTAGATGCTTAAAGGTACATATCTCAGAAGGCCCAGAGCCTACGGCCACACCACACTGAATGCGCCTGATCTCGTCTGATTTCAGAAGCTAAGCAGTGTCGGGCTTAGTTAGTACCTGTATGGGAGACCGCCTGGGAATACCAGGTTCTGTAGGCTTTTTTGTGCTCTATGATTAGTAATTGTGCCACTTCTCAATTTCTTTTTAAATTTGCTTATGATTCCAAAATAAATGTATCCCTTTTAATAGCGGAAATGTTGGACAACAACATGAGGGCTGGCGCTACCTATTTACATAAAATTAACATACGGGTAGTGTGTTCATGGGTAATAAATCTACCTTCACATGTAATGCAGTTCAGAGAATATTGAGTCCATAAAGAGTCTTGAAAGAAAGCCATGGTTGTGTGGTTGTTCTCTCCAACTCCCTGCAACAGAAACAGGATGGATGGAGTAAAGTTATCCAACCAGACATAGGAGTCCTGAATGGGCCCACAAGTCTTATATATCTCGCCTGATCGATCCTGATACAGCGCTGATCGGGTGATGAGCGTGGTATCATGTTGCAAGTGGCTTTATGGCTTAGCTTACTAACTGTAAATGCAAAAGAGTAATGCTCTTAGCATTTCTCAATTTTAGGGCTACACCACAATGAATGCGCCTGATCTCGGAAGCTAAGCAGTTTCGGGCCTAGTTAGTACCTGGATGGGAGACCGCCTGGGAATACCAGGTGCTGTAGGCTTTTTTGTGCTCCATGTTCAGGCAGTGAGCCATTTCTCAATTGGCTTTCAAAACGGCATGGTCTAGCCAACTAGATGCTTAAAGGTACAAATCTCAGAAGGCCCAGAGCCTACGGCCACACCACACTGAATGCGCCTGATCTCGTCTGATCTCAGAAGCTAAGCAGTGTCAGGCCTAGTTAGTACCTGGATGGGAGACCGCCTGGGAATACCAGGTGCTGTAGGCTTTTTTGTGCTCTATGATTAGTAATTGTGCCACTTCTCAATTTCTTTTTAAATTTGCTTATGATTCCAAAATAAATGTATCCCTTTTAATAGCGGAAATGTTGGACAACAACATGAGGGCTGGCGCTACCTATTTACATAAAATTAACATACGGGTAGTGTGTTCATGGGTAATAAATCTACCTTCACATGTAATGCAGTTCAGAGAATATTGAGTCCATAAAGAGTCTTGAAAGAAAGCCATGGTTGTGTTGGTTGTTCTCTCCAACTCCCTGCAACAGAAACAGGAAGGATGGAGTAAAGTTATCCAACCAGACATAGGAGTCCTGAATGGGCCCACAAGTCTTATATATCTCGCCTGATCGAGCCTGATCGAGCGCTGATCGGGTGATGAGCGTGGTATCATGTTGCAAGTGGCTTTATGGCTTAGCTTACTAACTGTAAATGCATAAGAGTAATACTCTTCGCATTTCTCAATTTTAGGGCTACACCACAATGAATGCGCCCGATCTCGGAAGCTAAGCAGTTTCGGGCCTTGTTAGTACCTGGATGGGAGACCGCCTGGGAATACCAGGTGCTGTTGGCTTTTTTGTGCTCCATGTTCAGGCAGTGAGCCATTTCTCAATTGGCTTTCAAAACTGCATGGTCTAGCCAACTAGATGCTTAAAGGTACAAATCTCAGAAGGCCCAGAGCCCACGGCCACACCACACTGAATGCGCCTGATCTCTGATCTCAGAAGCTAAGCAGTGTCGGGCCTAGTTAGTACCTGGATGGGAGACCGCCTGGGAATACCAGGTGCTGTAGGCTTTTTTGTGCTCCATGTTCAGGTAGTGAGCCATTTCTCAAATGGCTTTCAA
This sequence comes from Ambystoma mexicanum, assembly GCF_040938575.1. Lineage (NCBI taxonomy): Eukaryota > Metazoa > Chordata > Amphibia > Caudata > Ambystomatidae > Ambystoma > Ambystoma mexicanum. The sequence goes on from NC_090932.1 coordinate 521,803,078, forward strand.
AACTGCATGGTCTAGCCAACTAGATGCTTAAAGGTGCAAATCTCAGAAGGCCCAGAGCCTACAGCCACACCACACTGAATGCGTCTGATCTTAGAAGCTAAGCAGTGTCGGGCCTAGTTAGTACCTGGATGGGAGACCGCCTGGGAATACAAGGTGCTGTAGGCTTTTTTGTGCTCCATGTTCAGGCAGTGAGCCATTTCTCAATTGGCTTTCAAAACTGCATGGTCTAGCCAACTAGATGCTTAAAGGTACAAATCTCAGAAGGCCCAGAGCCTACGGCCACACCACACTGAATGCGCCTGATCTCGTCTGATCTCAGAAGCTAAGCAGTGTCGGGCCTAGTTAGTACCTGGATGGGAGACCGCCTGGGAATACCAGGTGCTGTAGGCTTTTTTGTGCTCCATGTTCAGGCAGTGAGCCATTTCTCAATTGGCTTTCAAAACTGCATGGTCTAGCCAACTAGATGCTTAAAGGTACAAATCTCAGAAGGCCCAGAGCCTACGGCCACACCACACTGAATGCGCCTGATCTCGTCTGATCTCAGAAGCTAAGCAGTGTCGGGCCTAGTTAGTACCTGGATGGGAGACCGCCTGGGAATACCAGGCTCTGTAGGCTTTTTTGTGCTCTATGATTAGTAATTGTGCCACTTCTCAATTTCTTTTTAAATTTGCTTATGATTCCAAAATAAATGTATCCCTTTTAATAGCGGAAATGTTGGACAACAACATGAGGGCTGGCGCTACCTATTTACATAAAATTAACATACGGGTAGTGTGTTCATGGGTAATAAATCTACCTTCACATGTAATGCAGTTCAGAGAATATTGAGTCCATAAAGAGTCTTGAAAGAAAGCCATGGTTGTGTTGGTTGTTCTCTCCAACTCCCTGCAACAGAAACAGGATGGATGGAGTAAAGTTATCCAACCAGACATAGGAGTCGTGAATGGGCCCACAAGTCTTATATATCTCGCCTGATCGAGCCTGATCGAGCGCTGATCGGGTGATGAGCGTGGTATCATGTTGCAAGTGGCTTTATGGCTTATCTTACTAACTGTAAATGCAAAAGAGTAATACTCTTAGCATTTCTCAATTTTAGGGCTACACCACAATGAATGCGCCCGATCTCGGAAGCTAAGCAGTTTTGGGCCTAGTTAGTACCTGGATGGGAGACCGCCTGGGAATACCAGGTGCTGTAGGCTTTTTTGTGCTCCATGTTCAGGCAGTGAGCCATTTCTCAATTGGCTTTCAAAACTGCATGGTCTAGCCAACTAGATGCTTAAAGGTACAAATCTCAGAAGGCCCAGAGCCTACGGCCACACCACACTGAATGCGCCTGATCTCGTCCGATCTCAGAAGCGAAGCAGTGTCGGGCCTAGTTAGTACCTGGATGGGAGACCGCCTGGGAATACCAGGTGCTGTAGGCTTTTTTGTGCTCCATGTTCAGGCAGTGAGCCATTTCTCAATCGGCTTTCAAAACTGCATGGTCTAGCCAACTAGATGCTTAAAGGTACAAATCTCAGAATGCCCAGAGCCTACGGCCACACCACACTGAATGCGCCTGATCTCGTCTGATCTCAGAAGCTAAGCAGTGTCGGGCCTAGTTAGTACCTGGATGGGAGACCGCCTGGGAATACCAGGTGCTGCAGGCTTTTTTGTGCTCCATGTTCAGGCAGTGAGCCATTTCTCAATTGGCTTTCAAAACTGCATGGTCTAGCCAACTAGATGCTTAAAGGTACAAATCTCAGAAGGCCCAGAGCCTACGGCCACACCACACTGAATGCGTCTGATCTCAGAAGCTAAGCAGTGTCGGGCCTAGTTAGTACCTGGATGGGAGGCCGCCTGGGAATACCAGGTGCTGTAGGCTTTTTTGTGCTCCATGTTCAGGCAGTGAGCCATTTCTCAATTGGCTTTCAAAACTGCATGGTCTAGCCAACTAGATGCTTAAAGGTACAAATCTCAGAAGGCCCAGAGCCTACGGCCACACCACACTGAATGCGCCTGATCTCGTCTGATCTCAGAAGCTAAGCAGTGTCGGGCCTAGTTAGTACCTGGATGGGAGACCGCCTGGGAATACCAGGTTCTTTAGGCTTTTTTGTGCTCTATGATTAGTAATTGTGCCACTTCTCAATTTCTTTTTAAATTTGCTTATGATTCCAAAATAAATGTATCCCTTTTAATAGCGGAAATGTTGGACAACAACATGAGGGCTGGCGCTACCTATTTACATAAAATTAACATACGGGTAGTGTGTTCATGGGTAATAAATCTACCTTCACATGTAATGCAGTTCAGAGAATATTGAGTCCTTAAAGAGTCTTGAAAGAAAGCCATGGTTGTGTTGGTTGTTCTCTCCAACTCCCTGCAACAGAAACAGGATGGATGGAGTAAAGTTATCCAACCAGACATAGGAGTCCTGAATGGGCCCACAAGTCTTATATATCTCGCCTGATCGAGCCTGATCCAGCGCTGATCGGGTGATGAGCGTGGTATCATGTTGCAAGTGGCTTTATGGCTTAGCTTACTAACTGTAAATGCAAAAGAGTAATACTCTTAGCATTTCTCAATTTTAGGGCTACACCACAATGAATGCGCCCGATCTCGGAAGCTAAGCAGTTTCGGGCCTAGTTAGTACCTGGATGGGAGACCGCCTGGGAATACCAGGTGCTGTAGGCTTTTTTGTGCTCCATGTTCAGGCAGTGAGCCATTTCTCAATTGGCTTTCAAAACTGCATGGTCTAGCCAACTAGATGCTTAAAGGTACAAATCTCAGAAGGCCCAGAGCCCACGGCCACACCACACTGAATGCGCCTGATCTCTGATCTCAGAAGCTAAGCAGTGTCGGGCCTAGTTAGTACCTGGATGGGAGACCGCCTGGGAATACCAGGTGCTGTAGGCTTTTTTGTGCTCCATGTTCAGGCAGTGAGCCATTTCTCAATTGGCTTTCAAAACTGCATGGTCTAGCCAACTAGATGCTTAAAGGTACAAATCTCAGAAGGCCCAGAGCCTACGGCCACACCACACTGAATGCGCCTGATCTCGTCTGATCTTAGAAGCTAAGCAGTGTTGGGCCTAGTTAGTACCTGGATGGGAGACCGCCTGGGAATACCAGGTGCTGTAGGCTTTTTTGTGCTCCATGTTCAGGCAGTGAGCCATTTCTCAATTGGCTTTCAAAACTGCATGGTCTAGCCAACTAGATGCTTAAAGGTACAAATCTCAGAAGGCCCAGAGCCTACGGCCACACCACACTGAATGCGCCTGATCTCATCTGATCTCAGAAGCTAAGCAGTGTCGGGCCTAGTTAGTACCTGGATGGGAGACCGCCTGGGAATACCAGGTGCTGTAGGCTTTTTTGTGCTCCATGTTCAGGCAGTGAGCCATTTCTCAATTGGCTTTCAAAACTGCATGGTCTAGCCAACTAGATGCTTAAAGGTACAAATCTCAGAAGGCCCAGAGCCTACGGCCACACCACACTGAATGCGCCTGATCTCGTCTGATCTCAGAAGCTAAGCAGTGTCGGGCCTAGTTAGTACCTGGATGGGAGACCGCCTGGGAATACCAGGTTCTGTAGGCTTTTTTGTGCTCTATGATTAGTAATTGTGCCACTTCTCAATTTCTTTTTAAATTTGCTTATGATTCCAAAATAAATGTATCCCTTTTAATAGCGGAAATGTTGGACAACAACATGAGGGCTGGCGCTACCTATTTACATAAAATTAACATACGGGTAGTGTGTTCATGGGTAATAAATCTACCTTCACATGTAATGCAGTTCAGAGAATATTGAGTCCATAAAGAGTCTTGAAAGAAAGCCATGGTTGTGTTGGTTGTTCTCTCCAACTCCCTGCAACAGAAACAGGATGGATGGAGTAAAGTTATCCAACCAGACATAGGAGTCGTGAATGGGCCCACAAGTCTTATATATCTCGCCTGATCGAGCCTGATCGAGCGCTGATCGGGTGATGAGCGTGGTATCATGTTGCAAGTGGCTTTATGGCTTAGCTTACTAACTGTAAATGCATAAGAGTAATACTCTTAGCATTTCTCAATTTTAGGGCTACACCACAATGAATGCGCCCGATCTCGGAAGCTAAGCAGTTTCGGGCCTAGTTAGTACCTGGATGGGAGACCGCCTGGGAATACCAGGTGCTGTAGGCTTTTTTGTGCTCCATGTTCAGGCAGTGAGCCATTTCTCAATTGGCTTTCAAAACTGCATGGTCTAGCCAACTAGATGCTTAAAGGTACAAATCTCAGAAGGCCCAGAGCCTACAGCCACACCACACTGAATGCGCCTGATCTCGTCTGATCTCAGAAGCTAAGCAGTGTCGGGCCTAGTTAGTACCTGGATGGGAGACCGCCTGGGAATACCAGGTGCTGTAGGCTTTTTTGTGCTCCATGTTCAGGCAGTGAGCCATTTCTCAATTGGCTTTCAAAACTGCATGGTCTAGCCAACTAGATGCTTAAAGGTACAAATCTCAGAAGGCCCAGAGCCTTCGGCCACACCACACTGAATGTGCCTGATCTCGTCTGATCTCAGAAGCTAAGCAGTGTCGGGCCTAGTTAGTACCTGGATGGGAGACCGCCTGGGAATACCAGGTGCTGTAGGCTTTTTTGTGCTCTATGATTAGTAATTGTGCCACTTCTCAATTTCTTTTTAAATTTGCTTATGATTCCAAAATAAATGTATCCCTTTTAATAGCGGAAATGTTGGACAACAACATGAGGGCTGGCGCTACCTATTTACATAAAATTAACATACGGGTAGTGTGTTCATGGGTAATAAATCTACCTTCACATGTAATGCAGTTCAGAGAATATTGAGTCCATAAAGAGTCTTGAAAGAAAGCCATGGTTGTGTTGGTTGTTCTCTCCAACTCCCTGCAACAGAAACAGGATGGATGCAGTAAAGTTATCCTACCAGACATAGGAGTCCTGAATGGGCCCACAAGTCTTATATATCTCGCCTGATCGAGCGCTGATCGGGTGATGAGCGTGGTATCATGTTGCAATTGTTTTTTTGGCTTAGCTTACTAACTGTAAATGCATAAGAGTAATACTCTTAGCATTTCTCAATTTTAGGGCTACACCACAATGAATGCGCCCGATCTCGGAAGCTAAGCAGTTTCGGGCCTAGTTAGTACCTGGATGGGAGACCGCCTGGGAATACCAGGTGCTGTAGGCTTTTTTGTGCTCCATGTTCAGGCAGTGAGCCATTTCTCAATTGGCTTTCAAAACTGCATGGTCTAGCCAACTAGATGCTTAAAGGTACAAATCTCAGAAGGCCCAGAGCCTACGGCCACACCACACTGAATGCGCCTGATCTCGTCTGATCTCAGAAGCTAAGCAGTGTCGGGCCTAGTTAGTACCTGGATGGGAGACCGCCTGGGAATACCAGGTGCTGTAGGCTTTTTTGTGCTCCATGTTCAGGCAGTGAGCCATTTCTCAATTGGCTTTCAAAACTGCATGGTCTAGCCAACTAGATGCTTAAAGGTACAAATCTCAGAAGGCCCAGAGCCTACGGCCACACCACACTGAATGCGCCTGATCTCGTCTGATCTCAGAAGCTAAGCAGTGTTGGGCCTAGTTAGTACCTGGATGGGAGACCGCCTGGGAATACCAGGTGCTGTAGGCTTTTTTGTGCTCCATGTTCAGGCAGTGAGCCATTTCTCAATTGGCTTTCAAAACTGCATGGTCTAGCCAATTAGATGCTTAAAGGTACAAATCTCAGAAGGCCCAGAGCCTGCGGCCACACCACACTGAATGCGCCTGATCTCGTCTGATCTCAGAAGCTAAGCAGTGTCGGGCCTAGTTAGTACCTGGATGGGAGACCGCCTGGGAATACCAGGTGCTGTAGGCTTTTTTGTGCTCCATGTTCAGGCAGTGAGCCATTTCTTAATTGGCTTTCAAAACTGCATGGTCTAGCCAACTAGATGCTTAAAGGTACAAATCTCAGAAGGCCCAGAGCCTACGGCCACACCACACTGAATGCGTCTGATCTCAGAAGCTAAGCAGTGTCGGGCCTAGTTAGTACCTGGATGGGAGACCGCCTGGGAATACCAGGTGCTGTAGGATTTTTTGTGCTCCATGTTCAGGCAGTGAGCCATTTCTCAATTGGCTTTCAAAACTGCATGGTCTAGCCAACTAGATGCTTAAAGGTACAAATCTCAGAAGGCCCAGAGCCTACGGCCACACCACACTGAATGTGCCTGATCTCGTCTGATCTCAGAAGCTAAGCAGTGTCGGGCCTAGTTAGTACCTGGATGGGAGACCGCCTGGGAATACCAGGTGCTGTAGGCTTTTTTGTGCTCTATGATTAGTAATTGTGCCACTTCTCAATTTCTTTTTAAATTTGCTTATGATTCCAAAATAAATGTATCCCTTTTAATAGCGGAAATGTTGGACAACAACATGAGGGCTGGCGCTACCTATTTACATAAAATTAACATACGGGTAGTGTGTTCATGGGTAATAAATCTACCTTCACATGTAATGCAGTTCAGAGAATATTGAGTCCATAAAGAGTCTTGAAAGAAAGCCATGGTTGTGTTGGTTGTTCTCTCCAACTCCCTGCAACAGAAACAGGATGGATGCAGTAAAGTTATCCTACCAGACATAGGAGTCCTGAATGGGCCCACAAGTCTTATATATCTCGCCTGATCTCGCCTGATCGAGCGCTGATCGGGTGATGAGCGTGGTATCATGTTGCAAGTGGCTTTATGGCTTAGCTTACTAACTGTAAATGCATAAGAGTAATACTCTTAGCATTTCTCAATTTTAGGGCTACACCACAATGAATGCGCCCGATCTCGGAAGCTAAGCAGTTTCGGGCCTAGTTAGTACCTGGATGGGAGACCGCCTGGGAATACCAGGTGCTGTAGGCTTTTTTGTGCTCCATGTTCAGGCAGTGAGCCATTTCTCAATTGGCTTTCAAAACTGCATGGTCTAGCCAACTAGATGCTTAAAGGTACAAATCTCAGAAGGCCCAGAGCCTACGGCCACACCACACTGAATGCGCCTGATCTCGTCTGATCTCAGAAGCTAAGCAGTGTCGGGCCTAGTTAGTACCTGGATGGGAGACCGCCTGGGAATACCAGGTGCTGTAGGCTTTTTTGTGCTCCATGTTCAGGCAGTGAGCCATTTCTCAATTGGCTTTCAAAACTGCATGGTCTAGCCAACTAGATGCTTAAAGGTACAAATCTCAGAAGGCCCAGAGCCTACGGCCACACCACACTGAATGCGCCTGATCTCAGAAGCTAAGCAGTGTTGGGCCTAGTTAGTACCTGGATGGGAGACCGCCTGGGAATACCAGGTGCTGTAGGCTTTTTTGTGCTCCATGTTCAGGCAGTGAGCCATTTCTCAATTGGCTTTCAAAACTGCATGGTCTAGCCAATTAGATGCTTAAAGGTACAAATCTCAGAAGGCCCAGAGCCTACGGCCACACCACACTGAATGCGCCTGATCTCGTCTGATCTCAGAAGCTAAGCAGTGTCGGGCCTAGTTAGTACCTGGATGGGAGACCGCCTGGGAATACCAGGTGCTGTAGGCTTTTTTGTGCTCCATGTTCAGGCAGTGAGCCATTTCTCAATTGGCTTTCAAAACTGCATGGTCTAGCCAACTAGATGCTTAAAGGTACAAATCTCAGAAGGCCCAGAGCCTACGGCCACACCACACTGAATGCGTCTGATCTCAGAAGCTAAGCAGTGTCGGGCCTAGTTAGTACCTGGATGGGAGACCGCCTGGGAATACCAGGTGCTGTAGGATTTTTTGTGCTCCATGTTCAGGCAGTGAGCCATTTCTCAATTGGCTTTCAAAACTGCATGGTCTAGCCAACTAGATGCTTAAAGGTACAAATCTCAGAAGGCCCAGAGCCTACGGCCACACCACACTGAATGTGCCTGATCTCGTCTGATCTCAGAAGCTAAGCAGTGTCGGGCCTAGTTAGTACCTGGATGGGAGACCGCCTGGGAATACCAGGTGCTGTAGGCTTTTTTGTGCTCTATGATTAGTAATTGTGCCACTTCTCAATTTCTTTTTAAATTTGCTTATGATTCCAAAATAAATGTATCCCTTTTAATAGCGGAAATGTTGGACAACAACATGAGGGCTGGCGCTACCTATTTACATAAAATTAACATACGGGTAGTGTGTTCATGGGTAATAAATCTACCTTCACATGTAATGCAGTTCAGAGAATATTGAGTCCATAAAGAGTCTTGAAAGAAAGCCATGGTTGTGTTGGTTGTTCTCTCCAACTCCCTGCAACAGAAACAGGATGGATGGAGTAAAGTTATCCAACCAGACATAGGAGTCCTGAATGGGCCCACAAGTCTTATATATCTCGCCTGATCGAGCCTGATCGAGCGCTGATCGGGTGATGAGCGTGGTATCATGTTGCAAGTGGCTTTATGGCTTAGCTTACTAACTGTAAATGCATAAGAGTAATACTCTTCGCATTTCTCAATTTTAGGGCTACACCACAATGAATGCGCCCGATCTCGGAAGCTAAGCAGTTTCGGGCCTAGTTAGTACCTGGATGGGAGACCGCCTGGGAATACCAGGTGCTGTAGGCTTTTTTGTGCTCCATGTTCAGGCAGTGAGCCATTTCTCAATTGGCTTTCAAAACTGCATGGTCTAGCCAACTAGATGCTTAAAGGTACAAATCTCAGAAGGCCCAGAGCCTACAGCCACACCACACTGAATGCGCCTGATCTCGTCTGATCTCAGAAGCTAAGCAGTGTCGGGCCTAGTTAGTACCTGGATGGGAGACCGCCTGGGAATACCAGGTGCTGTAGGCTTTTTTGTGCTCCATGTTCAGGCAGTGAGCCATTTCTCAATTGGCTTTCAAAACTGCATGGTCTAGCCAACTAGATGCTTAAAGGTACAAATCTCAGAAGGCCCAGAGCCTTCGGCCACACCACACTGAATGTGCCTGATCTCGTCTGATCTCAGAAGCTAAGCAGTGTCGGGCCTAGTTAGTACCTGGATGGGAGACCGCCTGGGAATACCAGGTGCTGTAGGCTTTTTTGTGCTCTATGATTAGTAATTGTGCCACTTCTCAATTTCTTTTTAAATTTGCTTATGATTCCAAAATAAATGTATCCCTTTTAATAGCGGAAATGTTGGACAACAACATGAGGGCTGGCGCTACCTATTTACATAAAATTAACATACGGGTAGTGTGTTCATGGGTAATAAATCTACCTTCACATGTAATGCAGTTCAGAGAATATTGAGTCCATAAAGAGTCTTGAAAGAAAGCCATGGTTGTGTTGGTTGTTCTCTCCAACTCCCTGCAACAGAAACAGGATGGATGCAGTAAAGTTATCCTACCAGACATAGGAGTCCTGAATGGGCCCACAAGTCTTATATATCTCGCCTGATCGAGCGCTGATCGGGTGATGAGCGTGGTATCATGTTGCAATTGTTTTTTTGGCTTAGCTTACTAACTGTAAATGCATAAGAGTAATACTCTTAGCATTTCTCAATTTTAGGGCTACACCACAATGAATGCGCCCGATCTCGGAAGCTAAGCAGTTTCGGGCCTAGTTAGTACCTGGATGGGAGACCGCCTGGGAATACCAGGTGCTGTAGGCTTTTTTGTGCTCCATGTTCAGGCAGTGAGCCATTTCTCAATTGGCTTTCAAAACTGCATGGTCTAGCCAACTAGATGCTTAAAGGTACAAATCTCAGAAGGCCCAGAGCCTACGGCCACACCACACTGAATGCGCCTGATCTCGTCTGATCTCAGAAGCTAAGCAGTGTCGGGCCTAGTTAGTACCTGGATGGGAGACCGCCTGGGAATACCAGGTGCTGTAGGCTTTTTTGTGCTCCATGTTCAGGCAGTGAGCCATTTCTCAATTGGCTTTCAAAACTGCATGGTCTAGCCAACTAGATGCTTAAAGGTACAAATCTCAGAAGGCCCAGAGCCTACGGCCACACCACACTGAATGCGCCTGATCTCGTCTGATCTCAGAAGCTAAGCAGTGTTGGGCCTAGTTAGTACCTGGATGGGAGACCGCCTGGGAATACCAGGTGCTGTAGGCTTTTTTGTGCTCCATGTTCAGGCAGTGAGCCATTTCTCAATTGGCTTTCAAAACTGCATGGTCTAGCCAATTAGATGCTTAAAGGTACAAATCTCAGAAGGCCCAGAGCCTGCGGCCACACCACACTGAATGCGCCTGATCTCGTCTGATCTCAGAAGCTAAGCAGTGTCGGGCCTAGTTAGTACCTGGATGGGAGACCGCCTGGGAATACCAGGTGCTGTAGGCTTTTTTGTGCTCCATGTTCAGGCAGTGAGCCATTTCTTAATTGGCTTTCAAAACTGCATGGTCTAGCCAACTAGATGCTTAAAGGTACAAATCTCAGAAGGCCCAGAGCCTACGGCCACACCACACTGAATGCGTCTGATCTCAGAAGCTAAGCAGTGTCGGGCCTAGTTAGTACCTGGATGGGAGACCGCCTGGGAATACCAGGTGCTGTAGGATTTTTTGTGCTCCATGTTCAGGCAGTGAGCCATTTCTCAATTGGCTTTCAAAACTGCATGGTCTAGCCAACTAGATGCTTAAAGGTACAAATCTCAGAAGGCCCAGAGCCTACGGCCACACCACACTGAATGTGCCTGATCTCGTCTGATCTCAGAAGCTAAGCAGTGTCGGGCCTAGTTAGTACCTGGATGGGAGACCGCCTGGGAATACCAGGTGCTGTAGGCTTTTTTGTGCTCTATGATTAGTAATTGTGCCACTTCTCAATTTCTTTTTAAATTTGCTTATGATTCCAAAATAAATGTATCCCTTTTAATAGCGGAAATGTTGGACAACAACATGAGGGCTGGCGCTACCTATTTACATAAAATTAACATACGGGTAGTGTGTTCATGGGTAATAAATCTACCTTCACATGTAATGCAGTTCAGAGAATATTGAGTCCATAAAGAGTCTTGAAAGAAAGCCATGGTTGTGTTGGTTGTTCTCTCCAACTCCCTGCAACAGAAACAGGATGGATGCAGTAAAGTTATCCTACCAGACATAGGAGTCCTGAATGGGCCCACAAGTCTTATATATCTCGCCTGATCTCGCCTGATCGAGCGCTGATCGGGTGATGAGCGTGGTATCATGTTGCAAGTGGCTTTATGGCTTAGCTTACTAACTGTAAATGCATAAGAGTAATACTCTTAGCATTTCTCAATTTTAGGGCTACACCACAATGAATGCGCCCGATCTCGGAAGCTAAGCAGTTTCGGGCCTAGTTAGTACCTGGATGGGAGACCGCCTGGGAATACCAGGTGCTGTAGGCTTTTTTGTGCTCCATGTTCAGGCAGTGAGCCATTTCTCAATTGGCTTTCAAAACTGCATGGTCTAGCCAACTAGATGCTTAAAGGTACAAATCTCAGAAGGCCCAGAGCCTACGGCCACACCACACTGAATGCGCCTGATCTCGTCTGATCTCAGAAGCTAAGCAGTGTCGGGCCTAGTTAGTACCTGGATGGGAGACCGCCTGGGAATACCAGGTGCTGTAGGCTTTTTTGTGCTCCATGTTCAGGCAGTGAGCCATTTCTCAATTGGCTTTCAAAACTGCATGGTCTAGCCAACTAGATGCTTAAAGGTACAAATCTCAGAAGGCCCAGAGCCTACGGCCACACCACACTGAATGCGCCTGATCTCAGAAGCTAAGCAGTGTTGGGCCTAGTTAGTACCTGGATGGGAGACCGCCTGGGAATACCAGGTGCTGTAGGCTTTTTTGTGCTCCATGTTCAGGCAGTGAGCCATTTCTCAATTGGCTTTCAAAACTGCATGGTCTAGCCAATTAGATGCTTAAAGGTACAAATCTCAGAAGGCCCAGAGCCTACGGCCACACCACACTGAATGCGCCTGATCTCGTCTGATCTCAGAAGCTAAGCAGTGTCGGGCCTAGTTAGTACCTGGATGGGAGACCGCCTGGGAATACCAGGTGCTGTAGGCTTTTTTGTGCTCCATGTTCAGGCAGTGAGCCATTTCTCAATTGGCTTTCAAAACTGCATGGTCTAGCCAACTAGATGCTTAAAGGTACAAATCTCAGAAGGCCCAGAGCCTACGGCCACACCACACTGAATGCGTCTGATCTCAGAAGCTAAGCAGTGTCGGGCCTAGTTAGTACCTGGATGGGAGACCGCCTGGGAATACCAGGTGCTGTAGGATTTTTTGTGCTCCATGTTCAGGCAGTGAGCCATTTCTCAATTGGCTTTCAAAACTGCATGGTCTAGCCAACTAGATGCTTAAAGGTACAAATCTCAGAAGGCCCAGAGCCTACGGCCACACCACACTGAATGTGCCTGATCTCGTCTGATCTCAGAAGCTAAGCAGTGTCGGGCCTAGTTAGTACCTGGATGGGAGACCGCCTGGGAATACCAGGTGCTGTAGGCTTTTTTGTGCTCTATGATTAGTAATTGTGCCACTTCTCAATTTCTTTTTAAATTTGCTTATGATTCCAAAATAAATGTATCCCTTTTAATAGCGGAAATGTTGGACAACAACATGAGGGCTGGCGCTACCTATTTACATAAAATTAACATACGGGTAGTGTGTTCATGGGTAATAAATCTACCTTCACATGTAATGCAGTTCAGAGAATATTGAGTCCATAAAGAGTCTTGAAAGAAAGCCATGGTTGTGTTGGTTGTTCTCTCCAACTCCCTGCAACAGAAACAGGATGGATGGAGTAAAGTTATCCAACCAGACATAGGAGTCCTGAATGGGCCCACAAGTCTTATATATCTCGCCTGATCGAGCCTGATCGAGCGCTGATCGGGTGATGAGCGTGGTATCATGTTGCAAGTGGCTTTATGGCTTAGCTTACTAACTGTAAATGCATAAGAGTAATACTCTTCGCATTTCTCAATTTTAGGGCTACACCACAATGAATGCGCCCGATCTCGGAAGCTAAGCAGTTTCGGGCCTAGTTAGTACCTGGATGGGAGACCGCCTGGGAATACCAGGTGCTGTAGGCTTTTTTGTGCTCCATGTTCAGGCAGTGAGCCATTTCTCAATTGGCTTTCAAAACTGCATGGTCTAGCCAACTAGATGCTTAAAGGTACAAATCTCAGAAGGCCCAGAGCCCACGGCCACACCACACTGAATGCGCCTGATCTCTGATCTCAGAAGCTAAGCAGTGTCGGGCCTAGTTAGTACCTGGATGGGAGACCGCCTGGGAATACCAGGTGCTGTAGGCTTTTTTGTGCTCCATGTTCAGGCAGTGAGCCATTTCTCAATTGGCTTTCAAAACTGCATGGTCTAGCCAACTAGATGCTTAAAGGTACAAATCTCAGAAGGCCCAGAGCCTACGGCCACACCACACTGAATGCGCCTGATCTCGTCTGATCTTAGAAGCTAAGCAGTGTTGGGCCTAGTTAGTACCTGGATGGGAGACTGCCTGGGAATACCAGGTGCTGTAGGCTTTTTTGTGCTCCATGTTCAGGCAGTGAGCCATTTCTCAATTGGCTTTCAAAACTGCATGGTCTAGCCAACTAGATGCTTAAAGGTACAAATCTCAGAAGGCCCGGAGCCTACGGCCACACCACACTGAATGCGCCTGATCTCATCTGATCTCAGAAGCTAAGCAGTGTCGGGCCTAGTTAGTACCTGGATGGGAGACCGCCTGGGAATACCAGGTGCTGTAGGCTTTTTTTGTGCTCCATGTTCAGGCAGTGAGCCATTTCTCAATTGGCTTTCAAAACTGCATGGTCTAGCCAACTAGATGCTTAAAGGTACAAATCTCAGAAGGCCCAGAGCCTACGGCCACACCACACTGAATGCGCCTGATCTCGTCTGATCTCAGAAGCTAAGCAGTGTCGGGCCTAGTTAGTACCTGGATGGGAGACCGCCTGGGAATACCAGGTTCTGTAGGCTTTTTTGTGCTCTATGATTAGTAATTGTGCCACTTCTCAATTTCTTTTTAAATTTGCTTATGATTCCAAAATAAATGTATCCCTTTTAATAGCGGAAATGTTGGACAACAACATGAGGGCTGGCGCTACCTATTTACATAAAATTAACATACGGGTAGTGTGTTCATGGGTAATAAATCTACCTTCACATGTAATGCAGTTCAGAGAATATTGAGTCCTTAAAGAGTCTTGAAAGAAAGCCATGGTTGTGTTGGTTGTTCTCTCCAACTCCCTGCAACAGAAACAGGATGGATGGAGTAAAGTTATCCAACCAGACATAGGAGTCCTGAATGGGCCCACAAGTCTTATATATCTCGCCTGATCGAGCCTGATCCAGCGCTGATCGGGTGATGAGCGTGGTATCATGTTGCAAGTGGCTTTATGGCTTAGCTTACTAACTGTAAATGCAAAAGAGTAATACTCTTAGCATTTCTCAATTTTAGGGCTACACCACAATGAATGCGCCCGATCTCGGAAGCTAAGCAGTTTCGGGCCTAGTTAGTACCTGGATGGGAGACCGCCTGGGAATACCAGGTGCTGTAGGCTTTTTTGTGCTCCATGTTCAGGCAGTGAGCCATTTCTCAATTGGCTTTCAAAACTGCATGGTCTAGCCAACTAGATGCTTAAAGGTACAAATCTCAGAAGGCCCAGAGCCCACGGCCACACCACACTGAATGCGCCTGATCTCTGATCTCAGAAGCTAAGCAGTGTCGGGCCTAGTTAGTACCTGGATGGGAGACCGCCTGGGAATACCAGGTGCTGTAGGCTTTTTTGTGCTCCATGTTCAGGCAGTGAGCCATTTCTCAATTGGCTTTCAAAACTGCATGGTCTAGCCAACTAGATGCTTAAAGGTACAAATCTCAGAAGGCCCAGAGCCTACGGCCACACCACACTGAATGCGCCTGATCTCGTCTGATCTTAGAAGCTAAGCAGTGTTGGGCCTAGTTAGTACCTGGATGGGAGACCGCCTGGGAATACCAGGTGCTGTAGGCTTTTTTGTGCTCCATGTTCAGGCAGTGAGCCATTTCTCAATTGGCTTTCAAAACTGCATGGTCTAGCCAACTAGATGCTTAAAGGTACAAATCTCAGAAGGCCCAGAGCCTACGGCCACACCACACTGAATGCGCCTGATCTCATCTGATCTCAGAAGCTAAGCAGTGTCGGGCCTAGTTAGTACCTGGATGGGAGACCGCCTGGGAATACCAGGTGCTGTAGGCTTTTTTGTGCTCCATGTTCAGGCAGTGAGCCATTTCTCAATTGGCTTTCAAAACTGCATGGTCTAGCCAACTAGATGCTTAAAGGTACAAATCTCAGAAGGCCCAGAGCCTACGGCCACACCACACTGAATGCGCCTGATCTCGTCTGATCTCAGAAGCTAAGCAGTGTCGGGCCTAGTTAGTACCTGGATGGGAGACCGCCTGGGAATACCAGGTTCTGTAGGCTTTTTTGTGCTCTATGATTAGTAATTGTGCCACTTCTCAATTTCTTTTTAAATTTGCTTATGATTCCAAAATAAATGTATCCCTTTTAATAGCGGAAATGTTGGACAACAACATGAGGGCTGGCGCTACCTATTTACATAAAATTAACATACGGGTAGTGTGTTCATGGGTAATAAATCTACCTTCACATGTAATGCAGTTCAGAGAATATTGAGTCCATAAAGAGTCTTGAAAGAAAGCCATGGTTGTGTTGGTTGTTCTCTCCAACTCCCTGCAACAGAAACAGGATGGATGGAGTAAAGTTATCCAACCAGACATAGGAGTCGTGAATGGGCCCACAAGTCTTATATATCTCGCCTGATCGAGCCTGATCGAGCGCTGATCGGGTGATGAGCGTGGTATCATGTTGCAAGTGGCTTTATGGCTTAGCTTACTAACTGTAAATGCATAAGAGTAATACTCTTAGCATTTCTCAATTTTAGGGCTACACCACAATGAATGCGCCCGATCTCGGAAGCTAAGCAGTTTCGGGCCTAGTTAGTACCTGGATGGGAGACCGCCTGGGAATACCAGGTGCTGTAGGCTTTTTTGTCCTCCATGTTCAGGCAGTGAGCCATTTCTCAATTGGCTTTCAAAACTGCATGGTCTAGCCAACTAGATGCTTAAAGGTACAAATCTCAGAAGGCCCAGAGCCTACAACCACACCACACTGAATGCGCCTGATCTCGTCTGATCTCAGAAGCTAAGCAGTGTCGGGCCTAGTTAGTACCTGGATGGGAGACCGCCTGGGAATACCAGGTGCTGTAGGCTTTTTTGTGCTCCATGTTCAGGCAGTGAGCCATTTCTCAATTGGCTTTCAAAACTGCATGGTCTAGCCAACTAGATGCTTAAAGGTACAAATCTCAGAAGGCCCAGAGCCTTCGGCCACACCACACTGAATGTGCCTGATCTCGTCTGATCTCAGAAGCTAAGCAGTGTCGGGCCTAGTTAGTACCTGGATGGGAGACCGCCTGGGAATACCAGGTGCTGTAGGCTTTTTTGTGCTCTATGATTAGTAATTGTGCCACTTCTCAATTTCTTTTTAAATTTGCTTATGATTCCAAAATAAATGTATCCCTTTTAATAGCGGAAATGTTGGACAACAACATGAGGGCTGGCGCTACCTATTTACATAAAATTAACATACGGGTAGTGTGTTCATGGGTAATAAATCTACCTTCACATGTAATGCAGTTCAGAGAATATTGAGTCCATAAAGAGTCTTGAAAGAAAGCCATGGTTGTGTTGGTTGTTCTCTCCAACTCCCTGCAACAGAAACAGGATGGATGCAGTAAAGTTATCCTACCAGACATAGGAGTCCTGAATGGGCCCACAAGTCTTATATATCTCGCCTGATCGAGCGCTGATCGGGTGATGAGCGTGGTATCATGTTGCAAGTGGCTTTATGGCTTAGCTTACTAACTGTAAATGCATAAGAGTAATACTCTTAGCATTTCTCAATTTTAGGGCTACACCACAATGAATGCGCCCGATCTCGGAAGCTAAGCAGTTTCGGGCCTAGTTAGTACCTGGATGGGAGACCGCCTGGGAATACCAGGTGCTGTAGGCTTTTTTGTGCTCCATGTTCAGGCAGTGAGCCATTTCTCAATTGGCTTTCAAAACTGCATGGTCTAGCCAACTAGATGCTTAAAGGTACAAATCTCAGAAGGCCCAGAGCCTACGGCCACACCACACTGAATGCGCCTGATCTCGTCTGATCTCAGAAGCTAAGCAGTGTCGGGCCTAGTTAGTACCTGGATGGGAGACCGCCTGGGAATACCAGGTGCTGTAGGCTTTTTTGTGCTCCATGTTCAGGCAGTGAGCCATTTCTCAATTGGCTTTCAAAACTGCATGGTCTAGCCAACTAGATGCTTAAAGGTACAAATCTCAGAAGGCCCAGAGCCTACGGCCACACCACACTGAATGCGCCTGATCTCGTCTGATCTCAGAAGCTAAGCAGTGTTGGGCCTAGTTAGTACCTGGATGGGAGACCGCCTGGGAATACCAGGTGCTGTAGGCTTTTTTGTGCTCCATGTTCAGGCAGTGAGCCATTTCTCAATTGGCTTTCAAAACTGCATGGTCTAGCCAATTAGATGCTTAAAGGTACAAATCTCAGAAGGCCCAGAGCCTGCGGCCACACCACACTGAATGCGCCTGATCTCGTCTGATCTCAGAAGCTAAGCAGTGTCGGGCCTAGTTAGTACCTGGATGGGAGACGGCCTGGGAATACCAGGTGCTGTAGGCTTTTTTGTGCTCCATGTTCAGGCAGTGAGCCATTTCTTAATTGGCTTTCAAAACTGCATGGTCTAGCCAACTAGATGCTTAAAGGTACAAATCTCAGAAGGCCCAGAGCCTACGGCCACACCACACTGAATGCGTCTGATCTCAGAAGCTAAGCAGTGTCGGGCCTAGTTAGTACCTGGATGGGAGACCGCCTGGGAATACCAGGTGCTGTAGGATTTTTTGTGCTCCATGTTCAGGCAGTGAGCCATTTCTCAATTGGCTTTCAAAACTGCATGGTCTAGCCAACTAGATGCTTAAAGGTACAAATCTCAGAAGGCCCAGAGCCTACGGCCACACCACACTGAATGTGCCTGATCTCGTCTGATCTCAGAAGCTAAGCAGTGTCGGGCCTAGTTAGTACCTGGATGGGAGACCGCCTGGGAATACCAGGTGCTGTAGGCTTTTTTGTGCTCTATGATTAGTAATTGTGCCACTTCTCAATTTCTTTTTAAATTTGCTTATGATTCCAAAATAAATGTATCCCTTTTAATAGCGGAAATGTTGGACAACAACATGAGGGCTGGCGCTACCTATTTACATAAAATTAACATACGGGTAGTGTGTTCATGGGTAATAAATCTACCTTCACATGTAATGCAGTTCAGAGAATATTGAGTCCATAAAGAGTCTTGAAAGAAAGCCATGGTTGTGTTGGTTGTTCTCTCCAACTCCCTGCAACAGAAACAGGATGGATGCAGTAAAGTTATCCTACCAGACATAGGAGTCCTGAATGGGCCCACAAGTCTTATATATCTCGCCTGATCTCGCCTGATCGAGCGCTGATCGGGTGATGAGCGTGGTATCATGTTGCAAGTGGCTTTATGGCTTAGCTTACTAACTGTAAATGCATAAGAGTAATACTCTTAGCATTTCTCAATTTTAGGGCTACACCACAATGAATGCGCCCGATCTCGGAAGCTAAGCAGTTTCGGGCCTAGTTAGTACCTGGATGGGAGACCGCCTGGGAATACCAGGTGCTGTAGGCTTTTTTGTGCTCCATGTTCAGGCAGTGAGCCATTTCTCAATTGGCTTTCAAAACTGCATGGTCTAGCCAACTAGATGCTTAAAGGTACAAATCTCAGAAGGCCCAGAGCCTACGGCCACACCACACTGAATGCGCCTGATCTCAGAAGCTAAGCAGTGTTGGGCTTAGTTAGTACCTGGATGGGAGACCGCCTGGGAATACCAGGTGCTGTAGGCTTTTTTGTGCTCCATGTTCAGGCAGTGAGCCATTTCTCAATTGGCTTTCAAAACTGCATGGTCTAGCCAATTAGATGCTTAAAGGTACAAATCTCAGAAGGCCCAGAGCCTACGGCCACACCACACTGAATGCGCCTGATCTCGTCTGATCTCAGAAGCTAAGCAGTGTCGGGCCTAGTTAGTACCTGGATGGGAGACCGCCTGGGAATACCAGGTGCTGTAGGCTTTTTTGTGCTCCATGTTCAGGCAGTGAGCCATTTCTCAATTGGCTTTCAAAACTGCATGGTCTAGCCAACTAGATGCTTAAAGGTACAAATCTCAGAAGGCCCAGAGCCTACGGCCACACCACACTGAATGCGTCTGATCTCAGAAGCTAAGCAGTGTCGGGCCTAGTTAGTACCTGGATGGGAGACCGCCTGGGAATACCAGGTGCTGTAGGATTTTTTGTGCTCCATGTTCAGGCAGTGAGCCATTTCTCAATTGGCTTTCAAAACTGCATGGTCTAGCCAACTAGATGCTTAAAGGTACAAATCTCAGAAGGCCCAGAGCCTACGGCCACACCACACTGAATGTGCCTGATCTCGTCTGATCTCAGAAGCTAAGCAGTGTCGGGCCTAGTTAGTACCTGGATGGGAGACCGCCTGGGAATACCAGGTGCTGTAGGCTTTTTTGTGCTCTATGATTAGTAATTGTGCCACTTCTCAATTTCTTTTTAAATTTGCTTATGATTCCAAAATAAATGTATCCCTTTTAATAGCGGAAATGTTGGACAACAACATGAGGGCTGGCGCTACCTATTTACATAAAATTAACATACGGGTAGTGTGTTCATGGGTAATAAATCTACCTTCACATGTAATGCAGTTCAGAGAATATTGAGTCCATAAAGAGTCTTGAAAGAAAGCCATGGTTGTGTTGGTTGTTCTCTCCAACTCCCTGCAACAGAAACAGGATGGATGGAGTAAAGTTATCCAACCAGACATAGGAGTCCTGAATGGGCCCACAAGTCTTATATATCTCGCCTGATCGAGCCTGATCGAGCGCTGATCGGGTGATGAGCGTGGTATCATGTTGCAAGTGGCTTTATGGCTTAGCTTACTAACTGTAAATGCATAAGAGTAATACTCTTCGCATTTCTCAATTTTAGGGCTACACCACAATGAATGCGCCCGATCTCGGAAGCTAAGCAGTTTCGGGCCTAGTTAGTACCTGGATGGGAGACCGCCTGGGAATACCAGGTGCTGTAGGCTTTTTTGTGCTCCATGTTCAGGCAGTGAGCCATTTCTCAATTGGCTTTCAAAACTGCATGGTCTAGCCAACTAGATGCTTAAAGGTACAAATCTCAGAAGGCCCAGAGCCCACGGCCACACCACACTGAATGCGCCTGATCTCTGATCTCAGAAGCTAAGCAGTGTCGGGCCTAGTTAGTACCTGGATGGGAGACCGCCTGGGAATACCAGGTGCTGTAGGCTTTTTTGTGCTCCATGTTCAGGCAGTGAGCCATTTCTCAATTGGCTTTCAAAACTGCATGGTCTAGCCAACTAGATGCTTAAAGGTACAAATCTCAGAAGGACCAGAGCCTACGGCCACACCACACTGAATGCGCCTGATCTCGTCTGATCTTAGAAGCTAAGCAGTGTTGGGCCTAGTTAGTACCTGGATGGGAGACTGCCTGGGAATACCAGGTGCTGTAGGCTTTTTTGTGCTCCATGTTCAGGCAGTGAGCCATTTCTCAATTGGCTTTCAAAACTGCATGGTCTAGCCAAC
Source organism: Ambystoma mexicanum (assembly GCF_040938575.1). Lineage (NCBI taxonomy): Eukaryota > Metazoa > Chordata > Amphibia > Caudata > Ambystomatidae > Ambystoma > Ambystoma mexicanum. The sequence goes on from NC_090932.1 coordinate 521,823,723, forward strand.
TAGATGCTTAAAGGTACAAATCTCAGAAGGCCCGGAGCCTACGGCCACACCACACTGAATGCGCCTGATCTCATCTGATCTCAGAAGCTAAGCAGTGTCGGGCCTCGTTAGTACCTGGATGGGAGACCGCCTGGGAATACCAGGTGCTGTAGGCTTTTTTTGTGCTCCATGTTCAGGCAGTGAGCCATTTCTCAATTGGCTTTCAAAACTGCATGGTCTAGCCAACTAGATGCTTAAAGGTACAAATCTCAGAAGGCCCAGAGCCTACGGCCACACCACACTGAATGCGCCTGATCTCGTCTGATCTCAGAAGCTAAGCAGTGTCGGGCCTAGTTAGTACCTGGATGGGAGACCGCCTGGGAATACCAGGTTCTGTAGGCTTTTTTGTGCTCTATGATTAGTAATTGTGCCACTTCTCAATTTCTTTTTAAATTTGCTTATGATTCCAAAATAAATGTATCCCTTTTAATAGCGGAAATGTTGGACAACAACATGAGGGCTGGCGCTACCTATTTACATAAAATTAACATACGGGTAGTGTGTTCATGGGTAATAAATCTACCTTCACATGTAATGCAGTTCAGAGAATATTGAGTCCATAAAGAGTCTTGAAAGAAAGCCATGGTTGTGTTGGTTGTTCTCTCCAACTCCCTGCAACAGAAACAGGATGGATGGAGTAAAGTTATCCAACCAGACATAGGAGTCGTGAATGGGCCCACAAGTCTTATATATCTCGCCTGATCGAGCCTGATCGAGCGCTGATCGGGTGATGAGCGTGGTATCATGTTGCAAGTGGCTTTATGGCTTAGCTTACTAACTGTAAATGCAAAAGAGTAATACTCTTAGCATTTCTCAATTTTAGGGCTACACCACAATGAATGCGCCCGATCTCGGAAGCTAAGCAGTTTTGGGCCTAGTTAGTACCTGGATGGGAGACCGCCTGGGAATACCAGGTGCTGTAGGCTTTTTTGTGCTCCATGTTCAGGCAGTGAGCCATTTCTCAATTGGCTTTCAAAACTGCATGGTCTAGCCAACTAGATGCTTAAAGGTACAAATCTCAGAAGGCCCAGAGCCTACGGCCACACCACACTGAATGCGCCTGATCTCGTCTGATCTCAGAAGCTAAGCAGTGTCAGGCCTAGTTAGTACCTGGATGGGAGACCGCCTGGGAATACCAGGTGCTGTAGGCTTTTTTGTGCTCCATGTTCAGGCAGTGAGCCATTTCTCAATTGGCTTTCAAAACTGCATGGTCTAGCCAACTAGATGCTTAAAGGTACAAATCTCAGAAGGCCCAGAGTCTACAGCCACACCACACTGAATGTGCCTGAACCCGTCTGATCTCAGAAGCTAAGCAGTGTCGGGCCTAGTTAGTACCTGGATGGGAGACCGCCTGGGAATACCAGGTGCTGTAGGCTTTTTTGTGCTCCATGTTCAGGCAGTGAGCCATTTCTCAATTGGCTTTCAAAACTGCATGGTCTAGCCAACTAGATGCTTAAAGGTACAAATCTCAGAAGGCCCAGAGCCTACGGCCACACCACACTGAATGCGCCTGATCTCGTCTGATTTCAGAAGCTAAGCAGTGTCGGGCTTAGTTAGTACCTGGATGGGAGACCGCCTGGGAATACCAGGTTCTGTAGGCTTTTTTGTGCTCTATGATTAGTAATTGTGCCACTTCTCAATTTCTTTTTAAATTTGCTTATGATTCCAAAATAAATGTATCCCTTTTAATAGCGGAAATGTTGGACAACAACATGAGGGCTGGCGCTACCTATTTACATAAAATTAACATACGGGTAGTGTGTTCATGGGTAATAAATCTACCTTCACATGTAATGCAGTTCAGAGAATATTGAGTCCATAAAGAGTCTTGAAAGAAAGCCATGGTTGTGTGGTTGTTCTCTCCAACTCCCTGCAACAGAAACAGGATGGATGGAGTAAAGTTATCCAACCAGACATAGGAGTCCTGAATGGGCCCACAAGTCTTATATATCTCGCCTGATCGATCCTGATACAGCGCTGATCGGGTGATGAGCGTGGTATCATGTTGCAAGTGGCTTTATGGCTTAGCTTACTAACTGTAAATGCAAAAGAGTAATGCTCTTAGCATTTCTCAATTTTAGGGCTACACCACAATGAATGCGCCCGATCTCGGAAGCTAAGCAGTTTCGGGCCTAGTTAGTACCTGGATGGGAGACCGCCTGGGAATACCAGGTGCTGTAGGCTTTTTTGTGCTCCATGTTCAGGCAGTGAGCCATTTCTCAATTGGCTTTCAAAACTGCATGGTCTAGCCAACTAGATGCTTAAAGGTACAAATCTCAGAAGGCCCAGAGCCTACGGCCACACCACACTGAATGCGCCTGATCTCGTCTGATCTTAGAAGCTAAGCAGTGTTGGGCCTAGTTAGTACCTGGATGGGAGACTGCCTGGGAATACCAGGTGCTGTAGGCTTTTTTGTGCTCCATGTTCAGGCAGTGAGCCATTTCTCAATTGGCTTTCAAAACTGCATGGTCTAGCCAACTAGATGCTTAAAGGTACAAATCTCAGAAGGCCCGGAGCCTACGGCCACACCACACTGAATGCGCCTGATCTCATCTGATCTCAGAAGCTAAGCAGTGTCGGGCCTCGTTAGTACCTGGATGGGAGACCGCCTGGGAATACCAGGTGCTGTAGGCTTTTTTTGTGCTCCATGTTCAGGCAGTGAGCCATTTCTCAATTGGCTTTCAAAACTGCATGGTCTAGCCAACTAGATGCTTAAAGGTACAAATCTCAGAAGGCCCAGAGCCTACGGCCACACCACACTGAATGCGCCTGATCTCGTCTGATCTCAGAAGCTAAGCAGTGTCGGGCCTAGTTAGTACCTGGATGGGAGACCGCCTGGGAATACCAGGTTCTGTAGGCTTTTTTGTGCTCTATGATTAGTAATTGTGCCACTTCTCAATTTCTTTTTAAATTTGCTTATGATTCCAAAATAAATGTATCCCTTTTAATAGCGGAAATGTTGGACAACAACATGAGGGCTGGCGCTACCTATTTACATAAAATTAACATACGGGTAGTGTGTTCATGGGTAATAAATCTACCTTCACATGTAATGCAGTTCAGAGAATATTGAGTCCATAAAGAGTCTTGAAAGAAAGCCATGGTTGTGTTGGTTGTTCTCTCCAACTCCCTGCAACAGAAACAGGATGGATGGAGTAAAGTTATCCAACCAGACATAGGAGTCGTGAATGGGCCCACAAGTCTTATATATCTCGCCTGATCGAGCCTGATCGAGCGCTGATCGGGTGATGAGCGTGGTATCATGTTGCAAGTGGCTTTATGGCTTAGCTTACTAACTGTAAATGCAAAAGAGTAATACTCTTAGCATTTCTCAATTTTAGGGCTACACCACAATGAATGCGCCCGATCTCGGAAGCTAAGCAGTTTTGGGCCTAGTTAGTACCTGGATGGGAGACCGCCTGGGAATACCAGGTGCTGTAGGCTTTTTTGTGCTCCATGTTCAGGCAGTGAGCCATTTCTCAATTGGCTTTCAAAACTGCATGGTCTAGCCAACTAGATGCTTAAAGGTACAAATCTCAGAAGGCCCAGAGCCTACGGCCACACCACACTGAATGCGCCTGATCTCGTCTGATCTCAGAAGCTAAGCAGTGTCAGGCCTAGTTAGTACCTGGATGGGAGACCGCCTGGGAATACCAGGTGCTGTAGGCTTTTTTGTGCTCCATGTTCAGGCAGTGAGCCATTTCTCAATTGGCTTTCAAAACTGCATGGTCTAGCCAACTAGATGCTTAAAGGTACAAATCTCAGAAGGCCCAGAGTCTACAGCCACACCACACTGAATGCGCCTGAACCCGTCTGATCTCAGAAGCTAAGCAGTGTCGGGCCTAGTTAGTACCTGGATGGGAGACCGCCTGGGAATACCAGGTGCTGTAGGCTTTTTTGTGCTCCATGTTCAGGCAGTGAGCCATTTCTCAATTGGCTTTCAAAACTGCATGGTCTAGCCAACTAGATGCTTAAAGGTACAAATCTCAGAAGGCCCAGAGCCTACGGCCACACCACACTGAATGCGCCTGATCTCGTCTGATTTCAGAAGCTAAGCAGTGTCGGGCTTAGTTAGTACCTGGATGGGAGACCGCCTGGGAATACCAGGTTCTGTAGGCTTTTTTGTGCTCTATGATTAGTAATTGTGCCACTTCTCAATTTCTTTTTAAATTTGCTTATGATTCCAAAATAAATGTATCCCTTTTAATAGCGGAAATGTTGGACAACAACATGAGGGCTGGCGCTACCTATTTACATAAAATTAACATACGGGTAGTGTGTTCATGGGTAATAAATCTACCTTCACATGTAATGCAGTTCAGAGAATATTGAGTCCATAAAGAGTCTTGAAAGAAAGCCATGGTTGTGTGGTTGTTCTCTCCAACTCCCTGCAACAGAAACAGGATGGATGGAGTAAAGTTATCCAACCAGACATAGGAGTCCTGAATGGGCCCACAAGTCTTATATATCTCGCCTGATCGATCCTGATACAGCGCTGATCGGGTGATGAGCGTGGTATCATGTTGCAAGTGGCTTTATGGCTTAGCTTACTAACTGTAAATGCAAAAGAGTAATGCTCTTAGCATTTCTCAATTTTAGGGCTACACCACAATGAATGCGCCCGATCTCGGAAGCTAAGCAGTTTCGGGCCTAGTTAGTACCTGGATGGGAGACCGCCTGGGAATACCAGGTGCTGTAGGCTTTTTTGTGCTCCATGTTCAGGCAGTGAGCCATTTCTCAATTGGCTTTCAAAACGGCATGGTCTAGCCAACTAGATGCTTAAAGGTACAAATCTCAGAAGGCCCAGAGCCTACGGCCACACCACACTGAATGCGCCTGATCTCGTCTGATCTCAGAAGCTAAGCAGTGTCAGGCCTAGTTAGTACCTGGATGGGAGACCGCCTGGGAATACCAGGTGCTGTAGGCTTTTTTGTGCTCTATGATTAGTAATTGTGCCACTTCTCAATTTCTTTTTAAATTTGCTTATGATTCCAAAATAAATGTATCCCTTTTAATAGCGGAAATGTTGGACAACAACATGAGGGCTGGCGCTACCTATTTACATAAAATTAACATACGGGTAGTGTGTTCATGGGTAATAAATCTACCTTCACATGTAATGCAGTTCAGAGAATATTGAGTCCATAAAGAGTCTTGAAAGAAAGCCATGGTTGTGTTGGTTGTTCTCTCCAACTCCCTGCAACAGAAACAGGAAGGATGGAGTAAAGTTATCCAACCAGACATAGGAGTCCTGAATGGGCCCACAAGTCTTATATATCTCGCCTGATCGAGCCTGATCGAGCGCTGATCGGGTGATGAGCGTGGTATCATGTTGCAAGTGGCTTTATGGCTTAGCTTACTAACTGTAAATGCATAAGAGTAATACTCTTCGCATTTCTCAATTTTAGGGCTACACCACAATGAATGCGCCCGATCTCGGAAGCTAAGCAGTTTCGGGCCTAGTTAGTACCTGGATGGGAGACCGCCTGGGAATACCAGGTGCTGTTGGCTTTTTTGTGCTCCATGTTCAGGCAGTGAGCCATTTCTCAATTGGCTTTCAAAACTGCATGGTCTAGCCAACTAGATGCTTAAAGGTACAAATCTCAGAAGGCCCAGAGCCCACGGCCACACCACACTGAATGCGCCTGATCTCTGATCTCAGAAGCTAAGCAGTGTCGGGCCTAGTTAGTACCTGGATGGGAGACCGCCTGGGAATACCAGGTGCTGTAGGCTTTTTTGTGCTCCATGTTCAGGTAGTGAGCCATTTCTCAAATGGCTTTCAAAACTGCATGGTCTAGCCAACTAGATGCTTAAAGGTGCAAATCCCAGAAGGCCCAGAGCCTACAGCCACACCACACTGAATGCGTCTGATCTTAGAAGCTAAGCAGTGTCGGGCCTAGTTAGTACCTGGATGGGAGACCGCCTGGGAATACAAGGTGCTGTAGGCTTTTTTGTGCTCCATGTTCAGGCAGTGAGCCATTTCTCAATTGGCTTTCAAAACTGCATGGTCTAGCCAACTAGATGCTTAAAGGTACAAATCTCAGAAGGCCCAGAGCCTACGGCCACACCACACTGAATGCGCCTGATCTCGTCTGATCTCAGAAGCTAAGCAGTGTCGGGCCTAGTTAGTACCTGGATGGGAGACCGCCTGGGAATACCAGGTGCTGTAGGCTTTTTTGTGCTCCATGTTCAGGCAGTGAGCCATTTCTCAATTGGCTTTCAAAACTGCATGGTCTAGCCAACTAGATGCTTAAAGGTACAAATCTCAGAAGGCCCAGAGCCTACGGCCACACCACACTGAATGCGCCTGATCTCGTCTGATCTCAGAAGCTAAGCAGTGTCGGGCCTAGTTAGTACCTGGATGGGAGACCGCCTGGGAATACCAGGCTCTGTAGGCTTTTTTGTGCTCTATGATTAGTAATTGTGCCACTTCTCAATTTCTTTTTAAATTTGCTTATGATTCCAAAATAAATGTATCCCTTTTAATAGCGGAAATGTTGGACAACAACATGAGGGCTGGCGCTACCTATTTACATAAAATTAACATACGGGTAGTGTGTTCATGGGTAATAAATCTACCTTCACATGTAATGCAGTTCAGAGAATATTGAGTCCATAAAGAGTCTTGAAAGAAAGCCATGGTTGTGTTGGTTGTTCTCTCCAACTCCCTGCAACAGAAACAGGATGGATGGAGTAAAGTTATCCAACCAGACATAGGAGTCCTGAATGGGCCCACAAGTCTTATATATCTCGCCTGATCGAGCCTGATCCAGCGCTGATCGGGTGATGAGCGTGGTATCATGTTGCAAGTGGCTTTATGGCTTAGCTTACTAACTGTAAATGCAAAAGAGTAATACTCTTAGCATTTCTCAATTTTAGGGCTACACCACAATGAATGCGCCCGATCTCGGAAGCTAAGCAGTTTCGGGCCTAGTTAGTACCTGGATGGGAGACCGCCTGGGAATACCAGGTGCTGTAGGCTTTTTTGTGCTCCATGTTCAGGCAGTGAGCCATTTCTCAATTGGCTTTCAAAACTGCATGGTCTAGCCAACTAGATGCTTAAAGGTACAAATCTCAGAAGGCCCAGAGCCTACAGCCACACCACACTGAATGCGTCTGATCTCAGAAGCTAAGCAGTGTCGGGCCTAGTTAGTACCTGGATGGGAGACTGCCTGGGAATACCAGGTGCTGTAGGCTTTTTTGTGCTCCATGTTCAGGCAGTGAGCCATTTCTCAATTGGCTTTCAAAACTGCATGGTCTAGCCAACTAGATGCTTAAAGGTACAAATCTCAGAAGGCCCAGAGCCTACGGCCACACCACACTGAATGCGCCTGATCTCGTCTGATTTCAGAAGCTAAGCAGTGTCGGGCTTAGTTAGTACCTGGATGGGAGACCGCCTGGGAATACCAGGTTCTGTAGGCTTTTTTGTGCTCTATGATTAGTAATTGTGCCACTTCTCAATTTCTTTTTAAATTTGCTTATGATTCCAAAATAAATGTATCCCTTTTAATAGCGGAAATGTTGGACAACAACATGAGGGCTGGCGCTACCTATTTACATAAAATTAACATACGGGTAGTGTGTTCATGGGTAATAAATCTACCTTCACATGTAATGCAGTTCAGAGAATATTGAGTCCATAAAGAGTCTTGAAAGAAAGCCATGGTTGTGTTGGTTGTTCTCTCCAACTCCCTGCAACAGAAACAGGATGGATGGAGTAAAGTTATCCAACCAGACATAGGAGTCCTGAATGGGCCCACAAGTCTTATATATCTCGCCTGATCGAGCCTGATCGAGCGCTGATCGGGTGATGAGCGTGGTATCATGTTGCAAGTGGCTTTATGGCTTAGCTTACTAACTGTAAATGCAAAAGAGTAATACTCTTAGCATTTCTCAATTTTAGGGCTACACCACAATGAATGCGCCCGATCTCGGAAGCTAAGCAGTTTCGGGCCTAGTTAGTACCTGGATGGGAGACCGCCTGGGAATACCAGGTGCTGTAGGCTTTTTTGTGCTCCATGTTCAGGCAGTGAGCCATTTCTCAATTGGCTTTCAAAACGGCATGGTCTAGCCAACTAGATGCTTAAAGGTACAAATCTCAGAAGGCCTAGAGCCTACGGCCACACCACACTGAATGCGCCTGATCTCGTCTGATCTCAGAAGCTAAGCAGTGTCGGGCCTAGTTAGTACCTGGATGGGAGACCGCCTGGGAATACCAGGTGCTGTAGGCTTTTTTGTGCTCTATGATTAGTAATTGTGCCACTTCTCAATTTCTTTTTAAATTTGCTTATGATTCCAAAATAAATGTATCCCTTTTAATAGCGGAAATGTTGGACAACAACATGAGGGCTGGCGCTACCTATTTACATAAAATTAACATACGGGTAGTGTGTTCATGGGTAATAAATCTACCTTCACATGTAATGCAGTTCAGAGAATATTGAGTCCATAAAGAGTCTTGAAAGAAAGCCATGGTTGTGTTGGTTGTTCTCTCCAACTCCCTGCAACAGAAACAGGATGGATGGAGTAAAGTTATCCAACCAGACATAGGAGTCCTGAATGGGCCCACAAGTCTTATATATCTCGCCTGATCGAGCCTGATCGAGCGCTGATCGGGTGATGAGCGTGGTATCATGTTGCAAGTGGCTTTATGGCTTAGCTTACTAACTGTAAATGCATAAGAGTAATACTCTTCGCATTTCTCAATTTTAGGGCTACACCACAATGAATGCGCCCGATCTCGGAAGCTAAGCAGTTTCGGGCCTAGTTAGTACCTGGATGGGAGACCGCCTGGGAATACCAGGTGCTGTAGGCTTTTTTGTGCTCCATGTTCAGGCAGTGAGCCATTTCTCAATTGGCTTTCAAAACTGCATGGTCTAGCCAACTAGATGCTTAAAGGTACAAATCTCAGAAGGCCCAGAGCCCACGGCCACACCACACTGAATGCGCCTGATCTCTGATCTCAGAAGCTAAGCAGTGTCGGGCCTAGTTAGTACCTGGATGGGAGACCGCCTGGGAATACCAGGTGCTGTAGGCTTTTTTGTGCTCCATGTTCAGGCAGTGAGCCATTTCTCAATTGGCTTTCAAAACTGCATGGTCTAGCCAACTAGATGCTTAAAGGTACAAATCTCAGAAGGCCCAGAGCCTACAGCCACACCACACTGAATGCGCCTGATCTAGTCTGATCTTAGAAGCTAAGCAGTGTCGGGCCTAGTTAGTACCTGGATGGGAGACCGCCTGGGAATACCAGGTGCTGTAGGCTTTTTTGTGCTCCATGTTCAGGCAGTGAGCCATTTCTCAATTGGCTTTCAAAACTGCATGGTCTAGCCAACTAGATGCTTAAAGGTACAAATCTCAGAAGGCCCAGAGCCTACGGCCACACCACACTGAATGCGGCTGAACTCGTCTGATCTCAGAAGCTAAGCAGTGTCGGGCCTAGTTAGTACCTGGATGGGAGACCGCCTGGGAATACCAGGTGCTGTAGGCTTTTTTGTGCTCCATGTTCAGGCAGTGAGCCATTTCTCAATTGGCTTTCAAAACTGCATGGTCTAGCCAACTAGATGCTTAAAGGTACAAATCTCAGAAGGCCCAGAGCCTACGGCCACACCACACTGAATGCGCCTGATCTCGTCTGATCTCAGAAGCTAAGCAGTGTCTGGCCTAGTTAGTACCTGGATGGGATTCCGCCTGGTAATACCAGGTTCTGTAGGCTTTTTTGTGCTCTATGATTAGTAATTGTGCCACTTCTCAATTTCTTTTTAAATTTGCTTATGATTCCAAAATAAATGTATCCCTTTTAATAGCGGAAATGTTGGACAACAACATGAGGGCTGGCGCTACCTATTTACATAAAATTAACATACGGGTAGTGTGTTCATGGGTAATAAATCTACCTTCACATGTAATGCAGTTCAGAGAATATTGAGTCCATAAAGAGTCTTGAAAGAAAGCCATGGTTGTGTTGGTTGTTCTCTCCAACTCCCTGCAACAGAAACAGGATGGATGGAGTAAAGTTATCCAACCAGACATAGGAGTCGTGAATGGGCCCACAAGTCTTATATATCTCGCCTGATCGAGCCTGATCGAGCGCTGATCGGGTGATGAGCGTGGTATCATGTTGCAAGTGGCTTTATGGCTTAGCTTACTAACTGTAAATGCAAAAGAGTAATACTCTTAGCATTTCTCAATTTTAGGGCTACACCACAATGAATGCGCCCGATCTCGGAAGCTATGCAGTTTTGGGCCTAGTTAGTACCTGGATGGGAGACCGCCTGGGAATACCAGGTGCTGTAGGCTTTTTTGTGCTCCATGTTCAGGCAGTGAGCCATTTCTCAATTGGCTTTCAAAACTGCATGGTCTAGCCAACTAGATGCTTAAAGGTACAAATCTCAGAAGGCCCAGAGCCTACGGCCACACCACACTGAATGCGTCTGATCTCAGAAGCTAAGCAGTGTCGGGCCTAGTTAGTACCTGGATGGGAGACCGCCTGGGAATACCAGGTGCTGTAGGCTTTTTTGTGCTCCATGTTCAGGCAGTGAGCCATTTCTCAATTGGCTTTCAAAACTGCATGGTCTAGCCAACTAGATGCTTAAAGGTACAAATCTCAGAATGCCCAGAGCCTACGGCCACACCACACTGAATGTGCCTGATCTCGTCTGATCTCAGAAGCTAAGCAGTGTCGGGCCTAGTTAGAACCTGGATGGGAGACCGCCTGGGAATACCAGGTGCTGTAGGCTTTTTTGTGCTCCATGTTCAGGCAGTGAGCCATTTCTCAATTGGCTTTCAAAACTGCATGGTCTAGCCAACTAGATGCTTAAAGGTACAAATCTCAGAAGGCCCAGAGCCTACGGCCACACCACACTGAATGTGTCTGATCTCAGAAGCTAAGCAGTGTCGGGCTTAGTTAGTACCTGGATGGGAGGCCGCCTGGGAATACCAGGTGCTGTAGGCTTTTTTGTGCTCCATGTTCAGGCAGTGAGCCATTTCTCAATTGGCTTTCAAAACTGCATGGTCTAGCCAACTAGATGCTTAAAGGTACAAATCTCCGAAGGCCCAGAGCCTACGGCCACACCACACTGAATGCGCCTGTTCTCGTCTGATCTCAGAAGCTAAGCAGTGTCGGGCCTAGTTAGTACCTGGATGGGAGACCGCCTGGGAATACCAGGTTCTTTAGGCTTTTTTGTGCTCTATGATTAGTAATTGTGCCACTTCTCAATTTCTTTTTAAATTTGCTTATGATTCCAAAATAAATGTATCCCTTTTAATAGCGGAAATGTTGGACAACAACATGAGGGCTGGCGCTACCTATTTACATAAAATTAACATACGGGTAGTGTGTTCATGGGTAATAAATCTACCTTCGCATGTAATGCAGTTCAGAGAATATTGAGTCCTTAAAGAGTCTTGAAAGAAAGCCATGGTTGTGTTGGTTGTTCTCTCCAACTCCCTGCAACAGAAACAGGATGGATGGAGTAAAGTTATCCAACCAGACATAGGAGTCCTGAATGGGCCCACAAGTCTTATATATCTCGCCTGATCGAGCCTGATCCAGCGCTGATCGGGTGATTAGCGTGGTATCATGTTGCAAGTGGCTTTATGGCTTAGCTTACTAACTGTAAATGCAAAAGAGTAATACTCTTAGCATTTCTCAATTTTAGGGCTACACCACAATGAATGCGCCCGATCTCGGAAGCTAAGCAGTTTCGGGCCTAGTTAGTACCTGGATGGGAGACCGCCTGGGAATACCAGGTGCTGTAGGCTTTTTTGTGCTCCATGTTCAGGCAGTGAGCCATTTCTCAATTGGCTTTCAAAACTGCATGGTCTAGCCAACTAGATGCTTAAAGGTACAAATCTCAGAAGGCCTAGAGCCTACAGCCACACCACACTGAATGCGGCTGAACTCGTCTGATCTCAGAAGCTAAGCAGTGTCGGGCCTAGTTAGTACCTGGATGGGAGACCGCCTGGGAATACCAGGTGCTGTAGGCTTTTTTGTGCTCCATGTTCAGGCAGTGAGCCATTTCTCAATTGGCTTTCAAAACTGCATGGTCTAGCCAACTAGATGCTTAAAGGTACAAATCTCAGAAGGCCCAGAGCCTACGGCCACACCACACTGAATGCGCCTGATCTCGTCTGATTTCAGAAGCTAAGCAGTGTCGGGCTTAGTTAGTACCTGGATGGGAGACCGCCTGGGAATACCAGGTTCTGTAGGCTTTTTTGTGCTCTATGATTAGTAATTGTGCCACTTCTCAATTTCTTTTTAAATTTGCTTATGATTCCAAAATAAATGTATCCCTTTTAATAGCGGAAATGTTGGACAACAACATGAGGGCTGGCGCTACCTATTTACATAAAATTAACATACGGGTAGTGTGTTCATGGGTAATAAATCTACCTTCACATGTAATGCAGTTCAGAGAATATTGAGTCCATAAAGAGTCTTGAAAGAAAGCCATGGTTGTGTTGGTTGTTCTCTCCAACTCCCTGCAACAGAAACAGGATGGATGGAGTAAAGTTATCCAACCAGACATAGGAGTCCTGAATGGGCCCACAAGTCTTATATATCTCGCCTGATCGAGCCTGATCGAGCGCTGATCGGGTGATGAGCGTGGTATCATGTTGCAAGTGGCTTTATGGCTTAGCTTACTAACTGTAAATGCAAAAGAGTAATACTCTTAGCATTTCTCAATTTTAGGGCTACACCACAATGAATGCGCCCGATCTCGGAAGCTAAGCAGTTTCGGGCCTAGTTAGTACCTGGATGGGAGACCGCCTGGTAATACCAGGTGCTGTAGGCTTTTTTGTGCTCCATGTTCAGGCAGTGAGCCATTTCTCAATTGGCTTTCAAAACTGCATGGTCTAGCCAACTAGATGCTTAAAGGTACAAATCTCAGAAGGCCCAGAGCCTACGGCCACACCACACTGAATGCGCCTGATCTCGTCCGATCTCAGAAGCTAAGCAGTGTTGGGCCTAGTTAGTACCTGGATGGGAGACCGCCTGGGAATACCAGGTGCTGTAGGCTTTTTTGTGCTCCATGTTCAGGCAGTGAGCCATTTCTCAATTGGCTTTCAAAACTGCATGGTCTAGCCAACTAGATGCTTAAAGGTACAAATCTCAGAAGGCCCACAGCCTACGGCCACACCACACTGAATGCGCCTGATCTCAGAAGCTAAGCAGTGTCGGGCCTAGTTAGTACCTGGATGGGAGACCGCCTGGGAATACCAGGTTCTGTAGGCTTTTTTGTGCTCTATGATTAGTAATTGTGCCACTTCTCAATTTCTTTTTAAATTTGCTTATGATTCCAAAATAAATGTATCCCTTTTAATAGCGGAAATGTTGGACAACAACATGAGGGCTGGCGCTACCTATTTACATAAAATTAACATACGGGTAGTGTGTTCATGGGTAATAAATCTACCTTCACATGTAATGCAGTTCAGAGAATATTGAGTCCATAAAGAGTCTTGAAAGAAAGCCATGGTTGTGTTGGTTGTTCTCTCCAACTCCCTGCAACAGAAACAGGATGGATGGAGTAAAGTTATCCAACCAGACATAGGAGTCCTGAATGGGCCCACAAGTCTTATATATCTCGCCTGATCGAGCGCTGATCGGGTGATGAGCGTGGTATCATGTTGCAAGTGGCTTTATGGCTTAGCTTACTAACTGTAAATGCATAAGAGTAATACTCTTAGCATTTCTCAATTTTAGGGCTACACCACAATGAATGCGCCCGATCTCGGAAGCTAAGCAGTGTCGGGCCTAGTTAGTACCTGGATGGGAGACCGCCTGGGAATACCAGGTGCTGTAGGCTTTTTTGTGCTCCATGTTCAGGCAGTGAGCCATTTCTCAATTGGCTTTCAAAACTGCATGGTCTAGCCAACTAGATGCTTAAAGGTACAAATCTCAGAAGGCCCAGAGCCTACGGCCACACCACACTGAATGCGCCTGATCTCAGAAGCTAAGCAGTGTCAGGCCTAGTTAGTACCTGGATGGGAGACCGCCTGGGAATACCAGGTGCTGTAGGCTTTTTTGTGCTCCATGTTCAGGCAGTGAGCCATTTCTCAATTGCCTTTCAAAACTGCATGGTCTAGCCAACTAGATGCTTAAAGGTACAAATCTCAAAAGGCCCAGAGCCTACGGCCACACCACACTGAATGCGCCTGATCTCATCTGATCTCAGAAGCTAAGCAGTGTCGGGCCTAGTTAGTACCTGGATGGGAGACCGCCTGGGAATGCCAGGTTCTGTAGGCTTTTTTGTGCTCTATGATTAGTAATTGTGCCACTTCTCAATTTCTTTTTAAATTTGCTTATGATTCCAAAATAAATGTATCCCTTTTAATAGCGGAAATGTTGGACAACAACATGAGGGCTGGCGCTACCTATTTACATAAAATTAACATACGGGTAGTGTGTTCATGGGTAATAAATCTACCTTCACATGTAATGCAGTTCAGAGAATATTGAGTCCATAAAGAGTCTTGAAAGAAAGCCATGGTTGTGTTGGTTGTTCTCTCCAACTCCCTGCAACAGAAACAGGATGGATGGAGTAAAGTTATCCTACCAGACATAGGAGTCCTGAATGGGCCCACAAGTCTTATATATCTCGCCTGATCGAGCCTGATCGGGTGATGAGCGTGGTATCATGTTGCAAGTGGCTTTATGGCTTAGCTTACTAACTGTAAATGCATAAGAGTAATACTCTTAGCATTTCTCAATTTTAGGGCTACACCACAATGAATGCGCCCGATCTCGGAAGCTAAGCAGTTTTGGGCCTAGTTAGTACCTGGATGGGAGACCGCCTGGGAATACCAGGTGCTGTAGGCTTTTTTGTGCTCCATGTTCAGGCAGTGAGCCATTTCTCAATTGGCTTTCAAAACTGCATGGTCTAGCCAACTAGATGCTTAAAGGTACAAATCTCAGAAGACCCAGAGCCTACGGCCACACCACACTGAATGCGCCTGATCTCGTCTGATCTCAAAAGCTAAGCAGTGTCGGGCCTAGTTAGTACCTGGATGGGAGACCGCCTGGGAATACCAGGTGCTGTAGGCTTTCTGGTGCTCCATGTTCAGGCAGTGAGCCATTTCTCAATTGGCTTTCAAAACTGCATGGTCTAGCCAACTAGATGCTTAAAGGTACAAATCTCAGAAGGCCCAGAGCCTACGGCCACACCACACTGAATGCGATCTGATCTCAGAAGCTAAGCAGTGTCGGGCCTAGTTAGTACCTGGATGGGAGACCGCCTGGGAATACCAGGTGCTGTAGGCTTTTTTGTGCTCCATGTTCAGGCAGTGAGCCATTTCTCAATTGGCTTTCAAAACTGCATGGTCTAGCCAACTAGATGCTTAAAGGTACAAATCTCAGAAGGCCCAGAGCCTACGGCCACACCACACTGAATGCGCCTGATCTCGTCTGATCTCAGAAGCTAAGCAGTGTCGGGCCTAGTTAGTACCTGGATGGGAGACCGCCTGGGAATACCAGGTTCTGTAGCCTTTTTTGTGCTCTATGATTAGTAATTGTGCCACTTCTCAATTTCTTTTTAAATTTGCTTATGATTCCAAAATAAATGTATCCCTTTTAATAGCGGAAATGTTGGACAACAACATGAGGGCTGGCGCTACCTATTTACATAAAATTAACATACGGGTAGTGTGTTCATGGGTAATAAATCTACCTTCACATGTAATGCAGTTCAGAGAATATTGAGTCCATAAAGAGTCTTGAAAGAAAGCCATGGTTGTGTTGGTTGTTCTCTCCAACTCCCTGCAACAGAAACAGGATGGATGGAGTAAAGTTATCCAACCAGACATAGGAGTCCTGAATGGGCCCACAAGTCTTATATATCTCGCCTGATCGAGCCTGATCGAGCGCTGATCGGGTGATGAGCGTGGTATCATGTTGCAAGTGGCTTTATGGCTTAGCTTACTAACTGTAAATGCATAAGAGTAATACTCTTCGCATTTCTCAATTTTAGGGCTACACCACAATGAATGCGCCCGATCTCGGAAGCTAAGCAGTTTCGGGCCTAGTTAGTACCTGGATGGGAGACCGCCTGGGAATACCAGGTGCTGTAGGCTTTTTTGTGCTCCATGTTCAGGCAGTGAGCCATTTCTCAATTGGCTTTCAAAACTGCATGGTCTAGCCAACTAGATGCTTAAAGGTACAAATCTCAGAAGGCCCAGAGCCCACGGCCACACCACACTGAATGCGCCTGATCTCTGATCTCAGAAGCTAAGCAGTGTCGGGCCTAGTTAGTACCTGGATGGGAGACCGCCTGGGAATACCAGGTGCTGTAGGCTTTTTTGTGCTCCATGTTCAGGCAGTGAGCCATTTCTCAATTGGCTTTCAAAACTGCATGGTCTAGCCAACTAGATGCTTAAAGGTACAAATCTCAGAAGGCCCAGCGCCTACGGCCACACCACACTGAATGCGCCTGATCTCGTCTGATCTTAGAAGCTAAGCAGTGTCGGGCCTAGTTAGTACCTGGATGGGAGACCGCCTGGGAATACCAGGTGCTGTAGGCTTTTTTGTGCTCCATGTTCAGGCAGTGAGCCATTTCTCAATTGGCTTTCAAAACTGCATGGTCTAGCCAACTAGATGCTTAAAGGTACAAATCTCAGAAGGCCCAGAGCCTACGGCCACACCACACTGAATGCGCCTGATCTCATCTGATCTCGGAAGCTAAGCAGTGTCAGGCCTAGTTAGTACCTGGATGGGAGACCGCCTGGGAATACCAGGTGCTGTAGGCTTTTTTGTGCTCCATGTTCAGGCAGTGAGCCATTTCTCAATTGGCTTTCAAAACTGCATGGTCTAGCCAACTAGATGCTTAAAGGTACAAATCTCAGAAGGCCCAGAGCCTACGGCCACACCACACTGAATGCGTCTGATCTCAGAAGCTAAGCAGTGTCGGGCCTAGTTAGTACCTGGATGGGAGGCCGCCTGGGAATACCAGGTGCTGTAGGCTTTTTTGTGCTCCATGTTCAGGCAGTGAGCCATTTCTCAATTGGCTTTCAAAACTGCATGGTCTAGCCAACTAGATGCTTAAAGGTACAAATCTCAGAAGGCCCAGAGTCTACGGCCACACCACACTGAATGCGCCTGATCTCGTCTGATCTCAGAAGCTAAGCAGTGTCGGGCCTAGTTAGTACCTGGATGGGAGACCGCCTGGGAATACCAGGTTCTTTAGGCTTTTTTGTGCTCTATGATTAGTAATTGTGCCACTTCTCAATTTCTTTTTAAATTTGCTTATGATTCCAAAATAAATGTATCCCTTTTAATAGCGGAAATGTTGGACAACAACATGAGGGCTGGCGCTACCTATTTACATAAAATTAACATACGGGTAGTGTGTTCATGGGTAATAAATCTACCTTCACATGTAATGCAGTTCAGAGAATATTGAGTCCATAAAGAGTCTTGAAAGAAAGCCATGGTTGTGTTGGTTGTTCTCTCCAACTCCCTGCAACAGAAACAGGATGGATGGAGTAAAGTTATCCAACCAGACATAGGAGTCCTGAATGGGCCCACAAGTCTTATATATCTCGCCTGATCGAGCCTGATCCAGCGCTGATCGGGTGATTAGCGTGGTATCATGTTGCAAGTGGCTTTATGGCTTAGCTTACTAACTGTAAATGCAAAAGAGTAATACTCTTAGCATTTCTCAATTTTAGGGCTACACCACAATGAATGCGCCCGATCTCGGAAGCTAAGCAGTTTCGGGCCTAGTTAGTACCTGGATGGGAGACCGCCTGGGAATACCAGGTGCTGTAGGCTTTTTTGTGCTCCATGTTCAGGCAGTGAGCCATTTCTCAATTGGCTTTCAAAACTGCATGGTCTAGCCAACTAGATGCTTAAAGGTACAAATCTCAGAAGGCCCAGAGCCTACAGCCACACCACACTGAATGCGCCTGAACTCGTCTGATCTCAGAAGCTAAGCAGTGTCGGGCCTAGTTAGTACCTGGATGGGAGACCGCCTGGGAATACCAGGTGCTGTAGGCTTTTTTGTGCTCCATGTTCAGGCAGTGAGCCATTTCTCAATTGGCTTTCAAAACTGCATGGTCTAGCCAACTAGATGCTTAAAGGTACAAATCTCAGAAGGCCCAGGGCCTACGGCCACACCACACTGAATGCGCCTGATCTCGTCTGATTTCAGAAGCTAAGCAGTGTCGGGCTTAGTTAGTACCTGGATGGGAGACCGCCTGGGAATACCAGGTTCTGTAGGCTTTTTTGTGCTCTATGATTAGTAATTGTGCCACTTCTCAATTTCTTTTTAAATTTGCTTATGATTCCAAAATAAATGTATCCCTTTTAATAGCGGAAATGTTGGACAACAACATGAGGGCTGGCGCTACCTATTTACATAAAATTAACATACGGGTAGTGTGTTCATGGGTAATAAATCTACCTTCACATGTAATGCAGTTCAGAGAATATTGAGTCCATAAAGAGTCTTGAAAGAAAGCCATGGTTGTGTTGGTTGTTCTCTCCAACTCCCTGCAACAGAAACAGGATGGATGGAGTAAAGTTATCCAACCAGACATAGGAGTCCTGAATGGGCCCACAAGTCTTATATATCTCGCCTGATCGAGCCTGATCCAGCGCTGATCGGGTGATGAGCGTGGTATCATGTTGCAAGTGGCTTTATGGCTTAGCTTACTAACTGTAAATGCAAAAGAGTAATACTCTTAGCATTTCTCAATTTTAGGGCTACACCACAATGAATGCGCCCGATCTCGGAAGCTAAGCAGTTTCGGGCCTAGTTAGTACCTGGATGGGAGACCGCCTGGGAATACCAGGTGCTGTAGGCTTTTTTGTGCTCCATGTTCAGGCAGTGAGCCATTTCTCAATTGGCTTTCAAAACGGCATGGTCTAGCCAACTAGATGCTTAAAGGTACAAATCTCAGAAGCCCAGAGCCTACGGCCACACCACACTGAATGTGCCTGATCTCGTCTGATCTCAGAAGCTAAGCAGTGTCGGGCCTAGTTAGTACCTGGATGGGAGACCGCCTGGGAATACCAGGTGCTGTAGGCTTTTTTGTGCTCCATGTTCAGGCAGTGAGCCATTTCTCAATTGGCTTTCAAAACTGCATGGTCTAGCCAACTAGATGCTTAAAGGTACAAATCTCAGAAGGCCCAGAGCCTACGGCCACACCACACTGAATGCGCCTGATCTCGTCTGATCTCAGAAGCTAAGCAGTGTCAGGCCTAGTTAGTACCTGGATGGGAGACCGCCTGGGAATACCAGGTTCTGTAGGCTTTTTTGTGCTCTATGATTAGTAATTGTGCCACTTCTCAATTTCTTTTTAAATTTGCTTATGATTCCAAAATAAATGTATCCCTTTTAATAGCGGAAATGTTGGACAACAACATGAGGGCTGGCGCTACCTATTTACATAAAATTAACATACGGGTAGTGTGTTCATGGGTAATAAATCTACCTTCACATGTAATGCAGTTCAGAGAATATTGAGTCCATAAAGAGTCTTGAAAGAAAGCCATGGTTGTGTTGGTTGTTCTCTCCAACTCCCTGCAACAGAAACAGGATGGATGGAGTAAAGTTATCCAACCAGACATAGGAGTCCTGAATGGGCCCACAAGTCTTATATATCTCGCCTGATCGAGCCTGATCCAGCGCTGATCGGGTGATGAGCGTGGTATCATGTTGCAAGTGGCTTTATGGCTTAGCTTACTAACTGTAAATGCAAAAGAGTAATACTCTTAGCATTTCTCAATTTTAGGGCTACACCACAATGAATGCGCCCGATCTCGGAAGCTAAGCAGTTTCGGGCCTAGTTAGTACCTGGATGGGAGACCGCCTGGGAATACCAGGTGCTGTAGGCTTTTTTGTGCTCCATGTTCAGGCAGTGAGCCATTTCTCAATTGGCTTTCAAAACGGCATGGTCTAGCCAACTAGATGCTTAAAGGTACAAATCTCAGAAGGCCCAGAGCCTACGGCCACACCACACTGAATGCGCCTGATCTCGTCTGATCTCAGAAGCTAAGCAGTGTCGGGCCTAGTTAGTACCTGGATGGGAGACCGCCTGGGAATACCAGGTGCTGTAGGCTTTTTTGTGCTCCATGTTCAGGCAGTGAGCCATTTCTCAATTGGCTTTCAAAACTGCATGGTCTAGCCAACTAGATGCTTAAAGGTACAAATCTCAGAAGGCCCAGAGCCTACGGCCACACCACACTGAATGCGCCTGATCTCGTCTGATCTCAGAATCTAAGCAGTGTCGGGCCTAGTTAGTACCTGGATGGGAGACCGCCTGGGAATACCAGGTTCTGTAGGCTTTTTTTGTGCTCTATGATTAGTAATTGTGCCACTTCTCAATTTCTTTTTAAATTTGCTTATGATTCCAAAATAAATGTATCCCTTTTAATAGCGGAAATGTTGGACAACAACATGAGGGCTGGCGCTACCTATTTACATAAAATTAACATACGGGTAGTGTGTTCATGGGTAATAAATCTACCTTCACATGTAATGCAGTTCAGAGAATATTGAGTCCATAAAGAGTCTTGAAAGAAAGCCATGGTTGTGTTGGTTGTTCTCTCCAACTCCCTGCAACAGAAACAGGATGGATGGAGTAAAGTTATCCAACCAGACATAGGAGTCCTGAATGGGCCCACAAGTCTTATATATCTCGCCTGATCGAGCCTGATCGAGCGCTGATCGGGTGATGAGCGTGGTATCATGTTGCAAGTGGCTTTATGGCTTAGCTTACTAACTGTAAATGCAAAAGAGTAATACTCTTAGCATTTCTCAATTTTAGGGCTACACCACAATGAATGCGCCCGATCTCGGAAGCTAAGCAGTTTCGGGCCTAGTTAGTACCTGGATGGGAGACCGCCTGGGAATAGCAGGTGCTGTAGGCTTTTTTGTGCTCCATGTTCAGGCAGTGAGCCATTTCTCAATTGGCTTTCAAAACGGCATGGTCTAGCCAACTAGATGCTTAAAGGTACAAATCTCAGAAGGCCCAGAGCCTACGGCCACACCACACTGAATGCGCCTGATCTCGTCTGATCTCAGAAGCTAAGCAGTGTCGGGCCTAGTTAGTACCTGGATGGGAGACCGCCTGGGAATACCAGGTGCTGTAGGCTTTTTTGTGCTCCATGTTCAGGCAGTGAGCCATTTCTCAATTGGCTTTCAAAACTGCATGGTCTAGCCAACTAGATGCTTAAAGGTACAAATCTCAGAAGGCCCAGAGCCTACGGCCACACCACACTGAATGCGTCTGATCTCAGAAGCTAAGCAGTGTCGGGCCTAGTTAGTACCTGGATGGGAGACCGCCTGGGAATACCAGGTTCTGTAGGCTTTTTTGTGCTCTATGATTAGTAATTGTGCCACTTCTCAATTTCTTTTTAAATTTGCTTATGATTCCAAAATAAATGTATCCCTTTTAATAGCGGAAATGTTGGACAACAACATGAGGGCTGGCGCTACCTATTTACATAAAATTAACATACGGGTAGTGTGTTCATGGGTAATAAATCTACCTTCACATGTAATGCAGTTCAGAGAATATTGAGTCCATAAAGAGTCTTGAAAGAAAGCCATGGTTGTGTTGGTTGTTCTCTCCAACTCCCTGCAACAGAAACAGGATGGATGGAGTAAAGTTATCCAACCAGACATAGGAGTCCTGAATGGGCCCACAAGTCTTATATATCTCGCCTGATCGAGCCTGATCGAGCGCTGATCGGGTGATGAGCGTGGTATCATGTTGCAAGTGGCTTTATGGCTTAGCTTACTAACTGTAAATGCAAAAGAGTAATACTCTTAGCATTTCTCAATTTTAGGGCTACACCACAATGAATGCGCCCGATCTCGGAAGCTAAGCAGTTTCGGGCCTAGTTAGTACCTGGATGGGAGACCGCCTGGTAATACCAGGTGCTGTAGGCTTTTTTGTGCTCCATGTTCAGGCAGTGAGCCATTTCTCAATTGGCTTTCAAAACTGCATGGTCTAGCCAACTAGATGCTTAAAGGTACAAATCTCAGAAGGCCCAGAGCCTACGGCCACACCACACTGAATGCGCCTGATCTCGTCCGATCTCAGAAGCTAAGCAGTGTTGGGCCTAGTTAGTACCTGGATGGGAGACCGCCTGGGAATACCAGGTGCTGTAGGCTTTTTTTGTGCTCCATGTTCAGGCAGTGAGCCATTTCTCAATTGGCTTTCAAAACTGCATGGTCTAGCCAACTAGATGCTTAAAGGTACAAATCTCAGAAGGCCCACAGACTACGGCCACACCACACTGAATGCGCCTGATCTCAGAAGCTAAGCAGTATCGGGCCTAGTTAGTACCTGGATGGGAGACCGCCTGGGAATACCAGGTTCTGTAGGCTTTTTTGTGCTCTATGATTAGTAATTGTGCCACTTCTCAATTTCTTTTTAAATTTGCTTATGATTCCAAAATAAATGTATCCCTTTTAATAGCGGAAATGTTGGACAACAACATGAGGGCTGGCGCTACCTATTTACATAAAATTAACATACGGGTAGTGTGTTCATGGGTAATAAATCTACCTTCACATGTAATGCAGTTCAGAGAATATTGAGTCCATAAAGAGTCTTGAAAGAAAGCCATGGTTGTGTTGGTTGTTCTCTCCAACTCCCTGCAACAGAAACAGGATGGATGGAGTAAAGTTATCCAACCAGACATAGGAGTCCTGAATGGGCCCACAAGTCTTATATATCTCGCCTGATCGAGCGCTGATCGGGTGATGAGCGTGGTATCATGTTGCAAGTGGCTTTATGGCTTAGCTTACTAACTGTAAATGCATAAGAGTAATACTCTTAGCATTTCTCAATTTTAGGGCTACACCACAATGAATGCGCCCGATCTCGGAAGCTAAGCAGTTTCGGGCCTAGTTAGTACCTGGATGGGAGACCGCCTGGGAATACCAGGTGCTGTAGGCTTTTTTGTGCTCCATGTTCAGGCAGTGAGCCATTTCTCAATTGGCTTTCAAAACTGCATGGTCTAGCCAACTAGATGCTTAAAGGTACAAATCTCAGAAAGCCCAGAGCCCACGGCCACACCACACTGAATGCGCCTGATCTCTGATCTCAGAAGCTAAGCAGTGTCGGGCCTAGTTAGTACCTGGATGGGAGACCGCCTGGGAATACCAGGTGCTGTAGGCTTTTTTGTGCTCCATGTTCAGGCAGTGAGCCATTTCTCAATTGGCTTTCAAAACTGCATGGTCTAGCCAACTAGATGCTTAAAGGTACAAATCTCAGAAGGCCCAGAGCCTACGGCCACACCACACTGAATGCGCCTGATCTCGTCTGATCTCAGAAGCTAAACAGTGTCGGGCCTAGTTAGTACCTGGATGGGAGACTGCCTGGGAATACCAGGTGCTCTAGGCTTTCTGGTGCTCCATGTTCAGGCAGTGAGCCATTTCTCAATTGGCTTTCAAAACTGCATGGTCTAGCCAACTAGATGCTTAAAGGTACAAATCTCAGAAGGCCCACAGCCTACGGCCACACCACACTGAATGCGCCTGATCTCAGAAGCTAAGCAGTGTCGGGCCTAGTTAGTACCTGGATGGGAGACCGCCTGGGAATACCAGGTTCTGTAGGCTTTTTTGTGCTCTATGATTAGTAATTGTGCCACTTCTCAATTTCTTTTTAAATTTGCTTATGATTCCAAAATAAATGTATCCCTTTTAATAGCGGAAATGTTGGACAACAACATGAGGGCTGGCGCTACCTATTTACATAAAATTAACATACGGGTAGTGTGTTCATGGGTAATAAATCTACCTTCACATGTAATGCAGTTCAGAGAATATTGAGTCCATAAAGAGTCTTGAAAGAAAGCCATGGTTGTGTTGGTTGTTCTCTCCAACTCCCTGCAACAGAAACAGGATGGATGGAGTAAAGTTATCCAACCAGACATAGGAGTTCTGAATGGGCCCACAAGTCTTATATATCTCGCCTGATCTCGCCTGATCGAGCGCTGATCGGGTGATGAGTCTGGTATCATGTTGCAAGTGGCTTTATGGCTTAGCTTACTAACTGTAAATGCATAAGAGTAATACTCTTAGCATTTCTCAATTTTAGGGCTACACCACAATGAATGCGCCCGATCTCGGAAGCTAAGCAGTTTCGGGCCTAGTTAGTACCTGGATGGGAGACCGCCTGGGAATACCAGGTGCTGTAGGCTTTTTTGTGCTCCATGTTCAGGCAGTGAGCCATTTCTCAATTGGCTTTCAAAACTGCATGGTCTAGCCAACTAGATGCTTAAAGGTACAAATCTCAGAAAGCCCAGAGCCCACGGCCACACCACACTGAATGCGCCTGATCTCTGATCTCAGAAGCTAAGCAGTGTCGGGCCTAGTTAGTACCTGGATGGGAGACCGCCTGGGAATACCAGGTGCTGTAGGCTTTTTTTGTGCTCCATGTTCAGGCAGTGAGCCATTTCTCAATTGCCTTTCAAAACTGCATGGTCTAGCCAACTAGATGCTTAAAGGTACAAATCTCAGAAGGCCCAGAGCCTACGGCCACACCACACTGAATGCGCCTGATCTCAGAAGCTAAGCAGTGTCAGGCCTAGTTAGTACCTGGATGGGAGACCGCCTGGGAATACCAGGTGCTGTAGGCTTTTTTGTGCTCCATGTTCAGGCAGTGAGCCATTTCTCAATTGGCTTTCAAAACTGCATGGTCTAGCCAACTAGATGCTTAAAGGTACAAATCTCAGAAGGCCCAGAGCCTGCGGCCACACCACACTGAATGCGCCTGATCTCGTCTGATCTCAGAAGCTAAGCAGTGTCGGGCCAAGTTAGTACCTGGATGGGAGACCGCCTGGGAATACCAGGTGCTGTAGGCTTTTTTGTGCTCCATGTTCAGGCAGTGAGCCATTTCTCAATTGGCTTTCAAAACTGCATGGTCTAGCCAACTAGATGCTTAAAGGTACAAATCTCAGAAGGCCCAAAGCCTACTGCCACACCACACTGAATGCGCCTGATCTCATCTGATCTCAGAAGCTAAGCAGTGTCGGGCCTAGTTAGTACCTGGATGGGAGACCGCCTGGGAATACCAGGTTCTGTAGGCTTTTTTGTGCTCTATGATTAGTAATTGTGCCACTTCTCAATTTCTTTTTAAATTTGCTTATGATTCCAAAATAAATGTATCCCTTTTAATAGCGGAAATGTTGGACAACAACATGAGGGCTGGCGCTACCTATTTACATAAAATTAACATACGGGTAGTGTGTTCATGGGTAATAAATCTACCTTCACATGTAATGCAGTTCAGAGAATATTGAGTCCATAAAGAGTCTTGAAAGAAAGCCATGGTTGTGTTGGTTGTTCTCTCCAACTCCCTGCAACAGAAACAGGATGGATGGAGTAAAGTTATCCTACCAGACATAGGAGTCCTGAATGGGCCCACAAGTCTTATATATCTCGCCTGATCGAGCCTGATCGGGTGATGAGCGTGGTATCATGTTGCAAGTGGCTTTATGGCTTAGCTTACTAACTGTAAATGCATAAGAGTAATACTCTTAGCATTTCTCAATTTTAGGGCTACACCACAATGAATGCGCCCTATCTCGGAAGCTAAGCAGTTTCGGGCCTAGTTAGTACCTGGATGGGAGACCGCCTGGGAATACCAGGTGCTGTAGGCTTTTTTGTGCTCCATGTTCAGGCAGTGAGCCATTTCTCAATTGGCTTTCAAAACTGCATGGTCTAGTCAACTAGATGCTTAAAGGTACAAATCTCAGACGACCCAGAGCCTACGGCCACACCACACTGAATGCGCCTGATCTCGTCTGATCTCAGAAGCTAAGCAGTGTCAGGCCTAGTTAATACCTGGATGGGAGACCGCCTGGGAATACAGGGTGCTGTAGGCTTTTTTGTGCTCCATGTTCAGGCAGTGAGCCATTTCTCAATTGGCTTTCAAATCTGCATGTTCTAGCCAACTAGATGCTTAAAGGTACAAATCTCAGAAGGCCCAGAGCCTACGGCCACACCACACTGAATGCGTCTGATCTCAGAAGCTAAGCAGTGTCGGGCCTAGTTAGTACCTGGATGGGAGACCACCTGGGAATACCAGGTGCTGTAGGCTTTTTTGTGCTCCATGTTCAGGCAGTGAGCCATTTCTCAATTGGCTTTCAAAACTGCATGGTCTAGCCAACTAGATGCTTAAAGGTACAAATCTCAGAAGGCCCAGAGCCTACGGCCACACCACACTGAATGCGCCTGATCTCGTCTGATCTCAGAAGCTAAGCAGTGTCGGGCCTAGTTAGTACCTGGATGGGAGACCACCTGGGAATACCAGGTTCTGTAGCCTTTTTTGTGCTCTATGATTAGTAATTGTGCCACTTCTCAATTTCTTTTTAAATTTGCTTATGATTCCAAAATAAATGTATCCCTTTTAATAGCGGAAATGTTGGACAACAACATGAGGGCTGGCGCTACCTATTTACATAAAATTAACATACGGGTAGTGTGTTCATGGGTAATAAATTTACCTTCACATGTAATGCAGTTCAGAGAATATTGAGTCCATAAAGAGTCTTGAAAGAAAGCCATGGTTGTGTTGGTTGTTCTCTCCAACTCCCTGCAACAGAAACAGGATGGATGGAGTAAAGTTATCCAACCAGACATAGGAGTCGTGAATGGGCCCACAAGTCTTATATATCTCGCCTGATCGAGCCTGATCGAGCGCTGATCGGGTGATGAGCGTGGTATCATGTTGCAAGTGGCTTTATGGCTTAGCTTACTAACTGTAAATGCAAAAGAGTAATACTCTTAGCATTTCTCAATTTTAGGGCTACACCACAATGAATGCGCCCGATCTCGGAAGCTAAGCAGTTTTGGGCCTAGTTAGTACCTGGATGGGAGACCGCCTGGGAATACCAGGTGCTGTAGGCTTTTTTGTGCTCCATGTTCAGGCAGTGAGCCATTTCTCAATTGGCTTTCAAAACTGCATGGTCTAGCCAACTAGATGCTTAAAGGTACAAATCTCAGAAGGCCCGGAGCCTACGCCACACCACACTGAATGCGCCTGATCTCGTCTGATCTCAGAAGCTAAGCAGTGTCGGGCCTAGTTAGTACCTGGATGGGAGACCGCCTGGGAATACCAGGTGCTGTAGGCTTTTTTGTGCTCCATGTTCAGGCAGTGAGCCATTTCTCAATTGGCTTTCAAAACTGCATGGTCTAGCCAACTAGATGCTTAAAGGTACAAATCTCAGAATGCCCAGAGCCTACGGCCACACCACACTGAATGCGCCTGATCTCTTCTGATCTCAGAAGCTAAGCAGTGTCGGGCCTAGTTAGTACCTGGATGGGAGACTACCTGGGAATACCAGGTGCTGTAGGCTTTTTTGTGCTCCATGTTCAGGCAGTGAGCCATTTCTCAATTGGCATTCAAAACTGCATGGTCTAGCCAACTAGATGCTTAAAGGTACAAATCTCAGAAGGCCCAGAGCCTACGGCCACACCACACTGAATGCGTCTGATCTCAGAAGCTAAGCAGTGTCGGGCCAAGTTAGTACCTGGATGGGAGGCCGCCTGGGAATACCAGGTGCTGTAGGCTTTTTTGTGCTCCATGTTCAGGCAGTGAGCCATTTCTCAATTGGCTTTCAAAACTGCATGGTCTAGCCAACTAGATGCTTAAAGGTACAAATCTCAGAAGGCCCAGAGTCTACGGCCACACCACACTGAATGCGCCTGATCTCGTCTGATCTCAGAAGCTAAGCAGTGTCAGGCCTAGTTAGTACCTGGATGGTAGACCGCCTGGGAATACCAGGTTCTTTAGGCTTTTTTGTGCTCTATGATTAGTAATTGTGCCACTTCTCAATTTCTTTTTAAATTTGCTTATGATTCCAAAATAAATGTATCCCTTTTAATAGCGGAAATGTTGGACAACAACATGAGGGCTGGCGCTACCTATTTACATAAAATTAACATACGGGTAGTGTGTTCATGGGTAATAAATCTACCTTCACATGTAATGCAGTTCAGAGAATATTGAGTCCA
The DNA here is from genome assembly GCF_040938575.1 of Ambystoma mexicanum. Classification (NCBI taxonomy): domain Eukaryota; kingdom Metazoa; phylum Chordata; class Amphibia; order Caudata; family Ambystomatidae; genus Ambystoma; species Ambystoma mexicanum. Next base: position 521,851,733 of record NC_090932.1, read on the forward strand.
TAAAGAGTCTTGAAAGAAAGCCATGGTTGTGTTGGTTGTTCTCTCCAACTCCCTGCAACAGAAACAGGATGGATGGAGTAAAGTTATCCAACCAGACATAGGAGTCCTGAATGGGCCCACAAGTCTTATATATCTCGCCTGATCGAGCCTGATCCAGCGCTGATCGGGTGATGAGCGTGGTATCATGTTGCAAGTGGCTTTATGGCTTAGCTTACTAACTGTAAATGCAAAAGAGTAATACTCTTAGCATTTCTCAATTTTAGGGCTACACCACAATGAATGCGCCCGATCTCGGAAGCTAAGCAGTTTCGGGCCTAGTTAGTACCTGGATGGGAGACCGCCTGGGAATACCAGGTGCTGTAGGCTTTTTTGTGCTCCATGTTCAGGCAGTGAGCCATTTCTCAATTGGCTTTCAAAACTGCATGGTCTAGCCAACTAGATGCTTAAAGGTACAAATCTCAGAAGGCCCAGAGCCTACGGCCACACCACACTGAATGCGCCTGAACTCGTCTGATCTCAGAAGCTAAGCAGTGTCGGGCCTAGTTAGTACCTGGATGGGAGACCGCCTGGGAATACCAGGTGCTGTAGGCTTTTTTGTGCTCCATGTTCAGGCAGTGAGCCATTTCTCAATTGGCTTTCAAAACTGCATGGTCTAGCCAACTAGATGCTTAAAGGTACAAATCTCAGAAGGCCCAGAGTCTACGGCCACACCACACTGAATGCGCCTGATCTCGTCTGATCTCAGAAGCTAAGCAGTGTCAGGCCTAGTTAGTACCTGGATGGTAGACCGCCTGGGAATACCAGGTTCTTTAGGCTTTTTTGTGCTCTATGATTAGTAATTGTGCCACTTCTCAATTTCTTTTTAAATTTGCTTATGATTCCAAAATAAATGTATCCCTTTTAATAGCGGAAATGTTGGACAACAACATGAGGGCTGGCGCTACCTATTTACATAAAATTAACATACGGGTAGTGTGTTCATGGGTAATAAATCTACCTTCACATGTAATGCAGTTCAGAGAATATTGAGTCCATAAAGAGTCTTGAAAGAAAGCCATGGTTGTGTTGGTTGTTCTCTCCAACTCCCTGCAACAGAAACAGGATGGATGGAGTAAAGTTATCCAACCAGACATAGGAGTCCTGAATGGGCCCACAAGTCTTATATATCTCGCCTGATCGAGCCTGATCCAGCGCTGATCGGGTGATGAGCGTGGTATCATGTTGCAAGTGGCTTTATGGCTTAGCTTACTAACTGTAAATGCAAAAGAGTAATACTCTTAGCATTTCTCAATTTTAGGGCTACACCACAATGAATGCGCCCGATCTCGGAAGCTAAGCAGTTTCGGGCCTAGTTAGTACCTGGATGGGAGACCGCCTGGGAATACCAGGTGCTGTAGGCTTTTTTGTGCTCCATGTTCAGGCAGTGAGCCATTTCTCAATTGGCTTTCAAAACTGCATGGTCTAGCCAACTAGATGCTTAAAGGTACAAATCTCAGAAGGCCCAGAGCCTACGGCCACACCACACTGAATGCGCCTGAACTCGTCTGATCTCAGAAGCTAAGCAGTGTCGGGCCTAGTTAGTACCTGGATGGGAGACCGCCTGGGAATACCAGGTGCTGTAGGCTTTTTTGTGCTCCATGTTCAGGCAGTGAGCCATTTCTCAATTGGCTTTCAAAACTGCATGGTCTAGCCAACTAGATGCTTAAAGGTACAAATCTCAGAAGGCCCAGAGCCTACGGCCACACCACACTGAATGCGCCTGATCTCGTCTGATTTCAGAAGCTAAGCAGTGTCGGGCTTAGTTAGTACCTGGATGGGAGACCGCCTGGGAATACCAGGTTCTGTAGGCTTTTTTGTGCTCTATTAGTAATTGTGCCACTTCTCAATTTCTTTTTAAATTTGCTTATGATTCCAAAATAAATGTATCCCTTTTAATAGCGGAAATGTTGGACAACAACATGAGGGCTGGCGCTACCTATTTACATAAAATTAACATACGGGTAGTGTGTTCATGGGTAATAAATCTACCTTCACATGTAATGCAGTTCAGAGAATATTGAGTCCATAAAGAGTCTTGAAAGAAAGCCATGGTTGTGTTGGTTGTTCTCTCCAACTCCCTGCAACAGAAACAGGATGGATGGAGTAAAGTTATCCAACCAGACATAGGAGTCCTGAATGGGCCCACAAGTCTTATATATCTCGCCTGATCGAGCCTGATCCAGCGCTGATCGGGTGATGAGCGTGGTATCATGTTGCAAGTGGCTTTATGGCTTAGCTTACTAACTGTAAATGCAAAAGAGTAATACTCTTAGCAATTCTCAATTTTAGGGCTACACCACAATGAATGCGCCCGATCTCGGAAGCTAAGCAGTTTCGGGCCTAGTTAGTACCTGGATGGGAGACCGCCTGGGAATACCAGGTGCTGTAGGCTTTTTTGTGCTCCATGTTCAGGCAGTGAGCCATTTCTCAATTGGCTTTCAAAACGGCATGGTCTAGCCAACTAGATGCTTAAAGGTACAAATCTCAGAAGGCCCAGAGCCTACGGCCACACCACACTGAATGTGCCTGATCTCGTCTGATCTCAGAAGCTAAGCAGTGTCGGGCCTAGTTAGTACCTGGATGGGAGACCGCCTGGGAATACCAGGTGCTGTAGGCTTTTTTGTGCTCCATGTTCAGGCAGTGAGCCATTTCTCAATTGGCTTTCAAAACTGCATGGTCTAGCCAACTAGATGCTTAAAGGTACAAATCTCAGAAGGCCTAGAGCCTACGGCCACACCACACTGAATGCGCCTGATCTCGTCTGATTTCAGAAGCTAAGCAGTGTCGGGCTTAGTTAGTACCTGGATGGGAGACCGCCTGGGAATACCAGGTTCTGTAGGCGTTTTTGTGCTCTATTAGTAATTGTGCCACTTCTCAATTTCTTTTTAAATTTGCTTATGATTCCAAAATAAATGTATCCCTTTTAATAGCGGAAATGTTGGACAACAACATGAGGGCTGGCGCTACCTATTTACATAAAATTAACATACGGGTAGTGTGTTCATGGGTAATAAATCTACCTTCACATGTAATGCAGTTCAGAGAATATTGAGTCCATAAAGAGTCTTGAAAGAAAGCCATGGTTGTGTTGGTTGTTCTCTCCAACTCCCTGCAACAGAAACAGGATGGATGGAGTAAAGTTATCCAACCAGACATAGGAGTCCTGAATGGGCCCACAAGTCTTATATATCTCGCCTGATCGAGCCTGATCCAGCGCTGATCGGGTGATGAGCGTGGTATCATGTTGCAAGTGGCTTTATGGCTTAGCTTACTAACTGTAAATGCAAAAGAGTAATACTCTTAGCAATTCTCAATTTTAGGGCTACACCACAATGAATGCGCCCGATCTCGGAAGCTAAGCAGTTTCGGGCCTAGTTAGTACCTGGATGGGAGACCGCCTGGGAATACCAGGTGCTGTAGGCTTTTTTGTGCTCCATGTTCAGGCAGTGAGCCATTTCTCAATTGGCTTTCAAAACGGCATGGTCTAGCCAACTAGATGCTTAAAGGTACAAATCTCAGAAGGCCCAGAGCCTACGGCCACACCACACTGAATGCGCCTGAACTCGTCTGATCTCAGAAGCTAAGCAGTGTCGGGCCTAGTTAGTACCTGGATGGGAGACCGCCTGGGAATACCAGGTGCTGTAGGCTTTTTTGTGCTCCATGTTCAGGCAGTGAGCCATTTCTCAATTGGCTTTCAAAACTGCATGGTCTAGCCAACTAGATGCTTAAAGGTACAAATCTCAGAAGGCCCAGAGCCTACGGCCACACCACACTGAATGCGCCTGATCTCGTCTGATCTCAGAAGCTAAGCAGTGTCGGGCCTAGTTAGTACCTGGATGGGAGACCGCCTGGGAATACCAGGTTCTGTAGGCTTTTTTGTGCTCTATGATTAGTAATTGTGCCACTTCTCAATTTCTTTTTAAATTTGCTTATGATTCCAAAATAAATGTATCCCTTTTAATGGCGGAAATGTTGGACAACAACATGAGGGCTGGCGCTACCTATTTACATAAAATTAACATACGGGTAGTGTGTTCATGGGTAATAAATCTACCTTCACATGTAATGCAGTTCAGAGAATATTGAGTCCATAAAGAGTCTTGAAAGAAAGCCATGGTTGTGTTGGTTGTTCTCTCCAACTCCCTGCAACAGAAACAGGATGGATGGAGTAAAGTTATCCAACCAGACATAGGAGTCCTGAATGGGCCCACAAGTCTTATATATCTCGCCTGATCGAGCCTGATCCAGCGCTGATCGGGTGATGAGCGTGGTATCATGTTGCAAGTGGCTTTATGGCTTAGCTTACTAACTGTAAATGCAAAAGAGTAATACTCTTAGCATTTCTCAATTTTAGGGCTAAACCACAATGAATGCGCCCGATCTCGGAAGCTAAGCAGTTTCGGGCCTAGTTAGTACCTGGATGGGAGACCGCCTGGGAATACCAGGTGCTGTAGGCTTTTTTGTGCTCCATGTTCAGGCAGTGAGCCATTTCTCAATTGGCTTTCAAAACTGCATGGTCTAGCCAACTAGATGCTTAAAGGTACAAATCTCAGAAGGCCCAGAGCCTACGGCCACACCACACTGAATGCGCCTGATCTCGTCTGATTTCAGAAGCTAAGCAGTGTCGGGCCTAGTTAGTACCTGGATGGGAGACCGCCTGGGAATACCAGGTTCTGTAGGCTTTTTTGTGCTCTATGATTAGTAATTGTGCCACTTCTCAATTTCTTTTTAAATTTGCTTATGATTCCAAAATAAATGTATCCCTTTTAATAGCGGAAATGTTGGACAACAACATGAGGGCTGGTGATACCTATTTACATAAAATTAACATACGGGTAGTGTGTTCATGGGTAATAAATCTACCTTCACATGTAATGCAGTTCAGAGAATATTGAGTCCATAAAGAGTCTTGAAAGAAAGCCATGGTTGTGTTGTTTGTTCTCTCCAACTCCCTGCAACAGAAACAGGATGGATGGAGTAAAGTTATCCAACCAGACATAGGAGTCCTGAATGGGCCCACAAGTCTTATATATCTCGCCTGATCGAGCCTGATCCAGCGCTGATCGGGTGATGAGCGTGGTATCATGTTGCAAGTGGCTTTATGGCTTAGCTTACTAACTGTAAATGCAAAAGAGTAATACTCTTAGCATTTCTCAATTTTAGGGCTACACCACAATGAATGCGCCCGATCTCGGAAGCTAAGCAGTTTCGGGCCTAGTTAGTACCTGGATGGGAGACCGCCTGGGAATACCAGGTGCTGTAGGCTTTTTTGTGCTCCATGTTCAGGCAGTGAGCATTTTCTCAATTGGCTTTCAAAACTGCATGGTCTAGCCAACTAGATGCTTAAAGGTACAAATCTCAGAAGGCCCAGAGCCTACGGCCACACCACACTGAATGCGCCTGATCTCGTCTGATTTCAGAAGCTAAGCAGTGTCGGGCTTAGTTAGTACCTGGATGGGAGACCGCCTGGGAATACCAGGTTCTGTAGGCGTTTTTGTGCTCTATTAGTAATTGTGCCACTTCTCAATTTCTTTTTAAATTTGCTTATGATTCCAAAATAAATGTATCCCTTTTAATAGCGGAAATGTTGGACAACAACATGAGGGCTGGCGCTACCTATTTACATAAAATTAACATACGGGTAGTGTGTTCATGGGTAATAAATCTACCTTCACATGTAATGCAGTTCAGAGAATATTGAGTCCATAAAGAGTCTTGAAAGAAAGCCATGGTTGTGTTGGTTGTTCTCTCCAACTCCCTGCAACAGAAACAGGATGGATGGAGTAAAGTTATCCAACCAGACATAGGAGTCCTGAATGGGCCCACAAGTCTTATATATCTCGCCTGATCGAGCCTGATCCAGCGCTGATCGGGTGATGAGCGTGGTATCATGTTGCAAGTGGCTTTATGGCTTAGCTTACTAACTGTAAATGCAAAAGAGTAATACTCTTAGCAATTCTCAATTTTAGGGCTACACCACAATGAATGCGCCCGATCTCGGAAGCTAAGCAGTTTCGGGCCTAGTTAGTACCTGGATGGGAGACCGCCTGGGAATACCAGGTGCTGTAGGCTTTTTTGTGCTCCATGTTCAGGCAGTGAGCCATTTCTCAATTGGCTTTCAAAACGGCATGGTCTAGCCAACTAGATGCTTAAAGGTACAAATCTCAGAAGGCCCAGAGCCTACGGCCACACCACACTGAATGCGCCTGATCTCGTCTGATCTCAGAAGCTAAGCAGTGTCGAGCCTAGTTAGTACCTGGATGGGAGACCGCCTGGGAATACCAGGTGCTGTAGGCTTTTTTGTGCTCCATGTTCAGGCAGTGAGCCATTTCTCAATTGGCTTTCAAAACTGCATGGTCTAGCCAACTAGATGCTTAAAGGTACAAATCTCAGAAGGCCCAGAGCCTACGGCCACACCACACTGAATGCGCCTGATCTCGTCTGATCTCAGAAGCTAAGCAGTGTCGGGCCTAGTTAGTACCTGGATGGGAGACCGCCTGGGAATACCAGGTTCTGTAGGCTTTTTTGTGCTCTATGATTAGTAATTGTGCCACTTCTCAATTTCTTTTTAAATTTGCTTATGATTCCAAAATAAATGTATCCCTTTTAATAGCGGAAATGTTGGACAACAACATGAGGGCTGGCGCTACCTATTTCCATAAAATTAACATACGGGTAGTGTGTTCATGGGTAATAAATCTACCTTCACATGTAATGCAGTTCAGAGAATATTGAGTCCATAAAGAGTCTTGAAAGAAAGCCATGGTTGTGTTGGTTGTTCTCTCCAACTCCCTGCAACAGAAACAGGATGGATGGAGTAAAGCTATCCAACCAGACATAGGAGTCCTGAATGGGCCCACAAGTCTTATATATCTCGCCTGATCGAGCCTGATCGAGCGCTGATCGGGTGATGAGCGTGGTATCATGTTGCAAGTGGCTTTATGGCTTAGCTTACTAACTGTAAATGCATAAGAGTAATACTCTTAGCATTTCTCAATTTTAGGGCTACACCACAATGAATGCGCCCGATCTCGGAAGCTAAGCAGTTTCGGGCCTAGTTAGTACCTGGATGGGAGACCGCCTGGGAATACCAGGTGCTGTAGGCTTTTTTGTGCTCCATGTTCAGGCAGGGAGCCATTTCTCAATTGGCTTTCAAAACTGCATGGTCTAGCCAACTAGATGCTTAAAGGTACAAATCTCAGAAGGCCCAGAGCCTACGGCCACACCACACTGAATGCGCCTGATCTCGTCTGATCTCAGAAGCTAAGCAGTGTCGGGCCTAGTTAGTACCTGGATGGGAGACCGCCTGGGAATACCAGGTGCTGTAGGCTTTTTTGTGCTCCATGTTCAGGCAGTGAGCCATTTCTCAATTGGCTTTCAAAACTGCATGGTCTAGCCAACTAGATGCTTAAAGGTACAAATCTCAAAAGGCCCAGAGCCTCCGGCCACACCACACTGAATGCGCCTGATCTCGTCTGATCTCAGAAGCTAAGCAGTGTCGGGCCTAGTTAGTACCTGGATGGGAGACGGCCTGGGAGTACCAGGTGCTGTAGGCTTTTTTGTGCTCCATGTTCAGGCAGTCAGCCATTTCTCAATTGGCTTTCAAAACTGCATGGTCTAGCCAACTAGATGCTTAAAGGTACAAATCTCAGAAAGCCCAGAGCCTCCGGCCACACCACACTGAATGCGCCTGATCTCATCTGATCTCAGAAGCTAAGCAGTGTCGGGCCTAGTTAGTACATGGATGTGAGACCGCCTGGGAATACCAGGTGCTGTAGGCTTTTTTGTGCTCCATGTTCAGGCAGTGAGCCATTTCTCAATTGGCTTTCAAAACTGCATGGTCTAGCCAACTAGATGCTTAAAGGTACAAATCTCAGAATGCCCAGAGCCTACGGCCACACCACACTGAATGCGCCTGATCTCGTCTGATCTCAGAAGCTAAGCAGTGTCGGGCCTAGTTAGTACCTGGATGGGAGACCGCCTGGGAATACCAGGTGCTGTAGGCTTTTTTGTGCTCCATGTTCAGGCAGTGAGCCATTTCTCAATTGGCTTTCAAAACTGCATGGTCTAGCCAACTAGATGATTAAAGGTACAAATCTCAGCAGGCCCAGAGCCTACGGCCACACCACACTGAATGCGCCTGATCTCAGAAGCTAAGCATTGTCGGGCCTAGTTAGTACCTGGATGGGAGACCGCCTGGGAATACCAGGTGCTGTAGGCTTTTTTGTGCTCCATGTTCAGGCAGTGAGCCATTTCTCAATTGGCTTTCAAAACTGCATGGTCTAGCCAACTAGATGCTTAAAGGTACAAATCTCAGAAGGCCCAGAGCCTACGGCCACACCACACTGAATGCGCCTGTTCTCGTCTGATCTCAGAAGCTAAGCAGTGTCGGGCCTAGTTAGTACCTGGATGGGAGACCGCCTGGGAATACCAGGTGCTGTAGGCTTTTTTGTGCTCCATGTTCAGGCAGTGAGCCATTTCTCAATTGGCTTTCAAAACTGCATGGTCTAGCCAACTAGATGTTTAAAGGTACAAATCTCAGAAGGCCCAGAGCCTACGGCCACACCACACTGTATGCGCCTTATCTCGTCTGATCTCAGAAGCTAAGCAGTGTCGGGCCTAGTTAGTACCTGGATGGGAGACCGCCTGGGAATACCAGGTGCTGTAGGCTTTTTTGTGCTCCATGTTCAGGCAGTGAGCCATTTCTCAATTGGCTTTCAAAACTGCATGGTCTAGCCAACTAGATGCTTAAAGGTACAAATCTCAGAAGGCCCAGAGCCTACGGCCACACCACACAGTGTCGGGCCTTGTTAGTACCTGGATGGGAGACCGCCTGGGAATACCAGGTTCTGTAGGCTTTTTTTGTGCTCTATGATTAGTAATTGTGCCACTTCTCAATTTCTTTTTAAATTTGCTTATGATTCCAAAATAAATGTATCCCTTTTAATAGCGGAAATGTTGGACAACAACATGAGGGCTGGCGCTACCTATTTACATAAAATTAACATACGGGTAGTGTGTTCATGAGTAATAAATCTACCTTCACATGTAATGCAGTTCAGAGAATATTGAGTCCATAAAGAGTCTTGAAAGAAAGCCATGGTTGTGTTGGTTGTTCTCTCCAACCCCCTGCAACAGAAACAGGATGGATGGAGTAAAGTTATCCTACCAGACATAGGAGTCCTGAATGGGCCCACAAGTCTTATATATCTCGCCTGATCGGGTGATGAGCGTGGTATCATGTTGCAAGTGGCTTTATGGCTTAGCTTACTAACTGTAAATGCATAAGAGTAATACTCTTAGCATTTCTCAATTTTAGGGCTACACCACAATGAATGCGCCCGATCTCGGAAGCTAAGCAGTTTCGGGCCTAGTTAGTACCTGGATGGGAGACCGCCTGGGAATACCAGGTGCTGTAGGCTTTTTTGTGCTCCATGTTCAGGCAGTGAGCCATTTCTCAATTGGCTTTCAAAACTGCATGGTCTAGCCAACTAGAGGCTTAAAGGTACAAATCTCAGAAGGCCCAGAGCCTACGGCCACACCACACTGAGTGCGTCTGATCTCAGAAGCTAAGCAGTGTCGGGCCTAGTTAGTACCTGGATGGGAGACCGCCTGGGAATACCAGGTGCTGTAGGCTTTTTTGTGCTCCATGTTCAGGCAGTGAGCCATTTCTCAATTGGCTTTCAAAACTGCATGGTCTAGCCAACTAGATGCTTAAAGGTACAAATCTCAGAAGGCCCAGAGCCTACGGCCACACCACACTGAATGCGCCTGATCTCGTCTGATCTCAGAAGCTAAGCAGTGTCGGGCCTAGTTAGTACCTGGATGGGAGACCACCTGGGAATACCAGGTGCTGTAGTCTTTTTTGTGCTCCATGTTCAGGCAGTGAGCCATTTCTCAATTGGCTTTCAAAACTGCATGGTCTAGCCAACTAGATGCTTAAAGGTACAAATCTCAGAAGGCCCAGAGCCTACGGCCACACCACACTGAATGTGCCTGATCTTGTCTGATCTCAGAAGCTAAGCAGTGTCAGGCCTAGTTAGTACCTGGATGGGAGACCGCCTGGGAATACCAGGTGCTGTAGGCTTTTTTGTGCTCTATGATTAGTAATTGTGCCACTTCTCAATTTCTTTTTAAATTTGCTTATGATTCCAAAATAAATGTATCCCTTTTAATAGCGGAAATGTTGGACAACAACATGAGGGCTGGCGCTACCTATTTACATAAAATTAACATACGGGTAGTGTGTTCATGGGTAATAAATCTACCTTCACATGTAATGCAGTTCAGAGAATATTGAGTCCATAAAGAGTCTTGAAAGAAAGCCATGGTTGTGTTGGTTGTTCTCTCCAACTCCCTGCAACAGAAACAGGATGGATGGAGTAAAGTTATCCTACCAGACATAGGAGTCCTGAATGGGCCCACAAGTCTTATATATCTCGCCTGATCGAGCCTGATCGGGTGATGAGCGTGGTATCATGTTGTAAGTGGCTTTATGGCTTAGCTTACTAACTGTAAATGCATAAGAGTAATACTCTTAGCATTTCTCAATTTTAGGGCTACACCACAATGAATGCGCCCGATCTCGGAAGCTAAGCAGTTTCGGGCCTAGTTAGTACCTGGATGGGAGACCGCCTGGGAATACCAGGTGCTGTAGGCTTTTTTGTGCTCCATGTTCAGGCAGTGAGCCATTTCTCAATTGGCTTTCAAAACTGCATGGTCTAGCCAACTAGATGCTGAAAGGTACAAATCTCAAAAGGCCCAGAGCCTACGGCCACACCACACTGAATGCTCCTGATCTCGTCTGATCTCAGAAGCTAAGCAGTGTCGGGCCTAGTTAGTACCTGGATGGGAGACCGCCTGGGAATACCAGGTGCTGTAGGCTTTTTTGTGCTCCATGTTCAGGCAGTGAGCCATTTCTCAATTGGCTTTCAAAACTGCATGGTCTAGCCAACTAGATGCTTAAAGGTACAAATCTCAGACGGCCCAGAGCCTACGGCCACACCACACTGAATGCGTCTGATCTCAGAAGCTAAGCAGTGTCGGGCCTAGTTAGTACCTGGATGGGAGACCGCCTGGGAATACCAGGTGCTGTAGGCTTTTTTGTGCTCCATGTTCAGGCAGTGAGCCATTTCTCAATTGGCTTTCAAAACTGCATGGTCTAGCCAACTAGATGCTTAAAGGTACAAATCTCAGAATGCCCAGAGCCTACGGCCACACCACACTGAATGTGCCTGATCTCGTCTGATCTCAGAAGCTAAGCAGTGTCGGGCCTAGTTAGTACCTAGATGGGAGACCGCCTGGGAATACCAGGTGCTGTAGGCTTTTTTGTGCTCTATGATTAGTAATTGTGCCACTTCTCAATTTCTTTTTAAATTTGCTTATGATTCCAAAATAAATGTATCCCTTTTAATAGCGGAAATGTTGGACAACAACATGAGGGCTGGCGCTACCTATTTACATAAAATTAACATACGGGTAGTGTGTTCATGGGTAATAAATCTACCTTCACATGTAATGCAGTTCAGAGAATATTGAGTCCATAAAGAGTCTTGAAAGAAAGCCATGGTTGTGTTGGTTGTTCTCTCCAACTCCCTGCAACAGAAACAGGATGTATGGAGTAAAGTTTTCCTACCAGACATAGGAGTCCTGAATGGGCCCACAAGTCTTATATATGTCGCCTGATCGAGCCTGATCGGGTGATGAGCGTGGTATCATGTTGCAAGTGGCTTTATGGCTTAGCTTACTAACTGTAAATGCATAAGAGTAATACTCTTAGCATTTCTCAATTTTAGGGCTACACCACAATGAATGCGCCCGATCTCGGAAGCTAAGCAGTTTCGGGCCTAGTTAGTACCTGGATGGGAGACCGCCTGGGAATACCAGGTGCTGTAGGCTTTTTTGTGCTCCATGTTCAGGCAGTGAGCCATTTCTCAATTGGCTTTCAAAACTGCATGGTCTAGCCAACTAGATGCTTAAAGGTACAAATCTCAGAAGGCCCAGAGCCTACGGCCACACCACACTGAATGCGCCTGATCTCGTCTGATCTCAGAAGCTAAGCAGTGTCGGGCCTAGTTAGTACCTGGATGGGAGACCGCCTGGGAATACCAGGTGCTGTAGGCTTTTTTGTGCTCCATGTTCAGGCAGTGAGCCATTTCTCAATTGGCTTTCAAAACTGCATGGTCTAGCCAACTAGATGCTTAAAGGTACAAATCTCAGAAGGCCCAGAGCCTACGGCCACACCACACTGAATGCGCCTGATCTCAGAAGCTAAGCATTGTCGGGCCTAGTTAGTACCTGGATGGGAGACCGCCTGGGAATACCAGGTGCTGTAGGATTTTTTGTGCTCCATGTTCAGGCAGTGAGCCATTTCTCAATTGGCTTTCAAAACTGCATGGTCTAGCCAACTAGATGCTTAAAGGTACAAATCTCAGAAGGCCCAGAGCCTACGGCCACACCACACTGAATGCGCCTGATCTCATCTGATCTCAGAAGCTAAGCAGTGTCGGGCCTAGTTAGTACCTGGATGGGAGACCGCCTGGGAATACCAGGTGCTGTAGGCTTTTTTGTGCTCCATGTTCAGGCAGTGAGCCATTTCTCAATTGGCTTTCAAAACTGCATGGTCTAGCCAACTAGATGTTTAAAGGTACAAATCTCAGAAGGCCCAGAGCCTACGGCCACACCACACTGAATGCGCCTGATCTCGTCTGATCTCAGAAGCTAAGCAGTGTCGGGCCTAGTTAGTACCTGGATGGGAGACCGCCTGGGAATACCAGGTGCTGTAGGCTTTTTTGTGCTCCATGTTCAGGCAGTGAGCCATTTCTCAATTGGCTTTCAAAACTGCATGGTCTAGCCAACTAGATGCTTAAAGGTACAAATCTCAGAAGGCCCAGAGCCTACGGCCGCACCTGATCTCGTCTGATATCAGAAGCTAAGCAGTGTCGGGCCTTGTTAGTACCTGGATGGGAGACCGCCTGGGAATACCAGGTTCTGTAGGCTTTTTTTGTGCTCTATGATTAGTAATTGTGCCACTTCTCAATTTCTTTTTAAATTTGCTTATGATTCCAAAATAAATGTATCCCTTTTAATAGCGGAAATGTTGGACAACAACATGAGGGCTGGCGCTACCTATTTACATAAAATTAACATACGGGTAGTGTGTTCATGGGTAATAAATCTACCTTCACATGTAATGAAGTTCAGAGAATATTGAGTCCATAAAGAGTCTTGAAAGAAAGCCATGGTTGTGTTGGTTGTTCTCTCCAACCCCCTGCAACAGAAACAGGATGGATGGAGTAAAGTTATCCTACCAGACATAGGAGTCCTGAATGGGCCCACAAGTCTTATATATCTCGCCTGATCGGGTGATGAGCGTGGTATCATGTTGCAAGTGGCTTTATGGCTTAGCTTACTAACTGTAAATGCATAAGAGTAATACTCTTAGCATTTCTCAATTTTAGGGCTACACCACAATGAATGCGCCCGATCTCGGAAGCTAAGCAGTTTCGGGCCTAGTTAGTACCTGGATGGGAGACCGCCTGGGAATACCAGGTGCTGTAGGCTTTTTTGTGCTCCATGTTCAGGCAGTGAGCCATTTCTCAATTGGCTTTCAAAACTGCATGGTCTAGCCAACTAGATGCTTAAAGGTACAAATCTCAGAAGGCCCAGAGCCTACGGCCACACCACACTGAATGCGCCTGATCTCGTCTGATCTCAGAAGCTAAGCAGTGTCGGGCCTAGTTAGTACCTGGATGGGAGACCGCCTGGGAATACCAGGTGCTGTAGGCTTTTTTGTGCTCCATGTTCAGGCAGTGAGCCATTTCTCAATTGGCTTTCAAAACTGCATGGTCTAGCCAACTAGATGTTTAAAGGTACAAATCTCAGAAGGCCCAGAGCCTACGGCCACACCACACTGAATGCGCCTGATCTCGTCTGATCTCAGAAGCTAAGCAGTGTCGGGCCTAGTTAGTACCTGGATGGGAGACCGCCTGGGAATACCAGGTGCTGTAGGCTTTTTTGTGCTCCATGTTCAGGCAGTGAGCCATTTCTCAATTGGCTTTCAAAACTGCATGGTCTAGCCAACTAGATGCTTAAAGGTACAAATCTCAGAAGGCCCAGAGCCTACGGCAGCGCCTGATCTCGTCTGATATCAGAAGCTAAGCAGTGTCGGGCCTTGTTAGTACCTGGATGGGAGACCGCCTGGGAATACCAGGTTCTGTAGGCTTTTTTTGTGCTCTATGATTAGTAATTGTGCCACTTCTCAATTTCTTTTTAAATTTGCTTATGATTCCAAAATAAATGTATCCCTTTTAATAGCGGAAATGTTGGACAACAACATGAGGGCTGGCGCTACCTATTTACATAAAATTAACATACGGGTAGTGTGTTCATGGGTAATAAATCTACCTTCACATGTAATGCAGTTCAGAGAATATTGAGTCCATAAAGAGTCTTGAAAGAAAGCCATGGTTGTGTTGGTTGTTCTCTCCAACCCCCTGCAACAGAAACAGGATGGATGGAGTAAAGTTATCCTACCAGACATAGGAGTCCTGAATGGGCCCACAAGTCTTATATATCTCGCCTGATCGGGTGATGAGCGTGGTATCATGTTGCAAGTGGCTTTATGGCTTAGCTTACTAACTGTAAATGCATAAGAGTAATACTCTTAGCATTTCTCAATTTTAGGGCTACACCACAATGAATGCGCCCGATCTCGGAAGCTAAGCAGTTTCGGGCCTAGTTAGTACCTGGATGGGAGACCGCCTGGGAATACCAGGTGCTGTAGGCTTTTTTGTGCTCCATGTTCAGGCAGTGAGCCATTTCTCAATTGGCTTTCAAAACTGCATGGTCTAGCCAACTAGATGCTTAAAGGTACAAATCTCAGAAGGCCCAGAGCCTACGGCCACACCACACTGAATGCGCCTGATCTCGTCTGATCTCAGAAGCTAAGCAGTGTCGGGCCTAGTTAGTACCTGGATGGGAGACCGCCTGGGAATACCAGGTGCTGTAGGCTTTTTTGTGCTCCATGTTCAGGCAGTGAGCCATTTCTCAATTGGCTTTCAAAACTGCATGGTCTAGCCAACTAGATGCTTAAAGGTACAAATCTCAGAAGGCCCAGAGCCTACGGCCACACCACACTGAATGCGCCTGATCTCGTCTGATCTCAGAAGCTAAGCAGTGTCGGGCCTAGTTAGTACCTGGATGGGAGACCACCTGGGAATACCAGGTGCTGTAGTCTTTTTTGTGCTCCATGTTCAGGCAGTGAGCCATTTCTCAATTGGCTTTCAAAACTGCATGGTCTAGCCAACTAGATGCTTAAAGGTACAAATCTCAGAAGGCCCAGAGCCTACGGCCACACCACACTGAATGTGCCTGATCTTGTCTGATCTCAGAAGCTAAGCAGTGTCAGGCCTAGTTAGTACCTGGATGGGAGACCGCCTGGGAATACCAGGTGCTGTAGGCTTTTATGTGCTCTATGATTAGTAATTGTGCCACTTCTCAATTTCTTTTTAAATTTGCTTATGATTCCAAAATAAATGTATCCCTTTTAATAGCGGAAATGTTGGACAACAACATGAGGGCTGGCGCTACCTATTTACATAAAATTAACATACGGGTAGTGTGTTCATGGGTAATAAATCTACCTTCACATGTAATGCAGTTCAGAGAATATTGAGTCCATAAAGAGTCTTGAAAGAAAGCCATGGTTGTGTTGGTTGTTCTCTCCAACTCCCTGCAACAGAAACAGGATGGATGGAGTAAAGTTATCCTACCAGACATAGGAGTCCTGAATGGGGCCACAAGTCTGATATATCTCGCCTGATCGAGCCTGATCAGGTGATGAGCGTGGTATCATGTTGCAAGTGGCTTTATGGCTTAGCTTACTAACTGTAAATGCATAAGAGTAATACTCTTAGCATTTCTCAATTTTAGGGCTACACCACAATGAATGCGCCCGATCTCGGAAGCTAAGCAGTTTCGGGCCTAGTTAGTACCTGGATGGGAGACCGCCTGGGAATACCAGGTGCTGTAGGCTTTTTTGTGCTCCATGTTCAGGCAGTGAGCCATTTCTCAATTGGCTTTCAAAACTGCATGGTCTAGCCAACTAGATGCTTAAAGGTACAAATCTCAGAAGGCCAAGAGCCTACGGCCACACCACACTGAATGCTCCTGATCTGGTCTGATCTCAGAAGCTAAGCAGTGTCGGGCCTAGTTAGTACCTGGATGGGAGACCGCCTGGGAATACCAGGTGCTGTAGGCTTTTTTGTGCTCCATGTTCAGGCAGTGAGCCATTTCTCAATTGGCTTTCAAAACTGCATGGTCTAGCCAACTAGATGCTTAAAGGTACAAATCTCAGAAGGCCCAGAGCCTACGGCCCCACCACACTGAATGCGCCTGATCTCGTCTGATCTCAGAAGCTAAGCAGTGTCAGGCCTAGTTAGTACCTGGATGGGAGACCGCCTGGGAATACCAGGTGCTGTAGGCTTTTTTGTGCTCCATGTTCAGGCAGTGAGCCATTTCTCAATTGGCTTTCAAAACTGCATGGTCTAGCCAACTAGATGCTTAAAGGTACAAATCTCAGAAGGCCCAGAGCCTACGGCCACACCACACTGAATGCGCCTGATCCCAGAAGCTAAGCATTGTCGGGCCTAGTTAGTACCTGGATGGGAGACCGCCTGGGAATACCAGGTGCTGTAGGCTTTTTTGTGCTCCATGTTCAGGCAGTGAGCCATTTCTCAATTGGCTTTCAAAACTGCATGGTCTAGCCAACTAGATGCTTAAAGGTACAAATCTCAGAAGGCCCAGAGCCTACGGCCACACCGCACTGAATGCGCCTGATCTCGTCTGATCTCAGAAGCTAAGCAGTGTCGGGCCTAGTTAGTACCTGGATGGGAGACTGCCTGGGAATACCAGGTGCTGTAGGCTTTTTTGTGCTCCATGTTCAGGCAGTGAGCCATTTCTCAATTGGCTTTCAAAACTGCATGGTCTAGCCAACTAGATGCTTAAAGGTACAAATCTCAGAAGGCCCAGAGCCTACGGCCACACCACACTGAATGCGCCTGATCTCGTCTGATCTCAGAAGCTAAGCAGTGTCGGGCCTAGTTAGTACCTGGATGGGAGACAGCCTGGGAATACCAGGTGCTGTAGGCTTTTTTGTGCTCCATGTTCAGGCAGTGAGCCATTTCTCAATTGGCTTTCAAAACTGCATGGTCTAGCCAACTAGATGCTTAAAGGTACAAATCTCAGAAGGCCCAGAGCCTACGGCCACACCACACTGAATGCGCCTGATCTCAGAAGCTAAGCATTGTCGGGCCTAGTTAGTACCTGGATGGGAGACCGCCTGGCAATACCAGGTGCTGTAGGCTTTTTTGTGCTCCATGTTCAGGCAGTGAGCCATTTCTCAATTGGCTTTCAAAACTGCATGGTCTAGCCAACTAGATGCTTAAAGGTACAAATCTCAGAAGGCCCAGAGCCTACGGCCACACCACACTGAATGCGTCTGATCTCAGAAGCTAAGCAGTGTCGGGCCTAGTTAGTACCTGGATGGGAGACCGCCTGGGAATACCAGGTGCTGTAGGCTTTTTTGTGCTCCATGTTCAGGCAGTGAGCCATTTCTCAATTGGCTTTCAAAACTGCATGGTCTAGCCAACTAGATGTTTAAAGGTACAAATCTCAGAAGGCCCAGAGCCTACGGCCACACCACACTGAATGCGCCTGATCTCGTCTGATCTCAGAAGCTAAGCAGTGTCGGGCCTAGTTAGTACCTGGATGGGAGACCGCCTGGGAATACCAGGTGCTGTAGGCTTTTTTGTGCTCCATGTTCAGGCAGTGAGCCATTTCTCAATTGGCTTTCAAAACTGCATGGTCTAGCCAACTAGATGCTTAAAGGTACAAATCTTAGAAGGCCCAGAGCCTACGGCCACACCACACTGAATGCGCCTGATCTCGTCTGATATCAGAAGCTAAGCAGTGTCGGGCCTTGTTAGTACCTGGATGGGAGACCGCCTGGGAATACCAGGTTCTGTAGGCTTTTTTTGTGCTCTATGATTAGTAATTGTGCCACTTCTCAATTTCTTTTTAAATTTGCTTATGATTCCAAAATAAATGTATCCCTTTTAATAGCGGAAATGTTGGACAACAACATGAGGGCTGGCGCTACCTATTTACATAAAATTAACATACGGGTAGTGTGTTCATGGGTAATAAATCTACCTTCACATGTAATGCAGTTCAGAGAATATTGAGTCCATAAAGAGTCTTGAAAGAAAGCCATGGTTGTGTTGGTTGTTCTCTCCAACCCCCTGCAACAGAAACAGGATGGATGGAGTAAAGTTATCCTACCAGACATAGGAGTCCTGAATGGGCCCACAAGTCTTATATATCTCGCCTGATCGGGTGATGAGCGTGGTATCATGTTGCAAGTGGCTTTATGGCTTAGCTTACTAACTGTAAATGCATAAGAGTAATACTCTTAGCATTTCTCAATTTTAGGGCTACACCACAATGAATGCGCCCGATCTCGGAAGCTAAGCAGTTTCGGGCCTAGTTAGTACCTGGATGGGAGACCGCCTGGGAATACCAGGTGCTGTAGGCTTTTTTGTGCTCCATGTTCAGGCAGTGAGCCATTTCTCAATTGGCTTTCAAAACTGCATGGTCTAGCCAACTAGATGCTTAAAGGTACAAATCTCAGAAGGCCCAGAGCCTACGGCCACACCACACTGAATGCGCCTGATTTCGTCTGATCTCAGAAGCTAAGCAGTGTCGGGCCTAGTTAGTACCTGGATGGGAGACCGCCTGGGAATACCAGGTGCTGTAGGCTTTTTTGTGCTCCATGTTCAGGCAGTGAGCCATTTCTCAATTGGCTTTCAAAACTGCATGGTCTAGCCAACTAGATGCTTAAAGGTACAAATCTCAGAAGGCCCAGAGCCTACGGCCACACCACACTGAATGCGCCTGATCTCGTCTGATCTCAGAAGCTAAGCAGTGTCGGGCCTAGTTAGTACCTGGATGGGAGACAGCCTGGGAATACCAGGTGCTGTAGGCTTTTTTGTGCTCCATGTTCAGGCAGTGAGCCATTTCTCAATTGGCTTTCAAAACTGCATGGTCTAGCCAACTAGATGCTTAAAGGTACAAATCTCAGAAGGCCCAGAGCCTACGGCCACACCACACTGAATGCGCCTGATCTCAGAAGCTAAGCATTGTCGGGCCTAGTTAGTACCTGGATGGGAGACCGCCTGGGAATACCAGGTGCTGTAGGCTTTTTTGTGCTCCATGTTCAGGCAGTGAGCCATTTCTCAATTGGCTTTCAAAACTGCATGGTCTAGCCAACTAGATGCTTAAAGGTACAAATCTCAGAAGGCCCAGAGCCTACGGCCACACCACACTGAATGCGCCTGATTTCGTCTGATCTCAGAAGCTAAGCAGTGTCGGGCCTAGTTAGTACCTGGATGGGAGACCGCCTGGGAATACCAGGTGCTGTAGGCTTTTTTGTGCTCCATGTTCAGGCAGTGAGCCATTTCTCAATTGGCTTTCAAAACTGCATGGTCTAGCCAACTAGATGCTTAAAGGTACAAATCTCAGAAGGCCCAGAGCCTACGGCCACACCACACTGAATGCGCCTGATCTCGTCTGATCTCAGAAGCTAAGCAGTGTCGGGCCTAGTTAGTACCTGGATGGGAGACAGCCTGGGAATACCAGGTGCTGTAGGCTTTTTTGTGCTCCATGTTCAGGCAGTGAGCCATTTCTCAATTGGCTTTCAAAACTGCATGGTCTAGCCAACTAGATGCTTAAAGGTACAACTCTCAGAAGGCCCAGAGCCTACGGCCACACCACACTGAATGCGCCTGATCTCAGAAGCTAAGCATTGTCGGGCCTAGTTAGTACCTGGATGGGAGACCGCCTGGGAATACCAGGTGCTGTAGGCTTTTTTGTGCTCCATGTTCAGGCAGTGAGCCATTTCTCAATTGGCTTTCAAAACTGCATGGTCTAGCCAACTAGATGCTTAAAGGTACAAATCTCAGAATGCCCAGAGCCTACGGCCACACCACACTGAATGCGCCTGATCTCGTCTGATCTCAGAAGCTAAGCAGTGTCGGGCCTAGTTAGTACCTGGATGGGAGACCGCCTGGGAATACCAGGTGCTGTAGGCTTTTTTGTGCTCCATGTTCAGGCAGTGAGCCATTTCTCAATTGGCTTTCAAAACTGCATGGTCTAGCCAACTAGATGTTTAAAGGTACAAATCTCAGAAGGCCCAGAGCCTACGGCCACACCACACTGAATGCGCCTGATCTCGTCTGATCTCAGAAGCTAAGCAGTGTCGGGCCTAGTTAGTACCTGGATGGGAGACCGCCTGGGAATACCAGGTGCTGTAGGCTTTTTTGTGCTCCATGTTCAGGCAGTGAGCCATTTCTCAATTGGCTTTCAAAACTGCATGGTCTAGCCAACTAGATGCTTAAAGGTACAAATCTTAGAAGGCCCAGAGCCTACGGCCACACCACACTGAATGCGCCTGATCTCGTCTGATATCAGAAGCTAAGCAGTGTCGGGCCTTGTTAGTACCTGGATGGGAGACCGCCTGGGAATACCAGGTTCTGTAGGCTTTTTTTGTGCTCTATGATTAGTAATTGTGCCACTTCTCAATTTCTTTTTAAATTTGCTTATGATTCCAAAATAAATGTATCCCTTTTAATAGCGGAAATGTTGGACAACAACATGAGGGCTGGCGCTACCTATTTACATAAAATTAACATACGGGTAGTGTGTTCATGGGTAATAAATCTACCTTCACATGTAATGAAGTTCAGAGAATATTGAGTCCATAAAGAGTCTTGAAAGAAAGCCATGGTTGTGTTGGTTGTTCTCTCCAACCCCCTGCAACAGAAACAGGATGGATGGAGTAAAGTTATCCTACCAGACATAGGAGTCCTGAATGGGCCCACAAGTCTTATATATCTCGCCTGATCGGGTGATGAGCGTGGTATCATGTTGCAAGTGGCTTTATGGCTTAGCTTACTAACTGTAAATGCATAAGAGTAATACTCTTAGCATTTCTCAATTTTAGGGCTACACCACAATGAATGCGCCCGATCTCGGAAGCTAAGCAGTTTCGGGCCTAGTTAGTACCTGGATGGGAGACCGCCTGGGAATACCAGGTGCTGTAGGCTTTTTTGTGCTCCATGTTCAGGCAGTGAGCCATTTCTCAATTGGCTTTCAAAACTGCATGGTCTAGCCAACTAGATGCTTAAAGGTACAAATCTCAGAAGGCCCAGAGCCTACGGCCACACCACACTGAATGCGCCTGATCTCGTCTGATCTCAGAAGCTAAGCAGTGTCGGGCCTAGTTAGTACCTGGATGGGAGACCGCCTGGGAATACCAGGTGCTGTAGGCTTTTTTGTGCTCCATGTTCAGGCAGTGAGCCATTTCTCAATTGGCTTTCAAAACTGCATGGTCTAGCCAACTAGATGTTTAAAGGTACAAATCTCAGAAGGCCCAGAGCCTACGGCCACACCACACTGAATGCGCCTGATCTCGTCTGATCTCAGAAGCTAAGCAGTGTCGGGCCTAGTTAGTACCTGGATGGGAGACCGCCTGGGAATACCAGGTGCTGTAGGCTTTTTTGTGCTCCATGTTCAGGCAGTGAGCCATTTCTCAATTGGCTTTCAAAACTGCATGGTCTAGCCAACTAGATGCTTAAAGGTACAAATCTCAGAAGGCCCAGAGCCTACGGCAGCGCCTGATCTCGTCTGATATCAGAAGCTAAGCAGTGTCGGGCCTTGTTAGTACCTGGATGGGAGACCGCCTGGGAATACCAGGTTCTGTAGGCTTTTTTTGTGCTCTATGATTAGTAATTGTGCCACTTCTCAATTTCTTTTTAAATTTGCTTATGATTCCAAAATAAATGTATCCCTTTTAATAGCGGAAATGTTGGACAACAACATGAGGGCTGGCGCTACCTATTTACATAAAATTAACATACGGGTAGTGTGTTCATGGGTAATAAATCTACCTTCACATGTAATGCAGTTCAGAGAATATTGAGTCCATAAAGAGTCTTGAAAGAAAGCCATGGTTGTGTTGGTTGTTCTCTCCAACCCCCTGCAACAGAAACAGGATGGATGGAGTAAAGTTATCCTACCAGACATAGGAGTCCTGAATGGGCCCACAAGTCTTATATATCTCGCCTGATCGGGTGATGAGCGTGGTATCATGTTGCAAGTGGCTTTATGGCTTAGCTTACTAACTGTAAATGCATAAGAGTAATACTCTTAGCATTTCTCAATTTTAGGGCTACACCACAATGAATGCGCCCGATCTCGGAAGCTAAGCAGTTTCGGGCCTAGTTAGTACCTGGATGGGAGACCGCCTGGGAATACCAGGTGCTGTAGGCTTTTTTGTGCTCCATGTTCAGGCAGTGAGCCATTTCTCAATTGGCTTTCAAAACTGCATGGTCTAGCCAACTAGATGCTTAAAGGTACAAATCTCAGAAGGCCCAGAGCCTACGGCCACACCACACTGAATGCGCCTGATCTCGTCTGATCTCAGAAGCTAAGCAGTGTCGGGCCTAGTTAGTACCTGGATGGGAGACCGCCTGGGAATACCAGGTGCTGTAGGCTTTTTTGTGCTCCATGTTCAGGCAGTGAGCCATTTCTCAATTGGCTTTCAAAACTGCATGGTCTAGCCAACTAGATGCTTAAAGGTACAAATCTCAGAAGGCCCAGAGCCTACGGCCACACCACACTGAATGCGCCTGATCTCGTCTGATCTCAGAAGCTAAGCAGTGTCGGGCCTAGTTAGTACCTGGATGGGAGACCACCTGGGAATACCAGGTGCTGTAGTCTTTTTTGTGCTCCATGTTCAGGCAGTGAGCCATTTCTCAATTGGCTTTCAAAACTGCATGGTCTAGCCAACTAGATGCTTAAAGGTACAAATCTCAGAAGGCCCAGAGCCTACGGCCACACCACACTGAATGTGCCTGATCTTGTCTGATCTCAGAAGCTAAGCAGTGTCAGGCCTAGTTAGTACCTGGATGGGAGACCGCCTGGGAATACCAGGTGCTGTAGGCTTTTATGTGCTCTATGATTAGTAATTGTGCCACTTCTCAATTTCTTTTTAAATTTGCTTATGATTCCAAAATAAATGTATCCCTTTTAATAGCGGAAATGTTGGACAACAACATGAGGGCTGGCGCTACCTATTTACATAAAATTAACATACGGGTAGTGTGTTCATGGGTAATAAATCTACCTTCACATGTAATGCAGTTCAGAGAATATTGAGTCCATAAAGAGTCTTGAAAGAAAGCCATGGTTGTGTTGGTTGTTCTCTCCAACTCCCTGCAACAGAAACAGGATGGATGGAGTAAAGTTATCCTACCAGACATAGGAGTCCTGAATGGGGCCACAAGTCTGATATATCTCGCCTGATCGAGCCTGATCAGGTGATGAGCGTGGTATCATGTTGCAAGTGGCTTTATGGCTTAGCTTACTAACTGTAAATGCATAAGAGTAATACTCTTAGCATTTCTCAATTTTAGGGCTACACCACAATGAATGCGCCCGATCTCGGAAGCTAAGCAGTTTCGGGCCTAGTTAGTACCTGGATGGGAGACCGCCTGGGAATACCAGGTGCTGTAGGCTTTTTTGTGCTCCATGTTCAGGCAGTGAGCCATTTCTCAATTGGCTTTCAAAACTGCATGGTCTAGCCAACTAGATGCTTAAAGGTACAAATCTCAGAAGGCCAAGAGCCTACGGCCACACCACACTGAATGCTCCTGATCTGGTCTGATCTCAGAAGCTAAGCAGTGTCGGGCCTAGTTAGTACCTGGATGGGAGACCGCCTGGGAATACCAGGTGCTGTAGGCTTTTTTGTGCTCCATGTTCAGGCAGTGAGCCATTTCTCAATTGGCTTTCAAAACTGCATGGTCTAGCCAACTAGATGCTTAAAGGTACAAATCTCAGAAGGCCCAGAGCCTACGGCCCCACCACACTGAATGCGCCTGATCTCGTCTGATCTCAGAAGCTAAGCAGTGTCAGGCCTAGTTAGTACCTGGATGGGAGACCGCCTGGGAATACCAGGTGCTGTAGGCTTTTTTGTGCTCCATGTTCAGGCAGTGAGCCATTTCTCAATTGGCTTTCAAAACTGCATGGTCTAGCCAACTAGATGCTTAAAGGTACAAATCTCAGAAGGCCCAGAGCCTACGGCCACACCACACTGAATGCGCCTGATCCCAGAAGCTAAGCATTGTCGGGCCTAGTTAGTACCTGGATGGGAGACCGCCTGGGAATACCAGGTGCTGTAGGCTTTTTTGTGCTCCATGTTCAGGCAGTGAGCCATTTCTCAATTGGCTTTCAAAACTGCATGGTCTAGCCAACTAGATGCTTAAAGGTACAAATCTCAGAAGGCCCAGAGCCTACGGCCACACCGCACTGAATGCGCCTGATCTCGTCTGATCTCAGAAGCTAAGCAGTGTCGGGCCTAGTTAGTACCTGGATGGGAGACTGCCTGGGAATACCAGGTGCTGTAGGCTTTTTTGTGCTCCATGTTCAGGCAGTGAGCCATTTCTCAATTGGCTTTCAAAACTGCATGGTCTAGCCAACTAGATGCTTAAAGGTACAAATCTCAGAAGGCCCAGAGCCTACGGCCACACCACACTGAATGCGCCTGATCTCGTCTGATCTCAGAAGCTAAGCAGTGTCGGGCCTAGTTAGTACCTGGATGGGAGACAGCCTGGGAATACCAGGTGCTGTAGGCTTTTTTGTGCTCCATGTTCAGGCAGTGAGCCATTTCTCAATTGGCTTTCAAAACTGCATGGTCTAGCCAACTAGATGCTTAAAGGTACAAATCTCAGAAGGCCCAGAGCCTACGGCCACACCACACTGAATGCGCCTGATCTCAGAAGCTAAGCATTGTCGGGCCTAGTTAGTACCTGGATGGGAGACCGCCTGGCAATACCAGGTGCTGTAGGCTTTTTTGTGCTCCATGTTCAGGCAGTGAGCCATTTCTCAATTGGCTTTCAAAACTGCATGGTCTAGCCAACTAGATGCTTAAAGGTACAAATCTCAGAAGGCCCAGAGCCTACGGCCACACCACACTGAATGCGCCTGATCTCGTCTGATCTCAGAAGCTAAGCAGTGTCGGGCCTAGTTAGTACCTGGATGGGAGACCGCCTGGGAATACCAGGTGCTGTAGGCTTTTTTGTGCTCCATGTTCAGGCAGTGAGCCATTTCTCAATTGGCTTTCAAAACTGCATGGTCTAGCCAACTAGATGTTTAAAGGTACAAATCTCAGAAGGCCCAGAGCCTACGGCCACACCACACTGAATGCGCCTGATCTCGTCTGATCTCAGAAGCTAAGCAGTGTCGGGCCTAGTTAGTACCTGGATGGGAGACCGCCTGGGAATACCAGGTGCTGTAGGCTTTTTTGTGCTCCATGTTCAGGCAGTGAGCCATTTCTCAATTGGCTTTCAAAACTGCATGGTCTAGCCAACTAGATGCTTAAAGGTACAAATCTTAGAAGGCCCAGAGCCTACGGCCACACCACACTGAATGCGCCTGATCTCGTCTGATATCAGAAGCTAAGCAGTGTCGGGCCTTGTTAGTACCTGGATGGGAGACCGCCTGGGAATACCAGGTTCTGTAGGCTTTTTTTGTGCTCTATGATTAGTAATTGTGCCACTTCTCAATTTCTTTTTAAATTTGCTTATGATTCCAAAATAAATGTATCCCTTTTAATAGCGGAAATGTTGGACAACAACATGAGGGCTGGCGCTACCTATTTACATAAAATTAACATACGGGTAGTGTGTTCATGGGTAATAAATCTACCTTCACATGTAATGCAGTTCAGAGAATATTGAGTCCATAAAGAGTCTTGAAAGAAAGCCATGGTTGTGTTGGTTGTTCTCTCCAACCCCCTGCAACAGAAACAGGATGGATGGAGTAAAGTTATCCTACCAGACATAGGAGTCCTGAATGGGCCCACAAGTCTTATATATCTCGCCTGATCGGGTGATGAGCGTGGTATCATGTTGCAAGTGGCTTTATGGCTTAGCTTACTAACTGTAAATGCATAAGAGTAATACTCTTAGCATTTCTCAATTTTAGGGCTACACCACAATGAATGCGCCCGATCTCGGAAGCTAAGCAGTTTCGGGCCTAGTTAGTACCTGGATGGGAGACCGCCTGGGAATACCAGGTGCTGTAGGCTTTTTTGTGCTCCATGTTCAGGCAGTGAGCCATTTCTCAATTGGCTTTCAAAACTGCATGGTCTAGCCAACTAGATGCTTAAAGGTACAAATCTCAGAAGGCCCAGAGCCTACGGCCACACCACACTGAATGCGCCTGATTTCGTCTGATCTCAGAAGCTAAGCAGTGTCGGGCCTAGTTAGTACCTGGATGGGAGACCGCCTGGGAATACCAGGTGCTGTAGGCTTTTTTGTGCTCCATGTTCAGGCAGTGAGCCATTTCTCAATTGGCTTTCAAAACTGCATGGTCTAGCCAACTAGATGCTTAAAGGTACAAATCTCAGAAGGCCCAGAGCCTACGGCCACACCACACTGAATGCGCCTGATCTCGTCTGATCTCAGAAGCTAAGCAGTGTCGGGCCTAGTTAGTACCTGGATGGGAGACAGCCTGGGAATACCAGGTGCTGTAGGCTTTTTTGTGCTCCATGTTCAGGCAGTGAGCCATTTCTCAATTGGCTTTCAAAACTGCATGGTCTAGCCAACTAGATGCTTAAAGGTACAAATCTCAGAAGGCCCAGAGCCTACGGCCACACCACACTGAATGCGCCTGATCTCAGAAGCTAAGCATTGTCGGGCCTAGTTAGTACCTGGATGGGAGACCGCCTGGGAATACCAGGTGCTGTAGGCTTTTTTGTGCTCCATGTTCAGGCAGTGAGCCATTTCTCAATTGGCTTTCAAAACTGCATGGTCTAGCCAACTAGATGCTTAAAGGTACAAATCTCAGAAGGCCCAGAGCCTACGGCCACACCACACTGAATGCGCCTGATTTCGTCTGATCTCAGAAGCTAAGCAGTGTCGGGCCTAGTTAGTACCTGGATGGGAGACCGCCTGGGAATACCAGGTGCTGTAGGCTTTTTTGTGCTCCATGTTCAGGCAGTGAGCCATTTCTCAATTGGCTTTCAAAACTGCATGGTCTAGCCAACTAGATGCTTAAAGGTACAAATCTCAGAAGGCCCAGAGCCTACGGCCACACCACACTGAATGCGCCTGATCTCGTCTGATCTCAGAAGCTAAGCAGTGTCGGGCCTAGTTAGTACCTGGATGGGAGACAGCCTGGGAATACCAGGTGCTGTAGGCTTTTTTGTGCTCCATGTTCAGGCAGTGAGCCATTTCTCAATTGGCTTTCAAAACTGCATGGTCTAGCCAACTAGATGCTTAAAGGTACAACTCTCAGAAGGCCCAGAGCCTACGGCCACACCACACTGAATGCGCCTGATCTCAGAAGCTAAGCATTGTCGGGCCTAGTTAGTACCTGGATGGGAGACCGCCTGGGAATACCAGGTGCTGTAGGCTTTTTTGTGCTCCATGTTCAGGCAGTGAGCCATTTCTCAATTGGCTTTCAAAACTGCATGGTCTAGCCAACTAGATGCTTAAAGGTACAAATCTCAGAATGCCCAGAGCCTACGGCCACACCACACTGAATGCGCCTGATCTCGTCTGATCTCAGAAGCTAAGCAGTGTCGGGCCTAGTTAGTACCTGGATGGGAGACCGCCTGGGAATACCAGGTGCTGTAGGCTTTTTTGTGCTCCATGTTCAGGCAGTGAGCCATTTCTCAATTGGCTTTCAAAACTGCATGGTCTAGCCAACTAGATGTTTAAAGGTACAAATCTCAGAAGGCCCAGAGCCTACGGCCACACCACACTGAATGCGCCTGATCTCGTCTGATCTCAGAAGCTAAGCAGTGTCGGGCCTAGTTAGTACCTGGATGGGAGACCGCCTGGGAATACCAGGTGCTGTAGGCTTTTTTGTGCTCCATGTTCAGGCAGTGAGCCATTTCTCAATTGGCTTTCAAAACTGCATGGTCTAGCCAACTAGATGCTTAAAGGTACAAATCTTAGAAGGCCCAGAGCCTACGGCCACACCACACTGAATGCGCCTGATCTCGTCTGATATCAGAAGCTAAGCAGTGTCGGGCCTTGTTAGTACCTGGATGGGAGACCGCCTGGGAATACCAGGTTCTGTAGGCTTTTTTTGTGCTCTATGATTAGTAATTGTGCCACTTCTCAATTTCTTTTTAAATTTGCTTATGATTCCAAAATAAATGTATCCCTTTTAATAGCGGAAATGTTGGACAACAACATGAGGGCTGGCGCTACCTATTTACATAAAATTAACATACGGGTAGTGTGTTCATGGGTAATAAATCTACCTTCACATGTAATGCAGTTCAGAGAATATTGAGTCCATAAAGAGTCTTGAAAGAAAGCCATGGTTGTGTTGGTTGTTCTCTCCAACCCCCTGCAACAGAAACAGGATGGATGGAGTAAAGTTATCCTACCAGACATAGGAGTCCTGAATGGGCCCACAAGTCTTATATATCTCGCCTGATCGGGTGATGAGCGTGGTATCATGTTGCAAGTGGCTTTATGGCTTAGCTTACTAACTGTAAATGCATAAGAGTAATACTCTTAGCATTTCTCAATTTTAGGGCTACACCACAATGAATGCGCCCGATCTCGGAAGCTAAGCAGTTTCGGGCCTAGTTAGTACCTGGATGGGAGACCGCCTGGGAATACCAGGTGCTGTAGGCTTTTTTGTGCTCCATGTTCAGGCAGTGAGCCATTTCTCAATTGGCTTTCAAAACTGCATGGTCTAGCCAACTAGATGCTTAAAGGTACAAATCTCAGAAGGCCCAGAGCCTACGGCCACACCACACTGAATGCGCCTGATTTCGTCTGATCTCAGAAGCTAAGCAGTGTCGGGCCTAGTTAGTACCTGGATGGGAGACCGCCTGGGAATACCAGGTGCTGTAGGCTTTTTTGTGCTCCATGTTCAGGCAGTGAGCCATTTCTCAATTGGCTTTCAAAACTGCATGGTCTAGCCAACTAGATGCTTAAAGGTACAAATCTCAGAAGGCCCAGAGCCTACGGCCACACCACACTGAATGCGCCTGATCTCGTCTGATCTCAGAAGCTAAGCATTGTCGGGCCTAGTTAGTACCTGGATGGGAGACCGCCTGGGAATACCAGGTGCTGTAGGCTTTTTTGTGCTCCATGTTCAGGCAGTGAGCCATTTCTCAATTGGCTTTCAAAACTGCATGGTCTAGCCAACTAGATGCTTAAAGGTACAAATCTCAGAAGGCCCAGAGCCTACGGCCACACCACACTGAATGCGCCTGATCTCGTCTGATCTCAGAAGCTAAGCAGTGTCGGGCCTAGTTAGTACCTGGATGGGAGACCGCCTGGGAATACCAGGTGCTGTAGGCTTTTTTGTGCTCCATGTTCAGGCAGTGAGCCATTTCTCAATTGGCTTTCAAAACTGCATGGTCTAGCCAACTAGATGTTTAAAGGTACAAATCTCAGAAGGCCCAGAGCCTACGGCCACACCACACTGAATGCGCCTGATCTCGTCTGATCTCAGAAGCTAAGCAGTGTCGGGCCTAGTTAGTACCTGGATGGGAGACCGCCTGGGAATACCAGGTGCTGTAGGCTTTTTTGTGCTCCATGTTCAGGCAGTGAGCCATTTCTCAATTGGCTTTCAAAACTGCATGGTCTAGCCAACTAGATGCTTAAAGGTACAAATCTCAGAAGGCCCAGAGCCTACGGCCACACCACACTGAATGCGCCTGATCTCGTCTGATATCAGAAGCTAAGCAGTGTCGGGCCTTGTTAGTACCTGGATGGGAGACCGCCTGGGAATACCAGGTTCTGTAGGCTTTTTTTGTGCTCTATGATTAGTAATTGTGCCACTTCTCAATTTCTTTTTAAATTTGCTTATGATTCCAAAATAAATGTATCCCTTTTAATAGCGGAAATGTTGGACAACAACATGAGGGCTGGCGCTACCTATTTACATAAAATTAACATACGGGTAGTGTGTTCATGGGTAATAAATCTACCTTCACATGTAATGCAGTTCAGAGAATATTGAGTCCATAAAGAGTCTTGAAAGAAAGCCATGGTTGTGTTGGTTGTTCTCTCCAACCCCCTGCAACAGAAACAGGATGGATGGAGTAAAGTTATCCTACCAGACATAGGAGTCCTGAATGGGCCCACAAGTCTTATATATCTCGCCTGATCGGGTGATGAGCGTGGTATCATGTTGCAAGTGGCTTTATGGCTTAGCTTACTAACTGTAAATGCATAAGAGTAATACTCTTAGCATTTCTCAATTTTAGGGCTACACCACAATGAATGCGCCCGATCTCGGAAGCTAAGCAGTTTCGGGCCTAGTTAGTACCTGGATGGGAGACCGCCTGGGAATACCAGGTGCTGTAGGCTTTTTTGTGCTCCATGTTCAGGCAGTGAGCCATTTCTCAATTGGCTTTCAAAACTGCATGGTCTAGCCAACTAGAGGCTTAAAGGTACAAATCTCAGAAGGCCCAGAGCCTACGGCCACACCACACTGAATGCGTCTGATCTCAGAAGCTAAGCAGTGTCGGGCCTAGTTAGTACCTGGATGGGAGACCGCCTGGGAATACCAGGTGCTGTAGGCTTTTTTGTGCTCCATGTTCAGGCAGTGAGCCATTTCTCAATTGGTTTTCAAAACTGCATGGTCTAGCCAACTAGATGCTTAAAGGTACAAATCTCAGAAGGCCCAGAGCCTACGGCCACACCACACTGAATGCCCCTGATCTCGTCTGATCTCAGAAGCTAAGCAGTGTCGGGCCTAGTTAGTACCTGGATGGGAGACCACCTGGGAATACCAGGTGCTGTAGTCTTTTTTGTGCTCCATGTTCAGGCAGTGAGCCATTTCTCAATTGGCTTTCAAAACTGCATGGTCTAGCCAACTAGATGCTTAAAGGTACAAATCTCAGAAGGCCCAGAGCCTACGGCCACACCACACTGAATGTG
Organism: Ambystoma mexicanum; assembly: GCF_040938575.1. Lineage (NCBI taxonomy): Eukaryota > Metazoa > Chordata > Amphibia > Caudata > Ambystomatidae > Ambystoma > Ambystoma mexicanum. The sequence continues at coordinate 521,882,809 of NC_090932.1, forward strand.
CCTGATCTTGTCTGATCTCAGAAGCTAAGCAGTGTCAGGCCTAGTTAGTACCTGGATGGGAGACCGCCTGGGAATACCAGGTGCTGTAGGCTTTTTTGTGCTCTATGATTAGTAATTGTGCCACTTCTCAATTTCTTTTTAAATTTGCTTATGATTCCAAAATAAATGTATCCCTTTTAATAGCGGAAATGTTGGACAACAACATGAGGGCTGGCGCTACCTATTTACATAAAATTAACATACGGGTAGTGTGTTCATGGGTAATAAATCTACCTTCACATGTAATGCAGTTCAGAGAATATTGAGTCCATAAAGAGTCTTGAAAGAAAGCCATGGTTGTGTTGGTTGTTCTCTCCAACTCCCTGCAACAGAAACAGGATGGATGGAGTAAAGTTATCCTACCAGACATAGGAGTCCTGAATGGGCCCACAAGTCTTATATATCTCGCCTGATCGAGCCTGATCGGGTGATGAGCGTGGTATCATGTTGCAAGTGGCTTTATGGCTTAGCTTACTAACTGTAAATGCATAAGAGTAATACTCTTAGCATTTCTCAATTTTAGGGCTACACCACAATGAATGCGCCCGATCTCGGAAGCTAAGCAGTTTCGGGCCTAGTTAGTACCTGGATGGGAGACCGCCTGGGAATACCAGGTGCTGTAGGCTTTTTTGTGCTCCATGTTCAGGCAGTGAGCCATTTCTCAATTGGCTTTCAAAACTGCATGGTCTAGCCAACTAGATGCTGAAAGGTACAAATCTCAGAAGGCCCAGAGCCTACGGCCACACCACACTGAATGCTCCTGATCTCGTCTGATCTCAGAAGCTAAGCAGTGTCGGGCCTAGTTAGTACCTGGATTGGAGACCGCCTGGGAATACCAGGTGCTGTAGGCTTTTTTGTGCTCCATGTTCAGGCAGTGAGCCATTTCTCAATTGGATTTCAAAACTGCATGGTCTAGCCAACTAGATGCTTAAAGGTACAAATCTCAGACGGCCCAGAGCTTACGGCCACACCACACTGAATGCGCCTGATCTCGTCTGATCTCAGAAGCTAAGCAGTGTCGGGCCTAGTTAGTACCTGGATGGGAGACCGCCTGGGAATACCAGGTGCTGTAGGCTTTTTTGTGCTCCATGTTCAGGCAGTGAGCCATTTCTCAGTTGGCTTTCAAAACTGCATGGTCTAGCCAACTAGATGCTTAAAGGTACAAATCTCAGAAGGCCCAGAGCCTACGGCCACACCACACTGAATGTGCCTGATCTCGTCTGATCTCAGAAGCTAAGCAGTGTCGGGCCTAGTTAGTACCTAGATGGGAGACCGCCTGGGAATACCAGGTGCTGTAGGCTTTTTTGTGCTCTATGATTAGTAATTGTGCCACTTCTCAATTTCTTTTTAAATTTGCTTATGATTCCAAAATAAATGTATCCCTTTTAATAGCGGAAATGTTGGACAACAACATGAGGGCTGGCGCTACCTATTTACATAAAATTAACATACGGGTAGTGTGTTCATGGGTAATAAATCTACCTTCACATGTAATGCAGTTCAGAGAATATTGAGTCCATAAAGAGTCTTGAAAGAAAGCCATGGTTGTGTTGGTTGTTCTCTCCAACTCCCTGCAACAGAAACAGGATGGATGGAGTAAAGTTTTCCTACCAGACATAGGAGTCCTGAATGGGCCCACAAGTCTTATATATGTCGCCTGATCGAGCCTGATCGGGTGATGAGCGTGGTATCATGTTGCAAGTGGCTTTATGGCTTAGCTTACTAACTGTAAATGCAAAAGAGTAATACTCTTAGCATTTCTCAATTTTAGGGCTACACCACAATGAATGCGCCCGATCTCGGAAGCTAAGCAGTTTCGGGCCTAGTTAGTACCTGGATGGGAGACCGCCTGGTAATACCAGGTGCTGTAGGCTTTTTTGTGCTCCATGTTCAGGCAGTGAGCCATTTCTCAATTGGCTTTCAAAACTGCATGGTCTAGCCAACTAGATGCTTAAAGGTACAAATCTCAGAAGGCCCAGAGCCTACGGCCACACCACACTGAATGCGCCTGATCTCGTCCGATCTCAGAAGCTAAGCAGTGTTGGGCCTAGTTAGTACCTGGATGGGAGACCGCCTGGGAATACCAGGTGCTGTAGGCTTTTTTGTGCTCCATGTTCAGGCAGTGAGCCATTTCTCAATTGGCTTTCAAAACTGCATGGTCTAGCCAACTAGATGCTTAAAGGTGCAAATCTCAGAAGGCCCACAGACTACGGCCACACCACACTGAATGCGCCTGATCTCAGAAGATAAGCAGTGTCGGGCCTAGTTAGTACCTGGATGGGAGACCGCCTGGGAATACCAGGTTCTGTAGGCTTTTTTGTGCTCTATGATTAGTAATTGTGCCACTTCTCAATTTCTTTTTAAATTTGCTTATGATTCCAAAATAAATGTATCCCTTTTAATAGCGGAAATGTTGGACAACAACATGAGGGCTGGCGCTACCTATTTACATAAAATTAACATACGGGTAGTGTGTTCATGGGTAATAAATCTACCTTCACATGTAATGCAGTTCAGAGAATATTGAGTCCATAAAGAGTCTTGAAAGAAAGCCATGGTTGTGTTGGTTGTTCTCTCCAACTCCCTGCAACAGAAACAGGATGGATGGAGTAAAGTTATCCAACCAGACATAGGAGTCCTGAATGGGCCCACAAGTCTTATATATCTCGCCTGATCGAGCGCTGATCGGGTGATGAGCGTGGTATCATGTTGCAAGTGGCTTTATGGCTTAGCTTACTAACTGTAAATGCATAAGAGTAATACTCTTAGCATTTCTCAATTTTAGGGCTACACCACAATGAATGCGCCCGATCTCGGAAGCTAAGCAGTTTCGGGCCTAGTTAGTACCTGGATGGGAGACCGCCTGGGAATACCAGGTGCTGTAGGCTTTTTTGTGCTCCATGTTCAGGCAGTGAGCCATTTCTCAATTGGCTTTCAAAACTGCATGGTCTAGCCAACTAGATGCTTAAAGGTACAAATCTCAGAAAGCCCAGAGCCCACGGCCACACCACACTGAATGCGCCTGATCTCTGATCTCAGAAGCTAAGCAGTGTCGGGCCTAGTTAGTACCTGGATGGGAGACCGCCTGGGAATACCAGGTGCTGTAGGCTTTTTTGTGCTCCATGTTCAGGCAGTGAGCCATTTCTCAATTGGCTTTCAAAACTGCATGGTCTAGCCAACTAGATGCTTAAAGGTACAAATCTCAGAAGGCCCAGAGCCTATGGCCACACCACACTGAATGCGCCTGATCTCGTCTGATTTCAGAAGCTAAGCAGTGTCGGGCCTAGTTAGTACCTGGGTGGGAGACCGCCTGGGAATACAGGGTGCTGTAGGCTTTTTTGTGCTCCATGTTCAGGCAGTGAGCCATTTCTCAATTGGCTTTCAAAACTGCATGGTCTAGCCAACTAGATGCTTAAAGGTACAAATCTCAGAAGGCCCAGAGCCTACGGCCACACCACACTGAATGTGCCTGATCTCGTCTGATCTCAGAAGCTAAGCAGTGTCGGGCCTAGTTAGTACCTGGATGGGAGACCGCCTGGGAATACCAGGTGCTGTAGGCTTTTTTGTTGTGCTCTATGATTAGTAATTGTGCCACTTCTCAATTTCTTTTTAAATTTGCTTATGATTCCCAAATAAATGTATCCCTTTTAATAGCGGAAATGTTGGACAACAACATGAGGGCTGGCGCTACCTATTTACATAAAATTAACATACGGGTAGTGTGTTCATGGGTAATAAATCTACCTTCACATGTAATGCAGTTCAGAGAATATTGAGTCCATAAAGAGTCTTGAAAGAAAGCCATGGTTGTGTTGGTTGTTCTCTCCAACTCCCTGCAACAGAAACAGGATGGATGGAGTAAAGTTATCCAACCAGACATAGGAGTTCTGAATGGGCCCACAAGTCTTATATATCTCGCCTGATCGAGCCTGATCGAGCGCTGATCGGGTGATGAGCGTGGTATCATGTTGCAAGTGGCTTTATGGCTTAGCTTACTAACTGTAAATGCATAAGAGTAATACTCTTAGCATTTCTCAATTTTAGGGCTACACCACAATGAATGCGCCCGATCTCGGAAGCTAAGCAGTTTCGGGCCTAGTTAGTACCTGGATGGGAGACCGCCTGGGAATACCAGGTGCTGTAGGCTTTTTTGTGCTCCATGTTCAGGCAGTGAGCCATTTCTCAATTGGCTTTCAAAACTGCATGGTCTAGCCAACTAGATGCTTAAAGGTACAAATCTCAGAAAGCCCAGAGCCCACGGCCACACCACACTGAATGCGCCTGATCTCTGATCTCAGAAGCTAAGCAGTGTCGGGCCTAGTTAGTACCTGGATGGGAGACCGCCTGGGAATACCAGGTGCTGTAGGCTTTTTTTGTGCTCCATGTTCAGGCAGTGAGCCATTTCTCAATTGCCTTTCAAAACTGCATGGTCTAGCCAACTAGATGCTTAAAGGTACAAATCTCAGAAGGCCCAGAGCCTACGGCCACACCACACTGAATGCGCCTGATCTCAGAAGCTAAGCAGTGTCAGGCCTAGTTAGTACCTGGATGGGAGACCGCCTGGGAATACCAGGTGCTGTAGGCTTTTTTGTGCTCCATGTTCAGGCAGTGAGCCATTTCTCAATTGGCTTTCAAAACTGCATGGTCTAGCCAACTAGATGCTTAAAGGTACAAATCTCAGAAGGCCCAGAGCCTACGGCCACACCACACTGAATGCGCCTGATCTCTTCTGATCTCAGAAGCTAAGCAGTGTCGGGCCTAGTTAGTACCTGGATGGGAGACCGCCTGGGAATACCAGGTGCTGTAGGCTTTTTTGTGCTCCATGTTCAGGCAGTGAGCCATTTCTCAATTGGCTTTCAAAACTGCATGGTCTAGCCAACTAGATGCTTAAAGGTACAAATCTCAGAAGGCCCAGAGCCTACGGCCACACCACACTGAATGCGCCTGATCTCATCTGATCTCAGAAGCTAAGCAGTGTCGGGCCTAGTTAGTACCTGGATGGGAGACCGCCTGGGAATACCAGGTTCTGTAGGCTTTTTTGTGCTCTATGATTAGTAATTGTGCCACTTCTCAATTTCTTTTTAAATTTGCTTATGATTCCAAAATAAATGTATCCCTTTTAATAGCGGAAATGTTGGACAACAACATGAGGGCTGGCGCTACCTATTTACATAAAATTAACATACGGGTAGTGTGTTCATGGGTAATAAATCTACCTTCACATGTAATGCAGTTCAGAGAATATTGAGTCCATAAAGAGTCTTGAAAGAAAGCCATGGTTGTGTTGGTTGTTCTCTCCAACTCCCTGCAACAGAAACAGGATGGATGGAGTAAAGTTATCCTACCAGACATAGGAGTCCTGAATGGGCCCACAAGTCTTATATATCTCGCCTGATCGAGCCTGATCGGGTGATGAGCGTGGTATCATGTTGCAAGTGGCTTTATGGCTTAGCTTACTAACTGTAAATGCATAAGAGTAATACTCTTAGCATTTCTCAATTTTAGGGCTACACCACAATGAATGCGCCCGATCTCGGAAGCTAAGCAGTTTCGGGCCTAGTTAGTACCTGGATGGGAGACCGCCTGGGAATACCAGGTGCTGTAGGCTTTTTTGTGCTCCATGTTCAGGCAGTGAGCCATTTCTCAATTGGCTTTCAAAACTGCATGGTCTAGCCAACTAGATGCTTAAAGGTACAAATCTCAGACGATCCAGAGCCTACGGCCACACCACACTGAATGCGCCTGATCTCGTCTGATCTCAGAAGCTAAGCAGTGTCGGGCCTAGTTAATACCTGGATGGGAGACCGCCTGGGAATACAGGGTGCTGTAGGCTTTTTTGTGCTCCATGTTCAGGCAGTGAGCCATTTCTCAATTGGCTTTCAAATCTGCATGTTCTAGCCAACTAGATGCTTAAAGGTACAAATCTCAGAAGGCCCAGAGCCTACGGCCACACCACACTGAATGCGTCTGATCTCAGAAGCTAAGCAGTGTCGGGCCTAGTTAGTACCTGGATGGGAGACCACCTGGGAATACCAGGTGCTGTAGGCTTTTTTGTGCTCCATGTTCAGGCAGTGAGCCATTTCTCAATTGGCTTTCAAAACTGCATGGTCTAGCCAACTAGATGCTTAAAGGTACAAATCTCAGAAGGCCCAGAGCCTACGGCCACACCACACTGAATGCGCCTGATCTCGTCTGATCTCAGAAGCTAAGCAGTGTCGGGCCTAGTTAGTACCTGGATGGGAGACCACCTGGGAATACCAGGTTCTGTAGCCTTTTTTGTGCTCTATGATTAGTAATTGTGCCACTTCTCAATTTCTTTTTAAATTTGCTTATGATTCCAAAATAAATGTATCCCTTTTAATAGCGGAAATGTTGGACAACAACATGAGGGCTGGCGCTACCTATTTACATAAAATTAACATACGGGTAGTGTGTTCATGGGTAATAAATTTACCTTCACATGTAATGCAGTTCAGAGAATATTGAGTCCATAAAGAGTCTTTAAAGAAAGCCATGGTTGTGTTGGTTGTTCTCTCCAACTCCCTGCAACAGAAACAGGATGGATGGAGTAAAGTTATCCAACCAGACATAGGAGTCGTGAATGGGCCCACAAGTCTTATATATCTCGCCTGATCGAGCCTGATCGAGCGCTGATCGGGTGATGAGCGTGGTATCATGTTGCAAGTGGCTTTATGGCTTAGCTTACTAACTGTAAATGCAAAAGAGTAATACTCTTAGCATTTCTCAATTTTAGGGCTACACCACAATGAATGCGCCCGATCTCGGAAGCTAAGCAGTTTTGGGCCTAGTTAGTACCTGGATGGGAGACCGCCTGGGAATACCAGGTGCTGTAGGCTTTTTTGTGCTCCATGTTCAGGCAGTGAGCCATTTCTCAATTGGCTTTCAAAACTGCATGGTCTAGCCAACTAGATGCTTAAAGGTACAAATCTCAGAAGGCCCAGAGCCTACGGCCACACCACACTGAATGCGCCTGATCTCGTCTGATCTCAGAAGCTAAGCAGTGTCGGGCCTAGTTAGTACCTGGATGGGAGACCGCCTGGGAATACCAGGTGCTGTAGGCTTTTTTGTGCTCCATGTTCAGGCAGTGAGCCATTTCTCAATTGGCTTTCAAAACTGCATGGTCTAGCCAACTAGATGCTTAAAGGTACAAATCTCAGAATGCCCAGAGCCTACGGCCACACCACACTGAATGCGCCTGATCTCTTCTGATCTCAGAAGCTAAGCAGTGTTGGGCCTAGTTAGTACCTGGATGGGAGACTGCCTGGGAATACCAGGTGCTGTAGGCTTTTTTGTGCTCCATGTTCAGGCAGTGAGCCATTTCTCAATTGGCATTCAAAACTGCATGGTCTAGCCAACTAGATGCTTAAAGGTACAAATCTCAGAAGGCCCAGAGCCTACGGCCACACCGCAGTGTCGGGCCAAGTTAGTACCTGGATGGGAGGCCGCCTGGGAATACCAGGTGCTGTAGGCTTTTTTGTGCTCCATGTTCAGGCAGTGAGCCATTTCTCAATTGGCTTTCAAAACTGCATGGTCTAGCCAACTAGATGCTTAAAGGTACAAATCTCAGAAGGCCCAGAGCCTACGGCCACACCACACTGAATGCGCCTGATCTCGTCTGATCTCAGAAGCTAAGCAGTGTCAGGTCTAGTTAGTACCTGGATGGGAGACCGCCTGGGAATACCAGGTTCTTTAGGCTTTTTTGTGCTCTATGATTAGTAATTGTGCCACTTCTCAATTTCTTTTTAAATTTGCTTATGATTCCAAAATAAATGTATCCCTTTTAATAGCGGAAATGTTGGACAACAACATGAGGGCTGGCGCTACCTATTTACATAAAATTAACATACGGGTAGTGTGTTCATGGGTAATAAATCTACCTTCACATGTAATGCAGTTCAGAGAATATTGAGTCCATAAAGAGTCTTGAAAGAAAGCCATGGTTGTGTTGGTTGTTCTCTCCAACTCCCTGCAACAGAAACAGGATGGATGGAGTAAAGTTATCCAACCAGACATAGGAGTCCTGAATGGGCCCACAAGTCTTATATATCTCGCCTGATCGAGCCTGATCCAGCGCTGATCGGGTGATGAGCGTGGTATCATGTTGCAAGTGGCTTTATGGCTTAGCTTACTAACTGTAAATGCAAAAGAGTAATACTCTTAGCATTTCTCAATTTTAGGGCTACACCACAATGAATGCGCCCGATCTCGGAAGCTAAGCAGTTTCGGGCCTAGTTAGTACCTGGATGGGAGACCGCCTGGGAATACCAGGTGCTGTAGGCTTTTTTGTGCTCCATGTTCAGGCAGTGAGCCATTTCTCAATTGGCTTTCAAAACTGCATGGTCTAGCCAACTAGATGCTTAAAGGTACAAATCTCAGAAGGCCCAGAGCCTACGGCCACACCACACTGAATGCGCCTGAACTCGTCTGATCTCAGAAGCTAAGCAGTGTCGGGCCTAGTTAGTACCTGGATGGGAGACCGCCTGGGAATACCAGGTGCTGTAGGCTTTTTTGTGCTCCATGTTCAGGCAGTGAGCCATTTCTCAATTGGCTTTCAAAACTGCATGGTCTAGCCAACTAGATGCTTAAAGGTACAAATCTCAGAAGGCCCAGAGCCTACAGCCACACCACACTGAATGCGCCTGATCTCGTCTGATTTCAGAAGCTAAGCAGTGTCGGGCTTAGTTAGTACCTGGATGGGAGACCGCCTGGGAATACCAGGTTCTGTAGGCTTTTTTGTGCTCTATTAGTAATTGTGCCACTTCTCAATTTCTTTTTAAATTTGCTTATGATTCCAAAATAAATGTATCCCTTTTAATAGCGGAAATGTTGGACAACAACATGAGGGCTGGCGCTACCTATTTACATAAAATTAACATACGGGTAGTGTGTTCATGGGTAATAAATCTACCTTCACATGTAATGCAGTTCAGAGAATATTGAGTCCATAAAGAGTCTTGAAAGAAAGCCATGGTTGTGTTGGTTGTTCTCTCCAACTCCCTGCAACAGAAACAGGATGGATGGAGTAAAGTTATCCAACCAGACATAGGAGTCCTGAATGGGCCCACAAGTCTTATATATCTCGCCTGATCGAGCCTGATCCAGCACTGATCGGGTGATGAGCGTGGTATCATGTTGCAAGTGGCTTTATGGCTTAGCTTACTAACTGTAAATGCAAAAGAGTAATACTCTTAGCAATTCTCAATTTTAGGGCTACACCACAATGAATGCGCCCGATCTCGGAAGCTAAGCAGTTTCGGGCCTAGTTAGTACCTGGATGGGAGACCGCCTGGGAGTACCAGGTGCTGTAGGCTTTTTTGTGCTCCATGTTCAGGCAGTGAGCCATTTCTCAATTGGCTTTCAAAACGGCATGGTCTAGCCAACTAGATGCTTAAAGGTACAAATCTCAGAAGGCCCAGAGCCTACGGCCACACCACACTGAATGCGCCTGATCTCGTCTGATCTCAGAAGCTAAGCAGTGTCGGGCCTAGTTAGTACCTGGATGGGAGACCGCCTGGGAATACCAGGTGCTGTAGCCTTTTTTGTGCTCCATGTTCAGGCAGTGAGCCATTTCTCAATTGGCTTTCAAAACTGCATGGTCTAGCCAACTAGATGCTTAAAGGTACAAATCTCAGAAGGCCCAGAGCCTACGGCCACACCACACTGAATGCGCCTGATCTCGTCTGATTTCAGAAGCTAAGCAGTGTCGGGCTTAGTTAGTACCTGGATGGGAGACCGCCTGGGAATACCAGGTTCTGTAGGCTTTTTTGTGCTCTATTAGTAATTGTGCCACTTCTCAATTTCTTTTTAAATTTGCTTATGATTCCAAAATAAATGTATCCCTTTTAATAGCGGAAATGTTGGACAACAACATGAGGGCTGGCGCTACCTATTTACATAAAATTAACATACGGGTAGTGTGTTCATGGGTAATAAATCTACCTTCACATGTAATGCAGTTCAGAGAATATTGAGTCCATAAAGAGTCTTGAAAGAAAGCCATGGTTGTGTTGGTTGTTCTCTCCAACTCCCTGCAACAGAAACAGGATGGATGGAGTAAAGTTATCCAACCAGACATAGGAGTCCTGAATGGGCCCACAAGTCTTATATATCTCGCCTGATCGAGCCTGATCCAGCGCTGATCGGGTGATGAGCGTGGTATCATGTTGCAAGTGGCTTTATGGCTTAGCTTACTAACTGTAAATGCAAAAGAGTAATACTCTTAGCAATTCTCAATTTTAGGGCTACACCACAATGAATGCGCCCGATCTCGGAAGCTAAGCAGTTTCGGGCCTAGTTAGTACCTGGATGGGAGACCGCCTGGGAATACCAGGTGCTGTAGGCTTTTTTGTGCTCCATGTTCAGGCAGTGAGCCATTTCTCAATTGGCTTTCAAAACGGCATGGTCTAGCCAACTAGATGCTTAAAGGTACAAATCTCAGAAGGCCCAGAGCCTACGGCCACACCACACTGAATGCGCCTGATCTCGTCTGATCTCAGAAGCTAAGCAGTGTCGGGCCTAGTTAGTACCTGGATGGGAGACCGCCTGGGAATACCAGGTGCTGTAGGCTTTTTTGTGCTCCATGTTCAGGCAGTGAGCCATTTCTCAATTGGCTTTCAAAACTGCATGGTCTAGCCAACTAGATGCTTAAAGGTACAAATCTCAGAAGGCCCAGAGCCTACGGCCACACCACACTGAATGCGCCTGATCTCGTCTGATCTCAGAAGCTAAGCAGTGTCGGGCCTAGTTAGTACCTGGATGGGAGACCGCCTGGGAATACCAGGTGCTGTAGGCTTTTTTTGTGCTCCATGTTCAGGCAGTGAGCCATTTCTCAATTGGCTTTCAAAACTGCATGGTCTAGCCAACTAGATGCTTAAAGGTACAAATCTCAGAAGGCCCAGAGCCTCCGGCCACACCACACTGAATGCGCCTGATCTCGTCTGATCTCAGAAGCTAAGCAGTGTCGGGCCTAGTTAGTACCTGGATGGGAGACGGCCTGGGAGTACCAGGTGCTGTAGGCTTTTTTGTGCTCCATGTTCAGGCAGTGAGCCATTTCTCAATTGGCTTTCAAAACTGCATGGTCTAGCCAACTAGATGCTTAAAGGTACAAATCTCAGAAAGCCCAGAGCCTCCGGCCACACCACACTGAATGCGCCTGATCTCATCTGATCTCAGAAGCTAAGCAGTGTCGGGCCTAGTTAGTACCTGGATGTGAGACCGCCTGGGAATACCAGGTGCTGTAGGCTTTTTTGTGCTCCATGTTCAGGCAGTGAGCCATTTCTCAATTGGCTTTCAAAACTGCATGGTCTAGCCAACTAGATGCTTAAAGGTACAAATCTCAGAATGCCCAGAGCCTACGGCCACACCACACTGAATGCGCCTGATCTCGTCTGATCTCAGAAGCTAAGCAGTGTCGGGCCTAGTTAGTACCTGGATGGGAGACCGCCTGGGAATACCAGGTGCTGTAGGCTTTTTTGTGCTCCATGTTCAGGCAGTGAGCCATTTCTCAATTTGCTTTCAAAACTGCATGGTCTAGCCAACTAGATGCTTAAAGGTACAAATCTCAGAAGGCCCAGAGCCTACGGCCACACCACACTGAATGCGTCTGATCTCAGAAGCTAAGCAGTGTCGGGCCTAGTTAGTACCTGGATGGGAGGCCGCCTGGGAATACCAGGTGCTGTAGGCTTTTTTGTGCTCCATGTTCAGGCAGTGAGCCATTTCTCAATTGGCTTTCAAAACTGCATGGTCTAGCCAACTAGATGCTTAAAGGTACAAATCTCAGAAGGCCCAGAGCCTACGGCCACACCACACTGAATGCGCCCACACTGAATGCGCCTGATCTCGTCTGATCTCAGAAGCTAAGCAGTGTCGGGCCTAGTTAGTACCTGGATGGGAGACCGCCTGGGAATACCAGGTTCTTTAGGCTTTTTTGTGCTCTATGATTAGTAATTGTGCCACTTCTCAATTTCTTTTTAAATTTGCTTATGATTCCAAAATAAATTTATCCCTTTTAATAGCGGAAATGTTGGACAACAACATGAGGGCTGGCGCTACCTATTTACATAAAATTAACATACGGGTAGTGTGTTCATGGGTAATAAATCTACCTTCACATGTAATGCAGTTCAGAGAATATTGAGTCCATAAAGAGTCTTGAAAGAAAGCCATGGTTGTGTTGGTTGTTCTCTCCAACTCCATGCAACAGAAACAGGATGGATGGAGTAAAGTTATCCAACCAGACATAGGAGTCCTGAATGGGCCCACAAGTCTTATATATCTCGCCTGATCGAGCCTGATCCAGCGCTGATCGGGTGATGAGCGTGGTATCATGTTGCAAGTGGCTTTATGGCTTAGCTTACTAACTGTAAATGCAAAAGAGTAATACTCTTAGCATTTCTCAATTTTAGGGCTAAACCACAATGAATGCGCCCGATCTCGGAAGCTAAGCAGTTTCGGGCCTAGTTAGTACCTGGATGGGAGACCGCCTGGGAATACCAGGTGCTGTAGGCTTTTTTGTGCTCCATGTTCAGGCAGTGAGCCATTTCTCAATTGGCTTTCAAAACTGCATGGTCTAGCCAACTAGATGCTTAAAGGTACAAATCTCAGAAGGCCCAGAGCCTACGGCCACAGCACACTGAATGCGCCTGAACTCGTCTGATCTCAGAAGCTAAGCAGTGTCGGGCCTAGTTAGTACCTGGATGGGAGACCGCCTGGGAATACCAGGTGCTGTAGGCTTTTTTGTGCTCCATGTTCAGGCAGTGAGCCATTTCTCAATTGGCTTTCAAAACTGCATGGTCTAGCCAACTAGATGCTTAAAGGTACAAATCTCAGAAGGCCCAGAGCCTACGGCCACACCACACTGAATGCGCCTGATCTCGTCTGATTTCAGAAGCTAAGCAGTGTCGGGCCTAGTTAGTACCTGGATGGGAAACCGCCTGGGAATACCAGGTTCTGTAGGCTTTTTTGTGCTCTATGATTAGTAATTGTGCCACTTCTCAATTTCTTTTTAAATTTGCTTATGATTCCAAAATAAATGTATCCCTTTTAATAGCGGAAATGTTGGACAACAACATGAGGGCTGGTGCTACCTATTTACATAAAATTAACATACGGGTAGTGTGTTCATGGGTAATAAATCTACCTTCACATGTAATGCAGTTCAGAGAATATTGAGTCCATAAAGAGTCTTGAAAGAAAGCCATGGTTGTGTTGTTTGTTCTCTCCAACTCCCTGCAACAGAAACAGGATGGATGGAGTAAAGTTATCCAACCAGACATAGGAGTCCTGAATGGGCCCACAAGTCTTATATATCTCGCCTGATCGAGCCTGATCCAGCGCTGATCGGGTGATGAGCGTGGTATCATGTTGCAAGTGGCTTTATGGCTTAGCTTACTAACTGTAAATGCAAAAGAGTAATACTCTTAGCATTTCTCAATTTTAGGGCTACACCACAATGAATGCGCCCGATCTCGGAAGCTAAGCAGTTTCGGGCCTAGTTAGTACCTGGATGGGAGACCGCCTGGGAATACCAGGTGCTGTAGGCTTTTTTGTGCTCCATGTTCAGGCAGTGAGCCATTTCTCAATTGGCTTTCAAAACGGCATGGTCTAGCCAACTAGATGCTTAAAGGTACAAATCTCAGAAGGCCCAGAGCCTACGGCCACACCACACTGAATGCGCCTGATCTCGTCTGATCTCAGAAACTAAGCAGTGTCGGGCCTAGTTAGTACCTGGATGGGAGACCGCCTGGGAATACCAGGTGCTGTAGGCTTTTTTGTGCTCCATGTTCAGGCAGTGAGCCATTTCTCAATTGGCTTTCAAAACTGCATGGTCTAGCCAACTAGATGCTTAAAGGTACAAATCTCAGAAGGCCCAGAGCCTACAGCCACACCACACTGAATGTGCCTGATCTCGTCTGATCTCAGAAGCTAAGCAGTGTCGGGCCTAGTTAGTACCTGGATGGGAGACCCCTGGGAATACCAGGTGCTGTAGGCTTTTTTGTGCTCTATGATTAGTAATTGTGCCACTTCTCAATTTCTTTTTAAATTTGCTTATGATTCCAGAATAAATGTATCCCTTTTAATAGCGGAAATGTTGGACAACAACATGAGGGCTGGCGCTACCTATTTACATAAAATTAACATACGGGTAGTGTGTTCATGGGTAATAAATCTACCTTCACATGTAATGCAGTTCAGAGAATATTGAGTCCATAAAGAGTCTTGAAAGAAAGCCATGGTTGTGTTGGTTGTTCTCTCCAACTCCCTGCAACAGAAACAGGATGGATGGAGTAAAGTTATCCAACCAGACATAGGAGTCCTGAATGGGCCCACAAGTCTTATATATCTCGCCTGATCGAGCCTGATCGAGCGCTGATCGGGTGATGAGCGTGGTATCATGTTGCAAGTGGCTTTATGGCTTAGCTTACTAACTGTAAATGCATAAGAGTAATACTCTTAGCATTTCTCAATTTTAGGGCTACACCACAATGAATGCGCCCGATCTCGGAAGCTAAGCAGTTTCGGGCCTAGTTAGTACCTGGATGGGAGACCGCCTGGGAATACCAGGTGCTGTAGGCTTTTTTGTGCTCCATGTTCAGGCAGTGAGCCATTTCTCAATTGGCTTTCAAAACTGCATGGTCTAGCCAACTAGATGCTTAAAGGTACAAATCTCAGAAGGCCCAGAGCCTACGGCCACACCACACTGAATGCGCCTGATCTCGTCTGATCTCAGAAGCTAAGCAGTGTCGGGCCTAGTTAGTACCTGGATGGGAGACAGCCTGGGAATACCAGGTGCTGTAGGCTTTTTTGTGCTCCATGTTCAGGCAGTGAGCCATTTCTCACTTGGCTTTCAAAACTGCATGGTCTAGCCAACTAGATGATTAAAGGTACAAATCTCAGAAGGCCCAGAGCCTCCGGCCACACCACACTGAATGCGCCTGATCTCAGAAGCTAAGCATTGTCGGGCCTAGTTAGTACCTGGATGGGAGACCGCCTGGGAATACCAGGTGCTGTAGGCTTTTTTGTGCTCCATGTTCAGGCAGTGAGCCATTTCTCAATTGGCTTTCAAAACTGCATGGTCTAGCCAACTAGATGCTTAAAGGTACAAATCTCAGAAGGCCCAGAGCCTACGGCCACACCACACTGAATGCGCCTGATCTCGTCTGATCTCAGAAGCTAAGCAGTGTCGGGCCTAGTTAGTACCTGGATGGGAGACCGCCTGGGAATACCAGGTGCTGTAGGCTTTTTTGTGCTCCATGTTCAGGCAGTGAGCCATTTCTCAATTGGCTTTCAAAACTGCATGGTCTAGCCAACTAGATGTTTAAAGGTACAAATCTCAGAAGGCCCAGAGCCTACGGCCACACCACACTGAATGCGCCTTATCTCGTCTGATCTCAGAAGCTAAGCAGTGTCGGGCCTAGTTAGTACCTGGATGGGAGACCGCCTGGGAATACCAGGTGCTGTAGGCTTTTTTGTGCTCCATGTTCAGGCAGTGAGCCATTTCTCAATTGGCTTTCAAAACTGCATGGTCTAGCCAACTAGATGCTTAAAGGTACAAATCTCAGAAGGCCCAGAGCCTACGGCCACACCACACAGTGTCGGGCCTTGTTAGTACCTGGATGGGAGACCGCCTGGGAATACCAGGTTCTGTAGGCTTTTTTTGTGCTCTATGATTAGTAATTGTGCCACTTCTCAATTTCTTTTTAAATTTGCTTATGATTCCAAAATAAATGTATCCCTTTTAATAGCGGAAATGTTGGACAACAACATGAGGGCTGGCGCTACCTATTTACATAAAATTAACATACGGGTAGTGTGTTCATGGGTAATAAATCTACCTTCACATGTAATGCAGTTCAGAGAATATTGAGTCCATAAAGAGTCTTGAAAGAAAGCCATGGTTGTGTTGGTTGTTCTCTCCAACCCCCTGCAACAGAAACAGGATGGATGGAGTAAAGTTATCCTACCAGACATAGGAGTCCTGAATGGGCCCACAAGTCTTATATATCTCGCCTGATCGGGTGATGAGCGTGGTATCATGTTGCAAGTGGCTTTATGGCTTAGCTTACTAACTGTAAATGCATAAGAGTAATACTCTTAGCATTTCTCAATTTTAGGGCTACACCACAATGAATGCGCCCGATCTCGGAAGCTAAGCAGTTTCGGGCCTAGTTAGTACCTGGATGGGAGACCGCCTGGGAATACCAGGTGCTGTAGGCTTTTTTGTGCTCCATGTTCAGGCAGTGAGCCATTTCTCAATTGGCTTTCAAAACTGCATGGTCTAGCCAACTAGAGGCTTAAAGGTACAAATCTCAGAAGGCCCAGAGCCTACGGCCACACCACACTGAATGCGTCTGATCTCAGAAGCTAAGCAGTGTCGGGCCTAGTTAGTACCTGGATGGGAGACCGCCTGGGAATACCAGGTGCTGTAGGCTTTTTTGTGCTCCATGTTCAGGCAGTGAGCCATTTCTCAATTGGCTTTCAAAACTGCATGGTCTAGCCAACTAGATGCTTAAAGGTACAAATCTCAGAAGGCCCAGAGCCTACGGCCACACCACACTGAATGCGCCTGATCTCGTCTGATCTCAGAAGCTAAGCAGTGTCGGGCCTAGTTAGTACCTGGATGGGAGACCACCTGGGAATACCAGGTGCTGTAGTCTTTTTTGTGCTCCATGTTCAGGCAGTGAGCCATTTCTCAATTGGCTTTCAAAACTGCATGGTCTAGCCAACTAGATGCTTAAAGGTACAAATCTCAGAAGGCCCAGAGCCTACGGCCACACCACACTGAATGTGCCTGATCTTGTCTGATCTCAGAAGCTAAGCAGTGTCAGGCCTAGTTAGTACCTGGATGGGAGACCGCCTGGGAATACCAGGTGCTGTAGGCTTTTTTGTGCTCTATGATTAGTAATTGTGCCACTTCTCAATTTCTTTTTAAATTTGCTTATGATTGCAAAATAAATGTATCCCTTTTAATAGCGGAAATGTTGGACAACAACATGAGGGCTGGCGCTACCTATTTACATAAAATTAACATACGGGTAGTGTGTTCATGGGTAATAAATCTACCTTCACATGTAATGCAGTTCAGAGAATATTGAGTCCATAAAGAGTCTTGAAAGAAAGCCATGGTTGTGTTGGTTGTTCTCTCCAACTCCCTGCAACAGAAACAGGATGGATGGAGTAAAGTTATCCTACCAGACATAGGAGTCCTGAATGGGCCCACAAGTCTTATATATCTCGCCTGATCGAGCCTGATCGGGTGATGAGCGTGGTATCATGTTGCAAGTGGCTTTATGGCTTAGCTTACTAACTGTAAATGCATAAGAGTAATACTCTTAGCATTTCTCAATTTTAGGGCTACACCACAATGAATGCGCCCGATCTCGGAAGCTAAGCAGTTTCGGGCCTAGTTAGTACCTGGATGGGAGACCGCCTGGGAATACCAGGTGCTGTAGGCTTTTTTGTGCTCCATGTTCAGGCAGTGAGCCATTTCTCAATTGGCTTTCAAAACTGCATGGTCTAGCCAACTAGATGCTGAAAGGTACAAATCTCAGAAGGCCCAGAGCCTACGGCCACACCACACTGAATGCTCCTGATCTCAGAAGCTAAGCAGTGTCGGGCCTAGTTAGTACCTGGATGGGAGACCGCCTGGGAATACCAGGTGCTGTAGGCTTTTTTGTGCTCCATGTTCAGGCAGTGAGCCATTTCTCAATTGGCTTTCAAAACTGCATGGTCTAGCCAACTAGATGCTTAAAGGTACAAATCTCAGACGGCCCAGAGCCTACGGCCACACCACACTGAATGCGCCTGATCTCGTCTGATCTCAGAAGCTAAGCAGTGTCGGGCCTAGTTAGTACCTGGATGGGAGACCGCCTGGGAATACCAGGTGCTGTAGGCTTTTTTGTGCTCCATGTTCAGGCAGTGAGCCATTTCTCAATTGGCTTTCAAAACTGCATGGTCTAGCCAACTAGATGCTTAAAGGTACAAATCTCAAAATGCCCAGAGCCTACGGCCACACCACACTGAATGTGCCTGATCTCGTCTGATCTCAGAAGCTAAGCAGTGTCGGGCCTAGTTAGTACCTAGATGGGAGACCGCCTGGGAATACCATGTGCTGTAGGCTTTTTTGTGCTCTATGATTAGTAATTGTGCCACTTCTCAATTTCTTTTTAAATTTGCTTATGATTCCAAAATAAATGTATCCCTTTTAATAGCGGAAATGTTGGACAACAACATGAGGGCTGGCGCTACCTATTTACATAAAATTAACATACGGGTAGTGTGTTCATGGGTAATAAATCTACCTTCACATGTAATGCAGTTCAGAGAATATTGAGTCCATAAAGAGTCTTGAAAGAAAGCCATGGTTGTGTTGGTTGTTCTCTCCAACTCCCTGCAACAGAAACAGGATGGATGGAGTAAAGTTTTCCTACCAGACATAGGAGTCCTGAATGGGCCCACAAGTCTTATATATGTCGCCTGATCGAGCCTGATCGGGTGATGAGCGTGGTATCATGTTGCAAGTGGCTTTATGGCTTAGCTTACTAACTGTAAATGCATAAGAGTAATACTCTTAGAATTTCTCAATTTTAGGGCTACACCACAATGAATGCGCCCGATCTCGGAAGCTAAGCAGTTTCGGGCCTAGTTAGTACCTGGATGGGAGACCGCCTGGGAATACCAGGTGCTGTAGGCTTTTTTGTGCTCCATGTTCAGGCAGTGAGCCATTTCTCAATTGGCTTTCAAAACTGCATGGTCTAGCCAACTAGATGCTTAAAGGTACAAATCTCAGAAGGCCTAGAGCCTACGGCCACACCACACTGAATGCGCCTGATCTCGTCTGATCTCAGAAGCTAAGCAGTGTCGGGCCTAGTTAGTACCTGGATGGGAGACCGCCTGGGAATACCAGGTGCTGTAGGCTTTTTTGTGCTCCATGTTCAGGCAGTGAGCCATTTCTCAATTGGCTTTCAAAACTGCATGGTCTAGCCAACTAGATGCTTAAAGGTACAAATCTCAGAAGGCCCAGAGCCTACGGCCACACCACACTGAATGCGCCTGATCTCAGAAGCTAAGCATTGTCGGGCCTAGTTAGTACCTGGATGGGAGACCGCCTGGGAATACCAGGTGCTGTAGGCTTTTTTGTGCTCCATGTTCAGGCAGTGAGCCATTTCTCAATTGGCTTTCAAAACTGCATGGTCTAGCCAACTAGATGCTTAAAGGTACAAATCTCAGAAGGCCCAGAGCCTACGGCCACACCACACTGAATGCGCCTGATCTCGTCTGATCTCAGAAGCTAAGCAGTGTCGGACCTAGTTAGTACCTGGATGGGAGACCGCCTGGGAATACCAGGTGCTGTAGGCTTTTTTGTGCTCCATGTTCAGGCAGTGAGCCATTTCTCAATTGGCTTTCAAAACTGCATGGTCTAGCCAACTAGATGTTTAAAGGTACAAATCTCAGAAGGCCCAGAGCCTACGGCCACACCACACTGAATGCGCCTGATCTCGTCTGATCTCAGAAGCTAAGCAGTGTCGGGCCTAGTTAGTACCTGGATGGGAGACCGCCTGGGAATACCAGGTGCTGTAGGCTTTTTTGTGCTCCATGTTCAGGCAGTGAGCCATTTCTCAATTGGCTTTCAAAACTGCATGGTCTAGCCAACTAGATGCTTAAAGGTACAAATCTCAGAAGGCCCAGAGCCTACGGCCGCGCCTGATCTCGTCTGATATCAGAAGCTAAGCAGTGTCGGGCCTTGTTAGTACCTGGATGGGAGACCGCCTGGGAATACCAGGTTCTGTAGGCTTTTTTTGTGCTCTATGATTAGTAATTGTGCCACTTCTCAATTTCTTTTTAAATTTGCTTATGATTCCAAAATAAATGTATCCCTTTTAATAGCGGAAATGTTGGACAACAACATGAGGGCTGGCGCTACCTATTTACATAAAATTAACATACGGGTAGTGTGTTCATGGGTAATAAATCTACCTTCACATGTAATGCAGTTCAGAGAATATTGAGTCCATAAAGAGTCTTGAAAGAAAGCCATGGTTGTGTTGGTTGTTCTCTCCAACCCCCTGCAACAGAAACAGGATGGATGGAGTAAAGTTATCCTACCAGACATAGGAGTCCTGAATGGGCCCACAAGTCTTATATATCTCGCCTGATCGGGTGATGAGCGTGGTATCATGTTGCAAGTGGCTTTATGGCTTAGCTTACTAACTGTAAATGCATAAGAGTAATACTCTTAGCATTTCTCAATTTTAGGGCTACACCACAATGAATGCGCCCGATCTCGGAAGCTAAGCAGTTTCGGGCCTAGTTAGTACCTGGATGGGAGACCGCCTGGGAATACCAGGTGCTGTAGGCTTTTTTGTGCTCCATGTTCAGGCAGTGAGCCATTTCTCAATTGGCTTTCAAAACTGCATGGTCTAGCCAACTAGATGCTTAAAGGTACAAATCTCAGAAGGCCCAGAGCCTACGGCCACACCACACTGAATGCGCCTGATCTCGTCTGATCTCAGAAGCTAAGCAGTGTCGGGCCTAGTTAGTACCTGGATGGGAGACCGCCTGGGTATACCAGGTGCTGTAGGCTTTTTTGTGCTCCATGTTCAGGCAGTGAGCCATTTCTCAATTGGCTTTCAAAACTGCATGGTCTAGCCAACTAGATGCTTAAAGGTACAAATCTCAGAAGGCCCAGAGCCTACGGCCACACCACACTGAATGCGCCTGATCTCGTCTGATCTCAGAAGCTAAGCAGTGTCGGGCCTAGTTAGTACCTGGATGGGAGACCACCTGGGAATACCAGGTGCTGTAGTCTTTTTTGTGCTCCATGTTCAGGCAGTGAGCCATTTCTCAATTGGCTTTCAAAACTGCATGGTCTAGCCAACTAGATGCTTAAAGGTACAAATCTCAGAAGGCCCAGAGCCTACGGCCACACCACACTGAATGTGCCTGATCTTGTCTGATCTCAGAAGCTAAGCAGTGTTGGGCCTAGTTAGTACCTGGATGGGAGACCGCCTGGGAATACCAGGTTCTGTAGGCTTTTTTGTGCTCTATGATTAGTAATTGTGCCACTTCTCAATTTCTTTTTAAATTTGCTTATGATTCCAAAATAAATGTATCCCTTTTAATAGCGGAAATGTTGGACAACAACATGAGGGCTGGCGCTACCTATTTACATAAAATTAACATACGGGTAGTGTGTTCATGGGTAATAAATCTACCTTCACATGTAATGCAGTTCAGAGAATATTGAGTCCATAAAGAGTCTTGAAAGAAAGCCATGGTTGTGTTGGTTGTTCTCTCCAACTCCCTGCAACAGAAACAGGATGGATGGAGTAAAGTTATCCTACCAGACATAGGAGTCCTGAATGGGCCCACAAGTCTTATATATCTCGCCTGATCGAGCCTGATCGGGTGATGAGCGTGGTATCATGTTGCAAGTGGCTTTATGGCTTAGCTTACTAACTGTAAATGCATAAGAGTAATACTCTTAGCATTTCTCAATTTTAGGGCTACACCACAATGAATGCGCCCGATCTCGGAAGCTAAGCAGTTTCGGGCCTAGTTAGTACCTGGATGGGAGACCGCCTGGGAATACCAGGTGCTGTAGGCTTTTTTGTGCTCCATGTTCAGGCAGTGAGCCATTTCTCAATTGGCTTTCAAAACTGCATGGTCTAGCCAACTAGATGCTTAAAGGTACAAATCTCAGAAGGCCCAGAGCCTACGGCCACACCACACTGAATGCTCCTGATCTGGTCTGATCTCATAAGCTAAGCAGTGTCGGGCCTAGTTAGTACCTGGATGGGAGACCGCCTGGGAATACCAGGTGCTGTAGGCTTTTTTGTGCTCCATGTTCAGGCAGTGAGCCATTTCTCAATTGGCTTTCAAAACTGCATGGTCTAGCCAACTAGATGCTTAAAGGTACAAATCTCAGAAGGCCCAGAGCCTACGGCCACACCACACTGAATGCGCCTGATCCCAGAAGCTAAGCATTGTCCGGCCTAGTTAGTACCTGGATGGGAGACCGCCTGGGAATACCAGGTGCTGTAGGCTTTTTTGTGCTCCATGTTCAGGCAGTGAGCCATTTCTCAATTGGCTTTCAAAACTGCATGGTCTAGCCAACTAGATGCTTAAAGGTACAAATCTCAGAAGGCCCAGAGCCTACGGCCACACCGCACTGAATGCGCCTGATCTCGTCTGATCTCAGAAGCTAAGCAGTGTCGGGCCTAGTTAGTACCTGGATGGGAGATGGCCTGGGAATACCAGGTGCTGTAGGCTTTTTTGTGCTCCATGTTCAGGCAGTGAGCCATTTCTCAATTGGCTTTCAAAACTGCATGGTCTAGCCAACTAGATGCTTAAAGGTACAAATCTCAGAAGGCCCAGAGCCTACGGCCACACCACACTGAATGCGCCTGATCTCGTCTGATATCAGAAGCTAAGCAGTGTCGGGCCTTGTTAGTACCTGGATGGGAGACCGCCTGGGAATACCAGGTTCTGTAGGCTTTTTTTGTGCTCTATGATTAGTAATTGTGCCACTTCTCAATTTCTTTTTAAATTTGCTTATGATTCCAAAATAAATGTATCCCTTTTAATAGCGGAAATGTTGGACAACAACATGAGGGCTGGCGCTACCTATTTACATAAAATTAACATACGGGTAGTGTGTTCATGGGTAATAAATCTACCTTCACATGTAATGCAGTTCAGAGAATATTGAGTCCATAAAGAGTCTTGAAAGAAAGCCATGGTTGTGTTGGTTGTTCTCTCCAACCCCCTGCAACAGAAACAGGATGGATGGAGTAAAGTTATCCTACCAGACATAGGAGTCCTGAATGGGCCCACAAGTCTTATATATCTCGCCTGATCGGGTGATGAGCGTGGTATCATGTTGCAAGTGGCTTTATGGCTTAGCTTACTAACTGTAAATGCATAAGAGTAATACTCTTAGCATTTCTCAATTTTAGGGCTACACCACAATGAATGCGCCCGATCTCGGAAGCTAAGCAGTTTCGGGCCTAGTTAGTACCTGGATGGGAGACCGCCTGGGAATACCAGGTGCTGTAGGCTTTTTTGTGCTCCATGTTCAGGCAGTGAGCCATTTCTCAATTGGCTTTCAAAACTGCATGGTCTAGCCAACTAGATGCTTAAAGGTACAAATCTCAGAAAGCCCAGAGCCCACGGCCACACCACACTGAATGCGCCTGATCTCTGATCTCAGAAGCTAAGCAGTGTCGGGCCTAGTTAGTACCTGGATGGGAGACCGCCTGGGAATACCAGGTGCTGTAGGCTTTTTTTGTGCTCCATGTTCAGGCAGTGAGCCATTTCTCAATTGCCTTTCAAAACTGCATGGTCTAGCCAACTAGATGCTTAAAGGTACAAATCTCAGAAGGCCCAGAGCCTACGGCCACACCACACTGAATGCGCCTGATCTCAGAAGCTAAGCAGTGTCAGGCCTAGTTAGTACCTGGATGGGAGACCGCCTGGGAATACCAGGTGCTGTAGGCTTTTTTGTGCTCCATGTTCAGGCAGTGAGCCATTTCTCAATTGGCTTTCAAAACTGCATGGTCTAGCCAACTAGATGCTTAAAGGTACAAATCTCAGAAGGCCCAGAGCCTACGGCCACACCACACTGAATGCGCCTGATCTCGTCTGATCTCAGAAGCTAAGCAGTGTCGGGCCTAGTTAGTACCTGGATGGGAGACCGCCTGGGAATACCAGGTGCTGTAGGCTTTTTTGTGCTCCATGTTCAGGCAGTGAGCCATTTCTCAATTGGCTTTCAAAACTGCATGGTCTAGCCAACTAGATGCTTAAAGGTACAAATCTCAGAAGGCCCAGAGCCTACGGCCACACCACACTGAATGCGCCTGATCTCATCTGATCTCAGAAGCTAAGCAGTGTCGGGCCTAGTTAGTACCTGGATGGGAGACCGCCTGGGAATACCAGGTTCTGTAGGCTTTTTTGTGCTCTATGATTAGTAATTGTGCCACTTCTCAATTTCTTTTTAAATTTGCTTATGATTCCAAAATAAATGTATCCCTTTTAATAGCGGAAATGTTGGACAACAACATGAGGGCTGGCGCTACCTATTTACATAAAATTAACATACGGGTAGTGTGTTCATGGGTAATAAATCTACCTTCACATGTAATGCAGTTCAGAGAATATTGAGTCCATAAAGAGTCTTGAAAGAAAGCCATGGTTGTGTTGGTTGTTCTCTCCAACTCCCTGCAACAGAAACAGGATGGATGGAGTAAAGTTATCCTACCAGACATAGGAGTCCTGAATGGGCCCACAAGTCTTATATATCTCGCCTGATCGAGCCTGATCGGGTGATGAGCGTGGTATCATGTTGCAAGTGGCTTTATGGCTTAGCTTACTAACTGTAAATGCATAAGAGTAATACTCTTAGCATTTCTCAATTTTAGGGCTACACCACAATGAATGCGCCCGATCTCGGAAGCTAAGCAGTTTCGGGCCTAGTTAGTACCTGGATGGGAGACCGCCTGGGAATACCAGGTGCTGTAGGCTTTTTTGTGCTCCATGTTCAGGCAGTGAGCCATTTCTCAATTGGCTTTCAAAACTGCATGGTCTAGCCAACTAGATGCTTAAAGGTACAAATCTCAGACGACCCAGAGCCTACGGCCACACCACACTGAATGCGCCTGATCTCGTCTGATCTCAGAAGCTAAGCAGTGTCGGGCCTAGTTAATACCTGGATGGGAGACCGCCTGGGAATACAGGGTGCTGTAGGCTTTTTTGTGCTCCATGTTCAGGCAGTGAGCCATTTCTCAATTGGCTTTCAAATCTGCATGTTCTAGCCAACTAGATGCTTAAAGGTACAAATCTCAGAAGGCCCAGAGCCTACGGCCACACCACACTGAATGCGTCTGATCTCAGAAGCTAAGCAGTGTCGGGCCTAGTTAGTACCTGGATGGGAGACCACCTGGGAATACCAGGTGCTGTAGGCTTTTTTGTGCTCCATGTTCAGGCAGTGAGCCATTTCTCAATTGGCTTTCAAAACTGCATGGTCTAGCCAACTAGATGCTTAAAGGTACAAATCTCAGAAGGCCCAGAGCCTACGGCCACACCACACTGAATGCGCCTGATCTCGTCTGATCTCAGAAGCTAAGCAGTGTCGGGCCTAGTTAGTACCTGGATGGGAGACCACCTGGGAATACCAGGTTCTGTAGCCTTTTTTGTGCTCTATGATTAGTAATTGTGCCACTTCTCAATTTCTTTTTAAATTTGCTTATGATTCCAAAATAAATGTATCCCTTTTAATAGCGGAAATGTTGGACAACAACATGAGGGCTGGCGCTACCTATTTACATAAAATTAACATACGGGTAGTGTGTTCATGGGTAATAAATTTACCTTCACATGTAATGCAGTTCAGAGAATATTGAGTCCATAAAGAGTCTTGAAAGAAAGCCATGGTTGTGTTGGTTGTTCTCTCCAACTCCCTGCAACAGAAACAGGATGGATGGAGTAAAGTTATCCAACCAGACATAGGAGTCGTGAATGGGCCCACAAGTCTTATATATCTCGCCTGATCGAGCCTGATCGAGCGCTGATCGGGTGATGAGCGTGGTATCATGTTGCAAGTGGCTTTATGGCTTAGCTTACTAACTGTAAATGCAAAAGAGTAATACTCTTAGCATTTCTCAATTTTAGGGCTACACCACAATGAATGCGCCCGATCTCGGAAGCTAAGCAGTTTTGGGCCTAGTTAGTACCTGGATGGGAGACCGCCTGGGAATACCAGGTGCTGTAGGCTTTTTTGTGCTCCATGTTCAGGCAGTGAGCCATTTCTCAATTGGCTTTCAAAACTGCATGGTCTAGCCAACTAGATGCTTAAAGGTACAAATCTCAGAAGGCCCAGAGCCTACGGCCACACCACACTGAATGCGCCTGATCTCGTCTGATCTCAGAAGCTAAGCAGTGTCGGGCCTAGTTAGTACCTGGATGGGAGACCGCCTGGGAATACCAGGTGCTGTAGGCTTTTTTGTGCTCCATGTTCAGGCAGTGAGCCATTTCTCAATTGGCTTTCAAAACTGCATGGTCTAGCCAACTAGATGCTTAAAGGTACAAATCTCAGAATGCCCAGAGCCTACGGCCACACCACACTGAATGCGCCTGATCTCTTCTGATCTCAGAAGCTAAGCAGTGTCGGGCCTAGTTAGTACCTGGATGGGAGACTGCCTGGGAATACCAGGTGCTGTAGGCTTTTTTGTGCTCCATGTTCAGGCAGTGAGCCATTTCTCAATTGGCATTCAAAACTGCATGGTCTAGCCAACTAGATGCTTAAAGGTACAAATCTCAGAAGGCCCAGAGCCTACGGCCACACCACACTGAATGCGTCTGATCTCAGAAGCTAAGCAGTGTCGGGCCAAGTTAGTACCTGGATGGGAGGCCGCCTGGGAATACCAGGTGCTGTAGGCTTTTTTGTGCTCCATGTTCAGGCAGTGAGCCATTTCTCAATTGGCTTTCAAAACTGCATGGTCTAGCCAACTAGATGCTTAAAGGTACAAATCTCAGAAGGCCCAGAGCCTACGGCCACACCACACTGAATGCGCCTGATCTCGTCTGATCTCAGAAGCTAAGCAGTGTCAGGCCTAGTTAGTACCTGGATGGGAGACCGCCTGGGAATACCAGGTTCTTTAGGCTTTTTTGTGCTCTATGATTAGTAATTGTGCCACTTCTCAATTTCTTTTTAAATTTGCTTATGATTCCAAAATAAATGTATCCCTTTTAATAGCGGAAATGTTGGACAACAACATGAGGGCTGGCGCTACCTATTTACATAAAATTAACATACGGGTAGTGTGTTCATGGGTAATAAATCTACCTTCACATGTAATGCAGTTCAGAGAATATTGAGTCCATAAAGAGTCTTGAAAGAAAGCCATGGTTGTGTTGGTTGTTCTCTCCAACTCCCTGCAACAGAAACAGGATGGATGGAGTAAAGTTATCCAACCAGACATAGGAGTCCTGAATGGGCCCACAAGTCTTATATATCTCGCCTGATCGAGCCTGATCCAGCGCTGATCGGGTGATGAGCGTGGTATCATGTTGCAAGTGGCTTTATGGCTTAGCTTACTAACTGTAAATGCAAAAGAGTAATACTCTTAGCATTTCTCAATTTTAGGGCCACACCACAATGAATGCGCCCGATCTCGGAAGCTAAGCAGTTTCGGGCCTAGTTAGTACCTGGATGGGAGACCGCCTGGGAATACCAGGTGCTGTAGGCTTTTTTGTGCTCCATGTTCAGGCAGTGAGCCATTTCTCAATTGGCTTTCAAAACTGCATGGTCTAGCCAACTAGATGCTTAAAGGTACAAATCTCAGAAGGCCCAGAGCCTACGGCCACACCACACTGAATGCGCCTGAACTCGTCTGATCTCAGAAGCTAAGCAGTGTCGGGCCTAGTTAGTACCTGGATGGGAGACCGCCTGGGAATACCAGGTGCTGTAGGCTTTTTTGTGCTCCATGTTCAGGCAGTGAGCCATTTCTCAATTGGCTTTCAAAACTGCATGGTCTAGCCAACTAGATGCTTAAAGGTACAAATCTCAGAAGGCCCAGAGCCTACAGCCACACCACACTGAATGCGCCTGATCTCGTCTGATTTCAGAAGCTAAGCAGTGTCGGGCTTAGTTAGTACCTGGATGGGAGACCGCCTGGGAATACCAGGTTCTGTAGGCTTTTTTGTGCTCTATTAGTAATTGTGCCACTTCTCAATTTCTTTTTAAATTTGCTTATGATTCCAAAATAAATGTATCCCTTTTAATAGCGGAAATGTTGGACAACAACATGAGGGCTGGCGCTACCTATTTACATAAAATTAACATACGGGTAGTGTGTTCATGGGTAATAAATCTACCTTCACATGTAATGCAGTTCAGAGAATATTGAGTCCATAAAGAGTCTTGAAAGAAAGCCATGGTTGTGTTGGTTGTTCTCTCCAACTCCCTGCAACAGAAACAGGATGGATGGAGTAAAGTTATCCAACCAGACATAGGAGTCCTGAATGGGCCCACAAGTCTTATATATCTCGCCTGATCGAGCCTGATCCAGCGCTGATCGGGTGATGAGCGTGGTATCATGTTGCAAGTGGCTTTATGGCTTAGCTTACTAACTGTAAATGCAAAAGAGTAATACTCTTAGCAATTCTCAATTTTAGGGCTACACCACAATGAATGCGCCCGATCTCGGAAGCTAAGCAGTTTCGGGCCTAGTTAGTACCTGGATGGGAGACCGCCTGGGAATACCAGGTGCTGTAGGCTTTTTTGTGCTCCATGTTCAGGCAGTGAGCCATTTCTCAATTGGCTTTCAAAACGGCATGGTCTAGCCAACTAGATGCTTAAAGGTACAAATCTCAGAAGGCCCAGAGCCTACGGCCACACCACACTGAATGCGCCTGATCTCGTCTGATCTCAGAAGCTAAGCAGTGTCGGGCCTAGTTAGTACCTGGATGGGAGACCGCCTGGGAATACCAGGTGCTGTAGGCTTTTTTGTGCTCCATGTTCAGGCAGTGAGCCATTTCTCAATTGGCTTTCAAAACTGCATGGTCTAGCCAACTAGATGCTTAAAGGTACAAATCTCAGAAGGCCCAGAGCCTACGGCCACACCACACTGAATGCGCCTGATCTCGTCTGATTTCAGAAGCTAAGCAGTGTCGGGCTTAGTTAGTACCTGGATGGGAGACCGCCTGGGAATACCAGGTTCTGTAGGCTTTTTTGTGCTCTATTAGTAATTGTGCCACTTCTCAATTTCTTTTTAAATTTGCTTATGATTCCAAAATAAACGTATCCCTTTTAATAGCGGAAATGTTGGACAACAACATGAGGGCTGGCGCTACCTATTTACATAAAATTAACATACGGGTAGTGTGTTCATGGGTAATAAATCTACCTTCACATGTAATGCAGTTCAGAGAATATTGAGTCCATAAAGAGTCTTGAAAGAAAGCCATGGTTGTGTTGGTTGTTCTCTCCAACTCCCTGCAACAGAAACAGGATGGATGGAGTAAAGTTATCCAACCAGACATAGGAGTCCTGAATGGGCCCACAAGTCTTATATATCTCGCCTGATCGAGCCTGATCCAGCGCTGATCGGGTGATGAGCGTGGTATCATGTTGCAAGTGGCTTTATGGCTTAGCTTACTAACTGTAAATGCAAAAGAGTAATACTCTTAGCAATTCTCAATTTTAGGGCTACACCACAATGAATGCGCCCGATCTCGGAAGCTAAGCAGTTTCGGGCCTAGTTAGTACCTGGATGGGAGACCGCCTGGGAATACCAGGTGCTGTAGGCTTTTTTGTGCTCCATGTTCAGGCAGTGAGCCATTTCTCAATTGGCTTTCAAAACGGCATGGTCTAGCCAACTAGATGCTTAAAGGTACAAATCTCAGAAGGCCCAGAGCCTACGGCCACACCACACTGAATGCGCCTGATCTCGTCTGATCTCAGAAGCTAAGCAGTGTCGGGCCTAGTTAGTACCTGGATGGGAGACCGCCTGGGAATACCAGGTGCTGTAGGCTTTTTTGTGCTCCATGTTCAGGCAGTGAGCCATTTCTCAATTGGCTTTCAAAACTGCATGGTCTAGCCAACTAGATGCTTAAAGGTACAAATCTCAGAAGGCCCAGAGCCTACGGCCACACCACACTGAATGCGCCTGATCTCGTCTGATCTCAGAAGCTAAGCAGTGTCGGGCCTAGTTAGTACCTGGATGGGAGACCGCCTGGGAATACCAGGTTCTGTAGGCTTTTTTGTGCTCTATGATTAGTAATTGTGCCACTTCTCAATTTCTTTTTAAATTTGCTTATGATTCCAAAATAAATGTATCCCTTTTAATAGCGGAAATGTTGGACAACAACATGAGGGCTGGCGCTACCTATTTCCATAAAATTAACATACGGGTAGTGTGTTCATGGGTAATAAATCTACCTTCACATGTAATGCAGTTCAGAGAATATTGAGTCCATAAAGAGTCTTGAAAGAAAGCCATGGTTGTGTTGGTTGTTCTCTCCAACTCCCTGCAACAGAAACAGGATGGATGGAGTAAAGCTATCCAACCAGACATAGGAGTCCTGAATGGGCCCACAAGTCTTATATATCTCGCCTGATCGAGCCTGATCGAGCGCTGATCGGGTGATGAGCGTGGTATCATGTTGCAAGTGGCTTTATGGCTTAGCTTACTAACTGTAAATGCATAAGAGTAATACTCTTAGCATTTCTCAATTTTAGGGCTACACCACAATGAATGCGCCCGATCTCGGAAGCTAAGCAGTTTCGGGCCTAGTTAGTACCTGGATGGGAGACCGCCTGGGAATACCAGGTGCTGTAGGCTTTTTTGTGCTCCATGTTCAGGCAGGGAGCCATTTCTCAATTGGCTTTCAAAACTGCATGGTCTAGCCAACTAGATGCTTAAAGGTACAAATCTCAGAAGGCCCAGAGCCTACGGCCACACCACACTGAATGCGCCTGATCTCGTCTGATCTCAGAAGCTAAGCAGTGTCGGGCCTAGTTAGTACCTGGATGGGAGACCGCCTGGGAATACCAGGTGCTGTAGGCTTTTTTGTGCTCCATGTTCAGGCAGTGAGCCATTTCTCAATTGGCTTTCAAAACTGCATGGTCTAGCCAACTAGATGCTTAAAGGTACAAATCTCAGAAGGCCCAGAGCCTCCGGCCACACCACACTGAATGCGCCTGATCTCGTCTGATCTCAGAAGCTAAGCAGTGTCGGGCCTAGTTAGTACCTGGATGGGAGACGGCCTGGGAGTACCAGGTGCTGTAGGCTTTTTTGTGCTCCATGTTCAGGCAGTGAGCCATTTCTCAATTGGCTTTCAAAACTGCATGGTCTAGCCAACTAGATGCTTAAAGGTACAAATCTCAGAAAGCCCAGAGCCTCCGGCCACACCACACTGAATGCGCCTGATCTCATCTGATCTCAGAAGCTAAGCAGTGTCGGGCCTAGTTAGTACCTGGATGTGAGACCGCCTGGGAATACCAGGTGCTGTAGGCTTTTTTGTGCTCCATGTTCAGGCAGTGAGCCATTTCTCAATTGGCTTTCAAAACTGCATGGTCTAGCCAACTAGATGCTTAAAGGTACAAATCTCAGAATGCCCAGAGCCTACGGCCACACCACACTGAATGCGCCTGATCTCGTCTGATCTCAGAAGCTAAGCAGTGTCGGGCCTAGTTAGTACCTGGATGGGAGACCGCCTGGGAATACCAGGTGCTGTAGGCTTTTTTGTGCTCCATGTTCAGGCAGTGAGCCATTTCTCAATTGGCTTTCAAAACTGCATGGTCTAGCCAACTAGATGCTTAAAGGTACAAATCTCAGAAGGCCCAGAGCCTACGGCCACACCACACTGAATGCGTCTGATCTCAGAAGCTAAGCAGTGTCGGGCCTAGTTAGTACCTGGATGGGAGGCCGCCTGGGAATACCAGGTGCTGTAGGCTTTTTTGTGCTCCATGTTCAGGCAGTGAGCCATTTCTCAATTGGCTTTCAAAACTGCATGGTCTAGCCAACTAGATGCTTAAAGGTACAAATCTCAGAAGGCCCAGAGCCTACGGCCACACCACACTGAATGCGCCTGATCTCGTCTGATCTCAGAAGCTAAGCAGTGTCGGGCCTAGTTAGTACCTGGATGGGAGACCGCCTGGGAATACCAGGTTCTTTAGGCTTTTTTGTGCTCTATGATTAGTAATTGTGCCACTTCTCAATTTCTTTTTAAATTTGCTTATGATTCCAAAATAAATGTATCCCTTTTAATAGCGGAAATGTTGGACAACAACATGAGGGCTGGCGCTACCTATTTACATAAAATTAACATACGGGTAGTGTGTTCATGGGTAATAAATCTACCTTCACATGTAATGCAGTTCAGAGAATATTGAGTCCATAAAGAGTCTTGAAAGAAAGCCATGGTTGTGTTGGTTGTTCTCTCCAACTCCCTGCAACAGAAACAGGATGGATGGAGTAAAGTTATCCTACCAGACATAGGAGTCCTGAATGGGCCCACAAGTCTTATATATCTCGCCTGATCGAGCCTGATCCAGCGCTGATCGGGTGATGAGCGTGGTATCATGTTGCAAGTGGCTTTATGGCTTAGCTTACTAACTGTAAATGCAAAAGAGTAATACTCTTAGCATTTCTCAATTTTAGGGCTACACCACAATGAATGCGCCCGATCTCGGAAGCTAAGCAGTTTCGGGCCTAGTTAGTACCTGGATGGGAGACCGCCTGGGAATACCAGGTGCTGTAGGCTTTTTTGTGCTCCATGTTCAGGCAGTGAGCCATTTCTCAATTGGCTTTCAAAACTGCATGGTCTAGCCAACTAGATGCTTAAAGGTACAAATCTCAGAAGGCCCAGAGCCTACAGCCACACCACACTGAATGTGCCTGATCTCGTCTGATCTCAGAAGCTAAGCAGTGTCGGGCCTAGTTAGTACCTGGATGGGAGACCCCTGGGAATACCAGGTGCTGTAGGCTTTTTTGTGCTCTATGATTAGTAATTGTGCCACTTCTCAATTTCTTTTTAAATTTGCTTATGATTCCAAAATAAATGTATCCCTTTTAATAGCGGAAATGTTGGACAACAACATGAGGGCTGGCGCTACCTATTTACATAAAATTAACATACGGGTAGTGTGTTCATGGGTAATAAATCTACCTTCACATGTAATGCAGTTCAGAGAATATTGAGTCCATAAAGAGTCTTGAAAGAAAGCCATGGTTGTGTTGGTTGTTCTCTCCAACTCCCTGCAACAGAAACAGGATGGATGGAGTAAAGTTATCCAACCAGACATAGGAGTCCTGAATGGGCCCACAAGTCTTATATATCTCGCCTGATCGAGCCTGATCGAGCGCTGATCGGGTGATGAGCGTGGTATCATGTTGCAAGTGGCTTTATGGCTTAGCTTACTAACTGTAAATGCATAAGAGTAATACTCTTAGCATTTCTCAATTTTAGGGCTACACCACAATGAATGCGCCCGATCTCGGAAGCTAAGCAGTTTCGGGCCTAGTTAGTACCTGGATGGGAGACCGCCTGGGAATACCAGGTGCTGTAGGCTTTTTTGTGCTCCATGTTCAGGCAGTGAGCCATTTCTCAATTGGCTTTCAAAACTGCATGGTCTAGCCAACTAGATGCTTAAAGGTACAAATCTCAGAAGGCCCAGAGCCTACGGCCACACCACACTGAATGCGCCTGATCTCGTCTGATCTCAGAAGCTAAG
The DNA here is from genome assembly GCF_040938575.1 of Ambystoma mexicanum. NCBI lineage: Eukaryota > Metazoa > Chordata > Amphibia > Caudata > Ambystomatidae > Ambystoma > Ambystoma mexicanum. Next base: position 521,916,101 of record NC_090932.1, read on the forward strand.
CAGTGTCGGGCCTAGTTAGTACCTGGATGGGAGACAGCCTGGGAATACCAGGTGCTGTAGGCTTTTTTGTGCTCCATGTTCAGGCAGTGAGCCATTTCTCACTTGGCTTTCAAAACTGCATGGTCTAGCCAACTAGATGATTAAAGGTACAAATCTCAGAAGGCCCAGAGCCTCCGGCCACACCACACTGAATGCGCCTGATCTCAGAAGCTAAGCATTGTCGGGCCTAGTTAGTACCTGGATGGGAGACCGCCTGGGAATACCAGGTGCTGTAGGCTTTTTTGTGCTCCATGTTCAGGCAGTGAGCCATTTCTCAATTGGCTTTCAAAACTGCATGGTCTAGCCAACTAGATGCTTAAAGGTACAAATCTCAGAAGGCCAAGAGCCTACGGCCACACCACACTGAATGCGCCTGATCTCGTCTGATCTCAGAAGCTAAGCAGTGTCGGGCCTAGTTAGTACCTGGATGGGAGACCGCCTGGGAATACCAGGTGCTGTAGGCTTTTTTGTGCTCCATGTTCAGGCAGTGAGCCATTTCTCAATTGGCTTTCAAAACTGCATGGTCTAGCCAACTAGATGTTTAAAGGTACAAATCTCAGAAGGCCCAGAGCCTACGGCCACACCACACTGAATGCGCCTTATCTCGTCTGATCTCAGAAGCTAAGCAGTGTCGGGCCTAGTTAGTACCTGGATGGGAGACCGCCTGGGAGTACCAGGTGCTGTAGGCTTTTTTGTGCTCCATTTTCAGGCAGTGAGCCATTTCTCAATTGGCTTTCAAAACTGCATGGTCTAGCCAACTAGATGCTTAAAGGTACAAATCTCAGAAGGCCCAGAGCCTACGGCCACACCACACAGTGTCGGGCCTTGTTAGTACCTGGATGGGAGACCGCCTGGGAATACCAGGTTCTGTAGGCTTTTTTTGTGCTCTATGATTAGTAATTGTGCCACTTCTCAATTTCTTTTTAAATTTGCTTATGATTCCAAAATAAATGTATCCCTTTTAATAGCGGAAATGTTGGACAACAACATGAGGGCTGGCGCTACCTATTTACATAAAATTAACATACGGGTAGTGTGTTCATGGGTAATAAATCTACCTTCACATGTAATGCAGTTCAGAGAATATTGAGTCCATAAAGAGTCTTGAAAGAAAGCCATGGTTGTGTTGGTTGTTCTCTCCAACCCCCTGCAACAGAAACAGGATGGATGGAGTAAAGTTATCCTACCAGACATAGGAGTCCTGAATGGGCCCACAAGTCTTATATATCTCGCCTGATCGGGTGATGAGCGTGGTATCATGTTGCAAGTGGCTTTATGGCTTAGCTTACTAACTGTAAATGCATAAGAGTAATACTCTTAGCATTTCTCAATTTTAGGGCTACACCACAATGAATGCGCCCGATCTCGGAAGCTAAGCAGTTTCGGGCCTAGTTAGTACCTGGATGGGAGACCGCCTGGGAATACCAGGTGCTGTAGGCTTTTTTGTGCTCCATGTTCAGGCAGTGAGCCATTTCTCAATTGGCTTTCAAAACTGCATGGTCTAGCCAACTAGAGGCTTAAAGGTACAAATCTCAGAAGGCCCAGAGCCTACGGCCACACCACACTGAATGCGTCTGATCTCAGAAGCTAAGCAGTGTCGGGCCTAGTTAGTACCTGGATGGGAGACCGCCTGGGAATACCAGGTGCTGTAGGCTTTTTTGTGCTCCATGTTCAGGCAGTGAGCCATTTCTCAATTGGCTTTCAAAACTGCATGGTCTAGCCAACTAGATGCTTAAAGGTACAAATCTCAGAAGGCCCAGAGCCTACGGCCACACCACACTGAATGCGCCTGATCTCGTCTGATCTCAGAAGCTAAGCAGTGTCAGGCCTAGTTAGTACCTGGATGGGAGACCACCTGGGAATACCAGGTGCTGTAGTCTTTTTTGTGCTCCATGTTCAGGCAGTGAGCCATTTCTCAATTGGCTTTCAAAACTGCATGGTCTAGCCAACTAGATGCTTAAAGGTACAAATCTCAGAAGGCCCAGAGCCTACGGCCACACCACACTGAATGTGCCTGATCTTGTCTGATCTCAGAAGCTAAGCAGTGTCAGGCCTAGTTAGTACCTGGATGGGAGACCGCCTGGGAATACCAGGTGCTGTAGGCTTTTTTGTGCTCTATGATTAGTAATTGTGCCACTTCTCAATTTCTTTTTAAATTTGCTTATGATTCCAAAATAAATGTATCCCTTTTAATAGCGGAAATGTTGGACAACAACATGAGGGCTGGCGCTACCTATTTACATAAAATTAACATACGGGTAGTGTGTTCATGGGTAATAAATCTACCTTCACATGTAATGCAGTTCAGAGAATATTGAGTCCATAAAGAGTCTTGAAAGAAAGCCATGGTTGTGTTGGTTGTTCTCTCCAACTCCCTGCAACAGAAACAGGATGGATGGAGTAAAGTTATCCTACCAGACATAGGAGTCCTGAATGGGCCCACAAGTCTTATATATCTCGCCTGATCGAGCCTGATCGGGTGATGAGCGTGGTATCATGTTGCAAGTGGCTTTATGGCTTAGCTTACTAACTGTAAATGCATAAGAGTAATACTCTTAGCATTTCTCAATTTTAGGGCTACACCACAATGAATGCGCCCGATCTCGGAAGCTAAGCAGTTTCGGGCCTAGTTAGTACCTGGATGGGAGACCGCCTGGGAATACCAGGTGCTGTAGGCTTTTTTGTGCTCCATGTTCAGGCAGTGAGCCATTTCTCAATTGGCTTTCAAAACTGCATGGTCTAGCCAACTAGATGCTTAAAGGTACAAATCTCAGAAGGCCCAGAGCCTACGGCCACACCACACTGAATGCTCCTGATCTCGTCTGATCTCAGAAGCTAAGCAGTGTCGGGCCTAGTTAGTACCTGGATGGGAGACCGCCTGGGAATACCAGGTGCTGTAGGCTTTTTTGTGCTCCATGTTCAGGCAGTGAGCCATTTCTCAATTGGCTTTCAAAACTGCATGGTCTAGCCAACTAGATGCTTAAAGGTACAAATCTCAGAAGGCCCAGAGCCTACGGCCACACCACACTGAATGCGCCTGATCTCGTCTGATCTCAGAAGCTAAGCAGTGTCGGGCCTAGTTAGTACCTGGATAGGAGACCGCCTTGGAATACCAGGTGCTGTATGCTTTTTTGTGCTCCATGTTCAGGCAGTGAGCCATTTCTCAATTGGCTTTCGAAACTGCATGGTCTAGCCAACTAGATGCTTAAAGGTACAAATCTCAGAAGTCCCAGAGCCTACGGCCACACCACACTGAATGTGCCTGATCTCGTCTGATCTCAGAAGCTAAGCAGTGTCGGGGCTAGTTAGTACCTGGATGGGAGACCGCCTGGGAATACCAGGTGCTGTAGGCTTTTTGTGCTCTATGATTAGTAATTGTGCCACTTCTCAATTTCTTTTTAAATTTGCTTATGATTCCAAAATAAATGTATCCCTTTTAATAGCGGAAATGTTGGACAACAACATGAGGGCTGGCGCTACCTATTTACATAAAATGAACATACGGGTAGTGTGTTCATGGGTAATAAATCTACCTTCACATGTAATGCAGTTCAGAGAATATTGAGTCCATAAAGAGTCTTGAAAGAAAGCCATGGTTGTGTTGGTTGTTCTCTCCAACTCCCTGCAACAGAAACAGGATGGATGGAGTAAAGTTATCCTACCAGACATAGGAGTCCTGAATGGGCCCACAAGTCTTATATATCTCGCCTGATCGAGCCTGATCGGGTGATGAGCGTGGTATCATGTTGCAAGTGGCTTTATGGCTTAGCTTACTAACTGTAAATGCATAAGAGTAATACTCTTAGCATTTCTCAATTTTAGGGCTACACCACAATGAATGCGCCCGATCTCGGAAGCTAAGCAGTTTCGGGCCTAGTTAGTACCTGGATGGGAGACCGCCTGGGAATACCAGGTGCTGTAGGCTTTTTTGTGCTCCATGTTCAGGCAGTGAGCCATTTCTCAATTGGCTTTCAAAACTGCATGGTCTAGCCAACTAGATGCTTAAAGGTACAAATCTCAGAAGGCCCAGAGCCTACGGCCACACCACACTGAATGCGTCTGATCTCAGAAGCTAAGCAGTGTCGGGCCTAGTTAGTACCTGGATGGGAGACCGCCTGGGAATACCAGGTGCTGTAGGCTTTTTTGTGCTCCATGTTCAGGCAGTGAGCCATTTCTCAATTGGCTTTCAAAACTGCATGGTCTAGCCAACTAGATGCTTAAAGGTACAAATCTCAGACGGCCCAGAGCCTACGGCCACACCACACTGAATGCGTCTGATCTCAGAAGCTAAGCAGTGTCAGGCCTAGTTAGTACCTGGATGGGAGACCGCCTGGGAATACCAGGTGCTGTAGGCTTTTTTGTGCTCCATGTTCAGGCAGTGAGCCATTTCTCAATTGCCTTTCAAAACTGCATGGTCTAGCCAACTAGATGCTTAAAGGTACAAATCTCAGAAGGCCCAGAGCCTACGGCCACACCACACTGAATGTGCCTGATCTCGTCTGATCTCAGAAGCTAAGCAGTGTCGGGCCTAGTTAGTACCTGGATGGGAGACCGCCTGGGAATACCAGGTGCTGTAGGCTTTTTTGTGCTCTATGATTAGTAAGTGTGCCACTTCTCAATTTCTTTTTAAATTTGCTTATGATTCCAAAATAAATGTATCCCTTTTAATAGCGGAAATGTTGGACAACAACATGAGGGCTGGCGCTACCTATTTACATAAAATTAACATACGGGTAGTGTGTTCATGGGTAATAAATCTACCTTCACATGTAATGCAGTTCAGAGAATATTGAGTCCATAAAGAGTCTTGAAAGAAAGCCATGGTTGTGTTGGTTGTTCTCTCCAACTCCCTGCAACAGAAACAGGATGGATGGAGTAAAGTTATCCAACCAGACATAAGAGTCCTGAATGGGCCCACAAGTCTTATATATCTCGCCTGATCGAGCGCTGATCGGGTGATGAGCGTGGTATCATGTTGCAAGTGGCTTTATGGCTTAGCTTACTAACTGTAAATGCATAAGAGTAATACTCTTAGCATTTCTCAATTTTAGGGCTACACCACAATGAATGCGCCCGATCTCGGAAGCTAAGCAGTTTCGGGCCTAGTTAGTACCTGGATGGGAGACCGCCTGGGAATACCAGGTGCTGGAGGCTTTTTTGTGCTCCATGTTCAGGCAGTGAGCCATTTCTCAATTGGCTTTCAAAACTGCATGGTCTAGCCAACTAGATGCTTAAAGGTACAAATCTCAGAAGGCCCAGAGCCTACGGCCACACCACACTGAATGCGCCTGATTTCGTCTGATCTCAGAAGCTAAGCAGTGTGGGGCCTAGTTAGTACCTGGATGGGAGACCGCCTGGGAATACCAGGTGCTGTAGGCTTTTTTGTGCTCCATGTTCAGGCAGTGAGCCATTTCTCAATTGGCTTTCAAAACTGCATGGTCTAGCCAACTAGATGCTTAAAGGTACAAATCTCAGAAGGCCCAGAGCCTACGGCCACACCACACTGAATGCGTCTGATCTCAGAAGCTAAGCAGTGTCGGGCCTAGTTAGTACCTGGATGGGAGACCACCTGGGAATACCAGGTTCTGTAGGCTTTTTTGTGCTCTATGATTAGTAATTGTGCCACTTCTCAATTTCTTTTTAAATTTGCTTATGATTCCAAAATAAATGTATCCCTTTTAATAGCGGAAATGTTGGACAACAACATGAGGGCTGGCGCTACCTATTTACATAAAAGTAACATACGGGTAGTGTGTTCATGGGTAATAAATCTACCTTCACATGTAATGCAGTTCAGAGAATATTGAGTCCATAAAGAGTCTTGAAAGAAAGCCATGGTTGTGTTGGTTGTTCTCTCCAACTCCCTGCAACAGAAACAGGATGGATGGAGTAAAGTTATCCAACCAGACATAGGAGTCCTGAATGGGCCCACAAGTCTTATATATCTCGCCTGATCGAGCCTGATCGAGCGCTGATCGGGTGATGAGCGTGGTATCATGTTGCAAGTGGCTTTATGGCTTAGCTTACTAACTGTAAATGCATAAGAGTAATACTCTTAGCATTTCTCAATTTTAGGGCTACACCACAATGAATGCGCCCGATCTCGGAAGCTAAGCAGTTTCGGGCCTAGTTAGTACCTGGATGGGAGACCGCCTGGGAATACCAGGTGCTGTAGGCTTTTTTGTGCTCCATGTTCAGGCAGTGAGCCATTTCTCAATTGGCTTTCAAAACTGCATGGTCTAGCCAACTAGATGCTTAAAGGTACAAATCTCAGAAGGCCCAGAGCCTACGGCCACACCACACTGAATGCGCCTGATCTCGTCTGATCTCAGAAGCTAAGCAGTGTCGGGCCTAGTTAGTACCTGGATGGGAGACCGCCTGGGAATACCAGGTGCTGTAGGCTTTTTTGTGCTCCATGTTCAGGCAGTGAGCCATTTCTCAATTGGCTTTCAAAACTGCATGGTCTAGCCAACTAGATGCTTAAAGGTACAAATCTCAGAAGGCCCAGAGCCTACGGCCACACCACACTGAATGCGCCTGATCTCAGAAGCTAAGCATTGTCGGGCCTAGTTAGTACCTGGATGGGAGACCGCCTGGGAATACCAGGTGCTGTAGGCTTTTTTGTGCTCCATGTTCAGGCAGTGAGCCAATTCTCAATTGGCTTTCAAAACTGCATGGTCTAGCCAACTAGATGCTTAAAGGTACAAATCTCAGAAGGCCCAGAGCCTACGGCCACACCACACTGAATGCGCCTGATCTCGTCTGATCTCAGAAGCTAAGCAGTGTCGGGCCTAGTTAGTACCTGGATGGGAGACCGCCTGGGAATACCAGGTGCTGTAGGCTTTTTTGTGCTCCATGTTCAGGCAGTGAGCCATTTCTCAATTGGCTTTCAAAACTGCATGGTCTAGCCAACTAGATGTTTAAAGGTACAAATCTCAGAAGGCCCACAGCCTACGGCCACACCACACTGAATGCGCCTGATCTTGTCTGATCTCAGAAGCTAAGCAGTGTCGGGCCTAGTTAGTACCTGGATGGGAGACCGCCTGGGAATACCAGGTGCTGTAGGCTTTTTTGTGCTCCATGTTCAGGCAGTGAGCCATTTCTCAATTGGCTTTCAAAACTGCATGGTCTAGCCAACTAGATGCTTAAAGGTACAAATCTCAGAAGGCCCAGAGCCTACGGCCACACCACACTGAATGCGCCTGATCTCGTCTGATATCAGAAGCTAAGCAGTGTCGGGCCTTGTTAGTACCTGGATGGGAGACCGCCTGGGAATACCAGGTTCTGTAGGCTTTTTTTGTGCTCTATGATTAGTAATTGTGCCACTTCTCAATTTCTTTTTAAATTTGCTTATGATTCCAAAATAAATGTATCCCTTTTAATAGCGGAAATGTTGGACAACAACATGAGGGCTGGCGCTACCTATTTACATAAAATTAACATACGGGTAGTGTGTTCATGGGTAATAAATCTACCTTCACATGTAATGCAGTTCAGAGAATATTGAGTCCATAAAGAGTCTTGAAAGAAAGCCATGGTTGTGTTGGTTGTTCTCTCCAACCCCCTGCAACAGAAACAGGATGGATGGAGTAAAGTTATCCTACCAGACATAGGAGTCCTGAATGGGCCCACAAGTCTTATATATCTCGCCTGATCGGGTGATGAGCGTGGTATCATGTTGCAAGTGGCTTTATGGCTTAGCTTACTAACTGTAAATGCATAAGAGTAATACTCTTAGCATTTCTCAATTTTAGGGCTACACCACAATGAATGCGCCCGATCTCGGAAGCTAAGCAGTTTCGGGCCTAGTTAGTACCTGGATGGGAGACCGCCTGGGAATACCAGGTGCTGTAGGCTTTTTTGTGCTCCATGTTCAGGCAGTGAGCCATTTCTCAATTGGCTTTCAAAACTGCATGGTCTAGCCAACTAGATGCTTAAAGGTACAAATCTCAGAAGGCCCAGAGCCTACGGCCACACCACACTGAATGCGCCTGATCTCGTCTGATCTCAGAAGCTAAGTAGTGTCGGGCCTAGTTAGTACCTGGATGGGAGACCGCCTGGGAATACCAGGTGCTGTAGGCTTTTTTGTGCTCCATGTTCAGGCAGTGAGCCATTTCTCAATTGGCTTTCAAAACTGCATGGTCTAGCCAACTAGATGCTTAAAGGTACAAATCTCAGAAGGCCCAGAGCCTACGGCCACACCACACTGAATGCGCCTGATCTCGTCTGATCTCAGAAGCTAAGCAGTGTTGGGCCTAGTTAGTACCTGGATGGGAGACCACCTGGGAATACCAGGTGCTGTAGTCTTTTTTGTGCTCCATGTTCAGGCAGTGAGCCATTTCTCAATTGGCTTTCAAAACTGCATGGTCTAGCCAACTAGATGCTTAAAGGTACAAATCTCAGAAGGCCCAGAGCCTACGGCCACACCACACTGAATGTGCCTGATCTTGTCTGATCTCAGAAGCTAAGCAGTGTCAGGCCTAGTTAGTACCTGGATGGGAGACCGCCTGGGAATACCAGGTGCTGTAGGCTTTTTTGTGCTCTATGATTAATAATTGTGCCACTTCTCAATTTCTTTTTAAATTTGCTTATGATTCCAAAATAAATGTATCCCTTTTAATAGCGGAAATGTTGGACAACAACATGAGGGCTGGCGCTACCTATTTACATAAAATTAACATACGGGTAGTGTGTTCATGGGTAATAAATCTACCTTCACATGTAATGCAGTTCAGAGAATATTGAGTCCATAAAGAGTCTTGAAAGAAAGCCATGGTTGTGTTGGTTGTTCTCTCCAACTCCCTGCAACAGAAACAGGATGGATGGAGTAAAGTTATCCTACCAGACATAGGAGTCCTGAATGGGCCCACAAGTCTGATATATCTCGCCTGATCGAGCCTGATCGGGTGATGAGCGTGGTATCATGTTGCAAGTGGCTTTATGGCTTAGCTTACTAACTGTAAATGCATAAGAGTAATACTCTTAGCATTTCTCAATTTTAGGGCTACACCACAATGAATGCGCCCGATCTCGGAAGCTAAGCAGTTTCGGGCCTAGTTAGTACCTGGATGGGAGACCGCCTGGGAATACCAGGTGCTGTAGGCTTTTTTGTGCTCCATGTTCAGGCAGTGAGCCATTTCTCAATTGGCTTTCAAAACTGCATGGTCTAGCCAACTAGATGCTTAAAGGTACAAATCTCAGAAGGCCCAGAGCCTACGGCCACACCACACTGAATGCTCCTGATCTGGTCTGATCTCAGAAGCTAAGCAGTGTCGGGCCTAGTTAGTACCTGGATGGGAGACCGCCTGGGAATACCAGGTGCTGTAGGCTTTTTTGTGCTCCATGTTCAGGCAGTGAGCCATTTCTCAATTGGCTTTCAAAACTGCATGGTCTAGCCAACTAGATGCTTAAAGGTACAAATCTCAGAAGGCCCAGAGCCTACGGCCACACCACACTGAATGTGCCTGATCCCAGAAGCTAAGCATTGTCGGGCCTAGTTAGTACCTGGATGGGAGACCGCCTGGGAATACCAGGTGCTGTAGGCTTTTTTGTGCTCCATGTTCAGGCAGTGAGCCATTTCTCAATTGGCTTTCAAAACTGCATGGTCTAGCCAACTAGATGCTTAAAGGTACAAATCTCAGAAGGCCCAGAGCCTACAGCCACACCACACTGAATGCGCCTGATCTCGTCTGATCTCAGAAGCTAAGCAGTGTCGGGCCTAGTTAGTACCTGGATGGGAGACCGCCTGGGAATACCAGGTGCTGTAGGCTTTTTTGTGCTCCATGTTCAGGCAGTGAGCCATTTCTCAATTGGCTTTCAAAACTGCATGGTCTAGCCAACTATATGCTTAAAGGTACAAATCTCAGAAGGCCCAGAGCCTACGGCCACACCACACTGAATGCGCCTGATCTCGTCTGATATCAGAAGCTAAGCAGTGTCGTGCCTTGTTAGTACCTGGATGGGAGACCGCCTGGGAATACCAGGTTCTGTAGGCTTTTTTTGTGCTCTATGATTAGTAATTGTGCCACTTCTCAATTTCTTTTTAAATTTGCTTATGATTCCAAAATAAATGTATCCCTTTTAATAGCGGAAATGTTGGACAACAACATGAGGGCTGGCGCTACCTATTTACATAAAATTAACATACGGGTAGTGTGTTCATGGGTAATAAATCTACCTTCACATGTAATGCAGTTCAGAGAATATTGAGTCCATAAAGAGTCTTGAAAGAAAGCCATGGTTGTGTTGGTTGTTCTCTCCAACCCCCTGCAACAGAAACAGGATGGATGGAGTAAAGTTATCCTACCAGACATAGGAGTCCTGAATGGGCCCACAAGTCTTATATATCTCGCCTGATCGGGTGATGAGCGTGGTATCATGTTGCAAGTGGCTTTATGGCTTAGCTTACTAACTGTAAATGCATAAGAGTAATACTCTTAGCATTTCTCAATTTTAGGGCTACACCACAATGAATGCGCCCGATCTCGGAAGCTAAGCAGTTTCGGGCCTAGTTAGTACCTGGATGGGAGACCGCCTGGGAATACCAGGTGCTGTAGGCTTTTTTGTGCTCCATGTTCAGGCAGTGAGCCATTTCTCAATTGGCTTTCAAAACTGCATGGTCTAGCCAACTAGATGCTTAAAGGTACAAATCTCAGAAAGCCCAGAGCCTACGGCCACACCACACTGAATGCTCCTGATCTCGTCTGATCTCAGAAGTTAAGCAGTGTCGGGCCTAGTTAGTACCTGGATGGGAGACCGCCTGGGAATACCAGGTGCTGTAGGCTTTTTTGTGCTCCATGTTCAGGCAGTGAGCCATTTCTCAATTGGCTTTCAAAACTGCATGGTCTAGCCAACTAGATGCTTAAAGGTACAAATCTCAGAAGGCCCAGAGCCTACGGCCACACCACACTGAATGCGCCTGATCTCGTCTGATCTCAGAAGCTAAGCAGTGTCGGGCCTAGTTAGTACCTGGATGGGAGACCGCCTTGGAATACCAGGTGCTGTATGCTTTTTTGTGCTCCATGTTCAGGCAGTGAGCCATTTCTCAATTGGCTTTCAAAACTTCATGGTCTAGCCAACTAGATGCTTAAAGGTACAAATCTCAGAAGTCCCAGAGCCTACGGCCACACCACACTGAATGCGCCTGATCCCAGAAGCTAAGCATTGTCGGGCCTAGTTAGTACCTGGATGGGAGACCGCCTGGGAATACCAGGTGCTGTAGGCTTTTTTGTGCTCCATGTTCAGGCAGTGAGCCATTTCTCAATTGGCTTTCAAAACTGCATGGTCTAGCCAACTAGATGCTTAAAGGTACAAATCTCAGAAGGCCTACAGCCACACCACACTGAATGCGCCTGATCTCGTCTGATCTCAGAAGCTAAGCAGTGTCGGGCCTAGTTAGTACCTGGATGGGAGACCGCCTGGGAATACCAGGTGCTGTAGGCTTTTTTGTGCTCCATGTTCAGGCAGTGAGCCATTTCTCAATTGGCTTTCAAAACTGCATGGTCTAGCCAACTATATGCTTAAAGGTACAAATCTCAGAAGGCCCAGAGCCTACGGCCACACCACATTGAATGCGCCTGATCTCGTCTGATATCAGAAGCTAAGCAGTGTCGGGCCTTGTTAGTACCTGGATGGGAGACCGCCTGGGAATACCAGGTTCTGTAGGCTTTTTTTGTGCTCTATGATTAGTAATTGTGCCACTTCTCAATTTCTTTTTAAATTTGCTTATGATTCCAAAATAAATGTATCCCTTTTAATAGCGGAAATGTTGGACAACAACATGAGGGCTGGCGCTACCTATTTACATAAAATTAACATACGGGTAGTGTGTTCATGGGTAATAAATCTACCTTCACATGTAATGCAGTTCAGAGAATATTGAGTCCATAAAGAGTCTTGAAAGAAAGCCATGGTTGTGTTGGTTGTTGTCTCCAACCCCCTGCAACAGAAACAGGATGGATGGAGTAAAGTTATCCTACCAGACATAGGAGTCCTGAATGGGCCCACAAGTCTTATATATCTCGCCTGATCGGGTGATGAGCGTGTTATCATGTTGCAAGTGGCTTTATGGCTTAGCTTACTAACTGTAAATGCATAAGAGTAATACTCTTAGCATTTCTCAATTTTAGGGCTACACCACAATGAATGCGCCCGATCTCGGAAGCTAAGCAGTTTCGGGCCTAGTTAGTACCTGGATGGGAGACCGCCTGGGAATACCAGGTGCTGTAGGCTTTTTTGTGCTCCATGTTCAGGCAGTGAGCCATTTCTCAATTGGCTTTCAAAACTGCATGGTCTAGCCAACTAGATGCTTAAAGGTACAAATCTCAGAAGGCCCAGAGCCTACGGCCACACCACACTGAATGCGCCTGATTTCGTCTGATCTCAGAAGCTAAGCAGTGTCGGGCCTAGTTAGTACCTGGATGGGAGACCGCCTGGGAATACCAGGTGCTGTAGGCTTTTTTGTGCTCCATGTTCAGGCAGTGAGCCATTTCTCAATTGGCTTTCAAAACTGCATGGTCTAGCCAACTAGATGCTTAAAGGTACAAATCTCAGAAGGCCCAGAGCCTATGGCCACACCACACTGAATGCGCCTGATCTCGTCTGATCTCAGAAGCTAAGCAGTGTCGGGCCTAGTTAGTACCTGGATGGGAGACCACCTGGGAATACCAGGTGCTGTAGTCTTTTTTGTGCTCCATGTTCAGGCAGTGAGCCATTTCTCAATTGGCTTTCAAAACTGCATGGTCTAGCCAACTAGATGCTTAAAGGTACAAATCTCAGAAGGCCCAGAGCCTACGGCCACACCACACTGAATGTGCCTGATCTTGTCTGATCTCAGAAGCTAAGCAGTGTCAGGCCTAGTTAGTACCTGGATGGGAGACCGCCTGGGAATACCAGGTGCTGTAGGCTTTTTTGTGCTCTATGATTAGTAATTGTGCCACTTCTCAATTTCTTTTTAAATTTGCTTATGATTCCAAAATAAATGTATCCCTTTTAATAGCGGAAATGTTGGACAACAACATGAGGGCTGGCGCTACCTATTTACATAAAATTAACATACGGGTAGTGTGTTCATGGGTAATAAATCTACCTTCACATGTAATGCAGTTCAGAGAATATTGAGTCCATAAAGAGTCTTGAAAGAAAGCCATGGTTGTGTTGGTTGTTCTCTCCAACTCCCTGCAACAGAAACAGGATGGATGGAGTAAAGTTATCCTACCAGACATAGGAGTCCTGAATGGGCCCACAAGTCTTATATATCTCGCCTGATCGAGCCTGATCGGGTGATGAGCGTGGTATCATGTTGCAAGTGGCTTTATGGCTTAGCTTACTAACTGTAAATGCATAAGAGTAATACTCTTAGCGTTTCTCAATTTTAGGGCTACACCACAATGAATGCGCCCGATCTCGGAAGCTAAGCAGTTTCGGGCCTAGTTAGTACCTGGATGGGAGACCGCCTGGGAATACCAGGTGCTGTAGGCTTTTTTGTGCTCCATGTTCAGGCAGTGAGCCATTTCTCAATTGGCTTTCAAAACTGCATGGTCTAGCCAACTAGATGCTTAAAGGTACAAATCTCAGAAAGCCCAGAGCCTACGGCCACACCACACTGAATGCTCCTGATCTCGTCTGATCTCAGAAGCTAAGCAGTGTCGGGCCTAGTTAGTACCTGGATGGGAGACCGCCTGGGAATACCAGGTGCTGTAGGCTTTTTTGTGCTCCATGTTCAGGCAGTGAGCCATTTCTCAATTGGCTTTCAAAACTGCATGGTCTAGCCAACTAGATGCTTAAAGGTACAAATCTCAGAAGGCCCAGAGCCTACGGCCACACCACACTGAATGCGCCTGATCTCGTCTGATCTCAGAAGCTAAGCAGTGTCGGGCCTAGTTAGTACCTGGATGGGAGACCGCCTTGGAATACCAGGTGCTGTATGCTTTTTTGTGCTCCATGTTCAGGCAGTGAGCCATTTCTCAATTGGCTTTCAAAACTTCATGGTCTAGCCAACTAGATGCTTAAAGGTACAAATCTCAGAAGTTCCAGAGCCTATGGCCACACCACACTGTTTGTGCATGATCTCGTCTGATCTCAGAAGCTAAGCAGTGTCGGGGCTAGTTAGTACCTGGATGGGAGACCGCCTGGGAATACCAGGTGCTGTAGGCTTTTTTGTGCTCTATGATTAGTAATTGTGCCACTTCTCAATTTCTTTTTAAATTTGCTTATGATTCCAAAATAAATGTATCCCTTTTAATAGCGGAAATGTTGGACAACAACATGAGGGCTGGCGCTACCTATTTACATAAAATGAACATACGGGTAGTGTGTTCATGGGTAATAAATCTACCTTCACATGTAATGCAGTTCAGAGAATATTGAGTCCATAAAGAGTCTTGAAAGAAAGCCATGGTTGTGTTGGTTGTTCTCTCCAACTCCCTGCAACAGAAACAGGATGGATGGAGTAAAGTTATCCTACCAGACATAGGAGTCCTGAATGGGCCCACAAGTCTTATATATCTCGCCTGATCGAGCCTGATCGGGTGATGAGCGTGGTATCATGTTGCAAGTGGCTTTATGGCTTAGCTTACTAACTGTAAATGCATAAGAGTAATACTCTTAGCATTTCTCAATTTTAGGGCTACACCACAATGAATGCGCCCGATCTCGGAAGCTAAGCAGTTTCGGGCCTAGTTAGTACCTGGATGGGAGACCGCCTGGGAATACCAGGTGCTGTAGGCTTTTTTGTGCTCCATGTTCAGGCAGTGAGCCATTTCTCAATTGGCTTTCAAAACTGCATGGTCTAGCCAACTAGATGCTTAAAGGTACAAATCTCAGAAGGCCCAGAGCCTACGGCCACACCACACTGAATGCGCCTGATCTCGTCTGATCTCAGAAGCTAAGCAGTGTCGGGCCTAGTTAGTACCTGGATGGGAGACCGCCTGGGAATACCAGGTGCTGTAGGCTTTTTTGTGCTCCATGTTCAGGCAGTGAGCCATTTCTCAATTGGCTTTCAAAACTGCATGGTCTAGCCAACTAGATGCTTAAAGGTACAAATCTCAGACGGCCCAGAGCCTACGGCCACACCACACTGAATGCGCCTGATCTCGTCTGATCTCAGAAGCTAAGCAGTGTCAGGCCTAGTTAGTACCTGGATGGGAGACCGCCTGGGAATACCAGGTGCTGTAGGCTTTTTTGTGCTCCATGTTCAGGCAGTGAGCCATTTCTCAATTGGCTTTCAAAACTGCATGGTCTAGCCAACTAGATGCTTAAAGGTACAAATCTCAGAAGGCCCAGAGCCTACGGCCACACCACACTGAATGTGCCTGATCTCGTCTGATCTCAGAAGCTAAGCAGTGTCGGGCCTAGTTAGTACCTGGATGGGAGACCGCCTGGGAATACCAGGTGCTGTAGTCTTTTTTGTGCTCTATGATTAGTAAGTGTGCCACTTCTCAATTTCTTTTTAAATTTGCTTATGATTCCAAAATAAATGTATCCCTTTTAATAGCGGAAATGTTGGACAACAACATGAGGGCTGGCGCTACCTATTTACATAAAATTAACATACGGGTAGTGTGTTCATGGGTAATAAATCTACCTTCACATGTAATGCAGTTCAGAGAATATTGAGTCCATAAAGAGTCTTGAAAGAAAGCCATGGTTGTGTTGGTTGTTCTCTCCAACTCCCTGCAACAGAAACAGGATGGATGGAGTAAAGTTATCCAACCAGACATAAGAGTCCTGAATGGGCCCACAAGTCTTATATATCTCGCCTGATCGAGCGCTGATCGGGTGATGAGCGTGGTATCATGTTGCAAGTGGCTTTATGGCTTAGCTTACTAACTGTAAATGCATAAGAGTAATACTCTTAGCATTTCTCAATTTTAGGGCTACACCACAATGAATGCGCCCGATCTCGGAAGCTAAGCAGTTTCGGGCCTAGTTAGTACCTGGATGGGAGACCGCCTGGGAATACCAGGTGCTGGAGGCTTTTTTGTGCTCCATGTTCAGGCAGTGAGCCATTTCTCAATTGGCTTTCAAAACTGCATGGTCTAGCCAACTAGATGCTTAAAGGTACAAATCTCAGAAGGCCCAGAGCCTACGCCCACACCACACTGAATGCGCCTGATTTCGTCTGATCTCAGAAGCTAAGCAGTGTGGGGCCTAGTTAGTACCTGGATGGGAGACCGCCTGGGAATACCAGGTGCTGTAGGCTTTTTTGTGCTCCATGTTCAGGCAGTGAGCCATTTCTCAATTGGCTTTCAAAACTGCATGGTCTAGCCAACTAGATGCTTAAAGGTACAAATCTCAGAAGGCCCAGAGCCTATGGCCACACCACACTGAATGCGTCTGATCTCAGAAGCTAAGCAGTGTCCGGCCTAGTTAGTACCTGGATGGGAGACCGCCTGGGAATACCAGGTTCTGTAGGCTTTTTTGTGCTCTATGATTAGTAATTGTGCCACTTCTCAATTTCTTTTTAAATTTGCTTATGATTCCAAAATAAATGTATCCCTTTTAATAGCGGAAATGTTGGACAACAACATGAGGGCTGGCGCTACCTATTTACATAAAAGTAACATACGGGTAGTGTGTTCATGGGTAATAAATCTACCTTCACATGTAATGCAGTTCAGAGAATATTGAGTCCATAAAGAGTCTTGAAAGAAAGCCATGGTTGTGTTGGTTGTTCTCTCCAACTCCCTGCAACAGAAACAGGATGGATGGAGTAAAGTTATCCAACCAGACATAGGAGTCCTGAATGGGCCCACAAGTCTTATATATCTCGCCTGATCGAGCCTGATCGAGCGCTGATCGGGTGATGAGCGTGGTATCATGTTGCAAGTGGCTTTATGGCTTAGCGTACTAACTGTAAATGCATAAGAGTAATACTCTTAGCATTTCTCAATTTTAGGGCTACACCACAATGAATGCGCCCGATCTCGGAAGCTAAGCAGTTTCGGGCCTAGTTAGTACCTGGATGGGAGACCGCCTGGGAATACCAGGTGCTGTAGGCTTTTTTGTGCTCCATGTTCAGGCAGTGAGCCATTTCTCAATTGGCTTTCAAAACTGCATGGTCTAGCCAACTAGATGCTTAAAGGTACAAATCTCAGAAGGCCCAGAGCCTACGGCCACACCACACTGAATGCGTCTGATCTCAGAAGCTAAGCAGTGTCGGGCCTAGTTAGTACCTGGATGGGAGACCGCATGGGAATACCAGGTGCTGTAGGCTTTTTTGTGCTCCATGTTCAGGCAGTGAGCCATTTCTCAATTAGCTTTCAAAACTGCATGGTCTAGCCAACTAGATGCTTAAAGGTACAAATCTCAGAAGGCCCAGAGCCTACGGCCACACCACACTGAATGCGCCTGATCTCGTCTGATCTCAGAAGCTAAGCAGTGTCGGGCCTAGTTAGTACCTGGATGGGAGACCGCCTGGGAATACCAGGTGCTGTAGGCTTTTTTGTGCTCCATGTTCAGCCAGTGAGCCATTTCTCAAATGGCTTTCAAAACTGCATGGTCTAGCCAACTAGATGCTTAAAGGTACAAATCTCAGAAGGCCCAGAGCCTACGGCCACACCACACTGAATGCGCCTGATCTCGTCTGATCTCAGAAGCTAAGCAGTGTCGGGCCTAGTTAGTACCTGGATGGGAGACCGCCTGGGAATACCAGGTGCTGTAGGCTTTTTTGTGCTCCATGTTCAGGCAGTGAGCCATTTCTCAATTGGCTTTCAAAACTGCATGGTCTAGCCAACTAGATGCTTAAAGGTACAAATCTCAGAAGGCCCAGAGCCTACGGCCACACCACACTGAATGCGTCTGATATCAGAAGCTAAGCAGTGTCAGGCCTAGTTAGTACCTGGATGGGAGACGGCCTGGGAATACCAGGTTCTGTAGGCTTTTTTGTGCTCTATGATTAGTAATTGTGCCACTTCTCAATTTCTTTTTAAATTTGCTTATGATTCCAAAATAAATGTATCCCTTTTAATAGCGGAAATGTTGGACAACAACATGAGGGCTGACGCTACCTATTTACATAAAATTAACATACGGGTAGTGTGTTCATGGGTAATAAATCTACCTTCACATGTAATGCAGTTCAGAGAATATTGAGTCCATAAAGAGTCTTGAAAGAAAGCCATGGTTGTGTTGGTTGTTCTCTCCAACCCCCTGCAACAGAAACAGGATGGATGGAGTAAAGTTATCCTACCAGACATAGGAGTCCTGAATGGGCCCACAAGTCTTATATATCTCGCCTGATCGAGCCTGATCGGGTGATGAACGTGGTATCATGTTGCAAGTGGCTTTATGGCTTAGCTTACTAACTGTAAATGCATAAGAGTAATACTCTTAGCATTTCTCAATTTTAGGGCTACACCACAATGAATGCGCCCGATCTCGGAAGCTAAGCAGTTTCGGGCCTAGTTAGTACCTGGATGGGAGACCGCCTGGGAATACCAGGTGCTGGAGGCTTTTTTGTGCTCCATGTTCAGGCAGTGAGCCATTTCTCAATTGGCTTTCAAAACTGCATGGTCTAGCCAACTAGATGCTTAAAGGTACAAATCTCAGAAGGCCCAGAGCCTACGGCCACACCACACTGAATGCGCCTGATCTCGTCTGATCTCAGAAGCTAAGCAGTGTCGGGCCTAGTTAGTACCTGGATGGGAGACCACCTGGGAATACCAGGTGCTGTAGGCTTTTTTGTGCTCCATGTTCAGGCAGTGAGCCATTTCTCAATTGGCTTTCAAAACTGCATGGTCTAGCCAACTAGATGCTTAAAGGTACAAATCTCAGAAGATGGCCACACCACACTGAATGCGCCTGATCTCGTCTGATCTCAGAAGCAGTGTCGGGCCTAGTTAGTACCTGGATGGGAGACCGCCTGGGAATACCAGGTGCTGTAGGCTTTTTTGTGCTCCATGTTCAGGCAGTGAGCCATTTCTCAATTGGCTTTCAAAACTGCATGGTCTAGCCAACTAGATGCTTAAAGGTACAAATCTCAGAAGGCCCAGAACCTACGGCCACACCACACTGATTGTGCCTGATCTCGTCTGATCTCAGAAGCTAAGCAGTGTCAGGCTTAGTTAGTACCTGGATGGGAGACCGCCTGGGAATACCAGGTGCTGTAGGCTTTTTTGTGCTCTATGATTAGTAATTGTGCCACTTCTCAATTTCTTTTTAAATTTGCTTATGATTCCAAAATAAATGTATCCCTTTTAATAGCGGAAATGTTGGACAACAACATGAGGGCTGGCGCTACCTATTTACATAAAATTAACATACGGGTAGTGTGTTCATGGGTAATAAATCTACCTTCACATGTAATGCAGTTCAGAGAATATTGAGTCCATAAAGAGTCTTGAAAGAAAGCCATGGTTGTGTTGGTTGTTCTCTCCAACTCCCTGCAACAGAAACAGGATGGATGGAGTAAAGTTATCCTACCAGACATAGGAGTCCTGAATGGGCCCACAAGTCTTATATATCTCGCCTGATCGAGCCTGATCGGGTGATGAGCGTGGTATCATGTTGCAAGTGGCTTTATGGCTTAGCTTACTAACTGTAAATGCATAAGAGTAATACTCTTAGCATTTCTCAATTTTAGGGCTACACCACAATGAATGCGCCCGATCTCGGAAGCTAAGCAGTTTCGGGCCTAGTTAGTACCTGGATGGGAGACCGCCTGGGAATGCCAGGTGCTGTAGGCTTTTTTGTGCTCCATGTTCAGGCAGTGAGCCATTTCTCAATTGGCTTTCAAAACTGCATGGTCTAGCCAACTAGATGCTTAAAGGTACAAATCTCAGAAGGCCCAGAGCCTACGGCCACACCACAATGAATGCGCCTGATCTCGTCTGATCTCAGAAGCTAAGCAGTGTCGGGCCTAGTTAGTACCTGGATGGGAGACCGCCTGGGAATACCAGGTGCTGGAGGCTTTTTTGTGCTCCATGTTCAGGCAGTGAGCCATTTCTCAATTGGCTTTCAAAACTGCATGGTCTAGCCAACTAGATGCTTAAAGGTACAAATCTCAGAAGGCCCAGAGCCTACGGCCACACCACACTGAATGTGCCTGATCTCGTCTGATCTCAGAAGCTAAGCAGTGTCGGGCCTAGTTAGTACCTGGATGGGAGACCGCCTGGGAATACCAGGTGCTGTAGGCTTTTTTGTGCTCCATGTTCAGGCAGTGAGCCATTTCTCAATTGGCTTTCAAAACTGCATGGTCTAGCCAACTAGATGCTTAAAGGTACAAATCTCAGAAGGCCCAGAGCCTACGGCAACACCACACTGAATGCGTCTGATCTCAGAAGCTAAGCAGTGTCGGGCCTAGTTAGTACCTGGATGGGAGACCGCCTGGGAATACCAGGTGCTGTAGGCTTTTTTGTGCTCCATGTTCAGGCAGTGAGCCATTTCTCAATTGGCTTTCAAAACTGCATGGTCTAGCCAACTAGATGCTTAAAGGTACAAATCTTAGAAGGCACAGAGCCTACAGCCACACCACGCTGAATGTGCCTGATCTCGTCTGATCTCAGAAGCTAAGCAGTGTCAGGCCTAGTTAGTACCTGGATGGGAGACCGCCTGGGAATACCAGGTGCTGTAGGCTTTTTTGTGCTCTATGATTAGTAATTGTGCCACTTCTCAATTTCTTTTTAAATTTGCTTATGATTCCAAAATAAATGTATCCCTTTTAATAGCGGAAATGTTGGACAACAACATGAGGGCTGGCGCTACCTATTTACATAAAATTAACATACGGGTAGTGTGTTCATGGGTAATAAATCTACCTTCACATGTAATGCAGTTCAGAGAATATTGAGTCCATAAAGAGTCTTGAAAGAAAGCCATGGTTGTGTTGGTTGTTCTCTCCAACTCCCTGCAACAGAAACAGGATGGATGGAGTAAAGTTATCCTACCAGACATAGGAGTCCTGAATGGGCCCACAAGTCTTATATATCTCGCCTGATCGAGCGCTGATCGGGTGATGAGCGTGGTATCATGTTGCAAGTGGCTTTATGGCTTAGCTTACTAACTGTAAATGCATAAGAGTAATACTCTTAGCATTTCTCAATTTTAGGGCTACACCACAATGAATGCGCCCGATCTCGGAAGCTAAGCAGTTTCGGGCCTAGTTAGTACCTGGATGGGAGACCGCCTGGGAATACCAGGTGCTGGAGGCTTTTTTGTGCTCCATGTTCAGGCAGTGAGCCATTTCTCAATTGGCTTTCAAAACTGCATGGTCTAGCCAACTAGATGCTTAAAGGTACAAATCTCAGAAGGCCCAGAGCCTACGCCCACACCACACTGAATGCGCCTGATTTCGTCTGATCTCAGAAGCTAAGCAGTGTGGGGCCTAGTTAGTACCTGGATGGGAGACCGCCTGGGAATACCAGGTGCTGTAGGCTTTTTTGTGCTCCATGTTCAGGCAGTGAGCCATTTCTCAATTGGCTTTCAAAACTGCATGGTCTAGCCAACTAGATGCTTAAAGGTACAAATCTCAGAAGGCCCAGAGCCTACGGCCACACCACACTGAATGCGTCTGATCTCAGAAGCTAAGCAGTGTCGGGCCTAGTTAGTACCTGGATGGGAGACCGCCTGGGAATACCAGGTTCTGTAGGCTTTTTTGTGCTCTATGATTAGTAATTGTGCCACTTCTCAATTTCTTTTTAAATTTGCTTATGATTCCAAAATAAATGTATCCCTTTTAATAGCGGAAATGTTGGACAACAACATGAGGGCTGGCGCTACCTATTTACATAAAAGTAACATACGGGTAGTGTGTTCATGGGTAATAAATCTACCTTCACATGTAATGCAGTTCAGAGAATATTGAGTCCATAAAGAGTCTTGAAAGAAAGCCATGGTTGTGTTGGTTGTTCTCTCCAACTCCCTGCAACAGAAACAGGATGGATGGAGTAAAGTTATCCAACCAGACATAGGAGTCCTGAATGGGCCCACAAGTCTTATATATCTCGCCTGATCGAGCCTGATCGAGCGCTGATCGGGTGATGAGCGTGGTATCATGTTGCAAGTGGCTTTATGGCTTAGCTTACTAACTGTAAATGCATAAGAGTAATACTCTTAGCATTTCTCAATTTTAGGGCTACACCACAATGAATGCGCCCGATCTCGGAAGCTAAGCAGTTTCGGGCCTAGTTAGTACCTGGATGGGAGACCGCCTGGGAATACCAGGTGCTGTAGGCTTTTTTGTGCTCCATGTTCAGGCAGTGAGCCATTTCTCAATTGGCTTTCAAAACTGCATGGTCTAGCCAACTAGATGCTTAAAGGTACAAATCTCAGAAGGCCCAGAGCCTACGGCCACACCACACTGAATGCGTCTGATCTCAGAAGCTAAGCAGTGTCGGGCCTAGTTAGTACCTGGATGGGAGACCGCATGGGAATACCAGGTGCTGTAGGCTTTTTTGTGCTCCATGTTCAGGCAGTGAGCCATTTCTCAATTGGCTTTCAAAACTGCATGGTCTAGCCAACTAGATGCTTAAAGGTACAAATCTCAGAAGGCCCAGAGCCTACGGCCACACCACACTGAATGCGCCTGATCTCGTCTGATCTCAGAAGCTAAGCAGTGTCGGGCCTAGTTAGTACCTGGATGGGAGACCGCCTGGGAATACCAGGTGCTGTAGGCTTTTTTGTGCTCCATGTTCAGCCAGTGAGCCATTTCTCAAATGGCTTTCAAAACTGCATGGTCTAGCCAACTAGATGCTTAAAGGTACAAATCTCAGAAGGCCCAGAGCCTACGGCCACACCACACTGAATGCGCCTGATCTCGTCTGATCTCAGAAGCTAAGCAGTGTCGGGCCTAGTTAGTACCTGGATGGGAGACCGCCTGGGAATACCAGGTGCTGTAGGCTTTTTTGTGCTCCATGTTCAGGCAGTGAGCCATTTCTCAATTGGCTTTCAAAACTGCATGGTCTAGCCAACTAGATGCTTAAAGGTACAAATCTCAGAAGGCCCAGAGCCTACGGCCACACCACACTGAATGCGTCTGATATCAGAAGCTAAGCAGTGTCAGGCCTAGTTAGTACCTGGATGGGAGACGGCCTGGGAATACCAGGTTCTGTAGGCTTTTTTGTGCTCTATGATTAGTAATTGTGCCACTTCTCAATTTCTTTTTAAATTTGCTTATGATTCCAAAATAAATGTATCCCTTTTAATAGCGGAAATGTTGGACAACAACATGAGGGCTGACGCTACCTATTTACATAAAATTAACATACGGGTAGTGTGTTCATGGGTAATAAATCTACCTTCACATGTAATGCAGTTCAGAGAATATTGAGTCCATAAAGAGTCTTGAAAGAAAGCCATGGTTGTGTTGGTTGTTCTCTCCAACCCCCTGCAACAGAAACAGGATGGATGGAGTAAAGTTATCCTACCAGACATAGGAGTCCTGAATGGGCCCACAAGTCTTATATATCTCGCCTGATCGAGCCTGATCGGGTGATGAACGTGGTATCATGTTGCAAGTGGCTTTATGGCTTAGCTTACTAACTGTAAATGCATAAGAGTAATACTCTTAGCATTTCTCAATTTTAGGGCTACACCACAATGAATGCGCCCGATCTCGGAAGCTAAGCAGTTTCGGGCCTAGTTAGTACCTGGATGGGAGACCGCCTGGGAATACCAGGTGCTGGAGGCTTTTTTGTGCTCCATGTTCAGGCAGTGAGCCATTTCTCAATTGGCTTTCAAAACTGCATGGTCTAGCCAACTAGATGCTTAAAGGTACAAATCTCAGAAGGCCCAGAGCCTACGGCCACACCACACTGAATGCGCCTGATCTCGTCTGATCTCAGAAGCTAAGCAGTGTCGGGCCTAGTTAGTACCTGGATGGGAGACCACCTGGGAATACCAGGTGCTGTAGGCTTTTTTGTGCTCCATGTTCAGGCAGTGAGCCATTTCTCAATTGGCTTTCAAAACTGCATGGTCTAGCCAACTAGATGCTTAAAGGTACAAATCTCAGAAGATGGCCACACCACACTGAATGCGCCTGATCTCGTCTGATCTCAGAAGCAGTGTCGGGCCTAGTTAGTACCTGGATGGGAGACCGCCTGGGAATACCAGGTGCTGTAGGCTTTTTTGTGCTCCATGTTCAGGCAGTGAGCCATTTCTCAATTGGCTTTCAAAACTGCATGGTCTAGCCAACTAGATGCTTAAAGGTACAAATCTCAGAAGGCCCAGAACCTACGGCCACACCACACTGATTGTGCCTGATCTCGTCTGATCTCAGAAGCTAAGCAGTGTCAGGCTTAGTTAGTACCTGGATGGGAGACCGCCTGGGAATACCAGGTGCTGTAGGCTTTTTTGTGCTCTATGATTAGTAATTGTGCCACTTCTCAATTTCTTTTTAAATTTGCTTATGATTCCAAAATAAATGTATCCCTTTTAATAGCGGAAATGTTGGACAACAACATGAGGGCTGGCGCTACCTATTTACATAAAATTAACATACGGGTAGTGTGTTCATGGGTAATAAATCTACCTTCACATGTAATGCAGTTCAGAGAATATTGAGTCCATAAAGAGTCTTGAAAGAAAGCCATGGTTGTGTTGGTTGTTCTCTCCAACTCCCTGCAACAGAAACAGGATGGATGGAGTAAAGTTATCCTACCAGACATAGGAGTCCTGAATGGGCCCACAAGTCTTATATATCTCGCCTGATCGAGCCTGATCGGGTGATGAGCGTGGTATCATGTTGCAAGTGGCTTTATGGCTTAGCTTACTAACTGTAAATGCATAAGAGTAATACTCTTAGCATTTCTCAATTTTAGGGCTACACCACAATGAATGCGCCCGATCTCGGAAGCTAAGCAGTTTCGGGCCTAGTTAGTACCTGGATGGGAGACCGCCTGGGAATGCCAGGTGCTGTAGGCTTTTTTGTGCTCCATGTTCAGGCAGTGAGCCATTTCTCAATTGGCTTTCAAAACTGCATGGTCTAGCCAACTAGATGCTTAAAGGTACAAATCTCAGAAGGCCCAGAGCCTACGGCCACACCACAATGAATGCGCCTGATCTCGTCTGATCTCAGAAGCTAAGCAGTGTCGGGCCTAGTTAGTACCTGGATGGGAGACCGCCTGGGAATACCAGGTGCTGGAGGCTTTTTTGTGCTCCATGTTCAGGCAGTGAGCCATTTCTCAATTGGCTTTCAAAACTGCATGGTCTAGCCAACTAGATGCTTAAAGGTACAAATCTCAGAAGGCCCAGAGCCTACGGCCACACCACACTGAATGTGCCTGATCTCGTCTGATCTCAGAAGCTAAGCAGTGTCGGGCCTAGTTAGTACCTGGATGGGAGACCGCCTGGGAATACCAGGTGCTGTAGGCTTTTTTGTGCTCCATGTTCAGGCAGTGAGCCATTTCTCAATTGGCTTTCAAAACTGCATGGTCTAGCCAACTAGATGCTTAAAGGTACAAATCTCAGAAGGCCCAGAGCCTACGGCAACACCACACTGAATGCGTCTGATCTCAGAAGCTAAGCAGTGTCGGGCCTAGTTAGTACCTGGATGGGAGACCGCCTGGGAATACCAGGTGCTGTAGGCTTTTTTGTGCTCCATGTTCAGGCAGTGAGCCATTTCTCAATTGGCTTTCAAAACTGCATGGTCTAGCCAACTAGATGCTTAAAGGTACAAATCTTAGAAGGCACAGAGCCTACAGCCACACCACGCTGAATGTGCCTGATCTCGTCTGATCTCAGAAGCTAAGCAGTGTCAGGCCTAGTTAGTACCTGGATGGGAGACCGCCTGGGAATACCAGGTGCTGTAGGCTTTTTTGTGCTCTATGATTAGTAATTGTGCCACTTCTCAATTTCTTTTTAAATTTGCTTATGATTCCAAAATAAATGTATCCCTTTTAATAGCGGAAATGTTGGACAACAACATGAGGGCTGGCGCTACCTATTTACATAAAATTAACATACGGGTAGTGTGTTCATGGGTAATAAATCTACCTTCACATGTAATGCAGTTCAGAGAATATTGAGTCCATAAAGAGTCTTGAAAGAAAGCCATGGTTGTGTTGGTTGTTCTCTCCAACTCCCTGCAACAGAAACAGGATGGATGGAGTAAAGTTATCCTACCAGACATAGGAGTCCTGAATGGGCCCACAAGTCTTATATATCTCGCCTGATCGAGCCTGATCGGGTGATGAGCGTGGTATCATGTTGCAAGTGGCTTTATGGCTTAGCTTACTAACTGTAAATGCATAAGAGTAATACTCTTAGCATTTCTCAATTTTAGGGCTACACCACAATGAATGCGCCCGATCTCGGAAGCTAAGCAGTTTCGGGCCTAGTTAGTACCTGGATGGGAGACCGCCTGGGAATGCCAGGTGCTGTAGGCTTTTTTGTGCTCCATGTTCAGGCAGTGAGCCATTTCTCAATTGGCTTTCAAAACTGCATGGTCTAGCCAACTAGATGCTTAAAGGTACAAATCTCAGAAGGCCCAGAGCCTACGGCCACACCACACTGAATGCGCCTGATCTCGTCTGATCTCAGAAGCTAAGCAGTGTCGGGCCTAGTTAGTACCTGGATGGGAGACCGCCTGGGAATACCAGGTGCTGTAGGCTTTTTTGTGCTCCATGTTCAGGCAGTGAGCCATTTCTCAATTGGCTTTCAAAACTGCATGGTCTAGCCAACTAGATGCTTAAAGGTACAAATCTCAGAAGGCCCAGAGCCTACGGCCACACCACACTGAATGTGCCTGATCTCGTCTGATCTCAGAAGCTAAGCAGTGTCGGGCCTAGTTAGTACCTGGATGGGAGACCGCCTGGGAATACCAGGTGCTGTAGGCTTTTTTGTGCTCTATGATTAGTAATTGTGCCACTTCTCAATTTCTTTTTAATTTTGCTTATGATTCCAAAATAAATGTATCCCTTTTAATAGCGGAAATGTTGGACAACAACATGAGGGCTGGCGCTACCTATTTACATAAAATTAACATACGGGTAGTGTGTTCATGGGTAATAAATCTACCTTCACATGTAATGCAGTTCAGAGAATATTGAGTCCATTAAGAGTCTTGAAAGAAAGCCATGGTTGTGTTGGTTGTTCTCTCCAACTCCCTGCAACAGAAACAGGATGGATGGAGTAAAGTTATCCTACCAGACATAGGAGTCCTGAATGGGCCCACAAGTCTTATATATCTCGCCTGATCGGGTGATGAGCGTGGTATCATGTTGCAAGTGGCTTTATGGCTTAGCTTACTAACTGTAAATGCATAAGAGTAATACTCTTAGCATTTCTCAATTTTAGGGCTACACCACAATGAATGCGCCCGATCTCGGAAGCTAAGCAGTTTCGGGCCTAGTTAGTACCTGGATGGGAGACCGCCTGGGAATACCAGGTGCTGTAGGCTTTTTTGTGCTCCATGTTCAGGCAGTGAGCCATTTCTCAATTGGCTTTCAAAACTGCATGGTCTAGCCAACTAGATGCTTAAAGGTACAAATCTCAGAAGGCCCAGAGCCTACGGCCATACCACACTGAATGCGCCTGATCTCGTCTGATCTCAGAAGCTAAGCAGTGTCGGGCCTAGTTAGTACCTGGATGGGAGACCGCCTGGGAATACCAGGTGCTGTAGGCTTTTTTGTGTTCCATGTTCAGGCAGTGAGCCATTTCTCAATTGGCTTTCAAAACTGCATGGTCTAGCCAACTAGATGCTTAAAGGTACAAATCTCAGCAGGCCTAGAGCCTACGGCCACACCACACTGAATGTGCCTGATCTCGTCTGATCTCAGAAGCTAAGCAGTGTCAGGCCTAGTTAGTACCTGGATGGGAGACCGCCTGGGAATACCAGGTGCTGTAGGCTTTTTTGTGCTCCATGTTCAGGCAGTGAGCCATTTCTCAATTGGCTTTCAAAACTGCATGGTCTAGCCAACTAGATGCTTAAAGGTACAAATCTCAGAATGCCCAGAGCCTACGGCCACACCACACTGAATGCGCCTGATCTCGTCTGATCTCAGAAGCTAAGCAGTGTCGGGCCTAGTTAGTACCTGGATGGGAGACCGCCTGGGAATACCAGGTGCTGTAGGCTTTTTTGTGCTCCATGTTCAGGCAGTGAGCCATTTCTCAATTGGCTTTCAAAACTGCATGGTCTAGCCAACTAGATGCTTAAAGGTACAAATCTCAGAAGGCCCAGAGCCTACGGCCACACCACACTGAATGCGTCTGATCTCAGAAGCTAAGCAGTGTCGGGCCTAGTTAGTACCTGGATGGGAGACCGCCTGGGAATACCAGGTTCTGTAGGCTTTTTTGTGCTCTATGATTAGTAATTGTGCCACTTCTCAATTTCTTTTTAAATTTGCTTATGATTCCAAAATAAATGTATCCCTTTTAATAGCGGAAATGTTGGACAACAACATGAGGGCTGGCGCTACCTATTTACATAAAATTAACATACGGGTAGTGTGTTCATGGGTAATAAATCTACCTTCACATGTAATGCAGTTCAGAGAATATTGAGTCCATAAAGAGTCTTGAAAGAAAGCCATGGTTGTGTTGGTTGTTCTCTCCAACTCCCTGCAACAGAAACAGGATGGATGGAGTAAAGTTATCCAACCAGACATAGGAGTCCTGAATGGGCCCACAAGTCTTATATATCTCGCCTGATCGAGCCTGATCCAGCGCTGATCGGGTGATGAGCGTGGTATCATGTTGCAAGTGGCTTTATGGCTTAGTTTACTAACTGTAAATGCAAAAGAGTAATACTCTTAGCATTTCTCAATTTTAGGGCTACACCACAATGAATGCCCCGATCTCGGAAGCTAAGCAGTTTCGGGCCTAGTTAGTACCTGGATGGGAGACCGCCTGGGAATACCAGGTGCTGTAGGCTTTTTTGTGCTCCATGTTCAGGCAGTGAGCCATTTCTCAATTGGCTTTCAAAACTGCATGGTCTAGCCAACTAGATGCTTAAAGGTACAAATCTCAGAAGGCCCAGAGCCTCCGGCCACACCACACTGAATGCGCCTGATCTCGTCTGATCTCAGAAGCTAAGCAGTGTCGGGCCTAGTTAGTACCTGGATGGGAGACGGCCTGGGAATACCAGGTGTTGTAGGCTTTTTTGTGCTCCATGTTCAGGCAGTGAGCCATTTCTCAATTGGCTTTCAAAACTGCATGGTCTAGCCAAATAGATGCTTAAAGGTACAAATCTCAGAAGGCCCAGAGCCTACGGCCACACCACACTGAATGTGCCTGATCTCATCTGATCTCAGAAGCTAAGCAGTGTCGGGCCTAGTTAGTACCTGGATGGGAGACCGCCTGGGAATACCAGGTGCTGTAGGCTTTTTTGTGCTCCATGTTCAGGCAGTGAGCCATTTCTCAATTGGCTTTCAAAACTGCATGGTCTAGCCAACTAGATGCTTAAAGGTACAAATCTCAGAATGCCCAGAGCCTCCGGCCACACCACACTGAATGCGCCTGATCTCGTCTGATCTCAGAAGCTAAGCAGTGTCGGGCCTAGTTAGTACCTGGATGGGAGACCGCCTGGGAATACCAGGTGCTGTAGGCTTTTTTGTGCTCCATGTTCAGGCAGTGAGCCATTTCTCAATTGGCTTTCAAAACTGCATGGTCTAGCCAACTAGATGCTTAAAGGTACAAATCTCAGAAGGCCCAGAGCCTACGGCCACACCACACTGAATGCATCTGATCTCAGAAGCTAAGCAGTGTCAGGCCTAGTTAGTACCTGGATGGGAGGCCGCCTGGGAATACCAGGTGCTGTAGGCTTTTTTGTGCTCCATGTTCAGGCAGTGAGCCATTTCTCAATTGGCTTTCAAAACTGCATGGTCTAGCCAACTAGATGCTTAAAGGTACAAATCTCAGAAGGCCCAGAGCCTACGGCCACACCACACTGAATGCGCCTGATCTCGTCTGATCTCAGAAGCTAAGCAGTGTCGGGCCTAGTTAGTACCTGGATGGGAGACCACCTGGGAATACCAGGTTCTTTAGGCTTTTTTGTGCTCTATGATTAGTAATTGTGCCATTTCTCAATTTCTTTTTAAATTTGCTTATGATTCCAAAATAAATGTATCCCTTTTAATAGCGGAAATGTTGGACAACAACATGAGGGCTGGCGCTACCTATTTACATAAAATTAACATACGGGTAGTGTGTTCATGGGTAATAAATCTACCTTCACATGTAATGCAGTTCAGAGAATATTGAGTCCATAAAGAGTCTTGAAAGAAAGCCATGGTTGTGTTGGTTGTTCTCTCCAACTCCCTGCAACAGAAACAGGATGGATGGAGTAAAGTTATCCAACCAGACATAGGAGTCCTGAATGGGCCCACAAGTCTTATATATCTCGCCTGATCGAGCCTGATCCAGCGCTGATCGGGTGATGAGCGTGGTATCATGTTGCAAGTGGCTTTATGGCTTAGCTTACTAACTGTAAATGCAAAAGAGTAATACTCTTAGCATTTCTCAATTTTAGGGCTACACCACAATGAATGCGCCCGATCTCGGAAGCTAAGCAGTTTCGGGCCTAGTTAGTACCTGGATGGGAGACCGCCTGGGAATACCAGGTGCTGTAGGCTTTTTTGTGCTCCATGTTCAGGCAGTGAGCCATTTCTCAATTGGCTTTCAAAACTGCATGGTCTAGCCAACTAGATGCTTAAAGGTACAAATCTCAGAAGTCCCAGAGCCTACGGCCACACCACACTGAATGCGCCTGATCTCGTCTGATCTCAGAAGCTAAGCAGTGTCGGGCCTAGTTAGTACCTGGATGGGAGACCGCCTGGGAATACCAGGTTCTGTAGGCTTTTTTGTGCTCTATGATTAGTAATTGTGCCACTTCTCAATTTCTTTTTAAATTTGCTTATGATTCCAAAATAAATGTATCCCTTTTAATAGCGGAAATGTTGGACAACAACATGAGGGCTGGCGCTACCTATTTACATAAAATTAACATACGGGTAGTGTGTTCATGGGTAATAAATCTACCTTCACATGTAATGCAGTTCAGAGAATATTGAGTCCATAAAGAGTCTTGAAAGAAAGCCATGGTTGTGTTGGTTGTTCTCTCCAACTCCCTGCAACAGAAACAGGATGGATGGAGTAAAGTTATCCAACCAGACATAGGAGTCCTGAATGGGCCCACAAGTCTTATATATCTCGCCTGATCGAGCGCTGATCGGGTGATGAGCGTGGTATCATGTTGCAAGTGGCTTTATGGCTTAGCTTACTAACTGTAAATGCAAAAGAGTAATACTCTTAGCATTTCTCAGTTTTAGGGCTACACCACAATGAATGCGCCCGATCTCGGAAGCTAAGCAGTTTCGGGCATAGTTAGTACTGGATGGGAGACCGCCTGGGAATACCAGGTGCTGTAGGCTTTTTTGTGCTCCATGTTCAGGCAGTGAGCCATTTCTCAATTGGCTTTCAAAACTGCAGGGTCTAGCCAACTAGATGCTTAAAGGTACAAATCTCAGAAGGCCCAGACCCTACGGCCACACCACACTGAATGCGCCTGATCTCGTCTGATCTCAGAAGCTAAGCAGTGTCGGGCCTAGTTAGTAGCTGGATGGGAGACCGCCTGGGAATACCAGGTGCTGTAGGCTTTTTTGTGCTCCATGTTCAGGCAGTGAGCCATTTCTCAATTGGCTTTCAAAACTGCATGGTCTAGCCAACTAGATGCTTAAAGGTACAAATCTTAGAAGGCCCAGAGCCTACGGCCACACCACACTGAATGCGCCTGATCTC
This sequence comes from Ambystoma mexicanum, assembly GCF_040938575.1. Classification (NCBI taxonomy): domain Eukaryota; kingdom Metazoa; phylum Chordata; class Amphibia; order Caudata; family Ambystomatidae; genus Ambystoma; species Ambystoma mexicanum. Next base: position 521,947,811 of record NC_090932.1, read on the forward strand.
GTCTGATCTCAGAAGCTAAGCAGTGTCGGGCCTAGTTAGTACCTGGATGGGAGATCGCCTGGGAATACCAGGTGCTGTAAGCTTTTTTGTGCTCCATGTTCAGGCAGTGAGCCATTTCTCAATTGGCTTTCAAAACTGCATGGTCTAGCCAACTAGATGCTTAAAGGTACAAATCTCAGAAGGCCCAGAGCCTACGGCCACACCACACTGAATGTGCCTGATCTCGTCTGATCTCAGAAGCTAAGCAGTGTCGGGCCTAGTTAGTACCTGGATGGGAGACCGCCTGGGAATACCAGGTGCTGTAGGCTTTTTTGTGCTCTATGATTAGTAATTGTGCCACTTCTCAATTTCTTTTTAATTTTGCTTATGATTCCAAAATAAATGTATCCCTTTTAATAGCGGAAATGTTGGACAACAACATGAGGGCTGGCGCTACCTATTTACATAAAATTAACATACGGGTAGTGTGTTCATGGGTAATAAATCTACCTTCACATGTAATGCAGTTCAGAGAATATTGAGTCCATAAAGAGTCTTGAAAGAAAGCCATGGTTGTGTTGGTTGTTCTCTCCAACTCCCTGCAACAGAAACAGGATGGATGGAGTAAAGTTATCCTACCAGACATAGGAGTCCTGAATGGGCCCACAAGTCTTATATATCTCGCCTGATCGGGTGATGAGCGTGGTATCATGTTGCAAGTGGCTTTATGGCTTAGCTTACTAACTGTAAATGCATAAGAGTAATACTCTTAGCATTTCTCAATTTTAGGGCTACACCACAATGAATGCGCCCGATCTCGGAAGCTAAGCAGTTTCGGGCCTAGTTAGTACCTGGATGGGAGACCGCCTGGGAATACCAGGTGCTGTAGGCTTTTTTGTGCTCCATGTTCAGGCAGTGAGCCATTTCTCAATTGGCTTTCAAAACTGCATGGTCTAGCCAACTAGATGCTTAAAGGTACAAATCTCAGAAGGCCCAGAGCCTACGGCCATACCACACTGAATGCGCCTGATCTCGTCTGATCTCAGAAGCCAAGCAGTGTCGGGCCTAGTTAGTACCTGGATGGGAGACCGCCTGGGAATACCAGGTGCTGTAGGCTTTTTTGTGTTCCATGTTCAGGCAGTGAGCCATTTCTCAATTGGCTTTCAAAACTGCATGGTCTAGCCAACTAGATGCTTAAAGGTACAAATCTCAGCAGGCCTAGAGCCTACGGCCACACCACACTGAATGTGCCTGATCTCGTCTGATCTCAGAAGCTAAGCAGTGTCAGGCCTAGTTAGTACCTGGATGGGAGACCGCCTGGGAATACCAGGTGCTGTAGGCTTTTTTGTGCTCCATGTTCAGGCAGTGAGCCATTTCTCAATTGGCTTTCAAAACTGCATGGTCTAGCCAACTAGATGCTTAAAGGTACAAATCTCAGAATGCCCAGAGCCTACGGCCACACCACACTGAATGCGCCTGATCTCGTCTGATCTCAGAAGCTAAGCAGTGTCGGGCCTAGTTAGTACCTGGATGGGAGACCGCCTGGGAATACCAGGTGCTGTAGGCTTTTTTGTGCTCCATGTTCAGGCAGTGAGCCATTTCTCAATTGGCTTTCAAAACTGCATGGTCTAGCCAACTAGATGCTTAAAGGTACAAATCTCAGAAGGCCCAGAGCCTACGGCCACACCACACTGAATGCGTCTGATCTCAGAAGCTAAGCAGTGTCGGGCCTAGTTAGTACCTGGATGGGAGACCGCCTGGGAATACCAGGTTCTGTAGGCTTTTTTGTGCTCTATGATTAGTAATTGTGCCACTTCTCAATTTCTTTTTAAATTTGCTTATGATTCCAAAATAAATGTATCCCTTTTAATAGCGGAAATGTTGGACAACAACATGAGGGCTGGCGCTACCTATTTACATAAAATTAACATACGGGTAGTGTGTTCATGGGTAATAAATCTACCTTCACATGTAATGCAGTTCAGAGAATATTGAGTCCATAAAGAGTCTTGAAAGAAAGCCATGGTTGTGTTGGTTGTTCTCTCCAACTCCCTGCAACAGAAACAGGATGGATGGAGTAAAGTTATCCAACCAGACATAGGAGTCCTGAATGGGCCCACAAGTCTTATATATCTCGCCTGATCGAGCCTGATCCAGCGCTGATCGGGTGATGAGCGTGGTATCATGTTGCAAGTGGCTTTATGGCTTAGTTTACTAACTGTAAATGCAAAAGAGTAATACTCTTAGCATTTCTCAATTTTAGGGCTACACCACAATGAATGCCCCGATCTCGGAAGCTAAGCAGTTTCGGGCCTAGTTAGTACCTGGATGGGAGACCGCCTGGGAATACCAGGTGCTGTAGGCTTTTTTGTGCTCCATGTTCAGGCAGTGAGCCATTTCTCAATTGGCTTTCAAAACTGCATGGTCTAGCCAACTAGATGCTTAAAGGTACAAATCTCAGAAGGCCCAGAGCCTCCGGCCACACCACACTGAATGCGCCTGATCTCGTCTGATCTCAGAAGCTAAGCAGTGTCGGGCCTAGTTAGTACCTGGATGGGAGACGGCCTGGGAATACCAGGTGTTGTAGGCTTTTTTGTGCTCCATGTTCAGGCAGTGAGCCATTTCTCAATTGGCTTTCAAAACTGCATGGTCTAGCCAACTAGATGCTTAAAGGTACAAATCTCAGAAGGCCCAGAGCCTACGGCCACACCACACTGAATGTGCCTGATCTCATCTGATCTCAGAAGCTAAGCAGTGTCGGGCCTAGTTAGTACCTGGATGGGAGACCGCCTGGGAATACCAGGTGCTGTAGGCTTTTTTGTGCTCCATGTTCAGGCAGTGAGCCATTTCTCAATTGGCTTTCAAAACTGCATGGTCTAGCCAACTAGATGCTTAAAGGTACAAATCTCAGAATGCCCAGAGCCTCCGGCCACACCACACTGAATGCGCCTGATCTCGTCTGATCTCAGAAGCTAAGCAGTGTCGGGCCTAGTTAGTACCTGGATGGGAGACCGCCTGGGAATACCAGGTGCTGTAGGCTTTTTTGTGCTCCATGTTCAGGCAGTGAGCCATTTCTCAATTGGCTTTCAAAACTGCATGGTCTAGCCAACTAGATGCTTAAAGGTACAAATCTCAGAAGGCCCAGAGCCTACGGCCACACCACACTGAATGCATCTGATCTCAGAAGCTAAGCAGTGTCAGGCCTAGTTAGTACCTGGATGGGAGGCCGCCTGGGAATACCAGGTGCTGTAGGCTTTTTTGTGCTCCATGTTCAGGCAGTGAGCCATTTCTCAATTGGCTTTCAAAACTGCATGGTCTAGCCAACTAGATGCTTAAAGGTACAAATCTCAGAAGGCCCAGAGCCTACGGCCACACCACACTGAATGCGCCTGATCTCGTCTGATCTCAGAAGCTAAGCAGTGTCGGGCCTAGTTAGTACCTGGATGGGAGACCACCTGGGAATACCAGGTTCTTTAGGCTTTTTTGTGCTCTATGATTAGTAATTGTGCCATTTCTCAATTTCTTTTTAAATTTGCTTATGATTCCAAAATAAATGTATCCCTTTTAATAGCGGAAATGTTGGACAACAACATGAGGGCTGGCGCTACCTATTTACATAAAATTAACATACGGGTAGTGTGTTCATGGGTAATAAATCTACCTTCACATGTAATGCAGTTCAGAGAATATTGAGTCCATAAAGAGTCTTGAAAGAAAGCCATGGTTGTGTTGGCTGTTCTCTCCAACTCCCTGCAACAGAAACAGGATGGATGGAGTAAAGTTATCCAACCAGACATAGGAGTCCTGAATGGGCCCACAAGTCTTATATATCTCGCCTGATCGAGCCTGATCCAGCGCTGATCGGGTGATGAGCGTGGTATCATGTTGCAAGTGGCTTTATGGCTTAGCTTACTAACTGTAAATGCAAAAGAGTAATACTCTTAGCATTTCTCAATTTTAGGGCTACACCACAATGAATGCGCCCGATCTCGGAAGCTAAGCAGTTTCGGGCCTAGTTAGTACCTGGATGGGAGACCGCCTGGGAATACCAGGTGCTGTAGGCTTTTTTGTGCTCCATGTTCAGGCAGTGAGCCATTTCTCAATTGGCTTTCAAAACTGCATGGTCTAGCCAACTAGATGCTTAAAGGTACAAATCTCAGAAGGCCCAGAGCCTACGGCCACACCACACTGAATGCGCCTGATCTCGTCTGATCTCAGAAGCTAAGCAGTGTCGGGCCTAGTTAGTACCTGGATGGGAGACCGCCTGGGAATACCAGGTTCTGTAGGCTTTTTTGTGCTCTATGATTAGTAATTGTGCCACTTCTCAATTTCTTTTTAAATTTGCTTATGATTCCAAAATAAATGTATCCCTTTTAATAGCGGAAATGTTGGACAACAACATGAGGGCTGGCGCTACCTATTTACATAAAATTAACATACGGGTAGTGTGTTCATGGGTAATAAATCTACCTTCACATGTAATGCAGTTCAGAGAATATTGAGTCCATAAAGAGTCTTGAAAGAAAGCCATGGTTGTGTTGGTTGTTCTCTCCAACTCCCTGCAACAGAAACAGGATGGATGGAGTAAAGTTATCCAACCAGACATAGGAGTCCTGAATGGGCCCACAAGTCTTATATATCTCGCCTGATCGAGCGCTGATCGGGTGATGAGCGTGGTATCATGTTGCAAGTGGCTTTATGGCTTAGCTTACTAACTGTAAATGCAAAAGAGTAATACTCTTAGCATTTCTCAATTTTAGGGCTACACCACAATGAATGCGCCCGATCTCGGAAGCTAAGCAGTTTCGGGCATAGTTAGTACTGGATGGGAGACCGCCTGGGAATACCAGGTGCTGTAGGCTTTTTTGTGCTCCATGTTCAGGCAGTGAGCCATTTCTCAATTGGCTTTCAAAACTGCAGGGTCTAGCCAACTAGATGCTTAAAGGTACAAATCTCAGAAGGCCCAGAGCCTACGGCCACACCACACTGAATGCGCCTGATCTCGTCTGATCTCAGAAGCTAAGCAGTGTCGGGCCTAGTTAGTAGCTGGATGGGAGACCGCCTGGGAATACCAGGTGCTGTAGGCTTTTTTGTGCTCCATGTTCAGGCAGTGAGCCATTTCTCAATTGGCTTTCAAAACTGCATGGTCTAGCCAACTAGATGCTTAAAGGTACAAATCTTAGAAGGCCCAGAGCCTACGGCCACACCACACTGAATGCGCCTGATCTCGTCTGATCTCAGAAGCTAAGCAGTGTCGGGCCTAGTTAGTACCTGGATGGGAGATCGCCTGGGAATACCAGGTGCTGTAAGCTTTTTTGTGCTCCATGTTCAGGCAGTGAGCCATTTCTCAATTGGCTTTCAAAACTGCATGGTCTAGCCAACTAGATGCTTAAAGGTACAAATCTCAGAAGGCCCAGAGCCTACGGCCACACCACACTGAATGCGCCTGATCTCGTCTGATCTCAGAAGCTAAGCAGTGTCGGGCCTAGTTAGTACCTGGATGGGAGACCGCCTGGGAATACCAGGTGCTGTAGGCTTTTTTGTGCTCCATGTTCAGGCAGTGAGCCATTTCTCAATTGGCTTTCAAAACTGCATGGTCTAGCCAACTAGATGCTTAAAGGTACAAATCTCAGAAGGCCCAGAGCCTGCTGCCACACCACACTGAATGCGCCTGATCTCATCTGATCTCAGAAGCTAAGCAGTGTCGGGCCTAGTTAGTACCTGGATGGGAGACCGCCTGGGAATACCAGGTTCTGTAGGCTTTTTTGTGCTCTATGATTAGTAATTGTGCCACTTCTCAATTTCTTTTTAAATTTGCTTATGATTCCAAAATAAATGTATCCCTTTTAATAGCGGAAATGTTGGACAACAACATGAGGGCTGGCGCTACCTATTTACATAAAATTAACATACGGGTAGTGTGTTCATTGGTAATAAATCTAACTTCACATGTAATGCAGTTCAGAGAATATTGAGTCCATAAAGAGTCTTGAAAGAAAGCCATGGTTGTGTTGGTTGTTCTCTCCAACTCCCTGCAACAGAAACAGGATGGATGGAGTAAAGTTATCCAACCAGACATAGGAGTCCTGAATGGGCACACAAGTCTTATATATCTCGCCTGATCGAGCCTGATCCAGCGCTGATCGGGTGATGAGCGTGGTATCATGTTGCAAGTGGCTTTATGGCTTAGCTTACTAACTGTAAATGCAAAAGAGTAATACTCTTAGCATTTCTCAATTTTAGGGCTACACCACAATGAATGCGCCCGATCTCGGAAGCTAAGCAGTTTCGGGCCTAGTTAGTACCTGGATGGGAGACCGCCTGGGAATACCAGGTGCTGTAGGCTTTTTTGTGCTCCATGTTCAGGCAGTGAGCGATTTCTCAATTGGCTTTCAAAACTGCATGGTCTAGCCAACTAGATGCTTAAAGGTACAAATCTCAGAAAGCCCAGAGCCTACGGCCACACCACACTGAATGCGCCTGATCTCGTCTGATCTCAGAAGCTAAGCAGTGTCGGGCCTAGTTAGTACATGGATGGGAGACCGCCTGGGAATACCAGGTGCTGTAGGCTTTTTTGTGCTCCATGTTCAGGCAGTGAGCCATTTCTCAATTGGCTTTCAAAATTGCATGGTCTAGCCAACTAGATGCTTAAAGGTACAAATCTCAGAAGGCTCAGAGCCTATGGCCACACCACACCGAATGTGCCTGATCTCGTCTGATCTCAGAAGCTAAGTAGTGTCGGGCCTAGTTAGTACCTGGATGGGAGACCGCCTGGGAATACCAGGTTCTGTAGGCTTTTTTGTGCTCTATGATTAGTAATTGTGCCACTTCTCAATTTCTTTTTAAATTTGCTTATGATTCCAAAATAAATGTATCCCTTTTAATAGCGGAAATGTTGGACAACAACATGAGGGCTGGCGCTACCTATTTACATAAAATTAACATACGGGTAGTTTGTTCATGGGTAATAAATCTACTTTCACATGTAATGCAGTTCAGAGAATATTGAGTCCATAAAGAGTCTTGAAAGAAAGCCATGGTTGTGTTGGTTGTTCTCTCCAACTCCCTGCAACAGAAACAGGATGGATGGAGTAAAGTTATCCAACCAGACATAGGAGTCCTGAATGGGCCCACAAGTCTTATATATCTCGCCTGATCGAGCCTGATCGAGCGCTGATCGGGTGATGAGCGGGGTATCATGTTGCAAGTGGCTTTACGGCTTAGCTTACTAACTGTAAATGCATAAGAGTAATACGCTTAGCATTTCTCAATTTTAGGGCTACACCACAATGAATGCGCCCGATCTCGGAAGCTAAGCAGTTTCGGGCCTAGTTAGTACCTGGATGGGAGACCGCCTGGGAATACCAGGTGCTGTAGGCTTTTTTGTGCTCCATGTTCAGGCAGTGAGCCATTTCTCAATTGGCTTTCAAAACTGCATGGTCTAGAAAACTAGATGCTTAAAGGTACAAATCTCAGAAGGCCCAGAGCCTACGGCCACACCACACTGAATGCGCCTGATCTTGTCTGATCTCAGAAGCTAAGCAGTGTTGTGCCTAGTTAGTACCTGGATGGGAGACCGCCTGGGAATACCAGGTGCTGTAGGCTTTTTTGTGCTCCATGTTCAGGCAGTGAGCCATTTCTCAATTGGCTTTCAAAACTGCATGGTCTAGCCAACTAGATGCTTAAAGGTACAAATCTCAGAAGGCCCAGAGCCTACGGCCACACCACACTGAATGCGCCTGATCGCGTCTGATCTCAGAAGCTAAGCCGTGTCGGGCCTAGTTAGTACCTGGATGGGAGACCGCCTGGGAATACCAGGTGCTGTAGGCTTTTTTGTGCTCCATGTTCAGGCAGTGAGCCATTTCTCAATTGGCTTTCAAAACTGCATGGTCTAGCCAACTAGATGCTTAAAGGTACAAATCTCAGAAGGCCCAGAGCCTACGGCCACACCACACTGAATGCGCCTGATCTCGTCTGATCTCAGAAGCTAAGCAGTGTCGGGCCTAGTTAGTACCTGGATGGGAGACCGCCTGGGAATACCAGGTGCTGTAGGCTTTTTTGTGCTCCATGTTCAGGCAGTGAGCCATTTCTCAATTGGCTTTCAAAACTGCATGGTCTAGCCAACTAGATGCTTAAAGGTACAAATCTCAGAAGGCCCAGAGCCTACGGCCACACCACACTGAATGCGCCTGATCTTGTCTGATCTCAGAAGCTAAGCAGTGTCGGGCCTAGTTAGTACCTGGATGGGAGACCGCCTGGGAATACCAGGTTCTGTAGGCTTTTTTGTGCTCTATGATTAGTAATTGTGCCACTTCTCAATTTCTTTTTAAATTTGCTTATGATTCCAAAATAAATGTATCCCTTTTAATAGCGGAAATGTTGGACAACAACATGAGGGCTGGCGCTACCTATTTACATAAAATTAACATACGGGTAGTGTGTTCATGGGTAATAAATCTACCTTCACATGTAATGCAGTTCAGAGAATATTGAGTCCATAAAGAGTCTTGAAAGAAAGCCATGGTTGTGTTGGTTGTTCTCTCCAACTCCCTGCAACAGAAACAGGATGGATGGAGTAAAGTTATCCAACCAGACATAGGAGTCCTGAATGGGCCCACAAGTCTTATATATCTCGCCTGATCGAGCCTGATCCAGCGCTGATCGGGTGATGAGCGTGGTATCATGTTGCAAGTGGCTTTATGGCTTAGCTTACTAACTGTAAATGCATAAGAGTAATACTCTTAGCATTTCTCAATTTTAGGGCTACACCACAATGAATGCCCCCGATCTCGGAAGCTAAGCAGTTTCGGGCCTAGTTAGTACCTGGATGGGAGACCGCCTTGGAATACCAAGTGCTGTAGGCTTTTTTGTGCTCCATGTTCAGGCAGTGAGCCATTTCTCAATTGTCTTTCAAAACTGCATGGTCTAGCCAACTAGATGCTTAAAGGTACAAATCTCAGAAGGCCCAGAGCCTACGGCCACACCACACTGAATGCGCCTGATCTCATCTGATCTCAGAAGCTAAGCAGTGTCGGGCCTAGTTAGTACCTGGATGGGAGACCACCTGGGAATACCAGGTGCTGTAGGCTTTTTTGTGCTCCATGTTCAGGCAGTGAGCCATTTCTCAATTGGCTTTCAAAACTGCATGGTCTAGCCAACTAGATGCTTAAAGGTACAAATTTCAGAACGCCCAGAGCCTACGGCCACACCACACTGAATGCGTCTGATTTCAGAAGCTAAGCAGTGTCGGGCCTAGTTAGTACCTGGATGGGAGACCGCCTGGGAATACCAAGTGCTGTAGGCTTTTTTGTGCTCCATGTTCAGGCAGTGAGCCATTTCTCAATTGGCTTTCAAAACTGCATGGTCTAGCCAACTAGATGCTTAAAGGTACAAATCTCAGAAGGCCCAGAACCTACGGCCACACCACACTGAATGCGCCTGATCTCGTCTGATCTCAGAAGCTAAGCAGTGTCGGGCCTAGTTAGTACCTGGATGGGAGACCGCCTGGGAATACCAGGTGCTGTAGGCTTTTTTGTGCTCCATGTTCAGGCAGTGAGCCATTTCTCAATTGGCTTTCAAAACTGCATGGTCTAGCCAACTAGATGCTTAAAGGTACAAATCTCAGAAGGCCCAGAGCCTACGGCCACACCACACTGAATGTGCCTGATCTCATCTGATCTCAGAAGCTAAGCAGTGTCGGGCCTAGTTAGTACCTGGATGGGAGACCGCCTGGGAATACCAAGTGCTGTAGGCTTTTTTGTGCTCCATGTTCAGGCAGTGAGCCATTTCTCAATTGGCTTTCAAAACTGCATGGTCTAGCCAACTAGATGCTTAAAGGTACAAATCGCAGAAGGCCCAGAGCCTATTGCCACACCACACTGAATGCGCCTGATCTCGTCTGATCTCAGAAGCTAAGCAGTGTCGGGCCTAGTTAGTACCTGGATGGGAGACCGCCTGGGAATACCAGGTGCTGTAGGCTTTTTTGTGCTCCATGTTCAGGCAGTGAGCCATTTCTCAATTGGCTTTCAAAACTGCATGGTCTAGCCAACTAGATGCTTAAAGGTACAAATCTCAGAAGGCCCAGAGCCTAAGGCCACACCACACTGAATGCGCCTGATCTCATCTGATCTCAGAAGCTAAGCAGTGTCGGGCCTAGTTAGTACCTGGATGGGAGACCGCCTGGGAATACCAGGTTCTGTAGGCTTTTTTGTGCTCTATGATTAGTAATTGTGCCACTTCTCAATTTCTTTTTAAATTTGCTTATGATTCCAAAATAAATGTATCCCTTTTAATAGCGGAAATGTTGGACAACAACATGAGGGCTGGCGCTACCTATTTACATAAAATTAACATACGGGTAGTGTGTTCATGGGTAATAAATCTACCTTCACATGTAATGCAGTTCAGAGAATATTGAGTCCATAAAGAGTCTTGAAAGAAAGCCATGGTTGTGTTGGTTGTTCTCTCCAACTCCCTGCAACAGAAACAGGATGGATGGAGTAAAGTTATCCTACCAGACATAGGAGTCCTGAATGGGCCCACAAGTCTTATATATCTCGCCTGATCGAGCCTGATCGGGTGATGAGCGTGGTATCATGTTGCAAGTGGCTTTATGGCTTAGCTTACTAACTGTAAATGCAAAAGAGTAATACTCTTAGCATTTCTCCATTTTAGGGCTACACCACAATGAATGCGCCCGATCTCGGAAGCTAAGCAGTTTCGGGCCTAGTTAGTACCTGGATGGGAGACCGCCTGGGAATACCAGGTACTGTAGGCTTTTTTGTGCTCCATGTTCAGGCAGTGAGCCATTTCTCAATTGGCTTTCAAAACTGCATGGTCTAGCCAACTAGATGCTTAAAGGTACAAATCTCAGAAGGCCCAGAGCCTACGGCCACACCACACTGAATGCGCCTGATCTCATCTGATCTCAGAAGCTAAGCAGTGTCGGGCCTAGTTAGTACCTGGATGGGAGACCACCTGGGAATACCAGGTGCTGTAGGCTTTTTTGTGCTCCATGTTCAGGCAGTGAGCCATTTCTCAATTGGCTTTCAAAACTGCATGGTCTAGCCAACTAGATGCTTAAAGGTACAAATTTCAGAAAGCCCAGAGCCTATGGCCACACCACACTGAATGCGTCTGATCTCAGAAGCTAAGCAGTGTCGGGCCTAGTTAGTACCTGAATGGGAGACCGCCTGGGAATACCAGGTGCTGTAGGCTTTTTTGTGCTCCATGTTCAGGCAGTGAGCCATTTCTCAATTGGCTTTCAAAACTGCATGGTCTAGCCAACTAGATGCTTAAAGGTACAAATCTCAGAAGGCCCAGAGCCTACGGCCACACCACACTGAATGCGCCTGATCTCATCTGATCTCAGAAGCTGAGCAGTGTTGCGCCTAGTTAGTACCTGGATGGGAGACCGCCTGGGAATACCAGGTTCTGTAGGCGTTTTTGTGCTCTATGATTAGTAATTGTGCCACTTCTCAATTTCTTTTTAAATTTGCTTATGATTCCAAAATAAATGTATCCTTTTTAATAGCGGAAATGTTGGACAACAACATGAGGGCTGGCGCTACCTATTTACATAAAATTAACATACGGGTAGTGTGTTCATGGGTAATAAATCTACCTTCACATGTAATGCAGTTCAGAGAATATTGAGTGTCTTGAAAGAAAGCCATGGTTGTGTTGGTTGTTCTCTCCAACTCCCTGCAACAGAAACAGGATGGATGGAGTAAAGTTATCCTACCAGACATAGGAGTCCTGAATGGGCCCACAAGTCTTATATATCTCGCCTGATCGAGCCTGATCGGGTGATGAGCGTGGTATCATGTTGCAAGTGGCTTTATGGCTTAGCTTACTAACTGTAAATGCATAAGAGTAATACTCTTAGCATTTCTCAATTTTAGGGCTACACCACAATGAATGCGCCCGATCTCGGAAGCTAAGCAGTTTCGGGCCTAGTTAGTACCTGGATGGGAGACCGCCTGGGAATACCAGGTGCTGTAGGCTTTTTTGTGCTCCATGTTCAGGCAGTGAGCCATTTCTCAATTGGCTTTCAAAACTGCATGGTCTAGCCAACTACATGCTTAAAGGTACAAATCTCAGAAGGCCCAGAGCCTACGGCCACACCACACTGAATGTGCCTGATCTCGTCTGATCTCAGAAGCTAAGCAGTGTCGGGCCTAGTTAGTACCTGGATGGGAGACCGCCTGGGAATACCAGGTGCTGTAGGCTTTTTTGTGCTCTATGATTAGTAATTGTGCCACTTCTCAATTTCTTTTTAATTTTGCTTATGATTCCAAAATAAATGTATCCCTTTTAATAGCGGAAATGTTGGACAACAACATGAGGGCTGGCGCTACCTATTTACATAAAATTAACATACGGGTAGTGTGTTCATGGGTAATAAATCTACCTTCACATGTAATGCAGTTCAGAGAATATTGAGTCCATAAAGAGTCTTGAAAGAAAGCCATGGTTGTGTTGGTTGTTCTCTCCAACTCCCTGCAACAGAAACAGGATGGATGGAGTAAAGTTATCCTACCAGACATAGGAGTCCTGAATGGGCCCACAAGTCTTATATATCTCGCCTGATCGGGTGATGAGCGTGGTATCATGTTGCAAGTGGCTTTATGGCTTAGCTTACTAACTGTAAATGCATAAGAGTAATACTCTTAGCATTTCTCAATTTTAGGGCTACACCACAATGAATGCGCCCGATCTTGGAAGCTAAGCAGTTTCGGGCCTAGTTAGTACCTGGATGGGAGACCGCCTGGGAATACCAGGTGCTGTAGGCTTTTTTGTGCTCCATGTTCAGGCAGTGAGCCATTTCTCAATTGGCTTTCAAAACTGCATGGTCTAGCCAACTAGATGCTTAAAGGTACAAATCTCAGAAGGCCCAGAGCCTACGGCCATACCACACTGAATGCGCCTGATCTCGTCTGATCTCAGAAGCTAAGCAGTGTCGGGCCTAGTTAGTACCTGGATGGGAGACCGCCTGGGAATACCAGGTGCTGTAGGCTTTTTTGTGTTCCATGTTCAGGCAGTGAGCCATTTCTCAATTGGCTTTCAAAACTGCATGGTCTAGCCAACTAGATGCTTAAAGGTACAAATCTCAGCAGGCCTAGAGCCTACGGCCACACCACACTGAATGTGCCTGATCTCTTCTGATCTCAGAAGCTAAGCAGTGTCAGGCCTAGTTAGTACCTGGATGGGAGACCGCCTGGGAATACCAGGTGCTGTAGGCTTTTTTGTGCTCCATGTTCAGGCAGTGAGCCATTTCTCAATTGGCTTTCAAAACTGCATGGTCTAGCCAACTAGATGCTTAAAGGTACAAATCTCAGAATGCCCAGAGCCTACGGCCACACCACACTGAATGCGCCTGATCTCGTCTGATCTCAGAAGCTAAGCAGTGTCGGGCCTAGTTAGTACCTGGATGGGAGACCGCCTGGGAATACCAGGTGCTGTAGGCTTTTTTGTGCTCCATGTTCAGGCAGTGAGCCATTTCTCAATTGGCTTTCAAAACTGCATGGTCTAGCCAACTAGATGCTTAAAGGTACAAATCTCAGAAGGCCCAGAGCCTACGGCCACACCACACTGAATGCGTCTGATCTCAGAAGCTAAGCAGTGTCGGGCCTAGTTAGTACCTGGATGGGAGACCGCCTGGGAATACCAGGTTCTGTAGGCTTTTTTGTGCTCTATGATTAGTAATTGTGCCACTTCTCAATTTCTTTTTAAATTTGCTTATGATTCCAAAATAAATGTATCCCTTTTAATAGCGGAAATGTTGGACAACAACATGAGGGCTGGCGCTACCTATTTACATAAAATTAACATACGGGTAGTGTGTTCATGGGTAATAAATCTACCTTCACATGTAATGCAGTTCAGAGAATATTGAGTCCATAAAGAGTCTTGAAAGAAAGCCATGGTTGTGTTGGTTGTTCTCTCCAACTCCCTGCAACAGAAACAGGATGGATGGAGTAAAGTTATCCAACCAGACATAGGAGTCCTGAATGGGCCCACAAGTCTTATATATCTCGCCTGATCGAGCCTGATCCAGCGCTGATCGGGTGATGAGCGTGGTATCATGTTGCAAGTGGCTTTATGGCTTAGTTTACTAACTGTAAATGCAAAAGAGTAATACTCTTAGCATTTCTCAATTTTAGGGCTACACCACAATGAATGCCCCGATCTCGGAAGCTAAGCAGTTTCGGGCCTAGTTAGTACCTGGATGGGAGACCGCCTGGGAATACCAGGTGCTGTAGGCTTTTTTGTGCTCCATGTTCAGGCAGTGAGCCATTTCTCAATTGGCTTTCAAAACTGCATGGTCTAGCCAACTAGATGCTTAAAGGTACAAATCTCAGAAGGCCCAGAGCCTCCGGCCACACCACACTGAATGCGCCTGATCTCGTCTGATCTCAGAAGCTAAGCAGTGTCGGGCCTAGTTAGTACCTGGATGGGAGACGGCCTGGGAATACCAGGTGTTGTAGGCTTTTTTGTGCTCCATGTTCAGGCAGTGAGCCATTTCTCAATTGGCTTTCAAAACTGCATGGTCTAGCCAACTAGATGCTTAAAGGTACAAATCTCAGAAGGCCCAGAGCCTACGGCCACACCACACTGAATGTGCCTGATCTCATCTGATCTCAGAAGCTAAGCAGTGTCGGGCCTAGTTAGTACCTGGATGGGAGACCGCCTGGGAATACCAGGTGCTGTAGGCTTTTTTGTGCTCCATGTTCAGGCAGTGAGCCATTTCTCAATTGGCTTTCAAAACTGCATGGTCTAGCCAACTAGATGCTTAAAGGTACAAATCTCAGAATGCCCAGAGCCTCCGGCCACACCACACTGAATGCGCCTGATCTCGTCTGATCTCAGAAGCTAAGCAGTGTCGGGCCTAGTTAGTACCTGGATGGGAGACCGCCTGGGAATACCAGGTGCTGTAGGCTTTTTTGTGCTCCATGTTCAGGCAGTGAGCCATTTCTCAATTGGCTTTCAAAACTGCATGGTCTAGCCAACTAGATGCTTAAAGGTACAAATCTCAGAAGGCCCAGAGCCTACGGCCACACCACACTGAATGCATCTGATCTCAGAAGCTAAGCAGTGTCAGGCCTAGTTAGTACCTGGATGGGAGGCCGCCTGGGAATACCAGGTGCTGTAGGCTTTTTTGTGCTCCATGTTCAGGCAGTGAGCCATTTCTCAATTGGCTTTCAAAACTGCATGGTCTAGCCAACTAGATGCTTAAAGGTACAAATCTCAGAAGGCCCAGAGCCTACGGCCACACCACACTGAATGCGCCTGATCTCGTCTGATCTCAGAAGCTAAGCAGTGTCGGGCCTAGTTAGTACCTGGATGGGAGACCACCTGGGAATACCAGGTTCTTTAGGCTTTTTTGTGCTCTATGATTAGTAATTGTGCCATTTCTCAATTTCTTTTTAAATTTGCTTATGATTCCAAAATAAATGTATCCCTTTTAATAGCGGAAATGTTGGACAACAACATGAGGGCTGGCGCTACCTATTTACATAAAATTAACATACGGGTAGTGTGTTCATGGGTAATAAATCTACCTTCACATGTAATGCAGTTCAGAGAATATTGAGTCCATAAAGAGTCTTGAAAGAAAGCCATGGTTGTGTTGGTTGTTCTCTCCAACTCCCTGCAACAGAAACAGGATGGATGGAGTAAAGTTATCCAACCAGACATAGGAGTCCTGAATGGGCCCACAAGTCTTATATATCTCGCCTGATCGAGCCTGATCCAGCGCTGATCGGGTGATGAGCGTGGTATCATGTTGCAAGTGGCTTTATGGCTTAGCTTACTAACTGTAAATGCAAAAGAGTAATACTCTTAGCATTTCTCAATTTTAGGGCTACACCACAATGAATGCGCCCGATCTCGGAAGCTAAGCAGTTTCGGGCCTAGTTAGTACCTGGATGGGAGACCGCCTGGGAATACCAGGTGCTGTAGGCTTTTTTGTGCTCCATGTTCAGGCAGTGAGCCATTTCTCAATTGGCTTTCAAAACTGCATGGTCTAGCCAACTAGATGCTTAAAGGTACAAATCTCAGAAGGCCCAGAGCCTACGGCCACACCACACTGAATGCGCCTGATCTCGTCTGATCTCAGAAGCTAAGCAGTGTCGGGCCTAGTTAGTACCTGGATGGGAGACCGCCTGGGAATACCAGGTTCTGTAGGCTTTTTTGTGCTCTATGATTAGTAATTGTGCCACTTCTCAATTTCTTTTTAAATTTGCTTATGATTCCAAAATAAATGTATCCCTTTTAATAGCGGAAATGTTGGACAACAACATGAGGGCTGGCGCTACCTATTTACATAAAATTAACATACGGGTAGTGTGTTCATGGGTAATAAATCTACCTTCACATGTAATGCAGTTCAGAGAATATTGAGTCCATAAAGAGTCTTGAAAGAAAGCCATGGTTGTGTTGGTTGTTCTCTCCAACTCCCTGCAACAGAAACAGGATGGATGGAGTAAAGTTATCCAACCAGACATAGGAGTCCTGAATGGGCCCACAAGTCTTATATATCTCGCCTGATCGAGCGCTGATCGGGTGATGAGCGTGGTATCATGTTGCAAGTGGCTTTATGGCTTAGCTTACTAACTGTAAATGCAAAAGAGTAATACTCTTAGCATTTCTCAATTTTAGGGCTACACCACAATGAATGCGCCCGATCTCGGAAGCTAAGCAGTTTCGGGCATAGTTAGTACTGGATGGGAGACCGCCTGGGAATACCAGGTGCTGTAGGCTTTTTTGTGCTCCATGTTCAGGCAGTGAGCCATTTCTCAATTGGCTTTCAAAACTGCAGGGTCTAGCCAACTAGATGCTTAAAGGTACAAATCTCAGAAGGCCCAGAGCCTACGGCCACACCACACTGAATGCGCCTGATCTCGTCTGATCTCAGAAGCTAAGCAGTGTCGGGCCTAGTTAGTAGCTGGATGGGAGACCGCCTGGGAATACCAGGTGCTGTAGGCTTTTTTGTGCTCCATGTTCAGGCAGTGAGCCATTTCTCAATTGGCTTTCAAAACTGCATGGTCTAGCCAACTAGATGCTTAAAGGTACAAATCTTAGAAGGCCCAGAGCCTACGGCCACACCACACTGAATGCGCCTGATCTCGTCTGATCTCAGAAGCTAAGCAGTGTCGGGCCTAGTTAGTACCTGGATGGGAGATCGCCTGGGAATACCAGGTGCTGTAAGCTTTTTTGTGCTCCATGTTCAGGCAGTGAGCCATTTCTCAATTGGCTTTCAAAACTGCATGGTCTAGCCAACTAGATGCTTAAAGGTACAAATCTCAGAAGGCCCAGAGCCTACGGCCACACCACACTGAATGCGCCTGATCTCGTCTGATCTCAGAAGCTAAGCAGTGTCGGGCCTAGTTAGTACCTGGATGGGAGACCGCCTGGGAATACCAGGTGCTGTAGGCTTTTTTGTGCTCCATGTTCAGGCAGTGAGCCATTTCTCAATTGGCTTTCAAAACTGCATGGTCTAGCCAACTAGATGCTTAAAGGTACAAATCTCAGAAGGCCCAGAGCCTGCTGCCACACCACACTGAATGCGCCTGATCTCATCTGATCTCAGAAGCTAAGCAGTGTCGGGCCTAGTTAGTACCTGGATGGGAGACCGCCTGGGAATACCAGGTTCTGTAGGCTTTTTTGTGCTCTATGATTAGTAATTGTGCCACTTCTCAATTTCTTTTTAAATTTGCTTATGATTCCAAAATAAATGTATCCCTTTTAATAGCGGAAATGTTGGACAACAACATGAGGGCTGGCGCTACCTATTTACATAAAATTAACATACGGGTAGTGTGTTCATTGGTAATAAATCTAACTTCACATGTAATGCAGTTCAGAGAATATTGAGTCCATAAAGAGTCTTGAAAGAAAGCCATGGTTGTGTTGGTTGTTCTCTCCAACTCCCTGCAACAGAAACAGGATGGATGGAGTAAAGTTATCCAACCAGACATAGGAGTCCTGAATGGGCACACAAGTCTTATATATCTCGCCTGATCGAGCCTGATCCAGCGCTGATCGGGTGATGAGCGTGGTATCATGTTGCAAGTGGCTTTATGGCTTAGCTTACTAACTGTAAATGCAAAAGAGTAATACTCTTAGCATTTCTCAATTTTAGGGCTACACCACAATGAATGCGCCCGATCTCGGAAGCTAAGCAGTTTCGGGCCTAGTTAGTACCTGGATGGGAGACCGCCTGGGAATACCAGGTGCTGTAGGCTTTTTTGTGCTCCATGTTCAGGCAGTGAGCGATTTCTCAATTGGCTTTCAAAACTGCATGGTCTAGCCAACTAGATGCTTAAAGGTACAAATCTCAGAAAGCCCAGAGCCTACGGCCACACCACACTGAATGCGCCCGTCTGATCTCAGAAGCTAAGCAGTGTCGGGCCTAGTTAGTACATGGATGGGAGACCGCCTGGGAATACCAGGTGCTGTAGGCTTTTTTGTGCTCCATGTTCAGGCAGTGAGCCATTTCTCAATTGGCTTTCAAAATTGCATGGTCTAGCCAACTAGATGCTTAAAGGTACAAATCTCAGAAGGCCCAGAGCCTATGGCCACACCACACCGAATGTGCCTGATCTCGTCTGATCTCAGAAGCTAAGTAGTGTCGGGCCTAGTTAGTACCTGGATGGGAGACCGCCTGGGAATACCAGGTTCTGTAGGCTTTTTTGTGCTCTATGATTAGTAATTGTGCCACTTCTCAATTTCTTTTTAAATTTGCTTATGATTCCAAAATAAATGTATCCCTTTTAATAGCGGAAATGTTGGACAACAACATGAGGGCTGGCGCTACCTATTTACATAAAATTAACATACGGGTAGTTTGTTCATGGGTAATAAATCTACTTTCACATGTAATGCAGTTCAGAGAATATTGAGTCCATAAAGAGTCTTGAAAGAAAGCCATGGTTGTGTTGGTTGTTCTCTCCAACTCCCTGCAACAGAAACAGGATGGATGGAGTAAAGTTATCCAACCAGACATAGGAGTCCTGAATAGGCCCACAAGTCTTATATATCTCGCCTGATCGAGCCTGATCGAGCGCTGATCGGGTGATGAGCGGGGTATCATGTTGCAAGTGGCTTTACGGCTTAGCTTACTAACTGTAAATGCATAAGAGTAATACGCTTAGCATTTCTCAATTTTAGGGCTACACCACAATGAATGCGCCCGATCTCGGAAGCTAAGCAGTTTCGGGCCTAGTTAGTACCTGGATGGGAGACCGCCTGGGAATACCAGGTGCTGTAGGCTTTTTTGTGCTCCATGTTCAGGCAGTGAGCCATTTCTCAATTGGCTTTCAAAACTGCATGGTCTAGAAAACTAGATGCTTAAAGGTACAAATCTCAGAAGGCCCAGAGCCTACGGCCACACCACACTGAATGCGCCTGATCTTGTCTGATCTCAGAAGCTAAGCAGTGTTGTGCCTAGTTAGTACCTGGATGGGAGACCGCCTGGGAATACCAGGTGCTGTAGGCTTTTTTGTGCTCCATGTTCAGGCAGTGAGCCATTTCTCAATTGGCTTTCAAAACTGCATGGTCTAGCCAACTAGATGCTTAAAGGTACAAATCTCAGAAGGCCCAGAGCCTACGGCCACACCACACTGAATGCGCCTGATCGCGTCTGATTTCAGAAGCTAAGCCGTGTCGGGCCTAGTTAGTACCTGGATGGGAGACCGCCTGGGAATACCAGGTGCTGTAGGCTTTTTTGTGCTCCATGTTCAGGCAGTGAGCCATTTCTCAATTGGCTTTCAAAACTGCATGGTCTAGCCAACTAGATGCTTAAAGGTACAAATCTCAGAAGGCCCAGAGCCTACGGCCACACCACACTGAATGCGCCTGATCTCGTCTGATCTCAGAAGCTAAGCAGTGTCGGGCCTAGTTAGTACCTGGATGGGAGACCGCCTGGGAATACCAGGTGCTGTAGGCTTTTTTGTGCTCCATGTTCAGGCAGTGAGCCATTTCTCAATTGGCTTTCAAAACTGCATGGTCTAGCCAACTAGATGCTTAAAGGTACAAATCTCAGAAGGCCCAGAGCCTACGGCCACACCACACTGAATGCGCCTGATCTTGTCTGATCTCAGAAGCTAAGCAGTGTCGGGCCTAGTTAGTACCTGGATGGGAGACCGCCTGGGAATACCAGGTTCTGTAGGCTTTTTTGTGCTCTATGATTAGTAATTGTGCCACTTCTCAATTTCTTTTTAAATTTGCTTATGATTCCAAAATAAATGTATCCCTTTTAATAGCGGAAATGTTGGACAACAACATGAGGGCTGGCGCTACCTATTTACATAAAATTAACATACGGGTAGTGTGTTCATGGGTAATAAATCTACCTTCACATGTAATGCAGTTCAGAGAATATTGAGTCCATAAAGAGTCTTGAAAGAAAGCCATGGTTGTGTTGGTTGTTCTCTCCAACTCCCTGCAACAGAAACAGGATGGATGGAGTAAAGTTATCCAACCAGACATAGGAGTCCTGAATGGGCCCACAAGTCTTATATATCTCGCCTGATCGAGCCTGATCCAGCGCTGATCGGGTGATGAGCGTGGTATCATGTTGCAAGTGGCTTTATGGCTTAGCTTACTAACTGTAAATGCATAAGAGTAATACTCTTAGCATTTCTCAATTTTAGGGCTACACCACAATGAATGCCCCCGATCTCGGAAGCTAAGCAGTTTCGGGCCTAGTTAGTACCTGGATGGGAGACCGCCTTGGAATACCAAGTGCTGTAGGCTTTTTTGTGCTCCATGTTCAGGCAGTGAGCCATTTCTCAATTGTCTTTCAAAACTGCATGGTCTAGCCAACTAGATGCTTAAAGGTACAAATCTCAGAAGGCCCAGAGCCTACGGCCACACCACACTGAATGCGCCTGATCTCATCTGATCTCAGAAGCTAAGCAGTGTCGGGCCTAGTTAGTACCTGGATGGGAGACCACCTGGGAATACCAGGTGCTGTAGGCTTTTTTGTGCTCCATGTTCAGGCAGTGAGCCATTTCTCAATTGGCTTTCAAAACTGCATGGTCTAGCCAACTAGATGCTTAAAGGTACAAATTTCAGAACGCCCAGAGCCTACGGCCACACCACACTGAATGCGTCTGATTTCAGAAGCTAAGCAGTGTCGGGCCTAGTTAGTACCTGGATGGGAGACCGCCTGGGAATACCAAGTGCTGTAGGCTTTTTTGTGCTCCATGTTCAGGCAGTGAGCCATTTCTCAATTGGCTTTCAAAACTGCATGGTCTAGCCAACTAGATGCTTAAAGGTACAAATCTCAGAAGGCCCAGAACCTACGGCCACACCACACTGAATGCGCCTGATCTCGTCTGATCTCAGAAGCTAAGCAGTGTCGGGCCTAGTTAGTACCTGGATGGGAGACCGCCTGGGAATACCAGGTGCTGTAGGCTTTTTTGTGCTCCATGTTCAGGCAGTGAGCCATTTCTCAATTGGCTTTCAAAACTGCATGGTCTAGCCAACTAGATGCTTAAAGGTACAAATCTCAGAAGGCCCAGAGCCTACGGCCACACCACACTGAATGTGCCTGATCTCATCTGATCTCAGAAGCTAAGCAGTGTCGGGCCTAGTTAGTACCTGGATGGGAGACCGCCTGGGAATACCAAGTGCTGTAGGCTTTTTTGTGCTCCATGTTCAGGCAGTGAGCCATTTCTCAATTGGCTTTCAAAACTGCATGGTCTAGCCAACTAGATGCTTAAAGGTACAAATCGCAGAAGGCCCAGAGCCTATTGCCACACCACACTGAATGCGCCTGATCTCGTCTGATCTCAGAAGCTAAGCAGTGTCGGGCCTAGTTAGTACCTGGATGGGAGACCGCCTGGGAATACCAGGTGCTGTAGGCTTTTTTGTGCTCCATGTTCAGGCAGTGAGCCATTTCTCAATTGGCTTTCAAAACTGCATGGTCTAGCCAACTAGATGCTTAAAGGTACAAATCTCAGAAGGCCCAGAGCCTAAGGCCACACCACACTGAATGCGCCTGATCTCATCTGATCTCAGAAGCTAAGCAGTGTCGGGCCTAGTTAGTACCTGGATGGGAGACCGCCTGGGAATACCAGGTTCTGTAGGCTTTTTTGTGCTCTATGATTAGTAATTGTGCCACTTCTCAATTTCTTTTTAAATTTGCTTATGATTCCAAAATAAATGTATCCCTTTTAATAGCGGAAATGTTGGACAACAACATGAGGGCTGGCGCTACCTATTTACATAAAATTAACATACGGGTAGTGTGTTCATGGGTAATAAATCTACCTTCACATGTAATGCAGTTCAGAGAATATTGAGTCCATAAAGAGTCTTGAAAGAAAGCCATGGTTGTGTTGGTTGTTCTCTCCAACTCCCTGCAACAGAAACAGGATGGATGGAGTAAAGTTATCCTACCAGACATAGGAGTCCTGAATGGGCCCACAAGTCTTATATATCTCGCCTGATCGAGCCTGATCCAGCGCTGATCGGGTGATGAGCGTGGTATCATGTTGCAAGTGGCTTTATGGCTTAGCTTACTAACTGTAAATGCAAAAGAGTAATACTCTTAGCATTTCTCCATTTTAGGGCTACACCACAATGAATGCGCCCGATCTCGGAAGCTAAGCAGTTTCGGGCCTAGTTAGTACCTGGATGGGAGACCGCCTGGGAATACCAGGTACTGTAGGCTTTTTTGTGCTCCATGTTCAGGCAGTGAGCCATTTCTCAATTGGCTTTCAAAACTGCATGGTCTAGCCAACTAGATGCTTAAAGGTACAAATCTCAGAAGGCCCAGAGCCTACGGCCACACCACACTGAATGCGCCTGATCTCATCTGATCTCAGAAGCTAAGCAGTGTCGGGCCTAGTTAGTACCTGGATGGGAGACCACCTGGGAATACCAGGTGCTGTAGGCTTTTTTGTGCTCCATGTTCAGGCAGTGAGCCATTTCTCAATTGGCTTTCAAAACTGCATGGTCTAGCCAACTAGATGCTTAAAGGTACAAATTTCAGAAAGCCCAGAGCCTATGGCCACACCACACTGAATGCGTCTGATCTCAGAAGCTAAGCAGTGTCGGGCCTAGTTAGTACCTGAATGGGAGACCGCCTGGGAATACCAGGTGCTGTAGGCTTTTTTGTGCTCCATGTTCAGGCAGTGAGCCATTTCTCAATTGGCTTTCAAAACTGCATGGTCTAGCCAACTAGATGCTTAAAGGTACAAATCTCAGAAGGCCCAGAGCCTACGGCCACACCACACTGAATGCGCCTGATCTCGTCTGATCTCAGAAGCTGAGCAGTGTTGCGCCTAGTTAGTACCTGGATGGGAGACCGCCTGGGAATACCAGGTTCTGTAGGCGTTTTTGTGCTCTATGATTAGTAATTGTGCCACTTCTCAATTTCTTTTTAAATTTGCTTATGATTCCAAAATAAATGTATCCTTTTTAATAGCGGAAATGTTGGACAACAACATGAGGGCTGGCGCTACCTATTTACATAAAATTAACATACGGGTAGTGTGTTCATGGGTAATAAATCTACCTTCACATGTAATGCAGTTCAGAGAATATTGAGTGTCTTGAAAGAAAGCCATGGTTGTGTTGGTTGTTCTCTCCAACTCCCTGCAACAGAAACAGGATGGATGGAGTAAAGTTATCCTACCAGACATAGGAGTCCTGAATGGGCCCACAAGTCTTATATATCTCGCCTGATCGAGCCTGATCGGGTGATGAGCGTGGTATCATGTTGCAAGTGGCTTTATGGCTTAGCTTACTAACTGTAAATGCATAAGAGTAATACTCTTAGCATTTCTCAATTTTAGGGCTACACCACAATGAATGCGCCCGATCTCGGAAGCTAAGCAGTTTCGGGCCTAGTTAGTACCTGGATGGGAGACCGCCTGGGAATACCAGGTGCTGTAGGCTTTTTTGTGCTCCATGTTCAGGCAGTGAGCCATTTCTCAATTGGCTTTCAAAACTGCATGGTCTAGCCAACTACATGCTTAAAGGTACAAATCTCAGAAGGCCCAGAGCCTATGGCCACACCACACTGAATGCGCCTGATCTTGTCTGATCTCAGAAGCTAAGCAGTGTCGGGCCTAGTTAGTACCTGGATGGGAGACCCCCTGGGAATACTAGGTGCTGTAGGCTTTTTTGTGCTCCATGTTCAGGCAGTGAGCCATTTCTAAATCGGCTTTCAAAACTGCGTGGTCTAGCCAACTAGATGCTTAAAGGTACAAATCTCAGAAGGCCCAGAGCCTACGGCCACACCACACTGAATGCGCCTGATCTCGTCTGATCTCAGAAGCTAAGCAGTGTCGGGCCTAGTTAGTACCTGGATGGGAGACCGCCTGGGAATACCAGGTTCTGTAGGCTTTTTTGTGCTCTATGATTAGTAATTGTGCCACTTCTCAATTTCTTTTTAAATTTGCTTATGATTCCAAAATAAATGTATCCCTTTTAATAGCGGAAATGTTGGACAACAACATGAGGGCTGGCGCTACCTATTTACATAAAATTAACATACGGGTAGTGTGTTCATGGGTAATAAATCTACCTTCACATGTAATGCAGTTCAGAGAATATTGAGTCCATAAAGAGTCTTGAAAGAAAGCCATGGTTGTGTTGGTTGTTCTCTCCAACTCCCTGCAACAGAAACAGGATGGATGGAGTAAAGTTATCCTACCAGACATAGGAGTCCTGAATGGGCCCACAAGTCTTATATATCTCGCCTGATCGAGCCTGATCCAGCGCTGATCGGGTGATGAGCGTGGTATCATGTTGCAAGTGGCTTTATGGCTTAGCTTACTAACTGTAAATGCAAAAGAGTAATACTCTTAGCATTTCTCAATTTTAGGGCTACACCACAATGAATGCGCCCGATCTCGGAAACTAAGCAGTTTCGGGCCTAGTTAGTACCTGGATGGGAGACCGCCTGGGAATACCAGGTGCTGTAGGCTTTTTTGTGCTCCATGTTCAGGCAGTGAGCCATTTCTCAATTGGCTTTCAAAACTGCATGGTCTAGCCAACTAGATGCTTAAAGGTACAAATCTCAGAAGGCCCAGAGCCTACGGCCACACCACACTGAATGCGCCTGATCTCGTCTGATCTCAGAAGCTAAGCAGTGTCGGGCCTAGTTAGTACCTGGATGGGAGACCGCCTGGGAATACCAGGTGCTGTAGGCTTTTTTGTGCTCCATGTTCAGGCAGTGAGCCATTTCTCAATTGGCTTTCAAAACTGCATGGTCTAGCCAACTAGATGCTTAAAGGTACAAATCTCAGAAGGCCCAGAGCCTACGGCCACACCACACTGAATGCGCCAGATCTCGTCTGATCTCAGAAGCTAAGCAGTGTCGGGCCTAGTTAGTACCTGGATGGGAGACCGCCTGGGAATACCAGGTGCTGTTGGCTTTTTTGTGCTCCATGTTCAGGCAGTGAGCCATTTCTCAATTGGCTTTCAAAACTGCATGGTCTAGCCAACTAGATGCTTAAAGGTACAAATCTCAGAAGGCCCAGAGCCTACGGCCACACCACACTGAATGTGCCTGATCTCATCTGATCTCAGAAGCTAAGCAGTGTCGGGCCTAGTTAGTACCTGGATGGGAGACCGCCTGGGAATACCAAGTGCTGTAGGCTTTTTTGTGCTCCATGTTCAGGCAGTGAGCCATTTCTCAATTGGCTTTCAAAACTGCATGGTCTAGCCAACTAGATGCTTAAAGGTACAAATCTCAGAAGGCCCAGAGCCTATGGCCACACCACACTGAATGCGCCTGATCTCGTCTGATCTCAGAAGCTAAGCAGTGTCGGGCCTAGTTAGTACCTGGATGGGAGACCGCCTGGGAATACCAGGTGCTGTAGGCTTTTTTGTGCTCCATGTTCAGGCAGTGAGCCATTTCTCAATTGGCTTTCAAAACTGCATGGTCTAGCCAACTAGATGCTTAAAGGTACAAATCTCAGAAGGCCCAGAGCCTAAGGCCACACCACACTGAATGCGCCTGATCTCATCTGATCTCAGAAGCTAAGCAGTGTCGGGCCTAGTTAGTACCTGGATGGGAGACCGCCTGGGAATACCAGGTTCTGTAGGCTTTTTTGTGCTCTATGATTAGTAATTGTGCCACTTCTCAATTTCTTTTTAAATTTGCTTATGATTCCAAAATAAATGTATCCCTTTTAATAGCGGAAATGTTGGACAACAACATGAGGGCTGGCGCTACCTATTTACATAAAATTAACATACGGGTAGTGTGTTCATGGGTAATAAATCTACCTTCACATGTAATGCAGTTCGGAGAATATTGAGTCCATAAAGAGTCTTGAAAGAAAGCCATGGTTGTGTTGGTTGTTCTCTCCAACTCCCTGCAACAGAAACAGGATGGATGGAGTAAAGTTATCCTACCAGACATAGGAGTCCTGAATGGGCCCACAAGTCTTATATATCTCGCCTGATCGAGCCTGATCCAGCGCTGATCGGGTGATGAGCGTGGTATCATGTTGCAAGTGGCTTTATGGCTTAGCTTACTAACTGTAAATGCAAAAGAGTAATACTCTTAGCATTTCTCCATTTTAGGGCTACACCACAATGAATGCGCCCGATCTCGGAAGCTAAGCAGTTTCGGGCCTAGTTAGTACCTGGATGGGAGACCGCCTGGGAATACCAGGTACTGTAGGCTTTTTTGTGCTCCATGTTCAGGCAGTGAGCCATTTCTCAATTGGCTTTCAAAACTGCATGGTCTAGCCAACTAGATGCTTAAAGGTACAAATCTCAGAAGGCCCAGAGCCTACGGCCACACCACACTGAATGCGCCTGATCTCGTCTGATCTCAGAAGCTGAGCAGTGTCGGGCCTAGTTAGTACCTGGATGGGAGACCGCCTGGGAATACCAGGTTCTGTAGGCGTTTTTGTGCTCTATGATTAGTAATTGTGCCACTTCTCAATTTCTTTTTAAATTTGCTTATGATTCCAAAATAAATGTATCCTTTTTAATAGCGGAAATGTTGGACAACAACATGAGGGCTGGCGCTACCTATTTACATAAAATTAACATACGGGTAGTGTGTTCATGGGTAATAAATCTACCTTCACATGTAATGCAGTTCAGAGAATATTGAGTGTCTTGAAAGAAAGCCATGGTTGTGTTGGTTGTTCTCTCCAACTCCCTGCAACAGAAACAGGATGGATGGAGTAAAGTTATCCTACCAGACATAGGAATCCTGAATGGGCCCACAAGTCTTATATATCTCGCCTGATCGAGCCTGATCGGGTGATGAGCGTGGTATCATGTTGCAAGTGGCTTTATGGCTTAGCTTACTAACTGTAAATGCATAAGAGTAATACTCTTAGCATTTCTCAATTTTAGGGCTACACCACAATGAATGCGCCCGATCTCGGAAGCTAAGCAGTTTCGGGCCTAGTTAGTACCTGGATGGGAGACCGCCTGGGAATACCAGGTGCTGTAGGCTTTTTTGTGCTCCATGTTCAGGCAGTGAGCCATTTCTCAATTGGCTTTCAAAACTGCATGGTCTAGCCAACTAGATGCTTAAAGGTACAAATCTCAGAAGGCCCAGAGCCTATGGCCACACCACACTGAATGCGCCTGATCTCGTCTGATCTCAGAAGCTAAGCAGTTTCGGGCCTAGTTAGTACCTGGATGGGAGACCGCCTGGGAATACCAGGTGCTGTAGGCTTTTTTGTGCTCCATGTTCAGGCAGTGAGCCATTTCTCAATTGGCTTTCAAAACTGCATGGTCTAGCCAACTAGATGCTTAAAGGTACAAATCTCAGAAGGCCCAGAGCCTACGGCCACACCACACTGAATGCGCCTGATCTCGTCTGATCTCAGAAGCTAAGCAGTGTCGGGCCTAGTTAGTACCTGGATGGGAGACCGCCTGGGAATACCAGGTGCTGTAGGCTTTTTTGTGCTCCATGTTCAGGCAGTGTGCCATTTCTCAATTGGCTTTCAAAACTGCATGGTCTAGCCAACTAGATGCTTAAAGGTACAAATCTCAGAAGGCCCAGAGCCTACGGCCACACCACACTGAATGCACCTGATCTCGTCTGATCTCAGAAGCTGAGCAGTGTCGGGCCTAGTTAGTACCTGGATGGGAGACCGCCTGGGAATACCAGGTTCTGTAGGCTTTTTTGTGCTCTATGATTAGTAATTGTGCCACTTCTCAATTTCTTTTTAAATTTGCTTATGATTCCAAAATAAATGTATCCTTTTTAATAGCGGAAATGTTGGACAACAACATGAGGGCTGGCGCTACCTATTTACATAAAATTAACATACGGGTAGTGTGTTCATGGGTAATAAATCTACCTTCACATGTAATGCAGTTCAGAGAATATTGAGTCCATAAAGAGTCTTGAAAGAAAGCCATGGTTGTGTTGGTTGTTCTCTCCAACTCCCTGCAACAGAAACAGGATGGATGGAGTAAAGTTATCCAACCAGACATAGGAGTCCTGAATGGGCCCACAAGTCTTATATATCTCGCCTGATCGAGCCTGATCGAGCGCTGATCGGGTGATGAGCGTTGTATCATGTTGCAAGTGGCTTTACGGCTTAGCTTACTAACTGTAAATGCATAAGAGTAATACGCTTAGCATTTCTCAGTTTTTGGGCTACACCACAATGAATGCGCCCGATCTCGGAAGCTAAGCAGTTTCGGGCCTAGTTAGTACCTGGATGGGAGACCGCCTGGGAATACCAGGTGCTGTAGGCTTTTTTGTGCTCCATGTTCAGGCAGTGAGCCATTTCTCAATTGGCTTTCAAAACTACATGGTCTAGCCAACTAGATGCTTAAAGGTACAAATCTCAGAAGGCCCAGAGCCTACGGCCACACCACACTGAATGCGCCTGATCTTGTCTGATCTCAGAAGCTAAGCAGTGTTGTGCCTAGTTAGTACCTGGATGGGAGACCGCCTGGGAATACCAGGTGCTGTAGGCTTTTTTGTGCTCCATGTTCAGGCAGTGAGCCATTTCTCAATTGGCTTTCAAAACTGCATGGTCTAGCCAACTAGATGCTTAAAGGTACAAATCTCAGAAGGCCCAGAGCCTACGGCCACACCACACTGAATGCGCCTGATCGCGTCTGATCTCAGAAGCTAAGCAGTGTCGGGCCTAGTTAGTACCTGGATGGGAGACCGCCTGGGAATACCAGGTGCTGTAGGCTTTTTTGTGCTCCATGTTCAGGCAGTGAGCCATTTCTCAATTGGCTTTCAAAACTGCATGGTCTAGCCAACTAGATGCTTAAAGGTACAAATCTCAGAAGGCCCAGAGCCTACGGCCACACCACACTGAATGCGCCTGATCTCGTCTGATCTCAGAAGCTAAGCAGTGTCGGGCCTAGTTAGTACCTGGATGGGAGACCGCCTGGGAATACCAGGTGCTGTAGGCTTTTTTGTGCTCCATGTTCAGGCAGTGAGCCATTTCTCAATTGGCTTTCAAAACTGCATGGTCTAGCCAACTAGATGCTTAAAGGTACAAATCTCAGAAGGCCTAGAGCCTACGGCCACACCACACTGAATGCGCCTGATCTTGTCTGATCTCAGAAGCTAAGCAGTGTCGGGCCTAGTTAGTACCTGGATGGGAGACCGCCTGGGAATACCAGGTTCTGTAGGCTTTTTTGTGCTCTATGATTAGTAATTGTGCCACTTCTCAATTTCTTTTTAAATTTGCTTATGATTCCAAAATAAATGTATCCCTTTTAATAGCGGAAATGTTGGACAACAACATGAGGGCTGGCGCTACCTATTTACATAAAATTAACATACGGGTAGTGTGTTCATGGGTAATAAATCTACCTTCACATGTAATGCAGTTCAGAGAATATTGAGTCCATAAAGAGTCTTGAAAGAAAGCCATGGTTGTGTTGGTTGTTCTCTCCAACTCCCTGCAACAGAAACAGGATGGATGGAGTAAAGTTATCCAACCAGACATAGGAGTCCTGAATGGGCCCACAAGTCTTATATATCTCGCCTGATCGAACCTGATCCAGCGCTGATCGGGTGATGAGCGTGGTATCATGTTGCAAGTGGCTTTATGGCTTAGCTTACTAACTGTAAATGCATAAGAGTAATACTCTTAGCATTTCTCAATTTTAGGGCTACACCACAATGAATGCCCCCGATCTCGGAAGCTAAGCAGTTTCGGGCCTAGTTAGTACCTGGATGGGAGACCGCCTTGGAATACCAGGTGCTGTAGGCTTTTTTGTGCTCCATGTTCAGGCAGTGAGCCATTTCTCAATTGTCTTTCAAAACTGCATGGTCTAGCCAACTAGATGCTTAAAGGTACAAATCTCAGAAGGCCCAGAGCCTCCGGCCACACCACACTGAATGCGCCTGATCTCATCTGATCTCAGAAGCTAAGCAGTGTCGGGCCTAGTTAGTACCTGGATGGGAGACCACCTGGGAATACCAGGTGCTGTAGGCTTTTTTGTGCTCCATGTTCAGGCAGTGAGCCATTTCTCAATTGGCTTTCAAAACTGCATGGTCTAGCCAACTAGATGCTTAAAGGTACAAATTTCAGAACGCCCAGATCCTACGGCCACACCACACTGAATGCGCCTGATCTCGTCTGATCTCAGAAGCTAAGCAGTGTCGGGCCTAGTTAGTACCTGGATGGGAGACCGCCTGGGAATACCAAGTGCTGTAGGCTTTTTTGTGCTCCATGTTCAGGCAGTGAGCCATTTCTCAATTGGCTTTCAAAACTGCATGGTCTAGCCAACTAGATGCTTAAAGGTACAAATATCAGAAGGCCCAGAACCTACGGCCACACCACACTGAATGCACCTGATCTCAGAAGCTAAGCAGTGTCGGGCCTAGTTAGTACCTGGATGGGAGACCGCCTGGGAATACCAGGTGCTGTAGGTTTTTTTGTGCTCCATGTTCAGGCAGTGAGCCATTTCTCAATTGGTTTTCAAAACTGCATGGTCTAGCCAACTAGATGCTTAAAGGTACAAATCTCAGAAGGCCCAGAGCCTACAGCCACACCACACTGAATGCGCCTGATCTCGTCTGATCTCAGAAGCTAAGCAGTGTCGGGCCTAGTTAGTACCTGGATGGGAGACCGCCTGGGAATACCAGGTGCTGTAGGCTTTTTTGTGCTCCATGTTCAGGCAGTGAGCCATTTCTCAATTGGCTTTCAAAACTGCATGGTCTAGCCAATTAGATGCTTAAAGGTACAAATCTCAGAAGGCCCAGAGCCTACGGCCACACCACACTGAATGCGCCTGATCTCGTCTGATCTCAGAAGCTGAGCAGTGTCGGGCCTAGTTAGTACCTGGATGGGAGACCGCCTGGGAATACCAGGTTCTGTAGGCGTTTTTGTGCTCTATGATTAGTAATTGTGCCACTTCTCAATTTCTTTTTAAATTTGCTTATGATTCCAAAATAAATGTATCCTTTTTAATAGCGGAAATGTTGGACAACAACATGAGGGCTGGCGCTACCTATTTACATAAAATTAACATACGGGTAGTGTGTTCATGGGTAATAAATCTACCTTCACATGTAATGCAGTTCAGAGAATATTGAGTGTCTTGAAAGAAAGCCATGGTTGTGTTGGTTGTTCTCTCCAACTCCCTGCAACAGAAACAGGATGGATGGAGTAAAGTTATCCTACCAGACATAGGAGTCCTGAATGGGCCCACAAGTCTTATATATCTCGCCTGATCGAGCCTGATCGGGTGATGAGCGTGGTATCATGTTGCAAGTGGCTTTATGGCTTAGCTTACTAACTGTAAATGCATAAGAGTAATACTCTTAGCATTTCTCAATTTTAGGGCTACACCACAATGAATGCGCCCGATCTCGGAAGCTAAGCAGTTTCGGGCCTAGTTAGTACCTGGATGGGAGACCGCCTGGGAATACCAGGTGCTGTAGGCTTTTTTGTGCTCCATGTTCAGGCAGTGAGCCATTTCTCAATTGGCTTTCAAAACTGCATGGTCTAGCCAACTAGATGCTTAAAGGTACAAATCTCAGAAGGCCCAGAGCCTATGGCCACACCACACTGAATGCGCCTGATCTCATCTGATCTCAGAAGCTAAGCAGTGTCGGGCCTAGTTAGTACCTGGATGGGAGACCGCCTGGGAATACTAGGTGCTGTAGGCTTTTTTGTGCTCCATGTTCAGGCAGTGGGCCATTTCTAAATCGGCTTTCAAAACTGCGTGGTCTAGCCAACTAGATGCTTAAAGGTACAAATCTCAGAAGGCCCAGAGCCTACGGCCACACCACACTGAATGCGCCTGATCTCGTCTGATCTCAGAAGCTAAGCAGTGTCGGGCCTAGTTAGTACCTGGATGGGAGACCGCCTGGGAATACCAGGTTCTGTAGGCTTTTTTGTGCTCTATGATTAGTAATTGTGCCACTTCTCAATTTCTTTTTAAATTTGCTTATGATTCCAAAATAAATGTATCCCTTTTAATAGCGGAAATGTTGGACAACAACATGAGGGCTGGCGCTACCTATTTACATAAAATTAACATACGGGTAGTGTGTTCATGGGTAATAAATCTACCTTCAAATGTAATGCAGTTCAGAGAATATTGAGTCCATAAAGAGTCTTGAAAGAAAGCCATGGTTGTGTTGGTTGTTCTCTCCAACTCCCTGCAACAGAAACAGGATGGATGGAGTAAAGTTATCCAACCAGACATAGGAGTCCTGAATGGGCCCACAAGTCTTATATATCTCGCCTGATCGAGCCTGATCCAGCGCTGATCGGGTGATGAGCGTGGTATCATGTTGCAAGTGGCTTTATGGCTTAGCTTACTAACTGTAAATGCATAAGAGTAATACTCTTAGCATTTCTCAATTTTAGGGCTACACCACAATGAATGCGCCCGATCTCGGAAGCTAAGCAGTTTCGGGCCTAGTTAGTACCTGGATGGGAGACCGCCTGGGAATACCAGGTGCTGTAGGCTTTTTTGTGCTCCATGTTCAGGCAGTGAGCCATTTCTCAATTGGCTTTCAAAACTGCATGGTCTAGCCAACTAGATGCTTAAAGGTACAAATCTCAGAAGGCCCAGAGCCTACGGCCACACCACACTGAATGCGCCTGATCTCATCTGATCTCAGAAGCTAAGCAGTGTCAGGCCTAGTTAGTACCTGGATGGGAGACCACCTGGGAATACCAGGTGCTGTAGGCTTTTTTGTGCTCCATGTTCAGGCAGTGAGCCATTTCTCAATTGGCTTTCAAAACTGCATGGTCTAGCCAACTAGATGCTTAAAGGTACAAATTTCAGAAGGCCCAGAGCCTATGGCCACACCACACTGAATGCGTCTGATCTCAGAAGCTAAGCAGTGTCGGGCCTAGTTAGTACCTGAATGGGAGACCGCCTGGGAATACCAGGTGCTGTAGGCTTTTTTGTGCTCCATGTTCAGGCAGTGAGCCATTTCTCAATTGGCTTTCAAAACTGCATGGTCTAGCCAATTAGATGCTTAAAGGTACAAATCTCAGAAGGCCCAGAGTCTACGGCCACACCACACTGAATGCGCCTGATCTCGTCTGATCTCAGAAGCTGAGCAGTGTCGGGCCTAGTTAGTACCTGGATGGGAGACCGCCTGGGAATACCAGGTTCTGTAGGCGTTTTTGTGCTCTATGATTAGTAATTGTGCCACTTCTCAATTTCTTTTTAAATTTGCTTATGATTCCAAAATAAATGTATCCTTTTTAATAGCGGAAATGTTGGACAACAACATGAGGGCTGGCGCTACCTATTTACATAAAATTAACATACGGGTAGTGTGTTCATGGGTAATAAATCTACCTTCACATGTAATGCAGTTCAGAGAATATTGAGTGTCTTGAAAGAAAGCCATGGTTGTGTTGGTTGTTCTCTCCAACTCCCTGCAACAGAAACAGGATGGATGGAGTAAAGTTATCCTACCAGACATAGGAGTCCTGAATGGGCCCACAAGTCTTATATATCTCGCCTGATCGAGCCTGATCGGGTGATGAGCGTGGTATCATGTTGCAAGTGGCTTTATGGCTTAGCTTACTAACTGTAAATGCATAAGAGTAATACTCTTAGCATTTCTCAATTTTAGGGCTACACCACAATGAATGCGCCCGATCTCGGAAGCTAAGCAGTTTCGGGCCTAGTTAGTACCTGGATGGGAGACCGCCTGGGAATACCAGGTGCTGTAGGCTTTTTTGTGCTCCATGTTCAGGCAGTGAGCCATTTCTCAATTGGCTTTCAAAACTGCATGGTCTAGCCAACTAGATGCTTAAAGGTACAAATCTCAGAAGGCCCAGAGCCTATGGCCACACCACACTGAATGCGCCTGATCTCGTCTGATCTCAGAAGCTAAGCAGTGTCGGGCCTAGTTAGTACCTGGATGGGAGACCGCCTGGGAATACTAGGTGCTGTAGGCTTTTTTGTGCTCCATGTTCAGGCAGTGAGCCATTTCTAAATCGGCTTTCAAAACTGCGTGGTCTAGCCAACTAGATGCTTAAAGGTACAAATCTCAGAAAGCCCAGAGCCTACGGCCACACCACACTGAATGCGCCTGATCTCGTCTGATCTCAGAAGCTAAGCAGTGTCGGGCCTAGTTAGTACCTGGATGGGAGACCGCCTGGGAATACCAGGTTCTGTAGGCTTTTTTGTGCTCTATGATTAGTAATTGTGCCACTTCTCAATTTCTTTTTAAATTTGCTTATGATTCCAAAATAAATGTATCCCTTTTAATAGCGGAAATGTTGGACAACAACATGAGGGCTGGCGCTACCTATTTACATAAAATTAACATACGGGTAGTGTGTTCATGGGTAATAAATCTACCTTCACATGTAATGCAGTTCAGAGACTATTGAGTCCATAAAGAGTCTTGGAAGAAAGCCATGGTTGTGTTGGTTGTTCTCTCCAACTCCCTGCAACAGAAACAGGATGGATGGAGTAAAGTTATCCTACCAGACATAGGAGTCCTGAATGGGCCCACAAGTCTTATATATCTCGCCTGATCGAGCCTGATCCAGCGCTGATCGGGTGATGAGCGTGGTATCATGTTGCAAGTGGCTTTATGGCTTAGCTTACTAACTGTAAATGCAAAAGAGTAATACTCTTAGCATTTCTCAATTTTAGGGCTACACCACAATGAATGCGCCCGATCTCGGAAGCTAAGCAGTTTCGGGCCTAGTTAGTACCTGGATGGGAGACCGCCTGGGAATACCAGGTGCTGTAGGCTTTTTTGTGCTCCATGTTCAGGCAGTGAGCCATTTCTCAATTGGCTTTCAAAACTGCATGGTCTAGCCAACTAGATGCTTAAAGGTACAAATCTCAGAAGGCCCAGAGCCTACGGCCACACCACACTGAATGCGCCTGATCTCGTCTGATCTCAGAAGCTAAGCAGTGTCGGGCCTAGTTAGTACCTGGATGGGAGACCGCCTGGGAATACCAGGTGCTGTAGGCTTTTTTGTGCTCCATGTTCAGGCAGTGAGCCATTTCTCAATTGGCTTTCAAAACTGCATGGTCTAGCCAACTAGATGCTTAAAGGTACAAATCTCAGAAGGCCCAGAGCCTACGGCCACACCACACTGAATGCGCCTGATCTCGTCTGATCTCAGAAGCTAAGCAGTGTCGGGCCTAGTTAGTACCTGGATGGGAGACCGCCTGGGAATACCAGGTTCTGTAGGCTTTTTTGTGCTCTATGATTAGTAATTGTGCCACTTCTCAATTTCTTTTTAAATTTGCTTATGATTCCAAAATAAATGTATCCCTTTTAATAGCGGAAATGTTGGACAACAACATGAGGGCTGGCGCTACCTATTTACATAAAATTAACATACGGGTAGTGTGTTCATGGGTAATAAATCTACCTTCAAATGTAATGCAGTTCAGAGAATATTGAGTCCATAAAGAGTCTTGAAAGAAAGCCATGGTTGTGTTGGTTGTTCTCTCCAACTCCCTGCAACAGAAACAGGATGGATGGAGTAAAGTTATCCAACCAGACATAGGAGTCCTGAATGGGCCCACAAGTCTTATATATCTCGCCTGATCGAGCCTGATCCAGCGCTGATCGGGTGATGAGCGTGGTATCATGTTGCAAGTGGCTTTATGGCTTAGCTTACTAACTGTAAATGCATAAGAGTAATACTCTTAGCATTTCTCAATTTTAGGGCTACACCACAATGAATGCGCCCGATCTCGGAAGCTAAGCAGTTTCGGGCCTAGTTAGTACCTGGATGGGAGACCGCCTGGGAATACCAGGTGCTGTAGGCTTTTTTGTGCTCCATGTTCAGGCAGTGAGCCATTTCTCAATTGGCTTTCAAAACTGCATGGTCTAGCCAACTAGATGCTTAAAGGTACAAATCTCAGAAGGCCCAGAGCCTACGGCCACACCACACTGAATGCGCCTGATCTCATCTGATCTCAGAAGCTAAGCAGTGTCGGGCCTAGTTAGTACCTGGATGGGAGACCACCTGGGAATACCAGGTGCTGTAGGCTTTTTTGTGCTCCATGTTCAGGCAGTGAGCCATTTCTCAATTGGCTTTCAAAACTGCATGGTCTAGCCAACTAGATGCTTAAAGGTACAAATTTCAGAAGGCCCAGAGCCTATGGCCACACCACACTGAATGCGCCTGATCTCGTCTGATCTCAGAAGCTAAGCAGTGTCGGGCCTAGTTAGTACCTGAATGGGAGACCGCCTGGGAATACCAGGTGCTGTAGGCTTTTTTGTGCTCCATGTTCAGGCAGTGAGCCATTTCTCAATTGGCTTTCAAAACTGCATGGTCTAGCCAACTAGATGCTTAAAGGTACAAATCTCAGAAGGCCCAGAGCCTACGGCCACACCACACTGAATGCACCTGATCTCGTCTGATCTCAGAAGCTGAGCAGTGTCGGGCCTAGTTAGTACCTGGATGGGAGACCGCCTGGGAATACCAGGTTCTGTAGGCTTTTTTGTGCTCTATGATTAGTAATTGTGCCACTTCTCAATTTCTTTTTAAATTTGCTTATGATTCCAAAATAAATGTATCCTTTTTAATAGCGGAAATGTTGGACAACAACATGAGGGCTGGCGCTACCTATTTACATAAAATGAACATACGGGTAGTGTGTTCATGGGTAATAAATCTACCTTCACATGTAATGCAGTTCAGAGAATATTGAGTCCATAAAGAGTCTTGAAAGAAAGCCATGGTTGTGTTGGTTGTTCTCTCCAACTCCCTGCAACAGAAACAGGATGGATGGAGTAAAGTTATCCAACCAGACATAGGAGTCCTGAATGGGCCCACAAGTCTTATATATCTCGCCTGATCGAGCCTGATCGAGCGCTGATCGGGTGATGAGCGTGGTATCATGTTGCAAGTGGCTTTACGGCTTAGCTTACTAACTGTAAATGCATAAGAGTAATACGCTTAGCATTTCTCAATTTTAGGGCTACACCACAATGAATGCGCCCGATCTCGGAAGCTAAGCAGTTTCGGGCCTAGTTAGTACCTGGATGGGAGACCGCCTGGGAATACCAGGTGCTGTAGGCTTTTTTGTGCTCCATGTTCAGGCAGTGAGCCATTTCTCAATTGGCTTTCAAAACTGCATGGTCTAGCCAACTAGATGCTTAAAGGTACAAATCTCAGAAGGCCCAGAGCCTACGGCCACACCACACTGAATGCGCCTGATCTTGTCTGATCTCAGAAGCTAAGCAGTGTTGTGCCTAGTTAGTACCTGGATGGGAGACCGCCTGGGAATACCAGGTGCTGTAGGCTTTTTTGTGCTCCATGTTCAGGCAGTGAGCCATTTCTCAATTGGCTTTCAAAACTGCATGGTCTAGCCAACTAGATGCTTAAAGGTACAAATCTCAGAAGGCCCAGAGCCTACGGCCACACCACACTGAATGCGCCTGATCGCGTCTGATCTCAGAAGCTAAGCAGTGTCGGGCCTAGTTAGTACCTGGATGGGAGACCGCCTGGGAATACCAGGTGCTGTAGGCTTTTTTGTGCTCCATGTTCAGGCAGTGAGCCATTTCTCAATTGGCTTTCAAAACTGCATGGTCTAGCCAACTAGATGCTTAAAGGTACAAATCTCAGAAGGCCCAGAGCCTACGGCCACACCACACTGAATGCGCCTGATCTCGTCTGATCTCAGAAGCTAAGCAGTGTCGGGCCTAGTTAGTACCTGGATGGGAGACCGCCTGGGAATACCAGGTGCTGTAGGCTTTTTTGTGCTCCATGTTCAGGCAGTGAGCCATTTCTCAATTGGCTTTCAAAACTGCATGGTCTAGCCAACTAGATGCTTAAAGGTACAAATCTCAGAAGGCCCAGAGCCTACGGCCACACCACACTGAATGCGCCTGATCTTGTCTGATCTCAGAAGCTAAGCAGTGTCGGGCCTAGTTAGTACCTGGATGGGAGACCGCCTGGGAATACCAGGTTCTGTAGGCTTTTTTGTGCTCTATGATTAGTAATTGTGCCACTTCTCAATTTCTTTTTAAATTTGCTTATGATTCCAAAATAAATGTATCCCTTTTAATAGCGGAAATGTTGGACAACAACATGAGGGCTGGCGCTACCTATTTACATAAAATTAACATACGGGTAGTGTGTTCATGGGTAATAAATCTACCTTCACATGTAATGCAGTTCAGAGAATATTGAGTCCATAAAGAGTCTTGAAAGAAAGCCATGGTTGTGTTGGTTGTTCTCTCCAACTCCCTGCAACAGAAACAGGATGGATGGAGTAAAGTTATCCAACCAGACATAGGAGTCCTGAATGGGCCCACAAGTCTTATATATCTCGCCTGATCGAGCCTGATCCAGCGCTGATCGGGTGATGAGCGTGGTATCATGTTGCAAGTGGCTTTATGGCTTAGCTTACTAACTGTAAATGCAAAAGAGTAATACTCTTAGCATTTCTCCATTTTAGGGCTACACCACAATGAATGCGCCCGATCTCGGAAGCTAAGCAGTTTCGGGCCTAGTTAGTACCTGGATGGGAGACCGCCTGGGAATACCAGGTGCTGTAGGCTTTTTTGTGCTCCATGTTCAGGCAGTGAGCCATTTCTCAATTGGTTTTCAAAACTGCATGGTCTAGCCAACTAGATGCTTAAAGGTACAAATCTCAGAAGGACCAGAGCCTACGGCCACACCACACTGAATGCGCCTGATCTCGTCTGATCTCAGAAGCTAAGCAGTGTCGGGCCTAGTTAGTACCTGGATGGGAGACCGCCTGGGAATACCAGGTGCTGTAGGCTTTTTTGTGCTCCATGTTCAGGCAGTGAGCCATTTCTCAATTGGCATTCAAAACTGCATGGTCTAGCCAACTAGACGCTTAAAGGTACAAATCTCAGAAGGCCCAGAGCCTACAGCCACACCACACTGAATGCGCCTGATCTCGTCTGATCTCAGAAGCTAAGCAGTGTCGGGCCTAGTTAGTACCTGGATGGGAGACCGCCTGGGAATACCAGGTTCTGTAGGCTTTT
This sequence comes from Ambystoma mexicanum, assembly GCF_040938575.1. Taxonomy (NCBI): domain Eukaryota; kingdom Metazoa; phylum Chordata; class Amphibia; order Caudata; family Ambystomatidae; genus Ambystoma; species Ambystoma mexicanum. Next base: position 521,987,184 of record NC_090932.1, read on the forward strand.
TTGTGCTCTATGATTAGTAATTGTGCCACTTCTCAATTTCTTTTTAAATTTGCTTATGATTCCAAAATAAATGTATCCCTTTTAATAGCGGAAATGTTGGACAACAACATGAGGGCTGGCGCTACCTATTTACATAAAATTAACATACGGGTAGTGTGTTCATGGGTAATAAATCTACCTTCAAATGTAATGCAGTTCAGAGAATATTGAGTCCATAAAGAGTCTTGAAAGAAAGCCATGGTTGTGTTGGTTGTTCTCTCCAACTCCCTGCAACAGAAACAGGATGGATGGAGTAAAGTTATCCAACCAGACATAGGAGTCCTGAATGGGCCCACAAGTCTTATATATCTCGCCTGATCGAGCCTGATCCAGCGCTGATCGGGTGATGAGCGTGGTATCATGTTGCAAGTGGCTTTATGGCTTAGCTTACTAACTGTAAATGCATAAGAGTAATACTCTTAGCATTTCTCAATTTTAGGGCTACACCACAATGAATGCGCCCGATCTCGGAAGCTAAGCAGTTTCGGGCCTAGTTAGTACCTGGATGGGAGACCGCCTGGGAATACCAGGTGCTGTAGGCTTTTTTGTGCTCCATGTTCAGGCAGTGAGCCATTTCTCAATTGGCTTTCAAAACTGCATGGTCTAGCCAACTAGATGCTTAAAGGTACAAATCTCAGAAGGCCCAGAGCCTACGGCCACACCACACTGAATGCGCCTGATCTCATCTGATCTCAGAAGCTAAGCAGTGTCGGGCCTAGTTAGTACCTGGATGGGAGACCACCTGGGAATACCAGGTGCTGTAGGCTTTTTTGTGCTCCATGTTCAGGCAGTGAGCCATTTCTCAATTGGCTTTCAAAACTGCATGGTCTAGCCAACTAGATGCTTAAAGGTACAAATTTCAGAAGGCCCAGAGCCTATGGCCACACCACACTGAATGCGTCTGATCTCAGAAGCTAAGCAGTGTCGGGCCTAGTTAGTACCTGAATGGGAGACCGCCTGGGAATACCAGGTGCTGTAGGCTTTTTTGTGCTCCATGTTCAGGCAGTGAGCCATTTCTCAATTGGCTTTCAAAACTGCATGGTCTAGCCAACTAGATGCTTAAAGGTACAAATCTCAGAAGGCCCAGAGCCTACGGCCACACCACACTGAATGCGCCTGATCTCGTCTGATCTCAGAAGCTGAGCAGTGTCGGGCCTAGTTAGTACCTGGATGGGAGACCGCCTGGGAATACCAGGTTCTGTAGGATTTTTTGTGCTCTATGATTAGTAATTGTGCCACTTCTCAATTTCTTTTTAAATTTGCTTATGATTCCAAAATAAATGTATCCTTTTTAATAGCGGAAATGTTGGACAACAACATGAGGGCTGGCGCTACCTATTTACATAAAATTAACATACGGGTAGTGTGTTCATGGGTAATAAATCTACCTTCACATGTAATGCAGTTCAGAGAATATTGAGTGTCTTGAAAGAAAGCCATGGTTGTGTTGGTTGTTCTCTCCAACTCCCTGCAACAGAAACAGGATGGATGGAGTAAAGTTATCCTACCAGACATAGGAGTCCTGAATGGGCCCACAAGTCTTATATATCTCGCCTGATCGAGCCTGATCGGGTGATGAGCGTGGTATCATGTTGCAAGTGGCTTTATGGCTTAGCTTACTAACTGTAAATGCATAAGAGTAATACTCTTAGCATTTCTCCATTTTAGGGCTACACCACAATGAATGCGCCCGATCTCGGAAGCTAAGCAGTTTCGGGCCTAGTTAGTACCTGGATGGGAGACCGCCTGGGAATACCAGGTGCTGTAGGCTTTTTTGTGCTCCATGTTCAGGCAGTGAGCCATTTCTCAATTGGCTTTCAAAACTGCATGGTCTAGCCAACTAGATGCTTAAAGGTACAAATCTCAGAAGGCCCAGAGCCTATGGCCACACCACACTGAATGCGCCTGATCTTGTCTGATCTCAGAAGCTAAGCAGTGTCAGGCCTAGTTAGTACCTGGATGGGAGACCGCCTGGGAATACTAGGTGCTGTAGGCTTTTTTGTGCTCCATGTTCAGGCAGTGAGCCATTTCTAAATCGGCTTTCAAAACTGCGTGGTCTAGCCAACTAGATGCTTAAAGGTACAAATCTCAGAAGGCCCAGAGCCTACGGCCACACCACACTGAATGCGCCTGCAGTGTCGGGCCTAGTTAGTACCTGGATGGGAGACCGCCTGGGAATACCAGGTTCTGTAGGCTTTTTTGTGCTCTATGATTAGTAATTGTGCCACTTCTCAATTTCTTTTTAAATTTGCTTATGATTCCAAAATAAATGTATCCCTTTTAATAGCGGAAATGTTGGACAACAACATGAGGGCTGGCGCTACCTATTTACATAAAATTAACATACGGGTAGTGTGTTCATGGGTAATAAATCTACCTTCACATGTAATGCAGTTCAGAGAATATTGAGTCCATAAAGAGTCTTGAAAGAAAGCCATGGTTGTGTTGGTTGTTCTCTCCAACTCCCTGCAACAGAAACAGGATGGATGGAGTAAAGTTATCCTACCAGACATAGGAGTCCTGAATGGGCCCACAAGTCTTATATATCTCGCCTGATCGAGCCTGATCGGGTGATGAGCGTGGTATCATGTTGCAAGTGGCTTTATGGCTTAGCTTACTAACTGTAAATGCATAAGAGTAATACTCTTAGCATTTCTCAATTTTAGGGCTACACCACAATGAATGCGCCCGATCTCGGAAGCTAAGCAGTTTCGGGCCTAGTTAGTACCTGGATGGGAGACCGCCTGGGAATACCAGGTGCTGTAGGCTTTTTTGTGCTCCATGTTCAGGCAGTGAGCCATTTCTCAATTGGCTTTCAAAACTGCATGGTCTAGCCAACTAGATGCTTAAAGGTACAAATCTCAGAAGGCCCAGAGCCTATGGCCACACCACACTGAATGCGCCTGATCTCGTCTGATCTCAGAAGCTAAGCAGTGTCGGGCCTAGTTAGTACCTGGATGGGAGACCGCCTGGGAATACCAGGTGCTGTAGGCTTTTTTGTGCTCCTTGTTCAGGCAGTGAGCCATTTCTAAATTGGCTTTCAAAACTGCGTGGTCTAGCCAACTAGATGCTTAAAGGTACAAATCTCAGAAGGCCCAGAGCCTACAGCCACACCACACTGAATGCGCCTGATCTCGTCTGATCTCAGAAGCTAAGCAGTGTCGGGCCTAGTTAGTACCTGAATGGGAGACCTCCTGGGAATACCAGGTTCTGTAGGCTTTTTTGTGCTCTATGATTAGTAATTGTGCCACTTCTCAATTTCTTTTTAAATTTGCTTATGATTCCAAAATAAATGTATCCCTTTTAATAGCGGAAATGTTGGACAACAACATGAGGGCTGGCGCTACCTATTTACATAAAATTAACATACGGGTAGTGTGTTCATGGGTAATAAATCTACCTTCAAATGTAATGCAGTTCAGAGAATATTGAGTCCATAAAGAGTCTTGAAAGAAAGCCATGGTTGTGTTGGTTGTTCTCTCCAACTCCCTGCAACAGAAACAGGATGGATGGAGTAAAGTTATCCAACCAGACATAGGAGTCCTGAATGGGCCCACAAGTCTTATATATTTCGCCTGATCGAGCCTGATCCAGCGCTGATCGGGTGATGAGCGTGGTATCATGTTGCAAGTGGCTTTATGGCTTAGCTTACTAACTGTAAATGCATAAGAGTAATACTCTTAGCATTTCTCAATTTTAGGGCTACACCACAATGAATGCGCCCGATCTCGGAAGCTAAGCAGTTTCGGGCCTAGTTAGTACCTGGATGGGAGACCGCCTGGGAATACCAGGTGCTGTAGGCTTTTTTGTGCTCCATGTTCAGGCAGTGAGCCATTTCTCAATTGGCTTTCAAAACTGCATGGTCTAGCCAACTAGATGCTTAAAGGTACAAATCTCAGAAGGCCCAGAGCCTACGGCCACACCACACTGAATGCGCCTGATCTTGTCTGATCTCAGAAGCTAAGCAGTGTCGGGCCTAGTTAGTACCTGGATGGGAGACCGCCTGGGAATACCAGGTGCTGTAGGCTTTTTTGTGCTCCATGTTCAGGCAGTGAGCCATTTCTCAATTGGCTTTCAAAACTGCATGGTCTAGCCAACTAGATGCTTAAAGGTACAAATCTCAGAAGGCCCAGAGCCTACGGCCACACCACACTGAATGCGCCTGATCTCGTCTGATCTCAGAAGCTAAGCAGTGTCGGGCCTAGTTAGTACCTGGATGGGAGACCGCCTGGGAATACCAGGTTCTGTAGGCTTTTTTGTGCTCTATGATTAGTAATTGTGCCACTTCTCAATTTCTTTTTAAATTTGCTTATGATTCCAAAATAAATGTATCCCTTTTAATAGCGGAAATGTTGGACAACAACATGAGGGCTGGCGCTACCTATTTACATAAAATTAACATACGGGTAGTGTGTTCATGGGTAATAAATCTACCTTCAAATGTAATGCAGTTCAGAGAATATTGAGTCCATAAAGAGTCTTGAAAGAAAGCCATGGTTGTGTTGGTTGTTCTCTCCAACTCCCTGCAACAGAAACAGGATGGATGGAGTAAAGTTATCCAACCAGACATAGGAGTCCTGAATGGGCCCACAAGTCTTATATATCTCGCCTGATCGAGCCTGATCCAGCGCTGATCGGGTGATGAGCGTGGTATCATGTTGCAAGTGGCTTTATGGCTTAGCTTACTAACTGTAAATGCATAAGAGTAATACTCTTAGCATTTCTCAATTTTAGGGCTACACCACAATGAATGCGCCCGATCTCGGAAGCTAAGCAGTTTCGGGCCTAGTTAGTACCTGGATGGGAGACCGCCTGGGAATACCAGGTGCTGTAGGCTTTTTTGTGCTCCATGTTCAGGCAGTGAGCCATTTCTCAATTGGCTTTCAAAACTGCATGGTCTAGCCAACTAGATGCTTAAAGGTACAAATCTCAGAAGGCCCAGAGCCTACGGCCACACCACACTGAATGCGCCTGATCTCATCTGATCTCCGAAGCTAAGCAGTGTCGGGCCTAGTTAGTACCTGGATGGGAGACCACCTGGGAATACCAGGTGCTGTAGGCTTTTTTGTGCTCCATGTTCAGGCAGTGAGCCATTTCTCAATTGGCTTTCAAAACTGCATGGTCTAGCCAACTAGATGCTTAAAGGTACAAATTTCAGAAGGCCCAGAGCCTATGGCCACACCACACTGAATGCGTCTGATCTCAGAAGCTAAGCAGTGTCGGGCCTAGTTAGTACCTGAATGGGAGACCGCCTGGGAATACCAGGTGCTGTAGGCTTTTTTGTGCTCCATGTTCAGGCAGTGAGCCATTTCTCAATTGGCTTTCAAAACTGCATGGTCTAGCCAACTAGATGCTTAAAGGTACAAATCTCAGAAGGCCCAGAGCCTACGGCCACACCACACTGAATGCGCCTGATCTCGTCTGATCTCAGAAGCTGAGCAGTGTCGGGCCTAGTTAGTACCTGGATGGTAGACTGCCTGGGAATACCAGGTTCTGTAGGCTTTTTTGTGCTCTATGATTAGTAATTGTGCCACTTCTCAATTTCTTTTTAAATTTGCTTATGATTCCAAAATAAATGTATCCTTTTTAATAGCGGAAATGTTGGACAACAACATGAGGGCTGGCGCTACCTATTTACATAAAATTAACATACGGGTAGTGTGTTCATGGGTAATAAATCTACCTTCACATGTAATGCAGTTCAGAGAATATTGAGTGTCTTGAAAGAAAGCCATGGTTGTGTTGGTTGTTCTCTCCAACTCCCTGCAACAGAAACAGGATGGATGGAGTAAAGTTATCCTACCAGACATAGGAGTCCTGAATGGGCCCACAAGTCTTATATATCTCGCCTGATCGAGCCTGATCGGGTGATGAGCGTGGTATCATGTTGCAAGTGGCTTTATGGCTTAGCTTACTAACTGTAAATGCATAAGAGTAATACTCTTAGCATTTCTCAATTTTAGGGCTACACCACAATGAATGCGCCCGATCTCGGAAGCTAAGCAGTTTCGGGCCTAGTTAGTACCTGGATGGGAGACCGCCTGGGAATACCAGGTGCTGTAGGCTTTTTTGTGCTCCATGTTCAGGCAGTGAGCCATTTCTCAATTGGCTTTCAAAACTGCATGGTCTAGCCAACTAGATGCTTAAAGGTACAAATCTCAGAAGGCCCAGAGCCTATGGCCACACCACACTGAATGCGCCTGATCTCGTGTGATCTCAGAAGCTAAGCAGTGTCAGGCCTAGTTAGTACCTGGATGGGAGACCGCCTGGGAATACTAGGTGCTGTAGGCTTTTTTGTGCTCCATGTTCAGGCAGTGAGCCATTTCTAAATCGGCTTTCAAAACTGCGTGGTCTAGCCAACTAGATGCTTAAAGGTACAAATCTCAAAAGGCCCAGAGCCTACGGCCACACCACACTGAATGCGCCTGATCGCGTCTGATCTCAGAAGCTAAGCAGTGTCGGGCCTAGTTAGTACCTGGATGGGAGACCGCCTGGGAATACCAGGTTCTGTAGGCTTTTTTGTGCTCTATGATTAGTAATTGTGCCACTTCTCAATTTCTTTTTAAATTTGCTTATGATTCCAAAATAAATGTATCCCTTTTAATAGCGGAAATGTTGGACAACAACATGAGGGCTGGCGCTACCTATTTACATAAAATTAACATACGGGTAGTGTGTTCATGGGTAATAAATCTACCTTCACATGTAATGCAGTTCAGAGAATATTGAGTCCATAAAGAGTCTTGAAAGAAAGCCATGGTTGTGTTGGTTGTTCTCTCCAACTCCCTGCAACAGAAACAGGATGGATGGAGTAAAGTTATCCTACCAGACATAGGAGTCCTGAATGGGCCCACAAGTCTTATATATCTCGCCTGATCGAGCCTGATCCAGTGCTGATCGGGTGATGAGCGTGGTATCATGTTGCAAGTGGCTTTATGGCTTAGCTTACTAACTGTAAATGCAAAAGAGTAATACTCTTAGCATTTCTCAATTTTAGGGCTACACCACAATGAATGCGCCCGATCTCGGAAGCTAAGCAGTTTCGGGCCTAGTTAGTACCTGGATGGGAGACCGCCTGGGAATACCAGGTGCTGTAGGCTTTTTTGTGCTCCATGTTCAGGCAGTGAGCCATTTCTCAATTGGCTTTCAAAACTGCATGGTCTAGCCAACTAGATGCTTAAAGGTACAAATCTCAGAAAGCCCAGAGCCTACGGCCACACCACACTGAATGCGTCTGATCTCAGAAGCTAAGCAGTGTCGGGCCTAGTTAGTACCTGGATGGGAGACCGCCTGGGAATACCAGGTGCTGTAGGCTTTTTTGTGCTCCATGTTCAGGCAGTGAGCCATTTCTCAATTGGCTTTCAAGACTGCATGGTCTAGCCAACTAGATGCTTAAAGGTACAAATCTCAGAAGGCCCAGAGCCTACGGCCACACCACACTGAATGCGTTTGATCTCAGAAGCTAAGCAGTGTCGGGCCTAGTTAGTACCTGGATGGGAGACCGCCTGGGAATACCAGGTTCTGTAGGCTTTTTTGTGCTCTATGATTAGTAATTGTGCCACTTCTCAATTTCTTTTTAAATTTGCTTATGATTCCAAAATAAATGTATCCCTTTTAATAGCGGAAATGTTGGACAACAACATGAGGGCTGGCGCTACCTATTTACATAAAATTAACATACGGGTAGTGTGTTCATGGGTAATAAATCTACCTTCAAATGTAATGCAGTTCAGAGAATATTGAGTCCATAAAGAGTCTTGAAAGAAAGCCATGGTTGTGTTGGTTGTTCTCTCCAACTCCCTGCAACAGAAACAGGATGGATGGAGTAAAGTTATCCAACCAGACATAGGAGTCCTGAATGGGCCCACAAGTCTTATATATCTCGCCTGATCGAGCCTGATCCAGCGCTGATCGGGTGATGAGCGTGGTATCATGTTGCAAGTGGCTTTATGGCTTAGCTTACTAACTGTAAATGCATAAGAGTAATACTCTTAGCATTTCTCAATTTTAGGGCTACACCACAATGAATGCGCCCGATCTCGGAAGCTAAGCAGTTTCGGGCCTAGTTAGTACCTGGATGGGAGACCGCCTGGGAATACCAGGTGCTGTAGGCTTTTTTGTGCTCCATGTTCAGGCAGTGAGCCATTTCTCAATTGGCTTTCAAAACTGCATGGTCTAGCCAACTAGATGCTTAAAGGTACAAATCCCAGAAGGCCCAGAGCCTACGGCCACACCACACTGAATGCGCCTGATCTCATCTGATCTCAGAAGCTAAGCAGTGTCGGGCCTAGTTAGTACCTGGATGGGAGACCACCTGGGAATACCAGGTGCTGTAGGCTTTTTTGTGCTCCATGTTCAGGCAGTGAGCCATTTCTCAATTGGCTTTCAAAACTGCATGGTCTAGCCAACTAGATGCTTAAAGGTACAAATTTCAGAAGGCCCAGAGCCTATGGCCACACCACACTGAATGCGCCTGATCTCGTCTGATCTCAGAAGCTAAGCAGTGTCGGGCCTAGTTAGTACCTGAATGGGAGACCGCCTGGGAATACCAGGTGCTGTAGGCTTTTTTGTGCTCCATGTTCAGGCAGTGAGCCATTTCTCAATTGGCTTTCAAAACTGCATGGTCTAGCCAACTAGATGCTTAAAGGTACAAATCTCAGAAGGCCCAGAGCCTACGGCCACACCACACTGAATGCGCCTGATCTCGTCTGATCTCAGAAGCTGAGCAGTGTCGGGCCTGGTTAGTACCTGGATGGGAGACCGCCTGGGAATACCAGGTTCTGTAGGCTTTTTTGTGCTCTATGATTAGTAATTGTGCCACTTCTCAATTTCTTTTTAAATTTGCTTATGATTCCAAAATAAATGTATCCTTTTTAATAGCGGAAATGTTGGACAACAACATGAGGGCTGGCGCTACCTATTTACATAAAATTAACATACGGGTAGTGTGTTCATGGGTAATAAATCTACCTTCACATGTAATGCAGTTCAGAGAATATTGAGTCCATAAAGAGTCTTGAAAGAAAGCCATGGTTGTGTTGGTTGTTCTCTCCAACTCCCTGCAACAGAAACAGGATGGATGGAGTAAAGTTATCCTACCAGACATAGGAGTCCTGAATGGGCCCACAAGTCTTATATATCTCGCCTGATCGAGCCTGATCGGGTGATGAGCGTGGTATCATGTTGCAAGTGGCTTTATGGCTTAGCTTACTAACTGTAAATGCATAAGAGTAATACTCTTAGCATTTCTCAATTTTAGGGCTACACCACAATGAATGCGCCCGATCTCGGAAGCTAAGCAGTTTCGGGCCTAGTTAGTACCTGGATGGGAGACCGCCTGGGAATACCAGGTGCTGTAGGCTTTTTTGTGCTCCATGTTCAGGCAGTGAGCCATTTCTCAATTCTGCATGGTCTAGCCAACTAGATGCTTAAAGGTACAAATCTCAGAAGGCCCAGAGCCTATGGCCATACCACACTGAATGCGCCTGATCTCGTCTGATCTCAGAAGCTAAGCAGTGTCGGGCCTAGTTAGTACCTGGATGGGAGACCGCCTGGGAATACCAGGTGCTGTAGGCTTTTTTGTGCTCCATGTTCAGGCAGTGAGCCATTTCTAAATTGGCTTTCAAAACTGCGTGGTCTAGCCAACTAGATGCTTAAAGGTACAAATCTCAAAAGGCCCAGAGCCTACGGCCACACCACACTGAATGCGCCTGATCTCGTCTGATCTCAGAAGCTAAGCAGTGTCGGGCCTAGTTAGTACCTGAATGGGAGACCTCCTGGGAATACCAGGTTCTGTAGGCTTTTTTGTGCTCTATGATTAGTAATTGTGCCACTTCTCAATTTCTTTTTAAATTTGCTTATGATTCCAAAATAAATGTATCCCTTTTAATAGCGGAAATGTTGGACAACAACATGAGGGCTGGCGCTACCTATTTACATAAAATTAACATACGGGTAGTGTGTTCATGGGTAATAAATCTACCTTCAAATGTAATGCAGTTCAGAGAATATTGAGTCCATAAAGAGTCTTGAAAGAAAGCCATGGTTGTGTTGGTTGTTCTCTCCAACTCCCTGCAACAGAAACAGGATGGATGGAGTAAAGTTATCCAACCAGACATAGGAGTCCTGAATGGGCCCACAAGTCTTATATATCTCGCCTGATCGAGCCTGATCCAGCGCTGATCGGGTGATGAGCGTGGTATCATGTTGCAAGTGGCTTTATGGCTTAGCTTACTAACTGTAAATGCATAAGAGTAATACTCTTAGCATTTCTCAATTTTAGGGCTACACCACAATGAATGCGCCCGATCTCGGAAGCTAAGCAGTTTCGGGCCTAGTTAGTACCTGGATGGGAGACCGCCTGGGAATACCAGGTGCTGTAGGCTTTTTTGTGCTCCATGTTCAGGCAGTGAGCCATTTCTCAATTGGCTTTCAAAACTGCATGGTCTAGCCAACTAGATGCTTAAAGGTACAAATCTCAGAAGGCCCAGAGCCTACGGCCACACCACACTGAATGCGCCTGATCTCATCTGATCTCAGAAGCTAAGCAGTGTCGGGCCTAGTTAGTACCTGGATGGGAGACCACCTGGGAATACCAGGTGCTGTAGGCTTTTTTGTGCTCCATGTTCATGCAGTGAGCCATTTCTCAATTGGCTTTCAAAACTGCATGGTCTAGCCAACTAGATGCTTAAAGGTACAAATTTCAGAAGGCCCAGAGCCTATGGCCACACCACACTGAATGCGCCTGATCTCGTCTGATCTCAGAAGCTAAGCAGTGTCGGGCCTAGTTAGTACCTGAATGGGAGACCGCCTGGGAATACCAGGTGCTGTAGGCTTTTTTGTGCTCCATGTTCAGGCAGTGAGCCATTTCTCAATTGGCTTTCAAAACTGCATGGTCTAGCCAACTAGATGCTTAAAGGTACAAGTCTCAGAAGGCCCAGAGCCTACGGCCACACCACACTGAATGCGCCTGATCTCGTCTGATCTCAGAAGCTGAGCAGTGTCGGGCCTAGTTAGTACCTGGATGGGAGACCGCCTGGGAATACCAGGTTCTGTAGGCTTTTTTGTGCTCTATGATTAGTAATTGTGCCACTTCTCAATTTCTTTTTAAAATTGCTTATGATTCCAAAATAAATGTATCCTTTTTAATAGCGGAAATGTTGGACAACAACATGAGGGCTGGCGCTACCTATTTACATAAAATTAACATACGGGTAGTGTGTTCATGGGTAATAAATCTACCTTCACATGTAATGCAGTTCAGAGAATATTGAGTCCATAAAGAGTCTTGAAAGAAAGCCATGGTTGTGTTGGTTGTTCTCTCCAACTCCCTGCAACAGAAACAGGATGGATGGAGTAAAGTTATCCTACCAGACATAGGAGTCCTGAATGGTCCCACAAGTCTTATATATCTCGCCTGATCGAGCCTGATCGGGTGATGAGCGTGGTATCATGTTGCAAGTGGCTTTATGGCTTAGCTTACTAACTGTAAATGCATAAGAGTAATACTCTTAGCATTTCTCAATTTTAGGGCTACACCACAATGAATGCGCCCGATCTCGGAAGCTAAGCAGTTTCGGGCCTAGTTAGTACCTGGATGGGAGACCGCCTGGGAATACCAGGTGCTGTAGGCTTTTTTGTGCTCCATGTTCAGGCAGTGAGCCATTTCTCAATTGGCTTTCAAAACTGCATGGTCTAGCCAACTAGATGCTTAAAGGTACAAATCTCAGAAGGCCCAGAGCCTATGGCCACACCACACTGAATGCGCCTGATCTCGTCTGATCTCAGAAGCTAAGCAGTGTCGGGCCTAGTTAGTACCTGGATGGGAGACGGCCTGGGAATACCAGGTGCTGTAGGCTTTTTTGTGCTCCATGTTCAGGCAGTGAGCCATTTCTAAATTGGCTTTCAAAACTGCGTGGTCTAGCCAACTAGATGCTTAAAGGTACAAATCTCAGAAGGCCCAGAGCCTACGGCCACACCACACTGAATGCACCTGATCTCATCTGATCTCAGAAGCTAAGCAGTCTCGGGCCTAGTTAGTACCTGGATGGGAGACCGCCTGGGAATACCAGGTTCTGTAGGCTTTTTTGTGCTCTATGATTAGTAATTGTGCCACTTCTCAATTTCTTTTTAAATTTGCTTATGATTCCAAAATAAATGTATCCCTTTTAATAGCGGAAATGTTGGACAACAACATGAGGGCTGGCGCTACCTATTTACATAAAATTAACATACGGGTAGTGTGTTCATGGGTAATAAATCTACCTTCACATGTAATGCAGTTTAGAGAATATTGAGTCCATAAAGAGTCTTGAAAGAAAGCCATGGTTGTGTTGGTTGTTCTCTCCAACTCCCTGCAACAGAAACAGGATGGATGGAGTAAAGTTATCCTACCAGACATAGGAGTCCTGAATGGGCCCACAAGTCTTATATATCTCGCCTGATCGAGCCTGATCCAGCGCTGATCAGGTGATGAGCGTGGTATCATGTTGCAAGTGGCTTTATGGCTTAGCTTACTAACTGTAAATGCATAAGAGTAATACTCTGAGCATTTCTCAATTTTAGGGCTACACCACAATGAATGCGCCCGATCTCGGAAGCTAAGCAGTTTCGGGCCTAGTTAGTACCTGGATGGGAGACCGCCTGGGAATACCAGGTGCTGTAGGCTTTTTTGTGCTCCATGTTCAGGCAGTGAGCCATTTCTCAATTGGCTTTCAAAACTGCATGGTCTAGCCAACTAGATGCTTAAAGGTACAAATCTCAGAAGGCCCAGAGCCTACGGCCACACCACACTGAATGCGCCTGATCTTGTCTGATCTCAGAAGCTAAGCAGTGTCAGGCCTAGTTAGTACCTGGATGGGAGACCGCCTGGGAATACCAGGTGCTGTAGGCTTTTTTGTGCTCCATGTTCAGGCAGTGAGCCATTTCTCAATTGGCTTTCAAAACTGCATGGTCTAGCCAACTAGATGCTTAAAGGTACAAATCTCAGAAGGCCCAGAGCCTACGGCCACAACACACTGAATGCGCCTGATCTCATCTGATCTCAGAAGCTAAGCAGTGTCGGGCCTAGTTAGTACCTGGATGGGAGACCACCTGGGAATACCAGGTGCTGTAGGCTTTTTTGTGCTCCATGTTCAGGCAGTGAGCCATTTCTCAATTGGCTTTCAAAACTGCATGGTCTAGCCAACTAGATGCTTAAAGGTACAAATCTCAGAAGGCCCAGAGCCTACGGCCACACCACACTGAATGCGCCTGATCTTGTCTGATCTCAGAAGCTGAGCAGTGTTGGGCCTAGTTAGTACCTGGATGGGAGACCGCCTGGGAATACCAGGTGCTGTAGGCTTTTTTGTGCTCCATGTTCAGGCAGTGAGCCATTTCTCAATTGGCTTTCAAAACTGCATGGTCTAGCCAACTAGATGCTTAAAGGTACAAATCTCAGAAGGCCCAGAGCCTACGGCCACACCACACTGAATGCGCCTGATCTCGTCCGATCTCAGAAGCTAAGCAGTGTCGGGCCTAGTTAGTACCTGGATGGGAGACCGCCTGGGAATACCAGGTGCTGTAGGCTTTTTTGTGCTCCATGTTCAGGCAGTGAGCCATTTCTCAATTGGCTTTCAAAACTGCATGGTCTAGCCAACTAGATGCTTAAAGGTACAAATCTCAGAAGGCTCAGAGCCTACGGCCACACCACACTGAATGCGCCTGATCTCGTCTGATCTCAGAAGCTAAGCAGTGTCGGGCCTAGTTAGTACCTGGATGGGAGACGGCCTGGGAATACCAGGTGCTGTAGGCTTTTTTGTGCTCCATGTTCAGGCAGTGAGCCATTTCTCAATTGGCTTTCAAAACTGCATGGTCTAGCCAACTAGATGCTTAAAGGTACAAATCTCAGAAGGCCCAGAGCCTACGGCCACACCACACTGAATGTGCCTGATCTCGTCTGATCTCAGAAGCTAAGCAGTGTAGGGCCTAGTTAGTACCTGGATGGGAGACCGCCTGGGAATAGCAGGTTCTGTAGGCTTTTTTGTGCTCTATGATTAGTAATTGTGCCACTTCTCATTTCTTTTTAAATTTGCTTATGATTCCAAAATAAATGTATCCCTTTTAATAGCGGAAATGTTGGACAACAACATGAGGGCTGGCGCTACCTATTTACATAAAATTAACATACGGGTAGTGTGTTCATGGGTAATAAATCTACCTTCACATGTAATGCAGTTCAGAGAATATTGAGTCCATAAAGAGTCTTGAAAGAAAGCCATGGTTGTGTTGGTTGTTCTCTCCAACTCCCTGCAACAGAAACAGGATGGATGGAGTAAAGTTATCCTACCAGACATAGGAGTCCTGAATGGGCCCACAAGTCTTATATATCTCGCCTGATCGAGCCTGATCGGGTGATGAGCGTGGTATCATGTTGCAAGTGGCTTTATGGCTTAGCTTACTAACTGTAAATGCATAAGAGTAATACTCTTAGCATTTCTCAATTTTAGGGCTACACCACAATGAATGCGCCCGATCTCGGAAGCTAAGCAGTTTCGGGCCTAGTTAGTACCTGGATGGGAGACCGCCTGGGAATACCAGGTGCTGTAGGCTTTTTTGTGCTCCATGTTCAGGCAGTGAGCCATTTCTCAATTGGCTTTCAAAACTGCATGGTCTAGCCAACTAGATGCTTAAAGGTACAAATCTCAGAAGGCCCAGAGTCTACGGCCACACCACACTGAATGCGCCTGATCTCGTCTGATCTCAGAAGCTAAGCAGTGTCGGGCCTAGTTAGTACCTGGATGGGAGACCGCCTGGGAATACCAGGTGCTATAGGCTTTTTTGTGCTCAATGTTCAGGCAGTGAGCCATTTCTCAATTGGCTTTCAAAACTGCATGGTCTAGCCAACTAGATGCTTAAAGGTACAAATCTCAGAAGGCCCAGAGCCTACGGCCACACCACACTGAATGCGCCTGATCTCGTCTGATCTCAGAAGCTGAGCAGTGTCGTGCCTAGTTAGTACCTGGATGGGAGACTGCCTGGGAATACCAGGTGCTGTAGGCTTTTTTGTGCTCCATGTTCAGGCAGTGAGCCATTTCTCAATTGGCTTTCAAAACTGCATGGTCTAGCCAACTAGATGCTTAAAGGTACAAATCTCAGAAGGCCCAGAGCCTACGGCCACACCACACTGAATGCGCCTGATCTCAGAAGCTAAGCAGTGTCGGGCCTAGTTAGTACCTGGATGGGAGACTGCCTGGGAATACCAGGTGCTGTAGGCTTTTTTGTGCTCCATGTTCAGGCAGTGAGCCATTTCTCAATTGGCTTTCAAAACTGCATGGTCTAGCCAACTAGATGCTTAAAGGTACAAATCTCAGAAGGCCCAGAGCCTACGGCCACACCACACTGAATGCGCCTGATCGCGTCTGATCTCAGAAGCTAAGCAGTGTCGGGCCTAGTTAGTACCTGGATGGGAGACCACCTGGTAATACCAGGTGCTGTAGGCTTTTTTGTGCTCCATGGTCAGGCAGTGAGCCATTTCTCAATTGGCTTTCAAAACTACATGGTCTAGCCAACTAGATGCTTAAAGGTACAAATCTCAAAAGGCCCAGAGACTACGGCCACACCACACTGAATGCGTCTGATCTCAGAAGCTAAGCAGTGTCGGGCCTAGTTAGTACCTGGATGGGAGACCGCCTGGGAATACCAGGTTCTGTAGGCTTTTTTGTGCTCTATGATTAGTAATTGTGCCACTTCTCAATTTCTTTTTAAATTTGCTTATGATTCCAAGATAAATGTATCCCTTTTAATAGCGGAAATGTTGGACAACAACATGAGGGCTGGCGCTACCTATTTACATAAAATTAACATACGGGTAGTGTGTTCATGGGTAATAAATCTACCTTCACATGTAATGCAGTTCAGAGAATATTGAGTCCATAAAGAGCCTTGAAAGAAAGCCATGGTTGTGTTGGTTGTTCTCTCCAACTCCCTGCAACAGAAACAGGATGGATGGAGTAAAGTTATCCAACCAGACATAGGAGTCCTGAATGGGCCCACAAGTCTTATATATCTCGCCTGATCGAGCCTGATCCAGCGCTGATCGGGTGATGAGCGTGGTATCATGTTGCAAGTGGCTTTATGGCTTAGCTTACTAACTGTAAATGCATAAGAGTAATACTCTTAGCATTTCTCAATTTTAGGGCTACACCACAATGAATGCGCCCGATCTCATCTGATCTCAGAAGCTAAGCAGTGTCGGGCCTAGTTAGTACCTGGATGGGAGACCACCTGGGAATACCAGGTGCTGTAGGCTTTTTTGTGCTCCATGTTCAGGCAGTGAGCCATTTCTCAATTGGCTTTCAAAACTGCATGGTCTAGCCAACTAGATGCTTAAAGGTACAAATTTCAGAAGGCCCAGAGCCTACGGCCACACCACACTGAATGCGCCTGATCTCGTCTGATCTCAGAAGCTAAGCAGTGTTGGGCCTAGTTAGTACCTGGATGGGAGACCGCCTGGGAATACCAAGTGCTGTATGCTTTTTTGTGCTCCATGTTCAGGCAGTGAGCCATTTCTCAATTGGCTTTCAAAACTGCATGGTCTAGCCAACTAGATGCTTAAAGGTACAAATCTCAGAAGGCCCAGAGCCTATGGCCACACCACACTGAATGCGCCTGATCTCGTCTGATCTCAGAAGCTAAGCAGTGTCGGGCCTAGTTAGTACCTGGATGGGAGACCGCCTGGGAATACCAGGTGCTGTAGGCTTTTTTGTGCTCCATGTTCAGGCAGTGAGCCATTTCTCAATTGGCTTTCAAAACTGCATGGTCTAGCCAACTAGATGCTTAAAGGTACAAATCTCAGAAGGCCCAGAGCCTACGGCCACACCACACTGAATGCGCCTGATCTCGTCTGATCTCAGAAGCTGAGCAGTGTCGGCCCTAGTTAGTACCTGGATGGGAGACCGCCTGGGAATACCAGGTTCTGTAGGCTTTTTTGTGCTCTATGATTAGTAATTGTGCCACTTCTCAATTTCTTTTTAAATTTGCTTATGATTCCAAAATAAATGTATCCTTTTTAATAGCGGAAATGTTGGACAACAACATGAGGGCTGGCGCTACCTATTTACATAAAATTAACATACGGGTAGTGTGTTCATGGGTAATAAATCTACCTTCACATGTAATGCAGTTCAGAGAATATTGAGTCCATAAAGAGTCTTGAAAGAAAGCCATGGTTGTGTTGGTTGTTCTCTCCAACTCCCTGCAACAGAAACAGGATGGATGGAGTAAAGTTATCCTACCAGACATAGGAGTCCTGAATGGGCCCACAAGTCTTATATATCTCACCTGATCGAGCCTGATCGGGTGATGAGCGTGGTATCATGTTGCAAGTGGCTTTATGGCTTAGCTTACTAACTGTAAATGCATAAGAGTAATACTCTTAGCACTTCTCAATTTTAGGGCTACACCACAATGAATGCGCCCGATCTCGGAAGCTAAGCAGTTTCGGGCCTAGTTAGTACCTGGATGGGAGACCGCCTGGGAATACCAGGTGCTGTAGGCTTTTTTGTGCTCCATGTTCAGGCAGTGAGCCATTTCTCAATTGGCTTTCAAAACTGCGTGGTCTAGCCAACTAGATGCTTAAAGGTACAAATCTCAGAAGGCCCAGAGCCTACGGCCACACCACACTGAATGCGCCTGATCTCGTCTGATCTCAGAAGCTAAGCAGTGTCGGGCCTAGTTAGTACCTGGATGGGAGACCGCCTGGGAATACCAGGTGCTGTAGGCTTTTTTTGTGCTCCATGTTCAGGCAGTGAGCCATTTCTCAATTGGCTTTCAAAACTGCATGGTCTAGCCAACTAGATGCTTAAAGGTACAAATCTCAGAAGGCCCAGAACCTACGGCCACACCACACTGAATGCGCCTGATCTTGTCTGATCTCAGAAGCTAAGCAGTGTTGGGCCTAGTTAGTACCTGGATGGGAGACCGCCTGGGAATACCAGGTGCTGTAGGCTTTTTTGTGCTCCATGTTCAGGCAGTGAGCCATTTCTCAATTGGCTTTCAAAACTGCATGGTCTAGCCAACTAGATGCTTAAAGGTACAAATCTCAGAAGGCCCAGAGCCTACGGACACACCACACTGAATGCGCCTGATCTCAGAAGCTAAGCAGTGTCGGGCCTAGTTAGTTCCTGGATGGGAGACCGCCTGGGAATACCAGGTGCTGTAGGCTTTTTTGTGCTCCATGTTCAGGCAGTGAGCCATTTCTCAATTGGCTTTCAAAACTGCATGGTCTAGCCAACTAGATGCTTAAAGGTACAAATCTCGGAATGCCCAGAGCCTACGGCCACACCACACTGAATGCGCCTGATCTTGTCTGATCTCAGAAGCTAAGCAGTGTCGGGCCTAGTTAGTACCTGGATGGGAGACCGCCTGGGAATACCAGGTGCTGTAGGCTTTTTTGTGCTCCATGTTCAGGCAGTGAGCCATTTCTCAATTGGCTTTCAAAACTGCATGGTCTAGCCAACTAGATGCTTAAAGGTACAAATCTCAGAAGGCCCAGAGCCTACGGCCACACCACACTGAATGCGCCTGATCTCGTCTGATCTCAGAAGCTGAGCAGTGTCGTGCCTAGTTAGTACCTGGATGGGAGACCACCTGGGAATACCGGGTGCTGTAGGCTTTTTTGTGCTCCATGTTCAGGCAGTGAGCCATTTCTCAATTGGCTTTCAAAACTGCATGGTCTAGCCAACTAGATGCTTAAAGGTACAAATCTCAGAAGGCCCAGAGCCTACGGCCACACCACACTGAATGCGCCTGATCTCGTCTGATCTCAGAAGCTAAGCAGTGTTGGGCCTAGTTAGTACCTGGATGGGAGACCGCCTGGGAATACCAGGTGCTGTAGGCTTTTTGTGCTCCATGTTCAGGCAGTGAGCCATTTCTCAATTGGCTTTCAAAACTGCATGGTCTAGCCAACTAGATGCTTAAAGGTACAAATCTCAGAAGGCCCAGAGCCTACGGCCACACCACACTGAATGCGCCTGATCTCTTCTGATCTCAGAAGCTAAGCAGTGTTGGGCCTACTTAGTACCTGGATGGGAGACCGCCTGGGAATACCAGGTTCTGTAGGCTTTTTTGTGCTCTATGATTAGTAATTGTGCCACTTCTCAATTTCTTTTTAAATTTGCTTATGATTCCAAAATAAATGTATCCCTTTTAATAGCGGAAATGTTGGACAACAACATGAGGGCTGGCGCTACCTATTTACATAAAATTAACATACGGGTAGTGTGTTCATGGGTAATAAATCTACCTTCACATGTAATGCAGTTCAGAGAATATTGAGTCCATAAAGAGTCTTGAAAGAAAGCCATGGTTGTGTTGGTTGTTCTCTCCAACTCCCTGCAACAGAAACAGGATGGATGGAGTAAAGTTATCCTACCAGACATAGGAGTCCTGAATGGGCCCACAAGTCTTATATATCTCGCCTGATCGAGCCTGATCGGGTGATGAGCGTGGTATCATGTTGCAAGTGGCTTTATGGCTTAGCTTACTAACTGTAAATGCATAAGAGTAATACTCTTAGCATTTCTCAATTTTAGGGCTACACCACAATGAATGCGCCCGATCTCGGAAGCTAAGCAGTTTCGGGCCTAGTTAGTACCTGGATGGGAGACCGCCTGGGAATACCAGGTGCTGTAGGCTTTTTTGTGCTCCATGTTCAGGCAGTGAGCCATTTCTCAATTGGCTTTCAAAACTGCATGGTCTAGCCAACTAGATGCTTAAAGGTACAAATCTCAGAAGGCCCAGAGCCTACGGCCACACCACACTGAATGCGCCTTATCTCCTCTGATCTCAGAAGCTAAGCAGTGTCGGGCCTGGATGGGAGACCGCCTCGGAATACCAGGTGCTGTAGGCTTTTTTGTGCTCCATGTTCAGGCAGTGAGCCATTTCTCAATTGGCTTTCAAAACTGCATGGTCTAGCCAACTAGATGCTTAAAGGTACAAATCTCAGAAGGCCCAGAGCCTACGGCCACACCACACTGAATGCGCCTGATCTCGTCTGATCTCAGAAGCTAAGCAGTGTCGGGCCTAGTTAGTACCTGGATGGGAGACTGCCTGGGAATACCAGGTGCTGTAGGCTTTTTTGTGCTCCATGTTCAGGCAGTGAGCCATTTCTCAATTGGCTTTCAAAACTGCATGGTCTAGCCAACTAGATGCTTAAAGGTACAAATCTCAGAAGGCCCAGAGCCTACGGCCACACCACACTGAATGCGCCTGATCTTGTCTGATCTCAGAAGCTAAGCAGTGTCGGGCCTAGTTAGTACCTGGATGGGAGACCGCCTGGGAATACCAGGTGCTGTAGGCTTTTTTGTGCTCCATGTTCAGGCAGTGAGCCATTTCTCAATTGGCTTTCAAAACTGCATGGTCTAGCCAACTAGATGCTTAAAGGTACAAATCTCAGAAGGCCCAGAGCCTACGGCCACACCACACTGAATGCGCCTGATCTCATCTGATCTCAGAAGCTAAGCAGTGTCGGGCCTAGTTAGTACCTGGATGGGAGACCGCCTGGGAATACCAGGTTCTGTAGGCTTTTTTGTGCTCTATGATTAGTAATTGTGCCGCTTCTCAATTTCTTTTTAAATTTGCTTATGATTCCAAAATAAATGTATCCCTTTTAATAGCGGAAATGTTGGACAACAACATGAGGGCTGGCGCTACCTATTTACATAAAATTAACATACGGGTAGTGTGTTCATGGGTAATAAATCTACCTTCACATGTAATGCAGTTCAGAGAATATTGAGTCCATAAAGAGTCTTGAAAGAAAGCCATGGTTGTGTTGGTTGTTCTCTCCAACTCCCTGCAACAGAAACAGGATGGATGGAGTAAAGTTATCCAACCAGACATAGGAGTCCTGAATGGGCCCACAAGTCTTATATATCTCGTCTGATCGAGCCTGATCCAGCGCTGATCGGGTGATGAGCGTGGTATCATGTTGCAAGTGGCTTTATGGCTTAGCTTACTAACTGTAAATGCATAAGAGTAATACTCTTAGCATTTCTCAATTTTAGGGCTACACCACAATGAATGCGCCCGATCTCGGAAGCTAAGCAGTTTCGGGCCTAGTTAGTACCTGGATGGGAGACCGCCTGGGAATACCAGGTGCTGTAGGCTTTTTTGTGCTCCATGTTCAGGCAGTGAGCCATTTCTCAATTGGCTTTCAAAACTGCATGGTCTAGCCAACTAGATGCTTAAAGGTACAAATCTCAGAAGGCCCAGAGCCTACGGCCACACCACACTGAATGCGCCTGATCTCATCTGATCTCAGAAGCTAAGCAGTGTCGGGCCTAGTTAGTACCTGGATGGGAGACCGCCTGGGAATACCAGGTTCTGTAGGCTTTTTTGTGCTCTATGATTAGTAATTGTGCCGCTTCTCAATTTCTTTTTAAATTTGCTTATGATTCCAAAATAAATGTATCCCTTTTAATAGCGGAAATGTTGGACAACAACATGAGGGCTGGCGCTACCTATTTACATAAAATTAACATACGGGTAGTGTGTTCATGGGTAATAAATCTACCTTCACATGTAATGCAGTTCAGAGAATATTGAGTCCATAAAGAGTCTTGAAAGAAAGCCATGGTTGTGTTGGTTGTTCTCTCCAACTCCCTGCAACAGAAACAGGATGGATGGAGTAAAGTTATCCTACCAGACATAGGAGTCCTGAATGGGCCCACAAGTCTTATATATCTCGCCTGATCGAGCCTGATCGGGTGATGAGCGTGGTATCATGTTGCAAGTGGCTTTATGGCTTAGCTTACTAACTGTAAATGCATAAGAGTAATACTCTTAGCATTTCTCAATTTTAGGGCTACACCACAATGAATGCGCCCGATCTCGGAAGCTAAGCAGTTTCGGGCCTAGTTAGTACCTGGATGGGAGACCGCCTGGGAATACCAGGTGCTGTAGGCTTTTTTGTGCTCCATGTTCAGGCAGTGAGCCATTTCTCAATTGGCTTTCAAAACTGCATGGTCTAGCCAACTAGATGCTTAAAGGTACAAATCTCAGAAGGCCCAGAGCCTACGGCCACACCACACTGAATGCGCCTGATCTCGTCTGATCTCAGAGGCTAAGCAGTGTCGGGCCTAGTTAGTACCTGGATGGGAGACCGCCTGGGAATACCAGGTGCTGTAGGCTTTTTTGTGCTCCATGTTCAGGCAGTGAGCCATTTCTCAATTGGCTTTCAAAACTGCATGGTCTAGCCAACTAGATGCTTAAAGGTACAAATCTCAGACGGCCCAGAGCCTACGGCCACACCACACTGAATGCGTCTGATCTCAGAAGCTAAGCAGTGTCGGGCCTAGTTAGTACCTGGATGGGAGACGGCCTGGGAATACCAGGTGCTGTAGGCTTTTTTGTGCTCCATGTTCAGGCAGTGAGCCATTTCTCAATTGGCTTTCAAAACTGCATGGTCTAGCCAACTAGATGCTTAAAGGTACAAATCTCAGAAGGCCCAGAGCCTACGGCCACACCACACTGAATGCGCCTGATCTCGTCCGATCTCAGAAGCTAAGCAGTGTCGGGCCTAGTTAGTACCTGGATGGGAGACCGCCTGGGAATACCAGGTGCTGTAGGCTTTTTTGTGCTCCATGTTCAGGCAGTGAGCCATTTCTCAATTGGCTTTCAAAACTGCATGGTCTAGCCAACTAGATGCTTAAAGGTACAAATCTCAGAAGGATCAGAGCCTATGGCCACACCACACTGAATGCGTCTGATCTCAGAAGCTAAGCAGTGTCGGGCCTAGTTAGTACCTGGATGGGAGACGGCCTGGGAATACCAGGTGCTGTAGGCTTTTTTGTGCTCCATGTTCAGGCAGTGAGCCATTTCTCAATTGGCTTTCAAAACTGCATGGTCTAGCCAACTAGATGCTTAAAGGTACAAATCTCAGAAGGCCCAGAGCCTACGGCCACACCACACTGAATGCGCCTGATCTCGTCTGATCTCAGAAGCTAAGCAGTGTAGGGCCTAGTTAGTACCTGGATGGGAGACCGCCTGGGAATACCAGGTTCTGTAGGCTTTTTTGTGCTCTATGATTAGTAATTGTGCCACTTCTCATTTCTTTTTAAATTTGCTTATGATTCCAAAATAAATGTATCCCTTTTAATAGCGGAAATGTTGGACAACAACATGAGGGCTGGCGCTACCTATTTACATAAAATTAACATACGGGTAGT
Organism: Ambystoma mexicanum; assembly: GCF_040938575.1. Classification (NCBI taxonomy): domain Eukaryota; kingdom Metazoa; phylum Chordata; class Amphibia; order Caudata; family Ambystomatidae; genus Ambystoma; species Ambystoma mexicanum. The sequence continues at coordinate 522,010,430 of NC_090932.1, forward strand.
GTGTTCATGGGTAATAAATCTACCTTCACATGTAATGCAGTTCAGAGAATATTGAGTCCATAAAGAGTCTTGAAAGAAAGCCATGGTTGTGTTGGTTGTTCTCTCCAACTCACTGCAACAGAAACAGGATGGATGGAGTAAAGTTATCCTACCAGACATAGGAGTCCTGAATGGGCCCACAAGTCTTATATATCTCGCCTGATCGGGTGATGAGCGTGGTATCATGTTGCAAGTGGCTTTATGGCTTAGCTTACTAACTGTAAATGCATAAGAGTAATACTCTTAGCATTTCTCAATTTTAGGGCTACACCACAATGAATGCGCCCGATCTCGGAAGCTAAGCAGTTTCGGGCCTAGTTAGTACCTGGATGGGAGACCGCCTGGGAATACCAGGTGCTGTAGGCTTTTTTGTGCTCCATGTTCAGGCAGTGAGCCATTTCTCAATTGGCTTTCAAAACTGCATGGTCTAGCCAACTAGATGCTTAAAGGTACAAATCTCAGAAGGCCCAGAGTCTACGGCCACACCACACTGAATGCGCCTGATCTCGTCTGATCTCAGAAGCTAAGCAGAGTCGGGCCTAGTTAGTACCTGGATGGGAGACCGCCTGGGAATACCAGGTGCTGTAGGCTTTTTTGTGCTCAATGTTCAGGCAGTGAGCCATTTCTCAATTGGCTTTCAAAACTGCATGGTCTAGCCAACTAGATGCTTAAAGGTACAAATCTCAGAAGGCCCAGAGCCTACGGCCACACCACACTGAATGCGCCTGATCTCGTCTGATCTCAGAAGCTGAGCAGTGTCGTGCCTAGTTAGTACATGGATGGGAGACTGCCTGGGAATACCAGGTGCTGTAGGCTTTTTTGTGCTCCATGTTCAGGCAGTGAGCCATTTCTCAATTGGCTTTCAAAACTGCATGGTCTAGCCAACTAGATGCTTAAAGGTACAAATCTCAGAAGGCCCAGAGCCTACGGCCACACCACACTGAATGCGCCTGATCTCAGAAGCTAAGCAGTGTCGGGCCTAGTTAGTACCTGGATGGGAGACTGCCTGGGAATACCAGGTGCTGTAGGCTTTTTTGTGCTCCATGTTCAGGCAGTGAGCCATTTCTCAATTGGCTTTCAAAACTGCATGGTCTAGCCAACTAGATGCTTAAAGGTACAAATCTCAGAAGGCCCAGAGCCTACGGCCACACCACACTGAATGCGCCTGATCGCGTCTGATCTCAGAAGCTAAGCATTGTCGGGCCTAGTTAGTACCTGGATGGGAGACCACCTGGTAATACCAGGTGCTGTAGGCTTTTTTGTGCTCCATGGTCAGGCAGTGAGCCATTTCTCAATTGGCTTTCAAAACTACATGGTCTAGCCAACTAGATGCTTAAAGGTACAAATCTCAAAAGGCCCAGAGCCTACGGCCACACCACACTGAATGCGTCTGATCTCAGAAGCTAAGCAGTGTCGGGCCTAGCTAGTACCTGGATGGGAGACCGCCTGGGAATACCAGGTTCTGTAGGCTTTTTTGTGCTCTATGATTAGTAATTGTGCCACTTCTCAATTTCTTTTTAAATTTGCTTATGATTCCAAGATAAATGTATCCCTTTTAATAGCGGAAATGTTGGACAACAACATGAGGGCTGGCGCTACCTATTTACATAAAATTAACATACGGGTAGTGTGTTCATGGGTAATAAATCTACCTTCACATGTAATGCAGTTCAGAGAATATTGAGTCCATAAAGAGTCTTGAAAGAAAGCCATGGTTGTGTTGGTTGTTCTCTCCAACTCCCTGCAACAGAAACAGGATGGATGGAGTAAAGTTATCCAACCAGACATAGGAGTCCTGAATGGGCCCACAAGTCTTATATATCTCGCCTGATCGAGCCTGATCCAGCGCTGATCGGGTGATGAGCGTGGTATCATGTTGCAAGTGGCTTTATGGCTTAGCTTACTAACTGTAAATGCATAAGAGTAATACTCTTAGCATTTCTCAATTTTAGGGCTACACCACAATGAATGCGCCCGATCTCGGAAGCTAAGCAGTTTCGGGCCTAGTTAGTACCTGGATGGGAGACCGCCTGGGAATACCAGGTGCTGTAGGCTTTTTTGTGCTCCATGTTCAGGCAGTGAGCCATTTCTCAATTGGCTTTCAAAACTGCATGGTCTAGCCAACTAGATGCTTAAAGGTACAAATCTCAGAAGACCCAGAGCCTACGGCCACACCACACTGAATGCGCCTGATCTCATCTGATCTCAGAAGCTAAGCAGTGTCGGGCCTAGTTAGTACCTGGATGGGAGACCACCTGGGAATACCAGGTGCTGTAGGCTTTTTTGTGCTCCATGTTCAGGCAGTGAGCCATTTCTCAATTGGCTTTCAAAACTGCATGGTCTAGCCAACTAGATGCTTAAAGGTACAAATTTCAGAAGGCCCAGAGCCTACGGCCACACCACACTGAATGCACCTGATCTCGTCTGATCTCAGAAGCTAAGCAGTGTTGGGCCTAGTTAGTACCTGGATGGGAGACCGCCTGGGAATACCAAGTGCTGTATGCTTTTTTGTGCTCCATGTTCAGGCAGTGAGCCATTTCTCAATTGGCTTTCAAAACTGCATGGTCTAGCCAACTAGATGCTTAAAGGTACAAATCTCAGAAGGCCCAGAGCCTATGGCCACACCACACTGAATGCGCCTGATCTCGTCTGATCTCAGAAGCTAAGCAGTGTCGGGCCTAGTTAGTACCTGGATGGGAGACCGCCTGGGAATACCAGGTGCTGTAGGCTTTTTTGTGCTCCATGTTCAGGCAGTGAGCCATTTCTCAATTGGCTTTCAAAACTGCATGGTCTAGCCAACTAGATGCTTAAAGGTACAAATCTCAGAAGGCCCAGAGCCTACGGCCACACCACACTGAATGCGCCTGATCTCGTCTGATCTCAGAAGCTGAGCAGTGTCAGCCCTAGTTAGTACCTGGATGGGAGACCGCCTGGGAATACCAGGTTCTGTAGGCTTTTTTGTGCTCTATGATTAGTAATTGTGCCACTTCTCAATTTCTTTTTAAATTTGCTTATGATTCCAAAATAAATGTATCCTTTTTAATAGCGGAAATGTTGGACAACAACATGAGGGCTGGCGCTACCTATTTACATAAAATTAACATACGGGTAGTGTGTTCATGGGTAATAAATCTACCTTCACATGTAATGCAGTTCAGAGAATATTGAGTCTATAAAGAGTCTTGAAAGAAAGCCATGGTTGTGTTGGTTGTTCTCTCCAACTCCCTGCAACAGAAACAGGATGGATGGAGTAAAGTTATCCTACCAGACATAGGAGTCCTGAATGGGCCCACAAGTCTTATATATCTCGCCTGATCGAGCCTGATCGGGTGATGAGCGTGGTATCATGTTGCAAGTGGCTTTATGGCTTAGCTTACTAATTGTAAATGCATAAGAGTAATACTCTTAGCACTTCTCAATTTTAGGGCTACACCACAATGAATGCGCCCGATCTCGGAAGCTAAGCAGTTTCGGGCCTAGTTAGTACCTGGATGGGAGAACGCCTGGGAATACCAGGTGCTGTAGGCTTTTTTGTGCTCCATGTTCAGGCAGTGAGCCATTTCTCAATTGGCTTTCAAAACTGCGTGGTCTAGCCAACTAGATGCTTAAAGGTACAAATCTCAGAAGGCCCAGAGCCTACGGCCACACCACACTGAATGCGCCTGATCTCGTCTGATCTCAGAAGCTAAGCAGTGTCGGGCCTAGTTAGTACCTGGATGGGAGACCGCCTGGGAATACCAGGTGCTGTAGGCTTTTTTGTGCTCCATGTTCAGGCAGTGAGCCATTTCTCAATTGGCTTTCAAAACTGCATGGTCTAGCCAACTAGATGCTTAAAGGTACAAATCTCAGAAGGCCCAGAGCCTACGGCCACACCACACTGAATGCGCCTGATCTTGTCTGATCTCAGAAGCTAAGCAGTGTTGGGCCTAGTTAGTACCTGGATGGGAGACCGCCTGGGAATACCAGGTGCTGTAGGCTTTTTTGTGCTCCATGTTCAGGCAGTGAGCCATTTCTCAATTGGCTTTCAAAACTGCATGGTCTAGCCAACTAGATGCTTAAAGGTACAAATCTCAGAAGACCCAGAGCCTACGGACACACCACACTGAATGCGCCTGATCTCAGAAGCTAAGCAGTGTCGGGCCTAGTTAGTACCTGGATGGGAGACCGCCTGGGAATACCAGGTGCTGTAGGCTTTTTTGTGCTCCATGTTCAGGCAGTGAGCCATTTCTCAATTGGCTTTCAAAACTGCATGGTCTAGCCAACTAGATGCTTAAAGGTACAAATCTCGGAATGCCCAGAGCCTACGGCCACACCACACTGAATGCGCCTGATCTCGTCTGATCTCAGAAGCTAAGCAGTGTCGGGCCTAGTTAGTACCTGGATGGGAGACCGCCTGGGAATACCAGGTGCTGTAGGCTTTTTTGTGCTCCATGTTCAGGCAGTGAGCCATTTCTCAATTGGCTTTCAAAACTGCATGGTCTAGCCAACTAGATGCTTAAAGGTACAAATCTCAGAAGGCCCAGAGCCTACGGCCACACCACACTGAATGCGTCTGATCTCAGAAGCTGAGCAGTGTCGTGCCTAGTTAGTACCTGGATGGGAGACCGCCTGGGAATACCGGGTGCTGTAGGCTTTTTTGTGCTCCATGTTCAGGCAGTGAGCCATTTCTCAATTGGCTTTCAAAACTGCATGGTCTAGCCAACTAGATGCTTAAAGGTACAAATCTCAGAAGGCCCAGAGCCTACGGCCACACCACACTGAATGCGCCTGATCTCGTCTGATCTCAGAAGCTAAGCAGTGTTGGGCCTAGTTAGTACCTGGATGGGAGACCGCCTGGGAATACCAGGTGCTGTAGGCTTTTTGTGCTCCATGTTCAGGCAGTGAGCCATTTCTCAATTGGCTTTCAAAACTGCATGGTCTAGCCAACTAGATGCTTAAAGGTACAAATCTCAGAAGGCCCAGAGCCTACGGCCACACCACACTGAATGCGCCTGATCTCTTCTGATCTCAGAAGCTAAGCAGTGTTGGGCCTAGTTAGTACCTGGATGGGAGACCGCCTGGGAATACCAGGTTCTGTAGGCTTTTTTGTGCTCTATGATTAGTAATTGTGCCACTTCTCAATTTCTTTTTAAATTTGCTTATGATTCCAAAATAAATGTATCCCTTTTAATAGCGGAAATGTTGGACAACAACATGAGGGCTGGCGCTACCTATTTACATAAAATTAACATACGGGTAGTGTGTTCATGGGTAATAAATCTACCTTCACATGTAATGCAGTTCAGAGAATATTGAGTCCATAAAGAGTCTTGAAAGAAAGCCATGGTTGTGTTGGTTGTTCTCTCCAACTCCCTGCAACAGAAACAGGATGGATGGAGTAAAGTTATCCTACCACACATAGGAGTCCTGAATGGGCCCACAAGTCTTATATATCTCGCCTGATCGAGCCTGATCGGGTGATGAGCGTGGTATCATGTTGCAAGTGGCTTTATGGCTTAGCTTACTAACTGTAAATGCATAAGAGTAATACTCTTAGCATTTCTCAATTTTAGGGCTACACCACAATGAATGCGCCCGATCTCGGAAGCTAAGCAGTTTCGGGCCTAGTTAGTACCTGGATGGGAGACCGCCTGGGAATACCAGGTGCTGTAGGCTTTTTTGTGCTCCATGTTCAGGCAGTGAGCCATTTCTCAATTGGCTTTCAAAACTGCATGGTCTAGCCAACTAGATGCTTAAAGGTACAAATCTCAGAAGGCCCAGAGCCTACGGCCACACCACACTGAATGCGCCTGATCTCGTCTGATCTCAGAAGCTAAGCAGTGTCGGGCCTGGATGGGAGACCGCCTCGGAATACCAGGTGCTGTAGGCTTTTTTGTGCTCCATGTTCAGGCAGTGAGCCATTTCTCAATTGGCTTTCAAAACTGCATGGTCTAGCCAACTAGATGCTTAAAGGTACAAATCTCAGAAGGCCCAGAGCCTACGGCCACACCACACTGAATGCGCCTGATCTCGTCTGATCTCAGAAGCTAAGCAGTGTCGGGCCTAGTTAGTACCTGGATGGGAGACCGCCTGGGAATACCAGGTGCTGTAGGCTTTTTTGTGCTCCATGTTCAGGCAGTGAGCCATTTCTCAATTGGCTTTCAAAACTGCATGGTCTAGCCAACTAGATGCTTAAAGGTACAAATCTCAGAAGGCCCAGAGCCTACGGCCACACCACACTGAATGCGCCTGATCTTGTCTGATCTCAGAAGCTAAGCAGTGTCGGGCCTAGTTAGTACCTGGATGGGAGACCGCCTGGGAATACCAGGTGCTGTAGGCTTTTTTGTGCTCCATGTTCAGGCAGTGAGCCATTTCTCAATTGGCTTTCAAAACTGCATGGTCTAGCCAACTAGATGCTTAAAGGTACAAATCTCAGAAGGCCCAGAGCCTACGGCCACACCACACTGAATGCGCCTGATCTCATCTGATCTCAGAAGCTAAGCAGTGTCGGGCCTAGTTAGTACCTGGATGGGAGACCGCCTGGGAATACCAGGTTCTGTAGGCTTTTTTGTGCTCTATGATTAGTAATTGTGCCGCTTCTCAATTTCTTTTTAAATTTGCTTATGATTCCAAAATAAATGTATCCCTTTTAATAGCGGAAATGTTGGACAACAACATGGGGGCTGGCGCTATCTATTTACATAAAATTAACATACGGGTAGTGTGTTCATGGGTAATAAATCTACCTTCACATGTAATGCAGTTCAGAGAATATTGAGTCCATAAAGAGTCTTGAAAGAAAGCCATGGTTGTGTTGGTTGTTCTCTCCAACTCCCTGCAACAGAAACAGGATGGATGGAGTAAAGTTATCCAACCAGACATAGGAGTCCTGAATGGGCCCACAAGTCTTATATATCTCGCCTGATCGAGCCTGATCCAGCGCTGATCGGGTGATGAGCGTGGTATCATGTTGCAAGTGGCTTTATGGCTTAGCTTACTAACTGTAAATGCATAAGAGTAATACTCTTAGCATTTCTCAATTTTAGGGCTACACCACAATGAATGCGCCCGATCTCGGAAGCTAAGCAGTTTCGGGCCTAGTTAGTACCTGGATGGGAGACCGCCTGGGAATACCAGGTGCTGTAGGCTTTTTTGTGCTCCATGTTCAGGCAGTGAGCCATTTCTCAATTGGCTTTCAAAACTGCATGGTCTAGCCAACTAGATGCTTAAAGGTACAAATCTCAGAAGGCCCAGAGCCTACGGCCACACCACACTGAATGCGCATGATCTCGTCTGATCTCAGAGGCTAAGCAGTGTTGGGCCTAGTTAGTACCTGGATGGGAGACCGCCTGGGAATACCAGGTGCTGTAGGCTTTTTCGTGCTCCATGTTCAGGCAGTGAGCCATTTCTCAATTGGCTTTCAAAACTGCATGGTCTAGCCAACTAGATGCTTAAAGGTACAAATCTCAGAAGGCCCAGAGCCTACGGCCACACCACACTGAATGCGTCTGATCTCAGAAGCTAAGCAGTGTCGGGCCTAGTTAGTACCTGGATGGGAGACGGCCTGGGAATACCAGGTGCTGTAGGCTTTTTTGTGCTCCATGTTCAGGCAGTGAGCCATTTCTCAATTGGCTTTCAAAACTGCATGGTCTAGCCAACTAGATGCTTAAAGGTACAAATCTCAGAAGGCCCAGAGCCTACGGCCACACCACACTGAATGCGTCTGATCTCAGAAGCTAAGCAGTGTCGGGCCTAGTTAGTACCTGGATGGGAGACCGCCTGGGACTACCAGGTGCTGTAGGCTTTTTTGTGTTCTATGATTAGTAATTGTGCCACTTCTCAATTTCTTTTTAAATTTGCTTATGATTCCAAAATAAATGTATCCCTTTTAATAGCGGAAATGTTGGACAACAACATGAGGGCTGGCGCTACCTATTTACATAAAATTAACATACGGGTAGTGTGTTCATGGGTAATAAATCTACCTTCACATGTAATGCAGTTCAGAGAATATTGAGTCCATAAAGAGTCTTGAAAGAAAGCCATGGTTGTGTTGGTTGTTCTCTCCAACTCCCTGCAACAGAAACAGGATGGATGGAGTAAAGTTATCCTACCAGACATAGGAGTCCTGAATGGGCCCACAAGTCTTATATATCTCGCCTGATCGAGCCTGATCGGGTGATGAGCGTGGTATCATGTTGCAAGTGGCTTTATGGCTTAGCTTACTAACTGTAAATGCATAAGAGTAATACTCTTAGCATTTCTCAATTTTAGGGCTACACCACAATGAATGCGCCCGATCTCGGAAGCTAAGCAGTTTCGGGCCTAGTTAGTACCTGGATGGGAGACCGCCTGGGAATATCAGGTGCTGTAGGCTTTTTTGTGCTCCATGTTCAGGCAGTGAGCCATTTCTCAATTGGCTTTCAAAACTGCATGGTCTAGCCAACTAGATGCTTAAAGGTACAAATCTCAGAAGGCCCAGAGCCTACGGCCACACCACACTGAATGCGCCTGATCTCGTCTGATCTCAGAGGCTAAGCAGTGTCGGGCCTAGTTAGTACCTGGATGGGAGACCGCCTGGGAATACCAGGTGCTGTAGGCTTTTTTGTGCTCCATGTTCAGGCAGTGAGCCATTTCTCAATTGGCTTTCAAAACTGCATGGTCTAGCCAACTAGATGCTTAAAGGTACAAATTTCAGAAGGCCCAGAGCCTACGGCCACACCACACTGAATGCACCTGATCTCATCTGATCTCAGAAGCAAAGCAGTGTCAGGCCTAGTTAGTACCTGGATGGGAGACCGCCTGGGAATACCAGGTGCTGTAGGCTTTTTTGTGCTCCATGTTCAGGCAGTGAGCCATTTCTCAATTGGCTTTCAAAACTGCATGGTCTAGCCAACTAGATGCTTAAAGGTACAAATCTCAGACGGCCCAGAGCCTACGGCCACACCACACTGAATGCGTCTGATCTCAGAAGCTAAGCAGTGTCGGGCCTAGTTAGTACCTGGATGGGAGACGGCCTGGGAATACCAGGTGCTGTAGGCTTTTTTGTGCTCCATGTTCAGGCAGTGAGCCATTTCTCAATTGGCTTTCAAAACTGCATGGTCTAGCCAACTAGATGCTTAAAGGTACAAATCTCAGAAGGCCCAGAGCCTACGGCCACACCACACTGAATGCGCCTGATCTCCTCTGATCTCAGAAGCTAAGCAGTGTCAGGCCTAGTTAGTACCTGGATGGGAGACCGCCTGGGACTACCAGGTTCTGTAGGCTTTTTTGTGCTCTATGATTAGTAATTGTGCCACTTCTCAATTTCTTTTTAAATTTGCTTATGATTCCAAAATAAATGTATCCCTTTTAATAGCGGAAATGTTGGACAACAACATGAGGTCTGGCGCTACCTATTTACATAAAATTAACATACGGGTAGTGTGTTCATGGGTAATAAATCTACCTTCACATGTAATGCAGTTCAGAGAATATTGAGTCCATAAAGAGTCTTGAAAGAAAGCCATGGTTGTGTTGGTTGTTCTCTCCAACTCCCTGCAACAGAAACAGGATGGATGGAGTAAAGTTATCCTACCAGACATAGGAGTCCTGAATGGGCCCACAGGTCTTATATATCTCGCCTGATCGAGCCTGATCGGGTCATGAGCGTGGTATCATGTTGCAAGTGGCTTTATGGCTTAGCTTACTAACCGTAAATGCATAAGAGTAATACTCTTAGCATTTCTCAATTTTAGGGCTACACCACAATGAATGCGCCCGATCTCGGAAGCTAAGCAGTTTCGGGCCTAGTTAGTACCTGGATGGGAGACCGCCTGGGAATACCAGGTGCTGTAGGCTTTTTTGTGCTCCATGTTCAGGCAGTGAGCCATTTCTCAATTGGCTTTCAAAACTGCATGGTCTAGCCAACTAGATGCTTAAAGGTACAAATCTCAGAAGGCCCAGAGCCTACGGCCACACCACACTGAATGCGCCTGATCTCGTCTGATCTCAGAAGCTAAGCAGTTTTGGGCCTAGTTAGTACCTGGATGGGAGACCGCCTGGGAATACAATGTGCTGTAGGCTTTTTTGTGCTCCATGTTCAGGCAGTGAGCCATTTCTCAATTGGCTTTCAAAACTGCATGGTCTAGCCAACTAGATGCTTAAAGGTACAAATCTCAGAAGGCCCAGAGCCTACGGCCACACCACACTGAATGCGCCTGTTCTTGTCTGATCTCAGAAGCTAAGCAGTGTCGGGCCTAGTTAGTACCTGGATGGGAGACCGCCTGGGAATACCAGGTGCTGTAGGCTTTTTTGTGCTCCATGTTCAGGCAGTGAGCCATTTCTCAATTGGCTTTCAAAACTGCATGGTCTAGCCAACTAGATGCTTAAAGGTACAAATCTCAGAAGGCCCAGAGCCTACGGCCACACCGCACTGAATGTGCCTGATCTTGTCTGATCTCAGAAGCTAAGCAGTGTCAGGCCTAGTCAGTACCTGGATGGGAGACCGCCTGGGAATACCAGGTGCTGTAGGCTTTTTTGTGCTCCATGTTCAGGCAGTGAGCCATTTCTCAATTGGCTTTCAAAACTGCATGGTCTAGCCAACTAGATGCTTAAAGGTACAAATCTCAGAAGGCCCAGAGCCTACGGCCACACCACACTGAATGCGTCTGATCTCAGAAGCTAAGCAGTGTCGGGCCTAGTTAGTACCTGGATGGGAGACGGCCTGGGAATACCAGGTGCTGTAGGCTTTTTTGTGCTCCATGTTCAGGCAGTGAGCCATTTCTCAATTGGCTTTCAAAACTGCATGGTCTAGCCAACTAGATGCTTAAAGGTACAAATTTCAGAAGTCCCAGAGCCTACAGCCACACCACACTGAATGCACCTGATCTCGTCTGATCTCAGAAGCAAAACAGTGTCGGGCCTAGCTAGTACCTGGATGGGAGACCGCCTGGGAATACCAGGTGCTGTAGGCTTTTTTGTGCTCCATGTTCAGGCAGTGAGCCATTTCTCAATTGGCTTTCAAAACTGCATGGTCTAGCCAACTAGATGCTTAAAGGTACAAATCTCAGAAGGCCCAGAGCCTATGGCCACACCACACTGAATGCGTCTGATCTCAGAAGCTAAGCAGTGTCGGGCCTAGTTAGTACCTGGATGGGAGACGGCCTGGGAATACCAGGTGCTGTAGGCTTTTTTGTGCTCCATGTTCAGGCAGTGAGCCATTTCTCAATTGGCTTTCAAAACTGCATGGTCTAGCCAACTAGATGCTTAAAGGTACAAATCTCAGAAGGCCCAGAGCCTATGGCCACACCACACTGAATGCGCCTGATCTCGTCTGATCTCAGAAGCTAAGCAGTGTCGGGCCTAGTTAGTACCTGGATGGGAGACCGCCTGGGACTACCAGGTTCTGTAGGCTTTTTTGTGTTCTATGATTAGTAATTGTGCCACTTCTCAATTTCTTTTTAAATTTGCTTATGATTCCAAAATAAATGTATCCCTTTTAATAGCGGAAATGTTGGACAACAACATGAGGGCTGGCGCTACCTATTTACATAAAATTAACATACGGGTAGTGTGTTCATGGGTAATAAATCTACCTTCACATGTAATGCAGTTCAGAGAATATTGAGTCCATAAAGAGTCTTGAAAAAAAGCCATGGTTGTGTTGGTTGTTCTCTCCAACTCCCTGCAACAGAAACAGGATGGATGGAGTAAAGTTATCCTACCAGACATAGGAGTCCTGAATGGGCCCACAAGTCTTATATATCTCGCCTGATCGAGCCTGATTGGGTGATGAGCGTGGTATCATGTTGCAAGTGGCTTTATGGCTTAGCTTACTAACTGTAAATGCATAAGAGTAATACTCTTAGCATTTCTCAATTTTAGGGCTACACCACAATGATTGCGCCCGATCTCGGAAGCTAAGCAGTTTCGGGCCTAGTTAGTACCTGGATGGGAGACCGCCTGGGAATACCAGGTGCTGTAGGCTTTTTTGTGCTCCATGTTCAGGCAGTGAGCCATTTCTCAATTGGCTTTCAAAACTGCATGGTCTAGCCAACTAGATGCTTAAAGGTACAAATCTCAGAAGGCCCAGAGCCTACGGCCACACCACACTGAATGCGTCTGATCTCAGAAGCTAAGCAGTGTCGGGCCTGGATGGGAGACCGCCTCGGAATACCAGGTGCTGTAGGCTTTTTTGTGCTCCATGTTCAGGCAGTGAGCCATTTCTCAATTGGCTTTCAAAACTGCATGGTCTAGCCAACTAGATGCTTAAAGGTACAAATCTCAGAAGGCCCAGAGCCTATGGCCACACCACACTGAATGCGCCTGATCTCGTCTGATCTCAGAAGCTAAGCAGTGTCGGGCCTAGTTAGTACCTGGATGGGAGACCGCCTGGGAATACCAGGTGCTGTAGGCTTTTTTGTGCTCCATGTTCAGGCAGTGAGCCATTTCTCAATTGGCTTTCAAAACTGCATGGTCTAGCCAACTAGATGCTTAAAGGTACAAATCTCAGAAGGCCTAGAGCCTACGGCCACACCACACTGAATGCGCCTGATCTCGTCTGATCTCAGAAGCTAAGCAGTTTCGGGCCTAGTTAGTACCTGGATGGGAGACCGCCTGGGAATACCAGGTGCTGTAGGCTTTTTTGTGCTCCATGTTCAGGCAGTGAGCCATTTCTCAATTGGCTTTCAAAACTGCATGGTCTAGCCAACTAGATGCTTAAAGGTACAAATCTCAGAAGGCCCAGAGCCTACGGCCACACCACACTGAATGCGCCTGATCTCGTCTGATCTCAGAGGCTAAGCAGTGTCGGGCCTAGTTAGTACCTGGATGGGAGACCGCCTGGGAATACCAGGTGCTGTAGGCTTTTTTGTGCTCCATGTTCAGGCAGTGAGCCATTTCTCAATTGGCTTTCAAAACTGCATGGTCTAGCCAACTAGATGCTTAAAGGTACAAATTTCAGAAGGCCCAGAGCCTACGGCCACACCACACTGAATGCACCTGATCTCGTCTGATCTCAGAAGCAAAGCAGTGTCAGGCCTAGTTAGTACCTGGATGGGAGACCGCCTGGGAATACCAGGTGCTGTAGGCTTTTTTGTGCTCCATGTTCAGGCAGTGAGCCATTTCTCAATTGGCTTTCAAAACTGCATGGTCTAGCCAACTAGATGCTTAAAGGTACAAATCTCAGACGGCCCAGAGCCTACGGCCACACCACACTGAATGCGTCTGATCTCAGAAGCTAAGCAGTGTCGGGCCTAGTTAGTACCTGGATGGGAGACGGCCTGGGAATACCAGGTGCTGTAGGCTTTTTTGTGCTCCATGTTCAGGCAGTGAGCCATTTCTCAATTGGCTTTCAAAACTGCATGGTCTAGCCAACTAGATGCTTAAAGGTACAAATCTCAGAAGGCCCAGAGCCTACGGCCACACCACACTGAATGCGCCTGATCTCGTCTGATCTCAGAAGCTAAGCAGTGTCGGGCCTAGTTAGTACCTGGATGGGAGACCGCCTGGGACTACCAGGTTCTGTAGGCTTTTTTGTGCTCTATGATTAGTAATTGTGCCACTTCTCAATTTCTTTTTAAATTTGCTTATGATTCCAAAATAAATGTATCCCTTTTAATAGCGGAAATGTTGGACAACAACATGAGGTCTGGCGCTACCTATTTACATAAAATTAACATACGGGTAGTGTGTTCATGGGTAATAAATCTACCTTCACATGTAATGCAGTTCAGAGAATATTGAGTCCATAAAGAGTCTTGAAAGAAAGCCATGGTTGTGTTGGTTGTTCTCTCCAACTCCCTGCAACAGAAACAGGATGGATGGAGTAAAGTTATCCTACCAGACATAGGAGTCCTGAATGGGCCCACAGGTCTTATATATCTCGCCTGATCGAGCCTGATCGGGTCATGAGCGTGGTATCATGTTGCAAGTGGCTTTATGGCTTAGCTTACTAACTGTAAATGCATAAGAGTAATACTCTTAGCATTTCTCAATTTTAGGGCTACACCACAATGAATGCGCCCGATCTCGGAAGCTAAGCAGTTTCGGGCCTAGTTAGTACCTGGATGGGAGACCGCCTGGGAATACCAGGTGCTGTAGGCTTTTTTGTGCTCCATGTTCAGGCAGTGAGCCATTTCTCAATTGGCTTTCAAAACTGCATGGTCTAGCCAACTAGATGCTTAAAGGTACAAATCTCAGAAGGCCCAGAGCCTACGGCCACACCACACTGAATGCGCCTGATCTCGTCTGATCTCAGAAGCTAAGCAGTTTTGGGCCTAGTTAGTACCTGGATGGGAGACCGCCTGGGAATACAATGTGTTGTAGGCTTTTTTGTGCTCCATGTTCAGGCAGTGAGCCATTTCTCAATTGGCTTTCAAAACTGCATGGTCTAGCCAACTAGATGCTTAAAGGTACAAATCTCAGAAGGCCCAGAGCCTACGGCCACACCACACTGAATGCGCCTGATCTTGTCTGATCTCAGAAGCTAAGCAGGTCGGGCCTAGTTAGTACCTGGATGGGAGACCGCCTGGGAATACCAGGTGCTGTAGGCTTTTTTGTGCTCCATGTTCAGGCAGTGAGCCATTTCTCAATTGGCTTTCAAAACTGCATGGTCTAGCCAACTAGATGCTTAAAGGTACAAATCTCAGAAGGCCCAGAGCCTACGGCCACACCACACTGAATGTGCCTGATCTTGTCTGATCTCAGAAGCTAAGCAGTGTCAGGCCTAGTTAGTACCTGGATGGGAGACCGCCTGGGAATACCAGGTGCTGTAGGCTTTTTTGTGCTCCATGTTCAGGCAGTGAGCCATTTCTCAATTGGCTTTCAAAACTGCATGGTCTAGCCAACTAGATGCTTAAAGGTACAAATCTCAGAAGGCCCAGAGCCTACGGCCACACCACACTGAATGCGCCTGATCTTGTCTGATCTCAGAAGCTAAGCAGTGTCGGGCCTAGTTAGTACCTGGATGGGAGACCGCCTGGGAATAGCAGGTTCTGTAGGCTTTTTTGTGCTCTATGATTAGTAATTGTGCCACTTCTCAATTTCTTTTTAAATTTGCTTATGATTCCAAAATAAATGTATCCCTTTTAATAGCGGAAATGTTGGACAACAACATGAGGGCTGGCGCTACCTATTTACATAAAATTAACATACGGGTAGTGTGTTCATGGGTAATAAATCTACCTTCACATGTAATGCAGTTCAGAGAATATTGAGTCCATAAAGAGGCTTGAAAGAAAGCCATGGTTGTGTTGGTTGTTCTCTCCAACTCCCTGCAACAGAAACAGGATGGATGGAGTAAAGTTATCCAACCAGACATAGGAGTCCTGAATGAGCCCACAAGTCTTATATATCTCGCCTGATCGAGCCTGATCCAGCGCTGATCGGGGGATGAGCGTGGTATCATGTTGCAAGTGGCTTTATGGCTTAGCTTACTAACTGTAAATGCATAAGAGTAATACTCTTAGCATTTCTCAATTTTAGGGCTACACCACAATGAATGCGCCAGATCTCGGAAGCTAAGCAGTTTCGGGCCTAGTTAGTACCTGGATGGGAGACCGCCTGGGAATACCAGGTGCTGTAGGCTTTTTTGTGCTCCATGTTCAGGCAGTGAGCCATTTCTCAATTGGCTTTCAAAACTGCATGGTCTAGCCAACTAGATGCTTAAAGGTACAAATCTCAGAAGGCCCAGAGCCTACGGCCACACCACACTGAATGCGCCTGATCTCGTCTGATCTCAGAAGCTAAGCAGTGTCGGGCCTAGTTAGTACCTGGATGGGAGACCGCCTGGGAATACCAGGTGCTGTAGGCTTTTTTGTGCTCCATGTTCAGGCAGTGAGCCATTTCTCAATTGGCTTTCAAAACTGCATGGTCTAGCCAACTAGATGCTTAAAGGTACAAATTTCAGAAGGCCCAGAGCCTACGGCCACACCACACTGAATGCGCCTGATCTCGTCTGATCTCAGAAGCTAAGCAGTGTCGGGCCTAGTTAGTACCTGGATGGGAGACCGCCTGGGAATACCAGGTGCTGTAGGCTTTTTTGTGCTCCATGTTCAGGCAGTGAGCCATTTTTCAATTGGCTTTCAAAACTGCATGGTCTAGCCAACTAGATGCTTAAAGGTACAAATCTCAGAAGCCCCAGAGCCTACGGCCACACCACACTGAATGCGTCTGATCTCAGAAGCTAAGCAGTGTCGGGCCTAGTTAGTACCTGGATGGGAGACGGCCTGGGAATACCAGGTGCTGTAGGCTTTTTTGTGCTCCATGTTCAGGCAGTGAGCCATTTCTCAATTGGCTTTCAAAACTGCATGGTCTAGCCAACTAGATGCTTAAAGGTACAAATCTCAGAAGGCCCAGAGCCTACGGCCACACCACACTGAATGCGCCTGATCTCGTCTGATTTCAGAAGCTAAGCAGTGTCGGGCCTAGTTAGTACCTGGATGGGAGACCGCCTGGGAATACCAGGTTCTGTAGGCTTTTTTTGTGCTCTATGATTAGTAATTGTGCCACTTCTCAATTTCTTTTTAAATTTGCTTATGATTCCAAAATAAATGTATCCCTTTTAATAGCGGAAATGTTGGACAACAACATGAGGGCTGGCGCTACCTATTTACATAAAATTAACATTCGGGTAGTGTGTTCATGGGTAATAAATCTACCTTCACATGTAATGCAGTTCAGAGAATATTGAGTCCATAAAGAGTCTTGAAAGAAAGCCATGGTTGTGTTGGTTGTTCTCTCCAACTCCCTGCAACAGAAACAGGATGGATGGAGTAAAGTTATCCTACCAGACATAGGAGTCCTGAATGGGCCCACAAGTCTTATATATCTCGCCTGATCAAGCCTGATTGGGTGATGAGCGTGGTATCATGTTGCAAGTGGCTTTATGGCTTAGCTTACTAACTGTAAATGCATAAGAGTAATACTCTTAGCATTTCTCAATTTTAGGGCTACACCACAATGATTGCGCCCGATCTCGGAAGCTAAGCAGTTTCGGGCCTAGTTCGTACCTGGATGGGAGACCGCCTGGGAATACCAGGTGCTGTAGGCTTTTTTTTGCTCCATGTTCAGGCAGTGAGCCATTTCTCAATTGGCTTTCAAAACTGCATGGTCTAGCCAACTAGATGCTTAAAGGTACAAATCTCATAAGGCCCGGAGCCTACGGCCACACCACACTGATCTCAGGAAGCTAAGCAGTGTCGGGCCTAGTTTGTACCTGGATGGGAGACCGCCTGGGAATACCAGGTGCTGTAGGCTTTTTTGTGCTCCATGTTCAGGCAGTGAGCCATTTCTCAATTGGCTTTCAAAACTGCATGGTCTAGCCAACTAGATGCTTAAAGGTACAAATCTCAGAAGGCCCAGAGCCTACGGCCACACCACACTGAATGCGCCTGATCTCGTCTGATCTCAGAAGCTAAGCAGTGTCGGGCCTAGTTAGTACCTGGATGGGAGACCGCCTGGGAATACCAGGTGCTGTAGGCTTTTTTGTGCTCCATGTTCAGGCAGTGAGCCATTTCTCAATTGGCTTTCAAAACTGCATGGTCTAGCCAACTAGATGCTTAAAGGTACAAATTTCAGAAGGCCCAGAGCCTACGGCCACACCACACTGAATGCGCCTGATCTCGTCTGATCTCAGAAGCTAAGCAGTGTCGTGCCTAGTTAGTACCTGGATGGGAGACGGCCTGGGAATACCAGGTGCTGTAGGCTTTTTTGTGCTCCATGTTCAGGCAGTGAGCCATTTCTCAATTGGCTTTCAAAACTGCATGGTCTAGCCAACTAGATGCTTAAAGGTACAAATCTCAGAAGGCCCAGAGCCTACGGCCACACCACACTGAATGCGCCTGATCTCCTCTGATCTCAGAAGCTAAGCAGTGTCAGGCCTAGTTAGTACCTGGATGGGAGACCGCCTGGGACTACCAGGTTCTGTAGGCTTTTTTGTGCTCTATGATTAGTAATTGTGCCACTTCTCAATTTCTTTTTAAATTTGCTTATGATTCCAAAATAAATGTATCCCTTTTAATAGCGGAAATGTTGGACAACAACATGAGGTCTGGCGCTACCTATTTACATAAAATTAACATACGGGTAGTGTGTTCATGGGTAATAAATCTACCTTCACATGTAATGCAGTTCAGAGAATATTGAGTCCATAAAGAGTCTTGAAAGAAAGCCATGGTTGTGTTGGTTGTTCTCTCCAACTCCCTGCAACAGAAACAGGATGGATGGAGTAAAGTTATCCTACCAGACATAGGAGTCCTGAATGGGCCCACAGGTCTTATATATCTCGCCTGATCGAGCCTGATCGGGTCATGAGCGTGGTATCATGTTGCAAGTGGCTTTATGGCTTAGCTTACTAACCGTAAATGCATAAGAGTAATACTCTTAGCATTTCTCAATTTTAGGGCTACACCACAATGAATGCGCCCGATCTCGGAAGCTAAGCAGTTTCGGGCCTAGTTAGTACCTGGATGGGAGACCGCCTGGGAATACCAGGTGCTGTAGGCTTTTTTGTGCTCCATGTTCAGGCAGTGAGCCATTTCTCAATTGGCTTTCAAAACTGCATGGTCTAGCCAACTAGATGCTTAAAGGTACAAATCTCAGAAGGCCCAGAGCCTACGGCCACACCACACTGAATGCGCCTGATCTCGTCTGATCTCAGAAGCTAAGCAGTTTTGGGCCTAGTTAGTACCTGGATGGGAGACCGCCTGGGAATACAATGTGCTGTAGGCTTTTTTGTGCTCCATGTTCAGGCAGTGAGCCATTTCTCAATTGGCTTTCAAAACTGCATGGTCTAGCCAACTAGATGCTTAAAGGTACAAATCTCAGAAGGCCCAGAGCCTACGGCCACACCACACTGAATGCGCCTGTTCTTGTCTGATCTCAGAAGCTAAGCAGTGTCGGGCCTAGTTAGTACCTGGATGGGAGACCGCCTGGGAATACCAGGTGCTGTAGGCTTTTTTGTGCTCCATGTTCAGGCAGTGAGCCATTTCTCAATTGGCTTTCAAAACTGCATGGTCTAGCCAACTAGATGCTTAAAGGTACAAATCTCAGAAGGCCCAGAGCCTACGGCCACACCGCACTGAATGTGCCTGATCTTGTCTGATCTCAGAAGCTAAGCAGTGTCAGGCCTAGTCAGTACCTGGATGGGAGACCGCCTGGGAATACCAGGTGCTGTAGGCTTTTTTGTGCTCCATGTTCAGGCAGTGAGCCATTTCTCAATTGGCTTTCAAAACTGCATGGTCTAGCCAACTAGATGCTTAAAGGTACAAATCTCAGAAGGCCCAGAGCCTACGGCCACACCACACTGAATGCGTCTGATCTCAGAAGCTAAGCAGTGTCGGGCCTAGTTAGTACCTGGATGGGAGACGGCCTGGGAATACCAGGTGCTGTAGGCTTTTTTGTGCTCCATGTTCAGGCAGTGAGCCATTTCTCAATTGGCTTTCAAAACTGCATGGTCTAGCCAACTAGATGCTTAAAGGTACAAATTTCAGAAGTCCCAGAGCCTACAGCCACACCACACTGAATGCACCTGATCTCGTCTGATCTCAGAAGCAAAGCAGTGTCGGGCCTAGCTAGTACCTGGATGGGAGACCGCCTGGGAATACCAGGTGCTGTAGGCTTTTTTGTGCTCCATGTTCAGGCAGTGAGCCATTTCTCAATTGGCTTTCAAAACTGCATGGTCTAGCCAACTAGATGCTTAAAGGTACAAATCTCAGAAGGCCCAGAGCCTATGGCCACACCACACTGAATGCGTCTGATCTCAGAAGCTAAGCAGTGTCGGGCCTAGTTAGTACCTGGATGGGAGACGGCCTGGGAATACCAGGTGCTGTAGGCTTTTTTGTGCTCCATGTTCAGGCAGTGAGCCATTTCTCAATTGGCTTTCAAAACTGCATGGTCTAGCCAACTAGATGCTTAAAGGTACAAATCTCAGAAGGCCCAGAGCCTATGGCCACACCACACTGAATGCGCCTGATCTCGTCTGATCTCAGAAGCTAAGCAGTGTCGGGCCTAGTTAGTACCTGGATGGGAGACCGCCTGGGACTACCAGGTTCTGTAGGCTTTTTTGTGTTCTATGATTAGTAATTGTGCCACTTCTCAATTTCTTTTTAAATTTGCTTATGATTCCAAAATAAATGTATCCCTTTTAATAGCGGAAATGTTGGACAACAACATGAGGGCTGGCGCTACCTATTTACATAAAATTAACATACGGGTAGTGTGTTCATGGGTAATAAATCTACCTTCACATGTAATGCAGTTCAGAGAATATTGAGTCCATAAAGAGTCTTGAAAAAAAGCCATGGTTGTGTTGGTTGTTCTCTCCAACTCCCTGCAACAGAAACAGGATGGATGGAGTAAAGTTATCCTACCAGACATAGGAGTCCTGAATGGGCCCACAAGTCTTATATATCTCGCCTGATCGAGCCTGATTGGGTGATGAGCGTGGTATCATGTTGCAAGTGGCTTTATGGCTTAGCTTACTAACTGTAAATGCATAAGAGTAATACTCTTAGCATTTCTCAATTTTAGGGCTACACCACAATGATTGCGCCCGATCTCGGAAGCTAAGCAGTTTCGGGCCTAGTTAGTACCTGGATGGGAGACCGCCTGGGAATACCAGGTGCTGTAGGCTTTTTTGTGCTCCATGTTCAGGCAGTGAGCCATTTCTCAATTGGCTTTCAAAACTGCATGGTCTAGCCAACTAGATGCTTAAAGGTACAAATCTCAGAAGGCCCAGAGCCTACGGCCACACCACACTGAATGCGCCTGATCTCGTCTGATCTCAGAAGCTAAGCAGTGTCGGGCCTAGTTAGTACCTGGATGGGAGACCGCCTGGGACTACCAGGTTCTGTAGGCTTTTTTGTGCTCTATGATTAGTAATTGTGCCACTTCTCAATTTCTTTTTAAATTTGCTTATGATTCCAAAATAAATGTATCCCTTTTAATAGCGGAAATGTTGGACAACAACATGAGGGCTGGCGCTACCTATTTACATAAAATTAACATTCGGGTAGTGTGTTCATGGGTAATAAATCTACCTTCACATGTAATGCAGTTCAGAGAATATTGAGTCCATAAAGAGTCTTGAAAGAAAGCCATGGTTGTGTTGGTTGTTCTCTCCAACTCCCTGCAACAGAAACAGGATGGATGGAGTAAAGTTATCCTACCAGACATAGGAGTCCTGAATGGGCCCACAAGTCTTATATATCTCGCCTGATCAAGCCTGATTGGGTGATGAGCGTGGTATCATGTTGCAAGTGGCTTTATGGCTTAGCTTACTAACTGTAAATGCATAAGAGTAATACTCTTAGCATTTCTCAATTTTAGGGCTACACCACAATGATTGCGCCCGATCTCGGAAGCTAAGCAGTTTCGGGCCTAGTTCGTACCTGGATGGGAGACCGCCTGGGAATACCAGGTGCTGTAGGCTTTTTTTTGCTCCATGTTCAGGCAGTGAGCCATTTCTCAATTGGCTTTCAAAACTGCATGGTCTAGCCAACTAGATGCTTAAAGGTACAAATCTCATAAGGCCCGGAGCCTACGGCCACACCACACTGATCTCAGGAAGCTAAGCAGTGTCGGGCCTAGTTTGTACCTGGATGGGAGACCGCCTGGGAATACCAGGTGCTGTAGGCTTTTTTGTGCTCCATGTTCAGGCAGTGAGCCATTTCTCAATTGGCTTTCAAAACTGCATGGTCTAGCCAACTAGATGCTTAAAGGTACAAATCTCAGAAGGCCCAGAGCCTACGGCCACACCACACTGAATGCGCCTGATCTCGTCTGATCTCAGAAGCTAAGCAGTGTCGGGCCTAGTTAGTACCTGGATGGGAGACCGCCTGGGAATACCAGGTGCTGTAGGCTTTTTTGTGCTCCATGTTCAGGCAGTGAGCCATTTCTCAATTGGCTTTCAAAACTGCATGGTCTAGCCAACTAGATGCTTAAAGGTACAAATTTCAGAAGGCCGAGAGCCTACGGCCACACCACACTGAATGCGCCTGATCTCGTCTGATCTCAGAAGCTAAGCAGTGTCGTGCCTAGTTAGTACCTGGATGGGAGACGGCCTGGGAATACCAGGTGCTGTAGGCTTTTTTGTGCTCCATGTTCAGGCAGTGAGCCATTTCTCAATTGGCTTTCAAAACTGCATGGTCTAGCCAACTAGATGCTTAAAGGTACAAATCTCAGAAGGCCCAGAGCCTACGGCCACACCACACTGAATGCGCCTGATCTCCTCTGATCTCAGAAGCTAAGCAGTGTCAGGCCTAGTTAGTACCTGGATGGGAGACCGCCTGGGACTACCAGGTTCTGTAGGCTTTTTTGTGCTCTATGATTAGTAATTGTGCCACTTCTCAATTTCTTTTTAAATTTGCTTATGATTCCAAAATAAATGTATCCCTTTTAATAGCGGAAATGTTGGACAACAACATGAGGTCTGGCGCTACCTATTTACATAAAATTAACATACGGGTAGTGTGTTCATGGGTAATAAATCTACCTTCACATGTAATGCAGTTCAGAGAATATTGAGTCCATAAAGAGTCTTGAAAGAAAGCCATGGTTGTGTTGGTTGTTCTCTCCAACTCCCTGCAACAGAAACAGGATGGATGGAGTAAAGTTATCCTACCAGACATAGGAGTCCTGAATGGGCCCACAGGTCTTATATATCTCGCCTGATCGAGCCTGATCGGGTCATGAGCGTGGTATCATGTTGCAAGTGGCTTTATGGCTTAGCTTACTAACCGTAAATGCATAAGAGTAATACTCTTAGCATTTCTCAATTTTAGGGCTACACCACAATGAATGCGCCCGATCTCGGAAGCTAAGCAGTTTCGGGCCTAGTTAGTACCTGGATGGGAGACCGCCTGGGAATACCAGGTGCTGTAGGCTTTTTTGTGCTCCATGTTCAGGCAGTGAGCCATTTCTCAATTGGCTTTCAAAACTGCATGGTCTAGCCAACTAGATGCTTAAAGGTACAAATCTCAGAAGGCCCAGAGCCTACGGCCACACCACACTGAATGCGCCTGATCTCGTCTGATCTCAGAAGCTAAGCAGTTTTGGGCCTAGTTAGTACCTGGATGGGAGACCGCCTGGGAATACAATGTGCTGTAGGCTTTTTTGTGCTCCATGTTCAGGCAGTGAGCCATTTCTCAATTGGCTTTCAAAACTGCATGGTCTAGCCAACTAGATGCTTAAAGGTACAAATCTCAGAAGGCCCAGAGCCTACGGCCACACCACACTGAATGCGCCTGTTCTTGTCTGATCTCAGAAGCTAAGCAGTGTCGGGCCTAGTTAGTACCTGGATGGGAGACCGCCTGGGAATACCAGGTGCTGTAGGCTTTTTTGTGCTCCATGTTCAGGCAGTGAGCCATTTCTCAATTGGCTTTCAAAACTGCATGGTCTAGCCAACTAGATGCTTAAAGGTACAAATCTCAGAAGGCCCAGAGCCTACGGCCACACCGCACTGAATGTGCCTGATCTTGTCTGATCTCAGAAGCTAAGCAGTGTCAGGCCTAGTCAGTACCTGGATGGGAGACCGCCTGGGAATACCAGGTGCTGTAGGCTTTTTTGTGCTCCATGTTCAGGCAGTGAGCCATTTCTCAATTGGCTTTCAAAACTGCATGGTCTAGCCAACTAGATGCTTAAAGGTACAAATCTCAGAAGGCCCAGAGCCTACGGCCACACCACACTGAATGCGTCTGATCTCAGAAGCTAAGCAGTGTCGGGCCTAGTTAGTACCTGGATGGGAGACGGCCTGGGAATACCAGGTGCTGTAGGCTTTTTTGTGCTCCATGTTCAGGCAGTGAGCCATTTCTCAATTGGCTTTCAAAACTGCATGGTCTAGCCAACTAGATGCTTAAAGGTACAAATTTCAGAAGTCCCAGAGCCTACAGCCACACCACACTGAATGCACCTGATCTCGTCTGATCTCAGAAGCAAAGCAGTGTCGGGCCTAGCTAGTACCTGGATGGGAGACCGCCTGGGAATACCAGGTGCTGTAGGCTTTTTTGTGCTCCATGTTCAGGCAGTGAGCCATTTCTCAATTGGCTTTCAAAACTGCATGGTCTAGCCAACTAGATGCTTAAAGGTACAAATCTCAGAAGGCCCAGAGCCTATGGCCACACCACACTGAATGCGTCTGATCTCAGAAGCTAAGCAGTGTCGGGCCTAGTTAGTACCTGGATGGGAGACGGCCTGGGAATACCAGGTGCTGTAGGCTTTTTTGTGCTCCATGTTCAGGCAGTGAGCCATTTCTCAATTGGCTTTCAAAACTGCATGGTCTAGCCAACTAGATGCTTAAAGGTACAAATCTCAGAAGGCCCAGAGCCTATGGCCACACCACACTGAATGCGCCTGATCTCGTCTGATCTCAGAAGCTAAGCAGTGTCGGGCCTAGTTAGTACCTGGATGGGAGACCGCCTGGGACTACCAGGTTCTGTAGGCTTTTTTGTGTTCTATGATTAGTAATTGTGCCACTTCTCAATTTCTTTTTAAATTTGCTTATGATTCCAAAATAAATGTATCCCTTTTAATAGCGGAAATGTTGGACAACAACATGAGGGCTGGCGCTACCTATTTACATAAAATTAACATACGGGTAGTGTGTTCATGGGTAATAAATCTACCTTCACATGTAATGCAGTTCAGAGAATATTGAGTCCATAAAGAGTCTTGAAAAAAAGCCATGGTTGTGTTGGTTGTTCTCTCCAACTCCCTGCAACAGAAACAGGATGGATGGAGTAAAGTTATCCTACCAGACATAGGAGTCCTGAATGGGCCCACAAGTCTTATATATCTCGCCTGATCGAGCCTGATTGGGTGATGAGCGTGGTATCATGTTGCAAGTGGCTTTATGGCTTAGCTTACTAACTGTAAATGCATAAGAGTAATACTCTTAGCATTTCTCAATTTTAGGGCTACACCACAATGATTGCGCCCGATCTCGGAAGCTAAGCAGTTTCGGGCCTAGTTAGTACCTGGATGGGAGACCGCCTGGGAATACCAGGTGCTGTAGGCTTTTTTGTGCTCCATGTTCAGGCAGTGAGCCATTTCTCAATTGGCTTTCAAAACTGCATGGTCTAGCCAACTAGATGCTTAAAGGTACAAATCTCAGAAGGCCCAGAGCCTACGGCCACACCACACTGAATGCGTCTGATCTCAGAAGCTAAGCAGTGTCGGGCCTGGATGGGAGACCGCCTCGGAATACCAGGTGCTGTAGGCTTTTTTGTGCTCCATGTTCAGGCAGTGAGCCATTTCTCAATTGGCTTTCAAAACTGCATGGTCTAGCCAACTAGATGCTTAAAGGTACAAATCTCAGAAGGCCCAGAGCCTATGGCCACACCACACTGAATGCGCCTGATCTCGTCTGATCTCAGAAGCTAAGCAGTGTCGGGCCTAGTTAGTACCTGGATGGGAGACCGCCTGGGAATACCAGGTGCTGTAGGCTTTTTTGTGCTCCATGTTCAGGCAGTGAGCCATTTCTCAATTGGCTTTCAAAACTGCATGGTCTAGCCAACTAGATGCTTAAAGGTACAAATCTCAGAAGGCCTAGAGCCTACGGCCACACCACACTGAATGCGCCTGATCTCGTCTGATCTCAGAAGCTAAGCAGTTTCGGGCCTAGTTAGTACCTGGATGGGAGACCGCCTGGGAATACCAGGTGCTGTAGGCTTTTTTGTGCTCCATGTTCAGGCAGTGAGCCATTTCTCAATTGGCTTTCAAAACTGCATGGTCTAGCCAACTAGATGCTTAAAGGTACAAATCTCAGAAGGCCCAGAGCCTACGGCCACACCACACTGAATGCGCCTGATCTCGTCTGATCTCAGAGGCTAAGCAGTGTCGGGCCTAGTTAGTACCTGGATGGGAGACCGCCTGGGAATACCAGGTGCTGTAGGCTTTTTTGTGCTCCATGTTCAGGCAGTGAGCCATTTCTCAATTGGCTTTCAAAACTGCATGGTCTAGCCAACTAGATGCTTAAAGGTACAAATTTCAGAAGGCCCAGAGCCTACGGCCACACCACACTGAATGCACCTGATCTCGTCTGATCTCAGAAGCAAAGCAGTGTCAGGCCTAGTTAGTACCTGGATGGGAGACCGCCTGGGAATACCAGGTGCTGTAGGCTTTTTTGTGCTCCATGTTCAGGCAGTGAGCCATTTCTCAATTGGCTTTCAAAACTGCATGGTCTAGCCAACTAGATGCTTAAAGGTACAAATCTCAGACGGCCCAGAGCCTACGGCCACACCACACTGAATGCGTCTGATCTCAGAAGCTAAGCAGTGTCGGGCCTAGTTAGTACCTGGATGGGAGACGGCCTGGGAATACCAGGTGCTGTAGGCTTTTTTGTGCTCCATGTTCAGGCAGTGAGCCATTTCTCAATTGGCTTTCAAAACTGCATGGTCTAGCCAACTAGATGCTTAAAGGTACAAATCTCAGAAGGCCCAGAGCCTACGGCCACACCACACTGAATGCGCCTGATCTCGTCTGATCTCAGAAGCTAAGCAGTGTCGGGCCTAGTTAGTACCTGGATGGGAGACCGCCTGGGACTACCAGGTTCTGTAGGCTTTTTTGTGCTCTATGATTAGTAATTGTGCCACTTCTCAATTTCTTTTTAAATTTGCTTATGATTCCAAAATAAATGTATCCCTTTTAATAGCGGAAATGTTGGACAACAACATGAGGTCTGGCGCTACCTATTTACATAAAATTAACATACGGGTAGTGTGTTCATGGGTAATAAATCTACCTTCACATGTAATGCAGTTCAGAGAATATTGAGTCCATAAAGAGTCTTGAAAGAAAGCCATGGTTGTGTTGGTTGTTCTCTCCAACTCCCTGCAACAGAAACAGGATGGATGGAGTAAAGTTATCCTACCAGACATAGGAGTCCTGAATGGGCCCACAGGTCTTATATATCTCGCCTGATCGAGCCTGATCGGGTCATGAGCGTGGTATCATGTTGCAAGTGGCTTTATGGCTTAGCTTACTAACTGTAAATGCATAAGAGTAATACTCTTAGCATTTCTCAATTTTAGGGCTACACCACAATGAATGCGCCCGATCTCGGAAGCTAAGCAGTTTCGGGCCTAGTTAGTACCTGGATGGGAGACCGCCTGGGAATACCAGGTGCTGTAGGCTTTTTTGTGCTCCATGTTCAGGCAGTGAGCCATTTCTCAATTGGCTTTCAAAACTGCATGGTCTAGCCAACTAGATGCTTAAAGGTACAAATCTCAGAAGGCCCAGAGCCTACGGCCACACCACACTGAATGCGCCTGATCTCGTCTGATCTCAGAAGCTAAGCAGTTTTGGGCCTAGTTAGTACCTGGATGGGAGACCGCCTGGGAATACAATGTGTTGTAGGCTTTTTTGTGCTCCATGTTCAGGCAGTGAGCCATTTCTCAATTGGCTTTCAAAACTGCATGGTCTAGCCAACTAGATGCTTAAAGGTACAAATCTCAGAAGGCCCAGAGCCTACGGCCACACCACACTGAATGCGCCTGATCTTGTCTGATCTCAGAAGCTAAGCAGGTCGGGCCTAGTTAGTACCTGGATGGGAGACCGCCTGGGAATACCAGGTGCTGTAGGCTTTTTTGTGCTCCATGTTCAGGCAGTGAGCCATTTCTCAATTGGCTTTCAAAACTGCATGGTCTAGCCAACTAGATGCTTAAAGGTACAAATCTCAGAAGGCCCAGAGCCTACGGCCACACCACACTGAATGTGCCTGATCTTGTCTGATCTCAGAAGCTAAGCAGTGTCAGGCCTAGTTAGTACCTGGATGGGAGACCGCCTGGGAATACCAGGTGCTGTAGGCTTTTTTGTGCTCCATGTTCAGGCAGTGAGCCATTTCTCAATTGGCTTTCAAAACTGCATGGTCTAGCCAACTAGATGCTTAAAGGTACAAATCTCAGAAGGCCCAGAGCCTACGGCCACACCACACTGAATGCGCCTGATCTTGTCTGATCTCAGAAGCTAAGCAGTGTCGGGCCTAGTTAGTACCTGGATGGGAGACCGCCTGGGAATAGCAGGTTCTGTAGGCTTTTTTGTGCTCTATGATTAGTAATTGTGCCACTTCTCAATTTCTTTTTAAATTTGCTTATGATTCCAAAATAAAT
Organism: Ambystoma mexicanum; assembly: GCF_040938575.1. Taxonomy (NCBI): domain Eukaryota; kingdom Metazoa; phylum Chordata; class Amphibia; order Caudata; family Ambystomatidae; genus Ambystoma; species Ambystoma mexicanum. The sequence continues at coordinate 522,038,533 of NC_090932.1, forward strand.
GTATCCCTTTTAATAGCGGAAATGTTGGACAACAACATGAGGGCTGGCGCTACCTATTTACATAAAATTAACATACGGGTAGTGTGTTCATGGGTAATAAATCTACCTTCACATGTAATGCAGTTCAGAGAATATTGAGTCCATAAAGAGGCTTGAAAGAAAGCCATGGTTGTGTTGGTTGTTCTCTCCAACTCCCTGCAACAGAAACAGGATGGATGGAGTAAAGTTATCCAACCAGACATAGGAGTCCTGAATGAGCCCACAAGTCTTATATATCTCGCCTGATCGAGCCTGATCCAGCGCTGATCGGGGGATGAGCGTGGTATCATGTTGCAAGTGGCTTTATGGCTTAGCTTACTAACTGTAAATGCATAAGAGTAATACTCTTAGCATTTCTCAATTTTAGGGCTACACCACAATGAATGCGCCAGATCTCGGAAGCTAAGCAGTTTCGGGCCTAGTTAGTACCTGGATGGGAGACCGCCTGGGAATACCAGGTGCTGTAGGCTTTTTTGTGCTCCATGTTCAGGCAGTGAGCCATTTCTCAATTGGCTTTCAAAACTGCATGGTCTAGCCAACTAGATGCTTAAAGGTACAAATCTCAGAAGGCCCAGAGCCTACGGCCACACCACACTGAATGCGCCTGATCTCGTCTGATCTCAGAAGCTAAGCAGTGTCGGGCCTAGTTAGTACCTGGATGGGAGACCGCCTGGGAATACCAGGTGCTGTAGGCTTTTTTGTGCTCCATGTTCAGGCAGTGAGCCATTTCTCAATTGGCTTTCAAAACTGCATGGTCTAGCCAACTAGATGCTTAAAGGTACAAATTTCAGAAGGCCCAGAGCCTACGGCCACACCACACTGAATGCGCCTGATCTCGTCTGATCTCAGAAGCTAAGCAGTGTCGGGCCTAGTTAGTACCTGGATGGGAGACCGCCTGGGAATACCAGGTGCTGTAGGCTTTTTTGTGCTCCATGTTCAGGCAGTGAGCCATTTTTCAATTGGCTTTCAAAACTGCATGGTCTAGCCAACTAGATGCTTAAAGGTACAAATCTCAGAAGCCCCAGAGCCTACGGCCACACCACACTGAATGCGTCTGATCTCAGAAGCTAAGCAGTGTCGGGCCTAGTTAGTACCTGGATGGGAGACGGCCTGGGAATACCAGGTGCTGTAGGCTTTTTTGTGCTCCATGTTCAGGCAGTGAGCCATTTCTCAATTGGCTTTCAAAACTGCATGGTCTAGCCAACTAGATGCTTAAAGGTACAAATCTCAGAAGGCCCAGAGCCTACGGCCACACCACACTGAATGCGCCTGATCTCGTCTGATTTCAGAAGCTAAGCAGTGTCGGGCCTAGTTAGTACCTGGATGGGAGACCGCCTGGGAATACCAGGTTCTGTAGGCTTTTTTTGTGCTCTATGATTAGTAATTGTGCCACTTCTCAATTTCTTTTTAAATTTGCTTATGATTCCAAAATAAATGTATCCCTTTTAATAGCGGAAATGTTGGACAACAACATGAGGGCTGGCGCTACCTATTTACATAAAATTAACATTCGGGTAGTGTGTTCATGGGTAATAAATCTACCTTCACATGTAATGCAGTTCAGAGAATATTGAGTCCATAAAGAGTCTTGAAAGAAAGCCATGGTTGTGTTGGTTGTTCTCTCCAACTCCCTGCAACAGAAACAGGATGGATGGAGTAAAGTTATCCTACCAGACATAGGAGTCCTGAATGGGCCCACAAGTCTTATATATCTCGCCTGATCAAGCCTGATTGGGTGATGAGCGTGGTATCATGTTGCAAGTGGCTTTATGGCTTAGCTTACTAACTGTAAATGCATAAGAGTAATACTCTTAGCATTTCTCAATTTTAGGGCTACACCACAATGATTGCGCCCGATCTCGGAAGCTAAGCAGTTTCGGGCCTAGTTCGTACCTGGATGGGAGACCGCCTGGGAATACCAGGTGCTGTAGGCTTTTTTTTGCTCCATGTTCAGGCAGTGAGCCATTTCTCAATTGGCTTTCAAAACTGCATGGTCTAGCCAACTAGATGCTTAAAGGTACAAATCTCATAAGGCCCGGAGCCTACGGCCACACCACACTGATCTCAGGAAGCTAAGCAGTGTCGGGCCTAGTTTGTACCTGGATGGGAGACCGCCTGGGAATACCAGGTGCTGTAGGCTTTTTTGTGCTCCATGTTCAGGCAGTGAGCCATTTCTCAATTGGCTTTCAAAACTGCATGGTCTAGCCAACTAGATGCTTAAAGGTACAAATCTCAGAAGGCCCAGAGCCTACGGCCACACCACACTGAATGCGCCTGATCTCGTCTGATCTCAGAAGCTAAGCAGTGTCGGGCCTAGTTAGTACCTGGATGGGAGACCGCCTGGGAATACCAGGTGCTGTAGGCTTTTTTGTGCTCCATGTTCAGGCAGTGAGCCATTTCTCAATTGGCTTTCAAAACTGCATGGTCTAGCCAACTAGATGCTTAAAGGTACAAATTTCAGAAGGCCCAGAGCCTACGGCCACACCACACTGAATGCGCCTGATCTCGTCTGATCTCAGAAGCTAAGCAGTGTCGTGCCTAGTTAGTACCTGGATGGGAGACCGCCTGGGAATACCAGGTGCTGTAGGCTTTTTTGTGCTCCATGTTCAGGCAGTGTGCCATTTCTCAATTGGCTTTCAAAACTGCATGGTCTAGCCAACTAGATGCTTAAAGGTACAAATCTCAGAAGGCCCAGAGCCTACGGCCACACCACACTGAATGCGCCTGATCTCGTCTGATCTCAGAAGCTAAGCAGTGTCGGGCCTAGTTAGTACCTGGATGGGAGACCGCCTGGGAATACCAGGTTCTGTGGGCTTTTTTGTGCTCTATGATTAGTAATTGTGCCACTTCTCAATTTCTTTTTAAATTTGCTTATGATTCCAAAATAAATGTATCCCTTTTAATAGCGGAAATGTTGGACAACAACATGAGGGCTGGCGCTACCTATTTACATAAAATTAACATACGGGTAGTGTGTTCATGGGTGATAAATCTACCTTCACATGTAATGCAGTTCAGAGAATATTGAGTCCATAAAGAGTCTTGAAAGAAAGCCATGGTTGTGTTGGTTGTTCTCTCCAACTCCCTGCAACAGAAACAGGATGGATGGAGTAAAGTTATCCTACCAGACATAGGAGTCCTGAATGGGCCCACAAGTCTTATATATCTCGCCTGATCGAGCCTGATCGGGTGATGAGCGTGGTATCATGTTGCAAGTGGCTTTATGGCTTAGCTTACTAACTGTAAATGCATAAGAGTAATACTCTTAGCATTTCTCAATTTTAGGGCTACACCACAATGAATGCGCCCGATCTCGGAAGCTAAGCAGTTTCGGGCCTAGTTAGTACCTGGATGGGAGACCGCCTGGGAATACCAGGTGCTGTAGGCTTTTTTGTGCTCCATGTTCAGGCAGTGAGCCATTTCTCAATTGGCTTTCAAAACTGCATGGTCTAGCCAACTAGATGCTTAAAGGTACAAATCTCAGAAGGCCCAGAGCCTACGGACACACCACACTGAATGCGCCTGATCTCGTCTGATCTCAGAAGCTAAGCAGTGTTGGGCCTAGTTAGTACCTGGATGGGAGACCGCCTGGGAATACCAGGTGCTGTAGGCTTTTTTGTGCTCCATGTTCAGGCAGTGAGCCATTTCTCAATTGGCTTTCAAAACTGCATGGTCTAGCCAACTAGATGCTTAAAGGTACAAATCTCAGAAGGCCCAGAGCCTACGGCCACACCACACTGAATGCGTCTGATCTCAGAAGCTAAGCAGTGTCGGTCCTAGTTAGTACCTGGATGGGAGACCGCCTGGGAATACCAGGTGCTGTAGGCTTTTTTGTGCTCCATGTTCAGGCAGTGAGCCATTTCTCAATTGGCTTTCAAAACTGCATGGTCTAGCCAACTAGATGCTTAAAGGTACAAATCTCAGAAGGCCCAGAGCCTAAGGCCACACCACACTGAATGCGTCTGATCTCAGAAGCTAAGCAGTGTCGGGCCTAGTTAGTACCTGGATGGGAGACCGCCTGGGAATACCAGGTGCTGTAGGCTTTTTGTGCTCCATGTTCAGGCAGTGAGCCATTTCTCAATTGGCTTTCAAAACTGCATGGTCTAGCCAACTAGATGCTTAAAGGTACAAATTTCAGAAGGCCCAGAGCCTACGGCCACACCACACTGAATGCGCCTGATCTCGTCTGATCTCAGAAGCTAAGCAGTGTCGGGCCTAGTTAGTACCCGGATGGGAGACCGCCTGGGAATACCAGGTGCTGTAGGCTTTTTTGTGCTCCATGTTCAGGCAGTGAGCCATTTCTCAATTGGCTTTCAAAACTGCATGGTCTAGCCAACTAGATGCTTAAAGGTACAAATCTCAGAAGGCCCAGAGCCTACGGCCACACCACACTGAATGCGCCTGATCTCGTCTGATCTCAGAAGCTAAGCAGTGTCGGGCCTAGTTAGTACCTGGATGGGAGACCGCCTGGGAATACCAGGTTCTGTGGGCTTTTTTGTGCTCTATGATTAGTAATTGTGCCACTTCTCAATTTCTTTTTAAATTTGCTTATGATTCCAAAATAAATGTATCCCTTTTAATAGCGGAAATGTTGGACAACAACATGAGGGCTGGCGCTACCTATTTACATCAAATTAACATACGGGTAGTGTGTTCATGGGTGATAAATCTACCTTCACATGTAATGCAGTTCAGAGAATATTGAGTCCATAAAGAGTCTTGAAAGAAAGCCATGGTTGTGTTGGTTGTTCTCTCCAACTCCCTGCAACAGAAACAGGATGGATGGAGTAAAGTTATCCTACCAGACATAGGAGTCCTGAATGGGCCCACAAGTCTTATATATCTCGCCTGATCGAGCCTGATCGGGTGATGAGCGTGGTATCATGTTGCAAGTGGCTTTATGGCTTAGCTTACTAACTGTAAATGCATAAGAGTAATACTCTTAGCATTTCTCAATTTTAGGGCTACACCACAATGAATGCGCCCGATCTCGGAAGCTAAGCAGTTTCGGGCCTAGTTAGTACCTGGATGGGAGACCGCCTGGGAATACCAGGTGCTGTAGGCTTTTTTGTGCTCCATGTTCAGGCAGTGAGCCATTTCTCAATTGGCTTTCAAAACTGCATGGTCTAGCCAACTAGATGCTTAAAGGTACAAATCTCAAAAGGCCCAGAGCCTACGGCCACACCACACTGAATGCGCCTGATCTCGTCTGATCTCAGAGCCTAAGCAGTGTCGGGCCTAGTTAGTACCTGGATGGGAGACCGCCTGGGAATACCAGGTGCTGTAGGCTTTTTTGTGCTCCATGTTCAGGCAGTGAGCCATTTCTAAATTGGCTTTCAAAACTGCATGGTCTAGCCAACTAGATGCTTAAAGGTACAAATCTCAGACGGCCCAGAGCCTACGGCCACACCACACTGAATGCGTCTGATCTCAGAAGCTAAGCAGTGTCGGGCCTAGTTAGTACCTGGATGGGAGACGGCCTGGGAATACCAGGTGCTGTAGGCTTTTTTGTGCTCCATGTTCAGGCAGTGAGCCATTTCTCAATTGGCTTTCAAAACTGCATGGTCTAGCCAACTAGATGCTTAAAGGTGCAAATCTCAGAAGGCCCAGAGCCTACGGCCACACCACACTGAATGCGCCTGATCTCGTCCGATCTCAGAAGCTAAGCAGTGTCGGGCCTAGTTAGTACCTGGATGGGAGACCGCCTGGGAATACCAGGTGCTGTAGTCTTTTTTGTGCTCCATGTTCAGGCAGTGAGCCATTTCTGAATTGGCTTTCAAAACTGCATGGTCTAGCCAACTAGATGCTTAAAGGTACAAATCTCAGAAGGCTCAGAGCCTACGGCCACACCACACTGAATGCGCCTGATCTCGTCTGATCTCAGAAGCTAAGCAGTGTCGGGCCTAGTTAGTACCTGGATGGGAGACGGCCTGGGAATACCAGGTGCTGTAGGCTTTTTTGTGCTCCATGTTCAGGCAGTGAGCCATTTCTCAATTGGCTTTCAAAACTGCATGGTCTAGCCAACTAGATGCTTAAAGGTACAAATCTCAGAAGGCCCAGAGCCTACGGCCACACCACACTGAATGCGCCTGATCTCGTCTGATCTCAGAAGCTAAGCAGTGTAGGGCCTAGTTAGTACCTGGATGGGAGACCGCCTGGGAATACCAGGTTCTGTAGGCTTTTTTGTGCTCTATGATTAGTAATTGTGCCACTTCTCATTTCTTTTTAAATTTGCTTATGATTCCAAAATAAATGTATCCCTTTTAATAGCGGAAATGTTGGACAACAACATGAGGGCTGGCGCTACCTATTTACATAAAATTAACATACGGGTAGTGTGTTCATGGGTAATAAATCTACCTTCACATGTAATGCAGTTCAGAGAATATTGAGTCCATAAAGAGTCTTGAAAGAAAGCCATGGTTGTGTTGGTTGTTCTCTCCAACTCCCTGCAACAGAAACAGGATGGATGGAGTAAAGTTATCCTACCAGACATAGGAGTCCTGAATGGGCCCACAAGTCTTATATATCTCGCCTGATCGAGCCTGATCGGGTGATGAGCGTGGTATCATGTTGCAAGTGGCTTTATGGCTTAGCTTACTAACTGTAAATGCATCAGAGTAATACTCTTAGCATTTCTCAATTTTAGGGCTACACCACAATGAATGCGCCCGATCTCGGAAGCTAAGCAGTTTCGGGCCTAGTTAGTACCTGGATGGGAGACCGCCTGGGAATACCAGGTGCTGTAGGCTTTTTTGTGCTCCATGTTCAAGCAGTGAGCCATTTCTCAATTGACTTTCAAAACTGCATGGTCTAGCCAACTAGATGCTTAAAGGTACAAATCTCAGAAGGCCCAGAGTCTACGGCCACACCACACTGAATGCGCCTGATCTCGTCTGATCTCAGAAGCTAAGCAGTGTCGGGCCTAGTTAGTACCTGGATGGGAGACCGCCTGGGAATACCAGGTGCTGTAGGCTTTTTTGTGCTCAATGTTCAGGCAGTGAGCCATTTCTCAATTGGCTTTCAAAACTGCATGGTCTAGCCAACTAGATGCTTAAAGGTACAAATCTCAGAAGGCCCAGAGCCTACGGCCACACCACACTGAATGCGCCTGATCTCGTCTGATCTCAGAAGCTGAGCAGTGTCGTGCCTAGTTAGTACCTGGATGGGAGACTGCCTGGGAATACCAGGTGCTGTAGGCTTTTTTGTGCTCCATGTTCAGGCAGTGAGCCATTTCTCAATTGGCTTTCAAAACTGCATGGTCTAGCCAACTAGATGCTTAAAGGTACAAATCTCAGAAAGCCCAGAGCCTACGGCCACACCACACTGAATGCGCCTGATCTCGTCTGATCTCAGAAGCTGAGCAGTGTCGTGCCTAGTTAGTACCTGGATGGGAGACTGCCTGGGAATACCAGGTGCTGTAGGCTTTTTTGTGCTCCATGTTCAGGCAGTGAGCCATTTCTCAATTGTCTTTCAAAACTGCATGGTCTAGCCAACTAGATGCTTAAAGGTACAAATCTCAGAAGGCCCAGAGCCTACGGCCACACCACACTGAATGCGCCTGATCTCAGAAGCTAAGCAGTGTCGGGCCTAGTTAGTACCTGGATGGGAGACTGCCTGGGAATACCAGGTGCTGTAGGCTTTTTTGTGCTCCATGTTCAGGCAGTGAGCCATTTCTCAATTGGCTTTCAAAACTGCATGGTCTAGCCAACTAGATGCTTAAAGGTACAAATCTCAGAAGGCCCAGAGCCTACGGCCACACCACACTGAATGCGCCTGATCGCGTCTGATCTCAGAAGCTAAGCAGTGTCGGGCCTAGTTAGTACCTGGATGGGAGACCACCTGGTAATACCAGGTGCTGTAGGCTTTTTTGTGCTCCATGGTCAGGCAGTGAGCCATTTCTCAATTGGCTTTCAAAACTACATGGTCTAGCCAACTAGATGCTTAAAGGTACAAATCTCAAAAGGCCCAGAGCCAACGGCCACACCACACTGAATGCGTCTGATCTCAGAAGCTAAGCAGTGTCGGGCCTAGTTAGTACCTGGATGGGAGACCGCCTGGGAATACCAGGTTCTGTAGGCTTTTTTGTGCTCTATGATTAGTAATTGTGCCACTTCTCAATTTCTTTTTAAATTTGCTTATGATTCCAAGATAAATGTATCCCTTTTAATAGCGGAAATGTTGGACAACAACATGAGGGCTGGCGCTACCTATTTACATAAAATTAACATACGGGTAGTGTGTTCATGGGTAATAAATCTACCTTCACATGTAATGCAGTTCAGAGAATATTGAGTCCATAAAGAGTCTTGAAAGAAAGCCATGGTTGTGTTGGTTGTTCTCTCCAACTCCCTGCAACAGAAACAGGATGGATGGAGTAAAGTTATCCAACCAGACATAGGAGTCCTGAATGGGCCCACAAGTCTTATATATCTCGCCTGATCGAGCCTGATCCAGCGCTGATCGGGTGATGAGCGTGGTATCATGTTGCAAGTGGCTTTATGGCTTAGCTTACTAACTGTAAATGCATAAGAGTAATACTCTTAGCATTTCTCAATTTTAGGGCTACACCACAATGAATGCGCCCGATCTCGGAAGCTAAGCAGTTTCGGGCCTAGTTAGTACCTGGATGGGAGACCGCCTGGGAATACCAGGTGCTGTAGGCTTTTTTGTGCTCCATGTTCAGGCAGTGAGCCATTTCTCAATTGGCTTTCAAAACTGCATGGTCTAGCCAACTAGATGCTTAAAGGTACAAATCTCAGAAGGCCCAGAGCCTACGGCCACACCACACTGAATGCGCCTGATCTCATCTGATCTCAGAAGCTAAGCAGTGTCGGGCCTAGTTAGTACCTGGATGGGAGACCACCTGGGAATACCAGGTGCTGTAGGCTTTTTTGTGCTCCATGTTCAGGCAGTGAGCCATTTCTCAATTGGCTTTCAAAACTGCATGGTCTAGCCAACTAGATGCTTAAAGGTACAAATTTCAGAAGGCCCAGAGCCTACAGCCACACCACACTGAATGCGCCTGATCTCGTCTGATCTCAGAAGCTAAGCAGTGTCGGGCCTAGTTAGTACCTGGATGGGAGACCGCCTGGGAATACCAAGTGCTGTATGCTTTTTTGTGCTCCATGTTCAGGCAGTGAGCCATTTCTCAATTGGCTTTCAAAACTGCATGGTCTAGCCAACTAGATGCTTAAAGGTACAAATCTCAGAAGGCCCAGTGCCTATGGCCACACCACACTGAATGCGCCTGATCTCGTCTGATCTCAGAAGCTAAGCAGTGTCGGGCCTAGTTAGTACCTGGATGGGAGACCGCCTGGGAATACCAGGTGCTGTAGGCTTTTTTGTGCTCCATGTTCAGGCAGTGAGCCATTTCTCAATTGGCTTTCAAAACTGCATGGTCTAGCCAACTAGATGCTTAAAGGTACAAATCTCAGAAGGCCCAGAGCCTACGGCCACACCACACTGAATGCGCCTGATCTCGTCTGATCTCAGAAGCTGAGCAGTGTCGGCCCTAGTTAGTACCTGGATGGGAGACCGCCTGGGAATACCAGGTTCTGTAGGCTTTTTTGTGCTCTATGATTAGTAATTGTGCCACTTCTCAATTTCTTTTTAAATTTGCTTATGATTCCAAAATAAATGTATCCTTTTTAATAGCGGAAATGTTGGACAACAACATGAGGGCTGGCGCTACCTATTTACATAAAATTAACATACGGGTAGTGTGTTCATGGGTAATAAATCTACCTTCACATGTAATGCAGTTCAGAGAATATTGAGTCCATAAAGAGTCTTGAAAGAAAGCCATGGATGTGTTGGTTGTTCTCTCCAACTCCCGGCAACAGAAACAGGATGGATGGAGTAAAGTTATCCTACCAGACATAGGAGTCCTGAATGGGCCCACAAGTCTTATATATCTCGCCTGATCGGGTGATGAGCGTGGTATCATGTTGCAAGTGGCTTTATGGCTTAGCTTACTAACTGTAAATGCATAAGAGTAATACTCTTAGCATTTCTCAATTTTAGGGCTACACCACAATGAATGCGCCCGATCTCGGAAGCTAAGCAGTTTCGGGCCTAGTTAGTACCTGGATGGGAGACCGCCTGGGAATACCAGGTGCTGTAGGCTTTTTTGTGCTCCATGTTCAGGCAGTGAGCCATTTCTCAATTGGCTTTCAAAACTGCATGGTCTAGCCAACTAGATGCTTAAAGGTACAAATCTCAGAAGGCCCAGAGCCTACGGCCACACCACACTGAATGCGTCTGATCTCAGAAGCTAAGCAGTGTAGGGCCTAGTTAGTACCTGGATGGGAGACCGCCTGGGAATACCAGGTTCTGTAGGCTTTTTTGTGCTCTATGATTAGCAATTGTGCCACTTCTCATTTCTTTTTAAATTTGCTTATGATTCCAAAATAAATGTATCCCTTTTAATAGCGGAAATGTTGGACAACAACATGAGGTCTGGCGCTACCTATTTACATAAAATTAACATACGGGTAGTGTGTTCATGGGTAATAAATCTACCTTCACATGTAATGCAGTTCAGAGAATATTGAGTCCATAAAGAGTCTTGAAAGAAAGCCATGGTTGTGTTGGTTGTTCTCTCCAACTCCCTGCAACAGAAACAGGATGGATGGAGTAAAGTTATCCTACCAGACATAGGAGTCCTGAATGGGCCCACAAGTCTTATATATCTCGCCTGATCGAGCCTGATCGGGTGATGAGCGTGGTATCATGTTGCAAGTGGCTTTATGGCTTAGCTTACTAACTGTAAATGCATAAGAGTAATACTCTTAGCATTTCTCAATTTTAGGGCTACACCACAATGAATGCGCCCGATCTCGGAAGCTAAGCAGTTTCGGGCCTAGTTAGTACCTGGATGGGAGACCGCCTGGGAATACCAGGTGCTGTAGGCTTTTTTGTGCTCCATGTTCAGGCAGTGAGCCATTTCTCAATTGGCTTTCAAAACTGCATGGTCTAGCCAACTAGATGCTTAAAGGTACAAATCTCAGAAGGCCCAGAGTCTACGGCCACACCACACTGAATGCGCCTGATCTCGTCTGATCTCAGAAGCTAAGCAGTGTCGGGCCTAGTTAGTACCTGGATGGGAGACCGCCTGGGAATACCAGGTGCTGTAGGCTTTTTTGTGTTCAATGTTCAGGCAGTGAGCCATTTCTCAATTGGCTTTCAAAACTGCATGGTCTAGCCAACTAGATGCTTAAAGGTACAAATCTCAGAATGCCCAGAGCCTACGGCCACACCACACTGAATGCGCCTGATCTCGTCTGATCTCAGAAGCTGAGCAGTGTCGTGCCTAGTTAGTACCTGGATGGGAGACTGTCTGGGAATACCAGGTGCTGTAGGCTTTTTTGTGCTCCATGTTCAGGCAGTGAGCCATTTCTCAATTGGCTTTCAAAACTGCATGGTCTAGCCAACTAGATGCTTAAAGGTACAAATCTCAGAAGGCCCAGAGCCTACGGCCACACCACACTGAATGCGCCTGATCTCGTCTGATCTCAGAAGCTAAGCAGTGTCGGGCCTAGTTAGTACCTGGATGGGAGACCGCCTGGGAATACCAGGTGCTGTAGGCTTTTTTGTGCTCCATGTTCAGGCAGTGAGCCATTTCTCAATTGGCTTTCAAAACTGCATGGTCTAGCCAACTAGATGCTTAAAGGTACAAATCTCAGAAGGCCCAGAGCCTACGGCCACACCACACTGAATGCGCCTGATCGCGTCTGATCTCAGAAGCTAAGCAGTGTCGGGCCTAGTTAGTACCTGGATGGGAGACCGCCTGGTAATACCAGGTGCTGTAGGCTTTTTTGTGCTCCATGGTCAGGCAGTGAGCCATTTCTCAATTGGCTTTCAAAACTACATGGTCTAGCCAACTAGATGCTTAAAGGTACAAATCTCAAAAGGCACAGAGCCTACGGCCACACCACACTGAACGCGTCTGATCTCAGAAGCTAAGCAGTGTCGGGCCTAGTTAGTACCTGGATGGGAGACCGCCTGGGAATACCAGGTTCTGTAGGCTTTTTTGTGCTCTATGATTAGTAATTGTGCCACTTCTCAATTTCTTTTTAAATTTGCTTATGATTCCAAGATAAATGTATCCCTTTTAATAGCGGAAATGTTGGACAACAACATGAGGGCTGGCGCTACCTATTTACATAAAATTAACATACGGGTAGTGTGTTCATGGGTAATAAATCTACCTTCACATGTAATGCAGTTCAGAGAATATTGAGTCCATAAAGAGTCTTGAAAGAAAGCCATGGTTGTGTTGGTTGTTCTCTCCAACTCCCTGCAACAGAAACAGGATGGATGGAGTAAAGTTATCCAACCAGACATAGGAGTCCTGAATGGGCCCACAAGTCTTATATATCTCGCCTGATCGAGCCTGATCCAGCGCTGATCGGGTGATGAGCGTGGTATCATGTTGCAAGTGGCTTTATGGCTTAGCTTACTAACTGTAAATGCATAAGAGTAATACTCTTAGCATTTCTCAATTTTAGGGCTACACCACAATGAATGCGCCCGATCTCGGAAGCTAAGCAGTTTCGGGCCTAGTTAGTACCTGGATGGGAGACCGCCTGGGAATACCAGGTGCTGTAGGCTTTTTTGTGCTCCATGTTCAGGCAGTGAGCCATTTCTCAATTGGCTTTCAAAACTGCATGGTCTAGCCAACTAGATGCTTAAAGGTACAAATCTCAGAAGGCCCAGAGCCTACGGCCACACCACACTGAATGCGCCTGATCTCAGAAGCTAAGCAGTGTCGGGCCTAGTTAGTACCTGGATGGGAGACCACCTGGGAATACCAGGTGCTGTAGGCTTTTTTGTGCTCCATGTTCAGGCAGTGAGCCATTTCTCAATTGGCTTTCAAAACTGCATGGTCTAGCCAACTAGATGCTTAAAGGTACAAATTTCAAAAGGCCCAGAGCCTACGGCCACACCACACTGAATGCGCCTGATCTCGTCTGATCTCAGAAGCTAAGCAGTGTCGGGCCTAGTTAGTACCTGGATGGGAGACCGCCTGGGAATACCAAGTGCTGTATGCTTTTTTGTGCTCCATGTTCAGGCAGTGAGCCATTTCTCAATTGGCTTTCAAAACTGCATGGTCTAGCCACCTAGATGCTTAAAGGTACAAATCTCAGAAGGCCCAGAGCCTATGGCCACACCACACTGAATGCGCCTGATCTCGTCTGATCTCAGAAGCTAAGCAGTGTCGGGCCTAGTTAGTACCTGGATGGGAGACCGCCTGGGAATACCAGGTGCTGTAGGCTTTTTTGTGCTCCATGTTCAGGCAGTGAGCCATTTCTCAATTGGCTTTCAAAACTGCATGGTCTAGCCAACTAGATGCTTAAAGGTACAAATCTCAGAAGGCCCAGAGCCTACGGCCACACCACACTGAATGCGCCTGATCTCGTCTGATCTCAGAAGCTGAGCAGTGTCGGCCCTAGTTAGTACCTGGATGGGAGACCGCCTGGGAATACCAGGTTCTGTAGGCTTTTTTGTGCTCTATGATTAGTAATTGTGCCACTTCTCAATTTCTTTTTAAATTTGCTTATGATTCCAAAATAAATGTATCCTTTTTAATAGCGGAAATGTTGGACAACAACATGAGGGCTGGCGCTACCTATTTACATAAAATTAACATACGGGTAGTGTGTTCATGGGTAATAAATCTACCTTCACATGTAATGCAGTTCAGAGAATATTGAGTCCATAAAGAGTCTTGAAAGAAAGTCATGGTTGTGTTGGTTGTTCTCTCCAACTCCCTGCAACAGAAACAGGATGGATGGAGTAAAGTTATCCTACCAGACATAGGAGTCCTGAATGGGCCCACAAGTCTTATATATCTCGCCTGATCGGGTGATGAGCGTGGTATCATGTTGCAAGTGGCTTTATGGCTTAGCTTACTAACTGTAAATGCATAAGAGTAATACTCTTAGCATTTCTCAATTTTAGGGCTACACCACAATGAATGCGCCCGATCTCGGAAGCTAAGCAGTTTCGGGCCTAGTTAGTACCTGGATGGGAGACCGCCTGGGAATACCAGGTGCTGTAGGCTTTTTTGTGCTCCATGTTCAGGCAGTGAGCCATTTCTCAATTGGCTTTCAAAACTGCGTGGTCTAGCCAAACTAGATGCTTAAAGGTACAAATCTCAGAAGGCCCAGAGCCTACGGCCACACCACACTGAATGCGCCTGATCTCGTCTGATCTCAGAAGCTAAGCAGTGTCGGGCCTAGTTAGTACCTGGATGGGAGACCGCCTGGGAATACCAGGTGCTGTAGGCTTTTTTGTGCTCCATGTTCAGGCAGTGAGCCATTTCTCAATTGGCTTTCAAAACTGCATGGTCTAGCCAACTAGATGCTTAAAGGTACAAATCTCAGAAGGCCCAGAGCCTACGGCCACACCACACTGAATGCGCCTGATCTTGTCTGATCTCAAAAGCTAAGCAGTGTTGGGCCTAGGTAGTACCTGGATGGGAGACCGCCTGGGAATACCAGGTGCTGTAGGCTTTTTTGTGTTCCATGTTCAGGCAGTGAGCCATTTCTCAATTGGCTTTCAAAACTGCATGGTCTAGCCAACTAGATGCTTAAAGGTACAAATCTCAGAAGGCCCAGAGCCTACGGACACACCACACTGAATGCGCCTTATCTCAGAAGCTAAGCAGTGTCGGGCCTAGTTAGTACCTGGATGGGAGACCACCTGGGAATACCAGGTGCTGTAGGCTTTTTTGTGCTCCATGTTCAGGCAGTGAGCCATTTCTCAATTGGCTTTCAAAACTGCATGGTCTAGCCAACTAGATGCTTAAAGGTACAAATCTCAGAAGGCCCAGAGCCTACGGCCACACCACACTGAATGCGCCTGATCTCGTCTGATCTCAGAAGCTAAGCAGTGTCGGGCCTAGTTAGTATCTGGATGGGAGACCGCCTGGGAATACCAGGTGCTGTAGGCTTTTTTGTGCTCCATGTTCAGGCAGTGAGCCATTTCTCAATTGGCTTTCAAAACTGCATGGTCTAGCCAACTAGATGCTTAAAGGTACAAATCTCAGAAGGCCCAAAGCCTACGGCCACACCACACTGAATGCGTCTGATCTCAGAAGCTAAGCAGTGTCGGGCCTAGTTAGTACCTGGATGGGAGACGGCCTGGGAATACCAGGTGCTGTAGGCTTTTTTGTGCTCCATGTTCAGGCAGTGAGCCATTTCTCAATTGGCTTTCAAAACTGCATGGTCTAGCCAACTAGATGCTTAAAGGTACAAATCTCAGAAGGCTCAGAGCCTACGGCCACACCACACTGAATGCGCCTGATCTCGTCTGATCTCAGAAGCTAAGCAGTGTAGGGCCTAGTTAGTACCTGGATGGGAGACCGCCTGGGAATACCAGGTTCTGTAGGCTTTTTTGTGCTCTATGATTAGTAATTGTGCCACTTCTCATTTCTTTTTAAATTTGCTTATGATTCCAAAATATATGTATCCCTTTTAATAGCGGAAATGTTGGACAACAACATGAGGGCTGGCGCTACCTATTTACATAAAATTTAACATACGGGTAGTGTGTTCATGGGTAATAAATCTACCTTCACATGTAATGCAGTTCAGAGAATATTGAGTCCATAAAGAGTCTTGAAAGAAAGCCATGGTTGTGTTGGTTGTTCTCTCCAACTCCCTGCAACAGAAACAGGATGGATGGAGTAAAGTTATCCTACCAGACATAGGAGTCCTGAATGGGCCCACAAGTCTTATATATCTCGCCTGATCGAGCCTGATCGGGTGATGAGCGTGGTATCATGTTGCAAGTGGCTTTATGGCTTAGCTTACTAACTGTAAATGCATAAGAGTAATACTCTTAGCATTTCTCAATTTTAGGGCTACACCACAATGAATGCGCCCGATCTCTGAAGCTAAGCAGTTTCGGGCCTAGTTAGTACCTGGATGGGAGACCGCCTGGGAATACCAGGTGCTGTAGGCTTTTTTGTGCTCCATGTTCAGGCAGTGAGCCATTTCTCAATTGGCTTTCAAAACTGCATGGTCTAGCCAACTAGATGCTTAAAGGTACAAATCTCAGAAGGCCCAGAGCCTACGGCCACACCACACTGAATGCGCCTGATCTCGTCTGATCTCAGAAGCTAAGCAGTGTCGGGCCTTGTTAGTACCTGGATGGGAGACCGCCTGGGAATACCAGGAGCTGTAGGCTTTTTTGTGCTCCATGTTCAGGCAGTGAGCCATTTCTCAATTGGCTTTCAAAACTGCATGGTCTAGCCAACTAGATGCTTAAAGGTACAAATCTCAGAAGGCCCAGAGCCTACGGCCACACCACAGTACCTGGATGGGAGACGGCCTGGGAATACCAGGTGCTGTAGGCTTTTTTGTGCTCCATGTTCAGGCAGTGAGCCATTTCTCAATTGGCTTTCAAAACTGCATGGTCTAGCCAACTAGATGCTTAAAGGTACAAATCTCAGAAGGCCCAGAGCCTACGGCCACACCACACTGAATGCGCCTGATCTCGTCTGATCTCAGAAGCTAAGAAGTGTCGGGCCTAGTTAGTACCTGGATGGGAGACCGCCTGGGAATACCAGGTTCTGTGGGATTTTTTGTGCTCTATGATTAGTAATTGTGCCACTTCTCAATTTCTTTTTAAATTTGCTTATGATTCCAAAATAAATGTATCCCTTTTAATAGCGGAAATGTTGGACAACAACATGAGGGCTGGCGCTACCTATTTACATAAAATTAACATACGGGTAGTGTGTTCATGGGTGATAAATCTACCTTCACATGTAATGCAGTTCAGAGAATATTGAGTCCATAAAGAGTCTTGAAAGAAAGCCATGGTTGTGTTGGTTGTTCTCTCCAACTCCCTGCAACAGAAACAGGATGGATGGAGTAAAGTTATCCTACCAGACATAGGAGTCCTGAATGGGCCCACAAGTCTTATATATCTCGCCTGATCGAGCCTGATCGGGTGATGAGCGTGGTATCATGTTGCAAGTGGCTTTATGGCTTAGCTTACTAACTGTAAATGCATAAGAGTAATACTCTTAGCATTTCTCAATTTTAGGGCTACACCACAATGAATGCGCCCGATCTCGGAAGCTAAGCAGTTTCGGGCCTAGTTAGTACCTGGATGGGAGACCGCCTGGGAATACCAGGTGCTGTAGGCTTTTTTGTGCTCCATGTTCAGGCAGTGAGCCATTTCTCAATTGGCTTTCAAAACTGCATGGTCTAGCCAACTAGATGCTTAAAGGTACAAATCTCAGAAGGCCCAGAGCCTACGGCCACACCACACTGAATGCGTCTGATCTCAGAAGCTAAGCAGTGTCGGTCCTAGTTAGTACCTGGATGGGAAAACGCCTGGGAATACCAGGTGCTGTAGGCTTTTTTGTGCTCCATGTTCAGGCAGTGAGCCATTTCTCAATTGGCTTTCAAAACTGCATGGTCTAGCCAACTAGATGCTTAAAGGTACAAATCTCAGAAGGCCCAGAGCCTACGGCCACACCACACTGAATGCGTCTGATCTCAGAAGCTAAGCAGTGTCGGGCCTAGTTAGTACCTGGATGGGAGACCGCCTGGGAATACCAGGTGCTGTAGGCTTTTTTGTGCTCCATGTTCAGGCAGTGAGCCATTTCTCAATTGGCTTTCAAAACTGCATGGTCTAGCCAACTAGATGCTTAAAGGTACAAATCTCAGAAGGCCCAGAGCCTACGGCCACACCACACTGAATGCGTCTGATCTCAGAAGCTAAGCAGTGTCGGGCCTAGTTAGTACCTGGATGGGAGACCGCCTGGGAATACCAGGTGCTGTAGGCTTTTTTGTGCTCCATGTTCAGGCAGTGAGCCATTTCTCAATTGGCTTTCAAAACTGCATGGTCTAGCCAACTAGATGCTTAAAGGTACAAATTTCAGACTAGATGCTTAAAGGTACAAATTTCAGAAGGCCCAGAGCCTACGGCCACACCACACTGAATGCGCCTGATCTCGTCTGATCTCAGAAGCTAAGCAGTGTCGGGCCTAGTTAGTACCTGGATGGGAGACCGCCTGGGAATACCAGGTGCTGTAGGCTTTTTTGTGCTCCATGTTCAGGCAGTGAGCCATTTCTCAATTGGCTTTCAAAACTGCATGGTCTAGCCAACTAGATGCTTAAAGGTACAAATCTCAGAAGGCCCAGAGCCTACGGCCACACCACACTGAATGCGCCTGATCTCGTCTGATCTCAGAAGCTAAGCAGTGTTGGGCCTAGTTAGTACCTGGATGGGAGATCGCCTGGGAATACCTGGTTCTGTGGGCTTTTTTGTGCTCTATGATTAGTAATTGTGCCACTTCTCAATTTCTTTTTAAATTTGCTTATGATTCCAAAATAAATGTATCCCTTTTAATAGCGGAAATGTTGGACAACAACATGAGGGCTGGCGCTACCTATTTACATCAAATTAACATACATGTAGTGTGTTCATGGGTGATAAATCTACCTTCACATGTAATGCAGTTCAGAGAATATTGAGTCCATAAAGAGTCTTGAAAGAAAGCCATGGTTGTGTTGGTTGTTCTCTCCAACTCCCTGCAACAGAAACAGGATGGATGGAGTAAAGTTATCCTACCAGACATAGGAGTCCTGAATGGGCCCACAAGTCTTATATATCTCGCCTGATCGAGCCTGATCGGGTGATGAGCGTGGTATCATGTTGCAAGTGGCTTTATGGCTTAGCTTACTAACTGTAAATGCATAAGAGTAATACTCTTAGCATTTCTCAATTTTAGGGCTACACCACAATGAATGCGCCCGATCTCGGAAGCTAAGCAGTTTCGGGCCTAGTTAGTACCTGGATGGGAGACCGCCTGGGAATACCAGGTGCTGTAGGCTTTTTTGTGCTCCATGTTCAGGCAGTGAGCCATTTCTCAATTGGCTTTCAAAACTGCATGGTCTAGCCAACTAGATGCTTAAAGGTACAAATCTCAGAAGGCCCAGAGCCTATGGCCACACCACACTGAATGCGCCTGATCTCGTCTGATCTCAGAGCCTAAGCAGTGTCGGGCCTAGTTAGTACCTGGATGGGAGACCGCCTGGGAATACCAGGTGCTGTAGGCTTTTTTGTGCTCCATGTTCAGGCAGTGAGCCATTTCTCAATTGGCTTTCAAAACTGCATGGTCTAGCCAACTAGATGCTTAAAGGTACAAATCTCAGACGGCCCAGAGCCTACGGCCACACCACACTGAATGCGTCTGATCTCAGAAGCTAAGCAGTGTCGGGCCTAGTTAGTACCTGGATGGGAGACGGCCTGGGAATACCAGGTGCTGTAGGCTTTTTTGTGCTCCATGTTCAGGCAGTGAGCCATTTCTCAATTGGCTTTCAAAACTGCATGGTCTAGCCAACTAGATGCTTAAAGGTACAAATCTCAGAAGGCCCAGAGCCTACGGCCACACCACACTGAATGCGCCTGATCTCGTCCGATCTCAGAAGCTAAGCAGTGTCGGGCCTAGTTAGTACCTGGATGGGAGACCGCCTGGGAATACCAGGTGCTGTAGTCTTTTTTGTGCTCCATGTTCAGGCAGTGAGCCATTTCTCAATTGGCTTTCAAAACTGCATGGTCTAGCCAACTAGATGCTTAAAGGTACAAATCTCAGAAGGCTCAGAGCCTACGGCCACACCACACTGAATGCGCCTGATCTCGTCTGATCTCAGAAGCTAAGCAGTGTAGGGCCTAGTTAGTACCTGGATGGGAGACCGCCTGGGAATACCAGGTTCTGTAGGCTTTTTTGTGCTCTATGATTAGTAATTGTGCCACTTCTCATTTCTTTTTAAATTTGCTTATGATTCCAAAATAAATGTATCCCTTTTAATAGCGGAAATGTTGGACAACAACATGAGGGCTGGCGCTACCTATTTACATAAAATTAACATACGGGTAGTGTGTTCATGGGTAATAAATCTACCTTCACATGTAATGCAGTTCAGAGAATATTGAGTCCATAAAGAGTCTTGAAAGAAAGCCATGGTTGTGTTGGTTGTTCTCTCCAACTCCCTGCAACAGAAACAGGATGGATGGAGTAAAGTTATCCTACCAGACATAGGAGTCCTGAATGGGCCCACAAGTCTTATATATCTCGCCTGATCGAGCCTGATCGGGTGATGAGCGTGGTATCATGTTGCAAGTGGCTTTATGGCTTAGCTTACTAACTGTAAATGCATCAGAGTAATACTCTTAGCATTTCTCAATTTTAGGGCTACACCACAATGAATGCGCCCGATCTCGGAAGCTAAGCAGTTTCGGGCCTAGTTAGTACCTGGATGGGAGACCGCCTGGGAATACCAGGTGCTGTAGGCTTTTTTGTGCTCCATGTTCAGGCAGTGAGCCATTTCTCAATTGGCTTTCAAAACTGCATGGTCTAGCCAACTAGATGCTTAAAGGTACAAATCTCAGAAGGCCCAGAGTCTACGGCCACACCACACTGAATGCGCCTGATCTCGTCTGATCTCAGAAGCTAAGCAGTGTCGGGCCTAGTTAGTACCTGGATGGGAGACCGCCTGGGAATACCAGGTGCTGTAGGCTTTTTTGTGCTCAATGTTCAGGCAGTGAGCCATTTCTCAATTGGCTTTCAAAACTGCATGGTCTAGCCAACTAGATGCTTAAAGGTACAAATCTCAGAAGGCCCAGAGCCTACGGCCACACCACACTGAATGCGCCTGATCTCGTCTGATCTCAGAAGCTGAGCAGTGTCGTGCCTAGTTAGTACCTGGATGGGAGACTGCCTGGGAATACCAGGTGCTGTAGGCTTTTTTGTGCTCCATGTTCAGGCAGTGAGCCATTTCTCAATTGGCTTTCAAAACTGCATGGTCTAGCCAACTAGATGCTTAAAGGTACAAATCTCAGAAGGCCCAGAGCCTACGGCCACACCACACTGAATGCGCCTGATCTCGTCTGATCTCAGAAGCTGAGCAGTGTCGTGCCTAGTTAGTACTTGGATGGGAGACTGCCTGGGAATACCAGGTGCTGTAGGCTTTTTTGTGCTCCATGTTCAGGCAGTGAGCCATTTCTCAATTGGCTTTCAAAACTGCATGGTCTAGCCAACTAGATGCTTAAAGGTACAAATCTCAGAAGGCCCAGAGCCTACGGCCACACCACACTGAATGCGCCTGATCTCAGAAGCTAAGCAGTGTCGGGCCTAGTTAGTACCTGGATGGGAGACTGCCTGGGAATACCAGGTGCTGTAGGCTTTTTTGTGCTCCATGTTCAGGCAGTGAGCCATTTCTCAATTGGCTTTCAAAACTGCATGGTCTAGCCAACTAGATGCTTAAAGGTACAAATCTCAGAAGGCCCAGAGCCTACGGCCACACCACACTGAATGCGCCTGATCGCGTCTGATCTCAGAAGCTAAGCAGTGTCGGGCCTAGTTAGTACCTGGATGGGAGACCACCTGGTAATGCCAGGTGCTGTAGGCTTTTTTGTGCTCCATGGTCAGGCAGTGAGCCATTTCTCAATTGGCTTTCAAAACTACATGGTCTAGCCAACTAGATGCTTAAAGGTACAAATCTCAAAAGGCCCAGAGCCTACGGCCACACCACACTGAATGCGTCTGATCTCAGAAGCTAAGCAGTGTCGGGCCTAGTTAGTACCTGGATGGGAGACCGCCTGGGAATACCAGGTTCTGTAGGCTTTTTTGTGCTCTATGATTAGTAATTGTGCCACTTCTCAATTTCTTTTTAAATTTGCTTATGATTCCAAGATAAATGTATCCCTTTTAATAGCGGAAATGTTGGACAACAACATGAGGGCTGGCGCTACCTATTTACATAAAATTAACATACGGGTAGTGTGTTCATGGGTAATAAATCTACCTTCACATGTAATGCAGTTCAGAGAATATTGAGTCCATAAAGAGTCTTGAAAGAAAGCCATGGTTGTGTTGGTTGTTCTCTCCAACTCCCTGCAACAGAAACAGGATGGATGGAGTAAAGTTATCCAACCAGACATAGGAGTCCTGAATGGGCCCACAAGTCTTATATATCTCGCCTGATCGAGCCTGATCCAGCGCTGATCGGGTGATGAGCGTGGTATCATGTTGCAAGTGGCTTTATGGCTTAGCTTACTAACTGTAAATGCATAAGAGTAATACTCTTAGCATTTCTCAATTTTAGGGCTACACCACAATGAATGCGCCCGATCTCGGAAGCTAAGCAGTTTCGGGCCTAGTTAGTACCTGGATGGGAGACCGCCTGGGAATACCAGGTGCTGTAGGCTTTTTTGTGCTCCATGTTCAGGCAGTGAGCCATTTCTCAATTGGCTTTCAAAACTGCATGGTCTAGCCAACTAGATGCTTAAAGGTACAAATCTCAGAAGGCCCAGAGCCTACGGCCACACCACACTGAATGCGCCTGATCTCATCTGATCTCAGAAGCTAAGCAGTGTCGGGCCTAGTTAGTACCTGGATGGGAGACCACCTGGGAATACCAGGTGCTGTAGGCTTTTTTGTGCTCCATGTTCAGGCAGTGAGCCATTTCTCAAATGGCTTTCAAAACTGCATGGTCTAGCCAACTAGATGCTTAAAGGTACAAATTTCAGAAGGCCCAGAGCCTACAGCCACACCACACTGAATGCGCCTGATCTCGTCTGATCTCAGAAGCTAAGCAGTGTCGGGCCTAGTTAGTACCTGGATGGGAGACCGCCTGGGAATACCAAGTGCTGTATGCTTTTTTGTGCTCCATGTTCAGGCAGTGAGCCATTTCTCAATTGGCTTTCAAAACTGCATGGTCTAGCCAACTAGATGCTTAAAGGTACAAATCTCAGAAGGCCCAGAGCCTATGGCCACACCACACTGAATGCGCCTGATCTCGTCTGATCTCAGAAGCTAAGCAGTGTCGGGCCTAGTTAGTACCTGGATGGGAGACCGCCTGGGAATACCAGGTGCTGTAGGCTTTTTTGTGCTCCATGTTCAGGCAGTGAGCCATTTCTCAATTGGCTTTCAAAACTGCATGGTCTAGCCAACTAGATGCTTAAAGGTACAAATCTCAGAAGGCCCAGAGCCTACAGCCACACCACACTGAATGCGCCTGATCTCGTCTGATCTCAGAAGCTGAGCAGTGTCGGCCCTAGTTAGTACCTGGATGGGAGACCGCCTGGGAATACCAGGTTCTGTAGGCTTTTTTGTGCTCTATGATTAGTAATTGTGCCACTTCTCAATTTCTTTTTAAATTTGCTTATGATTCCAAAATAAATGTATCCTTTTTAATAGCGGAAATGTTGGACAACAACATGAGGGCTGGCGCTACCTATTTACATAAAATTAACATACGGGTAGTGTGTTCATGGGTAATAAATCTACCTTCACATGTAATGCAGTTCAGAGAATATTGAGTCCATAAAGAGTCTTGAAAGAAAGCCATGGTTGTGTTGGTTGTTCTCTCCAACTCCCTGCAACAGAAACAGGATGGATGGAGTAAAGTTATCCTACCAGACATAGGAGTCCTGAATGGGCCCACAAGTCTTATATATCTCGCCTGATCGAGCCTGATCGGGTGATGAGCGTGGTATCATGTTGCAAGTGGCTTTATGGCTTAGCTTACTAACTGTAAATGCATAAGAGTAATACTCTTAGCATTTCTCAATTTTAGGGCTACACCACAATGAATGCGCCCGATCTCGGAAGCTAAGCAGTTTCGGGCCTAGTTAGTACCTGGATGGGAGACCGCCTGGGAATACCAGGTGCTGTAGGCTTTTTTGTGCTCCATGTTCAGGCAGTGAGCCATTTCTCAATTGGCTTTCAAAACTGCGTGGTCTAGCCAACTAGATGCTTAAAGGTACAAATCTCAGAAGGCCCAGAGCCTACGGCCACACCACACTGAATGCGCCTGATCTCGTCTGATCTCAGAAGCTAAGCAGTGTCGGGCCTAGTTAGTACCTGAATGGGAGACCGCCTGGGAATACCAGGTGCTGTAGGCTTTTTTGTGCTCCATGTTCAGGCAGTGAGCCATTTCTCAATTGGCTTTCAAAACTGCATGGTCTAGCCAACTAGATGCTTAAAGGTACAAATCTCAGAAGGCCCAGAGCCTACGGCCACACCACACTGAATGCGTCTGATCTCAGAAGCTAAGCAGTGTAGGGCCTAGTTAGTACCTGGATGGGAGACCGCCTGGGAATACCAGGTTCTGTAGGCTTTTTTGTGCTCTATGATTAGCAATTGTGCCACTTCTCATTTCTTTTTAAATTTGCTTATGATTCCAAAATAAATGTATCCCTTTTAATAGCGGAAATGTTGGACAACAACATGAGGTTTGGCGCTACCTATTTACATAAAATTAACATACGGGTAGTGTGTTCATGGGTAATAAATCTACCTTCACATGTAATGCAGTTCAGAGAATATTGAGTCCATAAAGAGTCTTGAAAGAAAGCCATGGTTGTGTTGGTTGTTCTCTCCAACTCCCTGCAACAGAAACAGGATGGATGGAGTAAAGTTATCCTACCAGACATAGGAGTCCTGAATGGGCCCACAAGTCTTATATATCTCGCCTGATCGAGCCTGATCGGGTGATGAGCGTGGTATCATGTTGCAAGTGGCTTTATGGCTTAGCTTACTAACTGTAAATGCATAAGAGTAATACTCTTAGCATTTCTCAATTTTAGGGCTACACCACAATGAATGCGCCCGATCTCGGAAGCTAAGCAGTTTCGGGCCTAGTTAGTACCTGGATGGGAGACCGCCTGGGAATACCAGGTGCTGTAGGCTTTTTTGTGCTCCATGTTCAGGCAGTGAGCCATTTCTCAATTGGCTTTCAAAACTGCATGGTCTAGCCAACTAGATGCTTAAAGGTACAAATCTCAGAAGGCTCAGAGTCTACGGCCACACCACACTGAATGCGCCTGATCTCGTCTGATCTCAGAAGCTAAGCAGTGTCAGGCCTAGTTAGTACCTGGATGGGAGACCGCCTGGGAATACCAGGTGCTGTAGGCTTTTTTGTGTTCAATGTTCAGGCAGTGAGCCATTTCTCAATTGTCTTTCAAAACTGCATGGTCTAGCCAACTAGATGCTTAAAGGTACAAATCTCAGAATGCCCAGAGCCTACGGCCACACCACACTGAATGCGCCTGATCTCGTCTGATCTCAGAAGCTGAGCAGTGTTGTGCCTAGTTAGTACCTTGATGGGAGACTGTCTGGGAATACCAGGTGCTGTAGCCTTTTTTGTGCTCCATGTTCAGGCAGTGAGCCATTTCTCAATTGGCTTTCAAAACTGCATGGTCTAGCCAACTAGATGCTTAAAGGTACAAATCTCAGAAGGCCCAGAGCCTACGGCCACACCACACTGAATGCGCCTGATCTCGTCTGATCTCAGAAGCTAAGCAGTGTCGGGCCTAGTTAGTACCTGGATGGGAGACCGCCTGGGAATACCAGGTGCTGTAGGCTTTTTTGTGCTCCATGTTCAGGCAGTGAGCCATTTCTCAATTGGCTTTCAAAACTGCATGGTCTAGCCAACTAGATGCTTAAAGGTACAAATCTCAGAAGGCCCAGAGCCTACGGCCACACCACACTGAATGCGCCTGATCGCGTCTGATCTCAGAAGCTAAGCAGTGTCGGGCCTAGTTAGTACCTGGATGGGAGACCGCCTGGTAATACCAGGTGCTGTAGGCTTTTTTGTGCTCCATGGTCAGGCAGTGAGCCATTTCTCAATTGGCTTTCAAAACTACATGGTCTAGCCAACTAGATGCTTAAAGGTACAAATCTCAAAAGGCCCAGAGCCTACGGCCACACCACACTGAACGCGTCTGATCTCAGAAGCTAAGCAGTGTCGGGCCTAGTTAGTACCTGGATGGGAGACCGCCTGGGAATACCAGGTTCTGTAGGCTTTTTTGTGCTCTATGATTAGTAATTGTGCCACTTCTCAATTTCTTTTTAAATTTGCTTATGATTCCAAGATAAATGTATCCCTTTTAATAGCGGAAATGTTGGACAACAACATGAGGGCTGGCGCTACCTATTTACATAAAATTAACATACGGGTAGTGTGTTCATGGGTAATAAATCTACCTTCACATGTAATGCAGTTCAGAGAATATTGAGTCCATAAAGAGTCTTGAAAGAAAGCCATGGTTGTGTTGGTTGTTCTCTCCAACTCCCTGCAACAGAAACAGGATGGATGGAGTAAAGTTATCCAACCAGACATAGGAGTCCTGAATGGGCCCACAAGTCTTATATATCTCGCCTGATCGAGCCTGATCCAGCGCTGATCGGGTGATGAGCGTGGTATCATGTTGCAAGTGGCTTTATGGCTTAGCTTACTAACTGTAAATGCATAAGAGTAATACTCTTAGCATTTCTCAATTTTAGGGCTACACCACAATGAATGCGCCCGATCTCGGAAGCTAAGCAGTTTCGGGCCTAGTTAGTACCTGGATGGGAGACCGCCTGGGAATACCAGGTGCTGTAGGCTTTTTTGTGCTCCATGTTCAGGCAGTGAGCCATTTCTCAATTGGCTTTCAAAACTGCATGGTCTAGCCAACTAGATGCTTAAAGGTACAAATCTCAGAAGGCCCAGAGCCTACGGCCACACCACACTGAATGCGCCTGATCTCAGAAGCTAAGCAGTGTCGGGCCTAGTTAGTACCTGGATGGGAGACCACCTGGGAATACCAGGTGCTGTAGGCTTTTTTGTGCTCCATGTTCAGGCAGTGAGCCATTTCTCAATTGGCTTTCAAAACTGCATGGTCTAGCCAACTAGATGCTTAAAGGTACAAATTTCAGAAGGCCCAGAGCCTACGGCCACACCACACTGAATGCGCCTGATCTCGTCTGATCTCAGAAGCCAAGCAGTGTCGGGCCTAGTTAGTACCTGGATGGGAGACCGCCTGGGAATACCAAGTGCTGTATGCTTTTTTGTGCTCCATGTTCAGGCAGTGAGCCATTTCTCAATTGGCTTTCAAAACTGCATGGTCTAGCCAACTAGATGCTTAAAGGTACAAATCTCAGAAGGCCCAGAGCCTATGGCCACACCACACTGAATGCGCCTGATCTCGTCTGATCTCAGAAGCTAAGCAGTGTCGGGCCTAGTTAGTACCTGGATGGGAGACCGCCTGGGAATACCAGGTGCTGTAGGCTTTTTTGTGCTCCATGTTCAGGCAGTGAGCCATTTCTCAATTGGCTTTCAAAACTGCATGGTCTAGCCAACTAGATGCTTAAAGGTACAAATCTCAGAAGGCCCAGAGCCTACGGCCACACCACACTGAATGCGTCTGATCTCAGAAGCTGAGCAGTGTCGGCCCTAGTTAGTACCTGGATGGGAGACCGCCTGGGAATACCAGGTTCTGTAGGCTTTTTTGTGCTCTATGATTAGTAATTGTGCCACTTCTCAATTTCTTTTTAAATTTGCTTATGATTCCAAAATAAATGTATCCTTTTTAATAGCGGAAATGTTGGACAACAACATGAGGGCTGGCGCTACCTATTTACATAAAATTAACATACGGGTAGTGTGTTCATGGGTAATAAATCTACCTTCACATGTAATGCAGTTCAGAGAATATTGAGTCCATAAAGAGTCTTGAAAGAAAGCCATGGTTGTGTTGGTTGTTCTCTCCAACTCCCTGCAACAGAAACAGGATGGATGGAGTAAAGTTATCCTACCAGACATAGGAGTCCTGAATGGGCCCACAAGTCTTATATATCTCGCCTGATCGAGCCTGATCGGGTGATGAGCGTGGTATCATGTTGCAAGTGGCTTTATGGCTTAGCTTACTAACTGTAAATGCATAAGAGTAATACTCTTAGCATTTCTCAATTTTAGGGCTACACCACAATGAATGCGCCCGATCTCGGAAGCTAAGCAGTTTCGGGCCTAGTTAGTACCTGGATGGGAGACCGCCTGGGAATACCAGGTGCTGTAGGCTTTTTTGTGCTCCATGTTCAGGCAGTGAGCCATTTCTCAATTGGCTTTCAAAACTGCGTGGTCTAGCCAAACTAGATGCTTAAAGGTACAAATCTCAGAAGGCCCAGAGCCTACGGCCACACCACACTGAATGCGCCTGATCTCGTCTGATCTCAGAAGCTAAGCAGTGTCGGGCCTAGTTAGTACCTGGATGGGAGACCGCCTGGGAATACCAGGTGCTGTAGGCTTTTTTGTGCTCCATGTTCAGGCAGTGAGCCATTTCTCAATTGGCTTTCAAAACTGCATGGTCTAGCCAACTAGATGCTTAAAGGTACAAATCTCAGAAGGCCCAGAGCCTACGGCCACACCACACTGAATGCGCCTGATCTTGTCTGATCTCAAAAGCTAAGCAGTGTTGGGCCTAGTTAGTACCTGGATGGGAGACCGCCTGGGAATACCAGGTGCTGTAGGCTTTTTTGTGTTCCATGTTCAGGCAGTGAGCCATTTCTCAATTGGCTTTCAAAACTGCATGGTCTAGCCAACTAGATGCTTAAAGGTACAAATCTCAGAAGGCCCAGAGCCTACGGCCACACCACAGTACCTGGATGGGAGACGGCCTGGGAATACCAGGTGCTGTAGGCTTTTTTGTGCTCCATGTTCAGGCAGTGAGCCATTTCTCAATTGGCTTTCAAAACTGCATGGTCTAGCCAACTAGATGCTTAAAGGTACAAATCTCAGAAGGCTCAGAGCCTACGGCCACACCACACTGAATGCGCCTGATCTCGTCTGATCTCAGAAGCTAAGCAGTGTAGGGCCTAGTTAGTACCTGGATGGGAGACCGCCTGGGAATACCAGGTTCTGTAGGCTTTTTTGTGCTCTATGATTAGTAATTGTGCCACTTCTCATTTCTTTTTAAATTTGCTTATGATTCCAAAATAAATGTATCCCTTTTAATAGCGGAAATGTTGGACAACAACATGAGGGCTGGCGCTACCTATTTACATAAAATTAACATACGGGTAGTGTGTTCATGGGTAATAAATCTACCTTCACATGTAATGCAGTTCAGAGAATATTGAGTCCATAAAGAGTCTTGAAAGAAAGCCATGGTTGTGTTGGTTGTTCTCTCCAACTCCCTGCAACAGAAACAGGATGGATGGAGTAAAGTTATCCTACCAGACATAGGAGTCCTGAATGGGCCCACAAGTCTTATATATCTCGCCTGATCGAGCCTGATCGGGTGATGAGCGTGGTATCATGTTGCAAGTGGCTTTATGGCTTAGCTTACTAACTGTAAATGCATAAGAGTAATACTCTTAGCATTTCTCAACTTTAGGGCTACACCACAATGAATGCGCCCGATCTCGGAAGCTAAGCAGTTTCGGGCCTAGTTAGTACCTGGATGGGAGACCGCCTGGGAATACCAGGTGCTGTAGGCTTTTTTGTGCTCCATGTTCAGGCAGTGAGCCATTTCTCAATTGGCTTTCAAAACTGCATGGTCTAGCCAACTAGATGCTTAAAGGTACAAATCTCAGAAGCCCCAGAGCCTACGGCCACACCACACTGAATGCGCCTGATCTCGTCTGATCTCAGAAGCTAAGCAGTGTCGGGCCTCGTTAGTACCTGGATGGGAGACCGCCTGGGAATACCAGGAGCTGTAGGCTTTTTTGTGCTCCATGTTCAGGCAGTGAGCCATTTCTCAATTGGCTTTCAAAACTGCATGGTCTAGCCAACTAGATGCTTAAAGGTACAAATCTCAGAAGGCCCAGAGCCTACGGCCACACCACAGTACCTGGATGGGAGACGGCCTGGGAATACCAGGTGCTGTAGGCTTTTTTGTGCTCCATGTTCAGGCAGTGAGCCATTTCTCAATTGGCTTTCAAAACTGCATGGTCTAGCCAACTAGATGCTTAAAGGTACAAATCTCAGAAGGCCCAGAGCCTACGGCCACACCACACTGAATGCGCCTGATCTCGTCTGATCTCAGAAGCTGAGCAGTGTCGTGCCTAGTTAGTACCTGGATGGGAGACCGCCTGGGAATACCGGGTGCTGTAGGCTTTTTTGTGCTCCATGTTCAGGCAGTGAGCCATTTCTCAATTGGCTTTCAAAACTGCATGGTCTAGCCAACTAGATGCTTAAAGGTACAAATCTCAGAAGGCCCAGAGCCTACGGCCACACCACACTGAATGCGCCTGATCTCGTCTGATCTCAGAAGCTAAGCAGTGTCGGGCCTCGTTAGTACCTGGATGGGAGACCGCCTGGGAATACCAGGAGCTGTAGGCTTTTTTGTGCTCCATGTTCAGGCAGTGAGCCATTTCTCAATTGGCTTTCAAAACTGCATGGTCTAGCCAACTAGATGCTTAAAGGTACAAATCTCAGAAGGCCCAGAGCCTACGGCCACACCACAGTACCTGGATGGGAGACGGCCTGGGAATACCAGGTGCTGTAGGCTTTTTTGTGCTCCATGTTCAGGCAGTGAGCCATTTCTCAATTGGCTTTCAAAACTGCATGGTCTAGCCAACTAGATGCTTAAAGGTACAAATCTCAGAAGGCCCAGAGCCTACGGCCACACCACACTGAATGCGCCTGATCTCGTCTGATCTCAGAAGCTGAGCAGTGTCGTGCCTAGTTAGTACCTGGATGGGAGACCGCCTGGGAATACCGGGTGCTGTAGGCTTTTTTGTGCTCCATGTTCAGGCAGTGAGCCATTTCTCAATTGGCTTTCAAAACTGCATGGTCTAGCCAACTAGATGCTTAAAGGTACAAATCTCAGAAGGCCCAGAGCCTACGGCCACACCACACTGAATGCGCCTGATCTTGTCTGATCTCAGAAGCTAAGCAGTGTCGGGCCTAGTTAGTACCTGGATGGGAGACCGCCTGGGAATACCAGGTGCTGTAGGCTTTTTTGTGCTCCATGTTCAGGCAGTGAGCCATTTCTCAATTGGCTTTCAAAACTGCATGGTCTAGCCAACTAGATGCTTAAAGGTACAAATCTCAGAAGGCCCAGAGCCTACGGCCACACCACACTGAATGCACCTGATCTCGTCTGATCTCAGAAGCTAAGCAGTGTCGGGCCTAGTTAGTACCTGGATGGGAGACCGCCTGGGAATACCAGGTTCTGTAGGCTTTTTTGTGCTCTATGATTAGTAATTGTGCCGCTTCTCAATTTCTTTTTAAATTTGCTTATGATTCCAAAATAAATGTATCCCTTTTAATAGCGGAAATGTTGGACAACAACATGAGGGCTGGCGCTACCTATTTACATAAAATTAACATACGGGTAGTGTGTTCATGGGTAATAAATCTACCTTCACATGTAATGCAGTTCAGAGAATATTGAGTCCATAAAGAGTCTTGAAAGAAAGCCATGGTTGTGTTGGTTGTTCTCTCCAACTCCCTGCAACAGAAACAGGATGGATGGAGTAAAGTTATCCTACCAGACATAGGAGTCCTGAATGGGCCCACAAGTCTTATATATCTCGCCTGATCGAGCCTGATCGGGTGATGAGCGTGGTATCATGTTGCAAGTGGCTTTATGGCTTAGCTTACTAACTGTAAATGCATAAGAGTAATACTCTTAGCATTTCTCAATTTTAGGGCTACACCACAATGAATGCGCCCGATCTCGGAAGCTAAGCAGTTTCGGGCCTAGTTAGTACCTGGATGGGAGACCGCCTGGGAATACCAGGTGCTGTAGGCTTTTTTGTGCTCCATGTTCAGGCAGTGAGCCATTTCTCAATTGGCTTTCAAAACTGCATGGTCTAGCCAACTAGATGCTTAAAGGTACAAATCTCAGAAGGCCCAGAGCCTACGGCCACACCACACTGAATGCGCCTGATCTCGTCTGATCTCAGAAGCTAAGCAGTGTCGGGCCTGGATGGGAGACCGCCTCGGAATACCAGGTGCTGTAGGCTTTTTTGTGCTCCATGTTCAGGCAGTGAGCCATTTCTCAATTGGCTTTCAAAACTGCATGGTCTAGCCAACTAGATGCTTAAAGGTACAAATCCCAGAAGGCCCAGAGCCTACGGCCACACCACACTGAATGCGCCTGATCTCGTCTGATCTCAGAAGCTAAGCAGTGTCGGGCCTAGTTAGTACCTGGATGGGAGACCGCCTGGGAATACCAGGTGCTGTAGGCTTTTTTGTGCTCCATGTTCAGGCAGTGAGCCATTTCTCAATTGGCTTTCAAAACTGCATGGTCTAGCCAACTAGATGCTTAAAGGTACAAATCTCAGAAGGCCCAGAGCCTACGGCCACACCACACTGAATGCGCCTGATCTCGTCTGATCTCAGAAGCTAAGCAGTGTCGGGCCTAGTTAGTACCTGGATGGGAGACCGCCTGGGAATACCAGGTGCTGTAGGCTTTTTTGTGCTCCATGTTCAGGCAGTGAGCCATTTCTCAATTGGCTTTCAAAACTGCATGGTCTAGCCAACTAGATGCTTAAAGGTACAAATCTCAGAAGGCCCAGAGCCTACGGCCACACCACACTGAATGCACCTGATCTCGTCTGATCTCAGAAGCTAAGCAGTGTCGGGCCTAGTTAGTACCTGGATGGGAGACCGCCTGGGAATACCAGGTTCTGTAGGCTTTTTTGTGCTCTATGATTAGTAATTGTGCCGCTTCTCAATTTCTTTTTAAATTTGCTTATGATTCCAAAATAAATGTATCCCTTTTAATAGCGGAAATGTTGGACAACAACATGAGGGCTGGCGCTACCTATTTACATAAAATTAACATACGGGTAGTGTGTTCATGGGTAATAAATCTACCTTCACATGTAATGCAGTTCAGAGAATATTGAGTCCATAAAGAGTCTTGAAAGAAAGCCATGGTTGTGTTGGTTGTTCTCTCCAACTCCCTGCAACAGAAACAGGATGGATGGAGTAAAGTTATCCTACCAGACATAGGAGTCCTGAATGGGCCCACAAGTCTTATATATCTCGCCTGATCGAGCCTGATCCAGCGCTGATCGGGTGATGAGCGTGGTATCATGTTGCAAGTGGCTTTATGGCTTAGCTTACTAACTGTAAATGCATAAGAGTAATACTCTTAGCATTTCTCAATTTTAGGGCTACACCACAATGAATGCGCCCGATCTCGGAAGCTAAGCAGTTTCGGGCCTAGTTAGTACCTGGATGGGAGACCGCCTGGGAATACCAGGTGCTGTAGGCTTTTTTGTGCTCCATGTTCAGGCAGTGAGCCATTTCTCAATTGGCTTTCAAAACTGCATGGTCTAGCCAACTAGATGCTTAAAGGTACAAATCTCAGAAGGCCCAGAGCCTACGGCCACACCACACTGAATGCGCCTGATCTCGTCTGATCTCAGAGGCTAAGCAGTGTCGGGCCTAGTTAGTACCTGGATGGGAGACCGCCTGGGAATACCAGGTGCTGTAGGCTTTTTCGTGCTCCATGTTCAGGCAGTGAGCCATTTCTCAATTGGCTTTCAAAACTGCATGGTCTAGCCAACTAGATGCTTAAAGGTACAAATCTCAGAAGGCCCAGAGCCTACGGCCACACCACACTGAATGCGTCTGATCTCAGAAGCTAAGCAGTGTCGGGCCTAGTTAGTACCTGGATGGGAGACGGCCTGGGAATACCAGGTGCTGTAGGCTTTTTTGTGCTCCATGTTCAGGCAGTGAGCCATTTCTCAATTGGCTTTCAAAACTGCATGGTCTAGCCAACTAGATGCTTAAAGGTACAAATCTCAGAAGGCCCAGAGCCTACGGCCACACCACACTGAATGCGTCTGATCTCAGAAGCTAAGCAGTGTCGGGCCTAGTTAGTACCTGGATGGGAGACGGCCTGGGAATACCAGGTGCTGTAGGCTTTTTTGTGCTCCATGTTCAGGCAGTGAGCCATTTCTCAATTGGCTTTCAAAACTGCATGGTCTAGCCAACTAGATGCTTAAAGGTACAAATTTCAGAAAGCCCAGAGCCTACGGCCACACCACACTGAATGCACCTGATCTCAGAAGCAAAGCAGTGTCGGGCCTAGTTAGTACCTGGATGGGAGACCGCCTGGGAATACCAGGTGCTGTAGGCTTTTTTGTGCTCCATGTTCAGGCAGTGAGCCATTTCTCAATTGGCTTTCAAAACTGCATGGTCTAGCCAACTAGATGCTTAAAGGTACAAATCTCAAAAGGCCCAGAGCCTACGGCCACACCACACTGAATGCGTCTGATCTCAGAAGCTAAACAGTGTCGGGCCTAGTTAGTACCTGGATGGGAGACCGCCTGGGAATACCAGGTGCTGTAGGCTTTTTTGTGCTCCATGTTCAGGCAGTGAGCCATTTCTCAATTGGCTTTCAAAACTGCATGGTCTAGCCAACTAGATGCTTAAAGGTACAAATCTCAGAAGGCCCAGAGCCTACGGCCACACCACACTGAATGTGCCTGATCTCGTCTGATCTCAGAAGCTAAGCAGTGTCGGGCCTAGTTAATACCTGGATGGGAGACCGCCTGGGACTACCAGGTTCTGTAGGCTTTTTTGTGTTCTATGATTAGTAATTGTGCCACTTCTCAATTTCTTTTTAAATTTGCTTATGATTCCAAAATAAATGTATCCCTTTTAATAGCGGAAATGTTGGACAACAACATGAGGGCTGGCGCTACCTATTTACATAAAATTAACATACGGGTAGTGTGTTCATGGGTAATAAATCTACCTTCACATGTAATGCAGTTCAGAGAATATTGAGTCCATAAAGAGTCTTGAAAGAAAGCCATGGTTGTGTTGGTTGTTCTCTCCAACTCCCTGCAACAGAAACAGGATGGATGGAGTAAAGTTATCCTACCAGACATAGGAGTCCTGAATGGGCCCACAAGTCTTATATATCTCGCCTGATCGAGCCTGATCGGGTGATGAGCGTGGTATCATGTTGCAAGTGGCTTTATGGCTTAGCTTACTAACTGTAAATGCATACGAGTAATACTCTTAGCATTTCTCAATTTTAGGGCTACACCACAATGAATGCGCCCGATCTCGGAAGCTAAGCAGTTTCGGGCCTAGTTAGTACCTGGATGGGAGACCGCCTGGGAATACCAGGTGCTGTAGGCTTTTTTGTGCTCCATGTTCAGGCAGTGAGCCATTTCTCAATTGGCTTTCAAAACTGCATGGTCTAGCCAACTAGATGCTTAAAGGTACAAATCTCAGAAGGCCCAGAGCCTACGGCCACACCACACTGAATGCGTCTGATCTCAGAAGCTAAGCAGTGTCGGGCCTGGATGGGAGACCGCCTCGGAATACCAGGTGCTGTAGGCTTTTTTGTGCTCCATGTTCAGGCTGTGAGCCATTTCTCAATTGGCTTTCAAAACTGCATGGTCTAGCCAACTAGATGCTTAAAGGTACAAATCTCAGAAGGCCCAGAGCCTATGGCCACACCACACTGAATGCGCCTGATCTCGTCTGATCTCAGAAGCTAAGCAGTGTCGGGCCTAGTTAGTACCTGGATGGGAGACCGCCTGGGAATACCAGGTGCTGTAGGCTTTTTTGTGCTCCATGTTCAGGCAGTGAGCCATTTCTCAATTGGCTTTCAAAACTGCATGGTCTAGCCAACTAGATGCTTAAAGGTACAAATCTCAGAAGGCCCAGAGCCTACGGCCACACCACACTGAATGCGCCTGATCTCGTCTGATCTCAGAAGCTAAGCAGTGTCGGGCCTAGTTAGTACCTGGATGGGAGACCGCCTGGGAATACCAGGTGCTGTAGGCTTTTTTGTGCTCCATGTTCAGGCAGTGAGCCATTTCTCAATTGGCTTTCAAAACTGCATGGTCTAGCCAACTAGATGCTTAAAGGTACAAATCTCAGAAGGCCCAGAGCCTACGGCCACACCACACTGAATGCGTCTGATCTCAGAAGCTAAGCAGTGTCGGGCCTAGTTAGTACCTGGATGGGAGACCGCCTGGGAATACCAGGTTCTGTAGGCTTTTTTGTGCTCTATGATTAGTAATTGTGCCGCTTCTCAATTTCTTTTTAAATTTGCTTATGATTCCAAAATAAATGTATCCCTTTTAATAGCGGAAATGTTGGACAACAACATGAGGGCTGGCGCTACCTATTTACATAAAATTAACATACGGGTAGTGTGTTCATGGGTAATAAATCTACCTTCACATGTAATGCAGTTCAGAGAATATTGAGTCCATAAAGAGTCTTGAAAGAAAGCCATGGTTGTGTTGGTTGTTCTCTCCAACTCCCTGCAACAGAAACAGGATGGATGGAGTAAAGTTATCCAACCAGACATAGGAGTCCTGAATGGGCCCACAAGTCTTATATATCTCGCCTGATCGAGCCTGATCCAGCGCTGATCGGGTGATGAGCGTGGTATCATGTTGCAAGTGGCTTTATGGCTTAGCTTACTAACTGTAAATGCATAAGAGTAATACTCTTAACATTTCTCAATTTTAGGGCTACACCACAATGAATGCGCCCGATCTCGGAAGCTAAGCAGTTTCGGGCCTAGTTAGTACCTGGATGGGAGACCGCCTGGGAATACCAGGTGCTGTAGGCTTTTTTGTGCTCCATGTTCAGGCAGTGAGCCATTTCTCAATTGGCTTTCAAAACTGCATGGTCTAGCCAACTAGATGCTTAAAGGTACAAATCACAGAAGGCCCAGAGCCTACGGCCACACCACACTGAATGCGCCTGATCTCATCTGATCTCAGAGGCTAAGCAGTGTCGGGCCTAGTTAGTACCTGGATGGGAGACCGCCTAGGAATACCAGGTGCTGTAGGCTTTTTTGTGCTCCATGTTCAGGCAGTGAGCCATTTCTCAATTGGCTTTCAAAACTGCATGGTCTAGCCAACTAGATGCTTAAAGGTACAAATTTCAGAAGGCACACTGAATGCACCTGATCTCGTCTGATCTCAGAAGCAAAGCAGTGTCGGGCCTAGTTAGTACCTGGATGGGAGACCGCCTGGGAATACCAGGTGCTGTAGGCTTTTTTGTGCTCCATGTTCAGGCAGTGAGCCATTTCTCAATTGGCTTTCAAAACTGCATGGTCTAGCCAACTAGATGCTTAAAGGTACAAATCTCAGAAGGCCCAGAGCCTACGGCCACACCACACTGAATGTGCCTGATCTCGTCTGATCTCAGAGGCTAAGCAGTGTCGGGCCTAGTTAGTACCTGGATGGGAGACCGCCTGGGAATACCAGGTGCTGTAGGCTTTTTTGTGCTCCATGTTCAGGCAGTGAGCCATTTCTCAATCGGCTTTCAAAACTGCATGGTCTAGCCAACTAGATGCTTAAAGGTACAAATTTCAGAAGGCCCAGAGCCTACGGCCACACCACACTGAATGCACCTGATCTCGTCTGATCTCAGAAGCAAAGCAGTGTCGGGCCTAGTTAGTACCTGGATGGGAGACCGCCTGGGAATACCAGGTGCTGTAGGCTTTTTTGTGCTCCATGTTCAGGCAGTGAGCCATTTCTCAATTGGCTTTCAAAACTGCATGGTCTAGCCAACTAGATGCTTAAAGGTACAAATCTCAGACGGCCCAGAGCCTACGGCCACACCACACTGAATGCGTCTGATCTCAGAAGCTAAGCAGTGTCGGGCCTAGTTAGTACCTGGATGGGAGACGGCCTAGGAATACCAGGTGCTGTAGGCTTTTTTGTGCTCCATGTTCAGGCAGTGAGCCATTTCTCAATTGGCTTTCAAAACTGCATGGTCTAGCCAACTAGATGCTTAAAGGTACAAATCTCAGAAGGCCCAGAGCCTACAGCCACACCACACTGAATGCGCCTGATCTCGTCTGATTTCAGAAGCTAAGCAGTGTCGGGCCTAGTTAGTACCTGCATGGGAGACCGCCTGGGACTACCAGGTTCTGTAGGCTTTTTTGTGCTCTATGATTAGTAATTGTGCCACTTCTCAATTTCTTTTTAAATTTGCTTATGATTCCAAAATAAATGTATCCCTTTTAATAGCGGAAATGTTGGACAACAACATGAGGGCTGGCGCTACCTATTTACATAAAATTAACATACGGGTAGTGTGTTCATGGGTAATAAATCTACCTTCACATGTAATGCAGTTCAGAGAATATTGAGTTCATAAAGAGTCTTGAAAGAAAGCCATGGTTGTGTTGGTTGTTCTCTCCAACTCCCTGCAACAGAAACAGGATGGATGGAGTAAAGCTATCCTACCAGACATAGGAGTCCTGAATGGGCCCACAAGTCTTATATATCTCGCCTGATCGAGCCTGATCGGGTGATGAGCGTGGTATCATGTTGCAAGTGGCTTTATGGCTTAGCTTACTAACTGTAAATGCATAAGAGTAATGCTCTTAGCATTTCTCAATTTTAGGGCTACACCACAATGAATGCGCCCGATCTCGGAAGCTAAGCAGTTTCGGGCCTAGTTAGTACCTGGATGGGAGACCGCCTGGGAATACCAGGTGCTGTAGGCTTTTTTGTGCTCCATGTTCAGGCAGTGAGCCATTTCTTAATTGGCTTTCAAAACTGCATGGTCTAGCCAACTAGATGCTTAAAGGTACAAATCTCAG
Source organism: Ambystoma mexicanum (assembly GCF_040938575.1). NCBI lineage: Eukaryota > Metazoa > Chordata > Amphibia > Caudata > Ambystomatidae > Ambystoma > Ambystoma mexicanum. Next base: position 522,076,921 of record NC_090932.1, read on the forward strand.
AAGACCCAGAGCCTATGGCCACACCTCACTGAATGAGTGCTCCATGTTCAGGCAGTGAGCCATTTCTCAATTGGCTTTCAAAACTGCATGGTCTAGCCAACCAGAGCCTACGGCCACACCACACTGAATGCGTCTGATCTCAGAAGCTAAGCAGTGTCGGGCCTAGTTAGTACCTGGATGGGAGACGGCCTGGGAATACCAGGTGCTGTAGGCTTTTTTGTGCTCCATGTTCAGGCAGTGAGCCATTTCTCAATTGGCTTTCAAAACTGCATGGTCTAGCCAACTAGATGCTTAAAGGTACAAATCTCAGAAGGCTCAGAGCCTACGGCCACACCACACTGAATGCGCCTGATCTCGTCTGATCTCAGAAGCTAAGCAGTGTCGGGCCTAGTTAGTACCTGGATGGGAGACCGCCTGGGACTACCAGGTTCTGTAGGCTTTTTTGTGTTCTATGATTAGTAATTGTGCCACTTCTCAATTTCTTTTTAAATTTGCTTATGATTCCAAAATAAATGTATCCCTTTTAATAGCGGAAATGTTGGACAACAACATGAGGGCTGGCGCTACCTATTTACATAAAATTAACATACGGGTAGTGTGTTCATGGGTAATAAATCTACCTTCACATGTAATGCAGTTCAGAGAATATTGAGTCCATAAAGAGTCTTGAAAGAAAGCCATGGTTGTGTTGGTTGTTCTCTCCAACTCCCTGCAACAGAAACAGGATGGATGGAGTAAAGTTATCCAACCAGACATAGGAGTCCTGAATGGGCCCAAAAGTCTTATATATCTCGCCTGATCGAGCCTGATCCAGCGCTGATCGGGTGATGAGCGTGGTATCATGTTGCAAGTGGCTTTATGGCTTAGCTTACTAACTGTAAATGCATAAGAGTAATACTCTTAGCATTTCTCAATTTTAGGGCTACACCACAATGAATGCGCCCGATCTCGGAAGCTAAGCAGTTTCGGGCCTAGTTAGTACCTGGATGGGAGACCGCCTGGGAATACCAGGTGCTGTAGGCTTTTTTGTGCTCCATGTTCAGGCAGTGAGCCATTTCTCAATTGGCTTTCAAAACTGCATGGTCTAGCCAACTAGATGCTTAAAGGTACAAATCTCAGAAGGCCCAGAGCCTACGGCCACACCACACTGAATGTGCCTGATCTCAGAGGCTAAGCAGTGTCGGGCCTAGTTAGTACCTGGATGGGAGACCGCCTGGGAATACCAGGTGCTGTAGGCTTTTTTGTGCTCCATGTTCAGGCAGTGAGCCATTTCTCAATCGGCTTTCAAAACTGCATGGTCTAGCCAACTAGATGCTTAAAGGTACAAATTTCAGAAGGCCCAGAGCCTACGGCCACACCACACTGAATGCACCTGATCTCGTCTGATCTCAGAAGCAAAGCAGTGTCGGGCCTAGTTAGTACCTGGATGGGAGACCGCCTGGGAATACCAGGTGCTGTAGGCTTTTTTGTGCTCCATGTTCAGGCAGTGAGCCATTTCTCAATTGGCTTTCAAAACTGCATGGTCTAGCCAACTAGATGCTTAAAGGTACAAATCTCAGACGGCCCAGAGCCTACGGCCACACCACACTGAATGCGTCTGATCTCAGAAGCTAAGCAGTGTCAGGCCTAGTTAGTACCTGGATGGGAGACCGCCTGGGAATACCAGGTGCTGTAGGCTTTTTTGTGCTCCATGTTCAGGCAGTGAGCCATTTCTCAATTGGCTTTCAAAACTGCATGGTCTAGCCAACTAGATGCTTAAAGGTACAAATCTCAGAAGGCCTAGAGCCTACAGCCACACCACACTGAATGCGCCTGATCTCGTCTGATTTCAGAAGCTAAGCAGTGTCGGGCCTAGTTAGTACCTGCATGGGAGACCGCCTGGGACTACCAGGTTCTGTAGGCTTTTTTGTGCTCTATGATTAGTAATTGTGCCACTTCTCAATTTCTTTTTAAATTTGCTTATGATTCCAAAATAAATGTATCCCTTTTAATAGCGGAAATGTTGGACAACAACATGAGGGCTGGCGCTACCTATTTACATAAAATTAACATACGGGTAGTGTGTTCATGGGTAATAAATCTACCTTCACATGTAATGCAGTTCAGAGAATATTGAGTCCATAAAGAGTCTTGAAAGAAAGCCATGGTTGTGTTGGTTGTTCTCTCCAACTCCCTGCAACAGAAACAGGATGGATGGAGTAAAGCTATCCTACCAGACATAGGAGTCCTGAATGGGCCCACAAGTCTTATATATCTCGCCTGATCGAGCCTGATCGGGTGATGAGCGTGGTATCATGTTGCAAGTGGCTTTATGGCTTAGCTTACTAACTGTAAATGCATAAGAGTAATGCTCTTAGCATTTCTCAATTTTAGGGCTACACCACAATGAATGCGCCCGATCTCGGAAGCTAAGCAGTTTCGGGCCTAGTTAGTACCTGGATGGGAGACCGCCTGGGAATACCAGGTGCTGTAGGCTTTTTTGTGCTCCATGTTCAGGCAGTGAGCCATTTCTTAATTGGCTTTCAAAACTGCATGGTCTAGCCAACTAGATGCTTAAAGGTACAAATCTCAGAAGACCCAGAGCCTATGGCCACACCTCACTGAATGCGCCTGATCTCGTCTGATCTCAGAAGCTAAGCAGTGTCGGGCCTAGTTAGTACCTGGATGGGAGACCGCCTGGGAATACCAGGTGCTGTAGGCTTTTTTGTGCTCCATGTTCAGGCAGTGAGCCATTTCTCAATTGGCTTTCAAAACTGCATGGTCTAGCCAACTAGATGCTTAAAGGTACAAATCTCAGAAGGCCCAGAGCCTACGGCCACACCACACTGAATGCGCCTGATCTCGTCTGATCTCAGAAGCTAAGCAGTGTCGGGCCTAGTTAGTACCTGGATGGGAGACCGCCTGGGAATACCAGGTGCTGTAGGCTTTTTTGTGCTCCATGTTCAGGCAGTGAGCCATTTCTCAATTGGCTTGCAAAACTGCATGGTCTAGCCAACTAGATGCTTAAAGGTACAAATCGCAGAAGGCCCAGAGCCTACGGCCACACCACACTGAATGCGCCTGATCTCAGAAGCTAAGCAGTGTCGGCCTAATTAGTACCTGGATGGGAGACCGCCTGGGAATACCACGTTCTGTAGGCTTTTTTGTGCTCTATGATTAGTAATTGTGCCACTTCTCAATTTCTTTTTAAATTTGCTTATGATTCCAAAATAAATGTATCCCTTTTAATAGCGGAAATGTTGGACAACAACATGAGGGCTGGCGCTACCTATTTACATAAAATTAACATACGGGTAGTGTGTTCATGGGTAATAAATCTACCTTCACATGTAATGCAGTTCAGAGAATATTGAGTCCATAAAGAGTCTTGAAAGAAAGCCATGGTTGTGTTGGTTGTTCTCTCCAACTCCCTGCAACAGAAACAGGATGGATGGAGTAAAGTTATCCAACCAGACATAGGAGTCCTGAATGAGCCCACAAGTCTTATATATCTCGCCTGATCGAGCCTGATCGAGCGCTGATCGGGTGATGAGCGTGGTATCATGTTGCAAGTGGCTTTATGGCTTAGCTTACTAACTGTAAATGCATAAGAGTAATACTCTTAGCATTTCTCAATTTTAGGGCTACACCACAATGAATGCGCCCGAACTCGGAAGCTAAGCAGTTTCGGGCCTAGTTAGTACCTGGATGGGAGACCGCCTGGGAATACCAGGTGCTGTAGGCTTTTTTTGTGCTCCATGTTCAGGCAGTGAGCCATTTCTCAATTGGCTTTCAAAACTGCATGGTCTAGCCAACTAGATGCTTAAAGGTACAAATCTCAGAAGGCCCAGAGCCTACGGCCACACCACACTGAATGCGCCTGATCTTGTCTGATCTCAGAAGCTAAGCAGTGTCGGGCCTAGTTAGTACCTGGATGGGAGACCGCCTGGGAATACCAGGTGCTGTAGGCATTTTTGTGCTCCATGTTCAGGCAGTGAGCCATTTCTCAATTGGCTTTCAAAACTGCATGGTCTAGCCAACTAGATGCTTAAAGGTACAAATCTCAGAAGGCCCAGAGCCTACGGCCACACCACACTGAATGTGCCTGATCTTGTCTGATCTCAGAAGCTAAGCAGTGTCAGGCCTAGTTAGTACCTGGATGGGAGACCGCCTGGGAATACCAGGTGCTGTAGGCTTTTTTGTGCTCCATGTTCAGGCAGTGAGCCATTTCTCAATTGGCTTTCAAAACTGCATGGTCTAGCCAACTAGATGCTTAAAGGTACAAATCTCAGAAGGCCCAGAGCCTACGGCCACACCACACTGAATGCGCCTGATCTCGTCTGATCTCAGAAGCTAAGCAGTGTCGGGCCTAGTTAGTACCTGGATGGGAGACCGCCTGGGAATAGCAGGTTCTGTAGGCTTTTTTGTGCTCTATGATTAGTAATTGTGCCACTTCTCAATTTCTTTTTAAATTTGCTTATGATTCCAAAATAAATGTATCCCTTTTAATAGCGGAAATGTTGGACAACAACATGAGGGCTGGCGCTACCTATTTACATAAAATTAACATACGGGTAGTGTGTTCATGGGTAATAAATCTACCTTCACATGTAATGCAGTTCAGAGAATATTGAGTCCATAAAGAGTCTTGAAAGAAAGCCATGGTTGTGTTGGTTGTTCTCTCCAACTCCCTGCAACAGAAACAGGATGGATGGAGTAAAGCTATCCTACCAGACATAGGAGTCCTGAATGGGCCCACAAGTCTTATATATCTCGCCTGATCGAGCCTGATCGGGTGATGAGCGTGGTATCATGTTGCAAGTGGCTTTATGGCTTAGCTTACTAACTGTAAATGCATAAGAGTAATGCTCTTAGCATTTCTCAATTTTAGGGCTACACCACAATGAATGCGCCCGATCTCGGAAGCTAAGCAGTTTCGGGCCTAGTTAGTACCTGGATGGGAGACCGCCTGGGAATACCAGGTGCTGTAGGCTTTTTTGTGCTCCATGTTCAGGCAGTGAGCCATTTCTTAATTGGCTTTCAAAACTGCATGGTCTAGCCAACTAGATGCTTAAAGGTACAAATCTCAGAAGACCCAGAGCCTATGGCCACACCTCACTGAATGAGTGCTCCATGTTCAGGCAGTGAGCCATTTCTCAATTGGCTTTCAAAACTGCATGGTCTAGCCAACCAGAGCCTACGGCCACACCACACTGAATGCGTCTGATCTCAGAAGCTAAGCAGTGTCGGGCCTAGTTAGTACCTGGATCGGAGACGGCCTGGGAATACCAGGTGCTGTAGGCTTTTTTGTGCTCCATGTTCAGGCAGTGAGCCATTTCTCAATTGGCTTTCAAAACTGCATGGTCTAGCCAACTAGATGCTTAAAGGTACAAATCTCAGAAGGCTCAGAGCCTACGGCCACACCACACTGAATGCGCCTGATCTCGTCTGATCTCAGAAGCTAAGCAGTGTCGGGCCTAGTTAGTACCTGGATGGGAGACCGCCTGGGACTACCAGGTTCTGTAGGCTTTTTTGTGTTCTATGATTAGTAATTGTGCCACTTCTCAATTTCTTTTTAAATTTGCTTATGATTCCAAAATAAATGTATCCCTTTTAATAGCGGAAATGTTGGACAACAACATGAGGGCTGGCGCTACCTATTTACATAAAATTAACATACGGGTAGTGTGTTCATGGGTAATAAATCTACCTTCACATGTAATGCAGTTCAGAGAATATTGAGTCCATAAAGAGTCTTGAAAGAAAGCCATGGTTGTGTTGGTTGTTCTCTCCAACTCCCTGCAACAGAAACAGGATGGATGGAGTAAAGTTATCCAACCAGACATAGGAGTCCTGAATGGGCCCAAAAGTCTTATATATCTCGCCTGATCGAGCCTGATCCAGCGCTGATCGGGTGATGAGCGTGGTATCATGTTGCAAGTGGCTTTATGGCTTAGCTTACTAACTGTAAATGCATAAGAGTAATACTCTTAGCATTTCTCAATTTTAGGGCTACACCACAATGAATGCGCCCGATCTCGGAAGCTAAGCAGTTTCGGGCCTAGTTAGTACCTGGATGGGAGACCGCCTGGGAATACCAGGTGCTGTAGGCTTTTTTGTGCTCCATGTTCAGGCAGTGAGCCATTTCTCAATTGGCTTTCAAAACTGCATGGTCTAGCCAACTAGATGCTTAAAGGTACAAATCTCAGAAGGCCCAGAGCCTACGGCCACACCACACTGAATGTGCCTGATCTCGTCTGATCTCAGAGGCTAAGCAGTGTCGGGCCTAGTTAGTACCTGGATGGGAGACAGCCTGGGAATACCAGGTGCTGTAGGCTTTTTTGTGCTCCATGTTCAGGCAGTGAGCCATTTCTCAATCGGCTTTCAAAACTGCATGGTCTAGCCAACTAGATGCTTAAAGGTACAAATTTCAGAAGGCCCAGAGCCTACGGCCACACCACACTGAATGCACCTGATCTCGTCTGATCTCAGAAGCAAAGCAGTGTCGGGCCTAGTTAGTACCTGGATGGGAGACCGCCTGGGAATACCAGGTGCTGTAGGCTTTTTTGTGCTCCATGTTCAGGCAGTGAGCCATTTCTCAATTGGCTTTCAAAACTGCATGGTCTAGCCAACTAGATGCTTAAAGGTACAAATCTCAGACGGCCCAGAGCCTACGGCCACACCACACTGAATGCGTCTGATCTCAGAAGCTAAGCAGTGTCGGGCCTAGTTAGTACCTGGATGGGAGACCGCCTGGGAATACCAGGTGATGTAGGCTTTTTTGTGCTCCATGTTCAGGCAGTGAGCCATTTCTCAATTGGCTTTCAAAACTGCATGGTCTAGCCAACTAGATGCTTAAAGGTACAAATCTCAGAAGGCCCAGAGCCTACAGCCACACCACACTGAATGCGCCTGATCTCGTCTGATTTCAGAAGCTAAGCAGTGTCGGGCCTAGTTAGTACCTGCATGGGAGACCGCCTGGGACTACCAGGTTCTGTAGGCTTTTTTGTGCTCTATGATTAGTAATTGTGCCACTTCTCAATTTCTTTTTAAATTTGCTTATGATTCCAAAATAAATGTATCCCTTTTAATAGCGGAAATGTTGGACAACAACATGAGGGCTGGCGCTACCTATTTACATAAAATTAACATACGGGTAGTGTGTTCATGGGTAATAAATCTACCTTCACATGTAATGCAGTTCAGAGAATATTGAGTCCATAAAGAGTCTTGAAAGAAAGCCATGGTTGTGTTGGTTGTTCTCTCCAACTCCCTGCAACAGAAACAGGATGGATGGAGTAAAGCTATCCTACCAGACATAGGAGTCCTGAATGGGCCCACAAGTCTTATATATCTCGCCTGATCGAGCCTGATCGGGTGATGAGCGTGGTATCATGTTGCAAGTGGCTTTATGGCTTAGCTTACTAACTGTAAATGCATAAGAGTAATGCTCTTAGCATTTCTCAATTTTAGGGCTACACCACAATGAATGCGCCCGATCTCGGAAGCTAAGCAGTTTCGGGCCTAGTTAGTACCTGGATGGGAGACCGCCTGGGAATACCAGGTGCTGTAGGCTTTTTTGTGCTCCATGTTCAGGCAGTGAGCCATTTCTTAATTGGCTTTCAAAACTGCATGGTCTAGCCAACTAGATGCTTAAAGGTACAAATCTCAGAAGACCCAGAGCCTATGGCCACACCTCACTGAATGCGCCTGATCTCGTCTGATCTCAGAAGCTAAGCAGTGTCGGGCCTAGTTAGTACCTGGATGGGAGACCGCCTGGGAATACCAGGTGCTGTAGGCTTTTTTGTGCTCCATGTTCAGGCAGTGAGCCATTTCTCAATTGGCTTTCAAAACTGCATGGTCTAGCCAACTAGATGCTTAAAGGTACAAATCTCAGAAGGCCCAGAGCCTACGGCCACACCACACTGAATGCGCCTGATCTCGTCTGATCTCAGAAGCTAAGCAGTGTCGGGCCTAGTTAGTACCTGGATGGGAGACCGCCTGGGAATACCAGGTGCTGTAGGCTTTTTTGTGCTCCATGTTCAGGCAGTGAGCCATTTCTCAATTGGCTTGCAAAACTGCATGGTCTAGCCAACTAGATGCTTAAAGGTACAAATCTCAGAAGGCCCAGAGCCTACGGCCACACCACACTGAATGCGCCTGATCTCAGAAGCTAAGCAGTGTCGGGCCTAATTAGTACCTGGATGGGAGACCGCCTGGGAATACCACGTTCTGTAGGCTTTTTTGTGCTCTATGATTAGTAATTGTGCCACTTCTCAATTTCTTTTTAAATTTGCTTATGATTCCAAAATAAATGTATCCCTTTTAATAGCGGAAATGTTGGACAACAACATGAGGGCTGGCGCTACCTATTTACATAAAATTAACATACGGGTAGTGTGTTCATGGGTAATAAATCTACCTTCACATGTAATGCAGTTCAGAGAATATTGAGTCCATAAAGAGTCTTGAAAGAAAGCCATGGTTGTGTTGGTTGTTCTCTCCAACTCCCTGCAACAGAAACAGGATGGATGGAGTAAAGTTATCCAACCAGACATAGGAGTCCTGAATGAGCCCACAAGTCTTATATATCTCGCCTGATCGAGCCTGATCGAGCGCTGATCGGGTGATGAGCGTGGTATCATGTTGCAAGTGGCTTTATGGCTTAGCTTACTAACTGTAAATGCATAAGAGTAATACTCTTAGCATTTCTCAATTTTAGGGCTACACCACAATGAATGCGCCCGATCTCGGAAGCTAAGCAGTTTCGGGCCTAGTTAGTACCTGGATGGGAGACCGCCTGGGAATACCAGGTGCTGTAGGCTTTTTTTGTGCTCCATGTTCAGGCAGTGAGCCATTTCTCAATTGGCTTTCAAAACTGCATGGTCTAGCCAACTAGATGCTTAAAGGTACAAATCTCAGAAGGCCCAGAGTCTACGGCCACACCACACTGAATGCGCCTGATCTTGTCTGATCTCAGAAGCTAAGCAGTGTCGGGCCTAGTTAGTACCTGGATGGGAGACCGCCTGGGAATACCAGGTGCTGTAGGCATTTTTGTGCTCCATGTTCAGGCAGTGAGCCATTTCTCAATTGGCTTTCAAAACTGCATGGTCTAGCCAACTAGATGCTTAAAGGTACAAATCTCAGAAGGCCCAGAGCCTACGGCCACACCACACTGAATGTGCCTGATCTTGTCTGATCTCAGAAGCTAAGCAGTGTCAGGCCTAGTTAGTACCTGGATGGGAGACCGCCTGGGAATACCAGGTGCTGTAGGCTTTTTTGTGCTCCATGTTCAGGCAGTGAGCCATTTCTCAATTGGCTTTCAAAACTGCATGGTCTAGCCAACTAGATGCTTAAAGGTACAAATCTCAGAAGGCCCAGAGCCTACGGCCACACCACACTGAATGCGCCTGATCTCGTCTGATCTCAGAAGCTAAGCAGTGTCGGGCCTAGTTAGTACCTGGATGGGAGACCGCCTGGGAATAGCAGGTTCTGTAGGCTTTTTTGTGCTCTATGATTAGTAATTGTGCCACTTCTCAATTTCTTTTTAAATTTGCTTATGATTCCAAAATAAATGTATCCCTTTTAATAGCGGAAATGTTGGACAACAACATGAGGGCTGGCGCTACCTATTTACATAAAATTAACATACGGGTAGTGTGTTCATGGGTAATAAATCTACCTTCACATGTAATGCAGTTCAGAGAATATTGAGTCCATAAAGAGGCTTGAAAGAAAGCCATGGTTGTGTTGGTTGTTCTCTCCAACTCCCTGCAACAGAAACAGGATGGATGGAGTAAAGTTATCCAACCAGACATAGGAGTCCTGAATGGGCCCACAAGTCTTATATATCTCGCCTGATCGAGCCTGATCCAGCGCTGATCGGGGGATGAGCGTGGTATCATGTTGCAAGTGGCTTTATGGCTTAGCTTACTAACTGTAAATGCATAAGAGTAATACTCTTAGCATTTCTCAATTTTAGGGCTACACCACAATGAATGCGCCAGATCTCGGAAGCTAAGCAGTTTCGGGCCTAGTTAGTACCTGGATGGGAGACCGCCTGGGAATACCAGGTGCTGTAGGCTTTTTTGTGCTCCATGTTCAGGCAGTGAGCCATTTCTCAATTGGCTTTCAAAACTGCATGGTCTAGCCAACTAGATGCTTAAAGGTACAAATCTCAGAAGGCCCAGAGCCTACGGCCACACCACACTGAATGCGCCTGATCTCGTCTGATCTCAGAAGCTAAGCAGTGTCGGGCCTAGTTAGTACCTGGATGGGAGACCGCCTGGGAATACCAGGTGCTGTAGGCTTTTTTGTGCTCCATGTTCAGGCAGTGAGCCATTTCTCAATTGGCTTTCAAAACTGCATGGTCTAGCCAACTAGATGCTTAAAGGTACAAATTTCAGAAGGCCCAGAGCCTACGGCCACACCACACTGAATGCGCCTGATCTCGTCTGATCTCAGAAGCTAAGCAGTGTCGGGCCTAGTTAGTACCTGGATGGGAGACCGCCTGGGAATACCAGGTGCTGTAGGCTCTTTTGTGCTCCATGTTCAGGCAGTGAGCCATTTCTCAATTGGCTTTCAAAACTGCATGGTCTAGCCAACTAGATGCTTAAAGGTACAAATCTCAGAAGCCCCAGAGCCTACGGCCACACCACACTGAATGCGTCTGATCTCAGAAGCTAAGCAGTGTCGGGCCTAGTTAGTACCTGGATGGGAGACGGCCTGGGAATAACAGGTGCTGTAGGCTTTTTTGTGCTCCATGTTCAGGCAGTGAGCCATTTCTCAATTGGCTTTCAAAACTGCATGGTCTAGCCAACTAGATGCTTAAAGGTACAAATCTCAGAAGGCCCAGAGCCTACGGCCACACCACACTGAATGCGCCTGATCTCGTCTGATTTCAGAAGCTAAGCAGTGTCGGGCCTAGTTAGTACCTGGATGGGAGACCGCCTGGGAATACCAGGTTCTGTAGGCTTTTTTTGTGCTCTATGATTAGTAATTGTGCCACTTCTCAATTTCTTTTTAAATTTGCTTATGATTCCAAAATAAATGTATCCCTTTTAATAGCGGAAATGTTGGACAACAACATGAGGGCTGGCGCTACCTATTTACATAAAATTAACATTCGGGTAGTGTGTTCATGGGTAATAAATCTACCTTCACATGTAATACAGTTCAGAGAATATTGAGTCCATAAAGAGTCTTGAAAGAAAGCCATGGTTGTGTTGGTTGTTCTCTCCAACTCCCTGCAACAGAAACAGGATGGATGGAGTAAAGTTATCCTACCAGACATAGGAGTCCTGAATGGGCCCACAAGTCTTATATATCTCGCCTGATCGAGCCTGATTGGGTGATGAGCGTGGTATCATGTTGCAAGTGGCTTTATGGCTTAGCTTACTAACTGTAAATGCATAAGAGTAATACTCTTAGCATTTCTCAATTTTAGGGCTACACCACAATGATTGCGCCCGATCTCGGAAGCTAAGCAGTTTCGGGCCTAGTTCGTACCTGGATGGGAGACCGCCTGGGAATACCAGGTGCTGTAGGCTTTTTTTTGCTCCATGTTCAGGCAGTGAGCCATTTCTCAATTGGCTTTCAAAACTGCATGGTCTAGCCAACTAGATGCTTAAAGGTACAAATCTCATAAGGCCCAGAGCCTACGGCCACACCACACTGATCTCAGGAAGCTAAGCAGTGTCGGGCCTAGTTTGTACCTGGATGGGAGACCGCCAGGGAATACCAGGTGCTGTAGGCTTTTTTGTGCTCCATGTTCAGGCAGTGAGCCATTTCTCAATTGGCTTTCAAAACTGCATGGTCTAGCCAACTAGATGCTTAAAGGTACAAATCTCAGAAGGCCCAGAGCCTACGGCCACACCACACTGAATGCGTCTGATCTCAGAAGCTAAGCAGTGTCGGGCCTAGTTAGTACCTGGATGGGAGACCGCCTGGGAATACCAGGTGCTATAGGCTTTTTTGTGCTCCATGTTCAGGCAGTGAGCCATTTCTCAATTGGCTTTCAAAACTGCATGGTCTAGCCAACTAGATGCTTAAAGGTACAAATCTCAGAAGGCCCAGAGCCTACGGCCACACCACACTGAATGCGCCTGATCTCGTCTGATCTCAGAAGCTATGCAGTGTTGGGCCTAGTTAGTACCTGGATGGGAGACGGCCTGGGAATACCAGGTGCTGTAGGCTTTTTTGTGCTCCATGTTCAGGCAGTGAGCCATTTCTCAATTGGCTTTCAAAACTGCATGGTCTAGCCAACTAGATGCTTAAAGGTACAAATCTCAGAAGGCCCAGAGCCTACGGCCACACCACACTGAATGCGTCTGATCTCAGAAGCTAAGCAGTGTCGGGCCTAGTTAGTACCTGGATGGGAGACCGCCTGGGAATACCAGGTTCTGTAGGCTTTTTTGTGCTCTATGATTAGTAATTGTGCCACTTCTCAATTTCTTTTTAAATTTGCTTATGATTCCAAAATAAATGTATCCCTTTTAGTAGCGGAAATGTTGGACAACATGAGGGCTGGCGCTACCTATTTACATAAAATTAACATACGGTTAGTGTGTTCATGGGTAATAAATCTACCTTCACATGTAATGCAGTTCAGAGAATATTGAGTCCATAAAGAGTCTTGAAAGAAAGCCATGGTTGTGTTGGTTGTTCTCTCCAACTCCCTGCAACAGAAACAGGATTGATGGAGTAAAGTTATCCTACCAGACATAGGAGTCCTGAATGGGCCCACAAGTCTTATATATCTCGCCTGATCGAGCCTGATCGGGTGATGAGCGTGGTATCATGTTGCAAGTGGCTTTATGGCTTAGCTTACTAACTGTAAATGCATAAGAGTAATACTCTTAGCATTTCTCAATTTTAGGGCTACACCACAATGAATGCGCCCGATCTCGGAAGCTAAGCAGTTTCAGGCCTAGTTAGTACCTGGATGGGAGACCGCCTGGGAATACCAGGTGCTGTAGGCTTTTTTGTGCTCCATGTTCAGGCAGTGAGCCATTTCTCAATTGGCTTTCAAAACTGCATGGTCTAGCCAACTAGATGCTTGAAGGTACAAATCTCAGAAGGCCCAGAGCCTACGGCCACACCACACTGAATGCGCCTGATCTCGTCTGATCTCAGAAGATAAGCAGTGTCGGGCCTTGTTAGTACCTGGATGGGAGACCGCCTGGGAATACCAGGTGCTGTAGGCTTTTTTGTGCTCCATGTTCAGGCAGTGAGCCATTTCTCAATTGGCTTTCAAAACTGCATGGTCTAGCCAACTAGATGCTTAAAGGTACAAATTTCAGAAGGCCCAGAGCCTACGGCCACACCACACTGAATGTGCCTGATCTCGTCTGATCTCAGAAGCTAAGCAGTGTCGGGCCTAGTTAGTACCTGGATGGGAGACCGCCTGGGAATACCAGGTGCTGTAGGCTTTTTTGTGCTCCATGTTCAGGCAGTGAGCCATTTTTCAATTGGCTTTCAAAACTGCATGGTCTAGCCAACTAGATGCTTAAAGGTACAAATCTCAGAAGGCCCAGAGCCTACGGCCACACCACACTGAATGCGTCTGATCTCAGAAGCTAAGCAGTGTCGGGCCTAGTTAGTACCTGGATGGGAGACCGCCTGGGAATACCAGGTTCTATGGGCTTTTTTGTGCTCTATGATTAGTAATTGTGCCACTTCTCAATTTCTTTTTAAATTTGCTTATGATTCCAAAATAAATGTATCCCTTTTAATAGCGGAAATGTTGGACAACAACATGAGGGCTGGCGCTACCTATTTACATAAAATTAACATACGGGTAGTGTGTTCATGGGTGATAAATCTACCTTCACATGTAATGCAGTTCAGAGAATATTGAGTCCATAAAGAGTCTTGAAAGAAAGCCATGGTTGTGTTGGTTGTTCTCTCCAACTCCCTGCAACAGAAACAGGATGGATGGAGTAAAGTTATCCTACCAGACATAGGAGTCCTGAATGGGCCCACAAGTCTTATATATCTCGCCTGATCGAGCCTGATCGGGTGATGAGCGTGGTATCATGTTGCAAGTGGCTTTATGGCTTAGCTTACTAACTGTAAATGCATAAGAGTAATACTCTTAGCATTTCTCAATTTTAGGGTTACACCACAATGAATGCGCCCGATCTCGGAAGCTAAGCAGTTTCGGGCCTAGTTAGTACCTGGATGGGAGACCGCCTGGGAATACCAGGTGCTGTAGGCTTTTTTGTGCTCCATGTTCAGGCAGTGAGCCATTTCTCAATTGGCTTTCAAAACTGCATGGTCTAGCCAACTAGATGCTTAAAGGTACAAATCTCAGAAGGCCCAGAGCCTACGGCCACACCACACTGAATGCGCCTGATCTCGTCTGATCTCAGAAGCTAAGCAGTGTTGGGCCTAGTTAGTACCTGGATGGGAGACCGCCTGGGAATACCAGGTGCTGTAGGCTTTTTTGTGCTCCATGTTCAGGCAGTGAGCCATTTCTCAATTGGCTTTCAAAACTGCATGGTCTAGCCAACTAGATGCTTAAAGGTACAAATCTCAGAAGGCCCAGAGCCTACGGCCACACCACACTGAATGCGTCTGATCTCAGAAGCTAAGCAGTGTTGGGCCTAGTTAGTACCTGGATGGGAGACGGCCTGGGAATACCAGGTGCTGTAGGCTTTTTTGTGCTCCATGTTCAGGCAGTGAGCCATTTCTCAATTGGCTTTCAAAACTGCATGGTCTAGCCAACTAGATGCTTAAAGGTACAAATCTCAGAAGGCCCAGAGCCTACGGCCACACCACACTGAATGCGCCTGATCTCGTCTGATCTCAGAAGCTAAGCAGTGTCGGGCCTAGTTAGTACCTGGATGGGAGACCGCCTGGGAATACCAGGTTCTGTAGGCTTTTTTGTGCTCTATGATTAGTAATTGTGCCACTTCTCAATTTCTTTTTAAATTTGCTTATGATTCCAAAATAAATGTATCCCTTTTAGTAGCGGAAATGTTGGACAACATGAGGGCTGGCGCTACCTATTTACATAAAATTAACATACGGTTAGTGTGTTCATGGGTAATAAATCTACCTTCACATGTAATGCAGTTCAGAGAATATTGAGTCCATAAAGAGTCTTGAAAGAAAGCCATGGTTGTGTTGGTTGTTCTCTCCAACTCCCTGCAACAGAAACAGGATGGATGGAGTAAAGTTATCCTACCAGACATAGGAGTCCTGAATGGGCCCACAAGTCTTATATATCTCGCCTGATCGAGCCTGATCGGGTGATGAGCGTGGTATCATGTTGCAAGTGGCTTTATGGCTTAGCTTACTAACTGTAAATGCATAAGAGTAATACTCTTAGCATTTCTCAATTTTAGGGCTACACCACAATGAATGCGCCCGATCTCGGAAGCTAAGCAGTTTCAGGCCTAGTTAGTACCTGGATGGGAGACCGCCTGGGAATACCAGGTGCTGTAGGCTTTTTTGTGCTCCATGTTCAGGCAGTGAGCCATTTCTCAATTGGCTTTCAAAACTGCATGGTCTAGCCAACTAGATGCTTAAAGGTACAAATCTCAGAAGGCCCAGAGCCTACGGCCACACCACACTGAATGCGCCTGATCTCGTCTGATCTCAGAAGATAAGCAGTGTCGGGCCTAGTTAGTACCTGGATGGGAGACCGCCTGGGAATACCAGGTGCTGTAGGCTTTTTTGTGCTCCATGTTCAGGCAGTGAGCCATTTCTCAATTGGCTTTCAAAACTGCATGGTCTAGCCAACTAGATGCTTAAAGGTACAAATTTCAGAAGGCCCAGAGCCTACGGCCACACCACACTGAATGCGCCTGATCTCGTCTGATCTCAGAAGCTAAGCAGTGTCGGGCCTAGTTAGTACCTGGATGGGAGACCGCCTGGGAATACCAGGTGCTGTAGGCTTTTTTGTGCTCCATGTTCAGGCAGTGAGCCATTTCTCAATTGGCTTTCAAAACTGCATGGTCTAGCCAACTAGATGCTTAAAGGTACAAATCTCAGAAGGCCCAGAGCCTACGGCCACACCACACTGAATGCGCCTGATCTCGTCTGATCTCAGAAGCTAAGCAGTGTCGGGCCTAGTTAGTACCTGGATGGGAGACCGCCTGGGAATACCAGGTTCTGTGGGCTTTTTTGTGCTCTATGATTAGTAATTGTGCCACTTCTCAATTTCTTTTTAAATTTGCTTATGATTCCAAAATAAATGTATCCCTTTTAATAGCGGAAATGTTGGACAACAACATGAGGGCTGGCGCTACCTATTTACATAAAATTAACATACGGGTAGTGTGTTCATGGGTGATAAATCTACCTTCACATGTAATGCAGTTCAGAGAATATTGAGTCCATAAAGAGTCTTGAAAGAAAGCCATGGTTGTGTTGGTTGTTCTCTCCAACTCCCTGCAACAGAAACAGGATGGATGGAGTAAAGTTATCCTACCAGACATAGGAGTCCTGAATGGGCCCACAAGTCTTATATATCTCGCCTGATCGAGCCTGATCGGGTGATGAGCGTGGTATCATGTTGCAAGTGGCTTTATGGCTTAGCTTACTAACTGTAAATGCATAAGAGTAATACTCTTAGCATTTCTCAACTTTAGGGCTACACCACAATGAATGCGCCCGATCTCGGAAGCTAAGCAGTTTCGGGCCTAGTTAGTACCTGGATGGGAGACCGCCTGGGAATACCAGGTGCTGTAGGCTTTTTTGTGCTCCATGTTCAGGCAGTGAGCCATTTCTCAATTGGCTTTCAAAACTGCATGGTCTAGCCAACTAGATGCTTAAAGGTACAAATCTCAGAAGCCCCAGAGCCTACGGCCACACCACACTGAATGCGCCTGATCTCGTCTGATCTCAGAAGCTAAGCAGTGTCGGGCCTCGTTAGTACCTGGATGGGAGACCGCCTGGGAATACCAGGAGCTGTAGGCTTTTTTGTGCTCCATGTTCAGGCAGTGAGCCATTTCTCAATTGGCTTTCAAAACTGCATGGTCTAGCCAACTAGATGCTTAAAGGTACAAATCTCAGAAGGCCCAGAGCCTACGGCCACACCACAGTACCTGGATGGGAGACGGCCTGGGAATACCAGGTGCTGTAGGCTTTTTTGTGCTCCATGTTCAGGCAGTGAGCCATTTCTCAATTGGCTTTCAAAACTGCATGGTCTAGCCAACTAGATGCTTAAAGGTACAAATCTCAGAAGGCCCAGAGCCTACAGCCACACCACACTGAATGCGCCTGATCTCGTCTGATCTCAGAAGCTAAGCAGTGTCGGGCCTCGTTAGTACCTGGATGGGAGACCGCCTAGGAATACCAGGAGCTGTAGGCTTTTTTGTGCTCCATGTTCAGGCAGTGAGCCATTTCTCAATTGGCTTTCAAAACTGCATGGTCTAGCCAACTAGATGCTTAAAGGTACAAATCTCAGAAGGCCCAGAGCCTACGGCCACACCACAGTACCTGGATGGGAGACGGCCTGGGAATACCAGGTGCTGTAGGCTTTTTTGTGCTCCATGTTCAGGCAGTGAGCCATTTCTCAATTGGCTTTCAAAACTGCATGGTCTAGCCAACTAGATGCTTAAAGGTACAAATCTCAGAAGGCCCAGAGCCTACGGCCACACCACACTGAATGCGCCTGATCTCGTCTGATCTCAGAAGCTGAGCAGTGTCGTGCCTAGTTAGTACCTGGATGGGAGACCGCCTGGGAATACCGGGTGCTGTAGGCTTTTTTGTGCTCCATGTTCAGGCAGTGAGCCATTTCTCAATTGGCTTTCAAAACTGCATGGTCTAGCCAACTAGATGCTTAAAGGTACAAATCTCAGAAGGCCCAGAGCCTACGGCCACACCACACTGAATGCGCCTGATCTCGTCTGATCTCAGAAGCTAAGCAGTGTCGGGCCTAGTTAGTACCTGGATGGGAGACCGCCTGGGAATACCAGGTGCTGTAGGCTTTTTGTGCTCCATGTTCAGGCAGTGAGCCATTTCTCAATTGGCTTTCAAAACTGCATGGTCTAGCCAACTAGATGCTTAAAGGTACAAATCTCAGAAGGCCCAGAGCCTACGGCCACACCACACTGAATGCGCCTGATCTCTTCTGATCTCAGAAGCTAAGCAGTGTTGGGCCTAGTTAGTACCTGGATGGGAGACCGCCTGGGAATACCAGGTGCTGTAGGCTTTTTTGTGCTCCATGTTCAGGCAGTGAGCCATTTCTCAATTGGCTTTCAAAACTGCATGGTCTAGCCAACTAGATGCTTGAAGGTACAAATCTCAGAAGGCCCAGAGCCTACGGCCACACCACACTGAATGCGCCTGATCTCGTCTGATCTCAGAAGATAAGCAGTGTCGGGCCTTGTTAGTACCTGGATGGGAGACCGCCTGGGAATACCAGGTGCTGTAGGCTTTTTTGTGCTCCATGTTCAGGCAGTGAGCCATTTCTCAATTGGCTTTCAAAACTGCATGGTCTAGCCAACTAGATGCTTAAAGGTACAAATTTCAGAAGGCCCAGAGCCTACGGCCACACCACACTGAATGTGCCTGATCTCGTCTGATCTCAGAAGCTAAGCAGTGTCGGGCCTAGTTAGTACCTGGATGGGAGACCGCCTGGGAATACCAGGTGCTGTAGGCTTTTTTGTGCTCCATGTTCAGGCAGTGAGCCATTTTTCAATTGGCTTTCAAAACTGCATGGTCTAGCCAACTAGATGCTTAAAGGTACAAATCTCAGAAGGCCCAGAGCCTACGGCCACACCACACTGAATGCGTCTGATCTCAGAAGCTAAGCAGTGTCGGGCCTAGTTAGTACCTGGATGGGAGACCGCCTGGGAATACCAGGTTCTATGGGCTTTTTTGTGCTCTATGATTAGTAATTGTGCCACTTCTCAATTTCTTTTTAAATTTGCTTATGATTCCAAAATAAATGTATCCCTTTTAATAGCGGAAATGTTGGACAACAACATGAGGGCTGGCGCTACCTATTTACATAAAATTAACATACGGGTAGTGTGTTCATGGGTGATAAATCTACCTTCACATGTAATGCAGTTCAGAGAATATTGAGTCCATAAAGAGTCTTGAAAGAAAGCCATGGTTGTGTTGGTTGTTCTCTCCAACTCCCTGCAACAGAAACAGGATGGATGGAGTAAAGTTATCCTACCAGACATAGGAGTCCTGAATGGGCCCACAAGTCTTATATATCTCGCCTGATCGAGCCTGATCGGGTGATGAGCGTGGTATCATGTTGCAAGTGGCTTTATGGCTTAGCTTACTAACTGTAAATGCATAAGAGTAATACTCTTAGCATTTCTCAATTTTAGGGTTACACCACAATGAATGCGCCCGATCTCGGAAGCTAAGCAGTTTCGGGCCTAGTTAGTACCTGGATGGGAGACCGCCTGGGAATACCAGGTGCTGTAGGCTTTTTTGTGCTCCATGTTCAGGCAGTGAGCCATTTCTCAATTGGCTTTCAAAACTGCATGGTCTAGCCAACTAGATGCTTAAAGGTACAAATCTCAGAAGGCCCAGAGCCTACGGCCACACCACACTGAATGCGCCTGATCTCGTCTGATCTCAGAAGCTAAGCAGTGTTGGGCCTAGTTAGTACCTGGATGGGAGACCGCCTGGGAATACCAGGTGCTGTAGGCTTTTTTGTGCTCCATGTTCAGGCAGTGAGCCATTTCTCAATTGGCTTTCAAAACTGCATGGTCTAGCCAACTAGATGCTTAAAGGTACAAATCTCAGAAGGCCCAGAGCCTACGGCCACACCACACTGAATGCGTCTGATCTCAGAAGCTAAGCAGTGTTGGGCCTAGTTAGTACCTGGATGGGAGACGGCCTGGGAATACCAGGTGCTGTAGGCTTTTTTGTGCTCCATGTTCAGGCAGTGAGCCATTTCTCAATTGGCTTTCAAAACTGCATGGTCTAGCCAACTAGATGCTTAAAGGTACAAATCTCAGAAGGCCCAGAGCCTACGGCCACACCACACTGAATGCGCCTGATCTCGTCTGATCTCAGAAGCTAAGCAGTGTCGGGCCTAGTTAGTACCTGGATGGGAGACCGCCTGGGAATACCAGGTTCTGTAGGCTTTTTTGTGCTCTATGATTAGTAATTGTGCCACTTCTCAATTTCTTTTTAAATTTGCTTATGATTCCAAAATAAATGTATCCCTTTTAGTAGCGGAAATGTTGGACAACATGAGGGCTGGCGCTACCTATTTACATAAAATTAACATACGGTTAGTGTGTTCATGGGTAATAAATCTACCTTCACATGTAATGCAGTTCAGAGAATATTGAGTCCATAAAGAGTCTTGAAAGAAAGCCATGGTTGTGTTGGTTGTTCTCTCCAACTCCCTGCAACAGAAACAGGATGGATGGAGTAAAGTTATCCTACCAGACATAGGAGTCCTGAATGGGCCCACAAGTCTTATATATCTCGCCTGATCGAGCCTGATCGGGTGATGAGCGTGGTATCATGTTGCAAGTGGCTTTATGGCTTAGCTTACTAACTGTAAATGCATAAGAGTAATACTCTTAGCATTTCTCAATTTTAGGGCTACACCACAATGAATGCGCCCGATCTCGGAAGCTAAGCAGTTTCAGGCCTAGTTAGTACCTGGATGGGAGACCGCCTGGGAATACCAGGTGCTGTAGGCTTTTTTGTGCTCCATGTTCAGGCAGTGAGCCATTTCTCAATTGGCTTTCAAAACTGCATGGTCTAGCCAACTAGATGCTTAAAGGTACAAATCTCAGAAGGCCCAGAGCCTACGGCCACACCACACTGAATGCGCCTGATCTCGTCTGATCTCAGAAGATAAGCAGTGTCGGGCCTAGTTAGTACCTGGATGGGAGACCGCCTGGGAATACCAGGTGCTGTAGGCTTTTTTGTGCTCCATGTTCAGGCAGTGAGCCATTTCTCAATTGGCTTTCAAAACTGCATGGTCTAGCCAACTAGATGCTTAAAGGTACAAATTTCAGAAGGCCCAGAGCCTACGGCCACACCACACTGAATGCGCCTGATCTCGTCTGATCTCAGAAGCTAAGCAGTGTCGGGCCTAGTTAGTACCTGGATGGGAGACCGCCTGGGAATACCAGGTGCTGTAGGCTTTTTTGTGCTCCATGTTCAGGCAGTGAGCCATTTCTCAATTGGCTTTCAAAACTGCATGGTCTAGCCAACTAGATGCTTAAAGGTACAAATCTCAGAAGGCCCAGAGCCTACGGCCACACCACACTGAATGCGCCTGATCTCGTCTGATCTCAGAAGCTAAGCAGTGTCGGGCCTAGTTAGTACCTGGATGGGAGACCGCCTGGGAATACCAGGTTCTGTGGGCTTTTTTGTGCTCTATGATTAGTAATTGTGCCACTTCTCAATTTCTTTTTAAATTTGCTTATGATTCCAAAATAAATGTATCCCTTTTAATAGCGGAAATGTTGGACAACAACATGAGGGCTGGCGCTACCTATTTACATAAAATTAACATACGGGTAGTGTGTTCATGGGTGATAAATCTACCTTCACATGTAATGCAGTTCAGAGAATATTGAGTCCATAAAGAGTCTTGAAAGAAAGCCATGGTTGTGTTGGTTGTTCTCTCCAACTCCCTGCAACAGAAACAGGATGGATGGAGTAAAGTTATCCTACCAGACATAGGAGTCCTGAATGGGCCCACAAGTCTTATATATCTCGCCTGATCGAGCCTGATCGGGTGATGAGCGTGGTATCATGTTGCAAGTGGCTTTATGGCTTAGCTTACTAACTGTAAATGCATAAGAGTAATACTCTTAGCATTTCTCAACTTTAGGGCTACACCACAATGAATGCGCCCGATCTCGGAAGCTAAGCAGTTTCGGGCCTAGTTAGTACCTGGATGGGAGACCGCCTGGGAATACCAGGTGCTGTAGGCTTTTTTGTGCTCCATGTTCAGGCAGTGAGCCATTTCTCAATTGGCTTTCAAAACTGCATGGTCTAGCCAACTAGATGCTTAAAGGTACAAATCTCAGAAGCCCCAGAGCCTACGGCCACACCACACTGAATGCGCCTGATCTCGTCTGATCTCAGAAGCTAAGCAGTGTCGGGCCTCGTTAGTACCTGGATGGGAGACCGCCTGGGAATACCAGGAGCTGTAGGCTTTTTTGTGCTCCATGTTCAGGCAGTGAGCCATTTCTCAATTGGCTTTCAAAACTGCATGGTCTAGCCAACTAGATGCTTAAAGGTACAAATCTCAGAAGGCCCAGAGCCTACGGCCACACCACAGTACCTGGATGGGAGACGGCCTGGGAATACCAGGTGCTGTAGGCTTTTTTGTGCTCCATGTTCAGGCAGTGAGCCATTTCTCAATTGGCTTTCAAAACTGCATGGTCTAGCCAACTAGATGCTTAAAGGTACAAATCTCAGAAGGCCCAGAGCCTACAGCCACACCACACTGAATGCGCCTGATCTCGTCTGATCTCAGAAGCTAAGCAGTGTCGGGCCTCGTTAGTACCTGGATGGGAGACCGCCTAGGAATACCAGGAGCTGTAGGCTTTTTTGTGCTCCATGTTCAGGCAGTGAGCCATTTCTCAATTGGCTTTCAAAACTGCATGGTCTAGCCAACTAGATGCTTAAAGGTACAAATCTCAGAAGGCCCAGAGCCTACGGCCACACCACAGTACCTGGATGGGAGACGGCCTGGGAATACCAGGTGCTGTAGGCTTTTTTGTGCTCCATGTTCAGGCAGTGAGCCATTTCTCAATTGGCTTTCAAAACTGCATGGTCTAGCCAACTAGATGCTTAAAGGTACAAATCTCAGAAGGCCCAGAGCCTACGGCCACACCACACTGAATGCGCCTGATCTCGTCTGATCTCAGAAGCTGAGCAGTGTCGTGCCTAGTTAGTACCTGGATGGGAGACCGCCTGGGAATACCGGGTGCTGTAGGCTTTTTTGTGCTCCATGTTCAGGCAGTGAGCCATTTCTCAATTGGCTTTCAAAACTGCATGGTCTAGCCAACTAGATGCTTAAAGGTACAAATCTCAGAAGGCCCAGAGCCTACGGCCACACCACACTGAATGCGCCTGATCTCGTCTGATCTCAGAAGCTAAGCAGTGTCGGGCCTAGTTAGTACCTGGATGGGAGACCGCCTGGGAATACCAGGTGCTGTAGGCTTTTTGTGCTCCATGTTCAGGCAGTGAGCCATTTCTCAATTGGCTTTCAAAACTGCATGGTCTAGCCAACTAGATGCTTAAAGGTACAAATCTCAGAAGGCCCAGAGCCTACGGCCACACCACACTGAATGCGCCTGATCTCTTCTGATCTCAGAAGCTAAGCAGTGTTGGGCCTAGTTAGTACCTGGATGGGAGACCGCCTGGGAATACCAGGTTCTGTAGGCTTTTTTGTGCTCTATGATTAGTAATTGTGCCACTTCTCAATTTCTTTTTAAATTTGCTTATGATTCCAAAATAAATGTATCCCTTTTAATAGCGGAAATGTTGGACAACAACATGAGGGCTGGCGCTACCTATTTACATAAAATTAACATACGGGTAGTGTGTTCATGGGTAATAAATCTACCTTCACATGTAATGCAGTTCAGAGAATATTGAGTCCATAAAGAGTCTTGAAAGAAAGCCATGGTTGTGTTGGTTGTTCTCTCCAACTCCCTGCAACAGAAACAGGATGGATGGAGTAAAGTTATCCTACCAGACATAGGAGTCCTGAATGGGCCCACAAGTCTTATATATCTCGCCTGATCGAGCCTGATCGGGTGATGAGCGTGGTATCATGTTGCAAGTGGCTTTATGGCTTAGCTTACTAACTGTAAATGCATAAGAGTAATACTCTTAGCATTTCTCAATTTTAGGGCTACACCACAATGAATGCGCCCGATCTCGGAAGCTAAGCAGTTTCGGGCCTAGTTAGTACCTGGATGGGAGACCGCCTGGGAATACCAGGTGCTGTAGGCTTTTTTGTGCTCCACGTTCAGGCAGTGAGCCATTTCTCAATTGGCTTTCAAAACTGCATGGTCTAGCCAACTAGATGCTTAAAGGTACAAATCTCAGAAGGCCCAGAGCCTACGGCCACACCACACTGAATGCGCCTGATCTCGTCTGATCTCAGAAGCTAAGCAGTGTCGGGCCTGGATGGGAGACCGCCTCGGAATACCAGGTGCTGTAGGCTTTTTTGTGCTCCATGTTCAGGCAGTGAGCCATTTCTCAATTGGCTTTCAAAACTGCATGGTCTAGCCAACTAGATGCTTAAAGGTACAAATCTCAGAGGGCCCAGAGCCTACGGCCACACCACACTGAATGCGCCTGATCTCATCTGATCTCAGAAGCTAAGCAGTGTCGGGCCTAGTTAGTACCTGGATGGGAGACCGCCTGGGAATACCAGGTGCTGTAGGCTTTTTTGTGCTCCATGTTCAGGCAGTGAGCCATTTCTCAATTGGCTTTCAAAACTGCATGGTCTAGCCAACTAGATGCTTAAAGGTACAAATCTCAGAAGGCCCAGAGCCTACGGCCACACCACACTGAATGCGCCTGATCTCGTCTGATCTCAGAAGCTAAGCAGTGTCGGGCCTAGTTAGTACCTGGATGGGAGACCGCCTGGGAATACCAGGTGCTGTAGGCTTTTTTGTGCTCCATGTTCAGGCAGTGAGCCATTTCTCAATTGGCTTTCAAAACTGCATGGTCTAGCCAACTAGATGCTTAAAGGTACAAATCTCAGAAGGCCCAGAGCCTACGGCCACACCACACTGAATGCACCTGATCTCGTCTGATCTCAGAAGCTAAGCAGTGTCGGGCCTAGTTAGTACCTGGATGGGAGACCGCCTGGGAATACCAGGTTCTGTAGGCTTTTTTGTGCTCTATGATTAGTAATTGTGCCGCTTCTCAATTTCTTTTTAAATTTGCTTATGATTCCAAAATAAATGTATCCCTTTTAATAGCGGAAATGTTGGACAACAACATGAGGGCTGGCGCTACCTATTTACATAAAATTAACATACGGGTAGTGTGTTCATGGGTAATAAATCTACCTTCACATGTAATGCAGTTCAGAGAATATTGAGTCCATAAAGAGTCTTGAAAGAAAGCCATGGTTGTGTTGGTTGTTCTCTCCAACTCCCTGCAACAGAAACAGGATGGATGGAGTAAAGTTATCCTACCAGACATAGGAGTCCTGAATGGGCCCACAAGTCTTATATATCTCGCCTGATCGAGCCTGATCCAGCGCTGATCGGGTGATGAGCGTGGTATCATGTTGCAAGTGGCTTTATGGCTTAGCTTACTAACTGTAAATGCATAAGAGTAATACTCTTAGCATTTCTCAATTTTAGGGCTACACCACAATGAATGCGCCCGATCTCGGAAGCTAAGCAGTTTCGGGCCTAGTTAGTACCTGGATGGGAGACCGCCTGGGAATACCAGGTGCTGTAGGCTTTTTTGTGCTCCATGTTCAGGCAGTGAGCCATTTCTCAATTGGCTTTCAAAACTGCATGGTCTAGCCAACTAGATGCTTAAAGGTACAAATCTCAGAAGGCCCAGAGCCTACGGCCACACCACACTGAATGCGCCTGATCTCGTCTGATCTCAGAGGCTAAGCAGTGTCAGGCCTAGTTAGTACCTGGATGGGAGACCGCCTGGGAATACCAGGTGCTGTAGGCTTTTTCGTGCTCCATGTTCAGGCAGTGAGCCATTTCTCAATTGGCTTTCAAAACTGCATGGTCTAGCCAACTAGATGCTTAAAGGTACAAATCTCAGAAGGCCCAGAGCCTACGGCCACACCACACTGAATGCGTCTGATCTCAGAAGCTAAGCAGTGTCGGGCCTAGTTAGTACCTGGATGGGAGACGGCCTGGGAATACCAGGTGCTGTAGGCTTTTTTGTGCTCCATGTTCAGGCAGTGAGCCATTTCTCAATTGGCTTTCAAAACTGCATGGTCTAGCCAACTAGATGCTTAAAGGTACAAATCTCAGAAGGCCCAGAGCCTACGGCCACACCACACTGAATGCGTCTGATCTCAGAAGCTAAGCAGTGTCGGGCCTAGTTAGTACCTGGATGGGAGACGGCCTGGGAATACCAGGTGCTGTAGGCTTTTTTGTGCTCCATGTTCAGGCAGTGAGCCATTTCTCAATTGGCTTTCAAAACTGCATGGTCTAGCCAACTAGATGCTTAAAGGTACAAATTTCAGAAAGCCCAGAGCCTACGGCCACACCACACTGAATGCACCTGATCTCAGAAGCAAAGCAGTGTCGGGCCTAGTTAGTACCTGGATGGGAGACCGCCTGGGAATACCAGGTGCTGTAGGCTTTTTTGTGCTCCATGTTCAGGCAGTGAGCCATTTCTCAATTGGCTTTCAAAACTGCATGGTCTAGCCAACTAGATGCTTAAAGGTACAAATCTCAAAAGGCCCAGAGCCTACGGCCACACCACACTGAATGCGTCTGATCTCAGAAGCTAAGCAGTGTCGGGCCTAGTTAGTACCTGGATGGGAGACCGCCTGGGACTACCAGGTTCTGTAGGCTTTTTTGTGTTCTATGATTAGTAATTGTGCCACTTCTCAATTTCTTTTTAAATTTGCTTATGATTCCAAAATAAATGTATCCCTTTTAATAGCGGAAATGTTGGACAACAACATGAGGGCTGGCGCTACCTATTTACATAAAATTAACATACGGGTAGTGTGTTCATGGGTAATAAATCTACCTTCACATGTAATGCAGTTCAGAGAATATTGAGTCCATAAAGAGTCTTGAAAGAAAGCCATGGTTGTGTTGGTTGTTCTCTCCAACTCCCTGCAACAGAAACAGGATGGATGGAGTAAAGTTATCCTACCAGACATAGGAGTCCTGAATGGGCCCACAGGTCTTATATATCTCGCCTGATCGAGCCTGATCGGGTCATGAGCGTGGTATCATGTTGCAAGTGGCTTTATGGCTTAGCTTACTAACTGTAAATGCATAAGAGTAATACTCTTAGCATTTCTCAATTTTAGGGCTACACCACAATGAATGCGCCCGATCTCGGAAGCTAAGCAGTTTCGGGCCTAGTTAGTACCTGGATGGGAGACCGCCTGGGAATACCAGGTGCTGTAGGCTTTTTTGTGCTCCATGTTCAGGCAGTGAGCCATTTCTCAATTGGCTTTCAAAACTGCATGGTCTAGCCAACTAGATGCTTAAAGGTACAAATCTCAGAAGGCCCAGAGCCTACGGCCACACCACACTGAATGCGCCTGATCTCGTCTGATCTCAGAAGCTAAGCAGTTTTGGGCCTAGTTAGTACCTGGATGGGAGACCGCCTGGGAATACAATGTGCTGTAGGCTTTTTTGTGCTCCATGTTCAGGCAGTGAGCCATTTCTCAATTGGCTTTCAAAACTGCATGGTCTAGCCAACTAGATGCTTAAAGGTACAAATCTCAGAAGGCCCAGAGCCTACGGCCACACCACACTGAATGCGCCTGATCTTGTCTGATCTCAGAAGCTAAGCAGTGTCGGGCCTAGTTAGTACCTGGATGGGAGACCGCCTGGGAATACCAGGTGCTGTAGGCTTTTTTGTGCTCCATGTTCAGGCAGTGAGCCATTTCTCAATTGGCTTTCAAAACTGCATGGTCTAGCCAACTAGATGCTTAAAGGTACAAATCTCAGAAGGCCCAGAGCCTAGGGCCACACCACACTGAATGTGCCTGATCTTGTCTGATCTCAGAAGCTAAGCAGTGTCAGGCCTAGTTAGTACCTGGATGGGAGACCGCCTGGGAATACCAGGTGCTGTAGGCTTTTTTGTGCTCCATGTTCAGGCAGTGAGCCATTTCTCAATTGGCTTTCAAAACTGCATGGTCTAGCCAACTAGATGCTTAAAGGTACAAATCTCAGAAGGCCCAGAGCCTACGGCCACACCACACTGAATGCGTCTGATCTCAGAAGCTAAGCAGTGTCGGGCCTAGTTAGTACCTGGATGGGAGACGGCCTGGGAATACCAGGTGCTGTAGGCTTTTTTGTGCTCCATGTTCAGGCAGTGAGCCATTTCTCAATTGGCTTTCAAAACTGCATGGTCTAGCCAACTAGATGCTTAAAGGTACAAATCTCAGAAGCACACCACACTGAATGCGTCTGATCTCAGAAGCTAAGCAGTGTCGGGCCTAGTTAGTACCTGGATGGGAGACGGCCTGGGAATACCAGGTGCTGTAGGCTTTTTTGTGCTCCATGTTCAGGCAGTGAGCCATTTCTCAATTGGCTTTCAAAACTGCATGGTCTAGCCAACTAGATGCTTAAAGGTACAAATTTCAGAAAGCCCAGAGCCTACGGCCACACCACACTGAATGCACCTGATCTCAGAAGCAAAGCAGTGTCGGGCCTAGTTAGTACCTGGATGGGAGACCGCCTGGGAATACCAGGTGCTGTAGGCTTTTTTGTGCTCCATGTTCAGGCAGTGAGCCATTTCTCAATTGGCTTTCAAAACTGCATGGTCTAGCCAACTAGATGCTTAAAGGTACAAATCTCAAAAGGCCCAGAGCCTACGGCCACACCACACTGAATGCGTCTGATCTCAGAAGCTAAGCAGTGTCGGGCCTAGTTAGTACCTGGATGGGAGACGGCCTGGGAATACCAGGTGCTGTAGGCTTTTTTGTGCTCCATGTTCAGGCAGTGAGCCATTTCTCAATTGGCTTTCAAAACTACATGGTCTAGCCAACTAGATGCTTAAAGGTACAAATCTCAGAAGGCCCAGAGCCTACGGCCACACCACACTGAATGCGCCTGATCTCGTCTGATCTCAGAAGCTAAGCAGTGTCGGGTCTAGTTAGTACCTGGATGGGAGACCGCCTGGGACTACCAGGTTCTGTAGGCTTTTTTGTGTTCTATGATTAGTAATTGTGCCACTTCTCAATTTCTTTTTAAATTTGCTTATGATTCCAAAATAAATGTATCCCTTTTAGTAGCGGAAATGTTGGACAACATGAGGGCTGGCGCTACCTATTTACATAAAATTAACATACGGTTAGTGTGTTCATGGGTAATAAATCTACCTTCACATGTAATGCAGTTCAGAGAATATTGAGTCCATAAAGAGTCTTGAAAGAAAGCCATGGTTGTGTTGGTTGTTCTCTCCAACTCCCTGCAACAGAAACAGGATGGATGGAGTAAAGTTATCCTACCAGACATAGGAGTCCTGAATGGGCCCACAAGTCTTATATATCTCGCCTGATCGAGCCTGATCGGGTGATGAGCGTGGTATCATGTTGCAAGTGGCTTTATGGCTTAGCTTACTAACTGTAAATGCATAAGAGTAATACTCTTAGCATTTCTCAATTTTAGGGCTACACCACAATGAATGCGCCCGATCTCGGAAGCTAAGCAGTTTCAGGCCTAGTTAGTACCTGGATGGGAGACCGCCTGGGAATACCAGGTGCTGTAGGCTTTTTTGTGCTCCATGTTCAGGCAGTGAGCCATTTCTCAATTGGCTTTCAAAACTGCATGGTCTAGCCAACTAGATGCTTAAAGGTACAAATCTCAGAAGGCCCAGAGCCTACGGCCACACCACACTGAATGCGCCTGATCTCGTCTGATCTCAGAAGATAAGCAGTGTCGGGCCTAGTTAGTACCTGGATGGGAGACCGCCTGGGAATACCAGGTGCTGTAGGCTTTTTTGTGCTCCATGTTCAGGCAGTGAGCCATTTCTCAATTGGCTTTCAAAACTGCATGGTCTAGCCAACTAGATGCTTAAAGGTACAAATTTCAGAAGGCCCAGAGCCTACGGCCACACCACACTGAATGCGCCTGATCTCGACTGATCTCAGAAGCTAAGCAGTGTCGGGCCTAGTTAGTACCTGGATGGGAGACCGCCTGGGAATACCAGGTGCTGTAGGCTTTTTTGTGCTCCATGTTCAGGCAGTGAGCCATTTCTCAATTGGCTTTCAAAACTGCATGGTCTAGCCAACTAGATGCTTAAAGGTACAAATCTCAGAAGGCCCAGAGCCTACGGCCACACCACACTGAATGCGCCTGATCTCGTCTGATCTCAGAAGCTAAGCAGTGTCGGGCCTAGTTAGTACCTGGATGGGAGACCGCCTGGGAATACCAGGTTCTGTGGGCTTTTTTGTGCTCTATGATTAGTAATTGTGCCACTTCTCAATTTCTTTTTAAATTTGCTTATGATTCCAAAATAAATGTATCCCTTTTAATAGCGGAAATGTTGGACAACAACATGAGGGCTGGCGCTACCTATTTACATAAAATTAACATACGGGTAGTGTGTTCATGGGTGATAAATCTACCTTCACATGTAATGCAGTTCAGAGAATATTGAGTCCATAAAGAGTCTTGAAAGAAAGCCATGGTTGTGTTGGTTGTTCTCTCCAACTCCCTGCAACAGAAACAGGATGGATGGAGTAAAGTTATCCTACCAGACATAGGAGTCCTGAATGGGCCCACAAGTCTTATATATCTCGCCTGATCGAGCCTGATCGGGTGATGAGCGTGGTATCATGTTGCAAGTGGCTTTATGGCTTAGCTTACTAACTGTAAATGCATAAGAGTAATACTCTTAGCATTTCTCAACTTTAGGGCTACACCACAATGAATGCGCCCGATCTCGGAAGCTAAGCAGTTTCGGGCCTAGTTAGTACCTGGATGGGAGACCGCCTGGGAATACCAGGTGCTGTAGGCTTTTTTGTGCTCCATGTTCAGGCAGTGAGCCATTTCTCAATTGGCTTTCAAAACTGCATGGTCTAGCCAACTAGATGCTTAAAGGTACAAATCTCAGAAGCCCCAGAGCCTACGGCCACACCACACTGAATGCGCCTGATCTGGTCTGATCTCAGAAGCTAAGCAGTGTCGGGCCTCGTTAGTACCTGGATGGGAGACCGCCTGGGAATACCAGGAGCTGTAGGCTTTTTTGTGCTCCATGTTCAGGCAGTGAGCCATTTCTCAATTGGCTTTCAAAACTGCATGGTCTAGCCAACTAGATGCTTAAAGGTACAAATCTCAGAAGGCCCAGAGCCTACGGCCACACCACAGTACCTGGATGGGAGACGGCCTGGGAATACCAGGTGCTGTAGGCTTTTTTGTGCTCCATGTTCAGGCAGTGAGCCATTTCTCAATTGGCTTTCAAAACTGCATGGTCTAGCCAACTAGATGCTTAAAGGTACAAATCTCAGAAGGCCCAGAGCCTACGGCCACACCACACTGAATGTGCCTGATCTCGTCTGATCTCAGAAGCTAAGCAGTGTCGGGCCTCGTTAGTACCTGGATGGGAGACCGCCTGGGAATACCAGGAGCTGTAGGCTTTTTTGTGCTCCATGTTCAGGCAGTGAGCCATTTCTCAATTGGCTTTCAAAACTGCATGGTCTAGCCAACTAGATGCTTAAAGGTACAAATCTCAGAAGGCCCAGAGCCTACGGCCACACCACAGTACCTGGATGGGAGACGGCCTGGGAATACCAGGTGCTGTAGGCTTTTTTGTGCTCCATGTTCAGGCAGTGAGCCATTTCTCAATTGGCTTTCAAAACTGCATGGTCTAGCCAACTAGATGCTTAAAGGTACAAATCTCAGAAGGCCCAGAGCCTACGGCCACACCACACTGAATGCGCCTGATCTCGTCTGATCTCAGAAGCTGAGCAGTGTCGTGCCTAGTTAGTACCTGGATGGGAGACCGCCTGGGAATACCGGGTGCTGTAGGCTTTTTTGTGCTCCATGTTCAGGCAGTGAGCCATTTCTCAATTGGCTTTCAAAACTGCATGGTCTAGCCAACTAGATGCTTAAAGGTACAAATCTCAGAAGGCCCAGAGCCTACGGCCACACCACACTGAATGCGCCTGATCTCGTCTGATCTCAGAAGCTAAGCAGTGTCGGGCCTAGTTAGTACCTGGATGGGAGACCGCCTGGGAATACCAGGTGCTGTAGGCTTTTTGTGCTCCATGTTCAGGCAGTGAGCCATTTCTCAATTGGCTTTCAAAACTGCATGGTCTAGCCAACTAGATGCTTAAAGGTACAAATCTCAGAAGGCCCAGAGCCTACGGCCACACCACACTGAATGCGCCTGATCTCTTCTGATCTCAGAAGCTAAGCAGTGTTGGGCCTAGTTAGTACCTGGATGGGAGACCGCCTGGGAATACCAGGTTCTGTAGGCTTTTTTGTGCTCTATGATTAGTAATTGTGCCACTTCTCAATTTCTTTTTAAATTTGCTTATGATTCCAAAATAAATGTATCCCTTTTAATAGCGGAAATGTTGGACAACAACATGAGGGCTGGCGCTACCTATTTACATAAAATTAACATACGGGTAGTGTGTTCATGGGTAATAAATCTACCTTCACATGTAATGCAGTTCAGAGAATATTGAGTCCATAAAGAGTCTTGAAAGAAAGCCATGGTTGTGTTGGTTGTTCTCTCCAACTCCCTGCAACAGAAACAGGATGGATGGAGTAAAGTTATCCTACCAGACATAGGAGTCCTGAATGGGCCCACAAGTCTTATATATCTCGCCTGATCGAGCCTGATCGGGTGATGAGCGTGGTATCATGTTGCAAGTGGCTTTATGGCTTAGCTTACTAACTGTAAATGCATAAGAGTAATACTCTTAGCATTTCTCAATTTTAGGGCTACACCACAATGAATGCGCCCGATCTCGGAAGCTAAGCAGTTTCGGGCCTAGTTAGTACCTGGATGGGAGACCGCCTGGGAATACCAGGTGCTGTAGGCTTTTTTGTGCTCCACGTTCAGGCAGTGAGCCATTTCTCAATTGGCTTTCAAAACTGCATGGTCTAGCCAACTAGATGCTTAAAGGTACAAATCTCAGAAGGCCCAGAGCCTACGGCCACACCACACTGAATGCGCCTGATCTCGTCTGATCTCAGAAGCTAAGCAGTGTCGGGCCTGGATGGGAGACCGCCTCGGAATACCAGGTGCTGTAGGCTTTTTTGTGCTCCATGTTCAGGCAGTGAGCCATTTCTCAATTGGCTTTCAAAACTGCATGGTCTAGCCAACTAGATGCTTAAAGGTACAAATCTCAGAAGGCCCAGAGCCTACGGCCACACCACACTGAATGCGCCTGATCTCGTCTGATCTCAGAAGCTAAGCAGTGTCGGGCCTAGTTAGTACCTGGATGGGAGACCGCCTGGGAATACCAGGTGCTGTAGGCTTTTTTGTGCTCCATGTTCAGGCAGTGAGCCATTTCTCAATTGGCTTTCAAAACTGCATGGTCTAGCCAACTAGATGCTTAAAGGTACAAATCTCAGAAGGCCCAGAGCCTACGGCCACACCACACTGAATGCGCCTGATCTCGTCTGATCTCAGAAGCTAAGCAGTGTCGGGCCTAGTTAGTACCTGGATGGGAGACCGCCTGGGAATACCAGGTGCTGTAGGCTTTTTTGTGCTCCATGTTCAGGCAGTGAGCCATTTCTCAATTGGCTTTCAAAACTGCATGGTCTAGCCAACTAGATGCTTAAAGGTACAAATCTCAGAAGGCCCAGAGCCTACGGCCACACCACACTGAATGCACCTGATCTCGTCTGATCTCAGAAGCTAAGCAGTGTCGGGCCTAGTTAGTACCTGGATGGGAGACCGCCTGGGAATACCAGGTTCTGTAGGCTTTTTTGTGCTCTATGATTAGTAATTGTGCCGCTTCTCAATTTCTTTTTAAATTTGCTTATGATTCCAAAATAAATGTATCCCTTTTAATAGCGGAAATGTTGGACAACAACATGAGGGCTGGCGCTACCTATTTACATAAAATTAACATACGGGTAGTGTGTTCATGGGTAATAAATCTACCTTCACATGTAATGCAGTTCAGAGAATATTGAGTCCATAAAGAGTCTTGAAAGAAAGCCATGGTTGTGTTGGTTGTTCTCTCCAACTCCCTGCAACAGAAACAGGATGGATGGAGTAAAGTTATCCTACCAGACATAGGAGTCCTGAATGGGCCCACAAGTCTTATATATCTCGCCTGATCGAGCCTGATCCAGCGCTGATCGGGTGATGAGCGTGGTATCATGTTGCAAGTGGCTTTATGGCTTAGCTTACTAACTGTAAATGCATAAGAGTAATACTCTTAGCATTTCTCAATTTTAGGGCTACACCACAATGAATGCGCCCGATCTCGGAAGCTAAGCAGTTTCGGGCCTAGTTAGTACCTGGATGGGAGACCGCCTGGGAATACCAGGTGCTGTAGGCTTTTGTGTGCTCCATGTTCAGGCAGTGAGCCATTTCTCAATTGGCTTTCAAAACTGCATGGTCTAGCCAACTAGATGCTTAAAGGTACAAATCTCAGAAGGCCCAGAGCCTACGGCCACACCACACTGAATGCGCCTGATCTCCTCTGATCTCAGAGGCTAAGCAGTGTCAGGCCTAGTTAGTACCTGGATGGGAGACCGCCTGGGAATACCAGGTGCTGTAGGCTTTTTCGTGCTCCATGTTCAGGCAGTGAGCCATTTCTCAATTGGCTTTCAAAACTGCATGGTCTAGCCAACTAGATGCTTAAAGGTACAAATCTCAGAAGGCCCAGAGCCTACGGCCACACCACACTGAATGCGTCTGATCTCAGAAGCTAAGCAGTGTCGGGCCTAGTTAGTACCTGGATGGGAGACGGCCTGGGAATACCAGGTGCTGTAGGCTTTTTTGTGCTCCATGTTCAGGCAGTGAGCCATTTCTCAATTGGCTTTCAAAACTGCATGGTCTAGCCAACTAGATGCTTAAAGGTACAAATTTCAGAAAGCCCAGAGCCTACGGCCACACCACACTGAATGCACCTGATCTCAGAAGCAAAGCAGTGTCGGGCCTAGTTAGTACCTGGATGGGAGACCGCCTGGGAATACCAGGTGCTGTAGGCTTTTTTGTGCTCCATGTTCAGGCAGTGAGCCATTTCTCAATTGGCTTTCAAAACTGCATGGTCTAGCCAACTAGATGCTTAAAGGTACAAATCTCAAAAGGCCCAGAGCCTACGGCCACACCACACTGAATGCGTCTGATCTCAGAAGCTAAGCAGTGTCGGGCCTAGTTAGTACCTGGATGGGAGACGGCCTGGGAATACCAGGTGCTGTAGGCTTTTTTGTGCTCCATGTTCAGGCAGTGAGCCATTTCTCAATTGGCTTTCAAAACTACATGGTCTAGCCAACTAGATGCTTAAAGGTACAAATCTCAGAAGGCCCAGAGCCTACGGCCACACCACACTGAATGCGCCTGATCTCGTCTGATCTCAGAAGCTAAGCAGTGTCGGGCCTAGTTAGTACCTGGATGGGAGACCGCCTGGGACTACCAGGTTCTGTAGGCTTTTTTGTGTTCTATGATTAGTAATTGTGCCACTTCTCAATTTCTTTTTAAATTTGCTTATGATTCCAAAATAAATGTATCCCTTTTAATAGCGGAAATGTTGGACAACAACATGAGGGCTGGCGCTACCTATTTACATAAAATTAACATACGGGTAGTGTGTTCATGGGTAATAAATCTACCTTCACATGTAATGCAGTTCAGAGAATATTGAGTCCATAAAGAGTCTTGAAAGAAAGCCATGGTTGTGTTGGTTGTTCTCTCCAACTCCCTGCAACAGAAACAGGATGGATGGAGTAAAGTTATCCTACCAGACATAGGAGTCCTGAATGGGCCCACAGGTCTTATATATCTCGCCTGATCGAGCCTGATCGGGTCATGAGCGTGGTATCATGTTGCAAGTGGCTTTATGGCTTAGCTTACTAACTGTAAATGCATAAGAGTAATACTCTTAGCATTTCTCAATTTTAGGGCTACACCACAATGAATGCGCCCGATCTCGGAAGCTAAGCAGTTTCGGGCCTAGTTAGTACCTGGATGGGAGACCGCCTGGGAATACCAGGTGCTGTAGGCTTTTTTGTGCTCCATGTTCAGGCAGTGAGCCATTTCTCAATTGGCTTTCAAAACTGCATGGTCTAGCCAACTAGATGCTTAAAGGTACAAATCTCAGAAGGCCCAGAGCCTACGGCCACACCACACTGAATGCGCCTGATCTCGTCTGATCTCAGAAGCTAAGCAGTTTTGGGCCTAGTTAGTACCTGGATGGGAGACCGCCTGGGAATACAATGTGCTGTAGGCTTTTTTGTGCTCCATGTTCAGGCAGTGAGCCATTTCTCAATTGGCTTTCAAAACTGCATGGTCTAGCCAACTAGATGCTTAAAGGTACAAATCTCAGAAGGCCCAGAGCCTACGGCCACACCACACTGAATGCGCCTGATCTTGTCTGATCTCAGAAGCTAAGCAGTGTCGGGCCTAGTTAGTACCTGGATGGGAGACCGCCTGGGAATACCAGGTGCTGTAGGCTTTTTTGTGCTCCATGTTCAGGCAGTGAGCCATTTCTCAATTGGCTTTCAAAACTGCATGGTCTAGCCAACTAGATGCTTAAAGGTACAAATCTCAGAAGGCCCAAAGCCTAGGGCCACACCACACTGAATGTGCCTGATCTTGTCTGATCTCAGAAGCTAAGCAGTGTCAGGCCTAGTTAGTACCTGGATGGGAGACCGCCTGGGAATACCAGGTGCTGTAGGCTTTTTTGTGCTCCATGTTCAGGCAGTGAGCCATTTCTCAATTGGCTTTCAAAACTGCATGGTCTAGCCAACTAGATGCTTAAAGGTACAAATCTCAGAAGGCCCAGAGCCTACGGCCACACCACACTGAATGCGTCTGATCTCAGAAGCTAAGCAGTGTCGGGCCTAGTTAGTACCTGGATGGGAGACGGCCTGGGAATACCAGGTGCTGTAGGCTTTTTTGTGCTCCATGTTCAGGCAGTGAGCCATTTCTCAATTGGCTTTCAAAACTGCATGGTCTAGCCAACTAGATGCTTAAAGGTACAAATCTCAGAAGGCCCAGAGCCTACGGCCACACCACACTGAATGCGTCTGATCTCAGAAGCTAAGCAGTGTCGGGCCTAGTTAGTACCTGGATGGGAGACGGCCTGGGAATACCAGGTGCTGTAGGCTTTTTTGTGCTCCATGTTCAGGCAGTGAGCCATTTCTCAATTGGCTTTCAAAACTGCATGGTCTAGCCAACTAGATGCTTAAAGGTACACATTTCAGAAAGCCCAGAGCCTACGGCCACACCACACTGAATGCACCTGATCTCAGAAGCAAAGCAGTGTCAGGCCTAGTTAGTACCTGGATGGGAGACCGCCTGGGAATACCAGGTGCTGTAGGCTTTTTTGTGCTCCATGTTCAGGCAGTGAGCCATTTCTCAATTGGCTTTCAAAACTGCATGGTCTAGCCAACTAGATGCTTAAAGGTACAAATCTCAAAAGGCCCAGAGCCTACGGCCACACCACACTGAATGCGTCTGATCTCAGAAGCTAAGCAGTGTCGGGCCTAGTTAGTACCTGGATGGGAGACGGCCTGGGAATACCAGGTGCTGTAGGCTTTTTTGTGCTCCATGTTCAGGCAGTGAGCCATTTCTCAATTGGCTTTCAAAACTACATGGTCTAGCCAACTAGATGCTTAAAGGTACAAATCTCAGAAGGCCCAGAGCCTACGGCCACACCACACTGAATGCGCCTGATCTCGTCTGATCTCAGAAGCTAAGCAGTGTCGGGTCTAGTTAGTACCTGGATGGGAGACCGCCTGGGACTACCAGGTTCTGTAGGCTTTTTTGTGTTCTATGATTAGTAATTGTGCCACTTCTCAATTTCTTTTTAAATTTGCTTATGATTCCAAAATAAATGTATCCCTTTTAATAGCGGAAATGTTGGACAACAACATGAGGGCTGGCGCTACCTATTTACATAAAATTAACATACGGGTAGTGTGTTCATGGGTAATAAATCTACCTTCACATGTAATGCAGTTCAGAGAATATTGAGTCCATAAAGAGTCTTGAAAGAAAGCCATGGTTGTGTTGGTTGTTCTCTCCAACTCCCTGCAACAGAAACAGGATGGATGGAGTAAAGTTATCCTACCAGACATAGGAGTCCTGAATGGGCCCACAGGTCTTATATATCTCGCCTGATCGAGCCTGATCGGGTCATGAGCGTGGTATCATGTTGCAAGTGGCTTTATGGCTTAGCTTACTAACTGTAAATGCATAAGAGTAATACTCTTAGCATTTCTCAATTTTAGGGCTACACCACAATGAATGCGCCCGATCTCGGAAGCTAAGCAGTTTCGGGCCTAGTTAGTACCTGGATGGGAGACCGCCTGGGAATACCAGGTGCTGTAGGCTTTTTTGTGCTCCATGTTCAGGCAGTGAGCCATTTCTCAATTGGCTTTCAAAACTGCATGGTCTAGCCAACTAGATGCTTAAAGGTACAAATCTCAGAAGGCCCAGAGCCTACGGCCACACCACACGGAATGCGCCTGATCTCGTCTGATCTCAGAAGCTAAGCAGTTTTGGGCCTAGTTAGTACCTGGATGGGAGACCGCCTGGGAATACAATGTGCTGTAGGCTTTTTTGTGCTCCATGTTCAGGCAGTGAGCCATTTCTCAATTGGCTTTCAAAACTGCATGGTCTAGCCAACTAGATGCTTAAAGGTACAAATCTCAGAAGGCCCAGAGCCTACGGCCACACCACACTGAATGCGCCTGATCTTGTCTGATCTCAGAAGCTAAGCAGTGTCGGGCCTAGTTAGTACCTGGATGGGAGACCGCCTGGGAATACCAGGTGCTGTAGGCTTTTTTGTGCTCCATGTTCAGGCAGTGAGCCATTTCTCAATTGGCTTTCAAAACTGCATGGTCTAGCCAACTAGATGCTTAAAGGTACAAATCTCAGAAGGCCCAGAGCCTAGGGCCACACCACACTGAATGTGCCTGATCTTGTCTGATCTCAGAAGCTAAGCAGTATCAGGCCTAGTTAGTACCTGGATGGGAGACCGCCTGGGAATACCAGGTGCTGTAGGCTTTTTTGTGCTCCATGTTCAGGCAGTGAGCCATTTCTCAATTGGCTTTCAAAACTGCATGGTCTAGCCAACTAGATGCTTAAAGGTACAAATCTCAGAAGGCCCAGAGCCTACGGCCACACCACACTGAATGCGCCTGATCTCGTCTGATCTCAGAAGCTAAGCAGTGTCGGGCCTAGTTAGTACCTGGATGGGAGACCGCCTGGGAATAGCAGGTTCTGTAGGCTTTTTTGTGCTCTATGATTAGTAATTGTGCCACTTCTCAATTTCTTTTTAAATTTGCTTATGATTCCAAAATAAATGTATCCCTTTTAATAGCGGAAATGTTGGACAACAACATGAGGGCTGGCGCTACCTATTTACATAAAATTAACATACGGGTAGTGTGTTCATGGGTAATAAATCTACCTTCACATGTAATGCAGTTCAGAGAATATTGAGTCCATAAAGAGGCTTGAAAGAAAGCCATGGTTGTGTTGGTTGTTCTCTCCAACTCCCTGCAACAGAAACAGGATGGATGGAGTAAAGTTATCCAACCAGACATAGGAGTCCTGAATGGGCCCACAAGTCTTATATATCTCGCCTGATCGAGCCTGATCCAGCGCTGATCGGGGGATGAGCGTGGTATCATGTTGCAAGTGGCTTTATGGCTTAGCTTACTAACTGTAAATGCATAAGAGTAATACTCTTAGCATTTCTCAATTTTAGGGCTACACCACAATGAATGCGCCAGATCTCGGAAGCTAAGCAGTTTCGGGCCTAGTTAGTACCTGGATGGGAGACCGCCTGGGAATACCAGGTGCTGTAGGCTTTTTTGTGCTCCATGTTCAGGCAGTGAGCCATTTCTCAATTGGCTTTCAAAACTGCATGGTCTAGCCAACTAGATGCTTAAAGGTACAAATCTCAGAAGGCCCAGAGCCTACGGCCACACCACACTGAATGCGTCTGATCTCAGAAGCTAAGCAGTGTCGGGCCTAGTTAGTACCTGGATGGGAGACCGCCTGGGAATACCAGGTGCTGTAGGCTTTTTTGTGCTCCATGTTCAGGCAGTGAGCCATTTCTCAATTGGCTTTCAAAACTGCATGGTCTAGCCAACTAGATGCTTAAAGGTACAAATTTCAGAAGGCCCAGAGCCTACGGCCACACCACACTGAATGCGCCTGATCTCGTCTGATCTCAGAAGCTAAGCAGTGTCGGGCCTAGTTAGTACCTGGATGGGAGACCGCCTGGGAATACCAGGTGCTGTAGGCTTTTTTGTGCTCCATGTTCAGGCAGTGAGCCATTTCTCAATTGGCTTTCAAAACTGCATGGTCTAGCCAACTAGATGCTTAAAGGTACAAATCTCAGAAGCCCCAGAGCCTATGGCCACACCACACTGAATGCGTCTGATCTCAGAAGCTAAGCAGTGTCGGGCCTAGTTAGTACCTGGATGGGAGACGGCCTGGGAATACCAGGTGCTGTAGGCTTTTTTGTGCTCCATGTTCAGGCAGTGAGCCATTTCTCAATTGGCTTTCAAAACTGCATGGTCTAGCCAACTAGATGCTTAAAGGTACAAATCTCAGAAGGCCCAGAGCCTACGGCCACACCACACTGAATGCGCCTGATCTTGTCTGATTTCAGAAGCTAAGCAGTGTCGGGCCTAGTTAGTACCTGGATGGGAGACCGCCTGGGAATACCAGGTTCTGTAGGCTTTTTTTGTGCTCTATGATTAGTAATTGTGCCACTTCTCAATTTCTTTTTAAATTTGCTTATGATTCCAAAATAAATGTATCCCTTTTAATAGCGGAAATGTTGGACAACAACATGAGGGCTGGCGCTACCTATTTACATAAAATTAACATTCGGGTAGTGTGTTCATGGGTAATAAATCTACCTTCACATGTAATGCAGTTCAGAGAATATTGAGTCCATAAAGAGTCTTGAAAGAAAGCCATGGTTGTGTTGGTTGTTCTCTCCAACTCCCTGCAACAGAAACAGGATGGATGGAGTAAAGTTATCCTACCAGACATAGGAGTCCTGAATGGGCCCACAAGTCTTATATATCTCGCCTGATCGAGCCTGATTGGGTGATGAGCGTGGTATCATGTTGCAAGTGGCTTTATGGCTTAGCTTACTAACTGTAAATGCATAAGAGTAATACTCTTAGCATTTCTCAATTTTAGGGCTACACCACAATGATTGCGCCCGATCTCGGAAGCTAAGCAGTTTCGGGCCTAGTTCGTACCTGGATGGGAGACCGCCTGGGAATACCAGGTGCTGTAGGCTTTTTTTTGCTCCATGTTCAGGCAGTGAGCCATTTCTCAATTGGCTTTCAAAACTGCATGGTCTAGCCAACTAGATGCTTAAAGGTACAAATCTCATAAGGCCCAGAGCCTACGGCCACACCACACTGATCTCAGGAAGCTAAGCAGTGTCGGGCCTAGTTTGTACCTGGATGGGAGACCGCCTGGGAATACCAGGTGCTGTAGGCTTTTTTGTGCTCCATGTTCAGGCAGTGAGCCATTTCTCAATTGGCTTTCAAAACTGCATGGTCTAGCCAACTAGATGCTTAAAGGTACAAATCTCAGAAGGCCCAGAGCCTACGGCCACACCACACTGAATGCGCCTGATCTCGTCTGATCTCAGAGGCTAAGCAGTGTCGGGCCTAGTTAGTACCTGGATGGGAGACCGCCTGGGAATACCAGGTGCTGTAGGCTTTTTTGTGCTCCATGTTCAGGCAGTGAGCCATTTCTCAATTGGCTTTCAAAACTGCATGGTCTAGCCAACTAGATGCTTAAAGGTACAAATCTCAGACGGCCCAGAGCCTACGGCCACACCACACTGAATGCGTCTGATCTCAGAAGCTAAGCAGTGTCGGGCCTAGTTAGTACCTGGATGGGAGACGGCCTGGGAATACCAGGTGCTGTAGGCTTTTTTGTGCTCCATGTTCAGGCAGTGAGCCATTTCTCAATTGGCTTTCAAAACTGCATGGTTTAGCCAACTAGATGCTTAAAGGTACAAATCTCAGAAGGCCCAGAGCCTACGGCCACACCACACTGAATGCGTCTGATCTCAGAAGCTAAGCAGTGTCGGGCCTAGTTAGTACCTGGATGGGAGACCGCCTGGGACTACCAGGTTCTGTAGGCTTTTTTGTGCTCTATGATTAGTAATTGTGCCACTTCTCAATTTCCTTTTAAATTTGCTTATGATTCCAAAATAAATGTATCCCTTTTAATAGCGGAAATGTTGGACAACAACATGAGGGCTGGCGCTACCTATTTACATAAAATTAACATAAGGGTAGTGTGTTCATGGGTAATAAATCTACCTTCACATGTAATGCAGTTCAGAGAATATTGAGTCCATAAAGAGTCTTGAAAGAAAGCCATGGTTGTGTTGGTTGTTCTCTCCAACTCCCTGCAACAGAAACAGGATGGATGGAGTAAAGTTATCCTACCAGACATAGGAGTCCTGAATGGGCCCACAGGTCTTATATATCTCGCCTGATCGAGCCTGATCGGGTCATGAGCGTGGTATCATGTTGCAAGTGGCTTTATGGCTTAGCTTACTAACTGTAAATGCATAAGAGTAATACTCTTAGCATTTCTCAATTTTAGGGCTACACCACAATGAATGCGCCTGATCTCGGAAGCTAAGCAGTTTCAGGCCTAGTTAGTACCTGGATGGGAGACCGCCTGGGAATACCAGGTGCTGTAGGCTTTTTTGTGCTCCATGTTCAGGCAGTGAGCCATTTCTCAATTGGCTTTCAAAACTGCATGGTCTAGCCAACTAGATGCTTAAAGGTACAAATCTCAGAAGGCCCAGAGCCTACGGCCACACCACACTGAATGCGCCTGATCTCGTCTGATCTCAGAAGCTAAGCAGTTTTGGGCCTAGTTAGTACCTGGATGGGAGACCGCCTGGGAATACCAGGTGCTGTAGACTTTTTTGTGCTCCATGTTCAGGCAGTGAGCCATTTCTCAATTGGCTTTCAAAACTGCATGGTCTAGCCAACTAGATGCTTAAAGGTACAAATCTCAGAAGGCCCAGAGCCTACGGCCACACCACACTGAATGCGTCTGATCTCAGAAGCTAAGCAGTGTCGGGCCTAGTTAGTACCTGGATGGGAGACCGCCTGTGAATACCAGGTGCTGTAGGCTTTTTTGTGCTCCATGTTCAGGCAGTGAGCCATTTCTCAATTGGCTTTCAAAACTGCATGGTCTAGCCAACTAGATGCTTAAAGGTACAAATCTCAGAAGGCCCAGAGCCTACGGCCACACCACACTGAATGCGCCTGATCTCGTCTGATCTCAGAAGCTAAGCAGTGTCGGGCCTAGTTAGTACCTGGATGGGAGACCGCCTGGGAATACCAGGTTCTGTGGGCTTTTTTGTGCTCTATGATTAGTAATTGTGCCACTTCTCAATTTCTTTTTAAATTTGCTTATGATTCCAAAATAAATGTATCCCTTTTAATAGCGGAAATGTTGGACAACAACATGAGGGCTGGCGCTACCTATTTACATCAAATTAACATACGGGTAGTGTGTTCATGGGTGATAAATCTACCTTCACATGTAATGCAGTTCAGAGAATATTGAGTCCATAAAGAGTCTTGAAAGAAAGCCATGGTTGTGTTGGTTGTTCTCTCCAACTCCCTGCAACAGAAACAGGATGGATGGAGTAAAGTTATCCTACCAGACATAGGAGTCCTGAATGGGCCCACAAGTCTTATATATCTCGCCTGATCGAGCCTGATCGGGTGATGAGCGTGGTATCATGTTGCAAGTGGCTTTATGGCTTAGCTTACTAACTGTAAATGCATAAGAGTAATACTCTTAGCATTTCTCAATTTTAGGGCTACACCACAATGAATGCGCCCGATCTCGGAAGCTAAGCAGTTTCGGGCCTAGTTAGTACCTGGATGGGAGACCCCCTGGGAATACCAGGTGCTGTAGGCTTTTTTGTGCTCCATGTTCAGGCAGTGAGCCATTTCTCAATTGGCTTTCAAAACTGCATGGTCTAGCCAACTAGATGCTTAAAGGTACAAATCTCAGAAGGCCCAGAGCCTACGGCCACACCACACTGAATGCGCCTGATCTCGTCTGATCTCAGAGGCTAAGCAGTGTCGGGCCTAGTTAGTACCTGGATGGGAGACCGCCTGGGAATACCAGGTGCTGTAGGCTTTTTTGTGCTCCATGTTCAGGCAGTGAGCCATTTCTCAATTGGCTTTCAAAACTGCATGGTCTAGCCAACTAGATGCTTAAAGGAACAAATCTCAGACGGCCCAGAGCCTACGGCCACACCACACTGAATGCGTCTGATCTCAGAAGCTAAGCAGTGTCGGGCCTAGTTAGTACCTGGATGGGAGACGGCCTGGGAATACCAGGTGCTGTAGGCTTTTTTGTGCTCCATGTTCAGGCAGTGAGCCATTTCTCAATTGGCTTTCAAAACTGCATGGTCTAGCCAACTAGATGCTTAAAGGTAC
The DNA here is from genome assembly GCF_040938575.1 of Ambystoma mexicanum. Taxonomy (NCBI): domain Eukaryota; kingdom Metazoa; phylum Chordata; class Amphibia; order Caudata; family Ambystomatidae; genus Ambystoma; species Ambystoma mexicanum. The sequence continues at coordinate 522,121,158 of NC_090932.1, forward strand.
AAATCTCAGAAGGCCCAGAGCCTACGGCCACACCACACTGAATGCGTCTGATCTCAGAAGCTAAGCAGTGTCGGGCCTAGTTAGTACCTGGATGGGAGACCGCCTGGGACTACCAGGTTCTGTAGGCTTTTTTGTGCTCTATGATTAGTAATTGTGCCACTTCTCAATTTCTTTTTAAATTTGCTTATGATTCCAAAATAAATGTATCCCTTTTAATAGCGGAAATGTTGGACAACAACATGAGGGCTGGCGCTACCTATTTACATAAAATTAACATACGGGTAGTGTGTTCATGGGTAATAAATCTACCTTCACATGTAATGCAGTTCAGAGAATATTGAGTCCATAAAGAGTCTTGAAAGAAAGCCATGGTTGTGTTGGTTGTTCTCTCCAACTCCCTGCAACAGAAACAGGATGGATGGAGTAAAGTTATCCTACCAGACATAGGAGTCCTGAATGGGCCCACAGGTCTTATATATCTCGCCTGATCGAGCCTGATCGGGTCATGAGCGTGGTATCATGTTGCAAGTGGCTTAATGGCTTAGCTTACTAACTGTAAATGCATAAGAGTAATACTCTTAGCATTTCTCAATTTTAGGGCTACACCACAATGAATGCGCCCGATCTCGGAAGCTAAGCAGTTTCGGGCCTAGTTAGTACCTGGATGGGAGACCGCCTGGGAATACCAGGTGCTGTAGGCTTTTTTGTGCTCCATGTTCAGGCAGTGAGCCATTTCTCAATTGGCTTTCAAAACTGCATGGTCTAGCCAACTAGATGCTTAAAGGTACAAATCTCAGAAGGCCTAGAGCCTACGGCCACACCACACTGAATGCGCCTGATCTCGTCTGATCTCAGAAGCTAAGCAGTTTTGGGCCTAGTTAGTACCTGGATGGGAGACCGCCTGGGAATACCAGGTGCTGTAGACTTTTTTGTGCTCCATGTTCAGGCAGTGAGCCATTTCTCAATTGGCTTTCAAAACTGCATGGTCTAGCCAACTAGATGCTTAAAGGTACAAATCTCAGAAGGCCCAGAGCCTACGGCCACACCACACTGAATGCGTCTGATCTCAGAAGCTAAGCAGTGTCGGGCCTAGTTAGTACCTGGATGGGAGACCGCCTGGGAATACCAGGTGCTGTAGGCTTTTTTGTGCTCCATGTTCAGGCAGTGAGCCATTTCTCAATTGGCTTTCAAAACTGCATGGTCTAGCCAACTAGATGCTTAAAGGTACAAATCTCAGAAGGCCCAGAGCCTACGGCCACACCACACTGAATGCGCCTGATCTCGTCTGATCTCAGAAGCTAAGAATACCAGGTGCTGTAGGCTTTTTTGTGCTCCATGTTCAGGCAGTGAGCCATTTCTCAATTGGCTTTCAAAACTGCATGGTCTAGCCAACTAGATGCTTAAAGGTACAAATCTCAGAACGCCCAGAGCCTACGGCCACACCACACTGAATGCGCCTGATCTCGTCTGATCTCAGAAGCTAAGCAGTGTCGGGCCTAGTTAGTACCTGGATGGGAGACCGCCTGGGAATACCAGGTTCTGTAGGCTTTTTTGTGCTCTATGATTAGTAATTGTGCCACTTCTCAATTTCTTTTTAAATTTAGTTATGATTCCAAAATAAATGTATCCCTTTTAATAGCGGAAATGTTGGACAACAACATGAGGGCTGGCGCTACCTATTTACATAAAATTAACATACGGGTAGTGTGTTCATGGGTAATAAATCTACCTTCACATGTAATGCAGTTCAGAGAATATTGAGTCCATAAAGAGTCTTGAAAGAAAGCCATGGTTGTGTTGGTTGTTCTCTCCAACTCCCTGCAACAGAAACAGGATGGATGGAGTAAAGTTATCCTACCAGACATAGGAGTCCTGAATGGGCCCACAAGTCTTATATATCTCGCCTGATCGAGCCTGATTGGGTGATGAGCGTGGTATCATGTTGCAAGTGGCTTTATGGCTTAGCTTACTAACTGTAAATGCATAAGAGTAATACTCTTAGCATTTCTCAATTTTAGGGCTACACCACAATGAATGCGCCCGATCTCGGAAGCTAAGCAGTTTCGGGCCTAGTTAGTACCTGGATGGGAGACCGCCTGGGAATACCAGGTGCTGTATGCCTTTTTTTGCTCCATGTTCAGGCAGTGAGCCATTTCTCAATTGGCTTTCAAAACTGCATGGTCTAGCCAACTAGATGCTTAAAGGTACAAATCTCATAAGGCCCAGAGCCTACGGCCACACCACACTGAATGCGTCTGATCTCAGAAGCTAAGCAGTGTCGGGCCTAGTTAGTACCTGGATGGGAGACCGCCTGGGAATACCAGGTGCTGTAGGCTTTTTTGTGCTCCATGTTCAGGCAGTGAGCCATTTCTCAATTGGCTTTCAAAACTGCATGGTCTAGCCAACTAGATGCTTAAAGGTACAAATCTCAGAAGGCCCAGAGCCTACGGCCACACCACACTGAATGTGCCTGATCTCGTATGATCTCAGAAGCTAAGCAGTGTCGGGCCTAGTTAGTACCTGGATGGGAGACCGCCTGGGAATACCAGGTTCTGTAGGCTTTTTTGTGCTCTATGATTAGTAATTGTGCCACTTCTCAATTTCTTTTTAAATTTGCTTATGATTCCAAAATAAATGTATCCCTTTTAAAAGCGGAAATGTTGGACAACAACATGAGGGCTGGCGCTACCTATTTACATAAAATTAACATACGGGTAGTGTGTTCATGGGTAATAAATCTACCTTCACATGTAATGCAGTTCAGAGAATATTGAGTCCATAAAGAGTCTTGAAAGAAAGCCATGGTTGTGTTGGTTGTTCTCTCCAACTCCCTGCAACAGAAACAGGATGGATGGAGTAAAGTTATCCAACCAGACATAGGAGTCCTGAATGGGCCCACAAGTCTTATATATCTCGCCTGATCGGGTGATGAGCGTGGTATCATGTTGCAAGTGGCTTTATGGCTTAGCTTACTAACTGTAAATGCATAAGAGTAACACTCTTAGCATTTCTCAATTTTAGGGCTACACCACAATGAATGCGCCCGATCTCGGAAGCTAAGCAGTTTCGGGCCTAGTTAGTACCTGGATGGGAGACCGCCTGGGAATACCAGGTGCTGTAGGCTTTTTTGTGCTCCATGTTCAGGCAGTGAGCCATTTCTCAATTGGCTTTCAAAACTGCATGGTCTAGCCAACTAGATGCTTAAAGGTACAAATCTCAGAAGGCCCAGAGCCTACGGCCACACCACACTGAATGCGTCTGATCTCAGAAGCTAAGCAGTGTCGGGCCTAGTTAGTACCTGGATGGGAGACCGCCTGGGAATACCAGGTGCTGTAGGCTTTTTTGTGCTCCATGTTCAGGCAGTGAGCCATTTCTCAATTGGCTTTCAAAACTGCATGGTCTAGCCAACTAGATGCTTAAAGGTACACATCTCAGAAGGCCCAGAGCCTACGGCCACACCACACTGAATGCGCCTGATCTCAGAAGCTAAGCAGTGTCAGGCCTAGTTAGTACCTGGATGGGAGACCGCCTGGGAATACCAGGTGCTGTAGGGTTTTTTGTGCTCCATGTTCAGGCAGTGAGCCATTTCTCAATTGGCTTTCAAAACTGCATGGTCTAGCCAACTAGATGCTTAAAGGTACAAATCTCAGAAGGCCCAGAGCCTACGGCCACACCACACTGAATGCGCCTGATCTCAGAAGCTAAGCAGTGTCAGGCCTAGTTAGTACCTGGATGGGAGACCGCCTGGGAATACCAGGTGCTGTAGGGTTTTTTGTGCTCCATGTTCAGGCAGTGAGCCATTTCTCAATTGGCTTTCAAAACTGCATGGTCTAGCCAACTAGATGCTTAAAGGTACAAATCTCAGAAGGCCCAGAGCCTACGGCCACACCACACTGAATGCGTCTGATCTCAGAAGCTAAGCAGTGTCGGGCCTAGTTAGTACCTGGATGGGAGACCGCCTGGGAATACCAGGTGCTGTAGGCTTTTTTGTGCTCCATGTTCAGGCAGTGAGCCATTTCTCAATTGGCTTTCAAAACTGCATGGTCTAGCCAACTAGATGCTTAAAGGTACGAATCTCAGAAGGCCCACAGCCTACGGCCATACCACACTGAATGCGCCTGATCTCGTCTGATCTCAGAAGCTAAGCAGTGTCGGGCCTAGTTAGTACCTGGATGGGAGACCGCCTGGGAATACCAGGTGCTGTAGGCTTTTTTGTGCTCCATGTTCAGGCAGTGAGCCATTTCTCAATTGGCTTTCAAAACTGCATGGTCTAGCCAACTAGATGCTTAAAGGTACAAATCTCAGAAGGCCCAGAGCCTACGGCCACACCACACTGAATGCGCCTGATCTCGTCTGATCTCAGAAGCTAAGCAGTGTCAGGCCTAGTTAGTACCTGGATGGGAGACCGCCTGGGAATACCAGGTGCTGTAGGCTTTTTTGTGCTCCATGTTCAGGCAGTGAGCCATTTCTCAATTGGCTTTCAAAACTGCATGGTCTAGCCAACTAGATGCTTAAAGGTACAAATCTCAGAAGGCCCAGAGCCTACGGCCACACCACACTGAATGCATCTGATCTCAGAAGCTAAGCAGTGTCGGGCCTAGTTAGTACCTGGATGGGAGACAGCCTGGGAATACCAGGTGCTGTAGGCTTTTTTGTGCTCCATGTTCAGGCAGTGAGCCATTTCTCAATTGGCTTTCAAAACTGCATGGTCTAGCCAACTAGATGCTTAAAGGTACAAATCTCAGAAGGCCCAGAGCCTACGGCCGCACCACACTGAATGCGTCTGATCTCAGAAGCTAAGCAGTGTCGGGCCTAGTTAGTACCTGGATGGGAGACAGCCTGGGAATACCAGGTGCTGTAGGCTTTTTTGTGCTCCATGTTCAGGCAGTGAGCCATTTCTCAATTGGCTTTCAAAACTGCATGGTCTAGCCAACTAGATGCTTAAAGGTACAAATCTCTGAAGGCCCAGAGCCTACGGCCACACCACACTGAATGCGCCTGATCTCGTCTGATCTCAGAAGCTTAGCAGTGTCGGGCCTAGTTAGTACCTGGATGGGAGACCGCCTGGGAATACCAGCTTCTGTAGGCTTTTTTGTGCTCTATGATTAGTAATTGTGCCACTTCTCAATTTCTTTTAAAATTTAGTTATGATTCCAAAATAAATGTATCCCTTTTAATAGCGGAAATGTTGGACAACAACATGAGGGCTGGCGCTACCTATTTACATAAAATTAACATACGGGTAGTGTGTTCATGGGTAATAAATCTACCTTCACATGTAATGCAGTTCAGAGAATATTGAGTCCATAAAGAGTCTTGAAAGAAAGCCATGGTTGTGTTGGTTGTTCTCTCCAACTCCCTGCAACAGAAACAGGATGGATGGAGTAAAGTTATCCTACCAGACATAGGAGTCCTGAATGGGCCCACAAGTCTTATATATCTCGCCTGATCGGGTGATGAGCGTGGTATCATGTTGCAATTGGCTTTATGGCTTAGCTTACTAACTGTAAATGCAAAAGAGTAATACTCTTAGCATTTCTCAATTTTAGGGCTACACCACAATGAATGCGACCGATCTCGGAAGCTAAGCAGTTTCGGGCCTAGTTAGTACCTGGATGGGAGACCGCCTGGGAATACCAGGTGCTGTATGCCTTTTTTTGCTCCATGTTCAGGCAGTGAGCCATTTCTCAATTGGCTTTCAAAACTGCATGGTCTAGCCAACTAGATGCTTAAAGGTACAAATCTCATAAGGCCCAGAGCCTACGGCCACACCACACTGAATGCGTCTGATCTCAGAAGCTAAGCAGTGTCGGGCCTAGTTAGTACCTGGATGGGAGACCGCCTGGGAATACCAGGTGCTGTAGGCTTTTTTGTGCTCCATGTTCAGGCAGTGAGCCATTTCTCAATTGGCTTTCAAAACTGCATGGTCTAGCCAACTAGATGCTTAAAGGTACAAATCTCAGAAGGCCCAGAGCCTACGGCCACACCGCACTGAATGTGCCTGATCTCGTATGATCTCAGAAGCTAAGCAGTGTCGGGCCTAGTTAGTACCTGGATGGGAGACCGCCTGGGAATACCAGGTTCTGTAGACTTTTTTGTGCTCTATGATTAGTAATTGTGCCACTTCTCAATTTCTTTTTAAATTTGCTTATGATTCCAAAATAAATGTATCCCTTTTAAAAGCGGAAATGTTGGACAACAACATGAGGGCTGGCGCTACCTATTTACATAAAATTAACATACGGGTAGTGTGTTCATGGGTAATAAATCTACCTTCACATGTAATGCAGTTCAGAGAATATTGAGTCCATAAAGAGTCTTGAAAGAAAGCCATGGTTGTGTTGGTTGTTCTCTCCAACTCCCTGCAACAGAAACAGGATGGATGGAGTAAAGTTATCCAACCAGACATAGGAGTCCTGAATGGGCCCACAAGTCTTATATATCTCGCCTGATCGAGCCTGATCGGGTGATGAGCGTGGTATCATGTTGCAAGTGGCTTTATGGCTTAGCTTACTAACTGTAAATGCATAAGAGTAATACTCTTAGCATTTCTCAATTTTAGGGCTACACCACAAGGAATGCGCCCGATCTCGGAAGCTAAGCAGTTTCGGGCCTAGTTAGTACCTGGATGGGAGACCGCCTGGGAATACCAGGTGCTGTAGGCTTTTTTGTGCTCCATGTTCAGGCAGTGAGCCATTTCTCAATTGGCTTTCAAAACTGCATGGTCTAGCCAACTAGATGCTTAAAGGTACAAATCTCAGAAGGCCCAGAGCCTACGGCCACACCACACTGAATGCGCCTGATCTCGTCTGATCTCAGAAGCTAAGCAGTGTCGGGCCTAGTTAGTACCTGGATGGGAGACCGCCTGGGAATACCAGGTGCTGTAGGCTTTTTTGTGCTCCATGTTCAGGCAGTGAGCCATTTCTCAATTGGCTTTCAAAACTGCATGGTCTAGCCAACTAGATGCTTAAAGGTACAAATCTCAGAAGGCCCAGAGCCTACGGCCACACCACACTGAATGCGCCTGATCTCAGAAGCTAAGCAGTGTCAGGCCTAGTTAGTACCTGGATGGGAGACTGCCTGGGAATACCAGGTGCTGTAGGGTTTTTTGTGCTCCATGTTCAGGCAGTGAGCCATTTCTCAATTGGCTTTCAAAACTGCATGGTCTAGCCAACTAGATGCTTAAAGGTACAAATCTCAGAAGGCCCAGAGCCTACGGCCACACCACACTGAATGCGTCTGATCTCAGAAGGTAAGCAGTGTCGGGCCTAGTTAGTACCTGGATGGGAGACCGCCTGGGAATACCAGGTGCTGTAGGCTTTTTTGTGCTCCATGTTCAGGCAGTGAGCCATTTCTCAATTGGCTTTCAAAACTGCATGGTCTAGCCAACTAGATGCTTAAAGGTACAAATCTCAGAAGGCCCAGAGCCTACGGCCACACCACACTGAATGTGCCTGATCTCGTCTGATCTCAGAAGCTAAGCAGTGTCGGGCCTAGTTAGTACCTGGATGGGAGACCACCTGGGAATACCAGGTGCTGTAGGCTTTTTTGTGCTCCATGTTCAGGCAGTGAGCCATTTCTCAATTGGCTTTCAAAACTGCATGGTCTAGCCAACTAGATGCTTAAAGGTACAAATCTCAGAACGCCCAGGGCCTACGGCCACACCACACTGAATGCGCCTGATCTCGTCTGATCTCAGAAGCTAAGCAGTGTCGGGCCTAGTTAGTACCTGGATGGGAGACCGCCTGGGAATACCAGGTTCTGTAGGCTTTTTTGTGCTCTATGATTAGTAATTGTGCCACTTCTCAATTTCTTTTTAAATTTGCTTATGATTCCAAAATAAATGTATCCCTTTTAATAGCGGAAATGTTGGACAACAACATGAGGGCTGGCGCTACCTATTTACATAAAATTAACATACGGGTAGTGTGTTCATGGGTAATAAATCTACCTTCACATGTAATGCAGTTCAGAGAATATTGAGTCCATAAAGAGTCTTGAAAGAAAGCCATGGTTGTGTTGGTTGTTCTCTCCAACTCCCTGCAACAGAAACAGGATGGATGGAGTAAAGTTATCCTACCAGACATAGGAGTCCTGAATGGGCCCACAAGTCTTATATATCTCGCCTGATCGAGCCTGATTGGGTGATGAGCGTGGTATCATGTTGCAAGTGGCTTTATGGCTTAGCTTACTAACTGTAAATGCATAAGAGTAATACTCTTAGCATTTCTCAATTTTAGGGCTACACCACAATGAATGCGCCCGATCTCGGAAGCTAAGCAGTTTCGAGCCTAGTTATTACCTGGATGGGAGACCGCCTGGGAATACCAGGTGCTGTATGCTATTTTTTGCTCCATGTTCAGGCAGTGAGCCATTTCTCAATTGGCTTTCAAAACTGCATGGTCTAGCCAACTAGATGCTTAAAGGTACAAATCTCATAAGGCCCAGAGCCTACGGCCACACCACACTGAATGCGCCTGATCTCGTCTGATCTCAGAAGCTAAGCAGTGTTGGGCCTAGTTAGTACCTGGATGGCAGAAGCTAAGCAGTGTTGGGCCTAGTTAGTACCTGGATGGGAGACCGCCTGGGAATACCAGGTGCTGTAGGCTTTTTTGTGCTCCATGTTCAGGCAGTGAGACATTTCTCAATTGGCTTTCAAAACTGCATGGTCTAGCCAACTAGATGCTTAAAGGTACAAATCTCAGAAGGCCCAGAGCCTACAGCCACACCACACTGAATGCGTCTGATCTCAGAAGCTAAGCAGTGTCGGGCCTAGTTAGTACCTGGATGGGAGACGGCCTGGGAATACCAGGTGCTGTAGGCTTTTTTGTGCTCCATGTTCAGGCAGTGAGCCATTTCTCAATTGGCTTTCAAAACTGCATGGTCTAGCCAACTAGATGCTTAAAGGTACAAATCTCAGAAGGCCCAGAGCCTACGGCCACACCACACTGAATGTGCCTGATCTTGTATGATCTCAGAAGCTAAGCAGTGTCGGGCCTAGTTAGTACCTGGATGGGAGACCGCCTGGGAATACCAGGTTCTGTAGGCTTTTTTGTGCTCTATGATTAGTAATTGTGCCACTTCTCAATTTCTTTTTAAATTTGCTTATGATTCCAAAATAAATGTATCCCTTTTAATAGCGGAAATGTTGGACAACAACATGAGGGCTGGCGCTACCTATTTACATAAAATTAACATACGGGTAGTGTGTTCATGGGTAATAAATCTACCTTCACATGTAATGCAGTTCAGAGAATATTGAGTCCATAAAGAGTCTTGAAAGAAAGCCATGGTTGTGTTGGTTGTTCTCTCCAACTCCCTGCAACAGAAACAGGATGGATGGAGTAAAGTTATCCAAACAGACATAGGAGTCCTGAATGGGCCCACAAGTCTTATATATCTCGCCTGATCGAGCCTGATCCAGCGCTGATCGGGTGATGAGCGTGGTATCATGTTGCAAGTGGCTTTATGGCTTAGCTTACTAACTGTAAATGCATAAGAGTAATACTCTTAGCATTTCTCAATTTTAGGGCTAAACCACAATGAATGCGCCCGATCTCGGAAGCTAAGCAGTTTCGGGCCTAGTTAGTACCTGGATGGGAGACCGCCTGGGAATACCAGGTGCTGTAGGCTTTTTTGTGCTCCATGTTCAGGCAGTGAGCCATTTCTCAATTGGATTTCAAAACTGCATGGTCTAGCCAACTAGATGCTTAAAGGTACAAATTTCAGAAGGCCCAGAGCCTACGACCACACCACACTGAATGCGTCTGATCTCAGAAGCTAAGCAGTGTCAGGCTTAGTTAGTACCTGGATGGGAGACGGCCTGGGAATACCAGGTGCTGTAGGCTTTCTTGTGCTCCATGTTCAGATAGTGAGCCATTTCTCAATTGGCTTTCAAAACTGCATGGTCTAGCCAACTAGATGCTTAAAGGTACAAATCTCAGAAGGCCCAGAGCCTACGGCCACACGGCACTGAATGCGCCTGATCTCGTTTGATCTCAGAAGCTAAGCAGTGTCGGGCCTAGTTAGTACCTGGATGGGAGACGGCCTGGGAATACCAGGTGCTGTAGGCTTTTTTGTGCTCCATGTTCAGGCAGTGAGCCATTTCTCAATTGGCTTTCAAAACTGCATGGTCTAGCCAACTAGATGCTTAAAGGTACAAATCTCAGAAGGTCCAGAGCCTACGGCCACACCACACTGAATGCGCCTGATCTCGTCTGATCTCAGAAGCTAAGCAGTGTCGGGCCTAGTTAGTACCTGGATGGGAGACCGCCTGGGAATACCAGGTTCTGTAGGCTTTTTTGTGCTCTATGATTAGTAATTGTGCCACTTCTCAATTTCTTTTTAAATTTGCTTATGATTCCAAAATAAATGTATCCCTTTTAATAGCGGAAATGTTGGACAACAACATGAGGGCTGGCGCTACCTATTTACATAAAATTAACATACGGGTAGTGTGTTCATGGGTAATAAATCTACCTTCACATGTAATGCAGTTCAGAGAATATTGAGTCCATAAAGAGTCTTGAAAGAAAGCCATGGTTGTGTTGGTTGTTCTCTCCAACTCCCTGCAACAGAAACAGGATGGATGGAGTAAAGTTATCCTACCAGACATAGGAGTCCTGAATGGGCCCACAAGTCTTATATATCTCGCCTGATCGAGCCTGATCGGGTGATGAGCGTGGTATCATGTTGCAAGTGGCTTTATGGCTTAGCTTACTAACTGTAAATGCATAAGAGTAATACTCTTAGCATTTCTCAATTTTAGGGCTACACCACAATTAATGCGCCCGATCTCGGAAGCTAAGCAGTTTCGGGCCTAGTTAGTACCTGGATGGGAGACCCCCTGGGAATACCAGGTGCTGTAGGCTTTTTTGTGCTCCATGTTCAGGCAGTGAGCCATTTCTCAATTGGCTTTCAAAACTGCATGGTCTAGCCAACTAGATGCTTAAAGGTACAAATCTCAGAAGGCCCAGAGCCTACGGCCACACCACACTGAATGCGCCTGATCTCGTCTGATCTCAGAAGCTAAGCAGTGTCAGGCCTAGTTAGTACCTGGATGGGAGACCGCCTGGGAATACCAGGTGCTGTAGGCTTTTTTGTGCTCCATGTTCAGGCAGTGAGCCATTTCTCAATTGGCTTTCAAAACTGCATGGTCTAGCCAACTAGATGCTTAAAGGTACAAATCTCAGAAGGCCCAGAGCCTACGGCCACACCACACTGAATGCGCCTGATCTCATCTGATCTCAGAAGCTAAGCAGTGTCGGGCCTAGTTAGTACCTGGATGGGAGACCGCCTGGGAATACCAGCTGCTGTAGGCTTTTTTGTGCTCCATGTTCAGGCAGTGAGCCATTTCTCAATTGGCTTTCAAAACTGCATGGTCTAGCCAACTAGATGCTTAAAGGTACAAATCTCAGAAGGCCCAGAGCCTACGGCCACACCCCACTGAATGCGCCTGATCTCGTCTGATCTCAGAAGCTAAGCAGTGTCGGGCCTAGTTAGTACCTGGATGGGAGACCGCCTGGGAATACCAGGTGCTGTAGGCTTTTTTGTGCTCCATGTTCAGGCAGTGAGCCATTTCTCAATTGGCTTTCAAAACTGCATGGTCTAGCCAACTAGATGCTTAAAGGTACAAATCTCAGAAGGCCCAGAGCCTACGGCCACACCACACTGAATGCACCTGATCTCGTCTGATCTCAGAAGCTAAGCAGTGTCGGGCCTAGTTAGTACCTGGATGGGAGACCGCCTGGGAATACCAGGTGCTGTAGGCTTTTTTGTGCTCCATGTTCAGGCAGTGAGCCATTTCTCAATTGGCTTTCAAAACTGCATGGTCTAGCCAACCAGATGCTTAAAGGTACAAATCTCAGAACGCCCAGAGCCTACGGCCACACCACACTGAATGCGCCTGATCTCGTCTGCTCTCAGAAGCTAAGCAGTGTCGGGCCTAGTTAGTACCTGGATGGGAGACCGCCTGGGAATACCAGGTTCTGTAGGCTTTTTTGTGCTCTATGATTAGTAATTGTGTCACTTATCAATTTCTTTTTAAATTTGCTTATGATTCCAAAATAAATGTATCCCTTTTAATAGCGGAAATGTTGGACAACAACATGAGGGCTGGCGCTACCTATTTACATAAAATTAACATACGGGTAGTGTGTTCATGGGTGATAAATCTACCTTCACATGTAATGCAGTTCAGAGAATATTGAGTCCATAAAGAGTCTTGAAAGAAAGCCATGGTTGTGTTGGTTGTTCTCTCCAACTCCCTGCAACAGAAACAGGATGGATGGAGTAAAGTTATCCTACCAGACATAGGAGTCCTGAATGGGCCCACAAGTCTTATATATCTCGCCTGATCGAGCCTGATCGGGTGATGAGCGTGGTATCATGTTGCAAGTGGCTTTATGGCTTAGCTTACTAACTGTAAATGCATAAGAGTAATACTCTTAGCATTTCTCAACTTTAGGGCTACACCACAATGAATGCGCCCGATCTCGGAAGCTAAGCAGTTTCGGGCCTAGTTAGTACCTGGATGGGAGACCGCCTGGGAATACCAGGTGCTGTAGGCTTTTTTGTGCTCCATGTTCAGGCAGTGAGCCATTTCTCAATTGGCTTTCAAAACTGCATGGTCTAGCCAACTAGATGCTTAAAGGTACAAATCTCAGAAGCCCCAGAGCCTACGGCCACACCACACTGAATGCGCCTGATCTCGTCTGATCTCAGAAGCTAAGCAGTGTCGGGCCTCGTTAGTACCTGGATGGGAGACCGCCTGGGAATACCAGGAGCTGTAGGCTTTTTTGTGCTCCATGTTCAGGCAGTGAGCCATTTCTCAATTGGCTTTCAAAACTGCATGGTCTAGCCAACTAGATGCTTAAAGGTACAAATCTCAGAAGGCCCAGAGCCTACGGCCACACCACAGTACCTGGATGGGAGACGGCCTGGGAATACCAGGTGCTGTAGGCTTTTTTGTGCTCCATGTTCAGGCAGTGAGCCATTTCTCAATTGGCTTTCAAAACTGCATGGTCTAGCCAACTAGATGCTTAAAGGTACAAATCTCAGAAGGCCCAGAGCCTACGGCCACACCACACTGAATGCGCCTGATCTCGTCTGATCTCAGAAGCTGAGCAGTGTCGTGCCTAGTTAGTACCTGGATGGGAGACCGCCTGGGAATACCGGGTGCTGTAGGCTTTTTTGTGCTCCATGTTCAGGCAGTGAGCCATTTCTCAATTGGCTTTCAAAACTGCATGGTCTAGCCAACTAGATGCTTAAAGGTACAAATCTCAGAAGGCCCAGAGCCTACGGCGACACCACACTGAATGCGCCTGATCTCGTCTGATCTCAGAAGCTAAGCAGTGTCGGGCCTCGTTAGTACCTGGATGGGAGACCGCCTGGGAATACCAGGAGCTGTAGGCTTTTTTGTGCTCCATGTTCAGGCAGTGAGCCATTTCTCAATTGGCTTTCAAAACTGCATGGTCTAGCCAACTAGATGCTTAAAGGTACAAATCTCAGAAGGCCCAGAGCCTACGGCCACACCACAGTACCTGGATGGGAGACGGCCTGGGAATACCAGGTGCTGTAGGCTTTTTTGTGCTCCATGTTCAGGCAGTGAGCAATTTCTCTATTGGCTTTCTAAACTGCATGGTCTAGCCAACTAGATGCTTAAAGGTACAAATCTCAGAAGGCCCAGAGCCTACGGCCACACCACACTGAATGCGCCTGATCTCGTCTGATCTCAGAAGCTGAGCAGTGTCGTGCCTAGTTAGTACCTGGATGGGAGACCGCCTGGGAATACCGGGTGCTGTAGGCTTTTTTGTGCTCCATGTTCAGGCAGTGAGCCATTTCTCAATTGGCTTTCAAAACTGCATGGTCTAGCCAACTAGATGCTTAAAGGTACAAATCTCAGAAGGCCCAGAGCCTACGGCCACACCACACTGAATGCGCCTGATCTCGTCTGATCTCAGAAGCTAAGCAGTGTCGGGCCTAGTTAGTACCTGGATGGGAGACCGCCTGGGAATACCAGGTGCTGTAGGCTTTTTGTGCTCCATGTTCAGGCAGTGAGCCATTTCTCAATTGGCTTTCAAAACTGCATGGTCTAGCCAACTAGATGCTTAAAGGTACAAATCTCAGAAGGCCCAGAGCCTACGGCCACACCACACTGAATGCGCCTGATCTCTTCTGATCTCAGAAGCTAAGCAGTGTTGGGCCTAGTTAGTACCTGGATGGGAGACCGCCTGGGAATACCAGGTTCTGTAGGCTTTTTTGTGCTCTATGATTAGTAATTGTGCCACTTCTCAATTTCTTTTTAAATTTGCTTATGATTCCAAAATAAATGTATCCCTTTTAATAGCGGAAATGTTGGACAACAACATGAGGGCTGGCGCTACCTATTTACATAAAATTAACATACGGGTAGTGTGTTCATGGGTAATAAATCTACCTTCACATGTAATGCAGTTCAGAGAATATTGAGTCCATAAAGAGTCTTGAAAGAAAGCCATGGTTGTGTTGGTTGTTCTCTCCAACTCCCTGCAACAGAAACAGGATGGATGGAGTAAAGTTATCCTACCAGACATAGGAGTCCTGAATGGGCCCACAAGTCTTATATATCTCGCCTGATCGAGCCTGATCGGGTGATGAGCGTGGTATCATGTTGCAAGTGGCTTTATGGCTTAGCTTACTAACTGTAAATGCATAAGAGTAATACTCTTAGCATTTCTCAATTTTAGGGCTACACCACAATGAATGCGCCCGATCTCGGAAGCTAAGCAGTTTCGGGCCTAGTTAGTACCTGGATGGGAGACCGCCTGGGAATACCAGGTGCTGTAGGCTTTTTTGTGCTCCATGTTCAGGCAGTGAGCCATTTCTCAATTGGCTTTCAAAACTGCATGGTCTAGCCAACTAGATGCTTAAAGGTACAAATCTCAGAAGGCCCAGAGCCTACGGCCACACCACACTGAATGCGCCTGATCTCGTCTGATCTCAGAAGCTAAGCAGTGTCGGGCCTGGATGGGAGACCGCCTCGGAATACCAGGTGCTGTAGGCTTTTTTGTGCTCCATGTTCAGGCAGTGAGCCATTTCTCAATTGGCTTTCAAAACTGCATGGTCTAGCCAACTAGATGCTTAAAGGTACAAATCTCAGAAGGCCCAGAGCCTACGGCCACACCACACTGAATGCGCCTGATCTCGTCTGATCTCAGAAGCTAAGCAGTGTCGGGCCTAGTTAGTACCTGGATGGGAGACCGCCTGGGAATACCAGGTGCTGTAGGCTTTTTTGTGCTCCATGTTCAGGCAGTGAGCCATTTCTCAATTGGCTTTCAAAACTGCATGGTCTAGCCAACTAGATGCTTAAAGGTACAAATCTCAGAAGGCCCAGAGCCTACGGCCACACCACACTGAATGCGCCTGATCTCGTCTGATCTCAGAAGCTAAGCAGTGTCGGGCCTAGTTAGTACCTGGATGGGAGACCGCCTGGGAATACCAGGTGCTGTAGGCTTTTTTGTGCTCCATGTTCAGGCAGTGAGCCATTTCTCAATTGGCTTTCAAAACTGCATGGTCTAGCCAACTAGATGCTTAAAGGTACAAATCTCAGAAGGCCCAGAGCCTACGGCCACACCACACTGAATGCACCTGATCTCGTCTGATCTCAGAAGCTAAGCAGTGTCGGGCCTAGTTAGTACCTGGATGGGAGACGCCTGGGAATACCAGGTTCTGTAGGCTTTTTTGTGCTCTATGATTAGTAATTGTGCCGCTTCTCAATTTCTTTTTAAATTTGCTTATGATTCCAAAATAAATGTATCCCTTTTAATAGCGGAAATGTTGGACAACAACATGAGGGCTGGCGCTACCTATTTACATAAAATTAACATACGGGTAGTGTGTTCATGGGTAATAAATCTACCTTCACATGTAATGCAGTTCAGAGAATATTGAGTCCATAAAGAGTCTTGAAAGAAAGCCATGGTTGTGTTGGTTGTTCTCTCCAACTCCCTGCAACAGAAACAGGATGGATGGAGTAAAGTTATCCTACCAGACATAGGAGTCCTGAATGGGCCCACAAGTCTTATATATCTCGCCTGATCGAGCCTGATCCAGCGCTGATCGGGTGATGAGCGTGGTATCATGTTGCAAGTGGCTTTATGGCTTAGCTTACTAACTGTAAATGCATAAGAGTAATACTCTTAGCATTTCTCAATTTTAGGGCTACACCACAATGAATGCGCCAGATCTCGGAAGCTAAGCAGTTTCGGGCCTAGTTAGTACCTGGATGGGAGACCGCCTGGGAATACCAGGTGCTGTAGGCTTTTTTGTGCTCCATGTTCAGGCAGTGAGCCATTTCTCAATTGGCTTTCAAAACTGCATGGTCTAGCCAACTAGATGCTTAAAGGTACAAATCTCAGAAGGCCCAGAGCCTACGGCCACACCACACTGAATGCGCCTGATCTCGTCTGATCTCAGAGGCTAAGCAGTGTCGGGCCTAGTTAGTACCTGGATGGGAGACCGCCTGGGAATACCAGGTGCTGTAGGCTTTTTTGTGCTCCATGTTCAGGCAGTGAGCCATTTCTCAATTGGCTTTCAAAACTGCATGGTCTAGCCAACTAGATGCTTAAAGGTACAAATCTCAGAAGGCCCAGAGCCTACGGCCACACCACACTGAATGCGTCTGATCTCAGAAGCTAAGCAGTGTCGGGCCTAGTTAGTACCTGGATGGGAGACGGCCTGGGAATACCAGGTGCTGTAGGCTTTTTTGTGCTCCATGTTCAGGCAGTGAGCCATTTCTCAATTGGCTTTCAAAACTGCATGGTCTAGCCAACTAGATGCTTAAAGGTACAAATTTCAGAAAGCCCAGAGCCTACGGCCACACCACACTGAATGCACCTGATCTCAGAAGCAAAGCAGTGTCGGGCCTAGTTAGTACCTGGATGGGAGACCGCCTGGGAATACCAGGTGCTGTAGGCTTTTTTGTGCTCCATGTTCAGGCAGTGAGCCATTTCTCAATTGGCTTTCAAAACTGCATGGTCTAGCCAACTAGATGCTTAAAGGTACAAATCTCAAAAGGCCCAGAGCCTACGGCCACACCACACTGAATGCGTCTGATCTCAGAAGCTAAGCAGTGTCGGGCCTAGTTAGTACCTGGATGGGAGACGGCCTGGGAATACCAGGTGCTGTAGGCTTTTTTGTGCTCCATGTTCAGGCAGTGAGCCATTTCTCAATTGGCTTTCAAAACTACATGGTCTAGCCAACTAGATGCTTAAAGGTACAAATCTCAGAAGGCCCAGAGCCTACGGCCACACCACACTGAATGCGCCTGATCTCGTCTGATCTCAGAAGCTAAGCAGTGTCGGGCCTAGTTAGTACCTGGATGGGAGACCGCCTGGGACTACCAGGTTCTGTAGGCTTTTTTGTGTTCTATGATTAGTAATTGTGCCACTTCTCAATTTCTTTTTAAATTTGCTTATGATTCCAAAATAAATGTATCCCTTTTAATAGCGGAAATGTTGGACAACAACATGAGGGCTGGCGCTACCTATTTACATAAAATTAACATACGGGTAGTGTGTTCATGGGTAATAAATCTACCTTCACATGTAATGCAGTTCAGAGAATATTGAGTCCATAAAGAGTCTTGAAAGAAAGCCATGGTTGTGTTGGTTGTTCTCTCCAACTCCCTGCAACAGAAACAGGATGGATGGAGTAAAGTTATCCTACCAGACATAGGAGTCCTGAATGGGCCCACAGGTCTTATATATCTCGCCTGATCGAGCCTGATCGGGTCATGAGCGTGGTATCATGTTGCAAGTGGCTTTATGGCTTAGCTTACTAACTGTAAATGCATAAGAGTAATACTCTTAGCATTTCTCAATTTTAGGGCTACACCACAATGAATGCGCCCGATCTCGGAAGCTAAGCAGTTTCGGGCCTAGTTAGTACCTGGATGGGAGACCGCCTGGGAATACCAGGTGCTGTAGGCTTTTTTGTGCTCCATGTTCAGGCAGTGAGCCATTTCTCAATTGGCTTTCAAAACTGCATGGTCTAGCCAACTAGATGCTTAAAGGTACAAATCTCAGAAGGCCCACAGCCTACGGCCACACCACACTGAATGCGCCTGATCTCGTCTGATCTCAGAAGCTAAGCAGTTTTGGGCCTAGTTAGTACCTGGATGGGAGACCGCCTGGGAATACAATGTGCTGTAGGCTTTTTTGTGCTCCATGTTCAGGCAGTGAGCCATTTCTCAATTGGCTTTCAAAACTGCATGGTCTAGCCAACTAGATGCTTAAAGGTAGAAATCTCAGAAGGCCCAGAGCCTACGGCCACACCACACTGAATGCGCCTGATCTTGTCTGATCTCAGAAGCTAAGCAGTGTCGGGCCTAGTTAGTACCTGGATGGGAGACCGCCTGGGAATACCAGGTGCTGTAGGCTTTTTTGTGCTCCATGTTCAGGCAGTGAGCCATTTCTCAATTGGCTTTCAAAACTGCATGGTCTAGCCAACTAGATGCTTAAAGGTACAAATCTCAGAAGGCCAAGAGCCTAGGGCCACACCACACTGAATGTGCCTGATCTTGTCTGATCTCAGAAGCTAAGCAGTGTCAGGCCTAGTTAGTACCTGGATGGGAGACCGCCTGGGAATACCAGGTGCTGTAGGCTTTTTTGTGCTCCATGTTCAGGCAGTGAGCCATTTCTCAATTGGCTTTCAAAACTGCATGGTCTAGCCAACTAGATGCTTAAAGGTACAAATCTCAGAAGGCCCAGAGCCTACGGCCACACCACACTGAATGCGTCTGATCTCAGAAGCTAAGCAGTGTCGGGCCTAGTTAGTACCTGGATGGGAGACAGCCTGGGAATACCAGGTGCTGTAGGCTTTTTTGTGCTCCATGTTCAGGCAGTGAGCCATTTCTCAATTGGCTTTCAAAACTGCATGGTCTAGCCAACTAGATGCTTAAAGGTACAAATCTCAGAAGGCCCAGAGCCTACGGCCACACCACACTGAATGCGTCTGATCTCAGAAGCTAAGCAGTGTCGGGCCTAGTTAGTACCTGGATGGGAGACGGCCTGGGAATACCAGGTGCTGTAGGCTTTTTTGTGCTCCATGTTCAGGCAGTGAGCCATTTCTCAATTGGCTTTCAAAACTGCATGGTCTAGCCAACTAGATGCTTAAAGGTACAAATTTTAGAAAGCCCAGAGCCTACGGCCACACCACACTGAATGCACCTGATCTCAGAAGCAAAGCAGTGTCGGGCCTAGTTAGTACCTGGATGGGAGACCGCCTGGGAATACCAGGTGCTGTAGGCTTTTTTGTGCTCCATGTTCAGGCAGTGAGCCATTTCTCAATTGGCTTTCAAAACTGCATGGTCTAGCCAACTAGATGCTTAAAGGTACAAATCTCAAAAGGCCCAGAGCCTACGGCCACACCACACTGAATGCGTCTGATCTCAGAAGCTAAGCAGTGTCGGGCCTAGTTAGTACCTGGATGGGAGACGGCCTGGGAATACCAGGTGCTGTAGGCTTTTTTGTGCTCCATGTTCAGGCAGTGAGCCATTTCTCAATTGGCTTTCAAAACTACATGGTCTAGCCAACTAGATGCTTAAAGGTACAAATCTCAGAAGGCCCAGAGCCTACGGCCACACCACACTGAATGCGCCTGATCTCGTCTGATCTCAGAAGCTAAGCAGTGTCGGGCCTAGTTAGTACCTGGATGGGAGACCGCCTGGGACTACCAGGTTCTGTAGGCTTTTTTGTGTTCTATGATTAGTAATTGTGCCACTTCTCAATTTCTTTTTAAATTTGCTTATGATTCCAAAATAAATGTATCCCTTTTAATAGCGGAAATGTTGGACAACAACATGAGGGCTGGCGCTACCTATTTACATAAAATTAACATACGGGTAGTGTGTTCATGGGTAATAAATCTACCTTCACATGTAATGCAGTTCAGAGAATATTGAGTCCATAAAGAGTCTTGAAAGAAAGCCATGGTTGTGTTGGTTGTTCTCTCCAACTCCCTGCAACAGAAACAGGATGGATGGAGTAAAGTTATCCTACCAGACATAGGAGTCCTGAATGGGCCCACAGGTCTTATATATCTCGCCTGATCGAGCCTGATCGGGTCATGAGCGTGGTATCATGTTGCAAGTGGCTTTATGGCTTAGCTTACTAACTGTAAATGCATAAGAGTAATACTCTTAGCATTTCTCAATTTTAGGGCTACACCACAATGAATGCGCCCGATCTCGGAAGCTAAGCAGTTTCGGGCCTAGTTAGTACCTGGATGGGAGACCGCCTGGGAATACCAGGTGCTGTAGGCTTTTTTGTGCTCCATGTTCAGGCAGTGAGCCATTTCTCAATTGGCTTTCAAAACTGCATGGTCTAGCCAACTAGATGCTTAAAGGTACAAATCTCAGAAGGCCCAGAGCCTACGGCCACACCACACTGAATGCGCCTGATCTCGTCTGATCTCAGAAGCTAAGCAGTTTTGGGCCTAGTTAGTACCTGGATGGGAGACCGCCTGGGAATACAATGTGCTGTAGGCTTTTTTGTGCTCCATGTTCAGGCAGTGAGCCATTTCTCAATTGGCTTTCAAAACTGCATGGTCTAGCCAACTAGATGCTTAAAGGTACAAATCTCAGAAGGCCCAGAGCCTACGGCCACACCACACTGAATGCGCCTGATCTTGTCTGATCTCAGAAGCTAAGCAGTGTCGGGCCTAGTTAGTACCTGGATGGGAGACCGCCTGGGAATACCAGGTGCTGTAGGCTTTTTTGTGCTCCATGTTCAGGCAGTGAGCCATTTCTCAATTGGCTTTCAAAACTGCATGGTCTAGCCAACTAGATGCTTAAAGGTACAAATCTCAGAAGGCCCAGAGCCTAGGGCCACACCACACTGAATGTGCCTGATCTTGTCTGATCTCAGAAGCTAAGCAGTGTCAGGCCTAGTTAGTACCTGGATGGGAGACCGCCTGGGAATACCAGGTGCTGTAGGCTTTTTTGTGCTCCATGTTCAGGCAGTGAGCCATTTCTCAATTGGCTTTCAAAACTGCATGGTCTAGCCAACTAGATGCTTAAAGGTACAAATCTCAGAAGGCCCAGAGCCTACGGCCACACCACACTGAATGCGCCTGATCTCGTCTGATCTCAGAAGCTAAGCAGTGTCGGGCCTAGTTAGTACCTGGATGGGAAACCGCCTGGGAATAGCAGGTTCTGTAGGCTTTTTTGTGCTCTATGATTAGTAATTGTGCCACTTCTCAATTTCTTTTTAAATTTGCTTATGATTCCAAAATAAATGTATCCCTTTTAATAGCGGAAATGTTGGACAACAACATGAGGGCTGGCGCTACCTATTTACATAAAATTAACATACGGGTAGTGTGTTCATGGGTAATAAATCTACCTTCACATGTAATGCAGTTCAGAGAATATTGAGTCCATAAAGAGGCTTGAAAGAAAGCCATGGTTGTGTTGGTTGTTCTCTCCAACTCCCTGCAACAGAAACAGGATGGATGGAGTAAAGTTATCCAACCAGACATAGGAGTCCTGAATGGGCCCACAAGTCTTATATATCTCGCCTGATCGAGCCTGATCCAGCGCTGATCGGGGGATGAGCGTGGTATCATGTTGCAAGTGGCTTTATGGCTTAGCTTACTAACTGTAAATGCATAAGAGTAATACTCTTAGCATTTCTCAATTTTAGGGCTACACCACAATGAATGCGCCAGATCTCGGAAGCTAAGCAGTTTCGGGCCTAGTTAGTACCTGGATGGGAGACCGCCTGGGAATACCAGGTGCTGTAGGCTTTTTTGTGCTCCATGTTCAGGCAGTGAGCCATTTCTCAATTGGCTTTCAAAACTGCATGGTCTAGCCAACTAGATGCTTAAAGGTACAAATCTCAGAAGGCCCAGAGCCTACGGCCACACCACACTGAATGCGCCTGATCTCGTCTGATCTCAGAAGCTAAGCAGTGTCGGGCCTAGTTAGTACCTGGATGGGAGACCGCCTGGGAATACCAGGTGCTGTAGGCTTTTTTGTGCTCCATGTTCAGGCAGTGAGCCATTTCTCAATTGGCTTTCAAAACTGCATGGTCTAGCCAACTAGATGCTTAAAGGTACAAATTTCAGAAGGCCCAGAGCCTACGGCCACACCACACTGAATGCGCCTGATCTCGTCTGATCTCAGAAGCTAAGCAGTGTCGGGCCTAGTTAGTACCTGGATGGGAGACAGCCTGGGAATACCAGGTGCTGTAGGCTTTTTTGTGCTCCATGTTCAGGCAGTGAGCCATTTCTCAATTGGCTTTCAAAACTGCATGGTCTAGCCAACTAGATGCTTAAAGGTACAAATCTCAGAAGCCCCAGAGCCTACGGCCACACCACACTGAATGCGTCTGATCTCAGAAGCTAAGCAGTGTCGGGCCTAGTTAGTACCTGGATGGGAGACGGCCTGGGAATACCAGGTGCTGTAGGCTTTTTTGTGCTCCATGTTCAGGCAGTGAGCCATTTCTCAATTGGCTTTCAAAACTGCATGGTCTAGCCAACTAGATGCTTAAAGGTACAAATCTCAGAAGGCCCAGAGCCTACGGCCACACCACACTGAATGCGCCTGATCTCGTCTGATTTCAGAAGCTAAGCAGTGTCGGGCCTAGTTAGTACCTGGATGGGAGACCGCCTGGGAATACCAGGTTCTGTAGGCTTTTTTTGTGCTCTATGATTAGTAATTGTGCCACTTCTCAATTTCTTTTTAAATTTGCTTATGATTCCAAAATAAATGTATCCCTTTTAATAGCGGAAATGTTGGACAACAACATGAGGGCTGGCGCTACCTATTTACATAAAATTAACATTCGGGTAGTGTGTTCATGGGTAATAAATCTACCTTCACATGTAATGCAGTTCAGAGAATATTGAGTCCATAAAGAGTCTTGAAAGAAAGCCATGGTTGTGTTGGTTGTTCTCTCCAACTCCCTGCAACAGAAACAGGATGGATGGAGTAAAGTTATCCTACCAGACATAGGAGTCCTGAATGGGCCCACAAGTCTTATATATCTCGCCTGATCGAGCCTGATTGGGTGATGAGCGTGGTATCATGTTGCAAGTGGCTTTATGGCTTAGCTTACTAACTGTAAATGCATAAGAGTAATACTCTTAGCATTTCTCAATTTTAGGGCTACACCACAATGATTGCGCCCGATCTCGGAAGCTAAGCAGTTTCGGGCCTAGTTCGTACCTGGATGGGAGACCGCCTGGGAATACCAGGTGCTGTAGGCTTTTTTTTGCTCCATGTTCAGGCAGTGAGCCATTTCTCAATTGGCTTTCAAAACTGCATGGTCTAGCCAACTAGATGCTTAAAGGTACAAATCTCATAAGGCCCAGAGCCTACGGCCACACCACACTGATCTCAGGAAGCTAAGCAGTGTCGGGCCTAGTTTGTACCTGGATGGGAGACCGCCTGGGAATACCAGGTGCTGTAGGCTTTTTTGTGCTCCATGTTCAGGCAGTGAGCCATTTCTCAATTGGCTTTCAAAACTGCATGGTCTAGCCAACTAGATGCTTAAAGGTACAAATCTCAGAAGGCCCAGAGCCTACGGCCACACCACACTGAATGCGCCTGATCTCGTCTGATCTCAGAGGCTAAGCAGTGTCGGGCCTAGTTAGTACCTGGATGGGAGACCGCCTGGGAATACCAGGTGCTGTAGGCTTTTTTGTGCTCCATGTTCAGGCAGTGAGCCATTTCTCAATTGGCTTTCAAAACTGCATGGTCTAGCCAACTAGATGCTTAAAGGTACAAATCTCAGACGGCCCAGAGCCTACGGCCACACCACACTGAATGCGTCTGATCTCAGAAGCTAAGCAGTGTCGGGCCTAGTTAGTACCTGGATGGGAGACGGCCTGGGAATACCAGGTGCTGTAGGCTTTTTTGTGCTCCATGTTCAGGCAGTGAGCCATTTCTCAATTGGCTTTCAAAACTGCATGGTCTAGCCAACTAGATGCTTAAAGGTACAAATCTCAGAAGGCCCAGAGCCTACGGCCACACCACACTGAATGCGTCTGATCTCAGAAGCTAAGCAGTGTCGGGCCTAGTTAGTACCTGGATGGGAGACCGCCTGGGACTACCAGGTTCTGTAGGCTTTTTTGTGCTCTATGATTAGTAATTGTGCCACTTCTCAATTTCTTTTTAAATTTGCTTATGATTCCAAAATAAATGTATCCCTTTTAATAGCGGAAATGTTGGACAACAACATGAGGGCTGGCGCTACCTATTTACATAAAATTAACATAAGGGTAGTGTGTTCATGGGTAATAAATCTACCTTCACATGTAATGCAGTTCAGAGAATATTGAGTCCATAAAGAGTCTTGAAAGAAAGCCATGGTTGTGTTGGTTGTTCTCTCCAACTCCCTGCAACAGAAACAGGATGGATGGAGTAAAGTTATCCTACCAGACATAGGAGTCCTGAATGGGCCCACAGGTCTTATATATCTCGCCTGATCGAGCCTGATCGGGTCATGAGCGTGGTATCATGTTGCAAGTGGCTTTATGGCTTAGCTTACTAACTGTAAATGCATAAGAGTAATACTCTTAGCATTTCTCAATTTTAGGGCTACACCACAATGAATGCGCCCGATCTCGGAAGCTAAGCAGTTTCAGGCCTAGTTAGTACCTGGATGGGAGACCGCCTGGGAATACCAGGTGCTGTAGGCTTTTTTGTGCTCCATGTTCAGGCAGTGAGCCATTTCTCAATTGGCTTTCAAAACTGCATGGTCTAGCCAACTAGATGCTTAAAGGTACAAATCTCAGAAGGCCCAGAGCCTACGGCCACACCACACTGAATGCGCCTGATCTCGTCTGATCTCAGAAGCTAAGCAGTTTTGGGCCTAGTTAGTACCTGGATGGGAGACCGCCTGGGAATACCAGGTGCTGTAGACTTTTTTGTGCTCCATGTTCAGGCAGTGAGCCATTTCTCAATTGGCTTTCAAAACTGCATGGTCTAGCCAACTAGATGCTTAAAGGTACAAATCTCAGAAGGCCCAGAGCCTACGGCCACACCACACTGAATGCGTCTGATCTCAGAAGCTAAGCAGTGTCGGGCCTAGTTAGTACCTGGATGGGAGACCGCCTGTGAATACCAGGTGCTGTAGGCTTTTTTGTGCTCCATGTTCAGGCAGTGAGCCATTTCTCAATTGGCTTTCAAAACTGCATGGTCTAGCCAACTAGATGCTTAAAGGTACAAATCTCAGAAGGCCCAGAGCCTACGGCCACACCACACTGAATGCGTCTGATCTCAGAAGCTAAGCAGTGTCGGGCCTAGTTAGTACCTGGATGGGAGACCGCCTGGGAATACCAGGTTCTGTGGGCTTTTTTGTGCTCTATGATTAGTAATTGTGCCACTTCTCAATTTCTTTTTAAATTTGCTTATGATTCCAAAATAAATGTATCCCTTTTAATAGCGGAAATGTTGGACAACAACATGAGGGCTGGCGCTACCTATTTACATCAAATTAACATACGGGTAGTGTGTTCATGGGTGATAAATCTACCTTCACATGTAATGCAGTTCAGAGAATATTGAGTCCATAAAGAGTCTTGAAAGAAAGCCATGGTTGTGTTGGTTGTTCTCTCCAACTCCCTGCAACAGAAACAGGATGGATGGAGTAAAGTTATCCTACCAGACATAGGAGTCCTGAATGGGCCCACAAGTCTTATATATCTCGCCTGATCGAGCCTGATCGGGTGATGAGCGTGGTATCATGTTGCAAGTGGCTTTATGGCTTAGCTTACTAACTGTAAATGCATAAGAGTAATACTCTTAGCATTTCTCAATTTTAGGGCTACACCACAATGAATGCGCCCGATCTCGGAAGCTAAGCAGTTTCGGGCCTAGTTAGTACCTGGATGGGAGACCGCCTGGGAATACCAGGTGCTGTAGGCTTTTTTGTGCTCCATGTTCAGGCAGTGAGCCATTTCTCAATTGGCTTTCAAAACTGCATGGTCTAGCCAACTAGATGCTTAAAGGTACAAATCTCAGAAGGCCCAGAGCCTACGGCCACACCACACTGAATGCGCCTGATCTCGTCTGATCTCAGAGGCTAAGCAGTGTCGGGCCTAGTTAGTACCTGGATGGGAGACCGCCTGGGAATACCAGGTGCTGTAGGCTTTTTTGTGCTCCATGTTCAGGCAGTGAGCCATTTCTCAATTGGCTTTCAAAACTGCATGGTCTAGCCAACTAGATGCTTAAAGGTACAAATCTCAGACGGCCCAGAGCCTACGGCCACACCACACTGAATGCGTCTGATCTCAGAAGCTAAGCAGTGTCGGGCCTAGTTAGTACCTGGATGGGAGACGGCCTGGGAATACCAGGTGCTGTAGGCTTTTTTGTGCTCCATGTTCAGGCAGTGAGCCATTTCTCAATTGGCTTTCAAAACTGCATGGTCTAGCCAACTAGATGCTTAAAGGTACAAATCTCAGAAGGCCCAGAGCCTACGGCCACACCACACTGAATGCGTCTGATCTCAGAAGCTAAGCAGTGTCGGGCCTAGTTA
This sequence comes from Ambystoma mexicanum, assembly GCF_040938575.1. Classification (NCBI taxonomy): domain Eukaryota; kingdom Metazoa; phylum Chordata; class Amphibia; order Caudata; family Ambystomatidae; genus Ambystoma; species Ambystoma mexicanum. The sequence continues at coordinate 522,147,680 of NC_090932.1, forward strand.
GTACCTGGATGGGAGACCGCCTGGGACTACCAGGTTCTGTAGGCTTTTTTGTGCTCTATGATTAGTAATTGTGCCACTTCTCAATTTCTTTTTAAATTTGCTTATGATTCCAAAATAAATGTATCCCTTTTAATAGCGGAAATGTTGGACAACAACATGAGGGCTGGCGCTACCTATTTACATAAAATTAACATACGGGTAGTGTGTTCATGGGTAATAAATCTACCTTCACATGTAATGCAGTTCAGAGAATATTGAGTCCATAAAGAGTCTTGAAAGAAAGCCATGGTTGTGTTGGTTGTTCTCTCCAACTCCCTGCAACAGAAACAGGATGGATGGAGTAAAGTTATCCTACCAGACATAGGAGTCCTGAATGGGCCCACAGGTCTTATATATCTCGCCTGATCGAGCCTGATCGGGTCATGAGCGTGGTATCATGTTGCAAGTGGCTTAATGGCTTAGCTTACTAACTGTAAATGCATAAGAGTAATACTCTTAGCATTTCTCAATTTTAGGGCTACACCACAATGAATGCGCCCGATCTCGGAAGCTAAGCAGTTTCGGGCCTAGTTAGTACCTGGATGGGAGACCGCCTGGGAATACCAGGTGCTGTAGGCTTTTTTGTGCTCCATGTTCAGGCAGTGAGCCATTTCTCAATTGGCTTTCAAAACTGCATGGTCTAGCCAACTAGATGCTTAAAGGTACAAATCTCAGAAGGCCTAGAGCCTACGGCCACACCACACTGAATGCGCCTGATCTCGTCTGATCTCAGAAGCTAAGCAGTTTTGGGCCTAGTTAGTACCTGGATGGGAGACCGCCTGGGAATACCAGGTGCTGTAGACTTTTTTGTGCTCCATGTTCAGGCAGTGAGCCATTTCTCAATTGGCTTTCAAAACTGTATGGTCTAGCCAACTAGATGCTTAAAGGTACAAATCTCAGAAGGCCCAGAGCCTACGGCCACACCACACTGAATGCGTCTGATCTCAGAAGCTAAGCAGTGTCGGGCCTAGTTAGTACCTGGATGGGAGACCGCCTGGGAATACCAGGTGCTGTAGGCTTTTTTGTGCTCCATGTTCAGGCAGTGAGCCATTTCTCAATTGGCTTTCAAAACTGCATGGTCTAGCCAACTAGATGCTTAAAGGTACAAATCTCAGAAGGCCCAGAGCCTACGGCCACACCACACTGAATGCGCCTGATCTAGTCTGATCTCAGAAGCTAAGCAGTGTCGGGCCTAGTTAGTACCTGGATGGGAGACCGCCTGGGAATACCAGGTGCTGTAGGCTTTTTTGTGCTCCATGTTCAGGCAGTGAGCCATTTCTCAATTGGCTTTCAAAACTGCATGGTCTAGCCAACTAGATGCTTAAAGGTACAAATCTCAGAACGCCCAGAGCCTACGGCCACACCACACTGAATGCGCCTGATCTCGTCTGATCTCAGAAGCTAAGCAGTGTCGGGCCTAGTTAGTACCTGGATGGGAGACCGCCTGGGAATACCAGGTTCTGTAGGCTTTTTTGTGCTCTATGATTAGTAATTGTGCCACTTCTCAATTTCTTTTTAAATTTAGTTATGATTCCAAAATAAATGTATCCCTTTTAATAGCGGAAATGTTGGACAACAACATGAGGGCTGGCGCTACCTATTTACATAAAATTAACATACGGGTAGTGTGTTCATGGGTAATAAATCTACCTTCACATGTAATGCAGTTCAGAGAATATTGAGTCCATAAAGAGTCTTGAAAGAAAGCCATGGTTGTGTTGGTTGTTCTCTCCAACTCCCTGCAACAGAAACAGGATGGATGGAGTAAAGTTATCCTACCAGACATAGGAGTCCTGAATGGGCCCACAAGTCTTATATATCTCGCCTGATCGAGCCTGATTGGGTGATGAGCGTGGTATCATGTTGCAAGTGGCTTTATGGCTTAGCTTACTAACTGTAAATGCATAAGAGTAATACTCTTAGCATTTCTCAATTTTAGGGCTACACCACAATGAATGCGCCCGATCTCGGAAGCTAAGCAGTTTCGGGCCTAGTTAGTACCTGGATGGGAGACCGCCTGGGAATACCAGGTGCTGTATGCCTTTTTTTGCTCCATGTTCAGGCAGTGAGCCATTTCTCAATTGGCTTTCAAAACTGCATGGTCTAGCCAACTAGATGCTTAAAGGTACAAATCTCATAAGGCCCAGAGCCTACGGCCACACCACACTGAATGCGTCTGATCTCAGAAGCTAAGCAGTGTCGGGCCTAGTTAGTACCTGGATGGGAGACCGCCTGGGAATACCAGGTGCTGTAGGCTTTTTTGTGCTCCATGTTCAGGCAGTGAGCCATTTCTCAATTGGCTTTCAAAACTGCATGGTCTAGCCAACTAGATGCTTAAAGGTACAAATCTCAGAAGGCCCAGAGCCTACGGCCACACCACACTGAATGTGCCTGATCTCGTATGATCTCAGAAGCTAAGCAGTGTCGGGCCTAGTTAGTACCTGGATGGGAGACCGCCTGGGAATACCAGGTTCTGTAGGCTTTTTTGTGCTCTATGATTAGTAATTGTGCCACTTCTCAATTTCTTTTTAAATTTGCTTATGATTCCAAAATAAATGTATCCCTTTTAAAAGCGGAAATGTTGGACAACAACATGAGGGCTGGCGCTACCTATTTACATAAAATTAACATACGGGTAGTGTGTTCATGGGTAATAAATCTACCTTCACATGTAATGCAGTTCAGAGAATATTGAGTCCATAAAGAGTCTTGAAAGAAAGCCATGGTTGTGTTGGTTGTTCTCTCCAACTCCCTGCAACAGAAACAGGATGGATGGAGTAAAGTTATCCAACCAGACATAGGAGTCCTGAATGGGCCCACAAGTCTTATATATCTCGCCTGATCGGGTGATGAGCGTGGTATCATGTTGCAAGTGGCTTTATGGCTTAGCTTACTAACTGTAAATGCATAAGAGTAACACTCTTAGCATTTCTCAATTTTAGGGCTACACCACAATGAATGCGCCCGATCTCGGAAGCTAAGCAGTTTCGGGCCTAGTTAGTACCTGGATGGGAGACCGCCTGGGAATACCAGGTGCTGTAGGCTTTTTTGTGCTCCATGTTCAGGCAGTGAGCCATTTCTCAATTGGCTTTCAAAACTGCATGGTCTAGCCAACTAGATGCTTAAAGGTACAAATCTCAGAAGGCCCAGAGCCTACGGCCACACCACACTGAATGCGTCTGATCTCAGAAGCTAAGCAGTGTCGGGCCTAGTTAGTACCTGGATGGGAGACCGCCTGGGAATACCAGGTGCTGTAGGCTTTTTTGTGCTCCATGTTCAGGCAGTGAGCCATTTCTCAATTGGCTTTCAAAACTGCATGGTCTAGCCAACTAGATGCTTAAAGGTACACATCTCAGAAGGCCCAGAGCCTACGGCCACACCACACTGAATGCGCCTGATCTCAGAAGCTAAGCAGTGTCAGGGCTAGTTAGTACCTGGATGGGAGACCGCCTGGGAATACCAGGTGCTGTAGGGTTTTTTGTGCTCCATGTTCAGGCAGTGAGCCATTTCTCAATTGGCTTTCAAAACTGCATGGTCTAGCCAACTAGATGCTTAAAGGTACAAATCTCAGAAGGCCCAGAGCCTACGGCCACACCACACTGAATGCGCCTGATCTCAGAAGCTAAGCAGTGTCAGGCCTAGTTAGTACCTGGATGGGAGACCGCCTGGGAATACCAGGTGCTGTAGGGTTTTTTGTGCTCCATGTTCAGGCAGTGAGCCATTTCTCAATTGGCTTTCAAAACTGCATGGTCTAGCCAACTAGATGCTTAAAGGTACAAATCTCAGAAGGCCCAGAGCCTACGGCCACACCACACTGAATGCGTCTGATCTCAGAAGCTAAGCAGTGTCGGGCCTAGTTAGTACCTGGATGGGAGACCGCCTGGGAATACCAGGTGCTGTAGGCTTTTTTGTGCTCCATGTTCAGGCAGTGAGCCATTTCTCAATTGGCTTTCAAAACTGCATGGTCTAGCCAACTAGATGCTTAAAGGTACGAATCTCAGAAGGCCCACAGCCTACGGCCATACCACACTGAATGCGCCTGATCTCGTCTGATCTCAGAAGCTAAGCAGTGTCGGGCCTAGTTAGTACCTGGATGGGAGACCGCCTGGGAATACCAGGTGCTGTAGGCTTTTTTGTGCTCCATGTTCAGGCAGTGAGCCATTTCTCAATTGGCTTTCAAAACTGCATGGTCTAGCCAACTAGATGCTTAAAGGTACAAATCTCAGAAGGCCCAGAGCCTACGGCCACACCACACTGAATGCGCCTGATCTCGTCTGATCTCAGAAGCTAAGCAGTGTCAGGCCTAGTTAGTACCTGGATGGGAGACCGCCTGGGAATACCAGGTGCTGTAGGCTTTTTTGTGCTCCATGTTCAGGCAGTGAGCCATTTCTCAATTGGCTTTCAAAACTGCATGGTCTAGCCAACTAGATGCTTAAAGGTACAAATCTCAGAAGGCCCAGAGCCTACGGCCACACCACACTGAATGCATCTGATCTCAGAAGCTAAGCAGTGTCGGGCCTAGTTAGTACCTGGATGGGAGACAGCCTGGGAATACCAGGTGCTGTAGGCTTTTTTGTGCTCCATGTTCAGGCAGTGAGCCATTTCTCAATTGGCTTTCAAAACTGCATGGTCTAGCCAACTAGATGCTTAAAGGTACAAATCTCAGAAGGCCCAGCCTAGTTAGTACCTGGATGGGAGACAGCCTGCGAATACCAGGTGCTGTAGGCTTTTTTGTGCTCCATGTTCAGGCAGTGAGCCATTTCTCAATTGGCTTTCAAAACTGCATGGTCTAGCCAACTAGATGCTTAAAGGTACAAATCTCAGAAGGCCCAGAGCCTACGGCCACACCACACTGAATGCGCCTGATCTCGTCTGATCTCAGAAGCTTAGCAGTGTCGGGCCTAGTTAGTACCTGGATGGGAGACCGCCTGGGAATACCAGGTGCTGTAGGCTTTTTTGTGCTCCATGTTCAGGCAGTGAGCCATTTCTCAATTGGCTTTCAAAACTGCATGGTCTAGCCAACCAGATGCTTAAAGGTACAAATCTCAGAACGCCCAGAGCCTACGGCCACACCACACTGAATGCGCCTGATCTCGTCTGCTCTCAGAAGCTAAGCAGTGTCGGGCCTAGTTAGTACCTGGATGGGAGACCGCCTGGGAATACCAGGTTCTGTAGGCTTTTTTGTGCTCTATGATTAGTAATTGTGCCACTTCTCAATTTCTTTTAAAATTTAGTTATGATTCCAAAATAAATGTATCCCTTTTAATAGCGGAAATGTTGGACAACAACATGAGGGCTGGCGCTACCTATTTACATAAAATTAACATACGGGTAGTGTGTTCATGGGTAATAAATCTACCTTCACATGTAATGCAGTTCAGAGAATATTGAGTCCATAAAGAGTCTTGAAAGAAAGCCATGGTTGTGTTGGTTGTTCTCTCCAACTCCCTGCAACAGAAACAGGATGGATGGAGTAAAGTTATCCTACCAGACATAGGAGTCCTGAATGGGCCCACAAGTCTTATATATCTCGCCTGATCGGGTGATGAGCGTGGTATCATGTTGCAATTGGCTTTATGGCTTAGCTTACTAACTGTAAATGCAAAAGAGTAATACTCTTAGCATTTCTCAATTTTAGGGCTACACCACAATGAATGCGACCGATCTCGGAAGCTAAGCAGTTTCGGGCCTAGTTAGTACCTGGATGGGAGACCGCCTGGGAATACCAGGTGCTGTATGCCTTTTTTTGCTCCATGTTCAGGCAGTGAGCCATTTCTCAATTGGCTTTCAAAACTGCATGGTCTAGCCAACTAGATGCTTAAAGGTACAAATCTCATAAGGCCCAGAGCCTACGGCCACACCACACTGAATGCGTCTGATCTCAGAAGCTAAGCAGTGTCGGGCCTAGTTAGTACCTGGATGGGAGACCGCCTGGGAATACCAGGTGCTGTAGGCTTTTTTGTGCTCCATGTTCAGGCAGTGAGCCATTTCTCAATTGGCTTTCAAAACTGCATGGTCTAGCCAACTAGATGCTTAAAGGTACAAATCTCAGAAGGCCCAGAGCCTACGGCCACACCGCACTGAATGTGCCTGATCTCGTATGATCTCAGAAGCTAAGCAGTGTCGGGCCTAGTTAGTACCTGGATGGGAGACCGCCTGGGAATACCAGGTTCTGTAGACTTTTTTGTGCTCTATGATTAGTAATTGTGCCACTTCTCAATTTCTTTTTAAATTTGCTTATGATTCCAAAATAAATGTATCCCTTTTAAAAGCGGAAATGTTGGACAACAACATGAGGGCTGGCGCTACCTATTTACATAAAATTAACATACGGGTAGTGTGTTCATGGGTAATAAATCTACCTTCACATGTAATGCAGTTCAGAGAATATTGAGTCCATAAAGAGTCTTGAAAGAAAGCCATGGTTGTGTTGGTTGTTCTCTCCAACTCCCTGCAACAGAAACAGGATGGATGGAGTAAAGTTATCCAACCAGACATAGGAGTCCTGAATGGGCCCACAAGTCTTATATATCTCGCCTGATCGAGCCTGATCGGGTGATGAGCGTGGTATCATGTTGCAAGTGGCTTTATGGCTTAGCTTACTAACTGTAAATGCATAAGAGTAATACTCTTAGCATTTCTCAATTTTAGGGCTACACCACAAGGAATGCGCCCGATCTCGGAAGCTAAGCAGTTTCGGGCCTAGTTAGTACCTGGATGGGAGACCGCCTGGGAATACCAGGTGCTGTAGGCTTTTTTGTGCTCCATGTTCAGGCAGTGAGCCATTTCTCAATTGGCTTTCAAAACTGCATGGTCTAGCCAACTAGATGCTTAAAGGTACAAATCTCAGAAGGCCCAGAGCCTACGGCCACACCACACTGAATGCGCCTGATCTCGTCTGATCTCAGAAGCTAAGCAGTGTCGGGCCTAGTTAGTACCTGGATGGGAGACCGCCTGGGAATACCAGGTGCTGTAGGCTTTTTTGTGCTCCATGTTCAGGCAGTGAGCCATTTCTCAATTGGCTTTCAAAACTGCATGGTCTAGCCAACTAGATGCTTAAAGGTACAAATCTCAGAAGGCCCAGAGCCTACGGCCACACCACACTGAATGCGCCTGATCTCAGAAGCTAAGCAGTGTCAGGCCTAGTTAGTACCTGGATGGGAGACCGCCTGGGAATACCAGGTGCTGTAGGGTTTTTTGTGCTCCATGTTCAGGCAGTGAGCCATTTCTCAATTGGCTTTCAAAACTGCATGGTCTAGCCAACTAGATGCTTAAAGGTACAAATCTCAGAAGGCCCAGAGCCTACGGCCACACCACACTGAATGCGCCTGATCTCAGAAGCTAAGCAGTGTCGGGCCTAGTTAGTACCTGGATGGGAGACCGCCTGGGAATACCAGGTGCTGTAGGCTTTTTTGTGCTCCATGTTCAGGCAGTGAGCCATTTCTCAATTGGCTTTCAAAACTGCATGGTCTAGCCAACTAGATGCTTAAAGGTACAAATCTCAGAAGGCCCAGAGCCTACGGCCACACCACACTGAATGTGCCTGATCTCGTCTGATCTCAGAAGTTAAGCAGTGTCGGGCCTAGTTAGTACCTGGATGGGAGACCACCTGGGAATACCAGGTGCTGTAGGCTTTTTTGTGCTCCATGTTCAGGCAGTGAGCCATTTCTCAATTGGCTTTCAAAACTGCATGGTCTAGCCAACTAGATGCTTAAAGGTACAAATCTCAGAACGCCCAGAGCCTACGGCCACACCACACTGAATGCGTCTGATCTCAGAAGCTAAGCAGTGTCGGGCCTAGTTAGTACCTGGATGGGAGACCGCCTGGGAATACCAGGTTCTGTAGGCTTTTTTGTGCTCTATGATTAGTAATTGTGCCACTTCTCAATTTCTTTTTAAATTTGCTTATGATTCCAAAATAAATGTATCCCTTTTAATAGCGGAAATGTTGGACAACAACATGAGGGCTGGCGCTACCTATTTACATAAAATTAACATACGGGTAGTGTGTTCATGGGTAATAAATCTACCTTCACATGTAATGCAGTTCAGAGAATATTGAGTCCATAAAGAGTCTTGAAAGAAAGCCATGGTTGTGTTGGTTGTTCTCTCCAACTCCCTGCAACAGAAACAGGATGGATGGAGTAAAGTTATCCTACCAGACATAGGAGTCCTGAATGGGCCCACAAGTCTTATATATCTCGCCTGATCGAGCCTGATTGGGTGATGAGCGTGGTATCATGTTGCAAGTGGCTTTATGGCTTAGCTTACTAACTGTAAATGCATAAGAGTAATACTCTTAGCATTTCTCAATTTTAGGGCTACACCACAATGAATGCGCCCGATCTCGGAAGCTAAGCAGTTTCGAGCCTAGTTAGTACCTGGATGGGAGACCGCCTGGGAATACCAGGTGCTGTATGCTATTTTTTGCTCCATGTTCAGGCAGTGAGCCATTTCTCAATTGGCTTTCAAAACTGCATGGTCTAGCCAACTAGATGCTTAAAGGTACAAATCTCATAAGGCCCAGAGCCTACGGCCACACCACACTGAATGCGCCTGATCTCGTCTGATCTCAGAAGCTAAGCAGTGTTGGGCCTAGTTAGTACCTGGATGGCAGAAGCTAAGCAGTGTTGGGCCTAGTTAGTACCTGGATGGGAGACCGCCTGGGAATACCAGGTGCTGTAGGCTTTTTTGTGCTCCATGTTCAGGCAGTGAGCCATTTCTCAATTGGCTTTCAAAACTGCATGGTCTAGCCAACTAGATGCTTAAAGATACAAATCTCAGAAGGCCCAGAGCCTACAGCCACACCACACTGAATGCGTCTGATCTCAGAAGCTAAGCAGTGTCGGGCCTAGTTAGTACCTGGATGGGAGACGGCCTGGGAATACCAGGTGCTGTAGGCTTTTTTGTGCTCCATGTTCAGGCAGTGAGCCATTTCTCAATTGGCTTTCAAAACTGCATGGTCTAGCCAACTAGATGCTTAAAGGTACAAATCTCAGAAGGCCCAGAGCCTACGGCCACACCACACTGAATGTGCCTGATCTTGTATGATCTCAGAAGCTAAGCAGTGTCGGGCCTAGTTAGTACCTGGATGGGAGACCGCCTGGGAATACCAGGTTCTGTAGGCTTTTTTTGTGCTCTATGATTAGTAATTGTGCCACTTCTCAATTTCTTTTTAAATTTGCTTATGATTCCAAAATAAATGTATCCCTTTTAATAGCGGAAATGTTGGACAACAACATGAGGGCTGGCGCTACCTATTTACATAAAATTAACATACGGGTAGTGTGTTCATGGGTAATAAATCTACCTTCACATGTAATGCAGTTCAGAGAATATTGAGTCCATAAAGAGTCTTGAAAGAAAGCCATGGTTGTGTTGGTTGTTCTCTCCAACTCCCTGCAACAGAAACAGGATGGATGGAGTAAAGTTATCCAAACAGACATAGGAGTCCTGAATGGGCCCACAAGTCTTATATATCTCGCCTGATCGAGCCTGATCCAGCGCTGATCGGGTGATGAGCGTGGTATCATGTTGCAAGTGGCTTTATGGCTTAGCTTACTAACTGTAAATGCATAAGAGTAATACTCTTAGCATTTCTCAATTTTAGGGCTAAACCACAATGAATGCGCCCGATCTCGGAAGCTAAGCAGTTTCGGGCCTAGTTAGTACCTGGATGGGAGACCGCCTGGGAATACCAGGTGCTGTAGGCTTTTTTGTGCTCCATGTTCAGGCAGTGAGCCATTTCTCAATTGGATTTCAAAACTGCATGGTCTAGCCAACTAGATGCTTAAAGGTACAAATTTCAGAAGGCCCAGAGCCTACGACCACACCACACTGAATGCGTCTGATCTCAGAAGCTAAGCAGTGTCGGGCCTAGTTAGTACCTGGATGGGAGACGGCCTGGGAATACCAGGTGCTGTAGGCTTTCTTGTGCTCCATGTTCAGATAGTGAGCCATTTCTCAATTGGCTTTCAAAACTGCATGGTCTAGCCAACTAGATGCTTAAAGGTACAAATCTCAGAAGGCCCAGAGCCTACGGCCACACGGCACTGAATGCGCCTGATCTCGTTTGATCTCAGAAGCTAAGCAGTGTCGGGCCTAGTTAGTACCTGGATGGGAGACGGCCTGGGAATACCAGGTGCTGTAGGCTTTTTTGTGCTCCATGTTCAGGCAGTGAGCCATTTCTCAATTGGCTTTCAAAACTGCATGGTCTAGCCAACTAGATGCTTAAAGGTACAAATCTCAGAAGGTCCAGAGCCTACGGCCACACCACACTGAATGCGCCTGATCTCGTCTGATCTCAGAAGCTAAGCAGTGTCGGGCCTAGTTAGTACCTGGATGGGAGACCGCCTGGGAATACCAGGTTCTGTAGGCTTTTTTGTGCTCTATGATTAGTAATTGTGCCACTTCTCAATTTCTTTTTAAATTTGCTTATGATTCCAAAATAAATGTATCCCTTTTAATAGCGGAAATGTTGGACAACAACATGAGGGCTGGCGCTACCTATTTACATAAAATTAACATACGGGTAGTGTGTTCATGGGTAATAAATCTACCTTCACATGTAATGCAGTTCAGAGAATATTGAGTCCATAAAGAGTCTTGAAAGAAAGCCATGGTTGTGTTGGTTGTTCTCTCCAACTCCCTGCAACAGAAACAGGATGGATGGAGTAAAGTTATCCTACCAGACATAGGAGTCCTGAATGGGCCCACAAGTCTTATATATCTCGCCTGATCGAGCCTGATCGGGTGATGAGCGTGGTATCATGTTGCAAGTGGCTTTATGGCTTAGCTTACTAACTGTAAATGCATAAGAGTAATACTCTTAGCATTTCTCAATTTTAGCGCTACACCACAATTAATGCGCCCGATCTCGGAAGCTAAGCAGTTTCGGGCCTAGTTAGTACCTGGATGGGAGACCCCCTGGGAATACCAGGTGCTGTAGGCTTTTTTGTGCTCCATGTTCAGGCAGTGAGCCATTTCTCAATTGGCTTTCAAAACTGCATGGTCTAGCCAACTAGATGCTTAAAGGTACAAATCTCAGAAGGCCCAGAGCCTACGGCCACACCACACTGAATGCGCCTGATCTCGTCTGATCTCAGAAGCTAAGCAGTGTCAGGCCTAGTTAGTACCTGGATGGGAGACCGCCTGGGAATACCAGGTGCTGTAGGCTTTTTTGTGCTCCATGTTCAGGCAGTGAGCCATTTCTCAATTGGCTTTCAAAACTGCATGGTCTAGCCAACTAGATGCTTAAAGGTACAAATCTCAGAAGGCCCAGAGCCTACGGCCACACCACACTGAATGCGCCTGATCTCATCTGATCTCAGAAGCTAAGCAGTGTCGGGCCTAGTTAGTACCTGGATGGGAGACCGCCTGGGAATACCAGCTGCTGTAGGCTTTTTTGTGCTCCATGTTCAGGCAGTGAGCCATTTCTCAATTGGCTTTCAAAACTGCATGGTCTAGCCAACTAGATGCTTAAAGGTACAAATCTCAGAAGGCCCAGAGCCTACGGCCACACCCCACTGAATGCGCCTGATCTCAGAAGCTAAGCAAAGTCGGGCCTAGTTAGTACCTGGATGGGAGACCGCCTGGGAATACCAGGTGCTGTAGGCTTTTTTGTGCTCCATGTTCAGGCAGTGAGCCATTTCTCAATTGGCTTTCAAAACTGCATGGTCTAGCCAACTAGATGCTTAAAGGTACAAATCTCAGAAGGCCCAGAGCCTACGGCCACACCACACTGAATGCACCTGATCTCGTCTGATCTCAGAAGCTAAGCAGTGTCGGGCCTAGTTAGTACCTGGATGGGAGACCGCCTGGGAATACCAGGTGCTGTAGGCTTTTTTGTGCTCCATGTTCAGGCAGTGAGCCATTTCTCAATTGGCTTTCAAAACTGCATGGTCTAGCCAACCAGATGCTTAAAGGTACAAATCTCAGAACGCCCAGAGCCTACGGCCACACCACACTGAATGCGCCTGATCTCGTCTGCTCTCAGAAGCTAAGCAGTGTCGGGCCTAGTTAGTACCTGGATGGGAGACCGCCTGGGAATACCAGGTTCTGTAGGCTTTTTTGTGCTCTATGATTAGTAATTGTGCCACTTCTCAATTTCTTTTAAAATTTAGTTATGATTCCAAAATAAATGTATCCCTTTTAATAGCGGAAATGTTGGACAACAACATGAGGGCTGGCGCTACCTCTTTACATAAAATTAACATACGGGTAGTGTGTTCATGGGTAATAAATCTACCTTCACATGTAATGCAGTTCAGAGAATATTGAGTCCATAAAGAGTCTTGAAAGAAAGCCATGGTTGTGTTGGTTGTTCTCTCCAACTCCCTGCAACAGAAACAGGATGGATGGAGTAAAGTTATCCTACCAGACATAGGAGTCCTGAATGGGCCCACAAGTCTTATATATCTCGCCTGATCGGGTGATGAGCGTGGTATCATGTTGCAATTGGCTTTATGGCTTAGCTTACTAACTGTAAATGCAAAAGAGTAATACTCTTAGCATTTCTCAATTTTAGGGCTACACCACAATGAATGCGACCGATCTCGGAAGCTAAGCAGTTTCGGGCCTAGTTAGTACCTGGATGGGAGACCGCCTGGGAATACCAGGTGCTGTATGCCTTTTTTTGCTCCATGTTCAGGCAGTGAGCCATTTCTCAATTGGCTTTCAAAACTGCATGGTCTAGCCAACTAGATGCTTAAAGGTACAAATCTCATAAGGCCCAGAGCCTACGGCCACACCACACTGAATGCGTCTGATCTCAGAAGCTAAGCAGTGTCGGGCCTAGTTAGTACCTGGATGGGAGACCGCCTGGGAATACCAGGTGCTGTAGGCTTTTTTGTGCTCCATGTTCAGGCAGTGAGCCATTTCTCAATTGGCTTTCAAAACTGCATGGTCTAGCCAACTAGATGCTTAAAGGTACAAATCTCAGAAGGCCCAGAGCCTACGGCCACACCGCACTGAATGTGCCTGATCTCGTATGATCTCAGAAGCTAAGCAGTGTCGGGCCTAGTTAGTACCTGGATGGGAGACCGCCTGGGAATACCATGTTCTGTAGGCTTTTTTGTGCTCTATGATTAGTAATTGTGCCACTTCTCAATTTCTTTTTAAATTTGCTTATGATTCCAAAATAAATGTATCCCTTTTAAAAGCGGAAATGTTGGACAACAACATGAGGGCTGGCGCTACCTATTTACATAAAATTAACATACGGGTAGTGTGTTCATGGGTAATAAATCTACCTTCACATGTAATGCAGTTCAGAGAATATTGAGTCCATAAAGAGTCTTGAAAGAAAGCCATGGTTGTGTTGGTTGTTCTCTCCAACTCCCTGCAACAGAAACAGGATGGATGGAGTAAAGTTATCCAACCAGACATAGGAGTCCTGAATGGGCCCACAAGTCTTATATATCTCGCCTGATCGAGCCTGATCGGGTGATGAGCGTGGTATCATGTTGCAAGTGGCTTTATGGCTTAGCTTACTAACTGTAAATGCATAAGAGTAATACTCTTAGCATTTCTCAATTTTAGGGCTACACCACAAGGAATGCGCCCGATCTCGGAAGCTAAGCAGTTTCGGGCCTAGTTAGTACCTGGATGGGAGACCGCCTGGGAATACCAGGTGCTGTAGGCTTTTTTGTGCTCCATGTTCAGGCAGTGAGCCATTTCTCAATTGGCTTTCAAAACTGCATGGTCTAGCCAACTAGATGCTTAAAGGTACAAATCTCAGAAGGCCCAGAGCCTACGGCCACACCACACTGAATGCGCCTGATCTCGTCTGATCTCAGAAGCTAAGCAGTGTCGGGCCTAGTTAGTACCTGGATGGGAGACCGCCTGGGAATAGCAGGTGCTGTAGGCTTTTTTGTGCTCCATGTTCAGGCAGTGAGCCATTTCTCAATTGGCTTTCAAAACTGCATGGTCTAGCCAACTAGATGCTTAAAGGTACAAATCTCAGAAGGCCCAGAGCCTACGGCCACACCACACTGAATGCGCCTGATCTCAGAAGCTAAGCAGTGTCAGGCCTAGTTAGTACCTGGATGGGAGACCGCCTGGGAATACCAGGTGCTGTAGGGTTTTTTGTGCTCCATGTTCAGGCAGTGAGCCATTACTCAATTGGCTTTCAAAACTGCATGGTCTAGCCAACTAGATGCTTAAAGGTACAAATCTCAGAAGACCCAGAGCCTACGGCCACACCACACTGAATGCGTCTGATCTCAGAAGCTAAGCAGTGTCAGGCCTAGTTAGTACCTGGATGGGAGACAGCCTGGGAATACCAGGTGCTGTAGGCTTTTTTGTGCTCCATGTTCAGGCAGTGAGCCATTTCTCAATTGGCTTTCAAAACTGCATGGTCTAGCCAACTAGATGCTTAAAGGTACAAATCTCAGAAGGCCCAAAGCCTACGGCCACACCACACTGAATGCGCCTGATCTCGTCTGATCTCAGAAGCTTAGCAGTGTCGGGCCTAGTTAGTACCTGGATGGGAGACTGCCTGGGAATACCAGGTGCTGTAGGCTTTTTTGTGCTCCATGTTCAGGCAGTGAGCCATTTCTCAATTGGCTTTCAAAACTGCATGGTCTAGCCAACTAGATGCTTAAAGGTACAAATCTCAGAACGCCCAGAGCCTACGGCCACACCACACTGAATGCGCCTGATCTCGTCTGATCTCAGAAGCTAAGCAGTGTCGGGCCTAGTTAGTACCTGGATGGGAGACCGCCTGGGAATACCAGGTTCTGTAGGCTTTTTTGTGCTCTATGATTAGTAATTGTGCCACTTCTCAATTTCTTTTTAAATTTGCTTATGATTCCAAAATAAATGTATCCCTTTTAATAGCGGAAATGTTGGACAACAACATGAGGGCTGGCGCTACCTATTTACATAAAATTAACATACGGGTACTGTGTTCATGGGTAATAAATCTACCTTCACATGTAATGCAGTTCAGAGAATATTGAGTCCATAAAGAGTCTTGAAAGAAAGCCATGGTTGTGTTGGTTGTTCTCTCCAACTCCCTGCAACAGAAACAGGATGGATGGAGTAAAGTTATCCTACCAGACATAGGAGTCCTGAATGGGCCCACAAGTCTTATATATCTCGCCTGATCGAGCCTGATCGGGTGATGAGCGTGGTATCATGTTGCAAGTGGCTTTATGGCTTAGCTTACTAACTGTAAATGCATAAGAGTAATACTCTTAGCATTTCTCAATTTTAGGGCTACACCACAATGAATGCGCCCGATCTCGGAAGCTAAGCAGTTTCGGGCCTAGTTAGTACCTGGATGGGAGACCGCCTGCGAATACCAGGTGCTGTAGGCTTTTTTGTGCTCCATGTTCAGGCAGTGAGCCATTTCTCAATTGGCTTTCAAAACTGCATGGTCTAGCCAACTAGATGCTTAAAGGTACAAATCTCAGAAGGCCCAGAGCCTACGGCCACACCACACTGAATGCGCCTGATCTCGTCTGATCTCAGAAGCTAAGCAGTGTCGGGCCTAGTTAGTACCTGGATGGGAGACCGCCTGGGAATACCAGGTGCTGTAGGCTTTTTTGTGCTCCATGTTCATGTTCAGGCAGTGAGCCATTTCTCAATTGGCTTTCAAAACTGCATGGTCTAGCCAACTAGATGCTTAAAGGTACAAATCTCAGAAGGCCCAGAGCCTACGGCCACACCACACTGAATGCGCCTGATCTCGTCTGCTCTCAGAAGCTAAGCAGTGTCGGGCCTAGTTAGTACCTGGATGGGAGACCGCCTGGGAATACCAGGTGCTGTAGGCTTTTTTGTGCTCCATGTTCAGGCAGTGAGCCATTTCTCAATTGGCTTTCAAAACTGCATGGTCTAGCCAACTAGATGCTTAAAGGTACAAATCTCAGAAGGCCCAGAGCCTACGGCCACACCACACTGAATGCGCCTGATCTCGTCTGATCTCAGAAGCTAAGCAGTGTCGGGCCTAGTTAGTACCTGGATGGGAGACCGCCTGGGAATACCAGGTGCTGTAGGCTTTTTTGTGCTCCATGTTCAGGCAGTGAGCCATTTCTCAATTGGCTTTCAAAACTGCATGGTCTAGCCAACTAGATGCTTAAAGGTACAAATCTCAGAAGGCCCAGAGCCTACGGCCACACCACACTGAATGCGTCTGATCTCAGAAGCTAAGCAGTGTCGGGCCTAGTTAGTACCTGGATGGGAGACAGCCTGGGAATACCAGGTGCTGTAGGCTATTTTGTGCTCCATGTTCAGGCAGTGAGCCATTTCTCAATTGGCTTTCAAAACTGCATGGTCTAGCCAACTAGATGCTTAAAGGTACAAATCTCAGAAGGCCCAGAGCCTACGGCCACACCACACTGAATGCGCCTGATCTCGTCTGATCTCAGAAGCTTAGCAGTGTCGGGCCTAGTTAGTACCTGGATGGGAGACCGCCTGGGAATACCAGGTGCTGTAGGCTTTTTTGTGCTCCATGTTCAGGCAGTGAGCCATTTCTCAATTGGCTTTCAAAACTGCATGGTCTAGCCAACTAGATGCTTAAAGGTGCAAATCTCAGAAGGCCCAGAGCCTACGGCCACACCGCACTGAATGTTCCTGATCTCGTATGATCTCAGAAGCTAAGCAGTGTCGGGCCTAGTTAGTACCTGGATGGGAGACCGCCTGGGAATACCATGTTCTGTAGGCTTTTTTGTGCTCTATGATTAGTAATTGTGCCACTTCTCAATTTCTTTTTAAATTTGCTTATGATTCCAAAATAAATGTATCCCTTTTAAAAGCGGAAATGTTGGACAACAACATGAGGGCTGGCGCTACCTATTTACATAAAATTAACATACGGGTAGTGTGTTCATGGGTAATAAATCTACCTTCACATGTAATGCAGTTCAGAGAATATTGAGTCCATAAAGAGTCTTGAAAGAAAGCCATGGTTGTGTTGGTTGTTCTCTCCAACTCCCTGCAACAGAAACAGGATGGATGGAGTAAAGTTATCCAACCAGACATAGGAGTCCTGAATGGGCCCACAAGTCTTATATATCTCGCCTGATCGAGCCTGATCGGGTGATGAGCGTGGTATCATGTTGCAAGTGGCTTTATGGCTTAGCTTACTAACTGTAAATGCATAAGAGTAATACTCTTAGCATTTCTCAATTTTAGGGCTACACCACAAGGAATGCGCCTGATCTCGGAAGCTAAGCAGTTTCGGGCCTAGTTAGTACCTGGATGGGAGACCGCCTGGGAATACCAGGTGCTGTAGGCTTTTTTGTGCTCCATGTTCAGGCAGTGAGCCATTTCTCAATTGGCTTTCAAAACTGCATGGTCTAGCCAACTAGATGCTTAAAGGTACAAATCTCAGAAGGCCCAGAGCCTACGGCCACACCACACTGAATGCGCCTGATCTCGTCTGATCTCAGAAGCTAAGCAGTGTCGGGCCTAGTTAGTACCTGGATGGGAGACCGCCTGGGAATACCAGGTGCTGTAGGCTTTTTTGTGCTCCATGTTCAGGCAGTGAGCCATTTCTCAATTGGCTTTCAAAACTGCATGGTCTAGCCAACTAGATGCTTAAAGGTACAAATCTCAGAAGGCCCAGAGCCTACGGCCACACGACACTGAATGCGCCTGATCTCAGAAGCTAAGCAGTGTCAGGCCTAGTTAGTACCTGGATGGGAGACCGCCTGGGAATACCAGGTGCTGTAGGGTTTTTTGTGCTCCATGTTCAGGCAGTGAGCCATTTCTCAATTGGCTTTCAAAACTGCATGGTCTAGCCAACTAGATGCTTAAAGGTACAAATCTCAGAAGGCCCAGAGCCTACAGCCACACCACACTGAATGCGCCTGATCTCAGAAGCTAAGCAGTGTCAGGCCTAGTTAGTACCTGGATGGGAGACCGCCTGGGAATACCAGGTGCTGTAGGCTTTTTTGTGCTCCATGTTCAGGCATTGAGCCATTTCTCAATTGGCTTTCAAAACTGCATGGTCTAGCCAACTAGATGCTTAAAGGTACAAATCTCAGAAGGCCCAGAGCCTACGGCCACACCACACTGAATGTGCCTGATCTCGTCTGATCTCAGAAGCTAAGCAGTGTCGGGCCTAGTTAGTACCTGGATGGGAGACCACCTGGGAATACCAGGTGCTGTAGGCTTTTTTGTGCTCCATGTTCAGGCAGTGAGCCATTTCTCAATTGGCTTTCAAAACTGCATGGTCTAGCCAACTAGATGCTTAAAGGTACAAATCTCAGAACGCCCAGAGCCTACGGCCACACCACACTGAATGCGCCTGATCTCGTCTGATCTCAGAAGCTAAGCAGTGTCGGGCCTAGTTAGTACCTGGATGGGAGACCGCCTGGGAATACCAGGTTCTGTAGGCTTTTTTGTGCTCTATGATTAGTAATTGTGCCACTTCTCAATTTCTTTTTAAATTTGCTTATGATTCCAAAATAAATGTATCCCTTTTAAAAGCGGAAATGTTGGACAACAACATGAGGGCTGGCGCTACCTATTTACATAAAATTAACATACGGGTAGTGTGTTCATGGGTAATAAATCTACCTTCACATGTAATGCAGTTCAGAGAATATTGAGTCCATAAAGAGTCTTGAAAGAAAGCCATGGTTGTGTTGGTTGTTCTCTCCAACTCCCTGCAACAGAAACAGGATGGATGGAGTAAAGTTATCCAACCAGACATAGGAGTCCTGAATGGGCCCACAAGTCTTATATATCTCGCCTGATCGAGCCTGATCGGGTGATGAGCGTGGTATCATGTTGCAAGTGGCTTTATGGCTTAGCTTACTAACTGTAAATGCATAAGAGTAATACTCTTAGCATTTCTCAATTTTAGGGCTACACCACAAGGAATGCGCCCGATCTCGGAAGCTAAGCAGTTTCGGGCCTAGTTAGTACCTGGATGGGAGACCGCCTGGGAATACCAGGTGCTGTAGGCTTTTTTGTGCTCCATGTTCAGGCAGTGAGCCATTTCTCAATTGGCTTTCAAAACTGCATGGTCTAGCCAACTAGATGCTTAAAGGTACAAATCTCAGAAGGCCCAGAGCCTACGGCCACACCACACTGAATGCGCCTGATCTCGTCTGATCTCAGAAGCTAAGCAGTGTCGGGCCTAGTTAGTACCTGGATGGGAGACCGCCTGGGAATACCAGGTGCTGTAGGCTTTTTTGTGCTCCATGTTCAGGCAGTGAGCCATTTCTCAATTGGCTTTCAAAACTGCATGGTCTAGCCAACTAGATGCTTAAAGGTACAAATCTCAGAAGGCCCAGAGCCTACGGCCACACCACACTGAATGCGCCTGATCTCAGAAGCTAAGCAGTGTCAGGCCTAGTTAGTACCTGGATGGGAGACCGCCTGGGAATACCAGGTGCTGTAGGGTTTTTTGTGCTCCATGTTCAGGCAGTGAGCCATTTCTCAATTGTCTTTCAAAACTGCATGGTCTAGCCAACTAGATGCTTAAAGGTACAAATCTCAGAAGGCCCAGAGCCTACGGCCACATCACACTGAATGCGCCTGATCTCAGAAGCTAAGCAGTGTCGGGCCTAGTTAGTACCTGGATGGGAGACCGCCTGGGAATACCAGGTGCTGTAGGCTTTTTTGTGCTCCATGTTCAGGCAGTGAGCCATTTCTCAATTGGCTTTCAAAACTGCATGGTCTAGCCAACTAGATGCTTAAAGGTACAAATCTCAGAAGGCCCAGAGCCTACGGCCACACCACACTGAATGTGCCTGATCTCGTCTGATCTCAGAAGCTAAGCAGTGTCGGGCCTAGTTAGTACCTGGATGGGAGACCACCTGGGAATACCAGGTGCTGTAGGCTTTTTTGTGCTCCATGTTCAGGCAGTGAGCCATTTCTCAATTGGCTTTCAAAACTGCATGGTCTAGCCAACTAGATGCTTAAAGGTACAAATCTCAGAACGCCCAGAGCCTACGGCCACACCACACTGAATGCGCCTGATCTCGTCTGATCTCAGAAGCTAAGCAGTGTCGGGCCTAGTTAGTACCTGGATGGGAGACCGCCTGGGAATACCAGGTTCTGTAGGCTTTTTTGTGCTCTATGATTAGTAATTGTGCCACTTCTCAATTTCTTTTTAAATTTGCTTATGATTCCAAAATAAATGTATCCCTTTTAATAGCGGAAATGTTGGACAACAACATGAGGGCTGGCGCTACCTATTTACATAAAATTAACATACGGGTAGTGTGTTCATGGGTAATAAATCTACCTTCACATGTAATGCAGTTCAGAGAATATTGAGTCCATAAAGAGTCTTGAAAGAAAGCCATGGTTGTGTTGGTTGTTCTCTCCAACTCCCTGCAACAGAAACAGGATGGATGGAGTAAAGTTATCCTACCAGACATAGGAGTCCTGAATGGGCCCACAAGTCTTATATATCTCGCCTGATCGAGCCTGATTGGGTGATGAGCGTGGTATCATGTTGCAAGTGGCTTTATGGCTTAGCTTACTAACTGTAAATGCATAAGAGTAATACTCTTAGCATTTCTCAATTTTAGGGCTACACCACAATGAATGCGCCCGATCTCGGAAGCTAAGCAGTTTCGAGCCTAGTTAGTACCTGGATGGGAGACCGCCTGGGAATACCAGGTGCTGTATGCTATTTTTTGCTCCATGTTCAGGCAGTGAGCCATTTCTCAATTGGCTTTCAAAACTGCATGGTCTAGCCAACTAGATGCTTAAAGGTACAAATCTCATAAGGCCCAGAGCCTACGGCCACACCACACTGAATGCGCCTGATCTCGTCTGATCTCAGAAGCTAAGCAGTGTTGGGCCTAGTTAGTACCTGGATGGCAGAAGCTAAGCAGTGTTGGGCCTAGTTAGTACCTGGATGGGAGACCGCCTGGGAATACCAGGTGCTGTAGGCTTTTTTGTGCTCCATGTTCAGGCAGTGAGCCATTTCTCAATTGGCTTTCAAAACTGCATGGTCTAGCCAACTAGATGCTTAAAGGTACAAATCTCAGAAGGCCCAGAGCCTACAGCCACACCACACTGAATGCGTCTGATCTCAGAAGCTAAGCAGTGTCGGGCCTAGTTAGTACCTGGATGGGAGACGGCCTGGGAATACCAGGTGCTGTAGGCTTTTTTGTGCTCCATGTTCAGGCAGTGAGCCATTTCTCAATTGGCTTTCAAAACTGCATGGTCTAGCCAACTAGATGCTTAAAGGTACAAATCTCAGAAGGCCCAGAGCCTACGGCCGCACCACACTGAATGTGCCTGATCTTGTATGATCTCAGAAGCTAAGCAGTGTCGGGCCTAGTTAGTACCTGGATGGGAGACCGCCTGGGAATACCAGGTTCTGTAGGCTTTTTTTGTGCTCTATGATTAGTAATTGTGCCACTTCTCAATTTCTTTTTAAATTTGCTTATGATTCCAAAATAAATGTATCCCTTTTAATAGCGGAAATGTTGGACAACAACATGAGGGCTGGCGCTACCTATTTACATAAAATTAACATACGGGTAGTGTGTTCATGGGTAATAAATCTACCTTCACATGTAATGCAGTTCAGAGAATATTGAGTCCATAAAGAGTCTTGAAAGAAAGCCATGGTTGTGTTGGTTGTTCTCTCCAACTCCCTGCAACAGAAACAGGATGGATGGAGTAAAGTTATCCAAACAGACATAGGAGTCCTGAATGGGCCCACAAGTCTTATATATCTCGCCTGATCGAGCCTGATCCAGCGCTGATCGGGTGATGAGCGTGGTATCATGTTGCAAGTGGCTTTATGGCTTAGCTTACTAACTGTAAATGCATAAGAGTAATACTCTTAGCATTTCTCAATTTTAGGGCTAAACCACAATGAATGCGCCCGATCTCGGAAGCTAAGCAGTTTCGGGCCTAGTTAGTACCTGGATGGGAGACCGCCTGGGAATACCAGGTGCTGTAGGCTTTTTTGTGCTCCATGTTCAGGCAGTGAGCCATTTCTCAATTGGATTTCAAAACTGCATGGTCTAGCCAACTAGATGCTTAAAGGTACAAATTTCAGAAGGCCCAGAGCCTACGACCACACCACACTGAATGCGTCTGATCTCAGAAGCTAAGCAGTGTCGGGCCTAGTTAGTACCTGGATGGGAGACGGCCTGGGAATACCAGGTGCTGTAGGCTTTCTTGTGCTCCATCTTCAGATAGTGAGCCATTTCTCAATTGGCTTTCAAAACTGCATGGTCTAGCCAACTAGATGCTTAAAGGTACAAATCTCAGAAGGCCCAGAGCCTACGGCCACACGGCACTGAATGCACCTGATCTCGTTTGATCTCAGAAGCTAAGCAGTGTCGGGCCTAGTTAGTACCTGGATGGGAGACGGCCTGGGAATACCAGGTGCTGTAGGCTTTTTTGTGCTCCATGTTCAGGCAGTGAGCCATTTCTCAATTGGCTTTCAAAACTGCATGGTCTAGCCAACTAGATGCTTAAAGGTACAAATCTCAGAAGGTCCAGAGCCTACGGCCACACCACACTGAATGCGCCTGATCTCGTCTGATCTCAGAAGCTAAGCAGTGTCGGGCCTAGTTAGTACCTGGATGGGAGACCGCCTGGGAATACCAGGTTCTGTAGGCTTTTTTGTGCTCTATGATTAGTAATTGTGCCACTTCTCAATTTCTTTTTAAATTTGCTTATGATTCCAAAATAAATGTATCCCTTTTAATAGCGGAAATGTTGGACAACAACATGAGGGCTGGCGCTACCTATTTACATAAAATTAACATACGGGTAGTGTGTTCATGGGTAATAAATCTACCTTCACATGTAATGCAGTTCAGAGAATATTGAGTCCATAAAGAGTCTTGAAAGAAAGCCATGGTTGTGTTGGTTGTTCTCTCCAACTCCCTGCAACAGAAACAGGATGGATGGAGTAAAGTTATCCTACCAGACATAGGAGTCCTGAATGGGCCCACAAGTCTTATATATCTCGCCTGATCGAGCCTGATCGGGTGATGAGCGTGGTATCATGTTGCAAGTGGCTTTATGGCTTAGCTTACTAACTGTAAATGCATAAGAGTAATACTCTTAGCATTTCTCAATTTTAGGGCTACACCACAATTAATGCGCCCGATCTCGGAAGCTAAGCAGTTTCGGGCCTAGTTAGTACCTGGATGGGAGACCCCCTGGGAATACCAGGTGCTGTAGGCTTTTTTGTGCTCCATGTTCAGGCAGTGAGCCATTTCTCAATTGGCTTTCAAAACTGCATGGTCTAGCCAACTAGATGCTTAAAGGTACAAATCTCAGAAGGCCCAGAGCCTACGGCCACACCACACTGAATGCGCCTGATCTCGTCTGATCTCAGAAGCTAAGCAGTGTCAGGCCTAGTTAGTACCTGGATGGGAGACCGCCTGGGAATACCAGGTGCTGTAGGCTTTTTTGTGCTCCATGTTCAGGCAGTGAGCCATTTCTCAATTGGCTTTCAAAACTGCATGGTCTAGCCAACTAGATGCTTAAAGGTACAAATCTCAGAAGGCCCAGAGCCTACGGCCACACCACACTGAATGTGCCTGATCTCGTCTGATCTCAGAAGCTAAGCAGTGTCGGGCCTAGTTAGTACCTGGATGGGAGACCACCTGGGAATACCAGGTGCTGTAGGCTTTTTTGTGCTCCATGTTCAGGCAGTGAGCCATTTCTCAATTGGCTTTCAAAACTGCATGGTCTAGCCAACTAGATGCTTAAAGGTACAAATCTCAGAACGCCCAGAGCCTACGGCCACACCACACTGAATGCGTCTGATCTCAGAAGCTAAGCAGTGTCTGGCCTAGTTAGTACCTGGATGGGAGACCGCCTGGGAATACCAGGTTCTGTAGGCTTTTTTGTGCTCTATGATTAGTAATTGTGCCACTTCTCAATTTCTTTTTAAATTTGCTTATGATTCCAAAATAAATGTATCCCTTTTAATAGCGGAAATGTTGGACAACAACATGAGGGCTGGCGCTACCTATTTACATAAAATTAACATACGGGTAGTGTGTTCATGGGTAATAAATCTACCTTCACATGTAATGCAGTTCAGAGAATATTGAGTCCATAAAGAGTCTTGAAAGAAAGCCATGGTTGTGTTGGTTGTTCTCTCCAACTCCCTGCAACAGAAACAGGATGGATGGAGTAAAGTTATCCTACCAGACATAGGAGTCCTGAATGGGCCCACAAGTCTTATATATCTCGCCTGATCGAGCCTGATTGGGTGATGAGCGTGGTATCATGTTGCAAGTGGCTTTATGGCTTAGCTTACTAACTGTAAATGCATAAGAGTAATACTCTTAGCATTTCTCAATTTTAGGGCTACACCACAATGAATGCGCCCGATCTCGGAAGCTAAGCAGTTTCGAGCCTAGTTAGTACCTGGATGGGAGACCGCCTGGGAATACCAGGTGCTGTATGCTATTTTTTGCTCCATGTTCAGGCAGTGAGCCATTTCTCAATTGGCTTTCAAAACTGCATGGTCTAGCCAACTAGATGCTTAAAGGTACAAATCTCATAAGGCCCAGAGCCTACGGCCACACCACACTGAATGCGCCTGATCTCGTCTGATCTCAGAAGCTAAGCAGTGTTGGGCCTAGTTAGTACCTGGATGGCAGAAGCTAAGCAGTGTTGGGCCTAGTTAGTACCTGGATGGGAGACCGCCTGGGAATACCAGGTGCTGTAGGCTTTTTTGTGCTCCATGTTCAGGCAGTGAGCCATTTCTCAATTGGCTTTCAAAACTGCATGGTCTAGCCAACTAGATGCTTAAAGGTACAAATCTCAGAAGGCCCAGAGCCTACAGCCACACCACACTGAATGCGTCTGATCTCAGAAGCTAAGCAGTGTCGGGCCTAGTTAGTACCTGGATGGGAGACGGCCTGGGAATACCAGGTGCTGTAGGCTTTTTTGTGCTCCATGTTCAGGCAGTGAGCCATTTCTCAATTGGCTTTCAAAACTGCATGGTCTAGCCAACTAGATGCTTAAAGGTACAAATCTCAGAAGGCCCAGAGCCTACGGCCGCACCACACTGAATGTGCCTGATCTTGTATGATCTCAGAAGCTAAGCAGTGTCGGGCCTAGTTAGTACCTGGATGGGAGACCGCCTGGGAATACCAGGTTCTGTAGGCTTTTTTTGTGCTCTATGATTAGTAATTGTGCCACTTCTCAATTTCTTTTTAAATTTGCTTATGATTCCAAAATAAATGTATTCCTTTTAATAGCGGAAATGTTGGACAACAACATGAGGGCTGGCGCTACCTATTTACATAAAATTAACATACGGGTAGTGTGTTCATGGGTAATAAATCTACCTTCACATGTAATGCAGTTCAGAGAATATTGAGTCCATAAAGAGTCTTGAAAGAAAGCCATGGTTGTGTTGGTTGTTCTCTCCAACTCCCTGCAACAGAAACAGGATGGATGGAGTAAAGTTATCCAAACAGACATAGGAGTCCTGAATGGGCCCACAAGTCTTATATATCTCGCCTGATCGAGCCTGATCCAGCGCTGATCGGGTGATGAGCGTGGTATCATGTTGCAAGTGGCTTTATGGCTTAGCTTACTAACTGTAAATGCATAAGAGTAATACTCTTAGCATTTCTCAATTTTAGGGCTAAACCACAATGAATGCGCCCGATCTCGGAAGCTAAGCAGTTTCGGGCCTAGTTAGTACCTGGATGGGAGACCGCCTGGGAATACCAGGTGCTGTAGGCTTTTTTGTGCTCCATGTTCAGGCAGTGAGCCATTTCTCAATTGGATTTCAAAACTGCATGGTCTAGCCAACTAGATGCTTAAAGGTACAAATTTCAGAAGGCCCAGAGCCTACGACCACACCACACTGAATGCGTCTGATCTCAGAAGCTAAGCAGTGTCGGGCCTAGTTAGTACCTGGATGGGAGACGGCCTGGGAATACCAGGTGCTGTAGGCTTTCTTGTGCTCCATGTTCAGATAGTGAGCCATTTCTCAATTGGCTTTCAAAACTGCATGGTCTAGCCAACTAGATGCTTAAAGGTACAAATCTCAGAAGGCCCAGAGCCTACGGCCACACGGCACTGAATGCACCTGATCTCGTTTGATCTCAGAAGCTAAGCAGTGTCGGGCCTAGTTAGTACCTGGATGGGAGACGGCCTGGGAATACCAGGTGCTGTAGGCTTTTTTGTGCTCCATGTTCAGGCAGTGAGCCATTTCTCAATTGGCTTTCAAAACTGCATGGTCTAGCCAACTAGATGCTTAAAGGTACAAATCTCAGAAGGTCCAGAGCCTACGGCCACACCACACTGAATGCGCCTGATCTCGTCTGATCTCAGAAGCTAAGCAGTGTCGGGCCTAGTTAGTACCTGGATGGGAGACCGCCTGGGAATACCAGGTTCTGTAGGCTTTTTTGTGCTCTATGATTAGTAATTGTGCCACTTCTCAATTTCTTTTTAAATTTGCTTATGATTCCAAAATAAATGTATCCCTTTTAATAGCGGAAATGTTGGACAACAACATGAGGGCTGGCGCTACCTATTTACATAAAATTAACATACGGGTAGTGTGTTCATGGGTAATAAATCTACCTTCACATGTAATGCAGTTCAGAGAATATTGAGTCCATAAAGAGTCTTGAAAGAAAGCCATGGTTGTGTTGGTTGTTCTCTCCAACTCCCTGCAACAGAAACAGGATGGATGGAGTAAAGTTATCCTACCAGACATAGGAGTCCTGAATGGGCCCACAAGTCTTATATATCTCGCCTGATCGAGCCTGATCGGGTGATGAGCGTGGTATCATGTTGCAAGTGGCTTTATGGCTTAGCTTACTAACTGTAAATGCATAAGAGTAATACTCTTAGCATTTCTCAATTTTAGGGCTACACCACAATTAATGCGCCCGATCTCGGAAGCTAAGCAGTTTCGGGCCTAGTTAGTACCTGGATGGGAGACCCCCTGGGAATACCAGGTGCTGTAGGCTTTTTTGTGCTCCATGTTCAGGCAGTGAGCCATTTCTCAATTGGCTTTCAAAACTGCATGGTCTAGCCAACTAGATGCTTAAAGGTACAAATCTCAGAAGGCCCAGAGCCTACGGCCACACCACACTGAATGCGCCTGATCTCGTCTGATCTCAGAAGCTAAGCAGTGTCAGGCCTAGTTAGTACCTGGATGGGAGACCGCCTGGGAATACCAGGTGCTGTAGGCTTTTTTGTGCTCCATGTTCAGGCAGTGAGCCATTTCTCAATTGGCTTTCAAAACTGCATGGTCTAGCCAACTAGATGCTTAAAGGTACAAATCTCAGAAGGCCCAGAGCCTACGGCCACACCACACTGAATGCGCCTGATCTCGTCTGATCTCAGAAGCTAAGCAGTGTCGGGCCTAGTTAGTACCTGGATGGGAGACCGCCTGGGAATACCAGCTGCTGTAGGCTTTTTTGTGCTCCATGTTCAGGCAGTGAGCCATTTCTCAATTGGCTTTCAAAACTGCATGGTCTAGCCAACTAGATGCTTAAAGGTACAAATCTCAGAAGGCCCAGAGCCTACGGCCACACCACACTGAATGCGCCTGATCTCGTCTGATCTCAGAAGCTAAGCAGTGTCGGGCCTAGTTAGTACCTGGATGGGAGACCGCCTGGGAATACCAGGTGCTGTAGGCTTTTTTGTGCTCCATGTTCAGGCAGTGAGCCATTTCTCAATTGGCTTTCAAAACTGCATGGTCTAGCCAACTAGATGCTTAAAGGTACAAATCTCAGAAGGCCCAGAGCCTACGGCCACACCACACTGAATGCACCTGATCTCGTCTGATCTCAGAAGCTAAGCAGTGTCGGGCCTAGTTAGTACCTGGATGGGAGACCGCCTGGGAATACCAGGTGCTGTAGGCTTTTTGGTGCTCCATGTTCAGGCAGTGAGCCATTTCTCAATTGGCTTTCAAAACTGCATGGTCTAGCCAACCAGATGCTTAAAGGTACAAATCTCAGAACGCCCAGAGCCTACGGCCACACCACACTGAATGCGCCTGATCTCGTCTGCTCTCAGAAGCTAAGCAGTGTCGGGCCTAGTTAGTACCTGGATGGGAGACCGCCTGGGAATACCAGGTTCTGTAGGCTTTTTTGTGCTCTATGATTAGTAATTGTGCCACTTCTCAATTTCTTTTAAAATTTAGTTATGATTCCAAAATAAATGTATCCCTTTTAATAGCGGAAATGTTGGACAACAACATGAGGGCTGGCGCTACCTCTTTACATAAAATTAACATACGGGTAGTGTGTTCATGGGTAATAAATCTACCTTCACATGTAATGCAGTTCAGAGAATATTGAGTCCATAAAGAGTCTTGAAAGAAAGCATTGGTTGTGTTGGTTGTTCTCTCCAACTCCCTGCAACAGAAACAGGATGGATGGAGTAAAGTTATCCTACCAGACATAGGAGTCCTGAATGGGCCCACAAGTCTTATATATCTCGCCTGATCGGGTGATGAGCGTGGTATCATGTTGCAATTGGCTTTATGGCTTAGCTTACTAACTGTAAATGCAAAAGAGTAATACTCTTAGCATTTCTCAATTTTAGGGCTACACCACAATGAATGCGACCGATCTCAGAAGCTAAGCAGTTTCGGGCCTAGTTAGTACCTGGATGGGAGACCGCCTGGGAATACCAGGTGCTGTATGCCTTTTTTTGCTCCATGTTCAGGCAGTGAGCCATTTCTCAATTGGCTTTCAAAACTGCATGGTCTAGCCAACTAGATGCTTAAAGGTACAAATCTCATAAGGCCCAGAGCCTACGGCCACACCACACTGAATGCGTCTGATCTCAGAAGCTAAGCAGTGTCGGGCCTAGTTAGTACCTGGATGGGAGACCGCCTGGGAATACCAGGTGCTGTAGGCTTTTTTGTGCTCCATGTTCAGGCAGTGAGCCATTTCTCAATTGGCTTTCAAAACTGCATGGTCTAGCCAACTAGATGCTTAAAGGTACAAATCTCAGAAGGCCCAGAGCCTACGGCCACACCGCACTGAATGTGCCTGATCTCGTATGATCTCAGAAGCTAAGCAGTGTCGGGCCTAGTTAGTACCTGGATGGGAGACAGCCTGGGAATACCATGTTCTGTAGGCTTCTTTGTGCTCTATGATTAGTAATTGTGCCACTTCTCAATTTCTTTTTAAATTTGCTTATGATTCCAAAATAAATGTATCCCTTTTAAAAGCGGAAATGTTGGACAACAACATGAGGGCTGGCGCTACCTATTTACATAAAATTAACATACGGGTAGTGTGTTCATGGGTAATAAATCTACCTTCACATGTAATGCAGTTCAGAGAATATTGAGTCCATAAAGAGTCTTGAAAGAAAGCCATGGTTGTGTTGGTTGTTCTCTCCAACTCCCTGCAACAGAAACAGGATGGATGGAGTAAAGTTATCCAACCAGACATAGGAGTCCTGAATGGGCCCACAAGTCTTATATATCTCGCCTGATCGAGCCTGATCGGGTGATGAGCGTGGTATCATGTTGCAAGTGGCTTTATGGCTTAGCTTACTAACTGTAAATGCATAAGAGTAATACTCTTAGCATTTCTCAATTTTAGGGCTACACCACAAGGAATGCGCCCGATCTCGGAAGCTAAGCAGTTTCGGGCCTAGTTAGTACCTGGATGGGAGACCGCCTGGGAATACCAGGTGCTGTAGGCTTTTTTGTGCTCCATGTTCAGGCAGTGAGCCATTTCTCAATTGGCTTTCAAAACTGCATGGTCTAGCCAACTAGATGCTTAAAGGTACAAATCTCAGAAGGCCCAGAGCCTACGGCCACACCACACTGAATGCGCCTGATCTCGTCTGATCTCAGAAGCTAAGCAGTGTCGGGCCTAGTTAGTACCTGGATGGGAGACCGCCTGGGAATAGCAGGTGCTGTAGGCTTTTTTGTGCTCCATGTTCAGGCAGTGAGCCATTTCTCAATTGGCTTTCAAAACTGCATGGTCTAGCCAACTAGATGCTTAAAGGTACAAATCTCAGAAGGCCCAGAGCCTACGGCCACACCACACTGAATGCGCCTGATCTCAGAAGCTAAGCAGTGTCAGGCCTAGTTAGTACCTGGATGGGAGACCGCCTGGGAATACCAGGTGCTGTAGGGTTTTTTGTGCTCCATGTTCAGGCAGTGAGCCATTACTCAATTGGCTTTCAAAACTGCATGGTCTAGCCAACTAGATGCTTAAAGGTACAAATCTCAGAAGGCCCAGAGCCTACGGCCACACCACACTGAATGCGTCTGATCTCAGAAGCTAAGCAGTGTCAGGCCTAGTTAGTACCTGGATGGGAGACAGCCTGGGAATACCAGGTGCTGTAGGCTTTTTTGTGCTCCATGTTCAGGCAGTGAGCCATTTCTCAATTGGCTTTCAAAACTGCATGGTCTAGCCAACTAGATGCTTAAAGGTACAAATCTCAGAAGGCCCAGAGCCTACGGCCACACCACACTGAATGCGCCTGATCTCGTCTGATCTCAGAAGCTTAGCAGTGTCGGGCCTAGTTAGTACCTGGATGGGAGACCGCCTGGGAATACCAGGTGCTGTAGGCTTTTTTGTGCTCCATGTTCAGGCAGTGAGCCATTTCTCAATTGGCTTTCAAAACTGCATGGTCTAGCCAACTAGATGCTTAAAGGTACAAATCTCAGAACGCCCAGAGCCTACGGCCACACCACACTGAATGCGCCTGATCTCGTCTGATCTCAGAAGCTAAGCAGTGTCGGGCCTAGTTAGTACCTGGATGGGAGACCGCCTGGGAATACCAGGTTCTGTAGGCTTTTTTGTGCTCTATGATTAGTAATTGTGCCACTTCTCAATTTCTTTTTAAATTTGCTTATGATTCCAAAATAAATGTATCCCTTTTAATAGCGGAAATGTTGGACAACAACATGAGGGCTGGCGCTACCTATTTACATAAAATTAACATACGGGTACTGTGTTCATGGGTAATAAATCTACCTTCACATGTAATGCAGTTCAGAGAATATTGAGTCCATAAAGAGTCTTGAAAGAAAGCCATGGTTGTGTTGGTTGTTCTCTCCAACTCCCTGCAACAGAAACAGGATGGATGGAGTAAAGTTATCCTACCAGACATAGGAGTCCTGAATGGGCCCACAAGTCTTATATATCTCGCCTGATCGAGCCTGATCGGGTGATGAGCGTGGTATCATGTTGCAAGTGGCTTTATGGCTTAGCTTACTAACTGTAAATGCATAAGAGTAATACTCTTAGCATTTCTCAATTTTAGGGCTACACCACAATGAATGCGCCCGATCTCGGAAGCTAAGCAGTTTCGGGCCTAGTTAGTACCTGGATGGGAGACCGCCTGCGAATACCAGGTGCTGTAGGCTTTTTTGTGCTCCATGTTCAGGCAGTGAGCCATTTCTCAATTGGCTTTCAAAACTGCATGGTCTAGCCAACTAGATGCTTAAAGGTACAAATCTCAGAAGGCCCAGAGCCTACGGCCACACCACACTGAATGCGCCTGATCTCGTCTGATCTCAGAAGCTAAGCAGTGTCGGGCCTAGTTAGTACCTGGATGGGAGACCGCCTGGGAATACCAGGTGCTGTAGGCTTTTTTGTGCTCCATGTTCAGGCAGTGAGCCATTTCTCAATTGGCTTTCAAAACTGCATGGTCTAGCCAACTAGATGCTTAAAGGTACAAATCTCAGAAGGCCCAGAGCCTACGGCCACACCACACTGAATGCGCCTGATCTCGTCTGCTCTCAGAAGCTAAGCAGTGTCGGGCCTAGTTAGTACCTGGATGGGAGACCGCCTGGGAATACCAGGTGCTGTAGGCTTTTTTGTGCTCCATGTTCAGGCAGTGAGCCATTTCTCAATTGGCTTTCAAAACTGCATGGTCTAGCCAACTAGATGCTTAAAGGTACAAATCTCAGAAGGCCCAGAGCCTACGGCCACACCACACTGAATGCGCCTGATCTCGTCTGATCTCAGAAGCTAAGCAGTGTCGGGCCTAGTTAGTACCTGGATGGGAGACCGCCTGGGAATAGCAGGTGCTGTAGGCTTTTTTGTGCTCCATGTTCAGGCAGTGAGCCATTTCTCAATTGGCTTTCAAAACTGCATGGTCTAGCCAACTAGATGCTTAAAGGTACAAATCTCAGAAGGTCCAGAGCCTACGACCACACCACACTGAATGCGTCTGATCTCAGAAGCTAAGCAGTGTTGGGCCTAGTTAGTACCTGGATGGGAGACCGCCTGGGAATACCAGGTGCTGTAGGCTTTTTTGTGCTCCATGTTCAGGCAGTGAGCCATTTCTCAATTGGCTTTCAAAACTGCATGGTCTAGCCAACTAGATGCTTAAAGGTACAAATCTCAGAAGGCCCAGAGCCTACGGCCACACCACACTGAATGCGTCTGATCTCAGAAGCTAAGCAGTGTCGGGCCTAGTTAGTACCTGGATGGGAGACAGCCTGGGAATACCAGGTGCTGTAGGCTATTTTGTGCTCCATGTTCAGGCAGTGAGCCATTTCTCAATTGGCTTTCAAAACTGCATGGTCTAGCCAACTAGATGCTTAAAGGTACAAATCTCAGAAGGCCCAGAGCCTACGGCCACACCACACTGAATGCGCCTGATCTCGTCTGATCTCAGAAGCTTAGCAGTGTCGGGCCTAGTTAGTACCTGGATGGGAGACCGCCTGGGAATACCAGGTGCTGTAGGCTTTTTTGTGCTCCATGTTCAGGCAGTGAGCCATTTCTCAATTGGCTTTCAAAACTGCATGGTCTAGCCAACTAGATGCTTAAAGGTACAAATCTCAGAAGGCCCAGAGCCTACGGCCACACCGCACTGAATGTTCCTGATCTCGTATGATCTCAGAAGCTAAGCAGTGTCGGGCCTAGTTAGTACCTGGATGGGAGACCGCCTGGGAATACCATGTTCTGTAGGCTTTTTTGTGCTCTATGATTAGTAATTGTGCCACTTCTCAATTTCTTTTTAAATTTGCTTATGATTCCAAAATAAATGTATCCCTTTTAAAAGCGGAAATGTTGGACAACAACGTGAGGGCTGGCGCTACCTATTTACATAAAATTAACATACGGGTAGTGTGTTCATGGGTAATAAATCTACCTTCACATGTAATGCAGTTCAGAGAATATTGAGTCCATAAAGAGTCTTGAAAGAAAGCCATGGTTGTGTTGGTTGTTCTCTCCAACTCCCTGCAACAGAAACAGGATGGATGGAGTAAAGTTATCCAACCAGACATAGGAGTCCTGAATGGGCCCACAAGTCTTATATATCTCGCCTGATCGAGCCTGATCGGGTGATGAGCGTGGTATCATGTTGCAAGTGGCTTTATGGCTTAGCTTACTAACTGTAAATGCATAAGAGTAATACTCTTAGCATTTCTCAATTTTAGGGCTACACCACAAGGAATGCGCCCGATCTCGTAAGCTAAGCAGTTTCGGGCCTAGTTAGTACCTGGATGGGAGACCGCCTGGGAATACCAGGTGCTGTAGGCTTTTTTGTGCTCCATGTTCAGGCAGTGAGCCATTTCTCAATTGGCTTTCAAAACTGCATGGTCTAGCCAACTAGATGCTTAAAGGTACAAATCTCAGAAGGCCCAGAGCCTACGGCCACACCACACTGAATGCTCTGATCTCAGAAGCTAAGCAGTGTCGGGCCTAGTTAGTACCTGGATGGGAGACCGCCTGGGAATACCAGGTGCTGTAGGCTTTTTTGTGCTCCATGTTCAGGCAGTGAGCCATTTCTCAATTGGCTTTCAAAACTGCATGGTCTAGCCAACTAGATGCTTAAAGGTACAAATCTCAGAAGGCCCAGAGCCTACGGCCACACGACACTGAATGCGCCTGATCTCAGAAGCTAAGCAGTGTCAGGCCTAGTTAGTACCTGGATGGGAGACCGCCTGGGAATACCAGGTGCTGTAGGGTTTTTTGTGCTCCATGTTCAGGCAGTGAGCCATTTCTCAATTGGCTTTCAAAACTGCATGGTCTAGCCAACTAGATGCTTAAAGGTACAAATCTCAGAAGGCCCAGAGCCTACAGCCACACCACACTGAATGCGCCTGATCTCAGAAGCTAAGCAGTGTCGGGCCTAGTTAGTACCTGGATGGGAGACCGCCTGGGAATACCAGGTGCTGTAGGCTTTTTTTGTGCTCCATGTTCAGGCATTGAGCCATTTCTCAATTGGCTTTCAAAACTGCATGGTCTAGCCAACTAGATGCTTAAAGGTACAAATCTCAGAAGGCCCAGAGCCTACGGCCACACCACACTGAATGTGCCTGATCTCGTCTGATCTCAGAAGCTAAGCAGTGTCGGGCCTAGTTAGTACCTGGATGGGAGACCACCTGGGAATACCAGGTGCTGTAGGCTTTTTTGTGCTCCATGTTCAGGCAGTGAGCCATTTCTCAATTGGCTTTCAAAACTGCATGGTCTAGCCAACTAGATGCTTAAAGGTACAAATCTCAGAACGCCCAGAGCCTACTGCCACACCACACTGAATGCGCCTGATCTCGTCTGATCTCAGAAGCTAAGCAGTGTCGGGCCTAGTTAGTACCTGGATGGGAGACCGCCTGGGAATACCAGGTTCTGTAGGCTTTTTTGTGCTCTATGATTAGTAATTGTGCCACTTCTCAATTTCTTTTTAAATTTGCTTATGATTCCAAAATAAATGTATCCCTTTTAATAGCGGAAATGTTGGACAACAACATGAGGGCTGGCGCTACCTATTTACATAAAATTAACATACGGGTAGTGTGTTCATGGGTAATAAATCTACCTTCACATGTAATGCAGTTCAGAGAATATTGAGTCCATAAAGAGTCTTGAAAGAAAGCCATGGTTGTGTTGGTTGTTCTCTCCAACTCCCTGCAACAGAAACAGGATGGATGGAGTAAAGTTATCCTACCAGACATAGGAGTCCTGAATGGGCCCACAAGCCTTATATATCTCGCCTGATCGAGCCTGATTGGGTGATGAGCATGGTATCATGTTGCAAGTGGCTTTATGGCTTAGCTTACTAACTGTAAATGCATAAGAGTAATACTCTTAGCATTTCTCAATTTTAGGGCTACACCACAATGAATGCGCCCGATCTCGGAAGCTAAGCAGTTTCAGGCCTAGTTAGTACCTGGATGGGAGACCGCCTGGGAATACCAGGTGCTGTATGCTATTTTTTGCTCCATGTTCAGGCAGTGAGCCATTTCTCAATTGGCTTTCAAAACTGCATGGTCTAGCCAACTAGATGCTTAAAGGTACAAATCTCATAAGGCCCAGAGCCTACGGCCACACCACACTGAATGCGCCTGATCTCGTCTGATCTCAGAAGCTAAGCAGTGTTGGGCCTAGTTAGTACCTGGATGGCAGAAGCTAAGCAGTGTTGGGCCTAGTTAGTATCTGGATGGGAGACCGCCTGGGAATACCAGGTGCTGTAAGCTTTTTTGTGCTCCATGTTCAGGCAGTGAGCCATTTCTCAATTGGCTTTCAAAACTGCATGGTCTAGCCAACTAGATGCTTAAAGGTACAAATCTCAGAAGGCCCAGAGCCTACAGCCACACCACACTGAATGCGTCTGATCTCAGAAGCTAAGCAGTGTCGGGCCTAGTTAGTACCTGGATGGGAGACAGCCTGGGAATACCAGGTGCTGTAGGCTTTTTTGTGCTCCATGTTCAGGCAGTGAGCCATTTCTCAATTGGCTTTCAAAACTGCATGGTCTAGCCAACTAGATGCTTAAAGGTACAAATCTCAGAAGGCCCAGAGCCTACGGCCACACCACACTGAATGTGCCTGATCTTGTATGATCTCAGAAGCTAAGCAGTGTCGGGCCTAGTTAGTACCTGGATGGGAGACCGCCTGGGAATACCAGGTTCTGTAGGCTTTTTTTGTGCTCTATGATTAGTAATTGTGCCACTTCTCAATTTCTTTTTAAATTTGCTTATGATTCCAAAATAAATGTATCCCTTTTAATAGCGGAAATGTTGGACAACAACATGAGGGCTGGCGCTACCTATTTACATAAAATTAACATACGGGTAGTGTGTTCATGGGTAATAAATCTACCTTCACATGTAATGCAGTTCAGAGAATATTGAGTCCATAAAGAGTCTTGAAAGAAAGCCATGGTTGTGTTGGTTGTTCTCTCCAACTCCCTGCAACAGAAACAGGATGGATGGAGTAAAGTTATCCAAACAGACATAGGAGTCCTGAATGGGCCCACAAGTCTTATATATCTCGCCTGATCGAGCCTGATCCAGCGCTGATCGGGTGATGAGCGTGGTATCATGTTGCAAGTGGCTTTATGGCTTAGCTTACTAACTGTAAATGCATAAGAGTAATACTCTTAGCATTTCTCAATTTTAGGGCTAAACCACAATGAATGCGCCCGATCTCGGAAGCTAAGCAGTTTCGGGCCTAGTTAGTACCTGGATGGGAGACCGCCTGGGAATACCAGGTGCTGTAGGCTTTTTTGTGCTCCATGTTCAGGCAGTGAGCCATTTCTCAATTGGATTTCAAAACTGCATGGTCTAGCCAACTAGATGCTTAAAGGTACAAATTTCAGAAGGCCCAGAGCCTACGGCCACACCACACTGAATGCGCCTGATCTCGTCTGATCTCAGAAGCTAAGCAGTGTCGGGCCTAGTTAGTACCTGGATGGGAGACGGCCTGGGAATACCAGGTGCTGTAGGCTTTTTTGTGCTCCATGTTCAGGCAGTGAGCCATTTCTCAATTGGCTTTCAAAACTGCATGGTCTAGCCAACTAGATGCTTAAAGGTACAAATCTCAGAAGGCCCAGAGCCTACGGCCACACCGCACTGAATGCGCCTGATCTCGTTTGATCTCAGAAGCTAAGCAGTGTCGGGCCTAGTTAGTACCTGGATGGGAGACGGCCTGGGAATACCAGGTGCTGTAGGCTTTTTTGTGCTCCATGTTCAGGCAGTGAGCCATTTCTCAATTGGCTTTCAAAACTGCATGGTCTAGCCAACTAGATGCTTAAAGGTACAAATCTCAGAAGGCCCAGAGCCTACGGCCACACTACACTGAATGCGCCTGATCTCGTCTGATCTCAGAAGCTAAGCAGTGTCGGGCCTAGTTAGTACCTGGATGGGAGACCGCCTGGGAATACCAGGTGCTGTAGGCTTTTTTGTGCTCCATGTTCAGGCAGTGAGCCATTTCTCAATTGGCTTTCAAAACTGCATGGTCTAGCCAACTAGATGCTTAAAGGTACAAATCTCAGAAGGCCCAGAGCCTACGGCCACACCACACTGAATGTGCCTGATCTTGTATGATCTCAGAAGCTAAGCAGTGTCGGGCCTAGTTAGTACCTGGATGGGAGACCGCCTGGGAATACCAGGTTCTGTAGGCTTTTTTGTGCTCTATGATTAGTAATTGTGCCACTTCTCAATTTCTTTTTAAATTTGCTTATGATTCCAAAATAAATGTATCCCTTTTAATAGCGGAAATGTTGGACAACAACATGAGGGCTGGCGCTACCTATTTACATAAAATTAACATACGGGTAGTGTGTTCATGGGTAATAAATCTACCTTCACATGTAATGCAGTTCAGAGAATATTGAGTCCATAAAGAGTCTTGAAAGAAAGCCATGGTTGTGTTGGTTGTTCTCTCCAACTCCCTGCAACAGAAACAGGATGGATGGAGTAAAGTTATCCTACCAGACATAGGAGTCCTGAATGGGCCCACAAGTCTTATATATCTCGCCTGATCGAGCCTGATCGGGTGATGAGTGTGGTATCATGTTGCAAGTGGCTTTATGGCTTAGCTTACTAACTGTAAATGCATAAGAGTAATACTCTTAGCATTTCTCAATTTTAGGGCTACACCACAATTAATGCGCCCGATCTCGGAAGCTAAGCAGTTTCGGGCCTAGTTAGTACCTGGATGGGAGACCCCCTGGGAATACCAGGTGCTGTAGGCTTTTTTGTGCTCCATGTTCAGGCAGTGAGCCATTTCTCAATTGGCTTTCAAAACTGCATGGTCTAGCCAACTAGATGCTTAAAGGTACAAATCTCAGAAGGCCCAGAGCCTACGGCCACACCACACTGAATGCACCTGATCTCGTCTGATCTCAGAAGCTAAGCAGTTTCGGGCCTAGTTAGTACCTGGATGGGAGACCGCCTGGGAATACCAGGTGCTGTAGGCTTTTTTGTGCTCCATGTTCAGGCAGTGAGCCATTTCTCAATTGGCTTTCAAAACTGCATGGTCTAGCCAACTAGATGCTTAAAGGTACAAATCTCAGAAGGCCCAGAGCCTACGGCCGCACCACACTGAATGCGCCTGATCTCGTCTGATCTCAGAAGCTAAGCAGTGTCGGGCCTAGTTAGTACCTGGATGGGAGACCGCCTGGGAATACCAGGTGCTGTAGGCTTTTTTGTGCTCCATGTTCAGGCAGTGAGCCATTTCTCAATTGGCTTTCAAAACTGCATGGTCTAGCCAACTAGATGCTTAAAGGTACAAATCTCAGAAGGCCCAGAGCCTACGACCACACCACACTGAATGCGCCTGATCTCGTCTGATCTCAGAAGCTAAGCAGTGTCGGGCCTAGTTAGTACCTGGATGGGAGACCGCCTGGGAATACCAGGTGCTGTAGGCTTTTTTGTGCTCCATGTTCAGGCAGTGAGCCATTTCTCAATTGGCTTTCAAAACTGCATGGTCTAGCCAACTAGATGCTTAAAGGTACAAATCTCAGAAGGCCCAGAGCCTACGGCCACACCACACTGAATGCGTCTGATCTCAGAAGCTAAGCAGTGTCGGGCCTAGTTAGTACCTGGATGGGAGACAGCCTGGGAATACCAGGTGCTGTAGGCTTTTTTGTGCTCCATGTTCAGGCAGTGAGCCATTTCTCAATTGGCTTTCAAAACTGCATGGTCTAGCCAACTAGATGCTTAAAGGTACAAATCTCAGAATGCCCAGAGCCTACGGCCACACCACACTGAATGAGCCTGATCTCGTCTGATCTCAGAAGCTAAGCAGTGTCGGGCCTAGTTAGTACCTGGATGGGAGACCGCCTGGGAATACCAGGTTCTGTAGGCTTTTTTGTGCTCTATGATTAGTAATTGTGCCACTTCTCAATTTCTTTTTAAATTTGCTTATGATTCCAAAATAAATGTATCCCTTTTAATAGCGGAAATGTTGGACAACAACATGAGGGCTGGCGCTACCTATTTACATAAAATTAACATACGGGTACTGTGTTCATGGGTAATAAATCTACCTTCACATGTAATGCAGTTCAGAGAATATTGAGTCCATAAAGAGTCTTGAAAGAAAGCCATGGTTGTGTTGGTTGTTCTCTCCAACTCCCTGCAACAGAAACAGGATGGATGGAGTAAAGTTATCCTACCAGACATAGGAGTCCTGAATGGGCCCACAAGTCTTATATATCTCGCCTGATCGAGCCTGATCGGGTGATGAGCGTGGTATCATGTTGCAAGTGGCTTTATGGCTTAGCTTACTAACTGTAAATGCATAAGAGTAATACTCTTAGCATTTCTCAATTTTAGGGCTACACCACAATGAATGCGCCCGATCTCGGAAGCTAAGCAGTTTCGGGCCTAGTTAGTACCTGGATGGGAGACCGCCTGCGAATACCAGGTGCTGTAGGCTTTTTTGTGCTCCATGTTCAGGCAGTGAGCCATTTCTCAATTGGCTTTCAAAACTGCATGGTCTAGCCAACTAGATGCTTAAAGGTACAAATCTCAGAAGACCCAGAGCCTACGGCCACACCACACTGAATGCGCCTGATCTCGTCTGATCTCAGAAGCTACGCAGTGTCGGGCCTAGTTAGTACCTGGATGGGAGACCGCCTGGGAATACCAGGTGCTGTAGGCTTTTTTGTGCTCCATGTTCAGGCAGTGAGCCATTTCTCAATTGGCTTTCAAAACTGCATGGTCTAGCCAACTAGATGCTTAAAGGTACAAATCTCAGAAGGCCCAGAGCCTACGGCCACACCACACTGAATGCGCCTGATCTCGTCTGCTCTCAGAAGCTAAGCAGTGTCGGGCCTAGTTAGTACCTGGATGGGAGACCGCCTGGGAATACCAGGTGCTGTAGGCTTTTTTGTGCTCCATGTTCAGGCAGTGAGCCATTTCTCAATTGGCTTTCAAAACTGCATGGTCTAGCCAACTAGATGCTTAAAGGTACAAATCTCAGAAGGCCCAGAGCCTACGGCCACACCACACTGAATGCGTCTGATCTCAGAAGCTAAGCAGTGTCGGGCCTAGTTAGTACCTGGATGGGAGACCGCCTGGGAATACCAGGTGCTGTAGGCTTTTTTGTGCTCCATGTTCAGGCAGTGAGCCATTTCTCAATTGGCTTTCAAAACTGCATGGTCTAGCCAACTAGATGCTTAAAGGTACAAATCTCAGAAGGCCCAGAGCCTACGGCCACACCACACTGAATGCGCCTGATCTCGTCTGATCTCAGAAGCTAAGCAGTGTCGGGCCTAGTTAGTACCTGGATGGGAGACCGCCTGGGAATACCAGGTTCTGTAGGCTTTTTTGTGCTCTATGATTAGTAATTGTGCCACTTCTCAATTTCTTTTAAAATTTGCTTATGATTCCAAAATAAATGTATCCCTTTTAATAGCGGAAATGTTGGACAACAACATGAGGGCTGGCGCTACCTATTTACATAAAATTAACATACGGGTAGTGTGTTCATGGGTAATAAATCTACCTTCACATGTAATGCAGTTCAGAGAATATTGAGTCCATAAAGAGTCTTGAAAGAAAGCCATGGTTGTGTTGGTTGTTCTCTCCAACTCCCTGCAACAGAAACAGGATGGATGGAGTAAAGTTATCCTACCAGACATAGGAGTCCTGAATGGGCCCACAAGTCTTATATATCTCGCCTGATCGAGCCTGATCGGGTGATGAGCGTGGTATCATGTTGCAAGTGGCTTTATGGCTTAGCTTACTAACTGTAAATGCATAAGAGTAATACTCTTAGCATTTCTCAATTTTAGGGCTACACCACAATTAATGCGCCCGATCTCGGAAGCTAAGCAGTTTCGGGCCTAGTTAGTACCTGGATGGGAGACCCCCTGGGAATACCAGGTGCTGTAGGCTTTTTTGTGCTCCATGTTCAGGCAGTGAGCCATTTCTCAATTGGCTTTCAAAACTGCATGGTCTAGCCAACTAGATGCTTAAAGGTACAAATCTCAGAAGGCCCAGAGCCTACGGCCACACCACACTCAATGCGCCTGATCTCGTCTGATCTCAGAAGCTAAGCAGTGTCAGGCCTAGTTAGTACCTGGATGGGAGACCGCCTGCGAATACCAGGTGCTGTAGGCTTTTTTGTGCTCCATGTTCAGGCAGTGAGCCATTTCTCAATTGGCTTTCAAAACTGCATGGTCTAGCCAACTAGATGCTTAAAGGTACAAATCTCAGAAGGCCCAGAGCCTACAGCCACACCACACTGAATGCGCCTGATCTCGTCTGATCTCAGAAGCTAAGCAGTGTCGGGCCTAGTTAGTACCTGGATGGGAGACCGCCTGGGAATACCAGGTGCTGTAGGCTTTTTTGTGCTCCATGTTCAGGCAGTGAGCCATTTCTCAATTGGCTTTCAAAACTGCATGGTCTAGCCAACTAGATGCTTAAAGGTACAAATCTCAGAAGGCCTAGAGCCTACGGCCACACCACACTGAATGCGCCTGATCTCGTCTGCTCTCAGAAGCTAAGCAGTGTCGGGCCTAGTTAGTACCTGGATGGGAG
This sequence comes from Ambystoma mexicanum, assembly GCF_040938575.1. Lineage (NCBI taxonomy): Eukaryota > Metazoa > Chordata > Amphibia > Caudata > Ambystomatidae > Ambystoma > Ambystoma mexicanum. Next base: position 522,189,345 of record NC_090932.1, read on the forward strand.
ACCGCCTGGGAATACCAGGTGCTGTAGGCTTTTTTGTGCTCCATGTTCAGGCAGTGAGCCATTTCTCAATTGGCTTTCAAAACTGCATGGTCTAGCCAACTAGATGCTTAAAGGTTCAAATCTCAGAAGGCCCAGAGCCTACGGCCACACCACACTGAATGCGCCTGATCTCGTCTGATCTCAGAAGCTAAGCAGTGTCGGGCCTAGTTAGTACCTGGATGGGAGACCGCCTGGGAATACCAGGTGCTGTAGGCTTTTTTGTGCTCCATGTTCAGGCAGTGAGCCATTTCTCAATTGGCTTTCAAAACTGCATGGTCTAGCCAACTAGATGCTTAAAGGTACAAATCTCAGAAGGCCCAGAGCCTACGGCCACACCACACTGAATGCGCCTGATCTCGTCTGATCTCAGAAGCTAAGCAGTGTCGGGCCTAGTTAGTACCTGGATGGGAGACCGCCTGGGAATACCAGGTGCTGTAGGCTTTTTTGTGCTCCATGTTCAGGCAGTGAGCCATTTCTCAATTGGCTTTCAAAACTGCATGGTCTAGCCAACTAGATGCTTAAAGGTACAAATCTCAGAAGGTCCAGAGCCTACGACCACACCACACTGAATGCGTCTGATCTCAGAAGCTAAGCAGTGTTGGGCCTAGTTAGTACCTGGATGGGAGACCGCCTGGGAATACCAGGTGCTGTAGGCTTTTTTGTGCTCCATGTTCAGGCAGTGAGCCATTTCTCAATTGGCTTTCAAAACTGCATGGTCTAGCCAACTAGATGCTTAAAGGTACAAATCTCAGAAGGCCCAGAGCCTACGGCCACACCACACTGAATGCGTCTGATCTCAGAAGCTAAGCAGTGTCGGGCCTAGTTAGTACCTGGATGGGAGACAGCCTGGGAATACCAGGTGCTGTAGGCTATTTTGTGCTCCATGTTCAGGCAGTGAGCCATTTCTCAATTGGCTTTCAAAACTGCATGGTCTAGCCAACTAGATGCTTAAAGGTACAAATCTCAGAAGGCCCAGAGCCTACGGCCACACCACACTGAATGCGCCTGATCTCGTCTGATCTCAGAAGCTTAGCAGTGTCGGGCCTAGTTAGTACCTGGATGGGAGACCGCCTGGGAATACCAGGTGCTGTAGGCTTTTTTGTGCTCCATGTTCAGGCAGTGAGCCATTTCTCAATTGGCTTTCAAAACTGCATGGTCTAGCCAACTAGATGCTTAAAGGTACAAATCTCAGAAGGCCCAGAGCCTACGGCCACACCGCACTGAATGTTCCTGATCTCGTATGATCTCAGAAGCTAAGCAGTGTCGGGCCTAGTTAGTACCTGGATGGGAGACCGCCTGGGAATACCATGTTCTGTAGGCTTTTTTGTGCTCTATGATTAGTAATTGTGCCACTTCACAATTTCTTTTTAAATTTGCTTATGATTCCAAAATAAATGTATCCCTTTTAAAAGCGGAAATGTTGGACAACAACGTGAGGGCTGGCGCTACCTATTTACATAAAATTAACATACGGGTAGTGTGTTCATGGGTAATAAATCTACCTTCACATGTAATGCAGTTCAGAGAATATTGAGTCCATAAAGAGTCTTGAAAGAAAGCCATGGTTGTGTTGGTTGTTCTCTCCAACTCCCTGCAACAGAAACAGGATGGATGGAGTAAAGTTATCCAACCAGACATAGGAGTCCTGAATGGGCCCACAAGTCTTATATATCTCGCCTGATCGAGCCTGATCGGGTGATGAGCGTGGTATCATGTTGCAAGTGGCTTTATGGCTTAGCTTACTAACTGTAAATGCATAAGAGTAATACTCTTAGCATTTCTCAATTTTAGGGCTACACCACAAGGAATGCGCCCGATCTCGTAAGCTAAGCAGTTTCGGGCCTAGTTAGTACCTGGATGGGAGACCGCCTGGGAATACCAGGTGCTGTAGGCTTTTTTGTGCTCCATGTTCAGGCAGTGAGCCATTTCTCAATTGGCTTTCAAAACTGCATGGTCTAGCCAACTAGATGCTTAAAGGTACAAATCTCAGAAGGCCCAGAGCCTACGGCCACACCACACTGAATGCTCTGATCTCAGAAGCTAAGCCGTGTCGGGCCTAGTTAGTACCTGGATGGGAGACCGCCTGGGAATACCAGGTGCTGTAGGCTTTTTTGTGCTCCATGTTCAGGCAGTGAGCCATTTCTCAATTGGCTTTCAAAACTGCATGGTCTAGCCAACTAGATGCTTAAAGGTACAAATCTCAGAAGGCCCAGAGCCTACGGCCACACGACACTGAATGCGCCTGATCTCAGAAGCTAAGCAGTGTCAGGCCTAGTTAGTACCTGGATGGGAGACCGCCTGGGAATACCAGGTGCTGTAGGGTTTTTTGTGCTCCATGTTCAGGCAGTGAGCCATTTCTCAATTGGCTTTCAAAACTGCATGGTCTAGCCAACTAGATGCTTAAAGGTACAAATCTCAGAAGGCCCAGAGCCTACAGCCACACCACACTGAATGCGCCTGATCTCAGAAGCTAAGCAGTGTCGGGCCTAGTTAGTACCTGGATGGGAGACCGCCTGGGAATACCAGGTGCTGTAGGCTTTTTTTGTGCTCCATGTTCAGGCATTGAGCCATTTCTCAATTGGCTTTCAAAACTGCATGGTCTAGCCAACTAGATGCTTAAAGGTACAAATCTCAGAAGGCCCAGAGCCTACGGCCACACCACACTGAATGTGCCTGATCTCGTCTGATCTCAGTGTCGGGCTTAGTTAGTACCTGGATGGGAGACCACCTGGGAATACCAGGTGCTGTAGGCTTTTTTGTGCTCCATGTTCAGGCAGTGAGCCATTTCTCAATTGGCTTTCAAAACTGCATGGTCTAGCCAACTAGATGCTTAAAGGTACAAATCTCAGAACGCCCAGAGCCTACTGCCACACCACACTGAATGCGCCTGATCTCATCTGATCTCAGAAGCTAAGCAGTGTCGGGCCTAGTTAGTACCTGGATGGGAGACCGCCTGGGAATACCAGGTTCTGTAGGCTTTTTTGTGCTCTATGATTAGTAATTGTGCCACTTCTCAATTTCTTTTTAAATTTGCTTATGATTCCAAAATAAATGTATCCCTTTTAATAGCGGAAATGTTGGACAACAACATGAGGGCTGGCGCTACCTATTTACATAAAATTAACATACGGGTAGTGTGTTCATGGGTAATAAATCTACCTTCACATGTAATGCAGTTCAGAGAATATTGAGTCCATAAAGAGTCTTGAAAGAAAGCCATGGTTGTGTTGGTTGTTCTCTCCAACTCCCTGCAACAGAAACAGGATGGATGGAGTAAAGTTATCCTACCAGACATAGGAGTCCTGAATGGGCCCACAAGCCTTATATATCTCGCCTGATCGAGCCTGATTGGGTGATGAGCATGGTATCATGTTGCAAGTGGCTTTATGGCTTAGCTTACTAACTGTAAATGCATAAGAGTAATACTCTTAGCATTTCTCAATTTTAGGGCTACACCACAATGAATGCGCCCGATCTCGGAAGCTAAGCAGTTTCAGGCCTAGTTAGTACCTGGATGGGAGACCGCCTGGGAATACCAGGTGCTGTATGCTATTTTTTGCTCCATGTTCAGGCAGTGAGCCATTTCTCAATTGGCTTTCAAAACTGCATGGTCTAGCCAACTAGATGCTTAAAGGTACAAATCTCATAAGGCCCAGAGCCTACGGCCACACCACACTGAATGCGCCTGATCTCGTCTGATCTCAGAAGCTAAGCAGTGTTGGGCCTAGTTAGTACCTGGATGGCAGAAGCTAAGCAGTGTTGGGCCTAGTTAGTATCTGGATGGGAGACCGCCTGGGAATACCAGGTGCTGTAAGCTTTTTTGTGCTCCATGTTCAGGCAGTGAGCCATTTCTCAATTGGCTTTCAAAACTGCATGGTCTAGCCAACTAGATGCTTAAAGGTACAAATCTCAGAAGGCCCAGAGCCTACAGCCACACCACACTGAATGCGTCTGATCTCAGAAGCTAAGCAGTGTCGGGCCTAGTTAGTACCTGGATGGGAGACAGCCTGGGAATACCAGGTGCTGTAGGCTTTTTTGTGCTCCATGTTCAGGCAGTGAGCCATTTCTCAATTGGCTTTCAAAACTGCATGGTCTAGCCAACTAGATGCTTAAAGGTACAAATCTCAGAAGGCCCAGAGCCTACGGCCACACCACACTGAATGTGCCTGATCTTGTATGATCTCAGAAGCTAAGCAGTGTCGGGCCTAGTTAGTACCTGGATGGGAGACCGCCTGGGAATACCAGGTTCTGTAGGCTTTTTTTGTGCTCTATGATTAGTAATTGTGCCACTTCTCAATTTCTTTTTAAATTTGCTTATGATTCCAAAATAAATGTATCCCTTTTAATAGCGGAAATGTTGGACAACAACATGAGGGCTGGCGCTACCTATTTACATAAAATTAACATACGGGTAGTGTGTTCATGGGTAATAAATCTACCTTCACATGTAATGCAGTTCAGAGAATATTGAGTCCATAAAGAGTCTTGAAAGAAAGCCATGGTTGTGTTGGTTGTTCTCTCCAACTCCCTGCAACAGAAACAGGATGGATGGAGTAAAGTTATCCAAACAGACATAGGAGTCCTGAATGGGCCCACAAGTCTTATATATCTCGCCTGATCGAGCCTGATCCAGCGCTGATCGGGTGATGAGCGTGGTATCATGTTGCAAGTGGCTTTATGGCTTAGCTTACTAACTGTAAATGCATAAGAGTAATACTCTTAGCATTTCTCAATTTTAGGGCTAAACCACAATGAATGCGCCCGATCTCGGAAGCTAAGCAGTTTCGGGCCTAGTTAGTACCTGGATGGGAGACCGCCTGGGAATACCAGGTGCTGTAGGCTTTTTTGTGCTCCATGTTCAGGCAGTGAGCCATTTCTCAATTGGATTTCAAAACTGCATGGTCTAGCCAACTAGATGCTTAAAGGTACAAATTTCAGAAGGCCCAGAGCCTACGGCCACACCACACTGAATGCGCCTGATCTCGTCTGATCTCAGAAGCTAAGCAGTGTCGGGCCTAGTTAGTACCTGGATGGGAGACGGCCTGGGAATACCAGGTGCTGTAGGCTTTTTTGTGCTCCATGTTCAGGCAGTGAGCCATTTCTCAATTGGCTTTCAAAACTGCATGGTCTAGCCAACTAGATGCTTAAAGGTACAAATCTCAGAAGGCCCAGAGCCTACGGCCACACCGCACTGAATGCGCCTGATCTCGTTTGATCTCAGAAGCTAAGCAGTGTCGGGCCTAGTTAGTACCTGGATGGGAGACGGCCTGGGAATACCAGGTGCTGTAGGCTTTTTTGTGCTCCATGTTCAGGCAGTGAGCCATTTCTCAATTGGCTTTCAAAACTGCATGGTCTAGCCAACTAGATGCTTAAAGGTACAAATCTCAGAAGGCCCAGAGCCTACGGCCACACTACACTGAATGCGCCTGATCTCGTCTGATCTCAGAAGCTAAGCAGTGTCGGGCCTAGTTAGTACCTGGATGGGAGACCGCCTGGGAATACCAGGTGCTGTAGGCTTTTTTGTGCTCCATGTTCAGGCAGTGAGCCATTTCTCAATTGGCTTTCAAAACTGCATGGTCTAGCCAACTAGATGCTTAAAGGTACAAATCTCAGAAGGCCCAGAGCCTACGGCCACACCACACTGAATGTGCCTGATCTTGTATGATCTCAGAAGCTAAGCAGTGTCGGGCCTAGTTAGTACCTGGATGGGAGACCGCCTGGGAATACCAGGTTCTGTAGGCTTTTTTGTGCTCTATGATTAGTAATTGTGCCACTTCTCAATTTCTTTTTAAATTTGCTTATGATTCCAAAATAAATGTATCCCTTTTAATAGCGGAAATGTTGGACAACAACATGAGGGCTGGCGCTACCTATTTACATAAAATTAACATACGGGTAGTGTGTTCATGGGTAATAAATCTACCTTCACATGTAATGCAGTTCAGAGAATATTGAGTCCATAAAGAGTCTTGAAAGAAAGCCATGGTTGTGTTGGTTGTTCTCTCCAACTCCCTGCAACAGAAACAGGATGGATGGAGTAAAGTTATCCTACCAGACATAGGAGTCCTGAATGGGCCCACAAGTCTTATATATCTCGCCTGATCGAGCCTGATCGGGTGATGAGTGTGGTATCATGTTGCAAGTGGCTTTATGGCTTAGCTTACTAACTGTAAATGCATAAGAGTAATACTCTTAGCATTTCTCAATTTTAGGGCTACACCACAATTAATGCGCCCGATCTCGGAAGCTAAGCAGTTTCGGGCCTAGTTAGTACCTGGATGGGAGACCCCCTGGGAATACCAGGTGCTGTAGGCTTTTTTGTGCTCCATGTTCAGGCAGTGAGCCATTTCTCAATTGGCTTTCAAAACTGCATGGTCTAGCCAACTAGATGCTTAAAGGTACAAATCTCAGAAGGCCCAGAGCCTACGGCCACACCACACTGAATGCACCTGATCTCGTCTGATCTCAGAAGCTAAGCAGTTTCGGGCCTAGTTAGTACCTGGATGGGAGACCGCCTGGGAATACCAGGTGCTGTAGGCTTTTTTGTGCTCCATGTTCAGGCAGTGAGCCATTTCTCAATTGGCTTTCAAAACTGCATGGTCTAGCCAACTAGATGCTTAAAGGTACAAATCTCAGAAGGCCCAGAGCCTACGGCCGCACCACACTGAATGCGTCTGATCTCAGAAGCTAAGCAGTGTCGGGCCTAGTTAGTACCTGGATGGGAGACCGCCTGGGAATACCAGGTGCTGTAGGCTTTTTTGTGCTCCATGTTCAGGCAGTGAGCCATTTCTCAATTGGCTTTCAAAACTGCATGGTCTAGCCAACTAGATGCTTAAAGGTACAAATCTCAGAAGGCCCAGAGCCTACGACCACACCACACTGAATGCGCCTGATCTCGTCTGATCTCAGAAGCTAAGCAGTGTCGGGCCTAGTTAGTACCTGGATGGGAGACCGCCTGGGAATACCAGGTGCTGTAGGCTTTTTTGTGCTCCATGTTCAGGCAGTGAGCCATTTCTCAATTGGCTTTCAAAACTGCATGGTCTAGCCAACTAGATGCTTAAAGGTACAAATCTCAGAAGGCCCAGAGCCTACGGCCACACCACACTGAATGCGTCTGATCTCAGAAGCTAAGCAGTGTCGGGCCTAGTTAGTACCTGGATGGGAGACAGCCTGGGAATACCAGATGCTGTAGGCTTTTTTGTGCTCCATGTTCAGGCAGTGAGCCATTTCTCAATTGGCTTTCAAAACTGCATGGTCTAGCCAACTAGATGCTTAAAGGTACAAATCTCAGAATGCCCAGAGCCTACGGCCACACCACACTGAATGAGCCTGATCTCGTCTGATCTCAGAAGCTAAGCAGTGTCGGGCCTAGTTAGTACCTGGATGGGAGACCGCCTGGGAATACCAGGTTCTGTAGGCTTTTTTGTGCTCTATGATTAGTAATTGTGCCACTTCTCAATTTCTTTTTAAATTTGCTTATGATTCCAAAATAAATGTATCCCTTTTAATAGCGGAAATGTTGGACAACAACATGAGGGCTGGCGCTACCTATTTACATAAAATTAACATACGGGTACTGTGTTCATGGGTAATAAATCTACCTTCACATGTAATGCAGTTCAGAGAATATTGAGTCCATAAAGAGTCTTGAAAGAAAGCCATGGTTGTGTTGGTTGTTCTCTCCAACTCCCTGCAACAGAAACAGGATGGATGGAGTAAAGTTATCCTACCAGACATAGGAGTCCTGAATGGGCCCACAAGTCTTATATATCTCGCCTGATCGAGCCTGATCGGGTGATGAGCGTGGTATCATGTTGCAAGTGGCTTTATGGCTTAGCTTACTAACTGTAAATGCATAAGAGTAATACTCTTAGCATTTCTCAATTTTAGGGCTACACCACAATGAATGCGCCCGATCTCGGAAGCTAAGCAGTTTCGGGCCTAGTTAGTACCTGGATGGGAGACCGCCTGCGAATACCAGGTGCTGTAGGCTTTTTTGTGCTCCATGTTCAGGCAGTGAGCCATTTCTCAATTGGCTTTCAAAACTGCATGGTCTAGCCAACTAGATGCTTAAAGGTACAAATCTCAGAAGACCCAGAGCCTACGGCCACACCACACTGAATGCGCCTGATCTCGTCTGATCTCAGAAGCTACGCAGTGTCGGGCCTAGTTAGTACCTGGATGGGAGACCGCCTGGGAATACCAGGTGCTGTAGGCTTTTTTGTGCTCCATGTTCAGGCAGTGAGCCATTTCTCAATTGGCTTTCAAAACTGCATGGTCTAGCCAACTAGATGCTTAAAGGTACAAATCTCAGAAGGCCCAGAGCCTACGGCCACACCACACTGAATGCGCCTGATCTCGTCTGCTCTCAGAAGCTAAGCAGTGTCGGGCCTAGTTAGTACCTGGATGGGAGACCGCCTGGGAATACCAGGTGCTGTAGGCTTTTTTGTGCTCCATGTTCAGGCAGTGAGCCATTTCTCAATTGGCTTTCAAAACTGCATGGTCTAGCCAACTAGATGCTTAAAGGTACAAATCTCAGAAGGCCCAGAGCCTACGGCCACACCACACTGAATGCGTCTGATCTCAGAAGCTAAGCAGTGTCGGGCCTAGTTAGTACCTGGATGGGAGACCGCCTGGGAATACCAGGTGCTGTAGGCTTTTTTGTGCTCCATGTTCAGGCAGTGAGCCATTTCTCAATTGGCTTTCAAAACTGCATGGTCTAGCCAACTAGATGCTTAAAGGTACAAATCTCAGAAGGCCCAGAGCCTACGGCCACACCACACTGAATGCGCCTGATCTCGTCTGATCTCAGAAGCTAAGCAGTGTCGGGCCTAGTTAGTACCTGGATGGGAGACCGCCTGGGAATACCAGGTTCTGTAGGCTTTTTTGTGCTCTATGATTAGTAATTGTGCCACTTCTCAATTTCTTTTAAAATTTGCTTATGATTCCAAAATAAATGTATCCCTTTTAATAGCGGAAATGTTGGACAACAACATGAGGGCTGGCGCTACCTATTTACATAAAATTAACATACGGGTAGTGTGTTCATGGGTAATAAATCTACCTTCACATGTAATGCAGTTCAGAGAATATTGAGTCCATAAAGAGTCTTGAAAGAAAGCCATGGTTGTGTTGGTTGTTCTCTCCAACTCCCTGCAACAGAAACAGGATGGATGGAGTAAAGTTATCCTACCAGACATAGGAGTCCTGAATGGGCCCACAAGTCTTATATATCTCGCCTGATCGAGCCTGATCGGGTGATGAGCGTGGTATCATGTTGCAAGTGGCTTTATGGCTTAGCTTACTAACTGTAAATGCATAAGAGTAATACTCTTAGCATTTCTCAATTTTAGGGCTACACCACAATTAATGCGCCCGATCTCGGAAGCTAAGCAGTTTCGGGCCTAGTTAGTACCTGGATGGGAGACCCCCTGGGAATACCAGGTGCTGTAGGCTTTTTTGTGCTCCATGTTCAGGCAGTGAGCCATTTCTCAATTGGCTTTCAAAACTGCATGGTCTAGCCAACTAGATGCTTAAAGGTACAAATCTCAGAAGGCCCAGAGCCTACAGCCACACCACACTGAATGCGCCTGATCTCGTCTGCTCTCAGAAGCTAAGCAGTGTCGGGCCTAGTTAGTACCTGGATGGGAGACCGCCTGGGAATACCAGGTTCTGTAGGCTTTTTTGTGCTCTATGATTAGTAATTGTGCCACTTCTCAATTTCTTTTTAAATTTGCTTATGATTCCAAAATAAATGTATCCCTTTTAATAGCGGAAATGTTGGACAACAACATGAGGGCTGGCGCTACCTATTTACATAAAATTAACATACGGGTAGTGTGTTCATGGGTAATAAATCTACCTTCACATGTAATGCAGTTCAGAGAATATTGAGTCCATAAAGAGTCTTGAAAGAAAGCCATGGTTGTGTTGGTTGTTCTTTCCAACTCCCTGCAACAGAAACAGGATGGATGGAGTAAAGTTATCCAACCAGACATAGGAGTCCTGAATGGGCCCACAAGTCTTATATATCTCGCCTGATCCAGCCTGATCCAGCGCTGATCGGGTGATGAGCGTGGTATCATGTTGCAAGTGGCTTTATGGCTTAGCTTACTAACTGTAAATGCATAAGAGTAATACTCTTAGCATTTCTCAATTTTAGGGCTACACCACAATGAATGCGCCCGATCTCGGAAGCTAAGCAGTTTCGGGCCTAGTTAGTACCTGGATGGGAGACCGCCTGGGAATACCAGGTGCTGTAGGCTTTTTTGTGCTCCATGTTCAGGCAGTGAGCCATTTCTCAATTGGCTTTCAAAACTGCATGGTCTAGCCAACTAGATGCTTAAAGGTACAAATCTCAGAAGGCCCAGAGCCTACGGCCACACCACACTGAATGCGCCTGACCTCGTCTGATCTTAGAAGCTAAGCAGTGTTGGGCTTAGTTAGTACCTGGATGGGAGACCGCCTGGGAATACCAGGTGCTGTAGGCTTTTTTGTGCTCCATGTTCAGGCAGTGAGCCATTTCTCAATTGGCTTTCAAAACTGCATGGTCTAGCCAACTAGATGCTTAAAGGAACAAATCTCAGAAGGCCCAGAGCCTACGGCCACACCACACTGAATGCGCCTGATCTCGTCTGATCTCAGAAGCTAAGCAGTGTCGGGCCTAGTTAGTACCTGGATGGGAGACCGCCTGGGAATACCAGGTGCTGTAGGCTTTTTTGTGCTCCATGTTCAGGCAGTGAGCCATTTCTCAATTGGCTTTCAAAACTGCATGGTCTAGCCAACTAGATGCTTAAAGGTACAAATCTCAGAAGGCCCAGAGCCTACGGCCACACCACACTGAATGCGTCTGATCTCAGAAGCTAAGCAGTGTCGGGCCTAGTTAGTACCTGAATGGGAGACCGCCTGGGAATGCCAGGTGCTGTAGGCTTTTTTGTGCTCCATGGTCAGGCAGTGAGCCATTTCTCAATTGTCTTTCAATACTGCATGGTCTAGCCGACTAGATGCTTAAAGGTACAAATCTCAGAAGGCCCATAGCCTACAGCGGCACCACACTGAATGCTCCTAATATCAGAAACTAAGCAGTGTCGGGCCAAGTTAGTTACCTAGATGGGAGACCGCCTGGCAATATCAGGTGCTGTAGGCTTTTTTGTCCTCCGTGTTCAGGCAGTGAGCCATTTCTCAATTGTCTTTCAATACTGCATGGTCTAGCCGACTAGATGCTTAAAGGTTCAAATCTCAGAAGGCCCAGAGCCTACAGCCGCACCACACTGAGTGCCCCTAATCTCAAAAACTAAGCAGTGTCAGGCCTAGTTCGTACCTGGATGGGAGACTGCCTGGGAATACCATGTGCTGTAGGCTTTTTTGTGCTCCATGTTCAGGCAGTGAGCCATTTCTCAATTGTCTTTCAAAACTGCATGGTCTAGCCAACGAGATGCTAAAAGGTACAAATCTCAGATGCCGCTGTGCCTACAGCCACACCACACTGAATGCGCTTGATCTCATCTGATCTCAGAAGCTAAGCAGTGTCAGGCCTAGTTAGTTCCTGGATGGGAGACCGCCTGGGAATACCAGGTGCTGTAGGCTTTTTTGTGCTCCATGTTCAGGAAGTGAGCCATTTCTCAATTGTCTTTCAATAATGCATGGTCTAGCCGACTAGGTGCTTAAAGGTACAAATCTCAGAAGACCCAGAGCCTATGGCCACATCATACTGAGTGCGCCTGATCTTGTCTGATCTCAGAAGCTAGGCAGTGTTGGGCCTAGTTAGTACCTGGATGGGAGACCGCCTGGGAATACCACATGCTGTGCGCGTTTTTGTGCTCCATGTTCAGGAAGTGAGCCATTTCTCAATTGTCTTTCAAAACTGCATGGTCTAGCCGACTAGATGCTTAAAGGTATAAATCTCAAAAGGTCCAGAGTCTACGGCAACACCACACTGAATGCGCCTGATCTTGTCTGATCTCAGAAGCTAAACAGTGTCAAGCCTAGTTAGTACCTGGATGGGAGACCGCCTGGGAATACCAGGTGCTGTACGCATTTTTGTGCTCCATGTTCAGGAAGTGAGCCATTTCTCAATTGTATTTCAAAACTGCATGGTCTAGCCAACCAAATGCTAAAAGGTACAAATCTCAAAAGGCCCAGAGTCTACGGTCACATCACGCTGAATGTGCATGATCTCGTCTGATCTCAGAAGCTAAGCATTGTTGGGCTTAGTCAGTACCTGTATGGGAGACCACCTGGGAATATCAGGTGCTGTAGGCTTTTTTGTGCTCCACGTTCAGGAAGTGAGCCATTTCTCAATTGTCTTTCAATACTGCATGGTCTAGCCAACTAGATGCTTAAAGGTACAAATCTCCGAAGGCCCAGAGCCTACGGCCACACCACACTGAGCGTGCCTGATCTCATCTGATCTCAGAAGCTAAGCAATGTTGGGCCTAGTTAGTACCTGTATGGGAGACCACCTGGAAATATCAGGTGCTGTAGGATTTTTTGTGCTCCATGTTCTGGAAGTGAACCATTTCTCAATTGTCTTTCAATACTGCATGGTCTAGCTTACTAGATGCTTAAAGGTACAAATCTCAGACAGCCTAGAGCCTACGGACACACCACACTGAATGCGCCTGATTTTGTCTGATCTCAAAAGCTAAGCAGTGTCGGGCCTCGTTAGTACCTGGATGGGACACCGCCTGGGAATACCAGGTGCTGTAGGCTTTTTTGTGCTCCATGTTCAGGAAGTGAGACATTTCTCAAATGTCTTTCAAAACTGCATGGTCTAGCCAACTAGATGCTAAAAGGTACAAATCTCAGAAGGCCCAGAGCCTACGGCCACACCACACTGAGTGTGCCTGATCTCATCTGATCTCAGAAGCTACGCAATGTTGGGCCTAGTTAGTACCTGTATGGGAGACCACCTGGAAATATCAGGTGCTGTAGGCTTTTTTGTGCTCCATGTTCAGGAAGTGAGCCATTTCTCATTTGTCTTTCAATACTGAATGGTCTAGCCGACTAGATGCTTAAAGGTACAAATCTCATACCTCGTAGAGCCTACGGACACACCACACTGAATGCGCCTGATCTTGTCTGATCTCAGAAGCTAAGCAGTGTCGGGCCTAGTTAGTACATGGATGGGAGACCACCTGGGAATACCAGGTGCTGTAGGCTTTTTTGTGCTCTATGATTAGTAATTGTGCCACTTCTCAATTGCTTTTTAAATTTGCTTATGATTCCAAAATAAATGTATCCCTTTTAATAGCAGAAATGTTGGACAACAACATGAGGGCTGGAGCTACCTATTTACATAGAATTAACATACTGGTAGAGTGTTCATGGGTAACAAATCTACCTTCACATGTAATGCAGTTCAGAGAATATTGAGTCCATAAAGAGGCTTGAAAGAAAGCCATGGTTGTGTTGGTTGTTCTCTCCAACTCCCTGCAACAGAAACAGGATGGATGGAGTAAAGTTATCCTACCAGACATAGGAGTCCTGAATGGGCCCACAAGTCTTATATATCTCGCCAGATCGAGTGATGAGCGTGGTATCATGTTGCAAGTGGCTTTGTGGCTTAGCTTACTAACTGAAAATGCATAAAAGTAATACTCTTAGCATTTCTCAATTTTAAGGCTACACCACACTGAATGCGCCCGATCTCGGAAGCTAAGTAGTTTCGGGCCTAGTTAGTACCTGGATGGGAGACCCCCTGGGAATACCAGGTGCTGTAGGCTTTTTTGTGCTCCATGTTCAGGAAGTGAGCCATTTCTCAATTGTCTTTCAATACTGCATGGTCTAGCCGACTACATGCTTAAAGGTACAAATCTCAGAAGGGCCAGAGCCTACGGCCACACCACACTGAATGCACCTGATCTCGTCTGATCTCACACGCTAAGCAGTGTCGGGCCTAGTTAGTACCTGGATGGGAGACCACCTGGGAATACCAGGTGCTGTAGGCTTTTTTGTGCTCCATGTTCAGGAAGTGAGCCATTTCTCAGTTGTCTTTCAATACTGCATGGTCTAGCCGACAAGATGCTTAAAGGTACAAATCTCAGAAGGGCCAGACCCTAGGCCACACCACACTGAATGCGTCTGATCTCAGAAGCTAAGCAGTGTCAGGCCTAGTTAGTACTTGGATGGGAGACCGCCTGGGAATACCAGGTGCTGTAGGCTTTTTTGTGCTCCATGTTCAGGCAGTGAGCCATTTCTCAATTGGCTTTCAAAACTGCATGGTCTAGCCAACTAGATGCTTAAAGGTACAAATCTCAGAAGGCCCAGCGCCTACGGCCACACCACACTGAATGCGCCTTTTCTCGTCTGATCTCAGAAGCTAAGCAGTGTCGGGCCTAGTTAGTACCTGGATGGGAGACCACCTGGAAATAGCAGGTGCTGTAGGCTTTTTTGTGCTCTATGATTAGTAATTGTGCCACTTCTCAATTTCTTTTTAAATTTGCTTATGATTCCAAAATAAATGTATCCCTTTTAATAGCGGAAATGTTGGACAACAACATGAGGGCTGGCGCTACCTATTTACATAAAATTAACATACGGTAGTGTGTTCATGGGTAATAAATCTACCTTCACATGTAATGCAGTTCAGAGAATATTGAGTCCATAAAGAGTCTTGAAAGAAAGCCATGGTTGTGTTGGTTGTTCTCTCCAACTCCCTGCAACAGAAACAGGATGGATGGAGTAAAGTTATCCTACCAGACATAGGAGTCCTGAATGGGCCCACAAGTCTTATATATCTCGCCTGATCGAGCCTGATCGAGTGATGAGCATGGTATCATGTTGCAAGTGGCTTTATGGCTTAGCTTACTAACTGTAAATGCATCAGAGTAATATTCTTAGCATTTCCCAATTTTAGGGCTACACCACACTGAAGCAGTTTTGGGCCCAGTTAGTACCTGGATGGGAGACTGCCTGGGAATACCAGGTGCTGTAGGCTTTTTTTATGCCCCATGTTCCAGAAGTGATACATTTCTCAATTGTCTTTCAAAACTGCATGGTCTAGCCGACTAGATGCTTAAAGGTACAAATCTCAGAAGGCCCAGAGCCTACGGCCACACCACACTGAGTGTGCCTGATCTCATCTGATCTCAGAAGCTACGCAATGTTGGGCCTAGTTAGTACCTGTATGGGAGACCACCTGTAAATATTAGGTGCTGTAGGCTTTTTTGTGCTCCATGTTCAGGAAGTGAGCCATTTCTCAATTGTCTTTCAATACTGCATGGTCTAGCCGACTAGATGGTTAAAGGTACAAATCTCAGACAGCCTAGAGCCTACGGACACACCACACTGAATGCGCCTGATCTTGTTTGATCTCAGAAGCTAAGCATGTCGGGCCTAGTTAGTACCTGGATGAGAGACCACCTGGGAATGCCAGGTGCTGTAGGCTTTTTTGTGCTCCATGTTCAGGCAGTGAGCCATTTCTCAATTGTCTTTCAATACTGCATGGTCTAGCCGACTAGATGCTTAAAGGTACAAATCTCAGAAGGCCCATAGCCTACAGCCGCACCACACTGAATGCGCCTAATCTCAGAAACTAAGCAGTGTCGGGCCAAGTTAGTTACCTAGATGGGAGACCGCCTGGCAATATCAGGTGCTGTAGGCTTTTTTGTGCTCTGTGTTCAGGCAGTGAGCCATTTCTCAATTGTCTTTCAATACTGCATGGTCTAGCCGACTAGATGCTTAAAGGTTCAAATCTCAGAAGGCCCAGAGCCTACAGCCGCACCACACTGAATGCCCCTAATCTCAAAAACTAAGCAGTGTCAGGCCTAGTTCGTACCTGGATGGGAGACTGCCTGGGAATACCAGGTGCTGTAGGCTTTTTTGTGCTCTATGATTAGTAATTGTGCCACTTCTCAATTGCATTTTAAATTTGCTTATGATTCCAAAATAAATGTATCCCTATTAATAGCGGAAATGTTGGACAACAACATGAGGGCTGGAGCTACCTATTTACATAGAATTAACATATGGGTAGTGTGTTCATTTGTAATAAATCTACCTTCACATATAATGCAGTTCAGAGAATATTGAGTCCATAAAGAGGCTTGAAAGAAAGCCATGGTTGTGTTGGTTGTTCTCTCCAACTCCCTGCAACAGAAACAGGATGGATGGAGTAAAGTTATCCTACCAGACATAGGAGTCCTGAATGGGCCCACAAGTGTTATATATCTCGCCTGATCGAGCGCTGATTGAGTGATGAGCGTGGTATTATGTTGCAAGTGGCTTTATGGCTTAGCTTGCTAACTGTAAATGCATAAGAGTAATACTCTTAGCATTTCTCAATTTTAGGGCTACACCACACTGAATGCACCCGATCTCGGAAGCTAAGCAGTTTCGGGCCTAGTTAGTACCTGGATGGGAGACTGCCTGGGAATACCATGTGCTGTAGGCTTTTTTGTGCTCCATGTTCAGGCAGTGAGCCATTTCTCAATTGTCTTTCAAAACTGCATGGTCTAGCCAACGAGATGCTAAAAGGTACAAATCTCAGATGCCGCTGAGCCTACAGCCACACCACACTGAATGCGCTTGATCTCATCTGATCTCAGAAGCTAAGCAGTGTCAGGCCTAGTTAGTTCCTGGATGGGAGACCGCCTGGGAATACCAGGTGCTGTAGGCTTTTTTGTGCTCCATGTTCAGGAAGTGAGCCATTTCTCAATTCTCTTTCAATAATGCATGGTCTAGCCGACTAGGTGCTTAAAGGTACAAATCTCAGAAGACCCAGAGCCTATGGCCACATCATACTGAGCGCGCCTGATCTTGTCTGATCTCAGAAGCTAGGCAGTGTTGGGCCTAGTTAGTACCTGGATGGGAGACCGCCTGGGAATACCACATGCTGTACGCATTTTTGTGCTCCATGTTCAGGAAGTGAGCCATTTCTCAATTGTCTTTCAAAACTGCATGGTCTAGCCGACTAGATGCTTAAAGGTAAAAATCTCAAAAGGTCCAGAGCCTACGGCAACACCACACTGAATGCGCCTGATCTTGTCTGATCTCAGAAGCTAAGCAGTGTCAAGCCTAGTTAGTACCTGGATGGGAGACCGCCTGGGAATACCAGGTGATGTAGGCTTTTTTGTGCTCCATGTTCAGGAAGTGAGCCATTTCTCAATTGTATTTCAAAACTGCATGATCTAGCCAACCAGATGCTAAAAGGTACAAATCTCAAAAGGCCCAGAGCCTACGGCCACACCACACTGAATGCGCCTGATCTCGTCTGATCTCAGAAGCTAAGCAGTGTCGGGCCTAGTTAGTACCTGGATGGGAGACCCCCTGGGAATAGCAGGTTCTGTAGGCTTTTTTGTGCTCTATGATTAGTAATTGTGCCACTTCTCAATTTCTTTTTAAATTTGCTTATGATTCCAAAATAAATGTATCCCTTTTAATAGCGGAAATGTTGGACAACAACATGAGGGCTGGCGCTACCTATTTACATAAAATTAACATATGGGTAGTGTGTTCATGGGTAATAAATCTACCTTCACATGTAATGCAGTTCAGAGAATATTGAGTCCATAAAGAGGCTTGAAAGAAAGCCATGGTTGTGTTGGTTGTTCTCTCCAACTCCCTGCAACAGAAACAGGATGGATGGAGTAAAGTTATCCAACCAGACATAGGAGTCCTGAATGGGCCCACAAGTCTTATATATCTCGCCTGATCGAGCCTGATCCAGCGCTGATCGGGGGATGAGCGTGGTATCATGTTGCAAGTGGCTTTATGGCTTAGCTTACTAACTGTAAATGCATAAGAGTAATACTCTTAGCATTTCTCAATTTTAGGGCTACACCACAATGAATGCGCCAGATCTCGGAAGCTAAGCAGTTTCGGGCCTAGTTAGTACCTGGATGGGAGACCGCCTAGGAATACCAGGTGCTGTAGGCTTTTTTGTGCTCCATGTTCAGGCAGTGAGCCATTTCTCAATTGGCTTTCAAAACTGCATGGTCTAGCCAACTAGATGCTTAAAGGTACAAATCTCAGAAGGCCCAGAGCCTACGGCCACACCACACTGAATGCGCCTGATCTCGTCTGATCTCAGAAGCTAAGCAGTGTCGGGCCTAGTTAGTACCTGGATGGGAGACCGCCTGGGAATACCAGGTGCTGTAGGCTTTTTTGTGCTCCATGTTCAGGCAGTGAGCCATTTCTCAATTGGCTTTCAAAACTGCATGGTCTAGCCAACTAGATGCTTAAAGGTACAAATTTCAGAAGGCCCAGAGCCTACGGCCACACCACACTGAATGCGCCTGATCTCGTCTGATCTCAGAAGCTAAGCAGTGTCGGGCCTAGTTAGTACCTGGATGGGAGACCGCCTGGGAATACCAGGTGCTGTAGGCTTTTTTGTGCTCCATGTTCAGGCAGTGAGCCATTTCTCAATTGGCTTTCAAAACTGCATGGTCTAGCCAACTAGATGCTTAAAGGTACAAATCTCAGAAGCCCCAGAGCCTACGGCCACACCACACTGAATGCGTCTGATCTCAGAAGCTAAGCAGTGTCGGGCCTAGTTAGTACCTGGATGGGAGACGGCCTGGGAATACCAGGTGCTGTAGGCTTTTTTGTGCTCCATGTTCAGGCAGTGAGCCATTTCTCAATTGGCTTTCAAAACTGCATGGTCTGGCCAACTAGATGCTTAAAGGTACAAATCTCATAAGGCCCAGAGCCTACGGCCACACCACACTGATCTCAGGAAGCTAAGCAGTGTCGGGCCTAGTTTGTACCTGGATGGGAGACCGCCTGGGAATACCAGGTGCTGTAGGCTTTTTTGTGCTCCATGTTCAGGCAGTGAGCCATTTCTCAATTGGCTTTCAAAACTGCATGGTCTAGCCAACTAGATGCTTAAAGGTACAAATCTCAGAAGGCCCAGAGCCTACGGCCACACCACACTGAATGCGTCTGATCTCAGAAGCTAAGCAGTGTCGGGCCTAGTTAGTACCTGGATGGGAGACCGCCTGGGAATACCAGGTGCTCTAGGCTTTTTTGTGCTCCATGTTCAGGCAGTGAGCCATTTCTCAATTGGCTTTCAAAACTGCATGGTCTAGCCAACTAGATGCTTAAAGGTACAAATCTCAGAAGGCCCAGAGCCTACGGCCACACCACACTGAATGCGTCTGATCTCAAAAGCTAAGCAGTGTCGGGCCTAGTTAGTATCTGGATGGGAGACTGCCTGGGAATACCAGGTGCTGTAGGCTTTTTTGTGCTCCATGTTCAGGCAGTGAGCCATTTCTCAATTGGCTTTCAAAACTGCATGGTCTAGCCAACTAGATGCTTAAAGGTACAAATCTCAGAAGGCCCAGAGCCTACGGCCACACCACACTGAATGCGCCTGATCTCGTCTGATCTCAGAAGCTAAGCAGTGTCGGGCCTAGTTAGTACCTGGATGGGAGACCGCCTGGGAATACCAGGTTCTGTAGGCTTTTTTGTGCTCTATGATTAGTAATTGTGCCACTTCTCAATTTCTTTTTAAATTTGCTTATGATTCCAAAATAAATGTATCCCTTTTAGTAGCGGAAATGTTGGACAACATGAGGGCTGGCGCTACCTATTTACATAAAATTAACATACGGGTAGTGTGTTCATGGGTAATAAATCTACCTTCACATGTAATGCAGTTCAGAGAATATTGAGTCCATAAAGAGTCTTGAAAGAAAGCCATGGTTGTGTTGGTTGTTCTCTCCAACTCCCTGCAACAGAAACAGGATGGATGGAGTAAAGTTATCCTACCAGACATAGGAGTCCTGAATGGGCCCACAAGTCTTATATATCTCGCCTGATCGAGCCTGATCGGGTGATGAGCGTGGTATCATGTTGCAAGTGGCTTTATGGCTTAGCTTACTAACTGTAAATGCATAAGAGTAATACTCTTAGCATTTCTCAATTTTAGGGCTACACCACAATGAATGCGCCCGATCTCGGAAGCTAAGCAGTTTCAGGCCTAGTTAGTACCTGGATGGGAGACCGCCTGGGAATACCAGGTGCTGTAGGCTTTTTTGTGCTCCATGTTCAGGCAGTGAGCCATTTCTCAATTGGCTTTCAAAACTGCATGGTCTAGCCAACTAGATGCTTAAAGGTACAAATCTCAGAAGGCCCAGAGCCTACGGCCACACCACACTGAATGCGCCTGATCTCGTCTGATCTCAGAAGCTAAGCAGTGTCGGGCCTAGTTAGTACCTGGATGGGAGACTGCCTGGGAATACCAGGTGCTGTAGGCTTTTTTGTGCTCCATGTTCAGGCAGTGAGCCATTTCTCAATTGGCTTTCAAAACTGCATGGTCTAGCCAACTAGATGCTTAAAGGTACAAATTTCAGAAGGCCCAGAGCCTACGGCCACACCACACTGAATGCGCCTGATCTCGTCTGATCTCAGAAGCTAAGCAGTGTCGGGCCTAGTTAGTACCTGGATGGGAGACCGCCTGGGAATACCAGGTGCTGTAGGCTTTTTTGTGCTCCATGTTCAGGCAGTGAGCCATTTCTCAATTGGCTTTCAAAACTGCATGGTCTAGCCAACTAGATGCTTAAAGGTACAAATCTCAGAAGGCCCAGAGCCTACGGCCACACCACACTGAATGCGCCTGATCTCTTCTGATCTCAGAAGCTAAGCAGTGTCAGGCCTAGTTAGTACCTGGATGGGAGACCGCCTGGGAATACCAGGTTCTGTGGGCTTTTTTGTGCTCTATGATTAGTAATTGTGCCACTTCTCAATTTCTTTTTAAATTTGCTTATGATTCCAAAATAAATGTATCCCTTTTAATAGCGGAAATGTTGGACAACAACATGAGGGCTGGCGCTACCTATTTACATAAAATTAACATACGGGTAGTGTGTTCATGGGTGATAAATCTACCTTCACATGTAATGCAGTTCAGAGAATATTGAGTCCATAAAGAGTCTTGAAAGAAAGCCATGGTTGTGTTGGTTGTTCTCTCCGACTCCCTGCAACAGAAACAGGATGGATGGAGTAAAGTTATCCTACCAGACATAGGAGTCCTGAATGGGCCCACAAGTCTTATATATCTCGCCTGATCGAGCCTGATCGGGTGATGAGCGTGGTATCATGTTGCAAGTGGCTTTATGGCTTAGCTTACTAACTGTAAATGCATAAGAGTAATACTCTTAGCATTTCTCAATTTTAGGGCTACACCACAATGAATGCGCCCGATCTCGGAAGCTAAGCAGTTTCGGGCCTAGTTAGTACCTGGATGGGAGACCGCCTGGGAATACCAGGTGCTGTAGGCTTTTTTGTGCTCCATGTTCAGGCAGTGAGCCATTTCTCAATTGGCTTTCAAAACTGCATGGTCTAGCCAACTAGATGCTTAAAGGTACAAATCTCAGAAGGCCCAGAGCCTACGGCCACACCACACTGAATGCGCCTGATCTTGTCTGATCTCAGAAGCTAAGCAGTGTTGGGCCTAGTTAGTACCTGGATGGGAGACCGCCTGGGAATACCAGGTGCTGTAGGCTTTTTTGTGCTCCATGTTCAGGCAGTGAGCCATTTCTCAATTGGCTTTCAAAACTGCATGGTCTAGCCAACTAGATGCTTAAAGGTACAAATCTCAGAAGGCCCAGAGCCTACGGCCACACCACACTGAATGCGTCTAATCTCAGAAGCTAAGCAGTGTCGGGCCTAGTTAGTACCTGGATGGGAGACCGCCTGGGAATACCAGGTGCTGTAGGCTTTTTTGTGCTCCATGTTCAGGCAGTGAGCCATTTCTCAATTGGCTTTCAAAACTGCATGGTCTAGCCAACTAGATGCTTAAAGGTACAAATCTCAGAAGGCCCAGAGCCTACGGCCACACCACACTGAATGCGCCTGATCTCGTCTGATCTCAGAAGCTAAGCAGTGTCGGGCCTAGTTAGTACCTGGATGGGAGACCGCCTGGGAATACCAGGTTCTGTAGGCTTTTTTGTGCTCTATGATTAGTAATTGTGCCACTTCTCAATTTCTTTTTAAATTTGCTTATGATTCCAAAATAAATGTATCCCTTTTAATAGCGGAAATGTTGGACAACAACATGAGGGCTGGCGCTACCTATTTACATAAAATTAACATACGGGTAGTGTGTTCATGGGTAATAAATCTACCTTCACATGTAATGCAGTTCAGAGAATATTGAGTCCATAAAGAGTCTTGAAAGAAAGCCATGGTTGTGTTGGTTGTTCTCTCCAACTCCCTGCAACAGAAACAGGATGGATGGAGTAAAGTTATCCTACCAGACATAGGAGTCCTGAATGGGCCCACAAGTCTTATATATCTCGCCTGATCGAGCCTGATCGGGTCATGAGCGTGGTATCATGTTGCAAGTGGCTTTATGGCTTAGCTTACTAACTGTAAATGCATAAGAGTAATACTCTTAGCATTTCTCAATTTTAGGGCTACACCACAATGAATGCGCCCGATCTCGGAAGCTAAGCAGTTTCGGGCCTAGTTAGTACCTGGATGGGAGACCGCCTGGGAATACCAGGTGCTGTAGGCTTTTTTGTGCTCCATGTTCAGGCAGTGAGCCATTTCTCAATTGGCTTTCAAAACTGCATGGTCTAGCCAACTAGATGCTTAAAGGTACAAATCTCAGAAGGCCCAGAGCCTACGGCCACACCACACTGAATGCGCCTGATCTCGTCTGATCTCAGAAGCTAAGCAGTTTTGGGCCTAGTTAGTACCTGGATGGGAGACCGCCTGGGAATACCAGGTGCTGTAGGCTTTTTTGTGCTCCATGTTCAGGCAGTGAGCCATTTCTCAATTGGCTTTCAAAACTGCATGGTCTAGCCAACTAGATGCTTAAAGGTACAAATCTCAGAAGGCCCAGAGCCTACGGCCACACCACACTGAATGCGCCTGATCTCGTCTGATCTCAGAAGCTAAGCAGTGTCGGGCCTAGTTAGTACCTGGATGGGAGACCGCCTGGGAATACCAGGTGCTGTAGGCTTTTTTGTGCTCCATGTTCAGGCAGTGAGCCATTTCTCAATTGGCTTTCAAAACTGCATGGTCTAGCCAACTAGATGCTTAAAGGTACAAATCTCAGAAGGCCCAGAGCCTACGGCCACACCACACTGAATGCGTCTGATCTCAGAAGCTAAGCAGTGTCGGGCCTAGTTAGTACCTGGATGGGAGACCGCCTGGGAATACCTGGTGCTGTAGGCTTTTTTGTGCTCCATGTTCAGGCAGTGAGCCATTTCTCAATTGGCTTTCAAAACTGCATGGTCTAGCCAACTAGATGCTTAAAGGTACAAATCTCAGAACGCCCAGAGCCTACGGCCACACCACACTGAATGCGTCTGATCTCAGAAGCTAAGCAGTGTCGGGCCTAGTTAGTACCTGGATGGGAGACCGCCTGGGAATACCAGGTTCTGTAGGCTTTTTTGTGCTCTATGATTAGTAATTGTGCCACTTCTCAATTTCTTTTTAAATTTAGTTATGATTCCAAAATAAATGTATCCCTTTTAATAGCGGAAATGTTGGACAACAACATGAGGGCTGGCGCTACCTATTTACATAAAATTAACATACGGGTAGTGTGTTCATGGGTAATAAATCTACCTTCACATGTAATGCAGTTCAGAGAATATTGAGTCCATAAAGAGTCTTGAAAGAAAGCCATGGTTGTGTTGGTTGTTCTCTCCAACTCCCTGCAACAGAAACAGGATGGATGGAGTAAAGTTATCCTACCAGACATAGGAGTCCTGAATGGGCCCACAAGTCTTATATATCTCGCCTGATCGAGCCTGATTGGGTGATGAGCGTGGTATCATGTTGCAAGTGGCTTTATGGCTTAGCTTACTAACTGTAAATGCATAAGAGTAATACTCTTAGCATTTCTCAATTTTAGGGCTACACCACAATGAATGCGCCCGATCTCGGAAGCTAAGCAGTTTCGGGCCTAGTTAGTACCTGGATGGGAGACCGCCTGGGAATACCAGGTGCTGAAAGCCTTTTTTTGCTCCATGTTCAGGCAGTGAGCCATTTCTCAATTGGCTTTCAAAACTGCATGGTCTAGCCAACTAGATGCTTAAAGGTACAAATCTCATAAGGCCCAGAGCCTACGGCCACACCACACTGAATGCGTCTGATCTCAGAAGCTAAGCAGTGTTGGGCCTAGTTAGTACCTGGATGGGAGACCGCCTGGGAATACCAGGTGCTGTAGGCTTTTTTGTGCTCCATGTTCAGGCAGTGAGCCATTTCTCAATTGGCTTTCAAAACTGCATGGTCTAGCCAACTAGATGCTTAAAGGTACAAATCTCAGAAGGCCCAGAGCCTACGGCCACACCACACTGAATGTGCCTGATCTCGTCTGATCTCAGAAGCTAAGCAGTGTCGGGCCTAGTTAGTACCTGGATGGGAGACCGCCTGGGAATACCAGGTTCTGTAGGCTTTTTTGTGCTCTATGATTAGTAATTGTGCCACTTCTCAATTTCTTTTTAAATTTGCTTATGATTCCAAAATAAATGTATCCCTTTTAAAAGCGGAAATGTTGGACAACAACATGAGGGCTGGCGCTACCTATTTACATAAAATTAACATACGGGTAGTGTGTTCATGGGTAATAAATCTACCTTCACATGTAATGCAGTTTAGAGAATATTGAGTCCATAAAGAGTCTTGAAAGAAAGCCATGGTTGTGTTGGTTGTTCTCTCCAACTCCCTGCAACAGAAACAGGATGGATGGAGTAAAGTTATCCAACCATACATAGGAGTCCTGAATGGGCCCACAAGTCTTATATATCTCGCCTGATCGAGCCTGATCGGGTGATGAGCGTGGTATCATGTTGCAAGTGGCTTTATGGCTTAGCTTACTAACTGTAAATGCATAAGAGTAATACTCTTAGCATTTCTCAATTTTAGGGCTACACCACAATGAATGCGCCCGATCTCGGAAGCTAAGCAGTTTCGGGCCTAGTTAGTACCTGGATGGGAGACCGCCTGGGAATACCAGGTGCTGTAGGCTTTTTTGTGCTCCATGTTCAGGCAGTGAGCCATTTCTCAATTGGCTTTCAAAACTGCATGGTCTAGCCAACTAGATGCTTAAAGGTACAAATCTCACAAGGCCCAGAGCCTATGGCCACACCACACTGAATGCGCCTGATCTCGTCTGATCTCAGAAGCTAAGCAGTGTCGGGCCTAGTTAGTACCTGGATGGGAGACCGCCTGGGAATACCAGGTGCTGTAGGCTTTTTTGTGCTCCATGTTCAGGCAGTGAGCCATTTCTCAATTGGCTTTCAAAACTGCATGGTCTAGCCAACTAGATGCTTAAAGGTACAAATCTCAGAAGGCCCAGAGCCTACGGCCACACCACACTGAATGCGCCTGATCTCGTCTGATCTCAGAAGCTAAGCAGTGTCGGGCCTAGTTAGTACCTGGATGGGAGACCGCCTGGGAATACCAGGTGCTGTAGGCTTTTCTGTGCTCCATGTTCAGGCAGTGAGCCATTTCTCAATTGGCTTTCAAAACTGCATGGTCTAGCCAACTAGATGCTTAAAGGTACAAATCTCAGAAGGCCCAGAGCCTACGGCCACACCACACTGAATGCGTCTGATCTCAGAAGCTAAGCAGTGTCAGGCCTAGTTAGTACCTGGATGGGAGACCGCCTGGGAATACCAGGTGCTGTAGGCTTTTTTGTGCTCCATGTTCAGGCAGTGAGCCATTTCTCAATTGGCTTTCAAAACTGCATGGTCTAGCCAACTAGATGCTTAAAGGTACAAATCTCAGAAGGCCCAGAGCCTACGGCCACACCACACTGAATGCGCCTGATCTCAGAAGCTAAGCAGTGTCGGGCCTAGTTAGTACCTGGATGGGAGACGGCCTGGGAATACCAGGTGCTGTAGGCTTTTTTGTGCTCCATGTTCAGGCAGTGAGCCATTTCTCAATTGGCTTTCAAAACTGCATGGTCTAGCCAACTAGATGCTTAAAGGTACAAATCTCAGAAGGCCCAGAGCCTACGGCCACACCACACTGAATGCGCCTGATCTCAGAAGCTAAGCAGTGTCGGGCCTAGTTAGTACCTGGATGGGAGACCGCCTGGGAATACCAGGTGCTGTAGGCTTTTTTGTGCTCCATGTTCAGGCAGTGAGCCATTTCTCAATTGGCTTTCAAAACTGCATGGTCTAGCCAACTAGATGCTTAAAGGTACAAATCTCAGAAGGCCCAGAGCCTACGGCCACACCACACTGAATGTGCCTGATCTCGTCTGATCTCAGAAGCTAAGCAGTGTCAGGCCTAGTTAGTACCTGGATGGGAGACCGCCTGGGAATACCAGGTGCTGTAGGCTTTTTTGTGCTCCATGTTCAGGCAGTGAGCCATTTCTCAATTGGCTTTCAAAACTGCACGGTCTAGCCAACTAGATGCTTAAAGGTACAAATCTCAGAACGCCCAGAGCCTACGGCCACACCACACTGAATGCGCCTGATCTCGTCTGATCTCAGAAGCTAAGCAGTGTCGGGCCTAGTTAGTACCTGGATGGGAGACCGCCTGGGAATACCAGGTTCTGTAGGCTTTTTTGTGCTCTATGATTAGTAATTGTGCCACTTCTCAATTTCTTTTTAAATTTGCTTATGATTCCAAAATAAATGTATCCCTTTTAATAGCGGAAATGTTGGACAACAACATGAGGGCTGGCGCTACCTATTTACATAAAATTAACATACGGGTAGTGTGTTCATGGGTAATAAATCTACCTTCACATGTAATGCAGTTCAGAGAATATTGAGTCCATAAAGAGTCTTGAAAGAAAGCCATGGTTGTGTTGGTTGTTCTCTCCAACTCCCTGCAACAGAAACAGGATGGATGGAGTAAAGTTATCCTACCAGACATAGGAGTCCTGAATGGGCCCACAAGTCTTATATATCTCGCCTGATCGAGCCTGATTGGGTGATGAGCGTGGTATCATGTTGCAAGTGGCTTTATGGCTTAGCTTACTAACTGTAAATGCATAAGAGTAATACTCTTAGCATTTCTCAATTTTAGGGCTACACCACAATGAATGCGCCCGATCTCGGAAGCTAAGCAGTTTCGGGCCTAGTTAGTACCTGGATGGGAGACCGCCTGGGAATACCAGGTGCTGTATGCTTTTTTTTGCTCCATGTTCAGGCAGTGAGCCATTTCTCAATTGGCTTTCAAAACTGCATGGTCTAGCCAACTAGATGCTTAAAGGTACAAATCTCATAAGGCCTAGAGCCTACGGCCACACCACACTGAATGCGCCTGATCTCGTCTGATCTCAGAAGCTAAGCAGTGTTGGGCCTAGTTAGTACCTGGATGGGAGACCGCCTGGGAATACCAGGTGCTGTAGGCTTTTTTGTGCTCCATGTTCAGGCAGTGAGCCATTTCTCAATTGGCTTTCAAAACTGCATGGTCTAGCCAACTAGATGCTTAAAGGTACAAATCTCAGAAGGCCCAGAGCCTACAGCCACACCACACTGAATGCGTCTGATCTCAGAAGCTAAGCAGTGTCGGGCCTAGTTAGTACCTGGATGGGAGACGGCCTGGGAATACCAGGTGCTGTAGGCTTTTTTGTGCTCCATGTTCAGGCAGTGAGCCATTTCTCAATTGGCTTTCAAAACTGCATGGTCTAGCCAACTAGTTGCTTAAAGGTACAAATCTCAGAAGGCCCAGAGCCTACGGCCACACCACACTGAATGTGCCTGATCTTGTATGATCTCAGAAGCTAAGCAGTGTCGGGCCTAGTTAGTACCTGGATGGGAGACCGCCTGGGAATACCAGGTTCTGTAGGCTTTTTTTGTGCTCTATGATTAGTAATTGTGCCACTTCTCAATTTCTTTTTAAATTTGCTTATGATTCCAAAATAAATGTATCCCTTTTAATAGCGGAAATGTTGGACAACAACATGAGGGCTGGCGCTACCTATTTACATAAAATTAACATACGGGTAGTGTGTTCATGGGTAATAAATCTACCTTCACATGTAATGCAGTTCAGAGAATATTGAGTCCATAAAGAGTCTTGAAAGAAAGCCATGGTTGTGTTGGTTGTTCTCTCCAACTCCCTGCAACAGAAACAGGATGGATGGAGTAAAGTTATCCAAACAGACATAGGAGTCCTGAATGGGCCCACAAGTCTTATATATCTCGCCTGATCGAGCCTGATCCAGCGCTGATCGGGTGATGAGCGTGGTATCATGTTGCAAGTGGCTTTATGGCTTAGCTTACTAACTGTAAATGCATAAGAGTAATACTCTTAGCATTTCTCAATTTTAGGGCTAAACCACAATGAATGCGCCCGATCTCGGAAGCTAAGCAGTTTCGGGCCTAGTTAGTACCTGGATGGGAGACCGCCTGGGAATACCAGGTGCTGTAGGCTTTTTTGTGCTCCATGTTCAGGCAGTGAGCCATTTCTCAATTGGCTTTCAAAACTGCATGGTCTAGCCAACTAGATGCTTAAACGTACACATCTCAGAAGGCCCAGAGCCTACGGCCACACCACACTGAATGCGCCTGATCTCGTCTGATCTCAGAAGCTAAGCAGTGTCGGGCCTAGTTAGTACCTGGATGGGAGACCGCCTGGGAATACCAGGTGCTGTAGGCTTTTTTGTGCTCCATGTTCAGGCAGTGAGCCATTTCTCAATTGGATTTCAAAACTGCATGGTCTAGCCAACTAGATGCTTAAAGGTACAAATTTCAGAAGGCCCAGAGCCTACGGCCACACCACACTGAATGCGCCTGATCTCGTCTGATCTCAGAAGCTAAGCAGTGTCGGGCCTAGTTAGTACCTGGATGGGAGACGGCCTGGGAATACCAGGTGCTGTAGGCTTTTTTGTGCTCCATGTTCAGGCAGTGAGCCATTTCTCAATTGGCTTTCAAAACGGCATGGTCTAGCCAACTAGATGCTTAAAGGTACAAATCTCAGAATGCCCAGAGCCTACGGCCACACCGCACTGAATGCGCCTGATCTCGTTTGATCTCAGAAGCTAAGCAGTGTCGGGCCTAGTTAGTACCTGGATGGGAGCCGGCCTGGGAATACCAGGTGCTGTAGGCTTTTTTGTGCTCCATGTTCAGGCAGTGAGCCATTTCTCAATTGGCTTTCAAAACTGCATGGTCTAGCCAACTAGATGCTTAAAGGTACAAATCTCAGAAGGCCCAGAGCCTACGGCCACACCACACTGAATGCGCCTGATCTCGTCTGATCTCAGAAGCTAAGCAGTGTCGGGCCTAGTTAGTACCTGGATGGGAGACCGCCTGGGAATACCAGGTTCTGTAGGCTTTTTTGTGCTCTATGATTAGTAATTGTGCCACTTCTCAATTTCTTTTTAAATTTGCTTATGATTCCAAAATAAATGTATCCCTTTTAATAGCGGAAATGTTGGACAACAACATGAGGGCTGGCGCTACCTATTTACATAAAATTAACATACGGGTAGTGTGTTCATGGGTAATAAATCTACCTTCACATGTAATGCAGTTCAGAGAATATTGAGTCCATAAAGAGTCTTGAAAGAAAGCCATGGTTGTGTTGGTTGTTCTCTCCAACTCCCTGCAACAGAAACAGGATGGATGGAGTAAAGTTATCCTACCAGACATAGGAGTCCTGAATGGGCCCACAAGTCTTATATATCTCGCCTGATCGAGCCTGATCGGGTGATGAGCGTGGTATCATGTTGCAAGTGGCTTTATGGCTTAGCTTACTAACTGTAAATGCATAAGAGTAATACTCTTAGCATTTCTCAATTTTAGGGCTACACCACAATTAATGCGCCCGATCTCGGAAGCTAAGCAGTTTCGGGTCTAGTTAGTACCTGGATGGGAGACCTCCTGTGAATACCAGGTGCTGTAGGCTTTTTTGTGCTCCATGTTCAGGCAGTGAGCCATTTCTCAATTGGCTTTCAAAACTGCATGGTCTAGCCAACTAGATGCTTAAAGGTACAAATCTCAGAAGGCCCAGAGCCTACGGCCACACCACACTGAATGCGCCTGATCTCGTCTGATCACAGAAGCTAAGCAGTGTCAGGCCTAGTTAGTACCTGGATGGGAGACCGCCTGGGAATACCAGGTGCTGTAGGCTTTTTTGTGCTCCATGTTCAGGCAGTGAGCCATTTCTCAATTGGCTTTCAAAACTGCATGGTCTAGCCAACTAGATGCTTAAAGGTACAAATCTCAGAAAGCCCAGAGCCTACGGCCACACCACACTGAATGCGCCTGATCTCGTCTGATCTCAGAAGCTAAGCAGTGTAGGGCCTAGTTAGTACCTGGATGGGAGACCGCCTGGGAATACCAGGTGCTGTAGGCTTTTTTGTGCTCCATGTTCAGGCAGTGAGCCATTTCTCAATTGGCTTTCAAAACTGCATGGTCTAGCCAACTAGATGCTTAAAGGTACAAATCTCAGAAGGCCCAGAGCCTACGGCCGCACCACACTGAATGCGCCTGATCTCGTCTGATCTCAGAAGCTAAGCAGTGTCGGGCCTAGTTAATACCTGGATGGGAGACCGCCTGGGAATACCAGGTGCTGTAGGCTTTTTTGTGCTCCATGTTCAGGCAGTGAGCCATTTCTCAATTGGCTTTCAAAACTGCATGGTCTAGCCAACTAGATGCTTAAAGGTACAAATCTCAGAAGGCCCAGAGCCTACGGCCACACCACACTGAATGCGTCTGATCTCAGAAGCTAAGCAGTGGTCGGGCCTAGTTAGTACCTGGATGGGAGACCGCCTGGGAATACCAGGTGCTGTAGGCTTTTTTGTGCTCCATGTTCAGGCAGTGAGCCATTTCTCAATTGGCTTTCAAAACTGCATGGTCTAGCCAACTAGATGCTTAAAGGTACAAATCTCAGAAGGCCCAGAGCCTACGGCCACACCACACTGAATGCGCCTGATCTTGTCTGATCTCAGAAGCTAAGCAGTGTCGGGCCTAGTTAGTACCTGGATGGGAGACCGCCTGGGAATACCAGGTGCTGTAGGCTTTTTTGTGCTCCATGTTCAGGCAGTGAGCCATTTCTCAATTGGCTTTCAAAACTGCATGGTCTAGCCAACTAGATGCTTAAAGGTACAAATCTCAGAAGGCCCAGAGCCTACAGCCACACCACACTGAATGCGTCTGATCTCAGAAGCTAAGCAGTGTCGGGCCTAGTTAGTACCTGGATGGGAGACGGCCTGGGAATACCAGGTGCTGTAGGCTTTTTTGTGCTCCATGTTCAGGCAGTGAGCCATTTCTCAATTGGCTTTCAAAACTGCATGGTCTAGCCAACTAGATGCTTAAAGGTACAAATCTCAGAAGGCCCAGAGCCTACGGCCACACCGCACTGAATGCGCCTGATCTCGTTTGATCTCAGAAGCTAAGCAGTGTCGGGCCTAGTTAGTACCTGGATGGGAGCCGGCCTGGGAATACCAGGTGCTGTAGGCTTTTTTGTGCTCCATGTTCAGGCAGTGAGCCATTTCTCAATTGGCTTTCAAAACTGCATGGTCTAGCCAACTAGATGCTTAAAGGTACAAATCTCAGAAGGCCCAGAGCCTACGGCCACACCACACTGAATGCGCCTGATCTCGTCTGATCTCAGAAGCTAAGCAGTGTCGGGCCTAGTTAGTACCTGGATGGGAGACGGCCTGGGAATACCAGGTTCTGTAGGCTTTTTTGTGCTCTATGATTAGTAATTGTGCCACTTCTCAATTTCTTTTTAAATTTGCTTATGATTCCAAAATAAATGTATCCCTTTTAATAGCGGAAATGTTGGACAACAACATGAGGGCTGGCGGTACCTATTTACATAAAATTAACATACGGGTAGTGTGTTCATGGGTAATAAATCTACCTTCACATGTAATGCAGTTCAGAGAATATTGAGTCCATAAAGAGTCTTGAAAGAAAGCCATGGTTGTGTTGGTTGTTCTCTCCAACTCCCTGCAACAGAAACAGGATGGATGGAGTAAAGTTATCCTACCAGACATAGGAGTCCTGAATGGGCCCACAAGTCTTATATATCTCGCCTGATCGAGCCTGATCGGGTGATGAGCGTGGTATCATGTTGCAAGTGGCTTTATGGCTTAGCTTACTAACTGTAAATGCATAAGAGTAATACTCTTAGCATTTCTCAATTTTAGGGCTACACCACAATTAATGCGCCCGATCTCGGAAGCTAAGCAGTTTCGGGTCTAGTTAGTACCTGGATGGGAGACCCCCTGGGAATACCAGGTGCTGTAGGCTTTTTTGTGCTCCATGTTCAGGCAGTGAGCCATTTCTCAATTGGCTTTCAAAACTGCATGGTCTAGCCAACTAGATGCTTAAAGGTACAAATCTCAGAAGGCCCAGAGCCTACGGCCACACCACACTGAATGCGCCTGATCTCGTCTGATCACAGAAGCTAAGCAGTGTCAGGCCTAGTTAGTACCTGGATGGGAGACCGCCTGGGAATACCAGGTGCTGTAGGCTTTTTTGTGCTCCATGTTCAGGCAGTGAGCCATTTCTCAATTGGCTTTCAAAACTGCATGGTCTAGCCAACTAGATGCTTAAAGGTACAAATCTCAGAAGGCCCAGAGCCTACGGCCACACCACACTGAATGCGTCTGATCTCAGAAGCTAAGCAGTGGTCGGGCCTAGTTAGTACCTGGATGGGAGACCGCCTGGGAATACCAGGTGCTGTAGGCTTTTTTGTGCTCCATGTTCAGGCAGTGAGCCATTTCTCAATTGGCTTTCAAAACTGCATGGTCTAGCCAACTAGATGCTTAAAGGTACAAATCTCAGAAGGCCCAGAGCCTACGGCCACACCACACTGAATGCGTCTGATCTCAGAAGCTAAGCAGTGTCGGGCCTAGTTAGTACCTGGATGGGAGACCGCCTGGGAATACCAGGTGCTGTAGGCTTTTTTGTGCTCCATGTTCAGGCAGTGAGCCATTTCTCAATTGGCTTTCAAAACTGCATGGTCTAGCCAACTAGATGCTTAAAGGTACAAATCTCAGAAGGCCCAGAGCCTACGGCCACACCACACTGAATGCGTCTGATCTCAGAAGCTAAGCAGTGTCGGGCCTAGTTAGTACCTGGATGGGAGACAGCCTGGGAATACCAGGTGCTGTAGGCTTTTTTGTGCTCCATGTTCAGGCAGTGAGCCATTTCTCAATTGGCTTTCAAAACTGCATGGTCTAGCCAACTAGATGCTTAAAGGTACAAATCTCAGAAGGCCCAGAGCCTACTCTCGTCTGATCTCAGAAGCTTAGCAGTGTTGGGCCTAGTTAGTACCTGGATGGGAGACCGCCTGGGAATACCAGGTGCTGTAGGCTTTTTTGTGCTCCATGTTCAGGCAGTGAGCCATTTCTCAATTGGCTTTCAAAACTGCATGGTCTAGCCAACTAGATGCTTAAAGGTACAAATCTCAGAACGCCCAGAGCCTACGGCCACACCACACTGAATGCGCCTGATCTCGTCTGATCTCAGAAGCTAAGCAGTGTCGGGCCTAGTTAGTACCTGGATGGGAGACCGCCTGGGAATACCAGGTTCTGTAGGCTTTTTTGTGCTCTATGATTAGTAATTGTGCCACTTCTCAATTTCTTTTTAAATTTGCTTATGATTCCAAAATAAATGTATCCCTTTTAATAGCGGAAATGTTGGACAACAACATGAGGGCTGGCGCTACCTATTTACATAAAATTAACATACGGGTAGTGTGTTCATGGGTAATAAATCTACCTTCACATGTAATGCAGTTCAGAGAATATTGAGTCCATAAAGAGTCTTGAAAGAAAGCCATGGTTGTGTTGGTTGTTCTCTCCAACTCCCTGCAACAGAAACAGGATGGATGGAGTAAAGTTATCCTACCAGACATAGGAGTCCTGAATGGGCCCACAAGTCTTATATATCTCGCCTGATCGAGCCTGATCGGGTGATGAGCGTGGTATCATGTTGCAAGTGGCTTTATGGCTTAGCTTACTAACTGTAAATGCATAAGAGTAATACTCTTAGCATTTCTCAATTTTAGGGCTACACCACAATGAATGCGCCCGATCTCGGAAGCTAAGCAGTTTCGGGCCTAGTTAGTACCTGGATAGGAGACCGCCTGCGAATACCAGGTGCTGTAGGCTTTTTTGTGCTCCATGTTCAGGCAGTGAGCCATTTCTCAATTGGCTTTCAAAACTGCATGGTCTAGCCAACTAGATGCTTAAAGGTACAAATCTCAGAAGGCCCAGAGCCTACGGCCACACAACACTGAATGCGCCTGCTCTCAGAAGCTAAGCAGTGTCGGGCCTAGTTAGTACCTGGATGGGAGACCGCCTGGGAATACCAGGTGCTGTAGGCTTTTTTGTGCTCCATGTTCAGGCAGTGAGCCATTTCTCAATTGGCTTTCAAAACTGCATGGTCTAGCCAACTAGATGCTTAAAGGTACAAATCTCAGAAGGCCCAGAGCCTACGGCCACACCACACTGAATGCGTCTGATCTCAGAAGCTAAGCAGTGTCGGGCCTAGTTAGTACCTGGATGGGAGACCGCCTGGGAATACCAGGTGCTGTAAGCTTTTTTGTGCTCCATGTTCAGGCAGTGAGCCATTTCTCAATTGGCTTTCAAAACTGCATGGTCTAGCCAACTAGATGCTTAAAGGTACAAATCTCAGAAGGCCCAGAGCCTACGGCCACACCACACTGAATCCGCCTGATCTTGTCTGATCTCAGAAGCTAAGCAGTGTCGGGCCTAGTTAGTACCTGGATGGGAGACCGCCTGGGAATACCAGGTTCTGTAGGCTTTTTTGTGCTCTATGATTAGTAATTGTGCCACTTCTCAATTTCTTTTTAAATTTGCTTATGATTCCAAAATAAATGTATCCCTTTTAATAGCGGAAATGTTGGACAACAACATGAGGGCTGGCGCTACCTATTTACATAAAATTAACATACGGGTAGTGTGTTCATGGGTAATAAATCTACCTTCACATATAATGCAGTTCAGAGAATATTGAGTCCATAAAGAGTCTTGAAAGAAAGCCATGGTTGTGTTGGTTGTTCTTTCCATCTCCCTGCAACAGAAACAGGATGGATGGAGTAAAGTTATCCAACCAGACATAGGAGTCCTGAATGGGCCCACAAGTCTTATATATCTCGCCTGATCCAGCCTGATCCAGCGCTGATCGGGTGATGAGCGTGGTATCATGTTGCAAGTGGCTTTATGGCTTAGCTTACTAACTGTAAATGCATAAGAGTAATACTCTTAGCATTTCTCAATTTTAGGGCTACACCACAATGAATGCGCCCGATCTCGGAAGCTAAGCAGTTTCGGGCCTAGTTAGTACCTGGATGGGAGACCGCAAGGGAATACCAGGTGCTGTAGGCTTTTTTGTGCTCCATGTTCAGGCAGTGGGCCATTTCTCAATTGGCTTTCAAAACTGCATGGTCTAGCCAACTAGATGCTTAAAGGTACAAATCTCAGAAGGCCCAGAGCCTACGGCCACACCACACTGAATGCGCCTGATCTCGTCTGATCTCAGAAGCTAAGCAGTGTCGGGCTTAGTTAGTACCTGGATGGGAGACCGCCTGGGAATACCAGGTGCTGTAGGCTTTTTTGTGCTCCATGTTCAGGCAGTGAGCCATTTCTCAATTGGCTTTCAAAACTGCATGGTCTAGCCAACTAGATGCTTAAAGGTACAAATCTCAGAAGGCCCAGAGCCTACGGCCACACCACACTGAATGCGTCTGATCTCAGAAGCTAAGCAGTGTCGGGCCTAGTTAGTACCTGGATGGGAGACCGCCTGGGAATACCAGGTGCTGTAGGCTTTTTTGTGCTCCATGTTCAGGCAGTGAGCCATTTCTCAATTGGCTTTCAAAACTGCATGGTCTAGCCAACTAGATGCTTAAAGGTACAAATCTCAGAAGGCCCAGAGCCTACGGCCACACCACACTGAATGCGCCTGATCTCGTCTGATCTCAGAAGCTAAGCAGTGTCGGGCCTAGTTAGTACCTGGATGGGAGACCGCCTGGGAATACCAGGTGCTGTAGGCTTTTTTGTGCTCCATGTTCAGGCAGTGAGCCATTTCTCAATTGGCTTTCAAAACTGCATGGTCTAGCCAACTAGATGCTTAAAGGTACAAATCTCAGAAGGCCCAGAGCCTACGGCCACACCACACTGAATGCGTCTGATCTCAGAAGCTAAGCAGTGTCGGGCCTAGTTAGTACCTGAATGGGAGACCGCCTGGGAATGCCAGGTGCTGTAGGCTTTTTTGTGCTCCATGGTCAGGCAGTGAGCCATTTCTCAATTGTCTTTCAATACTGCATGGTCTAGCCGACTAGATGCTTAAAGGTACAAATCTCAGAAGGCCCATAGCCTACAGCCGCACCACACTGAATGCTCCCAATCTCAGAAACTAAGCAGTGTCGGGCCAAGTTAGTTACCTAGATGGGAGACCGCCTGGCAATATCAGGTGCTGTAGGCTTTTTTGTCCTCCGTGTTCAGGCAGTGAGCCATTTCTCAATTGTCTTTCAATACTGCATGGTCTAGCCCACTAGATGCTTAAAGGTTCAAATCTCAGAAGGCCCAGAGCCTACAGCCGCACCACACTGAGTGCCCCTAATCTCAAAAACTAAGCAGTGTCAGGCCTAGTTCGTACCTGGATGGGAGACTGCCTGGGAATACCAGGTGCTGTATGCTTTTTTGTGCTCTATGATTAGTAATTGTGCCACTTCTCAATTGCATTTTAAATTTGCTTATGATTCCAAAATAAATGTATCCCTATTAATAGCGGAAATGTTGGACAACAACATGAGGGCTGGAGCTACCTATTTACATAGAATTAACATATGGGTAGTGTGTTCATTTGTAATAAATCTACCTTCACATATAATGCAGTTCAGAGAATATTGAGTCCATAAAGAGGCTTGAAAGAAAGCCATAGTTGTGTTGGTTGTTCTCTCCAACTCCCTGCAACAGAAACAGGATGGATGGAGTAAAGTTATCCTACCAGACATAGGAGTCCTGAATGGGCCCACAAGTGTTATATATCTCGCCTGATCGAGCGCTGATTGAGTGATGAGCGTGGTATCATGTTGCAAGTGGCTTTATGGCTTAGCTTGCTAACTGTAAATGCATAAGAGTAATACTCTTAGCATTTCTCAATTTTAGGGCTACACCACACTGAATGCACCCGATCTCGGAAGCTAAGCAGTTTCGGGCCTAGTTAGTACCTGGATGGGAGACTGCCTGGGAATACCATGTGCTGTAGGCTTTTTTGTGCTCCATGTTCAGGCAGTGAGCCATTTCTCAATTGTCTTTCAAAACTGCATGGTCTAGCCAACGAGATGCTAAAAGGTACAAATCTCAGATGCCGCTGTGCCTACAGCCACACCACACTGAATGCGCTTGATCTCATCTGATCTCAGAAGCTAAGCAGTGTCAGGCCTAGTTAGTTCCAGGATGGGAGACCGCCTGGGAATACCAGGTGCTGTAGGCTTTTTTGTGCTCCATGTTCAGGAAGTGAGCCATTTCTCAATTGTCTTTCAATAATGCATGGTCTAGCCGACTAGGTGCTTAAAGGTACAAATCTCAGAAGACCCAGAGCCTATGGCCACATCATACTGCGTGCGCCTGATCTTGTCTGATCTCAGAAGCTAGGCCGTGTTGGGCCTAGTTAGTACCTGGATGGGAGACTGCCTGGGAATACCACATGCTGTACGCGTTTTTGTGCTCCATGTTCAGGAAGTGAGCCATTTCTCAATTGTCTTTCAAAACTGCATGGTCTAGCCGACTAGATGCTTAAAGGTATAAATCTCAAAAGGTCCAGAGTCTACGGCAACACCACACTGAATGCGCCTGATCTTGTCTGATCTTAGAAGCTAAACAGTGTCAAGCCTAGTTAGTACCTGGATGGGAGACCGCCTGGGAATACCAGGTGCTGTACGCATTTTTGTGCTCCATGTTCAGGAAGTGAGCCATTTCTCAATTGTATTTCAAAACTGCATGGTCTAGCCAACCAAATGCTTAAAGGTACAAATCTCCGAAGGCCCAGAGCCTACGGCCACACCACACTGAGCGTGCCTGATCTCATCTGATCTCAGAAGCTAAGCAATGTTGGGCCTAGTTAGTACCTGTATGGGAG
The DNA here is from genome assembly GCF_040938575.1 of Ambystoma mexicanum. Classification (NCBI taxonomy): domain Eukaryota; kingdom Metazoa; phylum Chordata; class Amphibia; order Caudata; family Ambystomatidae; genus Ambystoma; species Ambystoma mexicanum. Next base: position 522,227,366 of record NC_090932.1, read on the forward strand.
ACCACCTGGAAATATCAGGTGCTGTAGGATTTTTTGTGCTCCATGTTCAGGAAGTGAACCATTTCTCAATTGTCTTTCAATACTGCATGGTCTAGCTTACTAGATGCTTAAAGGTACAAATCTCAGACAGCCTAGAGCCTACGGACACACCACACTGAATGCGCCTGATTTTGTCTGATCTCAAAAGCTAAGCAGTGTCGGGCCTCGTTAGTACCTGGATGGGACACCGCCTGGGAATACCAGGTGCTGTAGGCTTTTTTGTGCTCCATGTTCAGGAAGTGAGCCATTTCTCAAATGTCTTTCAAAACTGCATGGTCTAGCCAACTAGATGCTAAAAGGTACAAATCTCAGAAGGCCCAGAGCCTACGGCCACACCACACTGAGTGTGCCTGATCTCATCTGATCTCAGAAGCTACGCAATGTTGGGCCTAGTTAGTACCTGTATGGGAGACCACCTGGAAATATCAGGTGCTGTAGGCTTTTTTGTGCTCCATGTTCAGGAAGTGAGCCATTTCTCATTTGTCTTTCAATACTGAATGGTCTAGCCGACTAGATGCTTAAAGGTACAAATCTCATACATCGTAGAGCCTACGGACACACCACACTGAATGCGCCTGATCTTGTCTGATCTCAGAAGCTAAGCAGTGTCGGGCCTAGTTAGTACATGGATGGGAGACCACCTGGGAATGCCAGGTGCTGTAGCCTTTTTTTGTGCTCCATGTTCAGGCAGTGAGCCATTTCTCAATTGTCTTTCAATACTGCATGGTCTAGCCGACTAGATGCTTAAAGGTACAAATCTCAGATAGCCCATAGCCTACAGCCGCACCACACTGAATGCGCCTAATCTCAGAAACTAATCAGTGTCGGGCCAAGTTAGTATCTGGATGGGAGACCGCCTGGGAATACCAGGTGCTGTAGGCTTTTTTGTGCTCTATGATTAGTAATTGTGCCACTTCTCAATTGCTTTTTAAATTTGCTTATGATTCCAAAATAAATGTATCCCTTTTAATAGCAGAAATGTTGGACAACAACATGAGGGCTGGAGCTACCTATTTACATAGAATTAACATACTGGTAGAGTGTTCATGGGTAACAAATCTACCTTCACATGTAATGCAGTTCAGAGAATATTGAGTCCATAAAGAGGCTTGAAAGAAAGCCATGGTTGTGTTGGTTGTTCTCTCCAACTCCCTGCAACAGAAACAGGATGGATGGAGTAAAGTTATCCAACCAGACATAGGAGTCCTGAATGGGCCCACAAGTCTTATATATCTCGCCTGATCCAGCCTGATCCAGCGCTGATCGGGTGATGAGCGTGGTATCATGTTGCAAGTGGCTTTATGGCTTAGCTTACTAACTGTAAATGCATAAGAGTAATACTCTTAGCATTTCTCAATTTTAGGGCTACACCACAATGAATGCGCCCGATCTCGGAAGCTAAGCAGTTTCGGGCCTAGTTAGTACCTGGATGGGAGACCGCAAGGGAATACCAGGTGCTGTAGGCTTTTTTGTGCTCCATGTTCAGGCAGTGAGCCATTTCTCAATTGGCTTTCAAAACTGCATGGTCTAGCCAACTAGATGCTTAAAGGTACAAATCTCAGAAGGCCCAGAGCCTACGGCCACACCACACTGAATGCGCCTGATCTCGTCTGATCTCAGAAGCTAAGCAGTGTCGGGCTTAGTTAGTACCTGGATGGGAGACCGCCTGGGAATACCAGGTGCTGTAGGCTTTTTTGTGCTCCATGTTCAGGCAGTGAGCCATTTCTCAATTGGCTTTCAAAACTGCATGGTCTAGCCAACTAGATGCTTAAAGGTACAAATCTCAGAAGGCCCAGAGCCTACGGCCACACCACACTGAATGCGTCTGATCTCAGAAGCTAAGCAGTGTCGGGCCTAGTTAGTACCTGGATGGGAGACCGCCTGGGAATACCAGGTGCTGTAGGCTTTTTTGTGCTCCATGTTCAGGCAGTGAGCCATTTCTCAATTGGCTTTCAAAACTGCATGGTCTAGCCAACTAGATGCTTAAAGGTACAAATCTCAGAAGGCCCAGCTAAGCAGTGTCGGGCCTAGTTAGTACCTGGATGGGAGACTGCCTGGGAATACCAGGTGCTGTAGGCTTTTTTGTGCTCCATGTTCAGGCAGTGAGCCATTTCTCAATTGGCTTTCAAAACTGCATGGTCTAGCCAACTAGATGCTTAAAGGTACAAATCTCAGAAGGCCCAGAGCCTACGGCCACACCACACTGAATGCGTCTGATCTCAGAAGCTAAGCAGTGTCGGGCCTAGTTAGTACCTGAATGGGAGACCGCCTGGGAATGCCAGGTGCTGTAGGCTTTTTTGTGCTCCATGGTCAGGCAGTGAGCCATTTCTCAATTGTCTTTCAATACTGCATGGTCTAGCCGACTAGATGCTTAAAGGTACAAATCTCAGAAGGCCCATAGCCTACAGCCGCACCACACTGAATGCTCCCAATCTCAGAAACTAAGCAGTGTCGGGCCAAGTTAGTTACCTAGATGGGAGACCGCCTGGCAATATCAGGTGCTGTAGGCTTTTTTGTCCTCCGTGTTCAGGCAGTGAGCCATTTCTCAATTGTCTTTCAATACTGCATGGTCTAGCCCACTAGATGCTTAAAGGTTCAAATCTCAGAAGGCCCAGAGCCTACAGCCGCACCACACTGAGTGCCCCTAATCTCAAAAACTAAGCAGTGTCAGGCCTAGTTCGTACCTGGATGGGAGACTGCCTGGGAATACCAGGTGCTGTAGGCTTTTTTGTGCTCTATGATTAGTAATTGTGCCACTTCTCAATTGCATTTTAAATTTGCTTATGATTCCAAAATAAATGTATCCCTATTAATAGCGGAAATGTTGGACAACAACATGAGGGCTGGAGCTACCTATTTACATAGAATTAACATATGGGTAGTGTGTTCATTTGTAATAAATCTACCTTCACATATAATGCAGTTCAGAGAATATTGAGTCCATAAAGAGGCTTGAAAGAAAGCCATAGTTGTGTTGGTTGTTCTCTCCAACTCCCTGCAACAGAAACAGGATGGATGGAGTAAAGTTATCCTACCAGACATAGGAGTCCTGAATGGGCCCACAAGTGTTATATATCTCGCCTGATCGAGCGCTGATTGAGTGATGAGCGTGGTATCATGTTGCAAGTGGCTTTATGGCTTAGCTTGCTAACTGTAAATGCATAAGAGTAATACTCTTAGCATTTCTCAATTTTAGGGCTACACCACACTGAATGCACCCGATCTCGGAAGCTAAGCAGTTTCGGGCCTAGTTAGTACCTGGATGGGAGACTGCCTGGGAATACCATGTGCTGTAGGCTTTTTTGTGCTCCATGTTCAGGCAGTGAGCCATTTCTCAATTGTCTTTCAAAACTGCATGGTCTAGCCAACGAGATGCTAAAAGGTACAAATCTCAGATGCCGCTGTGCCTACAGCCACACCACACTGAATGCGCTTGATCTCATCTGATCTCAGAAGCTAAGCAGTGTCAGGCCTAGTTAGTTCCTGGATGGGAGACCGCCTGGGAATACCAGGTGCTGTAGGCTTTTTTGTGCTCCATGTTCAGGAAGTGAGCCATTTCTCAATTGTCTTTCAATAATGCATGGTCTAGCCGACTAGGTGCTTAAAGGTACAAATCTCAGAAGACCCAGAGCCTATGGCCACATCATACTGAGTGCGCCTGATCTTGTCTGATCTCAGAAGCTAGGCCGTGTTGGGCCTAGTTAGTACCTGGATGGGAGACCGCCTGGGAATACCACATGCTGTACGCGTTTTTGTGCTCCATGTTCAGGAAGTGAGCCATTTCTCAATTGTCTTTCAAAACTGCATGGTCTAGCCGACTAGATGCTTAAAGGTATAAATCTCAAAAGGTCCAGAGTCTACGGCAACACCACACTGAATGCGCCTGATCTTGTCTGATCTTAGAAGCTAAACAGTGTCAAGCCTAGTTAGTACCTGGATGGGAGACCGCCTGGGAATACCAGGTGCTGTACGCATTTTTGTGCTCCATGTTCAGGAAGTGAGCCATTTCTCAATTGTATTTCAAAACTGCATGGTCTAGCCAACCAAATGCTTAAAGGTACAAATCTCCGAAGGCCCAGAGCCTACGGCCACACCACACTGAGCGTGCCTGATCTCATCTGATCTCAGAAGCTAAGCAATGTTGGGCCTAGTTAGTACCTGTATGGGAGACCACCTGGAAATATCAGGTGCTGTAGGATTTTTTGTGCTCCATGTTCAGGAAGTGAACCATTTCTCAATTGTCTTTCAATACTGCATGGTCTAGCTTACTAGATGCTTAAAGGTACAAATCTCAGACAGCCTAGAGCCTACGGACACACCACACTGAATGCGCCTGATTTTGTCTGATCTCAAAAGCTAAGCAGTGTCGGGCCTCGTTAGTACCTGGATGGGACACCGCCTGGGAATACCAGGTGCTGTAGGCTTTTTTGTGCTCCATGTTCAGGAAGTGAGCCATTTCTCAAATGTCTTTCAAAACTGCATGGTCTAGCCAACTAGATGCTAAAAGGTACAAATCTCAGAAGGCCCAGAGCCTACGGCCACACCACACTGAGTGTGCCTGATCTCATCTGATCTCAGAAGCTACGCAATGTTGGGCCTAGTTAGTACCTGTATGGGAGACCACCTGGAAATATCAGGTGCTGTAGGCTTTTTTGTGCTCCATGTTCAGGAAGTGAGCCATTTCTCATTTGTCTTTCAATACTGAATGGTCTAGCCGACTAGATGCTTAAAGGTACAAATCTCATACATCATAGAGCCTACGGACACACCACACTGAATGCGCCTGATCTTGTCTGATCTCAGAAGCTAAGCAGTGTCGGGCCTAGTTAGTACATGGATGGGAGACCACCTGGGAATGCCAGGTGCTGTAGCCTTTTTTTGTGCTCCATGTTCAGGCAGTGAGCCATTTCTCAATTGTCTTTCAATACTGCATGGTCTAGCCGACTAGATGCTTAAAGGTACAAATCTCAGATAGCCCATAGCCTACAGCCGCACCACACTGAATGCGCCTAATCTCAGAAACTAATCAGTGTCGGGCCAAGTTAGTATCTGGATGGGAGACCGCCTGGGAATACCAGGTGCTGTAGGCTTTTTTGTGCTCTATGATTAGTAATTGTGCCACTTCTCAATTGCTTTTTAAATTTGCTTATGATTCCAAAATAAATGTATCCCTTTTAATAGCAGAAATGTTGGACAACAACATGAGGGCTGGAGCTACCTATTTACATAGAATTAACATACTGGTAGAGTGTTCATGGGTAACAAATCTACCTTCACATGTAATGCAGTTCAGAGAATATTGAGTCCATAAAGAGGCTTGAAAGAAAGCCATGGTTGTGTTGGTTGTTCTCTCCAACTCCCTGCAACAGAAACAGGATGGATGGAGTAAAGTTATCCTACCAGACATAGGAGTCCTGAATGGGCCCACAAGTCTTATATATCTCGCCAGATCGAGTGATGAGCGTGGTATCATGTTGCAAGTGGCTTTGTGGCTTAGCTTACTAACTGTAAATGCATAAAAGTAATACTTTTAGCATTTCTCAATTTTAAGGCTACACCACACTGAATGCGCCCGATCTCGGAAGCTAAGCAGTTTCGGGCCTAGTTAGTACCTGGATGGGAGACTGCCTGGGAATACCAGGTGCTGTAGGCTTTTTTGTGCTCCATGTTCAGGAAGTGAGCCATTTCTCAATTGTCTTTCAATACTGCATGGTCTAGCCGACTACATGCTTAAAGGTACAAATCTCAGAAGGGCCAGAGCCTACGGCCACACCACACTGAATGCACCTGATCTCGTCTGATCTCACACGCTAAGCAGTGTCGGGCCTAGTTAGTACCTGGATGGGAGACCACCTGGGAATACCAGGTGCTGTAGGCTTTTTTGTGCTCCATGTTCAGGAAGTGAGCCATTTCTCAGTTGTCTTTCAATACTGCATGGTCTAGCCGACAAGATGCTTAAAGGTACAAATCTCAGAAGGGCCAGACCCTAGGCCACACCACACTGAATGCGTCTGATCTCAGAAGCTAAGCAGTGTCAGGCCTGGTTAGTACTTGGATGGGAGACCGCCTGGGAATACCAGGTGCTGTAGGCTTTTTTGTGCTCCATGTTCAGGCAGTGAGCCATTTCTCAATTGGCTTTCAAAACTGCATGGTCTAGCTAACTAGATGCTTAAAGGTACAAATCTCAGAAGGCCCAGCGCCTACGGCCACACCACACTGAATGCGCCTTTTCTCGTCTGATCTCAGAAGCTAAGCAGTGTCGGGCCTAGTTAGTACCTGGATGGGAGACCACCTGGAAATAGCAGGTGCTGTAGGCTTTTTTGTGCTCTATGATTAGTAATTGTGCCACTTCTCAATTTCTTTTTAAATTTGCTTATGATTCCAAAATAAATGTATCCCTTTTAATAGCGGAAATGTTGGACAACAACATGAGGGCTGGCGCTACCTATTTACATAAAATTAACATACGGTAGTGTGTTCGTGGGTAATAAATCTACCTTCACATGTAATGCAGTTCAGAGAATATTGAGTCCATAAAGAGTCTTGAAAGAAAGCCATGGTTGTGTTGGTTGTTCTCTCCAACTCCCTGCAACAGAAACAGGATGGATGGAGTAAAGTTATCCTACCAGACATAGGAGTCCTGAATGGGCCCACAAGTCTTATATATCTCGCCTGATCGAGCCTGATCGAGTGATGAGCATGGTATCATGTTGCAAGTGGCTTTATGGCTTAGCTTACTAACTGTAAATGCATCAGAGTAATATTCTTAGCATTTCCCAATTTTAGGGCTACACCACACTGAAGCAGTTTTGGGCCCAGTTAGTACCTGGATGGGAGACTGCCTGGGAATACCAGGTGCTGTAGGCTTTTTTTATGCCCCATGTTCCAGAAGTGATACATTTCTCAATTGTCTTTCAAAACTGCATGGTCTAGCCGACTAGATGCTTAAAGGTACAAATCTCAGAAGGCCCAGAGCCTACGGCCACACCACACTGAGTGTGCCTGATCTCATCTGATCTCAGAAGCTACGCAATGTTGGGCCTAGTTAGTACCTGTATGGGAGACCACCTGTAAATATCAGGTGCTGTAGGCTTTTTTGTGCTCCATGTTCAGGAAGTGAGCCATTTCTCAATTGTCTTTCAATACTGCATGGTCTAGCCGACTAGATGCTTAAAGGTACAAATCTCATACAGCCTAGAGCCTAAGGACACACCACACTGAATGCGCCTGATCTTGTTTGATCTCAGAAGCTAAGCATGTCGGGCCTAGTTAGTACCTGGATGAGAGACCACCTGGGAATGCCAGGTGCTGTAGGCTTTTTTGTGCTCCATGTTCAGGCAGTGAGCCATTTCTCAATTGTCTTTCAATACTGCATGGTCTAGCCGACTAGATGCTTAAAGGTACAAATCTCAGAAGGCCCATAGCCTACAGCCGCACCACACTGAATGCGCCTAATCTCAGAAACTAAGCAGTGTCGGGCCAAGTTAGTTACCTAGATGGGAGACCGCCTGGCAATATCAGGTGCTGTAGGCTTTTTTGTGCTCCGTGTTCAGGCAGTGAGCCATTTCTCAATTGTCTTTCAATACTGCATGGTCTAGCCGACTAGATGCTTAAAGGTTCAAATCTCAGAAGGCCCAGAGCCTACAGCCGCACCACACTGAATGCCCCTAATCTCAAAAACTAAGCAGTGTCAGGCCTAGTTCGTACCTGGATGGGAGACTGCCTGGGAATACCAGGTGTTGTAGGCTTTTTTGTGCTCTATGATTAGTAATTGTGCCACTTCTCAATTGCATTTTATATTTGCTTATGATTCCAAAATAAATGTATCCCTATTAATAGCGGAAATGTTGGACAACAACATGAGGGCTGGAGCTACCTATTTACATAGAATTAACATATGGGTAGTGTGTTCATTTGTAATAAATCTACCTTCACATATAATGCAGTTCAGAGAATATTGAGTCCATAAAGAGGCTTGAAAGAAAGCCATGGTTGTGTTGGTTGTTCTCTCCAACTCCCTGCAACAGAAACAGGATGGATGGAGTAAAGTTATCCTACCAGACATAGGAGTCCTGAATGGGCCCACAAGTGTTATATATCTCGCCTGATCGAGCGCTGATTGAGTGATGAGCGTGGTATTATGTTGCAAGTGGCTTTATGGCTTAGCTTGCTAACTGTAAATGCATAAGAGTAATACTCTTAGCATTTCTCAATTTTAGGGCTACACCACACTGAATGCACCCGATCTCGGAAGCTAAGCAGTTTCGGGCCTAGTTAGTACCTGGATGGGAGACTGCCTGGGAATACCATGTGCTGTAGGCTTTTTTGTGCTCCATGTTCAGGCAGTGAGCCATTTCTCAATTGTCTTTCAAAACTGCATGGTCTAGCCAACGAGATGCTAAAAGGTACAAATCTCAGATGCCGCTGAGCCTACAGCCACACCACACTGAATGCGCTTGATCTCATCTGATCTCATGAAGCTAAGCAGTGTCAGGCCTAGTTAGTTCCTGGATGGGAGACCGCCTGGGAATACCAGGTGCTGTAGGCTTTTTTGTGCTCCATGTTCAGGAAGTGAGCCATTTCTCAATTCTCTTTCAATAATGCATGGTCTAGCCGACTAGGTGCTTAAAGGTACAAATCTCAGAAGACCCAGAGCCTATGGCCACATCATACTGAGCGCGCCTGATCTTGTCTGATCTCAAAAGCTAGGCAGTGTTGGGCCTAGTTAGTACCTGGATGGGAGACCGCCTGGGAATACCACATGCTGTACGCATTTTTGTGCTCCATGTTCAGGAAGTGAGCCATTTCTCAATTGTCTTTCAAAACTGCATGGTCTAGCCGACTAGATGCTTAAAGGTAAAAATCTCAAAAGGTCCAGAGCCTACGGCAACACCACACTGAATGCGCCTGATCTTGTCTGATCTCAGAAGCTAAGCAGTGTCAAGCCTAGTTAGTACCTGGATGGGAGACCGCCTGGGAATACCAGGTGCTGTACGCATTTTTGTGCTCCATGTTCAGGAAGTGAGCCATTTCTCAATTGTATTTCAAAACTGCATGGTCTAGCCAACCAGATGCTAAAAGGTACAAATCTCAAAAGGCCCAGAGTCTACGGTTACATCACGCTGAATGTGCATGATCTCGTCTGATCTCAGAAGCTAAGCATTGTTGGGCTTAGTCAGTACCTGTATGGGAGACCACCTGGGAATATCAGGTGCTGTAGGCTTTTTTGTGCTCCACGTTCAGGAAGTGAGCCATTTCTCAATTGTCTTTCAATACTGCATGGTCTAGCCAACTAGATGCTTAAAGGTACAAATCTCCGAAGGCCCAGAGCCTACGGCCACACCACACTGAGTGTGCCTGATCTCTTCTGATCTCAAAAGCTAAGCAATGTTGGGCCTAGTTAGTACCTGTATGGGAGACCACCTGGAAATATCAGGTGCTGTAGGATTTTTTGTGCTCCATGTTCAGGAAGTGAACCATTTCTCAATTGTCTTTCAATACTGCATGGTCTAGCTGACTAGATGCTTAAAGGTACAAATCTCAGACAGCCTAGAGCCTACGTACACACCACACTGAATGCGCCTGATTTTGTCTGATCTCAAAAGCTAAGCAGTGTCGGGCCTCGTTAGTACCTGGATGGGACACCGCCTGGGAATACCAGGTGCTGTAGGCTTTTTTGTGCTCCATGTTCAGGAAGTGAGCCATTTCTCAAATGTCTTTCAAAACTGCATGGTCTAGCCAACTAGATGCTAAAAGGTACAAATCTCAGAAGGCCCAGAGCCTATGGCCACACCACACTGAGTGTGCCTGATCTCATCTGATCTCAGAAGCTACGCAATGTTGGGCCTAGTTAGTACCTGTATGGGAGACCACCTGGAAATATCAGGTGCTGTAGGCTTTTTTGTGCTCCATGTTCAGGAAGTGAGCCATTTCTCAATTGTCTTTCAATACTGAATGGTCTAGCCGACTAGATGCTTAAAGGTACAAATCTCATACATCTTAGAGCCTACGGACACACCACACTGAATGCGCCTGATCTTGTCTGATCTCAGAAGCTAACCAGTGTCGGGCCTACTTAGTACATGGATGGGAGACCACCTGGGAATGCCAGGTGCTGTAGCCTTTTTTGTGCTCCATGTTCAGGCAGTGAGCCATTTCTCAATTGTCTTTCAATAATGCATGGTCTAGCCGACTAGGTGCTTAAAGGTACAAATCTCAGAAGACCCAGAGCCTACGACCACATCATACTGAGTGCGCCTGATCTTGTCTGATCTGAGAAGCTAGGCAGTGTTGGGCCTAGTTAGTACCTGGATGGGAGACGGCCTGGGAATATCAGGTGCTGTAGGCTTTTTTTGTGCTCCACGTTCAGGAAGTGAACCATTTCTCAATTGTCTTTCAATACTGCATGGTCTTGCCAACTAGATGCTTAAAGGTACAAATCTCCAAAGGCCCAGAGCCTATGGCCACACCACACTGAGTGTGCCTGATCTCATCTGATCTCAGAAGCTAAGCAATGTTGGGCCTAGTTAGTACCTGTATGGGAGACCACCTGGAAATATCAGGTGCTGTAGGATTTTTTGTGCTCCATGTTCAGGAAGTGAACCATTTCTCAATTGTCTTTCAATACTGCATGGTCTAGCTGACTAGATGCTTAAAGGTATAAATCTCAAAAGGTCCAGAACCTACGGCAACACCACACTGAATGCGCCTGAACTTGTCTGATCTCAGAAGCTAAGCAGTGTCAAGCCTAGTTAGTACCTGGATGGGAGACCGCCTGGGAATACCAGGTGATGTACGCATTTTTGTGCTCCATGTTCAGGAAGTGAACCATTTCTCAATTGTCTTTCAATACTGCATGGTCTAGCTGACTAGATGTTTAAAGGTACAAATCTCAGACAGCCTAGAGCCTACAGACACACCACACTGAATGCGCCTGATTTTGTCTGATCTCAAAAGCTAAGCAGTGTCGGGCCTCGTTAGTACCTGGATGGGACACCGCCTTGGAATACCTGGTGCTGTAGGCTTTTTTGTGCTCCATGTTCAGGAAGTGAGCCATTTCTCAAATGTCTTTCAAAACTGCATGGTCTAGCCAACTAGATGCTAAAAGGTACAAATCTCAGAAGGCCCAGAGCCTACGGCCACACCACACTGAGTGTGCCTGATCTCATCTGATCTCAGAAGCTACGCAATGTTGGGCCTAGTTAGTACCTGTATGGGAGACCACCTGGAAATATCAGGTGCTGTAGGCTTTTTTGTGCTCCATGTTCAGGAAGTGAGCCATTTCTCAATTGTCTTTCAATACTGAATGGTCTAGCCGACTAGATGCTTAAAGGTACAAATCTCATACATCGTAGAGCCTACGGACACACCACACTGAATGTGTCTGATCTCAGAAGCAAAGCAGTGTCGGGCCTAGTTAGTACATGGATGGGAGACCACCTGGGAATGCCAGGTGCTGTAGCCTTTTTTGTGCTCCATGTTCAGGCAGTGAGCCATTTCTCAATTGTCTTTCAATACTGCATGGTCTAGCCGACTAGATGCTTAAAGGTACAAATCTCAGATAGCCCATAGCCTACAGCCGCACCACACTGAATTCGCCTAATCTCAGAAACTAAGCAGTGTCGGGCCAAGTTAGTATCTGGATGGGAGACCGCCTGGGAATACCAGGTGCTGTAGGCTTTTTTGTGCTCTATGATTAGTAATTGTGCCACTTCTCAATTGCTTTTTAAATTTGCTTATGATTCCAAAATAAATGTATCCCTTTTAATAGCGGAAATGTTGGACAACAACATGAGGGCTGGCGCTACCTATTTACATAGAATTAACATACTGGTAGAGTGTTCATGGGTAACAAATCTACCTTCACATGTAATGCAGTTCAGAGAATATTGAGTCCATAAAGAGGCTTGAAAGAAAGCCATGGTTGTGTTGGTTGTTCTCTCCAACTCCCTGCAACAGAAACAGGATGGATGGAGTAAAGTTATCCTACCAGACATAGGAGTCCTGAATGGGCCCACAAGTCTTATATATCTCGCCTGATCGAGTGATGAGCGTGGTATCATGTTGCAAGTGGCTTTATGGCTTAGCTTACTAACTGTAAATGCATAAAAGTAATACTCTTAGCATTTCTCAATTTTAAGGCTACACCACACTGAATGCGCCCGATCTCGGAAGTTAAGCAGTTTTGGGCCTAGTTAGTACCTGGATGGGAGACTGCCTGGGAATACCAGGTGCTGTAGGCTTTTTTGTGCTCCATGTTCAGGAAGTGAGCCATTTCTCAATTGTCTTTCAATACTGCATGGTCTAGCCGACTACATGCTTAAAGGTACAAATCTCAGAAGGCCCAGCGCCTACGGCCACACCACACTGAACCTTATCTCGTCTGATCTCAGAAGCTAAGCAGTGTCGGGCCTAGTTAGTACCTGGATGGGAGACCACCTGGAAATAGCAGGTTCTGTAGGCTTTTTTGTGCTCTATGATTAGTAATTTTGCCACTTCTCAATTTCTTTTTAAATTTGCTTATGATTCCAAAATAAATGTATCCCTTTTAATAGCGGAAATGTTGGACAACAACATGAGGGCTGGCGCTACCTATTTACATAAAATTAACATACGGTAGTGTGTTCATGGGTAATAAATCTACCTTCACATGTAATGCAGTTCAGAGAATATTGAGTCCATAAAGAGGCTTGAAAGAAAGCCATGGTTGTGTTGGTTGTTCTCTCCAACTCCCTGCAACAGAAACAGAATGGATGGAGTAAAGTTATCCTACCAGACATAGGAGTCCTGAATGGGCCCACAAGTCTTATATATCTCGCCTGATCGAGCACTGATCGAGTGATGAGCATGGTATCATGTTGCAAGTGGCTTTATGGCTTAGCTTACTAACTGTAAATGCATCAGAGTAATACTCTTTTCATTTCTCAATTTTAGGACTACACCACACTGAATGCGCCCGATCTCGGAAGCTAAGCAGTTTTGGGCCCAATTAGTACCTGGATGGGAGACTGCCTGGGAATACCAGGTGCTGTCGGCGTTTTTTGTGCTCCATGTTCCGGAAGTGAGCCATTTCTCAATTGTCTTTCAAAACTGCATGGTCTAGCCGACTAGATGCTTAAAGGTACAAATCTCAGAAGGCCCAGAGCCTACGGCCACACCACACTGAGTGTGCCTGATCTCATCTGATCTCAGAAGCTACGCAATGTTGGGCCTAGTTAGTACCTGTATGGGAGACCACCTGGAAATATCAGGTGCTGTAGGCTTTTTTGTGCTCCATGTTCAGGAAGTGAGCCATTTCTCAATTGTCTTTCAATACTGCATGGTCTAGCCGACTAGATGCTTAAAGGAACAAATCTCATGCTTAAAGGTACAAATCTCATACATCGTAGAGCCTACGGACACACCACACTGAATGCGCCTGATCTTGTCTGATCTCAGAAACTAAGCAGTGTCGGGCCAAGTTAGTATCTGGATGGGAGACCACCTGGGAATGCCAGGTGCTGTAGGCTTTTTTGTGCTCCGTGTTCAGGCAGTGAGCCATTTCTCAATTGTCTTTCAATACTGCGTGGTCTAGCCGACTAGATGCTTAAAGGTTCAAATCTCAGAAGGCCCAGAGCCTACAGCCGCACCACACTGAATGCCCCTAATCTCAGAAACTAAGCAGTGTCGGGCCTAGTTCGTACCTGGATAGGAGACTGCCTGGGAATACCAGGTGCTGTAGGCTTTTTTGTGCTCTATGATTAGTAATTGTGCCACTTCTCAATTGCTTTTTAAATTTGCTTATGATTCCAAAATAAATGTATCCCTTTTAATAGCAGAAATGTTGGACAACAACATGAGGGCTGGAGCTACCTATTTACATAGAATTAACATACGGGTAGAGTGTTCATGGGTAATAAATCTACCTTCACATGTAATGCAGTTCAGAGAATATTGAGTCCATAAAGAGGCTTGAAAGAAAGCCATGGTTGTGTTGGTTGTTCTCTCCAACTCCCTGCAACAGGAACAGGATGGATGGAGTAAAGTTATCCTACCAGACTTAGGAGTCCTGAATGGGCCCACAAGTCTTATATATCTCGCCTGATCGAGTGATGAGCGTGGTATCATGTTGCAAGTGGCTTTATGGCTTAGCTTACTAACTGTAAATGCATAAGAGTAATACTCTTAGCATTTCTCAATTTTAAGGCTACACCACACTGAATGCGCCCGATCTCGGAAGCTAAGCAGTTTCGGGCCTAGTTAGTACCTGGATGGGAGACCGCCTGGGAATACTAGGTGCTGTAGGCTTTTTTGTGCTCCATGTTCAGGAAGTGACCCATTTCTCAATTGTCTTTCAATACTGCATGGTCAAACCGACTAGATGCTTAAAGGTACAAATCTCAGAAGGCCTAAAGCCTACGGCCACACCCCACTGAGTGTGCCTGATCTCGTCTGATCTCAGAAGCTAGGTAGTGTTGGGCCTAGTTAGTATCTGGGTGGGAGACCGCCTGCGAATACCAGGTGCTGTAGGCTTTTTTGTGCTCCATGTTCAGGAAGTGAGCCATTTCTCAATCGTCTTTCAAAACTGCATAGTCTAGCTGACTAGATGCTTAAAGGTACAAATCTCAGAAGGCCTAGAGTCTACGGCCACACCACACTGAATGCGCCTGATCTCAGAAGCTAAGCAGTGTTGGCCACACCACACTGAATGCGCCTGATCTCGTCTGATCTCAGAAGCTAAGCAGTGTCGGGCCTAGTTAGTACCTGGATGGGACACCGTCTTGGAATACCAGGTGCTGTGTGATTAGTAATTGTGCCACTTCTCAACTGCTTTTTAAATTTGCTTATGATTCCAAAATAAATGTATCCCTTTTAATAGCTGAAATGTTGGACAACAACATGAGTGTTGGAGCTACCTATTTACATAGAATTATAGGGTAGTGTGCTCATGGGTAATAAATCTACCTTCACATGTAATGCAGTTCCATGCAACAGTAAATGTATATCATGTGTAGAACATTGTATACATTTTATTATTGGCTCACGCAAATGTGGCATTCCAATTTAGCATCCACATTTATGCAATCCCACTCCTCAATTCTGGGAAAGGAACAGTTAGAGTGGTATTCAAAAATCGAAATGTATTTAAAAGAATAATGCAACTTCAACTAAGGTGGCTTTTCATTGTGGAGATCACTACAATACATGTATAGCAAATCCAATAATTAACAAAAGTGAAAACCAATTACTTGCCTATATGAATTGTTGTCGCTATTATAAGTTCACAAACAAAGGTATTCATTGTTAATTTAAACAGTTCACATAAAAATGTAGTGCATTCTAAATGATACAAGACATTCCTAACATGTGTACTTTCCACCGGCTTCTCTAGACTACTTGTTTCTCAATGGTAGTATTTCAACATGATCCAAATGCCTTTCAGCCATTCCATTTTCTGCAACATCAAGACAAATATGGAATCAGAGAAAAAACACTTGAATCAATAACATGTATTCCAATTTACATTCAACACAGCTCCCTTATACATGTGTGAGGTAGTGAATGTATAGGCTGTGTGTAAACCAGTTATTTGTGAACAATGGCCAGTGTGGAACTTTCTCTTGTAGATTTTAATTTGAAATAATACTATCATGGATCTGATGATTCTATTCTGATCCAACATGTATACGCTGTTCTCAAAATATGTGGGTGCAGCTTTCACTGAACATGTATGTGTGACTTTCAATAAACATGAGTGTGTTACTTGCAGTCTGTACTTAAATTCACGTGTGTGTGTGTGTGTGTGCGCGCACTGATTTCAAGCTACTTGTGTGTACATCCTTCAATCTATTTATGCCTGCACACCTTTAATGGATCTTTGTGTGGGTTTCAGCCTACATGTATTTTTCAGGCTGAATATATACTATTACAGTAACATGTACAATGTTTAAGAACCCGCTTCCCTTTCACATTACATCTGAATCAACCTGTACATGTTAGGAGAAGGGAATGCAGGGGTTTGCACTATACACAATTTTAAATAATAGCATTCATTCTCTCAGCATGCATTTTGTTGCACGACCATCCAGTCTAAGACAATGTCTTTCAGTGATTGTTTTAAATGCATGTTATCACTCCAGGCTGTGGTACTTTGCAACTAGACCATGACCCAAAGGACTCTACACCAGTTTGAGCTACTACTTATATTTCAAATAGTACTTAACCTTACAAAGGCAATCCAACATTAAATTGGCACCAACATGTATTCAGTTTTAAATTGGTCCTCAAGGAAAAACATCTCACGCTGTATTCAATGTAAATGGGGGAGCATAGGGCATGGAGTTATGAGCACCTATGTTCCTGTTTTCAAATTGCATTCCCTACAGTTCCATTTCCTTTCCTTTATAAGATTTTACCCTGGTCAATTTTTTATTTATTATGAATTGGCTAACCTTACATAACAAAATAAGTTAACTTAAGCAAATCATGATAACCATACAAAATTCATCCTAAGAATCAACTATCATTTATAAATACAATTTAATTACAATAATAATTACACATTTAAACTTGTTTAAAATCAGCAGGATATACATAGTATCAGAAATATTATCCATGTAGTGAGTAAATATTTAACCATAATTATATTTCTTAAGAACTCTTTTTTCTTTGATTAAAATCAATCCTGCTATACCTAAACATTTCAAAAGGCCTATCGTCAAAGATACCTCATGACCGCTAACTGCTCGATTCCAGAAGTCTTTTGTTGTTATCCATGATGCATCATGCACACATGCACACATATACTGAACGACATCACCCTTACGTTCAGAATCGCTGGGCAGGCTAGAATTGTATGCTCTATGGTCCGAATAGTGTTCTGCTCCAGACACAAGGAACCTTCTTTATGGATAACGGGCCTATTGGAGCGGATGTATGCACTTGATATGTGTGTTTTACTTTTGTTGCTTGTGTTAGAACGCAGCTTTGATATTAGCTGCTTATTTTAGAATTTAACGATATTGCAACCTTTAATTTTATTATGCTTTAACATGGGAAACTACATTTCCCAGCTGACCTAGGTGTGTTTTAATGTTATTGCCGGAGCGCTTGGGCTGCTGGTTAAGTGCTTTTTTAGTGCGAGTGAGCACTGAGCGGAAAGCAGTTGCTGTACTCTTACAGGTCTGTTTTATTATTTGCTTTATAATCTATTCTTGTGGCTTGATGGACAATATGCTACAGGCTAGCTGAAGTGGGATAGGAGGCTCACAACATATAATTACTCTGAAACCTAAAAATGCCAACGAAATTTTTACAACGTTATTTAGACCTCCTCCTGTCTCATGGGGCGACACTGCAACAAGTAGAGTGACAGAAGATGACACAAATACACACTCTGGAAATTCAGCAGGATGGAATGATTAATACGTCAGTGTCCGAAGGGACTAAGATTAGCTTTGGTTTCTTTCAAGCAGACAGCCTTAATGGAAAGGGCAGAGGAGTTGCTTTTATTTGTAAATCTACACTAGATATATGGGAGATCGAAATTGAAGGTCTGGTTGGTTGTGAGAGTGTTCATATAATAACGGATCTTGCCACTAGTATTATTAAACAGGCCATCGATTTCTATGGGTGAGTTCCCTCATAACGTATGTAACATGATACTCCCGTTACTCAAACCTTCCACGGCTAATTCTTTTGGGCATTTTAACTTCCTGTTTTCTGATAAGGGGGACCCAGTTGCATCTATGGTGGAATCATCACTTAATGACATGGGGATGAAACAACATGTCCAGGAGGCAACGCATATAAAAGGGAATATATTGGACTGGGTGGAAACAATTAGCACTCTCGTTCGTGATGACAAAGTGTCACCATGCCCCTCATTCCGATCATCATTTTATTTCCTTTAATCTGGAATTACCCAACCATGAGGGTAGAAGTAAACCTACAACGTCCACGATTACGACTAGAAATGTGTGACTCTGTTTCCCAGGTCAGTTATCCACCAAGGATTAGTATTGCTGACTAAGAGATTTGGACTTGGACGTTTAACTAACTATTTTTGTTTTTTTTTTGTAGAAACACTTGCACTGTTTGTTTGGCACGCCCTCGAAGGGGCTGCACCTTTGGATCCTTGCTATATCTTTTAAGTGCCTTGCAGAAGTACCGCTTGGGCGGCGTGGCGGGCTGCCTGCTTGTGGAGCGCTTTTCCCGGTTAGAGGGTATGTGCTCGAAGTGTTTTAAACGTTTGTATTTGTCACATCTGTGAATTAATTGTGTCTGGTTTCAGCCCTCGTGCTTTGGTTAAAGGGCAAGCCGTGTGCTGTCTTTCTTTTGCCGTTGGGCTTTTTTGGCTTTCTCCCCCTTTGTTTTTTATGTTTGCCCAGGGTGGAGTGTACTGAAGGTATCCATAGGAGGCACACGAGAGTACTCGTCTTTGCTGGTTTTGTATGAGTTCATATATATATACCTTAAAATCCAACATGCCAGAGGCAACCAGCCTGTTACATACACCGGTTGGGGCAGTGAGGAAACTCATTCCCCAATCACGCATGTCGAAAAAATCAATTGTATTAACACCTGTTCTGCGAACTCCTCTTTCAAACAGAGACATTCGTGCCTTCTGTGCAAAACAGAAGGAGTGCATGTCAGATGAGTTACACTGTGAGACTATGATGCCTTCTATTGTCAAGCCCAAGGCTATGTCCTTGGGGCCACCAGCTAAAACTCAATGCTCTGTGGATAATCCTGTTCTTAAAATAGTGATGCCCTCTGCTCCCTCGAGCCAGTCTCCACTATCTCAATCTACTTCTCGTGAAATGGTGGGGGAGTCAACCAATGCTTGCATTGCTAACATGACTGAAAATTCTTTATCAGCCTCAGCTCCTCAACAACCTACATCTCTTGGAGGGGTGGGGGAGTTACCTAACAGTAACATTCCCAGTATTTCTGACAATACTTTGTTAGCTTCAACTCAAACACCGAGCAAGCAAACCACTAAGAGCAAATCACTCTCGCCTGTAAATGAAACCAGAGAATCAGCGCTGGATTTGTCAAATATCTCCATTCATGCAAGTGCTGGCAAGTTAAGTACTATACATGGAGATTCTTATCAAAACGATGGTTCCGTGGGAATTTCTGACAAACCCGATAAATCCATTGCTGATTCCTTCTTACAGCCAACACCACGCCGACACATCCACTTGAGTCAATCTGAGAACCTGACAGAGAATTTGGCTCTCATTGAAATAACCTTGGCTGCTGTAAATACCACAATAGCGAGCTTGTTCAAACTATTTGAAGGCTTGGATGCTAAGATTACACCGCAAGCTAAACAAATACACCAAATCCTTGAATGGACTTCTAACATACCGATTGACCTAGTACTTGCTATTAATAGTGGTAGCAAAAGTGCTCCACAACAGGAAACGGGGAATGCTTTAAACCAAGAACAGTATGTATTAGCCGTTCCCCTGATTGAACATGTTATATGCCCCGTCGAACACCTGGTTCCCGATGTCATCAATATAAATGACTCCTGGATCAGTTTAGACAGAAGTGTGAAGAAAAATAAATCCTGTACCAATAGAAGCATCTCGCGGGTAGAGAGTGTTAATCAAAAAATAATGTATCCCTCTCGTACAAAGAGAGCAGCTCCCAAAACTAGGATGGCCTCGAAAAAATTGACGACAGCTGTGTCTAAAGATCAATTGAGTGAACAATCGACTCAACCAATTCTAATAACTGATAACGATTTCTGTGATAGATCTGACACAGGAATAGATTTCTCAATCCCTGAAACCGGCGGTGGCTTCAGTGGTGTCTGTTATTGGGGACAATAGATCAAGTGCCTCTCAAATCAGCCACAAAAATAACATGAATTATGCCCCGCTCAATGAAATCGTGGAGTTAATCGATAAGGCCCCAGTGGAGTGTGGTGGGAAGGTGGCTGGAGCCAGTGCCCCCACGCAAAGTAGCCAATCGCAACCAAAATCTTGCGAACAGTACCTTGCATTAAATAAGCGAGTAGAAGAATCAGACACGCAGGAGCGAATGATCACGATCAAAGCCGCAGTGGATGCCTACTTACCCAAAGAGTTTCAGAGGCTACTATGACCAAACCTGTGGCAGTAACGAGAAAACAAGATGAGTGCTATGATACAGAAACACAGGCATTCGTTAATGCCAAAGGTGACTTATCACAATTGAAAAAAGATATATTGCAGGCGGAACAAACAAACTGTCTGCGAGCCAAATCGACATTTAGTTCTAATAAACATCCGGTCGATGGCACATGCTTACATGGAGCACTAGAAACTAAAGGTAAAACTGAAATGTCGGCCATGCAAAAAACAACGCATGCCAATGATAATCATCCCAGTAAATCTGGACACCGACAACACAAAAATACATTCTCAAACTGTCACTCCTTGGTCATGAAGTGTCGAGATGAGCCTCATGAAAAGTATGATTTATGTAGAACAAGTGTTCTGAACATTTTTGGTGATGTACATGATCTGCAGGATATATCCTCTAGTGACATTGACCCGGTCGAGTTTGTATGTGATCAGAATTTGTCTATGGTACGCTTGTAGATCAAGTCAGGACTGGTGTTGAATTCAATTTGGAAAGCCAAAATGGATTTGTTTAAAATGGGTTTCCTGATAGCTCAAGATTCTGAACGCCTGATAGAAGAACGGAAGGGCCCTGTTGAGAATGATACTGATGGATGTTTGCCCGTTTGTTCATGCTCTTATTGTGGTCCAATTGATAGGCCGTGTCAGACTGACGTGAATTCCCCGAGGACATAACCATTAACGGAGGTTCGTGGGTGTCCGCTGTCCTTGGTGAGTTGGAATACGAGGAGACACACTCACCTAAAGTGGTCCTCAAATCAATTTCTTAATCAATTTGACATAGTGGTTCTTCAAGAATCTTGGCTACAAAAACCCCCTTTGTGGGATGACCATGATATAGTCCTGTTACCAGCCTTGGGGGGCACTAAGGGAAGACCGACTTCTGGCCTGATGGTGGCTGTAAAAACAAGCAAAGGTTTGAGCATGAACAGATGGGCTGACCCCAATAATTTCATTCAATTGGTTAAAATCTGTGACACTAATGGCTCTTTTGCCCTGATTAACTTGTATCGCAATCCTATGGGCATCTCTGATGATTTATTTTATAGAGACTTAGCAAGTGTCCTAGAAAAAAGGTTGCCCAAGACCAAAGTGTTACTGCAACGATTGTGGCTGGTGACTTAAACTTTGATTGCTTTTGTCCGAAAAAAACCTCGGTTGTCCAAGAACGGTGGCTTAGATTCACATCAGATCATAATTTATTTATGTATGGCACATGGAGCATTTGCGGGAGATACCCCTCCCCATCACACATGGGAAAGGGGAACATCTAAGTCAACTATTGATTATCTTTTTATGACTGTAGAATTGTTTTCTAAGGTAACTGCCTTTGAGGTTGCTGAGCAGCCTGCAAGCGATCATCATCCACTAACTAGTTTGGCAATGGAATCGCAATGAGCAAGAACTCAATCAACAGTGGTACACACACAATCTTGAAATAAATGCTAAAAAAACTCGCCTCAGATGGTCAAAGAAAGCGCTTGATGACTTTGAGGAGGCCACGCGTCAGATCTCAAGAAAAGGGACGGGATCATATGTGGAAGTCTTATCTACCTTGCAAAATATATACATTGACAGGAAGCCAAAGCAGTCCCACAGGCATACCTTTGACGCCGCCGTACAACAAACTAAAGCGAAATATAGGAGAGATCAGAAAGCTACTTTTAGATTACTGATAAGTGAGCGCAGCGAAATTCGTAGATGCATCAAATGTCGCTATTGCAACTGGATGCGGGCAAGGAAGGCGACGCTCTTCCAGTCCGATGGCGAGATTTTTATGCAAACCATACAGAATAAGAATTCTGGACAAGTATGGGCTCTACTGAATAAAACGGTTAACCCAACACAAAACCACAATCAATTGAGTGGGGTGACTGAAACTTCATGGCTTGCACACTTTGCAAATCTTTATGCAGATATAAAGTTTGACAGGTATAAGTACGAGAGACAGAGCTTAGACTCATGGCAACTAGAGTGTTCAGAGGAAATAATTGAAGAACTTATTATGAAATCTTCCTCCTCTAGAGAGGTAGGGCCAGATGGCCTGAGCAATGCCATGTTTAAACAAAATCCAACTAGATGGGCTTCTATCTTCAATAACATCTTTCATCCGATTTTGATGTCCAAGACAGTTCCAACGTCATGGAAATCCTCCTTGATTGTACCCATTTTTAAAAAGGGAGACAGAGGCTCTCCGTCAAGCTATCGCCCTATTGCCTTACTTGACGCGTCAGGCAAAATTTCCTCAAGACTAGTTTTGAGAGATTTCGTCAAGTGGACTTTAGCTTTCCATCAGCGCGATCCGAACCAGACAGGATTTGTCGCAGGGTTAGGCACGGCGGTAAATCTGTTAACCCTAACTGCCTTAAAAACGCAAGCCCAAACTTTAAAACAACCCATTTATTTTGCCTTTGTCGATCTACATTCGGCATTTGATTCTGTGTCTCATGCAAAGCTATTCGACAAGCTTCAAGCTGCAAACTGTCCTGCCACCGTGTGCAAAATTATCTTTGACCTACACTCATTGACATCTATTAAGGTGAGGCTATCGGTTTTGGGTCTTTTGTCAGCTGCTATCTGTACATCAAGAGGACTGAAGCAGGGTTGCATCCTTGCGTCGGCCCTCTTCAACTTTTTCATCCATGATGTGATGCACGCGTTTACTAAGGTTCCATCAGATTCGCCCAAAATGAATGGTGTCATAATAAAGGCACTATGGTATGCTGACGATTTGGTGTTAATTTCAAAAACGCCAATAGGGCTCCAACATTTGCTGACCTCTCTGAGTTTATATCTGGAAGCTAATGAGCTAGTGATGAACATGAAAAAAACACAAATTGTGTACTATACACCCAGATTGAACAGAAGGACAAGGATGAACTGGAAGATCAAAAATACTAGTGTCGAAGTGGTTGAAAATTACTTATATTTGGGAGTCTTGGTAGATGGGTCCGCACAAATGGACTCTCAGTTGAGGTCTCTTGAAAGTAAATCAGTGTCAGCGATTTCGCAGACAAGAGTGTTGCTATATAAGTATGGCAAATTCTCAATTAGCCGTGCTATTGTATATTGGCGACAAAAAGTGCTTCCCAAATTACTGTATGGCTTAGAGACGACAGACATAATTAAATCTTCTATTCTAAATAAATTGGAATCTAAATTTTGGTGGGCAGTGCTACATTTGCCTTCATGTGTTCCTGGTCCATGGTTGAGACATGAATTGGGCCTCACGCCCATGATGGCAGAATATGAGTGGCGATTATGTGCCCTTTTTCGTAAATGTCTGATATATACACGGACAGATAACATTCTGACAACCCTGTCTGTCTAAATGCTAACATCGTCTCATAGATTTGTGGGCACTTGGTCAAAACATATTATGCAAACATTAGCCAATGCAGATGTGAGTATTGAGATCCTTGTCACGAATACGACCAAAGCCAAAGATAAAATCTTTAAGAGGGACTGGATCGTGACCCAAAACTTGTGTCTTGGCTATAAAGACTTCAATACTAATGCATTTGCGCATAATAAATTGGGAGAACTAGAAAGTTACTTGTTCAGAGCTCCTTCACCTCAAATTCGCTCTTGCATTCTGCGTCTTCGCTTTAATCTAGTTCCCACCAGAGATGTGTTACTAAGGAGACATCTGATTAGTAGTGAATCAGATTTCTGTAGATTTTGTGAGAATAGAAACATCAAGGAGTCTTTAAAACACCTTATAGTGGAATGTCCAGCACTATTAGACCTTAGAGCCAAATGCTTTTGGAAACATTTGACTCTCTTTGGCTGGATGGTCCAAGAGCATAGATGGACCACCATTTTGGCCACAAGAATCATTAGTATCCGCATTGCAACATATAAGTTTCTGAATGCTCTTGAACTAAATGTCGATCCAATGCTAAATTAAAAATCTCAAATTGATCACTGAAATGTATGTAAGTGGAATGTGATTGTATCCTGAATTCAGCAATTCCAATGGTTCGTATGTAGCCTTGTTTGAGGAAAAACCATTGATTGATTTATGAGTGCCATGTCCATAGATTCTATGGACTAGTATGTCAATATTGTTGTTGAATAGATCTAAGCACACGCGCAACTTTAATTGAATTTTAATTACATTTTCTTTTCTGTCTTTTCTCTGTAATATATTGGGCCTCATTACGACCCAGGCGGTAAGTTACCGCCTGGGTCGTACCTTTACCGCCATGGCGTAAACTACGTTTATGCCATGGTGGTTGGCGGATTTACCGCCCCATTCCAAGGTCAGTGGGGCGCTAAATCCCCATTTCCCATTTACCCTTCCCCATTCCCATTTTTGCCCCATAGGGCATAATGGGAGTGGGGAAGGAGATAATTACGCCACCGTAAATTACGGTGCCGTAATGATCTCCAAGGTCCCTTAGCGCCATGGATTTTAACGCCTGCAAAAAGCAGGTGTTAAACTCACCATAGCGCTAAGGGACCTTGTAATCGGGCGTTAAGGGTCGGCGCCGTTTACGGCGCCGTAAACCCCTTAACGCCTGGGTTGGAATGAGGCCCATTATGTGCATACACAGGTGTTTACTACCATTCATTTTTGTAGAACACCTTCTATTCCAATTATAGCTTTCGAAGATTCCATGTTATGCTACTTAGTATCTAAGTGAAGGCATGTTGGTCCTCTTTTAATGTGTGCTTAAATTACTTTTGTCTATTTTTGAGCTGTATTGCAATGGTTTTGTTTTTTCCTCACAACAAGTTGTTAATTTGTTAAATAGATTTGTTTAAATGAAAATGTAAATAAGTCTTGCAAAATTTTGATAAAAGTTGAGTTTCTCAGCTAAATTCAATAAAAAAATAAATAAAAAAAGAATGTGTGTACATTGGGCCTCATTACACGGTAGGCGGTGGACCAAGGTAAAATACTGGCACCGCCTTGGTGGAAAGGGGAATTACCGCCCTATTCCAAGGTTGGTGTGGGGGTAATTCCCCCTTTCACCATTGCCCTTCCCCATTCCCATTTTTGCCCCATAGGGCATAATGGGAATGGGGAAGGTGCTAATTACGGTACTGCAAATTTGCGGTGCCGTAATTAGCACAAAGGTCCCTTAGCGGGTTGGTTTTTAACGGCTGCTAAAAGCAGGTGTTAAAGTACCAACCCGCTAAGGGACCTCGTAGTAAGGCGGTAAGGGTTAACGGTCACCGGTACCATTACCGGTGACCGTTAACCCTTACCGCCTACCGTGTAATGAGGTCCATTGTCTATTGAAGCTTTGGAGCCTATATTGGCACTGTTAATGTCGATTGTTGGCATGGCAGACACTGCCGAGGACGTGGCATTTAGATGTCATGGTGCTCTCATGCATGCAGTTCATTTTGTTTCTCCATTTAAGGCCAGGTTTGTACTGCTGAAAAAGTCGACTGGTGGTTCTCCCAGGAACTGCACAAAATGAACGTTTTTAAACGAAAATCTTTTTTTGTTTGGCTTAAATCTAGAGCCCCCGCAGATAAAGATGTCTATTCTAAAGCCGCCAAGGACTATAAATTGGCAATCATTGAGGCAAACAAAACTCCATCTGATGAGAGGATATTGAATGCAAAGTCAGATTGCCAGGAACTGTTTAGAATTCTTAAGGGGGGCAGTGTTCCGCAAGGCTCAAGATGGTCTGCAGCCTGGGTGTTTCTCACGCCTATATCTCTGTTCTGAAGGTGCTTCATTGAGGGGGACCGGTGGCTATACTGGATGAACACCCTGTCAGTGATAATGGAGTGGAAGGAAAGTTACAGCAGCAATCAATGATACAAATCGACTGAGGTGCTGACCGGGCCGCTGCTATGTAGGAGTGGCACACAGCAGGCAACGATCGACTAAGACTTGCACTGCAGCGTGGGAGGGGCACAACGCCAGCAGCGGACAGTGCAAAGATTGGGTCTCGCCCTGCAGGTGACACGACATGAGACTTGAGCATATATGCTGGTAAGGAGACCGATGATAGTGAGTGTCCACCCGCCCTATGAATGATAAGCAAGCTGCTGCTTCCTGAACCGCTGTACTGCACAGTGTAGGCCCGATTCTACGCGAGCACAAACCCAGAGCACAGCGGGCTCACATTAGGAGGGACAGCTGTGTTTCTCTGGTGCACGGTGAGCTGGAGTGCTGGGAGAAAATTCAAATTCCAATGCTCAATATCGTTGACTACACAGAGCGACACATTTCTGACAGAGGGGTGAAACATTGTTGGGCCCTGATCAGTGACTGGTCAGGGGGATAGCGTTGCACGCTTGGTGGTACCCTGTGGTAAAACCCCTTCTGCCTCAATCTCAGTGGCAGACAGAGATCCGAGACTCCCTGCACAGGGCAATTTACCGCTGCCACATAGACCTACCTACTACATTAGTGACTGGGTGAGAGTGCTTCACGAGGCAGCCCTGGTTGCATCGACTGGCACCTGTGCACCATGAGAGCTGAGAAGTGCTACGCTTAGGGGGAAACTTGTGAAAGAGAAGCAGGGCATAGACTGAGCAACACCATGTGACTGTTACTGACGGACCTGCAGACATTATAAGTTACATGCCCCCTCTGGTGGGGTGCATCAATCCCTGTTGTGGGTGTGAGGGCTGGGTGAGCTGCCCCGGATTCCTCAAATGAAGTGTTGGGTTTGTATATACTTGGGCCCCTATACCTGATAATCTTTGAGGTGATCCTGGTGCAGATCAGTGCGCTATCTGACAGTAAACACTGCAAGCGTGGACCATAACAAAAGGAGCCGGTAGGAAACACAGCTGGATAAACATGTTTACCAAGGTATTAGTATAATTGACCTAAAAACATTTGACCTAAAACATTTGCTTGACTTTGAATTTATTTTGGTCAAATTTAAATAAATATGTATATGGTAGTGGATAAGGGTATAGATTAGGTAGAGGGGAAGTGGGGGGTTGCGTGGGGTCTCCCCCGCATTTTAGACCAAAAAAAGGTGAAATAAATTCGATCAAATGTGATTAGGTCAATGTTTTAGGTCAACTAGACCCAAACCATTCACCAAGACCACGCCGAAGGTGCCGGAGGGATCGGACAGCGCCACGGCAGGAGGCTTGGAGCAGAAAGCACCCTCGGAAATGCAACGCATGATGGAATATACGCGAGAGGGGTTTTATGCTATCCATACCAAACTGGTACCATTAGCTCCATCAAGACCCGAATGAAGAAAACTGGACATCCGTACTACGGATGAATAAACTAGAGTTCAGGTTGTGGAAGACGAGATATCAACACTGAGGGCTGATGTTAATTTGTTATCAAAACAGGTACAAGCTATTAGTAAAAAAAAAATGATAATTTGGAGTCCCGTTTGTGACGAACCTGCCTATCATAGGGGTACCTGAAGACAAGCTCAATTGCTCCATGTAAGAATTTGTGGAACAAACGCTTTTGACCATACTTGGGGCGCCTCAGTTGTCACCTCAGTTCACATAGAAGGGACCCATCAATCCCTGGCTCTTAAACCCAAGCCTAGAGTGCCACCATGGCCCATAATTGCTTGCTTGCTCAACTACCGGGATACAGACACCATATTACAGGAGGCGAGGGCCAAAGATGAGCTCTTCCTGGGTTCTAGTAGGATCCACATCTACCCCGACTTCTCAGTGACAGTGCAACAGAAAAGAAAAACTTTTATGGCTGTGAAGAAGAGACTCCATGAACGAAATGTGAAATACTCAATGCTGTACCCAGCGAAGTTACGTATTGAGCATGATGACAAAACCTACTTCTTCACGCTCCCTGGGAAATGCTATGAAATTTCTTGATCAATACTTCAACGGTGAAGGGGTTGAGTTGGGGGTTAAAAAATAAATGCTCTTGATATTAATGTTTTGGTATTTGTGATGGTAAGGTACTTGGCATTGTACTATTGGAAATATATCCCAATGATCTTGACCATATGGTTGAGGTTTGCTATTGGCCGTAAGAGCGGTGCTGGGTGAGATATGATGTGTGAGCCAGAATGTGCGGGGGTTGGGGAACCCTCTCAAGATGCGAAAGCTACAGTTGTACCTGGAACGGCACCAGGCTCAGATCCTTTTCTTACAAGAAACCCATGCCGATGCTGCTGGTTGTGATAAATGTGCCAAGAACTGGGGTAAACAAAGATTCTATACCACATATTCCACCCAGTACAGGGGAGTAATGAGATTGCTACACATTTATGTGCAATATGTGCACAAGAGAGCCCATATGGACCCCCTGTGGAGGTACGTAATGATGTATGGGAAATTGACGGGGAGGGAGGTGAACCTCATGAACATACACAGCCCAAATGTGGATGATCCGGCGTTCTACACTGAAATTATACGTTTATTAGCATTATACCCTTTGATACCGGAGATATGGGGAGGAGATTTTAATACAATCTTGAATATGGATTTGGCTAGGACCAGTCACTGCGCTAGAACACTTACGAGGGTCGTCCAATTGGTACGGCACAGTATGACTTATTTGGGGTTGTTGCATGCCTGGAGAATCCTTAATCCTATGGCCAGTGTATATTCATTTTATTCCTCGGTGCATGATTCCCACTCCCAGATCGACATATGGCTGATCTCAGAATCTTTACTGTGGGCTGTCAGAGAAGCGGACATACTCCCTAGAACCTTTTTCGACTACTCCCCGATTCTGCTGTCTTTGCAGCTGGGAGACTTTGGCGTCCTAGACCAACTTGGAGATTCAAGTCTCAGGCATTGCTTGACCTGATCTTTAAGATAGACCTAGAGAAACATGTTAACTTATATTTTGAAGCAAACACTGGATCAGTGTTGTCATGCAGTATATTATGGGAAGCCTTTAAGGTGTATGTCTGGGGCATTGCGATGGCTACAGGGCAAGGTATCGTCAAAACTATACGGAGGGATGTAAAAAATAGCAAAGATGCATTGCGCAGACTAGAAAAATTACATTCAAGCTCCTCCCAACCCGCTGCTATGAGGGATCTCAAACTAGAGTTGGAAAACTTCAGAGTACATGCTCATAGGGAATTAAAATTCATAGAGGCCCCTATGGCAGAATGAAGATATGGGGAGGGAGAGCGCCCTGGCAGGTTACTAGCCCGAGTTACACGTCAAACCAGAGGTAGCGGTTACATACCATGCATACAGGATAGTTCTGGAACACCCGTGCACACTGCATCCAAGGTAAGCTGGATATTTACGGCCTTTTGCGCAGACCTTTTTGCAAATAGTAATGCCTGTTCCTCCTCGGACATAGATGCTTTCTTGAATGCAATCCCGCTCTCGGTGTTAACAAACGGGGCTAGGGACTCGCTGGATTTACCTATATCGCAGGAAGAATGGTCCGGGCTGGATAGTCTTACATATGAATTTTATAAACACTTTAAGATGCACTTAGTCCCCTGACTATATGAGGTATGGAGCGAGGCATGCGGAAAGTGGATACTCCCCCTACTTTAAGGGAAGCGGTCATTATGGTTTTGTTGAAACCAAACAAGCCGGCAGTACTTTGCGACTCTTACAGAACGCTCTTTCACTGATAAACACAGATGTTACGATTTTCACCAAAGTCATAGCCACCCTACTTTCACCATATATGAGTCATGTGATTCACCTGATCAATCAGACTTTAAACCTGGGTGCTCCACGGCACTCAATCTACGTCATCTATTCAATATTCTGGCTCAAATCAGCCCTAAAGTGCAGGCGATAGCAGTAACACCTGATATTCAGAAGGCGTTCAATTCAGTCTTGCAGCAGTTTATGAGTAAGGTCCGGGGTAAATGTAATTGTGGACCCAATTTTTTGTCATGGATTCTATTGTTATTTATATCCCCATTCCCCAGAGTCAGACCCAATGGGATACTCTTGGCCTATGTTTCGATCACTAGGGGCACGCAGCAAGGTTGCCCGCTATCACCCCTGTCGTCATAGTCATCAAGCCATAAGCGGACTTGATCGGACACAATCACAGACACAGAGGGGTCTGAATATTGAGGAGGTGGAAATAATATCCTTGTATGCAGATGATCCAATACTCTATATACGGAACCCCCAGGTGCATCTAGCCCGATCACAAGGGATGTTATAACTTTTGGTGAGGCGTCGGGACTCTGTGTTAACTGCACAAGTCAGTACTCTTCCCGCTAACGGATGAGACAAAAGAACCACGGGACCTGCTAGGGTTTTCTTGGTCACCCCGGGAGATTGGATACTTGGGAGTGGTGGTGAACAGACATCATGCTACATAAATGGATAGTAATTATGATTCCTATATACACTAGCTCGCAGGCAAACTTCAGACTTGGTCACGGCTACCGCTTACCATAGCGGGTAGAGTCACTTTGATAAAGATGGTGATCCTCTCGAAACTTTTATACCTTTTTTTAAATATTCCACTTTGGTCCATAGACCAATTCTTTAATGAACTATGCATGGATATTGACAGTTTTATGTGGCATTCTGGACAGGTGCGTCTAAAATGGGATACGTTATCTAGAACCTATTCAGTGAGGGCCTTGCAGCGCCTGACTTTAGAAGGTATTGGATGGTGGCTGAAGCACAATACGCTGCCTATTGGTTTGCATATGGTGCCCTCATATCAAAATGGAGCGACATTCAGCAGGGTTTTATCACTGCTCAAGAGGTGAATGGCACATGGGACAGATTAGCTCTGTTGGATCTCAAATCATGGAAAATCCAGTTTATGGGTGATGGGCATTGTGTTTTATTAATGCGGCTGGATTTGTCAACAACATTTGACATGGGGTGCCATGCCTTGCTACTTAAGGGACTACAACAGACCGCAGCATTTTCTACCTCTGCGGTGGCCTGGGTAAAGTCCTTCCTGGAGAATTGCAAAGCAAGAGTCTGCAAGATTCTGATGTGGCATTGCAGTGGCAGAGCCTACACAGATTCATTATGGTATATCACAAGGTTGCTGTCTGTCTCCCTCCCTGTATAATCTATTAACCCTACCACTATTCCAACTGAGATCGGGAAGTGATGTTCACAAATTATGTGGATGACAATGTCTTATTCCTTTGACAGGGGTGTACGAAGCTGATTTGGAAATAATACATAGGGTGTACCTGCTTATGCAAACTTGGATGGTGGAGAATGGGCTTACCCTCAATGATGACAAGACAGATGTGATGATCATTGGCACGTTGGGGAGGCTACGGAAGTTGAGTCTGCAATACTGATGTTTTGAGACAGCTGACTGTAAAATCACTGTGCAGGAAAAGGTCAAAACACTTGGTGTAATTCTCGATCAAACCATGAGTATGCATGCTCAAGTAGATAGTTTGGTGTCAAGATCGTCATACTTCGTTAAGATGATTTCACAGATTTGTCCATTTCTGTTGAAACAGAATTGTGGTACAGTGTCAATGGCTATTATAAGCTTGAAAATCGATTACTATAGTAGTTTATTAGTAGCTATCTCTTAAGGAGACTACAATTAGCTGCGAGTTATCCAGAATAGTGCAGCAAGTGTGGTGGAGGGTTTGAAGAGAAACAAGCATGTGTCTCAAGCTAAAAAAAACCTTTACTGGCTAACTATTTAGTTCAGGATCTCTTTCTGACTATTGTCAATCACACAAGTGTTTGGCCAGAACAAATCCTGAATATTTAGCTGAAAGACCAGGAAGAGGACTAGAGATCGTTAAGATCAAACAATTTGAATCTGTTATGCATTCCTAGAGCCAAGTTGAAGAGTGTCAGTAAGGGATCATTTTGTGTTGCTGCTCCTGTTGTTTGGAATGCCTTGCCACCGGGCTTAAGAGCTATTCAATCTTTGGAAACTGAAAAACCTCTCTCTTTGTTTGACTTTGTTTTGTAACATGACTTTGCATAGGCTTTTTCCCAGATGTTATCCTAATCTCTTCTCCTCTGAATGTGCCGGTATGCCTTCGGGCCTTTACAAATGCACAAATAAATAAAAGAACATTTCTCCTGTTCGGATAACATTCAGCCCAAACCTGAGAAATTGTACACGCCAATACAGGTTTGGAAACCTGACCAATTATTTAGGTAATGTCCCTAAAAATGGATCCCATTAAGTTAGACTGTTAGATATAAGGCTTGGGATCTCATCTTGTCGATGGTATGCATGCAATCCATTCTAAACAAAATCTTTTTGCCCCTTACCGAATTTGACACTACATTTTCTAAACGCATATTGCAGGCAATATAGTTTCAGCAAATAATCAAAAGCGTCTAATTGTGTTTTTATGGTTCTTAACAATAACATCTGTAGTGAAATCAAAAGGGGGCGTACCAGGAGGGGAAACTAAAAGATTTCTATTAAATGATCAAATCTTCCAAAAACATCAACCTTGGAGAGACACCAGTGCCAATTAAAATTTCAATACTGATATATTTATGCAGAGCGGTAAACGTAGTGCTTTCATCCATATTAATGACTTTGTTACATTCTAATCTATTTTTCATGTGAGGTGGTTCACTTTCTGTCCATATAATAAACATGGAATGAGTTTGAGTTTATAGTACTCAATTGAAGGAATAATAGTGAAAGGACAATATTGTTTATTAAGTCATTCAACTGAACGGAACATTGAATTGACCTGCTTTTCAACCGATTTGTCAACACTTTTGTATTTGTATTTTATTTATTTATAACTTTTTATATAAAATGTATATACTTTATTGGGGTACGAGTTAATATTAGGCCCTAAATATCTAATCTCAGTCATCAGATCCACTGTGACATCTTCAATCATCCAAGCAAATGCTTAAGGTTTTCTATTATTCATAGATAACCTGATGATGTTAGTTTTTCTACAGTTTATAATCAAGTCATTTTCATGTGCGTACACAACCTAGTGTTAATCAGACACTGGTGCCCTTGCTGTGTTTTAACAAGCAGAATGACTTTGTCAGCGTGCAACAGCCAACTTACAACTAACTCCCCAATTTTTGGAGGAGCGAAGGCCACGGATTCCAAATTAGTGTCCAAATCAGATAAATACAGATTGAATAGGAAGAGAGCCAACACATATCCCTGTCGGAGATCCTGGAGATTGTAGCCAGGGCCTCTGTCAGGGATCTCTGCCCATTTAATCTAACCTGCACTGTTGATTTGTCATGCATTTGGATGAGGATTGCAAGCATGTATTCCGGGATTTGCCAACCCTTCACATTTTTCCCACAGGGGACTCTACTAATGGTGTAAAAAGCCAGTGAGAAGTCAATTGGAGCAATATATATATATATATATAAGTTCCCTCTGTGCAACTAGCATCTCCTGTAGACAATTCACTAAGTCTGATTCGTCAAGGTACACATGCCCTTACAATGCTGCATTTTCCTCTTATTGAGATTTTTACTTGAAGTGGCCCATTCCACCACCCTCCAGAGGACTAGTGTGGCAAATATTTTACGGTTGGGGTCTAATAGGGTAATTGGTCGATAGATGAGTGGGTTAGATCTATCAACTCTTTTTTATAGATGGGAATCACTGTAGCTTTACTCCAGGATTGAGGAACTTTTTTATTCTCTACTATGTTCTTAAAGAGCACGGATATTCTTCCATGATATCATATATGATATGATATGGCACTTGTATTACTCCTATACACAAGTGTTTCAAGGCACAATGAGGCAAGGAAGGGGGAACAAAGGAAGGACAGAGACAACGATCTTACTAGGCCAAGTGACATTGAGATTGTGCAAGCACAGGGGACGAGGGAGGGGAAAAATGCCAGGGCAAAGGGGTAGGGGGGCAGTGCTGTACATGGGATCAAAACAATAACAAAAAGTGTGGCCAGCAGGTGGCAGGTGCAAGGGAAAGTGCAGACAGCAGGTGTCCAAAAGTTCAGGTGGGGGACTATAGGGTTACAGATACAGACCCAAGTGCAAGGGTTGCCAGGAGGCAGTGTGGGTGTGCAACTGAGTGGGCAGGGACTTGGGCCCGAATCAGAAGGTAGCCTGATGACCATTGCAGTATCAGACAGGAAATCTGCAGGGGAGAGGAAGAGAGAAGACAGAAGCAAAGAGGAAGGTCTTGAGGTGCTTCCGGAACCAGAGATGGTTCTCCTCAAGTTTCAGAGAGGGCTGTTCCATAGGAGGCCACAGCTGAAAAAAAGAGATATACCACCACCTCGTTGCTTGGAGAAGCGACTGAGCCTGAGGGAGTTGGAGGTGCAGGAGCGAAGAAGGAAGGTATTTGTGAAGAGAGAGTTGGAGGTATTGAGAACCCAGGTCCCAGAAGGCCTTGTGAACAATTCAGAGGGTCTTGAAATTAATCCGTGCAGCCACTGGGAGCCAATGCAGAGATTTCAGTAGGCTTGAGGCCAAGGACAAGTCTTGCAATCCTGTTTTGGATGAGTTGCAGAGGGAGGAGAGTAGAAGCAGTCATATTTATGAAGAGGCTGTGGCAGGGGGGAATGGCCAGCAGCACCACTGATGTGGCTGCTCTGTTGATGGCCTCCACACAAAGCCCATCTTAATGCCCTGATTTGAAGGTTCCACCGTAATAGCAGATCGCCTCCAGGCTACCGGTGGGCTCGGAATCTGGGAGGCACAGAATGTGCGGATTTCCAAACAGTCCCGAATCTTCCCGGGAGAAGAGGCGAAGAGGAAGACCAGCCGAAGGTGGTATCCCTCGAAGATGGCGGAGAGGGTAAAGAGAGTCAGCGCAGCGTTGGATCTGGTGACTCCCGCCCTGCAGTGAACGGCTTTCACCAAGGCAGCCCCCGCATACACTGATGCTGACAATACTGCTAACCTGGGGAGGTGAGGTGGCCCCCCGGATGATCCGCACTGAACGTTGAAGGTTTGAGGGAGCACCATCTGTTGCAGCCCACAGGGATCCCGGCGGACTGTGGGAGAGAGTGTGGAGGACCGCAGGCGACCCTGACCCCTTCTCCCGGCTTGCAGTGTCTAATGTGGATGAGGCACTGTGCTGCCGGAACAGCTCTCCTGCTGATGATATCACCCCGACTGTTCTGACACAGCCGACAACTCTGCGGGGCGAAGATCTTCATTCAGCTCGCTCCAGTGCCCGAATATCAGAGCCTGCCACTCGATCACCGCGCCATCCTCTCTCTCCACTACGGCCTGGAAGCTCTCACTGGGTGCCCCAGCTGATCAAGACACCGGCACCTTGGTGTGGAGGCCTGCGGCCCCTCACAGGTAATGTGGGGCTCGCAGAAGCAACTCCTGCGCCTAACAGAAGGTGCTGGGAGAAACGCTGGCAGAGGGTACTGGGAGCAAGGCCCCTGGACTACTTAAATAAAGCCATAATTACCTGGTGGAGCTAGGAGGAAACAAAGGAAAGAGTGCTGCTTGCCCCATCCTGGAGAGTGTCGGTGGTGGGTCAGAACAGGAACTAGCGCCCCACTCCCCAAACTCGCAACGGGGGGTGGCTTTACTCCTCAATTAGAGGAAGACGTAGCTGAAGCGCTCAATCCCCCTGGGAACCAGCTCCTAGTCCACCAGTTTTGTGGCCCACTGAGTGGAAAGGGTACATAGGAAGAAGCAGCTATTGGAGGGATATGAATCTCGGCTGAAGCTGAGCAGTGGAGGTAGTGGAGGAACCCCTGCCAATGCGTCCCACTCACAAGAACCCCCCCGGAACAAAAACCCAGCAGTGATAGAAACAGCCTTTGCACCCTACGAGACATTCCCCCAACTGGCGCTAACAACATGTCCAAGCACTCGAAAGATCAGAAAAGTGAGGACATCCGCCACCATGCTGTTCTCGGCGGAGAAGGGGAAGCGACAGGAAACAGAGAAATCCCCATCTCAAGCATCACCAGGTGCCACAGGACAACTGGCCACAAAAGATGACACCCAGGCATTCATGCTTGACATCAAGGCGGAATTTCACAGCTGCATGACCGAACTCATGGCCAAAATTGAACACACAGATCAAAGAGTCTCAGAGCTGGAGCAAAGATTTGGGGACCTGGAGGATCAATCCCGGGAGCAGGCAGCCTCACTTCTGGAAGTCCATCAAAAGATCTGCACCCTGACGAATCAGATCGTGGAATTCAAGCAGGAGGACCTGGAAAACAGGATGCAGAGAAATAACTTCTGGATTAGAGGTATCCCGTCATCAGTCCAGGACTGTGATTTGCCAGAATATGTGGGCGATCTGTTCCAGTCTCTTCTCCCGCATCTGGAAAAACCACAACTACAGCTTGATCGCACTCACAGATTGCGCCCCCGTATTGGTCTCGACTTGGTCAACCCTCTGGACGTCATATCCAGGGTTCATTTCTACACCACAGAGCAGGAAATCCTCTCAGCGGGTCGCTCGCAAGATATTTTGACTTTCCAAGATGCCCCCTTTCAGATCTTTCAAGACCTAGCAACAGCTACAATGCAAAAAGGTAGATCTCTACGTCCCCTGACACTCTTTCTACGGGATCAGAAGATTAGGTATCGCTGGCTATTCCCTACAGCAGTGCAATTCTCATATAAAGGAGTTGCCCGATCGATTGCATGCTTGGAAGATGTGGAACGGATACTCAAACCATCTCCGTCAGAGGTGGAGGGAGCGGGTTCTCCCCGAGATGGTGCTCTCTTGGATGTGGAAAACCCCCCACCAAAGGTGAGACAGCCCACATGGTCTAAGGTCCGGGGGGGTGTCGCAAACCCCAATAGGCAGCCCGTACAAACCTGAAATGCCAGGCCCGCAGGGGGCCATAAACCAACACTGGAATCACGGAAAAGGTAATACGCAAAAGAACCAGAATGAACCAGCGCAAGATGGCAGGATGGGCCACGTGTGGCCTAACCCCATTCCCAAGGCGGAAAACTTCTAGGTTCTCTTGGGTTGTTAGTGGAACAATTCCTACAAGTTAGACAGTAGGGATGCCTGAGTTGGGACTCGGTCCACACAGTTGGAAGTTGACATTGGTTATAAAGTTAAAATGTTGATTGGAGCTCAAGCACGTCTATTTGCAAGCTGGGAATGGCAACTACGGCTGAGCCGACCTACTCCTATCCCCCCCTGCTGAAGGATGCTGAAGACGCAGCATCTCCTCACCAACCGCTAAACTTTGTGTCACTAATTGTCAGAGGCCTCAACTCCCTGATGAAATGGAAGTCTAATCTGGAAGGACTTGAAGGGGTCAGTGATATTCATACAGGAGACCCACCTGCTTCCGGGAGACTTCTCCCGACTACGCAGCAGGGACTTTCCGAAACAATTCTTCGCCTCTAGTGATACCAAAAAAGGGGGCTCAGCTATCCTAATGGCAAGGAGTGTTCCCTTCAAGGAGCTGGACACAATTAAAGACCCAAAAGGCCGATTCTTTGGAATAAAGGGACTCCTCTATGGCCAGCTATACTCGACTTGGGGGCTTCCCTTCTCCTCTTTCTGTAAGGTCTAACTTTGATTGGAGGGGATTTCAATGGGGTCCCCGACCCAGAAAAGGACAGACCATCCACTCCGGCTCCTAGAGATTTCAGGTTGGCTCTGAGTATCCTACACTTCTTTAGAATGCTGGGAGTGTTTGACACCTGGAGGGTTTTACATCCGGAGTAGAGAGATTTTACGTTTTTTTCTCAGGTCCATCACTCCTCACCCCGAATGGACCCAATCCTGGCTTACCTTCAACTGCTGTCCTATACAAATGAAGTGGTTATCGCCCCAAGGTTTCTTTCGGACCATGCCCCGGTATGCTTGCAAATCAGGACTTGGAATCCATCCCCGGAGCCCAGACCACAGTGGCATCTATATGACCCAATTTTGAATCACCTGGCTATACGTGACAAAGTAGCCAACGCTATTAAAAACCTCTTTCTTGGGAACTCTACAGAGCTTACTTCCCCAGAAGTCACGTGGGATGCCATGAAATCGGTCGTCGGGGGGATACTCATTTCTCACACGGCAGCCTACCACAGATGAAAGAAACAGATGAGGG
The DNA here is from genome assembly GCF_040938575.1 of Ambystoma mexicanum. Lineage (NCBI taxonomy): Eukaryota > Metazoa > Chordata > Amphibia > Caudata > Ambystomatidae > Ambystoma > Ambystoma mexicanum. The sequence continues at coordinate 522,265,407 of NC_090932.1, forward strand.
AGCGCTTGGAGCAGGAAATTGCTGAAATTGAAAATAAATACAAGCAGGGTTGGTCTCCCAAGGCACATGCTGCCCTTCGGATTGCTCAAAATAAGCTTGAGGCCCTCTACGCTGAGGAGATGGCCTGCTCCTTAATGATGGTGAAACAGGGCTATTAAGTTTAAGACAATAAGGCCAATCGCCTCCTAGCCAGTAAGCTAACTGAAGTGACTAAACAGAACTTCATTGTGAGCCTCAAGGACCAACAGACAGTCACCCGCTATGGGGAACAGGACAAACTACGTCTGGCAGAGGAACACTTCTTAGAGAACATGGGGTCTCCAGGTAGATCACTCGCTACGCAGAAGGAATACATCACAGCCGCAGCCCTACCACACCTAACTAAAGAAGACATTGAGGCACTGGAAGCTCAATCCAGCAGGAGGAAGGGGAGATGGTTATTAACATTTTTATAAGATTTTTGGTGCCCAACTGGTCCCTCAAGCTCCCCCCACCTCACCCCACCCACTGACGGATCTATTTAACACGTTTGGTGAAGTGGGCACAGGGACTCCTTCCATGCAGACCTCCGCCACGATTTGGATCCTTAAAGAATGCTCCTCTTGCATGCCGATATCGCTGATGAACATTGACACCAATATTTACTCAAAGGTCCAGGCAAATCGCCTAGCTCCCCTACTCCCCTCATTGATTGACGCTGACCAAACGTGGTTCATTACTGGGAGAAAGATGGGGGATAATATTAGAAGGGCAGTGAACCTCATTGAGTCTACCAAGAGGGGAAACAGGAAAATTGCTGTCTTGGCGTTAGACACCACCAAGGCCTTTGACAAGATCAATTGGTCCTTCTTTCGCTTGACACTAGAAGAATTCGACTTTGGCCCCCACTTTAGGAGCATGATCATGGTTAACTACTTTTCCCCAAACACCTTAATGCAGAATGATTGGATGCGCTCTCCCCCGATCCCACTAACTTGTGGCATGTGCCAGGTCTGGCCCCTCTCCCCTCTGTTGTTCACCCTGTTTATGGAACTGCTAGCCAAACATATTCGGAGTACCAACCTAATGAAGGGGGTACAGTCCCAGGGTTCCTCGCATAAAGTTTCCCTTTATGCAGATGACGTGCTTCTCACCATCTCAGACGTCCAGCCTTCCCTCAAAGCGGCCCTGCACAAACTCAAGGCCTTTGGAAGTGTCTTTGAAATAAACTATGGGAAGTCAGTGGCCCTGGTGGTGGGACTGACCCCGCTGGACATGTCTACCCTCGAACCCATATGCCCGATCCATTGGGACTCCTCCTCGATTGAATATGTAGGAGTCTGATTTACGGCCTCGCCGACGGATCTCTAGGCGGCCAACTTCCCCCTTCTTTTCTAAACTGTACGAAAGAGACCTAGAGGGATGGGCAAAACAAGAAATATCCTTAATGGGCTTAATTACAGCTGTGAAAATGAACCTGCTGCCCCGTCTACCGTACAGCTGTAACTCTCTCCCAGTAACTATCCCTAAAAAGGTGATGGACCAGCTCCAACGGAAAGTTCTGGATTTCTTTTGGCGGGGGAAAAAAGCCAGAATCCCCAAAAGAGTCATGATGGGAGGCGCTCGCTTGGAGGGTCTGGGAGTCCCAAATCTGCATAAATATGCTGAGGTTGCCCAACTCACACATCTAATGACATGGAACGCTGAAGAACCACCTCCGAAATGGATGGAGATCGAGCAGGGTCAGTGCTCGCTCCATCTCCGCTTCCTCCCATTTATCCCGCACACGCTACGCCAACAATGGCCACTTCTCCTTAACTGAACTAAGGTTACTCTGAAATCTTGGGATGAAGCTCTGAAAGGGAAGAAAATACCCAGAGGCTTAGGTCCTCTCTCCCCGATCTTTGACAACCCATCGTTCACCCCAAGGATGCCCCCGAGAGCCTTTGGTAACTGGAAACGAGGAGGGGGGGTCTGCAAACCCTTGCCCAATTATATGTGGGAGGCCTCCCCCGCACGTTTGAGGAATGCAAGAAAGAATTCCACCTATCAGAGTTGGACAGGTTCTCCTACCTCCAGCTGAGGCATTGGATTACACACCCTGAGATCAAACACAAAGCCACTCGCACCTTAAGCATGCTTGAGCTGTCGATCTGGGCGGGATCGGACAAAGGAGGCATCTCAAGTCTATATAAACTTTTGCGAGTGGACCTGTTAACCCCCCACAGACCAGACTTTATGCCCCGATGGGAAGCTGACCTAGGCCGTCAGTTGGAATACTCAGAACGGCTGGACATTTGGGCCAAAGCCCACCCGCCGTCCGGATGTGTAATGAACAATTAATGTGCCCTCAAACTGATATTTAGATGGTACTACCCCCTGACCCAGATTCACCATTTCTAGAGATCTGTTACCCCCACCCATTGGCAGAATTGCGGGGAACATGGGACTTTCAATATGTGGCAGAGCTGCCCTCAGGCCCAATCGAGATTTATTGGGGGACAACAGGAGACATGACAGGGAGCAAACTCCCGCTCTGCCCCAGTATCTTGTTACTAGGGGCCCCAGTGGAGGGGGTGTATCCCATGGTGGGGTATGCCCCAAACTAATAACACAACTGCTATTAGCGGCACGCATCACCATCGCCCATTGCTGGAAAGCCCCGGAGGATCCGAACACGATCCTATGGTGGGGTGACACCTGGGATGTGATGGTGTCGGAGAGAGTGACAGCGGCAAAGAGGGGGAATCTTCTTCAATTTCACATGATTTGGTCACTCCTTATAGACTACAATGACAAATACCCAGCTCTAACATTTAAACCCCGCGTGGCACGGCTGTACTTGGGTTGGGAGTGGAGGGAGGAAGAAGCAGGGATGAGCAAATAAAAGGAGGGTTGGATTGAAAGTGCAAAATTGCCTGCCCATGATGTAACTGCTTATGTTGCAGTACCGTTGTATTATACTCCAAACATTTAATAAAAAATGTTTTTTTTAAAAAAGATAGAGGCTGTTGCAGTAGTCCAGCCTAGAGAGAACCAGAGCTCTAGAGACATAATACCAAATCACCAAATCACTTTTTAGTATCATATTGCTTAACCCACTGGAGCCAGGAGCTGCTGATGTAGAGGTTTTCGTAATTAGTAGCTCTATCTCTTGTGCTTCAAGATCGAGCAACCAGGGACCTTCCACAGTGACCTCGGAGGAAGTTTGAGTTGACGAGCTATATAGCTGTGCAATATGCTTGGTACATACTTCTTCAGAGACAGGGTTAGCCTGGAGATTCTCCTGTGTTGAAATTCTTTCATTAATTAATGACCAGAAATTACGAGTGTTATTTGCCTTAAGAATTCTTAGCATTTTCTTGCCTCCTTTCTGTCTGCACTCATACTTGTATGTTCTAAGCCAGTTTCTATATATTTGCCTGGCTCGCCTATTCTCCTGCAAATATGATAACTCTGAGAGATTAGCTCTACACAACCTTCTTAGTGTGTATCTCAATGCTCTCTTTTTCAATTGAATTTGAACATCAAAAGAACATCTGTTTGCTAGGATTGCTATTCTGAACAATAGGTTTTTGGTTGCAATTTTGTAGACAATTTTGAATGTTTTCAGGTGAGATCATGGTGTATTTTCCCTCAATCGTAGACTTATCAATAACTGCTCTTGCTCTGCGGTTAAAGTCTGAGATATTTCCAATTTTTTTTCATAACTCTATGGCCTGAAATATGAGTGATAAAATTGCTCTGGTATCGAGGTCCCAAGTTGGTGATTCCTATTTCAAATGTTGCCTTCAGTATACTATGATCTCTGTTTTTTTCATCGATCACAGTGAAGACAGAGCAGTGGTCAAAGAGGGATGATAATAGAATTAAGTAGTCGAGGTAAGAGGATGAGTTGTTCCCAGTCCAAGTGGGCTTGCTTGGAGTATCCCCTTTGTTGTTACCATTAGCAACTTTTATATTCCAGGCCTTGAATAACTCTCTCTGCTCCTTACCAATAATTTGCGATTTTTCTCTATCTTGACAATTTATTCTCATTATCATGCAAACAATAATTCAGCAAACAATGAGGGTTCAAGTCTCCTGCTAAAATTATGTGTTTCCTTGCCGAATCAACCATGATATGTTCACAGATATGTTCACAGACATCAAATACATTAGCTAGAAACACATCAAGCCCGGAAACAGGGGGTAGGTGGGTTCCAGTAGATGTTAAGTATATGGTCATTCTTTTCTTTCAATGTTAATTTTAGCGCCAGCAAACCATATGTTGTATTTGAGATTATATCAACGGACTGTAGCGCTGTATTTTGAACCATAGTAAGTAATCCCAGCATGACCACCCTTGCCAGGGAATGCCATTTGCTGACCTGAGGTGTAACCATCAACCTGTACAGCTGTCGTTAACCACGTCTCTGGCAGGATTACTATGGTACACGCAAGGAATTATCGTTTGACGATGTGATTTTGGATAAAACTATTATGAGTTCCAAACCAGTATGTTTAAATTCCTGCTGAAGGCCTAAAGCCCTGTGTCTCTCTCCCCAAGTTTTCTAAACACGTTTGAAAGGCTCCCCGGAAGCCACTTCCAATCGTCAACATCTTCATTTTGTTTTGAACTGTACGTTGTTTATTAGAAGTATTTTTACAAACAGTTTTTTAAAGATCCCCTTGCTCACAAATTGGTCATCTCTCTTAGGCTTTGGCACTTTGCATGAGGAGCTTCCTACAAACGGTACTTGATCCTATCCCATGGCTCTTAAGTGTTCCACTTCAGTATTCAACATTTTTGTCACAATTTTTCAGTGGATTGTAAATTGGACTAAGTCAATTCGAGCACCAAACATCTGTTCTGAATACCAGTTCCAATGTTCAAATGTACGGCGTATCCTATTCCTGCTGAAAAAAAGGTTTATGAGGTTTGTCGATAGTGGACTCTGGCCTGGTGTTAATATGCCTGACAGCCCTGGTCTGTGAAACTGAAGCACTAGCGCTGGAAATTGAGAAATCAGGGCCGCATGGCAGCAGCGAGTCAGGGAAGCTTCACGAGGCAGTTCACCAAAAAAGTCTAAACAGGAGTTAGAAGATGGTAAATGATGAATCTCCCCTACCCGAGCAGGTGACCACCGATTGCCTTGACAAAAGACCACTCGAAGATGGTTTGGTTGACGTGGGTGACCAAACACCACTCTAAGGTGATTTAGTAGACGTGGTTAGGATGGCCTTTGATAAAGTTGTAGACAAAGGCGAACATAAATCAATTGGACCTGCAGAAGGCACATCCAAAGTTTCTGGCTTTGCTGTAAATGCCGCATTTTCCACGTGGTCAGGGTCCATAGTTTGAATCACCACATCTTGCTTAAGATTGTCTGTCACACAATCAGACATCTTCGGGGAATGGCCCTCATCACAGGATACCTGATTAGTTATTTGTTTACTCTGCGTTATATGAGAGTCGTAGTCTGGCAAGTCACATACAGAAATTGCCCTTTGGACACGTACTAAGAACCAGTAGCTCGGTCGATAGTTCAGCGTTGTTGCAAGTCACTTCCCTATTCATTTGGCCTTTCTAAGTTTGAATGAGTGAGGCCAGGAAGTGTAATTTCCTAATGAGGTTTTTGCCGCTTTGTTTCGCTGCTGTTGATTTTCTCCCATTTTTGGATTTGAACTTGGCTTTTGCTGGTGGTACACCATTCTTCTTTGGGTTTTGGCATGGCCAATCACAGGCATCAGGCACAAGAGAAGCATTAGAAGAAGTGAAGCCACAGCCATGTTAGGTGTCCTTTGATTGCACACAGTGTTGAAAGCGACCACTGGCAAAGGCCTCGGGTTCACTATTACGTTTAATGGTAGCACCTTAACATGCTGCAAAAGGGCTTCTATTCTCTCCAGCTTTAGTTTGATCTCACTAAGCTGTACTGTGTGTGCAGACATTTCAAACTTAATATTATTATAACGTTCGGCAAACGAACTGGGCACCGCCTTGAGAGCTGAGGTTGTAGGAGATGTTAATTCAACCTTTCCCCCAAATTCTCTTAAAGTGTGGTACATGGTTTGATTAGTTGCTAAAAATTCCATTAAGGGATCAGGTGAGCCGCTTTGCGTGTTAGGAGATGTCAGGTGTTCGGTCATAAACCTGGGCAGATCATTAGGATTTTTAGATGCATTCATGTTATTAAAAGATGGACAATGAAATAACTCAGGGTCTTTAGAACAATCTGCAAAGACAGTCAATGATTAAATTTGTGAGGACTCTCATCTGCAATATAATTACTTTCAGCAGAAATAGACAGAGTGTCAACCTGATTGCTTTCACTCCATGCTTCAACTCTGCCCATAGGCAGAGGGCTGACTTCAGTGCTTGTTGAATGGCTCGAAAAAGGTTAACGATCTTACTCTGAGTTAGAGCCAACCGTAATCTGGCTCTAGCATGCAGGTCTCGCTTGGGATTTATCTGAGTATTGTGGCTAGATTGGGTAGAAGGAGCCGTTAATACAACAACTGAAGTGCTCATGGGCTGAACAACTGAGTCTGTTGGCGAAATGGCGAAAGACCTGTCGCTGTTCACCAGATCAGGATATGTCGAAAAAGGTTCAGAAGACATCATTTTATCACCTGTCGCCTTGGAGTGGCACACCTCCGTTTAACCAAAAAAATATACAATTCTCGTATAAAAAAAATCAAGTGACATCAACTAAATCCGTCAGAACCACAGTTTGTAAATTTCTGTGCACAGCAGCCTCCGAAGGAGCGGTCAAGAGTCGATCATTACGCATAGAGTTACTCCGGAGGTTATACATATTTGTTTAGTAGTGAAGTAACTGAAGCCACTGGAGCGTCACTCACCAAGTAAGCAAGTGAGCAGCCAGAAACAACAGCATCCACGTCTGATCAGAACAGCCTCCCAATGCCGACTGCACTTGCCTTTGTACCTTCGCGCGCGCTTTCACGCAGGTGCGGCTTTTTGAGGTAAAACGCCAATCACGCCAAGAGGGCAGTCTCAATACAAGTAAGCAAGTGAGCATCCAGAAACAACAGCATCCACATCCATTCAGAGCAGCCTGGTTAATTTGGGTTTGAGAAACGTTTAATTTACCCTTTGATTGTAGCATCCGATTTTGGTGAGCAAGCAGGGGACTGCCAGCTTGGAATCATTCCTTAGGTAAATCCCCTCTTCTGGTGGTTTTTGCAAAATCAATCTCACATAGATTAGTCACACTTTCCTCACAGGACTGCTCTTCTTCTCTCCTGGGGTAAATCCTTTTAATTCGGCTCTCACCTCTCCAGATGGCTCCTCATGTCCATGTGCCAAGATTCCATTATACGCTTCTTCTCCTTACTCCTTCCTTATCAATCCCCTCTATCCTGCGTGCATTCAAATATATATATCTTTTCTAGCTCCACCTCTGCCTTGTGACAGCGGTGTGGTTTCCTAGCCAATTCATCAGCAAGGGTGGGAGGGACAAACTTCGGACTTCTTCTGTTGAAGAGATGCTAATTTAGTTTTTGACATAACTTTTTACTAAAATGTGCATGCTTGCCAAAACTCATCTTTGCAGATTCTGTCAGGTCTAAATTATGGGAATGCAATCATTCAAATTAATTTTTGGTGAATGTATGCGTTTTTGCAATTTTTCGGCTATTTTTTTTTTATTTATTTTTTTAGTTTATTACAAACTTTTAACAAAAATTTCACAATTTCCATGACAAACTTTTTCTTCATGAACTCCTCAGATCTACTTTGGAATTATATTGTCCAGAAAGTTCACTACAGAGCAAATTAAGTGTATCGAGCTCCCACTCAGAATTCGAGCCCACAGGTCCTCCATATTTTCTGTTCTTGGAGCAGATTTGCTCATATGTAGTGAACGCTTATCTTTAAGAGCTGTACATTCTATTAGTAAAGTATGTCGCATATATAACATTTGTTTTGATTTATAAGCATTTATACGTAGATGGAGAAAACCATCTCGGTGATGTCTCGAAGGAAATTGCTGCAGATAATTCGGCAGATTTTCTAGTTTATTCATTGACATTAGGAGGTTTAGAGCTGTCGGAAGATTTTCATATTTGGACACATTTTGGATCGTGACCATTCTTTGAGTTTTTTTTCGCAATTTGTGGTAGCATCAGTAGTGTGTCCATTGCGATGTTTGCGTCGTCCATTATTGCTTTCACCTTTTGGGACCATGTCGAGAGTAGATCCGAGTTCACGCGGTTGCTCTTTGAGGCAAATATTTCATATCCTGGTTCCGAATCTGGAATGTTCATCTTCCGCAGTAATGACAATGATTTCCATAAGATAGTGGTATAGAGTCCATCTAATGCTAGCTCATGCCTTATTATTATCATCGAGATATATGTTGGCAGTCTCAGGACACGTAGCCAAAACATCCCTTCAAGCTGGGACCAGATCTTGCTGCCAATGTTCCACCCAGCTTCTGCTCCGAATGTAATTGCAGGTACCACTGCAGATAGAACGTGCGTATCGGGATCATGGAGAATTTGCCATAAAGTGTCTGTATTCGTGCTCCTTGTAGGGCTAAAGTCCGCATTCGTTGGCGTAATTCCTGGACCCAGCTCCATTCTCGTATCGAGGTATTGATCTTTATCCCTAGATAACAAATTTCCTCCACCTTCTCAATCTCTTTGTCGTATATTTGCCACCTAAAGCTCTTGTTTTTTTTTCCTTTAGTGGGACCAAACTTCATGATTTTAGTTTTTCCAACATTTATTAATAAGTCATTTTCATCCATGTAATTTTGGAGTTCATGGAGAAGTCGTTGTAACCCGATCTGTGTTTGATCGACCAGGATCAGGTCATCGGCATTACACATCTTATCCCGGTTCCATTGACCTGCGGCGCGAAGCATTTTGCCTTTGCTTGGGCAATCGATACATCAGCAATGAATAGTTTAAATAACGTTGCTGCTAAGGGGCACCCTTGTTTTACCCCTTTATCTGTTATAATAGGATCTGAAAGATCTCCTTGTTTGTTTAACTTGATCCTGACCGTAGTTTTGGCATACAGTGCTTTTATTGGGTTTAGCAGCGATTTTGGACAGTTCTGCTTTTCTAATTTCATCCAGAGTTTTTTGCGGTTTATTGTGTCAAATGCTTGTTGCATATCAATAAATGCAAAAAACAAGTTTGATTTTTTCTTTATGGCCTCCAATTTCAAGATGTTTACAATTGCCAGGTTCAGCTCCGTCCCGACTCCCTAAGTAAATCCAGTCTGATTTATGTCCACCATTTCTGCCCTTGTTGCCCATGTTGATAGTTTTTTCTGAAGGAACGTGGCAAACACTTTGCCAATCGTGCCTAAAAGGGCAATCGGGCGATAGTTGGCAGGATCTGCCCGATTGCCCTTCTTAAAGATCGGCACAATTATTGCCTCTGACCACGATGGCGGTAGAGATCGTTGGTCTGCAATCACTGAGAACAGGTTTTCCATAAATTCGGACCACTCATGTTTGTTTTCTTTCAACATCACATTTGTGATTCCGTCAGGTCCTGCAGCTCTTGAGTTTTTTAACTTTCCGATGGCATTTTCGATTGTTTCTCTGGACTCACAAACATCCCATATTGTAATATCAGATGCCGGATGAGCCATTACCTGCGGTGTTTGCGGCGAAAATACTTTTTGGAAATGTTTATGCCATTCTCCTTCAGCCACTCCATTTACTAGCCTCTTCGGTGGATTTTCATAACCTCTATTCAAGATGGACCAGATTTCTCTTGTGTTATTTGTTTTTATTAACCCCAAAATTTCCTCTCCGCGTTCTTGATCTCGTTGAAATGTAAAGGCTTTTAGCCAATTCCGATATTTCTGCTTTCTCAGTTTGATTCTTCTCGATTCTTCAGCTGTTCCGAACCGAGCTTTTATTTCACATATTTCCTTCTTAAATTGTCTCTTTTCTTGGATTATTTTCTTGCTCCAAATTTGGCAATGAGTTTGAATTTGTTTCCCACTATATGAGGTTTATGCACTTTTACCTGGTAAAAATATCGAATAATTTGTTGGATCGCAGAAGTCTTTATTCGCCGTTCGTAGGGCTGAAGTCAGTTTTGATATTTGGGTCGCTTTTAGTCTGAGCCTGTTTCTTCCACAATTTACTTCCACGACTTGGTTCATTTTTGTGAACAAAGTTCGGCGTTTTAGAGGCCACGTCATGATCATCAGGTCATGGTCACTGTTTTCGGTCGACACGATCTTCAGATTTTTAATTGTTGACCATAAGTTTTGAGACGCCCAAATATAATCTAAGGTCTTTATCAGGCGCATATTATGCCAGGTGTAATTTGGTGGACTATCGCCACTAACATTCCCATTTACCATTACACAGTCACGTGCTTCTATATCATTGTCCCATCTTTGTCTTCTCAAGCAGTATAGCAGATTACTGTTTGCATGATCTGAGAATAGCTCTTTTTTTGTGTCAAACCAAGTGATATTCATGTCGCCACATATAATTATCGATAAATCATGATGACTTCTTTGATTTTTATCGATTATCGTCATTACCGAGGTGACAAAATTTGCAGTTGTAATTTTCAACGGGTTCCAATATACCTTAATCAAGAGCAGGTATTGACATTTATTATCATGTCCAATGGGCTGTTGTAGTAGGGTTGAATGTACATAACTATTTGGGTTGTTTTCTTCAATGACTTCCCATGTTGTCCCGATCTTCACTAATGTTAGTAGGCCGGCAAAAGGTCTTCATTGCAAGTTTTTTTCAGCTGGATTTATTAGGGTCAAGTAGCCATCCTTTGTTGGAGGAGATCGCATCCATGTCTCTTGTAAGCAGATGGCAAAGTTGTTTGTCAAATCTGCTGGGAAGTCATTGTACAGGGTGTTCCAGGATATCAGAGTCGAATCTCCCTCCAATCCAATTTTAGATAGCTAATTCTTATTCGGCACATATTTTCCATTTCCGATTTGTGAGTACTGGGATGACTCACATGTCATATGTTTTCTTATTTCATCTCGACGTTGTTCTGAGGATTTCTTGCTAGTAAATTTGTCTCTCCTTTCCGATTCATGATGGCTTGTTATTTGTTCATGTTCAGCAATCTCAAAGCCCAAACCTAGTAATTCATCTTTTGCACCCATCATGGTTTTTCGTACAGCCTGAGAATGTATGTGCAATAGCACCCAATCAACTCTGGCTTCAGACATGTACTCCACTATTGCAATATCTTGGGACCTGATGGTCCTTAGAGCCGGCACCCAGTGCAGCAGCCTCATGATATTTCCTCTATTCAAATTGACATCATGGTCATCAGGGAGCATATTTTCGTTTCTCATTTTGTGTTTGATTGCACTCGGGCCACTTTTAGTGATCTTTGCTGACCGTCTTTTTCTCAACTTCTGTGCCACTGGGTGTTTTGGATTCAGTTGTATTAAGATTTCTCGCTTAGCGTGAGCGCCAAGTGACGGTCTTTTACTAGTCTCCTTCATGGTTTCAGCATCTCTTGACTCTCCGTCATGGCTTGCTTCCTTCCCATTTTTCGTTACCGGCGGATTGAACAGATGCTGAGTTGAGGCCGGACTCTGAATACCAATCATTCAGTGATCATCAAACTCATTATTTGGCCCCTGATGCGGCTCCATATTTTGATGGTCGTCCTCGGTATAGGAGGATAAATTACACAGGTCTGTCGAGGACATCTCTGGATGAGTCGAGTTTTCATCAGAGTCGAGTCTCATTCTCTTCTTTGGATTTCCAGTGCTCAACTTTGAAGATCCATCTACTGATATAGAGGACCGTTCTCTGTGAGTTTCTTTCATCGTTATGTCATTTTTTGTTTTTCTTGAGAAAAAAGATGTTTTGGGAGGCGTCGTCAAATTTCTTATGAATTTTCTTGAGTTACTCGACTGTTTTGTCGATTTTCACAGTATGTTTTGTCTTCATTGTTTTTTTTCTAAAGCGGCTTGCCTCCGCTTGCGTTTTTGTTGAAATTTCCTTCATGGGTATATTTGCTGGCGTTGCACTAAATATCCCATAAGACGCTTTAGAGGAAGCAGCAGCCGAAGCTGAGCCTGATGCCTGTTCAGCGGTGCTTCCCGCCTCGTTCTCCTTGATTCTTGTTTCCGACCGTGCTTGATTACTTCTTTCGCTTTCAGATCCATGCTTCTATGTGCTGTCAAGTCTACTACGATTGAATCGCCACCGCACTGTGTTCCGACGTGTTTTCCCCGAATTGCAGCGCTGTTGCATGGCGGTATGTATGTCACTTTATTTTCGTAAGTTTGTTTCAATAGCCCAGAGATTGTCTCCATTAGGAGTGATTTTTCCTTATTTTCTTTCACGATTGTGTCATGCAATCTATTAACATGTTCAAAATGCTGAGCAGATTCAACTTCTAGTCGTGAAAACAGGGCCGTGCTTGCACTTTCCATTTTATTTATTTTCTCCATATGTCCAAGGACCGCTCCATTGTTCTGTGTCACTTCGTTTAGTGTGTCGTACAACTTTATAAATGGAATTAGTGCCAGAGAAGTCGCAGCCAGCACATTGTGTATTTGAATGGCTGCTGCTGCGGACAAATTTGATTTGTTTTTGTCGATTTCTTTCTCTGCTTCACAGTAAGGATTTTCATTTGTGGAGTTTTCCGATTCGGGTGGGCCATTGATGGGTGAGTTACTCGGTGCCTGTGTTCTTTGGTCACACTCTCCCGTCGTAAGCGCTGACTTCGGCGTTGAGCAGCTTGCCAGAGTCTTCCCACAATGGCGAATCTCGCCATCCCGACGTCGAGGGCTCTCTGTTCCGCGTTCTCGATGGCCTGCATCACTCCCCTGCAGAATTGCCTGAGCAGTTCCGCGGCTAATCCCCGCTAGACAGCCCTTCTCCATACTTGCTTTTTCGGCTATACAAAACATGGGCCCATATATTTTTATTTTAAGATAGATATTATTCCTATCTACACACTGTCTACATTTTGTGTCGATCAGAGCTTGAATTGCTATGCAGATCTCATTTTAGTGATTAAACATTTAGTCAAGGGTTTTTCTTCATCTTAATATTAATATTAATTAGGTTTTCTTGTGTGCATTTTCATACGTTTCACACCAGGTGGCAGTGCATCACCTATATATTCTGGTGTGTATGCTATTCATGTGTTTACGGGTAGAATCTTTTGCCAGGCATAAATTCCATGACCTTCACTTTAATTGTTCAGAGCAGGTGTCTGTTCCCAGTGCACATCTTAGCCCAAACCAGTCGTTGAAGCTCTTTGTGTGTGTTCTTCGTGGATTGTTATTGTGTATTCCTGATCTGAGTAGGCCTGGAAATGTAAACATACACAGTGGTTCAAGTTCCTCTTTTCAGCATTTTCAACCTCCCCTTTCAATCACCAGACTCAAGCAGGTCACTTTAAATCTCCACGCAAGGATTGGAAGAAGTTGGAACTGTAATGTTGATTCTTGGATGACTCGTCATTATATTATTTTAAGTAAAATGCAGTATACACACATGCTGTCACTGGAAATATATGCAGCTTTCTATATCCTACAATTCTAATTTAGATTTCCTGTGCTTATGTTTGAGGCTCAGGAAATCACACGTGGCTTTGGTAGGCTTTACAATTTATATTATGTGTACTCCAAAACACATATTATAGATGGGCATTGAATAGTAAATATATTTTCACTGTAAATACACTTTCTATGGGTTTCTGTATTAGTTGGCATGTAAATGTACTTCAGTAGAGGGGGCATAGCTCTTCCTTGATTCTCAGCTTTGTCCTTTTGAATTGTCACACATTGGCTGAATGGTATGTAATCTGCATCCTTGGCTCGCCACGTGAATCCTTGCCTCGAAAGTGAAAATCCAAAAGTCACTTTCACCATACTTACCACACCCATCTTGTCCAAACTGTGAGCAAGTGTCTTGGATTTCCACAAATGACATACTGGGTAACTAGTTCCTCTCTTGCTCTTTCGGGAGGCCTTTTTCAACTCACTTTACTTTAGGCCATTAGTTGTGCTCCATTTATAAGGACACATGTAACATTCTTCAGTTGCAGTACAATGTACTGTTTAGGATGAATGTTCAGAATGTGGTCTGCCTAACACCCAGACCACATGGAGCACTTCACAGTCATAACAATGGCAATTATGTGCTGTGTAAATATTATATACAAAAATAATGCTCTCTCTTAAAGGACCACCTGTTTCTCCCTGGGATCTGCTTTCTGCTTGGATGAACAGTCTGCTCCCTTTGAACACTTAGAAACCATTGAACTGAATTCCCTTTCTTCAAGAACCTATTTCAAGTGGTTATAACTTTGCCAATCAGCTTTGGGTAACTTGGGACCATTTTATGCAGAGGGCCTTTCTTAGTGATTAAACCAACTTCAGTAATCTTGAGACCAAATACAGCCTTCAAACCTAAGAAGAACCATCTTCTTTTGGATGACAGAAGGGAAGTTCTTATGTTGACTCGAAGGATGGCAAGTTTCAGGAAATCGGAGAATGTCCAGCATATCAGGACCGGGCAGCGGGGGTGTTCAGATTTTCCACTACGTGGCCGCAGAATAAGTGCGCACATGCATACGTACTAGCGTGGGTGGCAGTGGTGACACAAAGGCTGTTCCTGGTGCTCGTAGTTCCCTGGAGGACCTGGAGTTCACTCTAGGCACGATGGCACCATGCAAGACAAGCTGGTAGGCTCGCAATTCTCATCACAGGCCAACGTGAGCGCACCAGTGACCCCACAGCAAATGGAAGCAGTCGCTTCACAGCATAACGAGAGGTTAGGGTGGTGCCCACAGCGCGGAGGGCACACTGAGTCATGGCGGAAAGGCATTTCACAGCCAACATGTCAGAAGAGGATATCCCAGTCACAGTGCCTGTCCATCCCTCAGACATTTTCCAAAGTGCACAAGGAGATATCTCACCATGGCAATTACCCTCAGCGTTTGATATTACTGATACAGGCAATCTTGGGCCCGATGGATTCAAGGGGCAAAGAATTTTAATGTATATGTGGGGGCAATGGGCCCAATGGATGACAATTGCAAGAAAAATATTCTAACGTTGGGAGTGGGGGGATCAGTATGGGACATACTGTATGAACTAGTTGATGAGGATAAAAGCAACTTTTCACGAGATCCAGAGGGCCTTGCCACATACTTTGCCCCACACACTAATGTGGACTATGAGAAGCACACTTTTCATACCACCATACAGGAGAGGGGTGAGACACTGGACAACTATGTTATGAGGCTCTGCATATGCATCAAACACTGCGCTTTCCGTTGCTACTCAAACGAGGAAGCAGTAACCTCCCAACTCAATGCTGGTTGTGAATCCTCTGAATTTAAAAAGAAGTTACTCGTGAAGCAAAGGTCCATGGATGAGATCCTGGTCATGGCACGCACTGACTCTGCAATATCACAACAGGTTGTCAACCTGGGTCAGGTAAAGATATCCTCCACACCTAGAGACCAGGAGTCAGTCAAAAAAGTGGCACTTACTCCGCCTGACGATGTCAAACACAACAACAAAACATGTTTCAGATGCGGATATGAGTTTCTGCACGAGGGCACATGCCCTGCCCCAGGACAAAAATATGCGGCTGCGGTGGTGATGATTACTTCAGGGCACTTTGCAGAAACACCCCTACGCCAGCCAGCCACAACATCTCCCAGAGGAGCAGCAGGCGAAATCCTAACTACCACACAGATGACAGGAAACCCAGTCGAGAATACCAGAGATATCGCCCGGCAGAGGGAGAGGGCGAAAAACAGTAGCCCCAGTGGACACCAAGATCCCGAGACAGAATAGGTGCCTACAAACCACAACGGAATGTGCAATACATGGAGATACACTCTCATTCAGGGAGTGTTTCGTCCTTTTCCCAAGAGAGCCAGAGGAAAAGAGGCTATGTGTGGGCGTTGGAAAATGAGACTGCGACAGAACACAGCCCCGCATTGAGCCTTGAAGTCCACAACTCAGTGACTGAATTTTTAATCGACATGGGATGACAGTAAATGTCATGAGCGTAGAGTCATACAACCGGCATCCTCACCGGCCAAAACTAAGACCTTCCTTGGTGGACATATTCCCTTACAGCTCCAACACGCCTGTGCCATGCAAGGGGACCTTTATGACAATATGTGCCCATAAGTCACACACAGCCCACGTCCAACTACATGTTCTCTCCACTGAAGCAAATAGCAAATGCATTCTGAGCTTCAGAATGGCCGTTGACCTGCAACTTGTCCATATCCTATACCACATGATACCCCACAAATATCTGGCTCCAGATTGAGAGGTCATAAAAGCATTTGCAAGCCTCTTCAAAGGCCTGGGCAAGCTGAGAAACTGTAAAGTACGGCTTCACATTGACCTCACTGTTAAGCCTGTTGCTCAATATTACAGGGGCATTCCGATTCATTTACAAAAACAGATAGAAGAAGAAATAAGACACTTACTAGATCTCAAGATCATTGAGCCAGCAGTAGGACCCACCCCATGGGTTTCTCCAATTGTACCTGTCCTGAAGAAATCGGCCGAAGGATCCATCCGCTTTTGTCTGGACATGCACCAGCCAAATGCCACCATACATCGAGAACGTCATCAAGCTCCGAGAATAACGGATATGATCCACCTGCTTAACGGTGTGATTGTATTCTCACAATTAGACCTTAATAAGGGCTACCATCAGCTGGGGCTAGCCGAGGAGTCACGCTACATCACCGCCTTTGTGACCCACATGGGGCTATATTGCTGCAAATGGCTACATTTTGGTATATCCTCAGCGGCTGAAATTTTCCAAGAGGAGATCCACCAAGTAATTAAACACATCCCAAACTGTCTAACTTACAGTGATGACATCCTAGTGTTCAGGAATAAATCCCTGGGTGCATGATGACACACTACGCAGGATCTGTATGGCATTGGAAGCAGCCTGTGTAACCCTGAACAAGGACAAGTGTGAATTTGGCAAACAGACTCTTAAATTCTTCTGACACATATTCTCTGACTAAGGCATGCCAGACCCAGACAAAGTCACGGCCTTGCAAGGAGTCCCACGCCCAGCAAATGTATCGGATCTCAGATCCTTCCTGGGGCTTGCAAGATATTGCTCCCGGTACCTAGAGAATATCACTACAGTGAGTGCCTCACTCTGAGAGCTGACCAAAGACAACCAAGAGTTTGTCTGGACTCCAGAATGTGAATCCATCTTCAAGGACATCCGGACACACATTACATCAGATACTGACATGGCCTACTTCAGCTCCATCAAAAACACCAAAATTACTGTTGATGCCAGTCCAGTAGGGCTCGACGCAATACTAGCGCAATACGACACGAGGAACCTGCACATCAAGAAAGTGGTTTTGTATGCCAGCCGCAGCCTGACAGTCACGGAACAGAGATACTTGCAGGTTTAAAAGGAGCGCCTGGCGGGTGTCTGTGACTACAAGCACTTTCATCTGTTTCTCTTCGGAAAGGCTTTCACAATTGTCACGGACCACCAAGCTCTTCTCACCATCAATGAGAATCCGCAAATCCGAATGCCACCACAAATGAAAAGATAGGGACTTTGTTTCCAGGACTACAAATTCACTATCCGTCACAGGCCGGGGAAGGACAAACACCCAGCAGACTACCTTTCACGCCAGCCGACAGGTCCTCAGCAACCCAAACACTTGATTGAAAATGCATACCTACAGTATGTTACCCACCAAATGAATCATTCCCTTTGGCATGGAAGACGCTTCAGCAGGAGTCGACTGCCGACCCAGTCTTGACCATTATCTCACGGTGCCTTGATCAGGGCACGATGAAACAAGCAAAGGAAAGGGCTAAACACCTTGACGAGATGTTGCAAGGTGACTTCAGAGCAATGGTACCAATGCAGGACAAGCTCACCACAACTGAAGACCAGATTGTTATGAAAGAGTTTAAGATTGTGGTGCCCAAGTCACTGCATCAGCAGGTCATAGACCTGGCTCACAAGGGACACTTAGGAGTCATATCCACAAAAGAGCTGCTGCGACAAAAGATCTGGTTCCTGGGTCTGGACAATCAAGTGGATTACGCTTTAAAAAACTGCCATCTCCAGTGTTATCGTGCCACCTCCGTGACCGAAACTGCAGATATCCCCAGATATCCCCATTCCCAGCTGGGGTGTGGTAAGAGCTGACGGTTTACTTCTTTGGGCCACTCCGCGAAGGCACCTACACCCTAGTCGTGATCAAGGAGTACTCAAGATATCCGGAAGTGCAGATTGTGTCATTCACAGTGGCGGCAGCTGTTATTCTGGCCCTGGATCATATACTTATGGTCCCACAAGTCATAAAGTCTGATAATGGGCTGCCCTTCACCAGTGTGGACTTCACCAACTTTGCGCAATATATGGGGTTCAAACACCGAAACATCACACCCCTCTGGCCCGGGCCAATGGCATAGTTGAGAGTTTTATGGGGAACATCACATCAAGAGAGCACTGCAAGTCGCCCACCTGTCCCACAGACCATTCAAACAGACATTTTACCAGCTGCTGAGGGGTTATCATCACACGCTTCACAGCACCACTGGCAAATGCCCAGCTGACCTCATGTTTGGCCGCAGACTACGGACGCAGTAGCCACAAGGCCCCCCGGAGGAAGGGTCTACACCAGTGGTCTGAGCCAGATACGCTGAGGAGAAACACAAACTAAAAGTAGCAGCTGATGAGCGAAGGGGTGCTCTAGAAAATATAATTGATGAGGGTGACAAAGTTATAGTACCTCAGACCCAAAGGAGGAAAGAAGACTACAGGTTTGCGTCAGGGCCTCTCACAGTCGCCAGTGTAAAGGGCACCATGATCACCGCAGTGGATAGTGAAGTGCGTGAGATCACTCAGAATGTGTCTCCCTTCAAAGAGAGACGAGGCGATTTGACAACATGGGAAGCACCTTGGGACGATCTTGAAGATGTCTGGTCCTGAGAGGATCCCGAGGACTCCTACTTTGGAGATGGGGAAGCTTTGGAGGAAGAAGGTAGGGAAGCACAGTGCAGCTCTCACCGCTGCAGTCCAGTGCCCTCACAGGAACACCGGGAAGTCAGGGTTAAGACTAAACCCGTAAGATTCTTTGTAGAAATGGGTTTGTAGGTTGACTATTTAGGTAAAAAAGGGGAAGGTTGTAATGTTGGAACCTCCCACATAGTCATGTGTGGGGCAGGGCTAGGGTGGGGGGGGTGGCGGTAGAAGGGAAGTGACGTAGAGACTCAGGAAGCCTCAGTCAAAGATTATAGTGGAGTTGAGACCAGTTGCGCCTGTGTGGGCCTCCCGTTATTCCTACACACTCTGTGCAACAACCCTGTCACATCACTGTGACCGCCAGCACAGTAGCTGCCAGATTTACAGCTTTTTCTGCATTTCTGAGGAGAGAGATCATAGGGACCATATCCCTAGCCCATGCAGCATCTCAGGTTTGTCTTGTGCATTGCGTCCGGAGTAGATGTCCTGGGAGTATGGCTGCCTCCCACTGAACTCAAGGAGTTCTTTTGGCTTTGAGCTCTCTGCAGCGTCTTGGGCAGCCTCTCCTATCTTTGGTTCCCAGTAGCTTCTGCATCTGAGGAATGAGAGAGGAAACAGTTTTGAGTGGGAGTGCAAGCGTAATTGGGAGAGTGAAGCGGTAATCCCCCAAAATGTTGAATTAAAAATGCTGAATGTTCATTTGGCAAAAAAGAAAATGCTGAATCCCATTATGCCGAACAGGAGTTGCGGGGGTGTCGCCCTCCCTGCGATTGGTATGATGGGATTCGTAGGCTGCGGGGGTGTCCCCCGCTTCAGACGGAAGGAGTGCATCAACAGGTAATAAAAAAGAAAACAAAAACAAAAGGACCCTGAGGCTGAAGTCCCACCCTCTTCTGGGTTGGGAAACTGCCACCGCAAGGAGACGGAAGAATCAAGGTTGGGGAGTGAGGAAGCGGAACCAGAGGAACAGGTAAGTGAGGTACTAGAGGTAGGGGATAGGTTTAAAACGCTGTGCTCCATGATGTTGTCGGGCCGGCGGCGGTCACGCTCCGGCCTCGTTGTTGCTGGGGGCCCCAGCACCATGCTGGTTTTGCCGGGATCACCAGGTCTTACTGGCTGTTGCAAGGCAGGGCCCTGAGAGGCTGTGGGGCACAGCCTAGGTGCCAGAGCACCATGGTTGCCTGTAGCATCCAGGATGGTGGGTGCCTGGGCTGGACCCAGGACACAAGGCTGGTCTGGGGGGCCCAGACCAGCAATGACCTGCAGGGCTGTGGTCACATAGAGTGGGGCCTGCAGGCCAGGGCCGCAGGACCGTGATCACACGGTGTAGGCCTCATAGCTCTCAACCATTTGTGTCACAAAGGCGGGTGAAATCACCCGATTTTGTTTTTGGCGGGTGAGACGCCCATTGGAATGAATGGGTGTGCAGGAGGCTTGGCGGGTGAGTCTGCCCTTTACAAGGCGGGTGATACCCGCCAAAAGCGTGTGAGTTGAGAGCTATGAGGCCTGCAGGCCCACAATGAGAGACGGACACAAATGTTCCATGGTTGGAGTCTGCAGCCGTTCTTCTGCACGTGCCTGCAGAGGCTCCTTTTATTAGCTTGGGACATGACACAGTCATGGCCCATCTTAACGGGGCAATACATGTGGGAGGGAAACATCCCCTTAAAGGGGCAATACACTTGGGAGGGGCATACATAACACATGTGAGCACCGCATATGGTGTTCATTGTGTTTTTTTCGATTTTCATTTTACTTTGCTTCAGTGTTTTGCATACATGCCAACATTCAGACACAGCTGGGAGGGAGATTTCCAAAGGGAAATCGGGAGACCAACATTTCCCCATAGGAATGCATTAGGGGCTACAGCTATTTCAGGCGGGAGACAGTGAAAAATAGCCCGATTTTTCGCTGAAAAATTGGGAGTCTCCCGCCTAAATCGGGAGGGTTGGCATGTATGGTTTTGGTACGCAAAGTTTTGAGCCGTGTCATTTTCAAGTAGAACCAGTGAAGCAGTACATTAATGAATGACTTGGTCCTTAAGTCAACAAACATGTATTTTGCAATTTGATAGTAGTGTCTAGTGCTTATTCAGCCGAAGCACATTGAGTATTCCTCGTTTACTTAGGTCTGGGATGAATAAGCAAGATGTGTGTCTAACGCCTTCATTACATTTGGCAAGCACCATTACTCCAATTCCTACTCGCCTTCCTCATTCTTCAAAACCTACTCCTCCTCGGTTCAACGGGCTAATTACTAGCTTGTTTGAGAACAGGGAATTGGGAGGTAGATAGTACTGTGACGAGGAAGAGTAGGAAAAGGAGTGATTGAGATTACGAAATGTATTTGAGTCATCAACAAAGTTTGAGCGTTTTCAGATTTACGTACATATTTGCTTTGCTGGAACAAAGGTCCGAGCCAAGTTAAATTTGGATTTTAATTGTGGGGTACAGTAAATGAAAGTTTCAATGTTCCTGAAGGAGACCCGTGACTCGCACTTTTTGTTGAGCCTGTACTGTTCTTTTCTGGCAAGCAAAGGAGACGTATACATTCCTAAAACCGACGCAGCGAGGCGTACAATTGAACTCTCTGTACTTTTTTAGTTCTGCCTCGCGAGGTAGCGTGGCACACCTTTCCAGACTCTCTAGTTGTGGGTATTAGTACGCTTGGTATCACAATATCTCTGAACAGTCGTTTGCTTGTACGCTTGGATCTTGTCGATGCTATCATTGAAGTGAATGAATTCAAGTGCGGGATTCCATTTAGGGGTGACAGGTAAACTCTGCACAATGCCGTTCCAGTGTTTCCTAACTGGAGCCCGAGCAGATCGGATTTCGCCTTTCACTGCTTGCAACGCAATATGTTGTCCCCAGAGTGTCACTGCGCCCAGAGCAGCATTCTGCACATGCTCTCAGGGCATGCTACCGAATGTGCTTCCTCTGCAACAGCTCTTGGTCCTGGGGAAGACAGCACTGTGATGTCTCAAGAAAGTCACTAGCTACATTTATTTAGTAACTTAAAAAAAAAAAAAACTCGTACTCATTTAGTGAACTTTTTGGGAGAGGAAGTAGTACAATTTCTGACCAAAAAAAAGGAAGGCGTTCTATTTTTAGAAAGTCAAAATATCTTCATGCTTACAATTTTGGGAATACACGACCTCCACTGACTCAACAAATTGACGTTAACGGTTAGGTAACCAAAGACAGGTGAATTTCCCTGCCATCTATTTTTCAAGCCTGGGAACTAATCGGAAGGCTAAGTGGCCACCTGAATGTCTCTGGGCCTCATTACGAGTTAGGCAGTAAGTGGTCAAACTGAGTTAGCGTCAATTTTACAACTACGCCAAATTATGAGTTTTGGTTTGGAATGAAGGATTTACCTCCAGCAAAACCCTGGGGTAAATTTTCCCACTCAATGCCCAAAAATTGTCAGAATTGATGGAAATACTGCGGCGGAGATTCCGCAAAAAAAGCCCCATTGGGTCCAATTGAACCAAAATAAATAGGGAATTACACCACCACCACTTGTAATCAGGCGAAAATTCCGCCTAAAAAAATGAGCGTTCATAACTTGACGAACTGCTTTGTGGCTCCCATTGTTTGACATTTTGAATTTGTATTACTTAAAAAAAGTAGAAAAAGGCTTAGCTGACGCAGTGGAATTACCATTAACCCCATTGAAAAAGGACCCATTGGAAAACCTTTAAGGCCCTGAACAAGAGTTTTGTGGGATTTACTCCAGAAAACGTCTGCGCATGATTCTAAATTACGTGCACATGAAATGTATTCCCAATTTTGGAGTCCCATAGGACTTCTAAAGGATTTTTTATCACTGCCTGATCATGTTAATGATCTTGTTGGGCGGTATTTACCACCACACAAATGCAGGCAGAGAATAAGGGCCTCATTATAAGTTTGGTGATATCTCGGCGGTAAATCCACGAGATACCACCAAACTGTACTACTGTTACTGCCACTTGGTCCAGCTCAATGGGGGATTTCGGCAGAATTACTGGAGCAGTAATTCCGCTGGCTGTAATTCTGACAAAATTTGCCAGAAAGTCTACAGATTTAACTCCAGCTCGTAGCTGGAGGTGAACCCTCCGACTTTCTGCCAAAATCATACTTGGCCGGTGCGGTAATGCAGTGGTATACAGTAATACAGATGCATTTTACCCACACCGACAAACTTGTGAAGTGTGAAACTCGGAATACCAAATGTTTTACGACTCAAGCAAAACTCATCATCAGGCTCATCACCTGCTTCATGCATGTGCACATCATATACATTTTTCTGTGAATGGATAGAAAAGGGGAGCCTTTGCCTATCCCACTTCAAGTGCCTCACCTATCAAAAAATGATAGCCACTCTTTAAATAAAGATAACATTATAACGTATGCACTATTTAAAATTTTTTTTAAAATATCACTGACATGCCCTTCATAGCAAATGCACTCTTACTGAATGTGTGACGCTGTTCACTAAGAGGTACCAACATATTTTAGTGATACACTGTGACGAAATGACTACTGCTCTGCAGGAGTACAGAGAGGAGTAGTTGCTAAACCACCTACTCGGACCTACTCTCAAGGTAAACCAGCAGCAATCCCAATCATAGATGTAAAACAGACAGAGCCCGACGGGTATACCTCTTTCACCTTTTGTGGCAATGTGGGCTGGGGACATACAATACTCCCAGGAGGGTTGTGAGTTGATAACCGTAGCAACCCAATGAACCCAAGACAATAGTCAAGAGTAAAAGAATTTCAAATCAAGGTTTTATACAAATATAGACTTTTAATTAAGCAATGAAAATCTAAATAACTATCTAGGAAACACAAGCAAAAACCCACTCATGAAATGAAGCACAGAGATAGTACCAGTATAGCACTCTTGGCAATCGAGCAAGGAATTGCAGCGATATTAATGTTAAAAAAAGATATTTTCTTGAAGAATAAACTGGACAAGGGGGATTACCAGTCACTATGGTCCTACAAAGTAGACCAGTGAGAAAGGGCCTGTCAAAAGTACCTTATTCTTGATTAGGAAGCTTGATAGCATCAGAGGACGCTGAAGTTGTGAAGCACCACATGGGCATACCTGGAGTCAGAGTAGATCATCACAGATCTACCCCAAATCAGCGCACACGAGCGTACGAGTGCCAAGAGATCAGCTACTTGTGTTGAATTTTACTTTGGGCAATTTGCAAGCTTCTAAGACTGAATGGGGTGTACACACAGCATATCCCAGGGTGGATGCCTTCTTCTGCCCGTTGTGAGATACAATACTGGGGTACACATAGCAAGGGTTTGGCAGGATTCAGTGTGATCTTAATTGGTTCAGCATTTACTATGTACACAGAGTCGTTTGCATGGGTTGACCATGAACAGGCTAGTACCTGGTCCAACCGCTCCTGCCGTGGACAGGGGGTGTTGGTTCAGACTTCAGAGTTCGAGTGGGTGTCTTTTTGTAATACTGCCAACACTTTGTGCTCCCTCTAAGCAGGGCTATCCAGATACACAGAATCAGGGGAGCAGTGTATGGTACTACTCAGTTTACGCAACACATCTAATCCAAATAGGTTCACAGGGGAGCAGGGGCTTAGCAAACATGCACGTTGTTGAGAAATGAGGCCTATCATGCCCACTTGAGTGGTGGACACTGGCTGGGACCCCTTGTAAATCCTATACTTCGGACATATGTTATGACTGTAAAGATGGGCCTTGGGCTTCTCCGCTCTGGGTGGTCGTCTGCCTACCTTGACCGTTGTACTAGGGCCGATAAAGGGGAATCAGCTTTCTAATGCCGAGACTCCCAACAATAATTGCGTTGCTCCTGTTTGAATAATACCTTTTCGGCATGTTTCCCCATCTGGAATGCTTGTGGCACTCATCTTCCCCTTCTCCGTCCCCACTTCTGCCCTCCTGCCAAAGGGCGGAATCCTGCCTTTCCCAGGGAGGGTTGCAAGCTCTGTATTTGTAGAGCCCGAAACTTGGCTTCTGTTGTTTCTTTTTGTCTCTCAACCTTTTCATGAAAATGTTGTGCTGCCAGCAGAACTTCAACCAGTCCCTTTCCTTCCGAACCTATCACTACAGCTTTAATTCCTTCTGATACCTTGAGTTGCAGTCCCATAACAAATTGCGCATAACAAACTGTGCTGTAAACGCGGGATGCACAATCCTTGAATGTTGTTCAAAACATTGTTTTAGACGTTTGAGGTACTCTGCAGGGTGTCCTCCCATGGTCTATTTGCACACCTTTATTTGACCCCAATCTGCTTTTTGAGGACCAAATTCAAGGGTCTTCTTGTATCTTGTGCAATCTCTGAACCATGTAAAATAAATCGGTGGCGCTCCATGGTTCATGTACTGTGACAACTCTCGCCCTTCCCCGAGAGTTGTCAGAGTGGGAATACGCCAGTGCTGGAATTCATGGTCGAGTTCAGGAAACCTTCAAACTTGCCTGAGGCAGTTTAGAAATCTGAGCTCACATTTCAGAGTAAAAGGGCCAACCATTTGCTGTTTAGGTGTGGATTGGTGGTGGGTAGGTGGTTGAGAGGAATCAGGACTATCAACTTGTTGGTTGGTCGGGTTATTCAAGTTGGCCGTGCTATAAGCGTCCAACATATCTTCAGAACGTTCTTTCAAAAGGGGTTCCCCCTGGAGGACAGGATATACTTGTTTTGTACCCATGTGTGTGGGTCAGATCCTGCAGGTTTGCGCACTCATCTTTTATGAATTTTACTTGCTCTTGGAGTTTTATTTGAGAGTCTTTTAGTGCCTGGGTCTTAGATTTGGGCAGTCTCTTAGTTGCTTCGTTATACCAATCAAGGTAGCTGTCCCATTGATGTTGGTGTAGCACGTGAGCCCTTTTTCTGTAGTGCCATTCATAAATTCGTTATTCTGTTTAGATCTATTGTGCCTACCTGAGGAAAATATCTAAGTGATTTGGTCTGTGTATATTTGTGCCATTGTTCCAGGTATTTGCATGCTTTTGGCGAGTAGTGAGCAAACATGAAGTGTGCTGGACTTCCTTCAGGAGCTAGCGACACTTGTCTAGATTGCCCATAACCCATTCTGTCAGGCGGGTGGGGGGATAAGACAAAGGTATAACTAATTTCGGAACCAGGTTTATTCCTAACCCCATCTGGATTGGGATGCTATCATGTCCCGTGCCATACAGATAATTAACTCAACCGCTCTGCCATGTCTATTGGGCAGCTCAGGTATCACCTGGACCCCGTTTCTCCACCATACAGTAATTCCAGAGACACCCACAGCTGGTGTTCAGATTCAGGTGACTGCTGCTTCACAGCCTATATCCCCTATTATTCTAACCACCAGGCAGAGCATTATTTTAGTTCTACAGAGACGTGTGGTAGGTAAGGTCAAAGACAAGACACATAATCACTAGAAATACAGCCTATTCAGCTCCCATACTAGGCTAGAGGAGAATGTGAAATATAAAGCTGGGTCGCAACTTGCGTTGGACATTGAGGGTTTCAAGTAACAATGTCTTGGTTGAGGCAAAATAATCAAGGCGTTCTCATCCAACATGTTTTCTTCGCACACATACAGAACACATTCCCTGTTGTCCCTATTCAAACCATCACTTGTCTGACCGACATCACAGTCTCATGTCTTCTTAGGTCAGTAGGGAGCATGGATGCCCTGGTTATAAACTGCAGTGTCCAACCGCTTTACCTTTCTTACTTAAGATAACCACTTTTGTTAAGGAGTATATCCACCTAGAAGAAATGTATTTGCTTTGCTGTTCTACTGATAACACTAACATGCACTGCCAAAGACAGCTGGCATCACAAGGCTGTATAACGAGGGATTGTTCTCGGTCAGAAATAAAGTAGCAAGATGTGACCTTGCCAGGCTGAGACCACCCCCTTCCATTGCAACTCATGTATTCCTGTGGGTATAAGAGACCTAGGCAGTAGGGGGGTTCACTTGCGCCGAAGTCTTGTGTTGCTGTTGGTTATGTTTCTGTCACTGCTTTACTAATGAAGTGTTCATGAATCCACCAGAATCGTGAGTGGTTCTTATTTGCCACCATAGGTAAAGGTGTTAACATTGAATGCAGAAAGGACAAGTAGGTCATGTCTTTAAGACTGGAAATGTAGTGCCAAGGACGTGACATACAGGACTTTAGGGGTTAAACATGTTCATGAATTTCATTTGTGTTTTATTTTTCCACCACAAATGACTGTGCACTTAGACATTTTGTTACCTCAGCTGATTGGATAGAGCACATCAGACAATATTTGAGTCGTACCACGGTTTAAACATCCTTCTTGACTGATATGAACGTGACATGGAACCCTAATATAGTGGGTGGTGATATCAGCCATATTATTAAATCGTTGAGTTCATCTCGAGCAGCTGGTCCAGATGGGACCTCCTATGTCCTGTGTGGGGTAAAAAGACAGCCTCTGAGCGACAGAGATGGAGAGGGCATGCTAGGCCCCATTGTGAGAGTGAAGCTGGCTAAGTGTGGATTTCCATTTGAAATATAAAAGCCACTACAAACCAGTGATTTCAACCTGAGGCCTAGTGAATGAGCGAGAATGGGCTTCCCTCCATTTTGTTACAATGTATAGGCATTCAGCTGGAAAAGAGTGAGACTTAGAACTGGAATATTTTTAACTGTGGCCGATGGATGTAGATGGGGCATTGCAGATGCTGACTTTATGTAAATGCCTACTTCGACAGGTTCAAAACTGTATTAGTGCACATGCTAAAAAGGAGGCATGGTGCCCTACATTGAGAAAGTAAAGTCAACGGACAGACTGCGTTTTCAGGAATAAAGAGACTCAATTCAGCACATAAAAATGACAACATTTATGAGGAAAGACCTATTTCGTTTTGCATAAATGAACCCTGGTTTCTTAAGTAACTGTGGAATATTCGTGAAGAATACCAAGAGTTAACCTTTTTTTGTTTATACAGTATACAAAGAAAGATTATATTGTGAACAACAGGCCCTGGTGCAGTATTGAAAGCTGCAGGTACACGGTGGGTAAATGCAATATGCTAGCCTTTTAGAATTGTGAACTGCAACTTTGCTTTTCTCTCTGAGCTGAAACTCTGATCCCAAGACGTTTGGGGCTGGGCCCACCTAGGAAACAGGTCTGGTTGTCCATTTAAATGCTAAGGTATACAAAGAAGTAGATTGAAACTATGGGACTTACAGATAACATGCCCAACAGAAATGATCTTTAAAGTCAGGTTTCACATAAAAGTGCATTAACTCTAAACAAAGACCCTTTGAAGCTCAGGGGGAAAGTGTAAGATAAACATTGGTTTGAGCAGAGGGCAGGTCACATGCTTCGGGAGAAATGGAAACTGGGAGGGCAAACAAAACTACCTCTCATAGCAAGCAGTGCTATTGATTAAACATTGAACACATTTTCCTAAATAAAACGTGCATTGTGTGTCCTATTGAGCCCACCCAGGGTTCATTTTAAAGGGGATAGAGGGCCAGTTGGGATCACGTAGAAGTGACATTTTTGTGATGTACAGAACTTAGGTTATGAGCAAAATTATGATTTTGGCCTTTTCATGAATCTGGCGAATTGGAAATATTGATAGACTAATAGACAGCGAATTTCCTGTTGGAAATGTTTAGTGTCAGAGTTGTAACTCTTTCGATGCAGTAGCAAACCTTGACAAATGGTAGCTCCGTCCAGGAAGGGAGTGCCGAAAGAAGATTAGTATTGTCTGACTCACCATCAAATATATATATATTAATGTGGTTATCGGAAAGATTAAGGAAGTTGTCACATTGTGAGATTTTTCAGAACACAAAATGTAAAACCCACATGTCACTTTGGGATGACAAATCTTTCTTCTTCCTCAGCCTACATCATACATATCTCCAAACTCCTGTTCCTGTCAACAGCCAGTGGGTGTCATGGTGGGAGGTGAAGGGAGAGTGTTAGCCAATACTTACTGTGGGAATTATGACCATGTTGGAGTGTCATCAGCACTATAAGAAGGCATGTTTGCATCAGAACAGGGCTTTTTCACTTTAGTCCGGGAGATAGCCTGTTGACAGACTCTTGCGAGGTACAACTAGAAGAGAGGCCTCCATCCTTGCATTGGAGACAGTCATAGGGAAATCTAGAAGCTATCTGTGATCCCCCATCAGAGGAGTAGAAGGAGTGTGGGTGCAGGAGAAAATCCTTGACTGAAAGCCCTTGACCAGATCGGCGCTGTCCTCAGAGGAGACCTGCTGTTTTCCCTGACCAAAGCCTCCCATGTAAGTAGACCAATTATAAAGCCATCAATTGTGTGGGGAGCTACCTGACCTATCCCTATCCATTAGTGGGCGGCGGAACTCGATAGGCCCGCACATTGTAATAAATCGAATTCAAATTAATTCCACTACAGAAAATCACCATATCCATTTAAATTGCATTGTGTCGGGAACAGCTTGCCTTTTCCTTTCCATTAAATTGAGGGGAGGGGGGAAGCTGTGTCGATGCTTCGCACTTTAAATTGAAGTTAAATCAATTAATTCCCACACAGAAAATCACACGGAGGAGTGTTGTTAGAATTCAAACTAACAAAGTTCATGCCCATTGTGTTAGAGCCGGTATAGACCATATAGACTTGGGTGACTGTCCTTCTGAAACCCCTGACTCCTGTCTCGAAGGGGGATGTCCATAATCCTCAAATAAGTAATCCTAAACGCTACCTTTCAAGTGAATGTAGAGGGTACAAAACGACATTTCCCACTCATACCCATTCATTTTTAATCAGAATTACAAAGCATTGCATCTCACCTGTATGTGTGTTGCAAAATGAAATTTCCTCTTTGTTCCCATTTTTCTCTGACCAAATCACAAAGCCCTGCCTTTCATTTCATGTGTGTTGCAAAAAATGTTTTTTCCCACTGTATTCCTTTCCCTAATATTGCATTTCTAGTAAGAAGACAAACAGATTTTTCCATTATGCTCTCACTCCCTGCACCTTGCTTTTAAATCAAAGGGGTCATATTTGATTGAGGCCTGGAGGGAGGGGTTGCTGGGAGAAAAGTATTGTTCCAAATTAAGCCATCCCTGGGTATCTTGTATTATATTGTGAATGTTTTATATTGTTTCCTTCACAACAACTCTTCATAATCCTAAGGTAACTGGAGAACCCTACAAACCCACCTGAATTATGCCACAAATATGAAACCTGGTGATCAAACATCGAGCATGCACTGCTAGACAAAGTCTGTATGTTACAAACTAAGATAGCCAACAGAAAAGACAAGCTGACTACCTCAGTCTCTCCCATTAACGCCCTCACCAATATCCCAACCGGCCTCTTAGTTGAATTCAGACCTGTCTCAATTGCCGAAGTCACCAAAATTGTATCTAGTCTGAAACCCTCTAGATGCCAGGGCAGCACTTGCCCAGCACCACTCATTAAAGAATGTGCTACGGAACTAGCACCGTTCATCACCTCTCTCATTAACAGTCTTTTGCTGAAAGAACGGTCCCTAAAAACTAAAAAGATGCCTGGGTCCTCCCTCTCCTAAAAAAAACCACACTAGACCCCAACATCCCTACGAACTACCGTCCCATCACCACAGTTCCATTCTCATGAAAATCTCAGACCATGCAGCATATCTACGGATCCAAGAGCATCTAGAAACAAATAACCCCTTGGGCCTGCTCCACTCTGGTTTTAGACCTAGACATGGTACGGAAAGTGCCCTTTTAGACCTGAAAATTCAGATGGACTCCATCATTGACAATGAACCTAGCACTGCTACTACTTCTAGACCTCTCTGCAGCCTTCGATTTAGTGAACCATGAAATCCTCTGCCATCATCTAGCCCATGCTGCCAACTTCTCCCCTAAAGCCATTACCTGGATGGAATCCTTCCTCTCAGAGCGCACAATAAGAGTCTTCTCTAACCTAGCAAGTGCCAACCCAGCAGCAGTTCCCTGTGGACTGCCCCAAGGATCTTGCATGTCACCCACATTGTACAACATCTTTACTACTCTGACAAAGACTCTGTTACTCTCAGCAACATCTATCTGATCATCCAAACATGGATGGCCGAGAATGAACTTTGCTTAAATGGTGACAAAACAGAGCTTTTGTTAGTCGGTACTCAAACCTGTCTAAAAAAACTAGACCCCCAAGTATAAACCCTTTACAATAGACAGGAACACCATCTCTGTCTCAAAAGAGGTCAAAACATTGGGGTATAACTGGAATCCTCTCTTACATTAGCAAGACAAGTCAATGCCAGCATATCCGCAGCTTCCTACACAGCCAAGCTCATTAATGCTTGCAGACCGTACCTCACACCCGTCAGTTGCCTAACCTTAGCTAGAGCCCTTATTCTGTCCAAATTGGATTATTTCAACATCCTCTTGGCTGGAGCCTCTAACAAAAGTATCAATAATCTCCAAGTGACCCAAAACAACGCCCTTTGGGCTACACTTAACATTCCCAGGAGAGATCATATCTCAGAAACAAGACGCAAAGCGCATTGGCTACCTGTCCAAGATAGAATTAGATTCAAAATGTTGGCAACCACACACAAATGCCTTACTAATACGGCCCCTAAATACCTGACTAACCTCATAACCCCAACACAATCCATGAAACATACACATGCCTCCACAGCCTTTCGCCTTGCAGTTCCCAAATTTAAAAGATCCAAGGCCGGTGGTCGAAGCTTTCCAGTAATTGCCACCAAAGAATGGAACACGCGCCCCCTGGCTATCAGATCTGACCCATCACACATTTCCTTCCAAGGAAAACTCAAAAGCTGGCTCCTCACATTCAAACTTTAGTACCTTTTTAAATCCCAGAATACACCCTGGACTCTTGTAAATATCTGCTAGACCTGTAAATATTGTACATTCTAAATAATACACCATACTATATTTTATGCTTTGTTTAATTCCATGAATTTGTTAACATGTCTGTAAATATCTGTCCAGAGCCCAGATACTTACGGGTTAGGCGCACTTTACAAGTGTTAAATAAAATAAATAAATAAAATAAAACAAAACCTGAATTTAATTCTGACTGCAAATCTCGAAATGCTATCTGTGTATTGTAGTAAAAAACAGCTTAGAAGAAATATATGCTAATCAATTGGTGGAGACAATTGGAATTTGTGACATTGTGTCAAGCCACAGCGTTTGTCGCTGAGTTGTGATTGTCTTGTTATTCTTTGTCCAAACTTAAATAAATATATATTCTGACTATTCGCCGGCCTGGTTCCTAGCTCATTGGTTGGGTACTTGTGTGGGGGGGGGGGTGCAAAACCGGTAGAAGGCCTCATCAAATTTGAATCTGTAAAGCGATTTATTGTGTGCCAACTTGCTTGCGGGGGGAACTCCCGGAGTTGAGTGTGACCACCTAATAAACTGCGACAAAGCTGGAGGCTCGTGGTTGGGTTTTGATTGAGAGTCTTCACTTGTGACAGTGCAGGAGCAGCAGACTATTCATTTGGGTGTAATTGCATTGCAGTGGATGGAAAGTTGTGTTGTATTGTGAAGGTGCCATTCAGACCTGCACCCTGGGCTCCAGGGCAGTTTATAGATAAAACAGTGTTGATATCGAGGTGTCATTGTGAGTGGAAACTAAGCAGGAACAGGGTTGAGATATTTGCCCTTGCATAGAGAGTATATCAGGTGCATAAGACATTTCAGAATGAGCACAGCACCATAGAAATCAACATGGCCAGGTAGCACCTCCTATCCAAATTGTTTATTAAAGGTGAATGGGTAGAACAAGTAGGGGAAAAATGGCAAGCTAGAATGTTGCAAATGTTGAGATGTGGCAGGATAATGGGCTGTTACATTAGGCCCTGACAAACATTTACATGACACAGACCAGCAAAGATGAGCAAATTAAAATGGCCCAGCTCACAGCATATGATGATCATAGAACAAAGATACCAGGATAGTGTAGCGTCCATGCAAAACCAGTCTGAGCTTTTGAATTAAGCCTAGAGAGAGTTGAAAAGAATTAGAAGAAAATGCGCAAAAGAGCCAAAATTCAGAGTCAAAATTAGAAGATCTTATTCAACAGCTAAAAGATGACTTAGTGACACTTAGTGACACAACAGCAAGCGAAAGCAGAGCGAGAGGCTCAATTTAAAAAAAATATATATTTTTATTATTTTCAAGTACAAACATGAAACTGATAACCGTCCCCCAATTCCCCTCTGCGTCCCCCCACCCGCCCTCGGAATATCTCTGATCGTCTCTGTGCTCCTGGGAATGTTTATGATCTGAAAATGTCTGATATTCTAATGTTATGTGGGCACCATTGCTCCATATAGTCCGATTGCAGGTAATCCAGAACCTCTCCCCATTCCTTTGTGAAGGTTTCTTTTGACCTCTGTATTGTATGTGTGAGTTTTTCCATAGTTAATTGTGACCATACCTTCTGAAGCCATGCATACAGGAGCAGGGGTTCTTGTTTCTTCCAGTTTTGGGCTATTGTCGCCCATGCGGCTATGACTAGGCCCATGAAGCTTCTCCATTGTGGTTTCTTGAATTGTTTGTCCCCCTGATCTTTCATTCCACATAGCCAAACTCCTTCCCCTAATTGCTCCACATCTGGAAAGATCTTTGTCATCTCCGTCTTTACTTCTGACCAGAAGCCTTTAATCCCCCTGCAGTCCCACCAGATGTGCTTTCACGTGCCCACTTCTGTGCAGCATCTCCAACATGTTTTAGAAGTTTGGGGGTATATGGAGTGTAGCCTCTCCGGCGTATAATGCCATTGGGTTACGATTTTTAGCCACATTTCTCTTTTTTGAACTGATCAGGTCATTTTAGGAATGCTATTCTACAGGTCCCTCCACTGCTGTTTGTGAATATGTTCCCGCAGTGTCCTCGCCCACTTCACCATGTAGGCCCGTTTGACTTCTTCTTCTTGGGAGTTAATGAAGCTGTATAGGGAGGAGACCAGCTTTCTTGACCCCGAGTTGGTTATTAGGTACTTTTCAAATGGCGTGAGGAATCATGTGGCCGCCGCTTTGATGTCTGGAGTCGCCAGCCAATGCCTGAGTTGTTCATATTTGAACCTGTCTGACTCTGTTAAGTTTAGTAGTGTTTTACATTCTTTGAATGTTCTAATTGTCTCGCCTTGATACATTTTCCCTATTTTTGTGCATCCTGCTGACTCCCATTTTTCATAGGCTCCCCGTTCCATTCCCGGCAGGAATGGGGGGATCCGGCAGATGGGAGTAAAGGGACCTTCCACCTTGGTCATGATGCCCTTCTGCGTTTGTTCATCCCAGGCCTCCAGGGTTGTTTTCATGACTTCACTGATATGGAGGTTAGGGTGCCTATATTGTTTTTTTTAACAGAGGATTTCTTCCAAGGGGGATCTGGCTACCGCCCGATCTTGTGTATCCCAAACTGTTTGTTGGTTGTCTCCCAACCATTCCCTCAGGACCCATAATTGTGCTGCCTGATAGTATTCGCGGAAGTGTGGTTGGGACAATCCTCCCGCCCCGGTCGGGAGGCGGAATTGCTTTGTAAAGTGCTTTGAAGAATGATTTAGGGACCTTGATTGGGAGAGTCTGAAAGAATTAGAGCATTCTTGGGAGGATGTTAATTTTTACTGCCTGGATTCTGCCCCACCATGATACCATAAGGGGGTTCCAACGCTCCAGATCCCTCTTAACCTGTTCGAGGATAGGGGGAAGTTTTCCATGTATAATGCGTCTATCTTGTCTGTTAGGGTTATACCCAGATACTTAATACCTTTTTCTGCTATTTTTAGGTCCAATTTTCCTGCTTCCCTTTCAATTTCCGTTCTTTCACCTGCCAGGAGTAATATTTCTGATTTTTTCTTGTTTATTTTCAGGCCCGAGATTGCCCTGAATGTCTCCAGTTCTCTCATTGCCATAACTCTCCCCCTTCCCTTGAGTCGTCACTTCCAGCCATATCGGGGCGTGGTCTGATAGTGATATCGTGCCCGTTTCTATTTCTTGAACTTGACATTGAGTTATATACGTGTGAGAAATATGTATAGCCTCTCTGTAGACCCTTTAGTTCCCTCCATACATCGCAGAGTGCCATCTGGTCCATTTTTTGTTTGAGATGTTTGGACGGTGCGCCCTGGCTTATGGGACCCCCCATACTCCTAACTGTTTGAGGATGCCATGCTACGTTTAGGTCTCCCCCCAAAATCACTTTGCCTTTTGCAAAGCCCGCAAGTTTCTCCAAAGCGTCTCGAAGGAAGCCAACTTGAACCGTATCGTGGCTAGGGTTAATCGGTATCCCACAAGTTTGATGTTGATGTACGCGAGTCTCCCCTCCCTATCTGTTAGCCTGTCTGTTAGGACTACATCCGCTCCCTCTTTTCTTGCTATTAGGACCCCTGTCCTTTTGTCTTTGGCATTTGCTTGCGCCCAAATCTTGTACCCCCTGAGATGCACGTTCTGTTTGTCCTGGGCTTTTATATGTGTTTCTTGAAGTAGGAGAATGTTCGCCTTTTCCCTCTTCAGCATGGTCTCTACCTTTTTCCTCTTCACGGGGAATTCAGGCCCCTTATATTGTATGTTAGGATTCTAAGTTTCCCCATTTTGATAAGACCTGTTGTGAATATTTGTGGTTCCCTGAGAGGTGAATCGCTTTCTTCCTCTGAAGTTTTCCTTCCCCACTTGCCCCCCTATCTCCCAACTTCCCCCCCAATTTATAACTTTAAAACAAATAACTTTCCGAGGAGGGCCCGGGTACCTATGGATGCTAGGGCGTTGAACGGCCCTCAATGAACTCGGTGTAAACGTTGCAGGGGTTCCTATACCCCGCATTTCCTCAGTCCTTCCTGAGATTCAGATCCAAGGTCTCCTTACCGGGCCGCCGTATTGTCCGTTCCGCGGACATTCTTATAAGTTCATTTCTCTACACGTTTTGCTTCTTCTTTTGTCATATTTCTACCCAGCCTCTCGGTCTTTTGTGATACCCTCCACTTGATTTGTTGCCCATTCTCTCCGCCCCTTCTGTTTGTATGTCCATTATGTGTAAGCCTTCGTCGCATGTGGTCACTCTTTTTTGTTTGCCTTCCCAGGTGAATAGGAGGCCGAACGGGAATGTCCATTTGTATCGTATTTCCTTTGCCACTAGTTCCTTGACTAGCGGTGCCATTTCTCTTCTTTTCTGTAGCGTCACCGAGGCCAGATCCTGGTACAGATGTATCACCGTTCCATTCATCCTGATGTGGTCCAGTTGCTGCGCCCATTTTAATATTTGTTCTTTTTGTGGGTATGAGGATAGGGCTGCTAACACATCTCTTGGTCTTTCCCCGGGCGCCTCTGTTCTTTTTGGGCCCACTCTGCGAACCCTGTCGATCCCTATGGCATCTGCTTCTTGCTCCTCCAGAATGTCTCTGAACACTTCCTGGACCGCACTTTTGAGGTCTTTATCTAGTACCGACTCCGCCATGTTCTTTATACGGATGTTGGATCTCTGGGATCGATTCTCTAGGTCTTCACACTGTATCTCTAGATTGTGGGTCAGCCGCACCAGATGTTCCTATGTCTCACTATATTGCCGTGTTTCATCTTCTAGGTTTTGGACTATTCTCTCTATCGTGTCAGTCCGCTCTTCTAGTTTGACCACATCCAGCTTTACTTCTTGGACCAGTTGTTTCATTTTATTTCTCATTCTAGTTAATTTGTCCTGGACCATGGTCATAAACTTGTCCTGTAACTCCATGAACCATGAGTGCATGTCTTCTCTTGATGGCGGTGGTTGCCTAGCGTTGGGGTGGCTGCGGTCCTCTGGGGGGTCTTCCTGTTCCCTTCCTCTGGTATGAACCTGGGACTCTGTCGACCACATCTGCACCAGATTTGCATCTTGTTTGGATGTCTGTGAGTATTGATTTATAGAGCCTCCATTCCCCTTTGTTTTTAACATGATCACCCTGGGGTGCTGCCTCCTCTGGTATGGTGAGAGGGCGCCTTGCGAATTCGCCTGGGACGGTCCTTCCGTTTGTTGCCCTAAGGGTCCGCCCTTTTGTTAAAGTGGAGCTAATGGAGGGCGGTTGATTTGCAGTGAAGGGGGGTGCTTGCTGTGGTGCCACCCGCCTGTGTGAGGTCTCCTTAAAATGTTCTGGGGGGCAGTTGCCTGTTGATCCCCTCGCTCTGCGGGGGGACTTTTTAATTTTATTTATTTATTTATTTTGGGGAGGGGGCCCTGGTTATACGCTTCTTTATGTCCCTTCCGCCCCTCCCCCTCTCTTCGTGGCCTGGCTGATGGGCTGTGCTGGCCTCTGAGGGGAGCTTTTGTGTGCCCTCCTGGGGTCTTGCTTCCAAAGTCAGTTGCGGATGGGGGCGCGGAGGCGCTCACCTTTAGCGCCTCTGGGCGACCGATGGCGATCGTGATGATTAGGCCCGGCGCCTCGCTCCCCCAGCCGCAGTGCCTCGCGCTCCTCTCCTCTGCTCCTCCGCCCCTCCGCAGGTCATCTCGCCAGAGGGGCAGCTCTTTGGGACGGCGCAGCTGCTGCAGTACTGAGGGAGGGCACCCAGCCCTCGTATGCAGTCTTGGA
This sequence comes from Ambystoma mexicanum, assembly GCF_040938575.1. Classification (NCBI taxonomy): domain Eukaryota; kingdom Metazoa; phylum Chordata; class Amphibia; order Caudata; family Ambystomatidae; genus Ambystoma; species Ambystoma mexicanum. The sequence continues at coordinate 522,302,902 of NC_090932.1, forward strand.
TGCTCAGCCACGCCGGGGGGTGTTGTCGCGGCCGCCGCGTCTCCCAGCGGGTCCCTCTCCTAGGCAGAGGTCCTGGCGATGTTCCGATGGGGAGGGTCGGCCGCGTCTTCCTCTTGCAGGCTCCCGGGTTCCCACAGCGCCACGCCGAAGGGTCGGCTCTCGCCTGCCAGGTGAGGTGGGTGCTGGTCGCGCTTGTATTGGCAGGATTTCTTGGTTTTCAACATGAACTGTCCGGCTTCATTGAAGTTCTTGCAGCAGCCCGGATGGAGAGAGACCTAAACGCGTCTCCCTATCCCACCAGCCATCTTAGATCTGAGAGAGGCTCAATTTTATGCACTGCAAGTGGAGTATAAAGAATGTGTGGAAAATCTGAGCGCAAGTCAACACAAATTAAATGAACAGGTAGTTCACAATAGAGCCTGCTTAGAGGACATTTTTACATTTCAAGCACAGATGAAACAACTGAAAGCTGAAAACAGCAGTTAGTCAGTAGGGAGGTTAATTCTCAGGGTGAATTCGATCAGATGCACCAAGATCTGAACACTTTGAAACAAAAGAAAGAGCAGTTGAGGGAAGAAAATAACAAACTTAGTCAAGAGACTAGTACCCTCTTTCAGGAAGTGCATCAGTTAGGCACAGACGTGGAGAAAAGTGAGTTATGTTCTCAATAATTGACTGACTTGAGGCTAAAAAATGCAAAATTATTGTAACATGTGAGGCAAGCAGAGGTTGATGTTAGGCAGAATCCTGTGCAGTGCCCTTAGGGACCACTACACACAATTAAGACCACAAGTGGTAATACAAGTTCACCTTTGGTACAAGCCTGTAATAGTATGTTAAATTGGTATCAGTAGCGGAGCAGCCAGGCTTATCTCAAGAGTATATGAGCAGTAGTAGAGATTACACAAAGGGACCACAATTGCTGTGACTCAAGCAAACACTGACTCAAGGTTTCAGGTAAAAAATATAAGTACATTTATTTTTAAACCATCTGTAAAACACAACACTTCTATAAATTCAAAACCACACGTAAAATACACAACAAACAACCAATTCTCTTGGCACCAACTAGCTCAAGGTAAGTACCTTATGTTTTGGCGGACCGGTGTTGTGAAACAAAGACGTTACCGGGAATACATATGCAATGACTTTTTGACAGCTCGGTCGTATTAACGAAACGCGTATCCGCGGCGAAAAATGTTACCAGGGCAAAAACACACTTAGCACCTGGGCTAACCAGAGACAGTTGGGTAAAAAAACATAGGCAATACTTTTTTCAAGGCAGACAGAATCAGAGAACACTTGCTGACAGAAATACAAAAGTCAATAGGCCGGAGCTAGTGTCAAGTGGAACCGGGTTCCTGTTGTCGAGGATAACACAGTCAGTTAGTTCAAGATTCAACGTTGCCAGGAGTACTTGGATATTGTCAACAGAGGAAGCAAAAGTTATGAGAGGGAAGGAAGACAAGGGCAAGCCTTGGATGAGGAGAAAAGGGATTCACCCTAGTTCCTCGCAGCAGAAACAGTACATTATTCAATGAAGAAGCTGGTGCCACGGCAGTTGTTCCTGGTAGTTTCCTGCAGACCCACGGTTCCTGTTGCTTCGGTCGTGGAGACGAGAAGGAGTATGTCTGGAGGGGTCTGCACCACTCAGGGATGAGGCCAGCAGCAGCGACGGTGAATAAAAGGTGCGCTCCTTTGAAACAGGAGAGGCTCTTCAGATGGCTATCTGGACCACTACAGCTGGCTGCAGCGATTTCGACCATGAAGCGGATCCTCTGGCTGTGCAAGATGAGCTGGTTGACCCCACCAGGCTCAAGGGAAGAAGAATCCAGACTGGATCTTCTCTGGTCATCGAAGGGTAGATAGCTCAGGACTGCAGCAGGGCTTCACCGGGACGGGGTAGTTGCAGCAGCCTTCTTCTTCTCCGCTTCTCTTCGGTTCCTTGTAGTTCCAGTGGCGACTCTGACTTCCAGCCCAAGAGTCCTGCCTTTTATGCGAAAATCCCCCATTCAAACAGCATGGCTGTAAATCACGCAGCAGGGGGGTGTCCAGCCCGGACAACCACCTCAGCCAATCATAGCAAAGTCCGACTTGGGTTTCCTAGGATACCCTGTGCAGCGGGTGATTACAACTCTCCCTCACATTCAGCCCACCTAGACACCCAGGCGCCTAGAGGAGGGCTTTTTGGCAGAAGCCCCCCAAAAGACGGTGAACAAAGAAGGCAAACCTGGTTTGCCACGCAAAGTAAAACACAAGAAGGACTTTAACAAAAAGAAATGGTGACTAAACCCAACCGGAGCAAAAAGAAAGAGTATTTGGTGAAGCGGGTTTATGTTCGAGGCTAATATAATAGCCTAAAACAATACCACGTTTATATAGTATAATCCCGGTAGAAAAGTTAGGGTAGATACCACTGCCACCAGCCAAGTCTAAATGTTAAAAGAGCAAAACAAAGCTCAGAGAGGCACAGACAACAAGGGGTAGGACTTAACCCTTTCTAGTACTCCATGTAAAATGGGTTGTACTGGGTCTGTAGTTAAAAGTGACTATGTAAAGTTAATGGCAACTTTATCTGTTTCTGGGGGACAGTAGTCAGCCCCAGAAAAAGGAGTCATTGGGAAGCCTTACAGACAACCCTGTGTTACTGCACTGAAGGTGCTGTGTACCACACACAAGAAGTTGGGCTCATGGGTGTGCTCCAGCGTCCAAGATCACACAACAAGTAGAAATGCACATGACAAAACACAGGTAAGAGTGGGGGAAAGAGGCACACTCTTACCAAGTGGAAAAATAAACTCCAGAAATCCAGCAAAGCTGCTGGGGTACTCACTAGGTGAGGGAAATTAGCCATAGAATGAGAATTCTCCCTAACAGTTGACATAGAGCAGGCAGCACAGGTCAAAATTGCACAAGGGGAGGAGATTAGTCTCCTGAAAAGGAAGCAGCCTGAATATACGCAGACAATACAAGCCCCACAGGCGGAAAATGAGTCCCATTGTAAAAGGGACTAAGAGACCGATTAAAGGCACAAAATAAAGTGCTAGAAGCTACCCAAGCACTGGTGTCAGAATTGAAAACGCAGGCCCCTGTATATCACCAAGAGATAGGGACAGAGAAAAACAAATGCTGGAGAAGTTGGACAATGAAATGGCTAGATACAAACAGGCTTTAAGGCACCCCGACCAGTCAGGGGGTCACATTACTACGCCTGTAACATTCAGATCGCACAATTGCAGGGAACGGGAAGGGGAGAAGTGCCGGTGGGATGGGAGGATGGAGAAGTGCATGACAAAGGAAATGGAAACAACAAGTAGTGCAGCCAATGGGAAGCAAGTGTAGGTGCTAAGATGTGCAGACACAAGTGGCAAATAAGTGCAGGAGAGGGACCTGTAGGGTTACAGATACAGACCACAGTGCAGGGGGTGCTAAGAAGCATTGCAGGATTGGAACTGGACTGGCAAGGACCTTCGCCCGAATTTACAGGGTGGCCAGATGACCAGTGTGTGGATAAGACCGGAGATCAGCAGCAGAGAGGAAGAGAGGTAGAAGCAAAGAGGAAGGTATTGAGGTGCTTCCAGAATCGGAGATGGTTCTGCTCAAGGTTCAGAGAGGCAGGGAGGCTGTTCCAGAAGGAGGAACCAGCCGAAGAAAGAGATCAGCCCCCAACTCATTGCTTGGAGAAGTGACTGACCCTCAATGAGTTGGAGTTGGAGGAGCGGAGGGCCAGAATAGGAAAATATCTCGATAGATAGAGTTGGAGGTATTGCAATCCCGGCCCTAAAAAGCCTTGTGGATGAAGCAGAGGGTCTTGAACTTGATCCTTGCAGCCACTGGGAGCCAATGAAGAGATTTCAGTGCTGGAGAGATACGGTGCCTGAGCTTGAGGCAAAGAACAAGTCTTGCAGTCCTGTTGTGGATGAGTTGTAGAGGGTGGAGAGTAAAAGCAGGTACATTTACAAAGAGGCTGTTGCAGTAGTCCAGTCTAGAGAGGACCAGAGCTCCGGAGACATTGAGCTTCTAGCAGAAAGTGAGAAAAGGAAGAATACCACTGAGGAGGTGCAGCTGGTAGTTTGACTTCTTAGACATGACAGAGATGTGAGGAGAGAAGGAAAGTGTGAAGTCGAAGATGACCCTGAGGTTTTTAGCCTCACAGGTCGGAACATGAAGAGGGCCCAGGGTGAGCGGCCAGGGAGTGAAAGGAAATGAGAGATATAGTGATCCGATGAGGAGGATCTCTGTTTTACTTGTTTTACTGCCTTTTTTTTTTATTTATTGTATGTGGTTTACAAAAGAAACCTTTACAAAATAAAGTTACAAAATAAGGAAAACATTCATTACATCTAAATTTTCATGTATACAAACGGTTAAAGATCCAATTTCCAGATAATAAGGGACACATTTAAAAAAATTCAGTGCAATTACGATTCAGCACAATACATTGAAATATAAAATACACAATACATCTTCAAATAACTAAAAGACAGCTTACAGCAGAGAACTAACAGAAGTTAAAAATTTCATATAGACAGGCATAATCATGAAATGGGGGCGTACAAATAAAGAACTTTAATTTAGCCCGCCACAGCAAGCCCATCCTTAATATTGGTAATAGCAAGACACTGTGACCAGATAATATTATCAGCCCCCAATTGACCCATTGTATTAAATCTAGCTAGATATTTGTCCCTTAGACTTATCAAAGCGGTGCATTCTAGAAAGAGATGCCGTGAGGACTCAATCACCCCCAAAGTATTGCAGAAGCGACAGGTAAGATCTAAGTCAGAGAACTCCTTCCTTTTATGTAGGACTTCCCTGGTGGGAAGGAGATTCCATCTGAGTTTAAGGAGAAGTGAACGATAATATCGATTAGGGTATTGAGTCAACATAAAAGACAACAAGCCTCTTTTCTTATGGTCAAATTGTAGGTCACTGAGGGAGGTATAGGAATGCAATTTCTCAATTGTATTGCTCCAGTCATGACTAAAAAGACACCCCTTAACCTTATTGGGATTCGTTAACAAAGTGTCCCTATCAGTGGAGATATCTGACAGGGTTTTGTCACAGAGATCACTGAATACATTGAGATATAGATTACGATCCAAAGGTCCCTGGGGAAAAGGTTGTTTGACCCACATCGACGTAGAGGGTATCAGGTTCAGGAGAGAGCAAAGCTGAAAATAGAGTAAGGACTCTCTAAAGAATCCTGGCTTGCAGAGAGACTAGCCCTAGTTCATATCTTATGGCCGCTATTGGAATAGAATTCGGCAGTTTCAATATTTTCCTCCAATAGATACCCTCAAGAGAGTCCCAAAAAGTAAAAAGTGCAGAATGTTCCATTCCATAAAGTAGCTTTGGGGTGACCTTACCCTTAAAAAAATCTACTACAGGTTTGAGAGAGAACATGCAGTATTTGTTGTCTAATCTTATGGATTGGGAGATGAGCGGGAGAAGTTTGTGTCTAAGAAATTATCTAAGTTCAAGCGCCGATGGTTGGGCCAGAATAAGAAAACCCAGATAGACGATTTTGTGTGCTCTGATGATCTTTTCACCGCCTATCTTCCATACCTTGTTGTTCCCTTTTCTCCCCTTTAAAAGGACCATGGTTCGGGTTTTGCTCGGGTTAATCTTCAGCCCATTAAGAATTGCATATTCTTCAAATTTGCAGATGAGCCTCTGCAAGCCAACTTTGGTGTGATCAAAGAGAAGAAAATCATCGGCATATGCCAACCATGAGAGCCTGAGTTCCCCCAGTTTAGCACTCACCATGCCTGTATTTCCCAAGAAATCACCCACATCTGCCATATAAAGGATAAAGAGACCGGGAGCTAAAGAGCAACCCTGCCTCACCTCAATACGGGTCCTTATCCTTCTGGAAAGAATACCAAATCGATCCTAATATGGACCCCCGAGTTCTCATACATTGCCATGATGAGAGTTAGAAGAACAGCCGGAATACCCCATTTGGTTAATTTTTCCCAGAGTCTTGACCTTATTACCAAATCGAAAGCATTTGACAAATCGATTGAAGCAACATAGAGAGAACTATCATATTTACCCCAGGTAGAACTTTGTAAGGCAGTAATGATGAGGCCGTTAAGATTAGTTGAATGGCCCACCCTGAAACCTGTTTGTTGTTTCGGGAGAATATGATTTTCCTTGATCCAGACATTAAGATGGGAAAGAAGCATGGAAGAAAAAAAGCTTGCAGTCCGCATCAATGAGAGAGATAGGTCTATAATTTTTGACCAAAGAACGTAAACCTCTTAAAAATGGGAACAATGTGAGCGGTCTGCCAGCTAATGGGTACATTTCCAGAATTAACAACGCCTTGGAAAAGTAAGCAAAGGAGGTTGGCCCAAAGTTCTGGTTCAGCTTTAAATGTGTTGTTAGTTAGGCCATTTGGCCCCGGAGCCCTAGATTTCTTAGCTTTAGTAATAAGTCTAAATACCATCTCAAAATCAATTACAGGCTTCCAGGAATCGTTTGACACATACTTCCCCGATAGACAGGATTCTAATCCCTCTCCCCCTATATCAAACAATTCAGTGTAATGCTCTACCCATTGAACCTCTGGGATAGCATTCAACTGGTCGGCCTCCGCCACATCATCTAAGCTGGACAACGTGACCCAGAATGCCCTCAGGCATATGCTCCGCATCGTTTTGTAGCATAGTAGCTTTTCTAGACTTACAGTAATTTTTATATTTTTGGCGGATGGCTTTAATTTTTATTTTTTTATCATCCCACTCACTGTCTAGAGCTTGTACACCTCTAATAAGTTTCTGAGTGTGGGCCTTTTCATTAGCCAGCTCTTGATCGAATCTATGAGGATGATTTTTTTTTAAAACACCCTTCCTAAGCAGGCCATCTATACTACCGTGAAGAGCATTAAGAAAACTGTCAAAGTAGACTGTATTGAAAACTGCTAATTTCCATGAGAAAGAAGTATGATTAAAGGAAGAGATCAGTTTACGGTTAAGTACACTGATATTTGTAGGAGACCAACGTACTCCTGTCCCTTGACCCACAGTTTGTAGATGGCAAGGCCCCGCAGCGGGCAGAAACTTCATGGGAAAAGGACAGAGAAATGAAACCCGTAGAATACCATGATCACTCCATGGTTTGAAAAAGACCTCAACTTCGGACGAAAGAGGAGTCAGGGAATGATCTACAAAGACATAGTCTAAAGTAGATGTTGAGAAGGATCTGCGCCATGTAGGACAAGATGAATTAGTGGCATCATAATAGCCATTGAGACAAATTAGACCAACCGAATCCAAAGCAAAATTCCATAGACGACCCCGTACAAATTTCAGGCCTAGGCGAGAATCATCCTCCATAGCCAATCCCAAATCATCATATTTGGATTCAGAAGAGATAGAACAATCAGAGTTGAGATCACCAGCCAAAATCAATTTCCCCCTAGGGTGCAGAGATCTCCAAGAGAGAAGCATATCCGTTGGCCTTTGCAGAAACGGCTCATGTGCAGAAATACCCATGTGCCAATATACATTAATAAAAAGGAGACTAACCATTAAATCAAGAGAAGTAACCTCCAGAGCCAAGATGCCAAAGGGCATATCCGGAAGAACCTTATTCCTAAAGCCAAAGGAGGTACTGATTCCTAAAAGAAGGCCCCCAGAAGCCCTCCCTCCCAGACTAGCATTTTGAGCAAAGAGATCAAATCCATCTAGAACGGGAATTGAAAGCATCCAGGTTTCCTGCAAGAAAAGGCAGTGTGAAGCCCTAATCATAATTACAGTATCCAAATTCGTAAAGAGATGGGAATTACCTCTTGAGTTCCAAGATAGAAACGCAAAGCTATTCAAGGGGAAAAGCTTTAATAGGAGATTCCGATTGAATCGGATGGTGTTCATTTTCACAGACCTGCGGTAACCTGGGCCCAGTTTCGAGAGTTTCCATTGTATCTGGGCGCAAATTGCCTCCGTTGGTGCTGTGGAGCTCTTTCCGGATGATATACCATGGTGAGGTTTCCCCTATACTCTTCACCCCTCCATTATTACTGGTGAACTGAGTGGGGTTGTGGGATGTTTTTACCCATGCATCCAAGCCCTACCTCAAAACTGTGCAGTACTGACATGGAAAACATCATGATGGCCAGAGCTTCCCAGAAAATGCCCAGGGAAATGCATGAAGAATAGGCTGCCACTCATTTTTGCCGATGTTATGGGCACAGAAGGACACTGCCTAAAACCACCATTGGACTACCCACACAGTAGTCTGAAACCATTGGGAATGGCAATGCTGATTGCCAAAAGCAAACCCATAACTGTTGGGAATTCATTTTCTTAAATCCCAAAAAGGGGTGCAGTACCAGTACTCACCACTATCCAAAAGCCGGCGTTTTAAAACAACACCAGATTTTACTTTTTGTATAAAACTGAATAAATGAACCCAAAACATGCCAAAGAAAGACTTACTGAAAGGTGGATCCAATGTAAAGTTATATTCTGAAGTGACTTGAAGGTTTATAACCAGACTGGCTGAGCTGTGGATTTCAGCAGTTTAAGTAAATTTGGACTGAAAGACACTAAAAATCTAAGTGTTTAAATTGACTGAGTGACCTACTTCTGAGTGTCACATAGGTTGCAATTGTTTAAATGTCATAGTTTTAAACTTAGAATCAGCATTCTAGCTGCATATGTAAAAAAATGTCTTGACTTAAACTGGGTAACAACAAGTGACATTTTATCTGAAACCTGGCTTAAAGAGATTCCAATTTTGCCTGGCAACTACCCCCCATCAGGAGTGAAACTTGAGTCACAGCTGTGTTCCCAGGCCTATCTGCCTTTTGCTGGCCACACTAAGGATATGCCATCTCTCTGATAATTGAATTAAGGGGAGCCCCCACAGAATACAGGAGCTCTGAACAAAGCCCTGTCCTGACTCAGGCAAATGTTTTATTGCAGATGTCGTAAAACAGCTTCCTCTTGGCAGAAGCTGGGAGGGGAAGGGTCTCTGAGCTTGGCAGAAACTGGAAAGACTGGTTTCTGTACCATGTGACCTGAAAAGACACACCTCTATAGCCAGAATATGGTTTTAGAAAAAGATGAATAACTCATAGTACGGACTTGTGAAAGTTATTTAAATGATACCATAATTCTTGTGATTTTTCTGCCCACATTTTAAGAGGTTTTTAGAACCGGTGGCATGTTCAGGGGGGTTTTAGCGGAAAAGAGGATATTACTCAAAATGTGTGCATGTGAAAAATCTGACACTTCATCAACTAATGTCCATACTCCTTGCGCACATGTGTGTAAATTTGGGGTAATGTCCGGTATTGCAAACCAGTTAAAAAGTGCAAAATATTGCCATTTCTGAATGCAAGCCCCCAGGAAGAGCAGAGTTTGAACAGGGTATACCTCCTGTGATATGTGAGGGGTGCATATGATTTTAAAACAATATGTACCTCTGCAAATATGTAATTGGTTCAAATCTAGATTTGTGTGCAAGTTGACAGGAGGAGTGGACTTTCTGCAGGCTGTAAAATGACATCACTCTGACACAACTTAGCTCCCCCAATCAGGGGAGAAATGAAAGCTTGGCCAATGATAAGTGGAGAGGGGTAGGGTCTAGTGATGCTGCACACACCCCCATTTGAAAACACATAAAAGCAGACAGACAGGACAGATAGGGACCTTCAAATCAATTTGCAGCTGGAAGCTCTGCCGGGAAAATCCATTCTTTACCTCCCTCAACCTTCAGAGAGCAGACATAGAGACTTCAAATCTATCAAATATCCAGAACCAGAAACCCAGACCAGACCAGCAGAGCAGAGCTGACCCAGATCACCGTGAAGTGCAGAGACCAGAGTCCAGTCTAAAACCTGACCAGATCCGTGGCGAGGCCCATTTAACTCAAGAATATAGTGTGAGTACCTAGAAAACTGTGCAGAACCAATCTCTTAGTTAAAATAATATAATTCAAGCTATTTTAATCTAAGTAGAACTGCCTCCTAACTGTCACCTGTCATTTGTAAAGCTGTCACCTGTCATTTTCTAGTTGCAAGCTGCACTTGTCTTTTTTGAACTTTAACATTTCAAATCTGAAAAACGACCTTTATTTAATCGCTCATATCTCCGTGACCGTTTGTGCTAGAGACTTGCAGTAACTTTCCTCAGAAAGCTTAGAATCGTGGCTTTTCTTGGAACCTAGAACCGCATTCCTACCCCCTATAGTTTTGCAGCAATCGTGAAAAACGCACTCGCGAATTTTGCTGCGATTTGCAAATTTCTCCACGTGTAAAAATCTGCTGCTGCTTGCCTTCCATTTGCCAGAAATTCGTTTAACCTGCTAATCATCCCTGAATCATTGCAAGAGTGAGCCTGGAATAATATTAACTTGATTTCACTCACCCTGAACCTCTAGAGGGAATTAAAAGCATTTCAGCATATTTCTTTCTTCATTTCCAGCACATTTAAAAGCATTTGGGCCTGTGTTTTCAACTTCTGTAGTCTAAGTTGCTGGGGTGAACTGAATCACATTTAATTGCATTTCTGAGAACTGTGTGCTTCCTTCCATTTCCTTGCATTGCATAAAGGGGGGGTGAATTGTACAAGAAAGTGATTACATTGTCTTTACTGAAATCCTATCAAGTTATTTTCTTTACTGCATTTCATTCCCCATTGCATCCATTTGAAACCATAAAAGTATTGTTGCTATCTTATCCATTTCATGTCAACTCCTTAGTGATTATCAAGAAGTGTGCTAGTGCCAGATTCTCCGTTGTTAATCTTTATCATACCAGATTAAGTGTGATATCCAATTATTAATTTATTATAAAGCGTGATATAATATATATTGTTTAAGTTATCAAATAAACCTTTAAACTTGCAAAACAGAACTACTTCTTGGCTCAGTGGGGTCAGGGGCATTCCAAGGGAGGGGTGTTATGTAGGGGTAGTCATCCAGAACGCATGAACTGGACATAAAGATATATCAATAAGGGTTTTCATTCAGTATTCTAGACTAGGCGTTGACTTGGCTGTAGTGCTGAATTGAATCCTCTTACAGGGTGTAGTAGGTTTGCTTCGAAACCAAGCTGCTTTAACCCTTCCCTATGTCCCATAATCAGTTCCAGTACCACTCTTGATTTGAGAACGATATTACTCACATCTACCACCCTGAATAGGAAAAAAGATAGTATCCATATCATAGCTAGAAATGAGAGAGAGTGAGGGTAATTGATGAAACATTTTTAGGATATTACCACGGTTAAGACAAATTGACATGTCTTGACCCCAGAGACTAGTAAGCTGCAAAATTTCAAGACAATCTTTTGCCTCTGCTGGTTGAGGTAGAGAATCAGTAATCTTTTTAGTGAACTGAGTTAAAGAGTCGACCTCCAAATCAGTGCCCCTTGCACCCCTTGATATAGTCCTGTTTTGGGTTGCGTTTGGACCCACAGGGAATCTTTCACATGATTTGAAAGAATTGATGTAATCGGCAAAATCAGGCCCAGAACGATCACCTTCACGGCCCATAACAGGGCCAACACTTGACATACTTGAATGAACTAAATTAAGAGCGTTAGGTGCAAAGGAACCCCCCGCTGATCGAACTCCCATACCACAATCCCTCATTGTAAGCTCGGTATTGGCGGGATGACCCTCAGGAATGGAAGAAAGAAAGGGATCCAAAGAGAGAGAAGGAATAGATGGAGCCCCATCCTGAGGAGGGATTGTAATTGAATTAAACAATTTCCCATTAGCAATTTTAGGAACAAGTAGCGCCTGGAATAAATGTTTAACCATATCAATATTAACCAAGTTTGCCGCAATCAGAGGAAAAGTGGTCTCTGGATGGGGCGGATCCACCCCAGATATAGAGTTACATGGAATAATTAGGGTTTCTACGGCTGGGGAGGAATCCTGCGGCTTGATAACAGTATTGGTTGTAGATTCAACTGAAGCGTTGGTAGAAGTCGGCTCTGGTAAAGTGGAAACTATTGTCGGAGGGGTGGAGACCAGAATGTTCACAGCCCCCACAACACTAGGCCCCACTACTGGAGGAACAGTGTTAATAGTGATGGAACCGTCCACCAAAGCGTCAGGTGAGCTAGATTGAACTGGTATAATGGAAAGTGAATTAACTATGGCCGGAATGGCCACAATATTAGGAATAGAGGTCACAGGAACCACTGATTCAACAGGGCTCCTAGTCCCCTTGGAAAAGAGAGAAGGGGTTGTGAGAGCTGAAGTAGTTGCCAAAAATAGATTTTTAAAAAATTGGTTAGTAAATGAAGTAATATTTTTCGAATTCTTCTGATTTTTAGTTTTCTTTATTTGCTGATTAGTTTTTATTTTCTTTCCTATGCAGAGAAAGCCTTTCTGATGTATCATTTCTTTAGTAAAATCAATAGGATCAAATGAAATCTCTGGAGAGGGAATAAATATAGGATCCACAGAAGAGGCAACGTGGACTCCCCTAAGTGGATCGGCCAATTCTAAAGTGATCCCTACCGGGGGAAGACCCTGAGGGATAAAATTGAGAGGATGGCTGATAAACCCCTCGTGAACTTTCTCCTCCATTAATTCTGTAATGACTTTAGTGTGAAGGATAGGGAGTTTTACCTCCATGCCAATAACCTCTCGCACACCCTCAGAAGTCGTTAAAGGAATCATAGAGGGATGATTACAAATATCCTGATCCGAGCATCGGGGGACAGTGGTACCTGGACCCATATCTAAAACTACCCCTTGTGTACTCAACGTTTTCCCAGTGAGCACTTTATTAACCAGATGGACATCAGCAGTTGGCTGGTGAGAGACGATGGGATCAGAGCCATGTCTAGGCATTAAAGGATGGTCTTCCTTAATAATTTTGACTATCTCTTCGAATCTATCAAGGCCCTCTAACCTGGAATAGATTTCACAGAGAAGAAGAGAGTGTGATCTAACCTCTGACCATATATTATCATACAGGGTCACAAAAGAACTCAAAACCATGTTCAGAGCAGAAAGATTTGGTTGAGAAAGTTTTCTTCTGTCATCCGCCTCTTTAAGAGTATGATGCAGGATAGACTCACTACCATGATCCTTGTTTAAGTCTGGGAGTAGACCCCTTTCTCTCAACCAATTTTGTTTTTCTGTATACTCATCAATAGAATTGATGAGATCAGAGGGAGACCCCACATAGGAATCATCACAAATTTGCTGGGTGACATTATTTGTATTGTTAGAGTTGAGGCCGAGATGGCTCTCAGCGATGGCCTTATCGGCACATTCTATTATGCTAATGTCGTCAATGTCCTGAGCTAGGGGATCTTCAATCTCTAGCTTCTTAGCTACATCTACTAGATGGGTATGATCCAATGTGGCCACTATTGGAAGTGAATCTAAAGATTTAACAAGGGTGCTAGTTGCAGTCCTCTTTCCAAAAAAAATTGAGATTTTTTTTCCCTTGGATAGGTTTGCCTTGGGTACCCAAATTAGATTTTGTTTTAGGGGTGAGATTAGAAGATTCATTAAGTGGAGTTTTAAACACAATGGATTTCACTGTAGGAGTATTGGGAATTCCAGCAAAGTTAGCAGAAAGATTGACATGGATAGAGGAAGTATGGTTTGCACCCCTAACAGAGGAAAAAAATCTCAGGCGGAAATTTAATGGGAGGAATGATCCACCGTAACAGGCAGAATAGGCGTCGTAGGATGTAATTGACCAGGGGTTGAGAGCACAGTGTTAACCATATTGTTGTTAGTGTGATCCATATAACCCCTAGCCCTTGGTAAACTGCCGCCTTTCTCAAGATTAGAGGCTATAGTAGATGCTAGACGCTCTTCCTGTGTGTCTATGGAAATGTCTTGTGTTCCATTAAAGATGCAACTATTATAGGCCAGTGTACGTGGAATAATACCCATGGCATTCAGAACCTCAGATCTGTCTCTGGCATGAATGTGGACCTGGGCCAGAGATTTCAAGGGAGAGAAATCATGGGAAACATCTACTGAAGCATGATGTGGATTACCCGGTACAGCAGAAATGGAGTTCCCTGGTAGAGTACTGACTGGCGAAGCAGAGGGGAGATCTCCTGTAGCAGAAGGAGTAGAAACAAGAGAAGCCTCCATAGCTGCCTGGCTTCGAAGTCCCTTACGTGTCATTCAGACAAAACGAAAACCCAAATGGGAGTAGGGGAACTTGAGAGATGAAAGTGAGTAGACTAAACTCAGAGACTGACTTTCAATATGTAGTGATTGAAATAGAGAGAGCAAAATAATAGCATATAAAACAGTCTTTGAGATAGTAAGCAGTGATATCTAAAATGTTGCACTGAAAACAAAAATCAGCATCAAGCAAATCTAAAACTGCCCCAAAAGCACTAATAAATAGAAAATGCAGATAGAAATGGATCTATGGCCGAAAAATAGGAGATAATAAATACAAATACGATATTGAAAATTTCTTGTGTTAAGAATGTCCTTTAAACCAGCAAGGTCAAGTAGAATGATTTAAAAGTAGCTTCATTCATCAGTGAAACCAGAAGGTGCTCTGAGTCTCAGGGTAGGGAACGCCCGACAGCTTATGGAGCTGCCAGAGTCCGAATCTCCACCCCGAACCCTGAGAACTGGAGATGGCAGTGCAAATAGGGTATCAGCTCTGGACCCTAGAACAGTTTACTCACAGGTCACAGCGAAACAGCGGCTCCAGCCCTTACTGCCTCCCGGGCTTAACGCTGCAAGGGTGGATATACCGGCAATTTATGGTAGGATAGAGTCACGTGACCACTCACGTGTGCACGATGGTCCCCGCCTCCTCCAGGAAGCAGGGGAAGCAGCAAGAGCTCGGCTCGCAGTGCTGCTAGGCTCAGAGTCAATTGCTGGCAAATTCAAACTCTCGGTACATGAAGCGCACCTTCCAGTTAAACAAACACACGCAGCTCGGGCGGATATACCGGCAATTTATGGTAGGATAGAGTCACGTGACCACTCACGTGTGCGCGATGGGCCCCACCTCCTCCAGGAAGCCGGGGAAGCAGCAAGAGCTCGGCTCCCAGTGCTGCTAGGCTCAGAGTCAATTGCCGGCAAATTCAAACGCTCGGTACATGAAGCGCACCTTCCAGTTAAACAAACACACCTGGCATTTAGGCAGAGATCATTGGTGGCACACCACTTCTGGATTGCGGACAGACAATCCGGGAGGAGAGAGGGAGAAGAGGCTCCTGAAGGGAGCCTGAAAGAGAGCTGAGTGTCATCCGCATAGCACTGGAAGTTGCAGCAGAGAGCAGCTATGCAGTGGGCGAGAAGTGCCAGGTATTGGTTGAAGAGCCAAGGGGAAAGATTAGACCCCTGGGGAACACCACAGGTAGAGAGAGAGATAGAAGAGAGAAAGGAACCAAGTTGCACCTGGGAGAGTTGGTCAGAGAGAAACAAAGTCAACCAGGCCATGGCCTGATCAGTGATACCCAGGTTATCACAGAGCCGATTGAGCAGGATGGCATGGTTGAAAATATCAAAAGCAGAGGAGAGATTGAGGAGGATAAGGACAGAAGGATGGTTAGTGTCCAGGTTTGAGTGCCGGTCTTCACAGATATTCAGGAGAGCAGTTTCCATGCTTCTGGCCGCTCTGAAGTGAGGCTGATAGTGATGGAGACAACCAACAGATTCAGTGTGCAGGTTAAGCTGGGAGATGGCCAGCTTTTCCAAGGGTTTGCACAGAAAAGGAGTAATGGAGATTGGGAGATAGTTAGCGGGACAGGAGGGTTCGGCTGAGGGTTTCTTAAGAAGAGGATGCCTAAGGGAGTGCGTTCCAGTGGCCAAAGAGTGATTGCAGAAGTCGGCCAAGGCTGGAGCGAGGGTGTCGATGTGGTCCTTGATGGTTTTGGATGAACAGGGAAGAACGTGTTTTGACGAGACTTTCATAGATCAGACTTGTCTAGAAATATTGTCAGGGGTG
The DNA here is from genome assembly GCF_040938575.1 of Ambystoma mexicanum. Taxonomy (NCBI): domain Eukaryota; kingdom Metazoa; phylum Chordata; class Amphibia; order Caudata; family Ambystomatidae; genus Ambystoma; species Ambystoma mexicanum. The sequence goes on from NC_090932.1 coordinate 522,318,817, forward strand.
AACAAAGGAAAGGAAGCGAAGGCAGGAGGAGAGGCCGCCACAAGAAGGCCAGAGGTAGTGGAATAAGGAGGAGAGGAAGAGAGCGTGGACAGGATGTCCTGGGTTTTAGAGATGAAATGTGAAGCCAATGCCGTGCAGAGGTCCTAGGAGGGAACAGGAGCGGTAGAGAATGCAGCAGGATTGGCCAGCTCATTGCAGATTTTAAAGAGTTCGGACAAGTTGTTAGATGCCACAGAGATGCAGGCTTGGATGTGTGCTCTCTCCTTAGTGTGTACAGAGAGTCGGTACTGTCGTAGGAGCAGACGGCAGGCCAGTTTGTCAAAGGGTGCACCTGATGCTTTCCATTTTCTCTCAGCCACCCTACACTTGTGTTTAAGGGTGACGAGGTCTGAGTCGTACCAAGAGTTGCACTTGGCTTTGATCTTCAAGCGGATCATGACAGGGGCCAGTTCATCGAGTGTGTCAGAGATGGAACAATGGAGGTTAAAAAGGGCTGTGTCAGGATGTAAGTCAGCCAGAGGTGCAGGAGGGAGAGAGAAAGTGGCGGCGAAAGCCTCAACTGACACACACTTCATGGGTCGGATGACTGAGAAGGTGGGTGGCATTGCTGGTGTTGGCTTGGCCTGAGGGGTAGAGAGAGAGAGATGAGTGGAGAGGAGGAAGTGGTCACTGCAGAAGAGAGGAGTAATGAGTGGGTTAGAGAGGGGGAGGTGTGAGGAGATCAGAACATTCAAGGTGTGCCCTGCAGAGTGAGTCGGGCCGGAGGGAAGAACTGAGAGAGAAAGAGAATTGCAGAGGTTCCGAAATAGTCCAGAGTAAGGACAAGAAGCATCCATGTGGATGCTGAGGTTGCTGAGGAGGTGGAGTTGAGTGGTAGAAGCAAGGAGGGAGGAGGAGAGATCCACCCCCTCATAGAGGAAGGAGGTTACCTGCCCAGGTGGCCAATAGATAGTAGCCACAGTAAGAGAGCGGCCAGGAGAGAGAGAGAGAGCCTGCAGACCAGGTATTCAAAGGATGAGTAGTCCTGCATAGGAATGATAGAGGTAGGGATCCACTGCGGGACGATCAAGGCTACACGTGCACCGGGATGGGTGGTTGTGGGTGCGGAGAGGATCTTGTAGCCTTTAGAGAGGAGAGTGTCAAAACAGGTGACAGATCTAGCCGTGAACCACGTCTCGGTCAGACCGAGAACATCAAAGTCGAGCTCTTCCAGAAGACGGCAGATGTCAGAGGAGTGTTTGACAGCTGAGCGAGAATTGTGTGTGGCAATGTGGAGGAGGTTGCCACCTTTGAAAGACTTCCATGGAGGGGTACAGGTCAGAGGTACGTCCTGCGGAAGTGCAGAACTAGCCTGAGGGTGGGCAGAGGAAGAAGGAGGAGGGGGCAATGTAGCCAAGGTGGAGAAGAAGAAGCCAGAGAGGTGGCGGAGGAGGGAGGCAACAGGGAAGCCAGAGAAGAAGTAGAGGAAGCCAAAGGGGTGGTAGAGGGAAGATTCAGAGGAGCAGGGAAAGCAGAGACAGCAGGAGAAGAAAAGAAGTTGATGAGGCACGGGAAGCGTCTATCAAGAAGGAGGAGGTTGGCCTGAGGGCCTTGGACCAAGACGGTGCCATTTAGGTAAACATTAATGATGGTCTTAGAGGAGTGGAAGGGGGCTAGGAGGGCCTCCCTCTAGGTGCCACCATTAATGAGAGAGGAGAAAAAGGAGAGAGCACAGAGACCATATGTGGAGTCCATAGGTCTGGCGAATGAACAACAAAGAGGATGTTGGTGAGCCTCTGTCTGGAGGAAGCGCAAGTATAGGTATCGGCGATAGGGAGGCCTGGGTTGGAGACCAGGATATCCCTTTTGAACTTATTCCTTCTAGACTTAGTAAGGACAGGATAGTCAACAGAGAAACAGTTAGAGAAGATAGGAGAGACAGAGACCACCATAGAAGATGCAGAGGGATGGGTGAGTCTGGAAAGTAGGGGAGCAGGGGAGTGGAGGTGTGGGGATACAAGGAAGGGAGGAGACACGAGGGGTGAGCACAAGGAGGAGGGGTGCAAGCAGACGAGACAAGAACAGAGAGTAAAAACATCCAGCAGTAGGAAGTATGAGTATACAGCAGTCAAGATAGCAGACTCAAGAACAGAGCAGTCAAACAAATAGGGACCTAGAAGAAGAAATAAGAAACAGAACACAGGCATAGTAAAAAGGGTAAGGGAGAGGGCTGGGATGGGGAAAGGGCAGGGAGGAGGGTAAGGGCCCGCAGGGGGAGCAGGGACATGCAGCCGCTAGGGACTGGGCTAGGGTAGGAGGTCTAGGGTTGCAGGGGGGGGCACACATGATCGAGGAATGCACCTAGGAGAGAGAGCGTGCTCAACCAAAGAACAATTGGGAGCGGCGCGATTTGGGGATGTGTGGAGTGAACATGCCTGGGATCCAAAGGGAAGTGCTGGAGCCTCGCAGTCAAAGGTTGTGAGAGGTCTGTGCGATCAAAGATCTCAGGGGGAACGTGCGCGTCCTAGTAGCGCACGCGGTCAGAATGTGAGGGAACCACATGGGCTGAAGTAGCATAGGTGCGCTGGAAGCCAGGGATGCAGGGGCAATGGCGCAACAAACGACCAGGATTGTGAGGGAACCATGCGGTCAGAGGACACGCGGGCGCAAGCACAGCCAAAGATTGAAGGGGCGTGGACAGCACCTGCGATCAAGGATTGCGAGGGATCCACGCGGGCGGTGGATGCACGGGCGTGAGCACAGCCAAAGATGGCAGGGCGCAGAAGCACGCATTCAATAATTGCGAGGGAACCACGCGGGCAGAGGACGTGCAGGAGCAAAGACAGCAAAGGATGTAAAGGGTGTGGGAGCACTCAATCGGGGATTGCGAGGGAATCACGTGGGCAGAGGACATGCAGGCACAATGACAGCAGGGATGGAAGGGGCGAGGGAGCACGCAATCAAGGATTGTGAAGAAACCACGTGGGCAGAGGACGTGCAGGCGTGAAGACAGCAAGGATGGATGGGGCGAGGGGGTGCACATGAAACAGGAGTGCAATGAAACCACATGAGTTGGGAGCAAGGGTAATGCGGGATGCAAGCGATCAGTGGAAGGGGAGTGCACCCGGCCAAAAGCGGCAAGGGCAGAGGGTCTCGGCGGGGAAGGGAGACAGAAGTCATGGGAGAAAGGGCACCAGTCTAGGCTATGAAGAGCAGAGCAAGCTAACTCTCCCTACAACTCCCTACCTTGCGGCCACAGACAGGAGGGTGAGTCGTCCGAATTCACTGTCTATGCTGCAGACCCGATCGCTGCCAAACACCTGCATCGCTCAACACTGTGGCATTGTCTTGTGAGAGCTTTGCTGCAGAGGGTCTGAGTCTCAAATTAAATAGGCTCGGTAGCATGGACTTAGCAAATATGCTACGTTTCGTCGTGCAGCGTCTCCTGCGCACCTGCGTCGCTCAATACAGCCGCCTTGTCCTTTGAGGGCTTTCACCACTAGAAGGGAAGGTGGCTGGACCAGTGGACTATGGGAATTAAAAAATACCCTGGCATGTACCTCTGACCAGGAGGGCTCCTATGATGAAAAGACCAGGGAGTTGGACTGGCAGAAAATGAAGTTAGAAAGGGACCACCTGGTCTGCTTTGCAGACAGAGAAGAACCAGAGTCTAGGACTCAAAAGAGAATCTCAACAACCTCCACACATTCTGGGAGGTGAGAGGAAATCCCCACCATACCCGGAAGGAGGGATGAGGCGGATGAGTACATCCCTTTGCGAAACGGGGAGTACAAGAGAAATTACCTTGAGAGCCTACAGCACCACAAGGGAGAAGAGACCAGACCCTGTCATCCTGGGAGGTATTCCCAGTCTCATAGAGGTAGGGAGCACCTAGAGGGCAGAGAGTGGACCACCAATAGCAGCAGCTCTTAGTCAGAGGGTGTGTGGATTCAGGTGCTGCGGAAAAGAAAGTTTGCCAAACAGAAGAGCAGTCTTGTGAAAGACCCAATTCGGCAGATAAAGGCCATAAAGAGCTTTATGACTCCCTAAAATAAGAACGGCATATATACTGTATGGGAGCATCTAGAGCTTTATGCCCAAATGATGACTTCATTTGGTATGAAGAATGATAGAAACTAAATGGAGTTTGTCAAATGGACATTTTCCCCTGAATAATCCAGCTTCTTTGCAGGGCTGGAGGACCAAGATCACCAAAAATGGTCCACCTATAAGGCGGCCATCTTGAAACATTTCTCCATTCACAGGAACCTTCAGGAGGCCTACAAGGCGGCCTACAACCTGCATTGTGGTGAAGACCAAGCGCCTGGAGAATTTGTGCAAGTGCTGAAGTGAGCTTTTGAACAGAACTCCAGGCTGGTGAACACCAGTAGCCGGGAGTTCATCAACACATACTTTCATGCGCTCCTGAAATACATTATGACCCAACTAGTAATGGATTTTCATGAGCGTAGGACCCTGGATTGGGTGATAGAACAGGCCACCCAGATTTATGAGGTCCAAAAGCGCTCTGAAAACAAAAATACCCCAAAAACCCTAAACCATCAAACACACTCGCCACTGCAAAGGTAGTGGAGGTGAAAAATACTCCCATATTGGACTTGGAAATGGGGGGCCTAAAAATACTCCTCCCACTAACACCAACAAGCAGAAAGAGAGGCAGAGGAGACCCTCAGATCCAACCCAATCGAGTGGTACCCAGGCAGGCTATCAGACCAATGCGCCATCTAACCCTGCCACCTACATCAGTCCAAGATACAAGGGTAAAAGACCCATCATGGGGTATGTGTGGTCTCCCTCGACGCAAGGGGGCATCCAATCAGGTAAGTGCTTCCCCAGGAAACCCCCCTCAAAACTTCCCTCAGAACTTCCCTCAGGAGGGAAGAACTACTCTACCCCCAATCTTAGTTTCTTTCCCTGAAGCCCTTCAAACCGCAATTTCCAGAATAATCCTTCTCTCTCTCCCCGATTTCAGTCCCCTTCCATCTAAAAATTCTGGACAGAGTTGCATATCTGCAAATCCAGAAACATTTGGTGGATAATAACTTACTTGGCCTCCGCCAATCCGGTTTTCGTCCCAGACATGGGACTAAGACAGCCCTTCTGAACCTGAAAATACAGATGGATGAGGCCAAAGACAAAGGTAAATTAGCTATCCTACTCCTGTTAGACCTTTCAGCTGCATTTGATCTGGTTGATCACCAGATCCTCACTGAACACCTGACTGCAGCAGCAACATTTTCTATCAACGCCTCCAATTGGATTAATTCCTTCTTGTCCAACCGCACTACCAGAGTCTTCTCACCCTCAGCCTCGGCAGACCCGATCCCCATCCACTGTGGGGTGCCCCAAGGCTCCTGCATCTCACCAACACTATACAACATTTTCACGAAGCTCCTCTTCGGCCGCCTCGACAACCTGGGTGTCATCTACGCGAATTACGCAGGTGACACTCAGGTTCTCATCACGCTGTCAGAGGTGCTATGAAGACGACTCCAAGTTAATCAATGACATCTATCTTGAAATTCAGGCATGGATGGCGGCAACAGCCTCTGCCTCGATGATGAAAAAAAGGAGCTCTTGATCGTCGGCACGCAGGCTCGACTAAACAAACTCGACCCACAATATTCATCCTTTAACATAAACGGAAACCTGATTAAAGTCGCTAAGGAAATAAAAACACTAGGAGTCTATCTGGACTCAATCTTATCCATAAAGAAACAAGTCAGCTCCATTGCATCATCAACAGCCCACACCAACAAATTGATCAACGCTTGTAAATCCTACCTATCCCCCACCATCTGCATGACGCTAGCAAGAGCCCTAGCGCTCTCCAAAATAGACTACTGTAACACGCTCTTGCTAGGATCCTCAGAACTCAATCTCAACCGACTCCAGGTCCTACAGAACAACTCACTAAGATCTGCGCTAAGTATTCCTAGATCCAGTTACATCTCGAACTTGAGACAGAAATCAAACTGGTTGCCAGAGCATGACAGAATAGCACTACACGCCCTGGCAATCACTCACAAATGCCTGTCAAATTCTGCTCTTAGTTACTTGTCCGACAAGTTCTACAAACACCAACTAGCCCGCCCCACCAGATCCGGCCATTCTCATCTCCTCACAGTTCCGAGGTTCAAACTAAAAACTGTAGGAGGCGTCAGTTTCCCAGTCCAAGCTGCCAAATATTGGAACTCCCTACCATCAGAATGGAACCCTCCTTCTGTGTGTTCAGATCCAGAGTAAAGAGCTGTCTCTCAGAGAAGTCCAACATCTGAGGCCTAATTGGAACTACCACTAAAAATGTGTCCAGTTGGCCCTTTAGTTAGCTCCTCATTGTTGTGATTTCATGCTTTTACCATCATGTCCTCACCTCTCTCTATGCATACTGTGCCAGACCTACCTGTAACCTTGGTCAACCCAACTGTAATGTCCTATGTATGTATATCTGTAACATGCTAAGTTTTTCCAGCGCCCAGTTACCTCAGGGTTTGGTGCGCGATGTAAATAACAAACAAATAGACATAAAACAAAAATACAATAGATTCCCAAATCAGGGACAAGGGGGACCTAAGATGAAAGGTTATCAGAAAAACTCCCAATACCCAAGCTTCTCTGGGAGAAGGGACTGCTACCTGTTCAAGGAGCAGCAAAGGTATGAATACTCTGACAGAATCCGATTATATCGGAAAGGAGGATCTCTGGGTGTTGATGATGTTTTCCAAAATGTTCTGAATCCAAGATGGTTTAAAAGTACAGAGATCCATATCTGGATGTGACCACTGGGTGGTACCTACCTCATTCCAAAATGCGGCCACTGCTGGTCATAGGGGGTTTCATACAACATTAGAAATATTGCACAAGGTTGCATATTAGCCACACACGGGCCAGGAGCTCGACATCTGCTTAAAGGGGTGTCTTGTGTGTGCTCACGTTCAGCCAAGTTCTCCCACACACAGAGCTCTCCTACAGGAAAGGGGAATGACACTGCTTTGGTTGGATTTGCAAGTCATCTCATTGGGCCAATAATGTGCTCCTCTAGAGGAAACAAGTACATGTTAACTGTAACATGCTTGTTTAGCAAGTCGGTAGAATGTCTTCCGGACCCGAATTGTAAGGCGGAGACAGCTGCTGCACTAATGATCGATCACATCTTCTCTCGTGTCGACTTTCCCCAAAGCTTTGAGTCGAACCGAGGAAGTCATTTTACTAGAGAGGTGATGACCAAGATGTTGGAGATACTAGGAGTAAAGAGAAAACTTCACATAGCCTACTCGGAGACTCAAGCAGAGGAGTTAAGAGGTACAATAAAACAATTGTGGGCATATGGAAGAAATTTGTGGTGGACTCTGGACCTATTTGGGACATCCGATTACTGCTTGTCCTAATGACCATCAGGTCCACGCCGTCTTCTGCAACCAAAATGGCTCCGTTAGAGATCATGACTGGACAAAAAATGGTGCTACCTCAGCATCTGCTCTAATGAACTCAAGAGCAGACCCTGTTCAACACGTCCATGACCCATAAGTCCATTGAAAATATACGAAAACACCTTCAGCACGCTTTTGCTTACCCTCAGTGCAATTTAGAAAAGTCAGCAGAAGGAATGAAATCCTACCACGACTTCAAAACGACCAAGAAGGAGTACGAAGTAGGAGACAGGGTCTACCTTACAATTTCCAAAGAAACCAGATCAAGGAGTGTAAGTTCCTCTCCTGTTGGCTCGATGCCTTTGAAATTGTTGATAAAATCACACCTGAACATCCTGAAGGGAAATGGGTCCATATCAATCAGTTGAAGAGCTGTCACCCCGGACAGACTTTATGACTGATTGAAGAACCGAGTGAGGGTAGAGCCCAGTAACCATCTGAAGAATAAAAGGAAAGAAGGGAAACCCTGATGGAGAATGTCACACATTTACAGGGAGTAAAACAATTCATACTTGTAAGGAATGGACCAAAATTGGAGAAAGATAATGTTGTCAAATTGTGTATGTCAAGTGAAATCAATGTTAACATTTGGTTGCAATGTATAAACTGTTGTTTTGTTGTCCAAGTTGTATCCGTATTTACAGGGGAAAGAACTTCTGTATAAAATACTTAACCTCTCTGGTCCAGGACCAAAATCCGAAAAGAATGGAGTGCAGATCAGAGATTTTTTCTCTCGCTATACCTATTAGATAGGCGGCGCACCACCGGCCATCTAGGGAGAGCATCCCCTGACAGGGTCAGGGTGTGCTTCTTTCAGGGACAGCTTGTATGTTCTCGGTACGAATAAGAATGCTACTCTGTGTTCAAAGACTTGTTCCAGAAACCGTTCTTTGTGTTAAAAATAGCTGTTGATAATGGCAGGAAAGCAGGAAAGCTCTGAATTACCGCCACTGGTGTTTTTGTGCAGACCAGAGCGCCAATCCCTCAGGATGGGAAAAAGAGCGGATGTGCTCCGATGAGGAAATTCATGGAATGAACCAAAGCCAAAAGAAAGCAAAAAACACCACTCTCTCCTTGCTCTTTTCTCTGCGTCACCTGAATCAAAGATCCAGGGGGTGGGGGGGTTTTGTGGGGTAAAAAAACAGCCCCTGAGTGACAGAGATTGAAAGTGCATGTTAGGCCCCAATGTGAGAGTGAAGCTGGCTAAGTGTGGAGTTCCATTTGAGATATAAAAGCAAGTACAAAACAGTGATTTTAACCTGAGTCCTAGTGAATGAGCAAGAATGGTCCTCCATCCATTTTGTTACAATGTACAGGCCTTCTGCCGGAAAAGAGTGATTCTTAGAACTGTAAAATTGTTAACTGTAGCTGATGGATTCCAAGTACATGGGGCATTGCAGATGCTGACCTTGTGTTAATGCCCACTTTGACAGATTCAAAACTGTAGCAGTGCACGTGCTAGATAGGAGGAATGATGCCTTATGTTGGGAAAGTAAAGTTAACTGTCAGACTGCGTTTTCAGGAATAAAGAGACTTAATTCAGCACATAAAATGACAACATTCATGAGGAAAGTCCTATTTCGTTTTGCATAAATGAACGCTGGTTTCTTAAGTACCTGTGGAATATTTGTGAAGTGTATCAAGAGTGAACTTATTTCTGTTTATACAGTATATAAAGAAAGATTATATTGTGAACAACAGGGCCTGGTGCAGTATTGAAAGTTACAGGTACTCGGTGGGTAAATGCAATATGCTAGACTTGTAGAATTGTGAACTGCAACTTGGTTTTCTCTCTGAGCTTAAAATTTGACCCCAAGACCTTTGGGGCTGGGCCCACCTAGGAAACAAGTCTGCTTGTAAATTAAAATGCTAAGATATACAGAGAAGTAGATTTAAAGTATGGGATTTATTGGTAGCATACCCAACAGAAATGACATGTAAGGTCAGGTTTCACATAAAATGTGCATTGGCTCTGAACAAAGATGCTTTGAAGCTCAGGGGGAAAGGGTAAGCTACACATTGGTTGGAGCAGAGGGCTGGTCACGTGCTTCAGGAGAAATGGAAACTGGGAGGCAAAATTAAACTACCTCTCATAGCATGCAGTGCTATTGATTAAACATTGAACACATTATCCTGAATAAAATGTGCATCATGTGTCTTATCCATCCCACCCTGGGTTCTTTTTAAAGGGGAAAAAGCCAGTTGGGCCATGTAAAAAATACATTTGTGTGATGTACATAACTTAGGTTATGAGAACAATTTTGATTCTGGTATTTTCATAAATCTGAGGAATTGGAAATGTTGATAGACTAATCAAAGGTGAAATTACTGTTGGAAGTGTTTAGTGTCAGAGCTGTAACTATTTCAGCGCAGTAGCAAACCGTGAAAAATGTTAGCTGTGCCCAGGAAGGGCGTTGCTTGAAACAAGATTAGTATTGTCCGATTCACCATCAAATGTAGAACTCAAAAATATATATATTCATGTGGTTATCGGAAAGATTAAGGGAGTTGCCACATTGTGAGATTTTTCAGAGCACAAAATGTAAAACCAACATGTCACTTTGGGATAACAAATCTTTCTTCTCCCTCAGCCTACCTCGTACTTATCTCCCAACTCCTGGTCCTATCGGCAACCAGTGGGCATCTTGTTGGGAGGTGAAGGGAGAGTGCTAGCCAATCCTTACCATCGAATTATGACCATGTTGAAGTGTCATCAGTAATATTAGAGGGCATGTTTGCATCAGAACAGGTCTTTTTCACTTCAGTCCAGGAGATAGCATGCTGACAGACTCTTGCGAGAAGCAACTAGAAGAGGCCTCAATCCTTGCATTGGAGACAGAGAGAGGGAAATCTAGAAGCTAGCTGGGACCCCATCAGAGGAGCAGGAGGAGTCTGGGTGCAGGAGAAAATCCTTGTCTGAAAGCCCTTGACCAGATCTGCACTATCCTCAGAGGAGACCTGCCTTCTTTCCTGACCAAAGTCTCCCATGTAAGTAGACCAATCCAAAAGCCATCAATTGTGTGGGGAGCAACCTGACCTATCCCTATCCATTAGTGGGTAAGAGGGGGAGTTGGTAGGCCCTTGGCACATTGTATTAAATCCAATTCAAATGAATTCCACTATAGAAAATTACCCTATCCATTTAAATTTCAATGTGTTGGGAACAGCCAGCCTTATCCTTTCCATTACATTGTGGGGAGGTGGGAAGCTGTGTAGATCATTAGTGCATTGAAGTTAATTAATTCCCATACAGAAAATCACAGGATGAGTGTTGTTAGAATTCGAAACTAAGTTCATGCCCAGTGTGTTAGAGCCGGTATAGACTATATAGACTTGGGTGACTGTCCTTCTGAAACCCCCGACTCTTGTCTCAAAGGGGGATGTCCATGATCCCGAAATAAGTAATCCTAAATGCTACCTTTCAAGTGAATGTAGATGGTACAAAACGTAATTTCCCATTCATCCCCATTCATTTAAAATCAGAATTACAAAGCATTGCATCTCATCTGTATGTGTGTTGCAAAACAAAATTTCCCGTGTGTTCCTATTTTTCTGACCAAATCACAAAGTGCTGCCTTTCATCTCATGTGTGTTGCAAAACGATTTTACCCACTGTATTCCTTTCTCTAATATTGCATTTGTAGTAAGAAGGCAAAACGATTTTTCCATTGTGCTCTCACTCCCTGACCCTTGCCTTTGAATAAAAGGGGTCATATTTAATTGAGGCTTGTAGGGTGGTGGTTTCTGGGAGAAAAGTATTGTTTCAAATTACGCCATGCCTTGGTATCTTGTATTATATTGTTAATGTTTTATATTGTTTCCTTCACAACAAAACCTGAATTTAATTCTGACTGCAAAATTCAAAACTCTATATGTGTGTTGTAGTGACAAACAGCTTAGTAGAAATATATGCTTGTCAATTGGTGGAGACAATTGGAATTTGTGACATTGTGTCAAGCCGCGGCATTGGTGGCTGAGTTGTGATTGTCTTGTTATTCTTTGTCCAAACTTAAATAAATATATATTCTGACTATAGACCGGCTTTGTTCCTAGCTCATTGGTAGGCTGCTTTTCAGAGGGACGCGAGACGGGTAGAATGCCTGACCAAATTTGAATCTATAAAGCGCTTTATTGTGTGCTGCCTTGCTTGGGGGGGATCTCTCTGAGTTGAGTGTGACCACCTAATAAACTGTGACACCTGATTAAAATGAGCCCTGAAGTATCGGCTAAAGTGCTTCACATTCTTTTTTTAACTATCAGCACTAATGGTGCCCTTCCTTCCTCTTGGAGAGACAGTAACATTCTCCTGATCCATAAAAAGGGCAGCTGGAGGAAAGACCCTGGTGATTATCGTTTATTGGCTATCCTTGACATACAGTCTGAAATATTTGCATGATATTCTGCAATTCAATCAGATGGGTTTTCGTTCTAAGTCGAGTACATTTTACAATCTACTTATCCTTGTCAAACTGGTGCAACACGCCTTGGCTAAAAGACAACAAGCCGTTGTATGCTGCCTATCTATAGATTTTAGTGCGACTTTTGATACCATAACACATGAAAGTTTTTGGCAAAAATGTGCTGCCTGAAAAATCCCAGCAGGACTTCTACATTTGGTCCGACAGCTCCACACAAACATGTGTGAAGATTCGGCTGCAGGGGAGTTGCTAGGTCTGGAAAAGACCCGGGGCTAAGCTGATGTGGGAACTGTTGGGACTGGGGCTAGCTAGTCTTTTGGCTGTAGCTCCTGAGTTTCTATCCGGGGCTACAACCAAAAGATCAGGGGCTATAGCCCCCTTAGCCCCCCCTAGCAACGCCCCTGTTCGGCTGGATGGCACGGTGTGGGTCACAGATTGGATGGTAATGCATAGAGGGGTGAAACAAGGATGCATCTTGGCCCCAGCTTTATTTAATTTATATTTGGCTGACCTAAATGCAACTCTGAAACCTGCAAACGCATTTGCGGTACAATATGGTGCACTCTGCTAGGCATGGCTCAGGTATGCGGATGACCTGTGCCTTCTCGGTTACACCATGAAGGGTTTGCAGAAGCTACTGCAGGCTTTGGAGGAATATGCTACTTTGAATGGGCTTAAGATAAACATTGATAAATCCAAAACCATGGTCTTTCCCCCCACCCCCACGTGTCAAACTGAGGAAGTACTTTTGGATGATAAATCACGTCAAACTCGAACAAGTGTCCGTATATAAATATTTAGGAATACTGGTCGATGACTAATTGAAATGGACTGCACATTGGCAGTCGGAGTATTCGAAAACTTGCCAACAGCTAGGGGCACTAAACAAGTTTGCAGATGTTTACACTACACAGAGCTAACATTCTACCCTGCACGGTGTATGTAGCCGAAATGTGGGCATGGGCATATGGAGCAGTCCTGGTTAAGATGGAAGCCAAAGTATTACAAAATCACTTTTGAGGATGCCTAAATCACTGCCCATACAGTAGATACTGCTCGAATTGAATGTGCAGTCTGTCTCCGCCATGGTCATTTATAAAACGCTAATGCTTTATGGGAGGCTCAGTGGCACGGAGTTGGTCTCTTCGCTTCTTACGATAGTACAGACACATATGGTTATGCAAGAAATAGTGCAAAACTCTTGTTTGAACCTATTGTTTGTGGCATTGGAAGCAAGATGACCAGAGCAACACAGGTTCGGTCCCCAGGTCCACACTAAGAAACCTCTGGGCAGTCACTGAGTTATAAATAACCAATTACAATTACAATTACAGCTGATGCCTGAGCCTCACTAATTGGCGTGGATCCATTGCAGACATCTTTATTGGTAGATATTACGTGTGGTAAAAAAGGGTGCTGCATGAGTTCGATTGGGAAACCTCTCTGGTCACTCTTGGCTCTATGTGTGGTCAATAGCAGTAAGTTCGTGAAATATATTTACAAAAGATATGTGGCCCCATGATATATAATTGCCTATCCTTCCAGCTATACAGTTCACCGTTATTTAAACATTAAATTGAACTTTTTTGTCTCCCTAGAAATACTTGAAGCAAGGATTGGTATCCTACACAATGAGAAACACTCTAGATTTTGTCTCAGGTTTTACAATCCTCTAGTCGGTACTGGGTTGGATAATGATTTGTGGCGTCGTTTTATGGAGGGTCATGAAGCTAGTTTTTATATTACATGGTGACATTGTGTGTTCAATTATTAATGATAATAGATGAGTTATTTATTTAGTTTTAACTGTTGTACTACGGATAGGACATGTTTATGAAATATGTCTTTCATATGGTATTCTTTTGTATGGATGTATACAAAGTCATTTATATTTGACTATATAGTTATTAATGTTTTTAAAATTGTTTTTCTAAAATTGTGTTTATTAAAGAAAGTCTTATATTTTTACATATAAACTCAAATATATTTATGGTTGCATTCAAATCATAAGAAAGTACAAATCCCTCCACTTCCACCCTCCCATCCCTCTCAGAGTTCGCTTGCATTCAGTTAACTAGTTGATGAAGCTGGATTTACTGAAAATTAAGCCTGCAGAATGGAAACAAGAAGCTTTAGGGATTGGCCAAGTAATTTGTGGAATTACTTAGAATGGGCTCATGCACTGAGAAACTTCCTAGTGCAGGCTTCGTTGACATGGCACGAAATCATAGGTCAAAGGCTCCATCTGCTCATATAACCCAAACTTTCAATCCGGCAAATGGCCTCCACTTCCGACGTTAACAAGCATTTACTTATCACCGGCACCTCCTTTTTGTTATAAACCCTTACCCTCTCTCAGTCTGAGTTGCGGGGTCTTCATCAGCTTTCTCCTGATCTGGCTTTCCACTGCTTCAACCCACCCTGCCCTCCCACTTCTTGATGGGCCACCCTTGCAATTACATTTGAAAGAGCTCTCTCTTTTTTTGGTAGGAGCTCCCTTTTTATTTACCTTGGAGGACATGTTTTCTTTTTTCATTCCAGTTAACATGTTCGTGCTCCAAGAACATTGCATTTGTACAGCAAAGGTGGTTTATCAATGCAAAACCATGCATCAGGCAGTATGCGTGACTGGTAATAGTGGGCTGTACCAGCTGGTAATGGTTTGCAGTCCTTATTAACTGGGGTTGGAAGGCCATTCCGAGCCTATATGGCCCACCACCCGCTGTTAACACTTAAGTAAATATCATTGCATATTGGAACTCAAAGCTCTGTGTAAAATATATTCATTACTAACTTTTCCACGTTAGGTGGTCATTATAAATGCATTCCAATCAACTTGACTTCTGCTTCAGCCTTTACCAGGGCACAGCTGTCAACTTCATCAGACAGAAAATGTAGCTGCTCATCTACTCGCTGGAGTGAACAGGTGAGATCATACCCCTTAGCATTGTATTTGTATTTTGTATTTTATTTATTTGTAGAGCGCACCAGGCCCAAGGGCATCCGGGCGCATGATTTAGGTTACAGACATGTTACAGGGAGTTTACAATTAGAGAAAAAGGGAGGGGAATAAAGGCAATTTACAATAAAGCTGCAGGTAGAGAAATATACAAGTATACAAGTAAAATACATATTAACAATCAAGCAGAGCAACTAGCGGGTTTGCGCAAGTGTAGCAGAGTGCAGTGGGTGCTAGTAATCAGGCTGGTCTTGGGCTACCAGCCAGGCTTTGGTTTTGCTCTTGATGGCCGGGAAGGATGGTTCTGCTCTGAGTAGGTTGGGTAGGAGTTCCATAGCTTCGCAGCCATGACTGGGAAGGTGCTCCTGCCTGATCTCTGGAGGTTGAAGAGGGTGGATGGAAAGGCAGTTGGTTTGAGCACTTCTGAGTGGTCTAGAGGAGGTGTGTAGGGAAAATCTGCTAGCAAGGTAACTGGGTGCTTGATGCGAGATGCTTTTGTGTGTTAGCGAGAGTGCTTTGAGAGAGACTCTTTGGGAGACTGAGAGCCACTGGAGGTTCCGTCTGGTGTCTGAGATGTGGAGGTTTCTAGGTATGTTTAGTGCCGCTCTGATGGCATCGTTTTGGATGATCTGTAGTTTGCTGATGTTGCATTGGTTGGTGCCGAGGTAGAGGGCGTTACAATAGTCAATCTTAGACAGGACGAGGGTCCTGGCTAGTGTGGTGCAGTTGGCTGGCGATAGGAATGGACGACATGCTGTGATGAGTTTGCATGTATATGATGCAGCAGAGGAGACAGCATTAACCTGTCTCGAGAGTGATAAGGTGGCATCGAGGTAGATGCCAAGTGTTTTTGTATCTTTGGCCACTTTGATGGTATTGCCATCAATTGTGAAGGATTTGAAGGATGAGTCTAGCTTGCTAAGTCTTTGGTGAGATCCTAGGATGAGAATCTCCATCTTTTCATCATTCAAGCACAATTCGTACTGAGCCTTCCAGGCGTGGATGACTTGATAGATGGAGTTGATGGCAAGAGTGTCAGTTTTGTAGTCACCTGTGATGGGGATGAGAATCTGGGTGTCATCGGCGTAATTGGTATATGTGACACCCAGATAGTCCAAAATATTAAAGAGTGGTTTCGTGAACACATTGTAACGTGTCGGGGAAACACACAAACCTTGAGAAACCCCGCAGGTGACTGGCGCAGGATCAGCAGCGGCAGAAGGGGAAAAGACTCTCATGGATCTGTTTTCCAGGAAGGAGGTGATCCAAGTCGTGGCTTTGTCTGAGAAGTTGGCAGCGGTTTTAAGGTGACGACAGAGGATTTGGTGATTTACTAAATCGAAGGCTGCAGAGAGCTCTAAAAGGAGTAATAGGGCGAGCTTGCCCTTGTCTTTTAGTTCTTCAATCTGAGTTTTTTAGATCTAAGAGGGCGGTTTCCGTGCCATGCCGAGGGCAGAAGCCTGATTGTCTTAGTCCCAGGAGATTATTGGTTTCCAGATAATTGGATCTGCAGGTAAGCTGCGCGATCAAGAAATTTTAAGAGGAAGGGAACTGTGGTAATGGGTCTGAAGTTGATGGGTATATTAGCATCCAAGGTGGGTTTTTTGAGGAGGGGAATGACCCAGGCATCCTTGAGGTTGTCGGGGACAATCCCAGAACTGAATGAGGAGTTTGAGTGTAGTAATGAAAGGAGCTAGTCTGTGGGAGGCTTCCTTAATGATGGCAGGAGGACTTAAGTCGCCCTGACAGTTGGATGGTTTGAGGCTATTAATGATGTGCTCAACTTCAGTAATAGATAAGGGAGAGAAGGAGAATGGTTTTTAAGTATCATGACTGGTGCTGGCACTGGTCCGAAGGATTTTGTGCTGCGCACTACTCTGCAGGCTGTTTTTTTTGTCGCTGATTTTGTTTTGGAGAGTGGTGATTTTGCCAAGGAGAGCCTTTTGAATATTGGTGCACCAGGCACTGTCTTTGGGGCAGGTGTCAGGAGGAGTGGCAGGAGACTCCAGTTCCTTTAAAATTCTGAATAACTCCTTGGTGTTTGACTGAGCTTGTTCGATGCGTTTGTTATACTCATCTCTTTTGGCCTGAAGTATGACCTCTTTATAGTTTAGAGTGGCTAGAATAACGCTAGCTTTGTTAGTTTCAGATGGGTTACTTTTCCAACGTGATTCGAGGCTCCTTTTTTCTTTGCGAAGGGTTCTCAGCTGTGGTGTGAACCAGGAGTTGAGGTGGGCTTGAGGTTTAGGATTACGAAGTTTGGTGGGAGCAATGAGGTCAAGGGCTTTCTGCATGGTCTGGTTGTAGGTGTCAACCAGGACAGTAGGGTCAGAGCATGAGCGGGAAAGATCGTTGAGAGCAGGGAGGATAAGTGGGAGTAATTTGGCGCAGGTTATGTTGCGCTTGTTTCTTGTGGCGGTGGCAGGTGCAATATCAGTGGTGGTGTGGATCATTTTGGTGGGGATACTGAAGGTGATGAGGTGGTGGTCAGTCCAAGCGCATGGTTGGTTAGATGCGATGGAGGTGTCACAGTTTAAAGTAGCAATCCAGTCGAGGATCCTGCCCTTGGAGTGTGTTGGCGTATTGATATGTTGTGTGAGGCCTAGGTTAAGTAACAGGATGTTGATGTCATGCGCAGGGGTATCATGAGGGTCTTGGTAGCCTAGGTTAAAGTCGCCAAGTACGATGATTTGGGACTTAGTCTTAGTGTTGTCAGCAAGGATGTGGGAGAGATCTTCAGCAAATGTCGAAAGAGGACCAGGAGGTCTGTAGATGAGGTGGAGAGTGATAGTCTGGTTAGGGGAGATCGCTAGCTTCACTGTAAGCAATTCAGCGGAATTGATAGGGGGCGTGGAGGAAGGGCGGAGACTAATGGTATTTTTATCTATAAAGGCAATACCGCGTCCTTTGGACTGACCAGAGTTACGGTCACCTCTTATAATGGTATAGCCATCAGGGATCGCTAGAGATAGGAGGGGACCTGAGGCTGCGTGGAGCCAGGTTTCCGTGACAGCTAGGAGATCGAAGTCATGCGTGGTGATGATGTCAGCCACATCAAGTGCGTGTGCTGTAAGTGACCTGGTGTTGATCAAGGCAGCCTTGAGAGGTGTTGTGGAAGTGTGAGGTTGGTTACTGGCAGTAGGGTTGTCACCCACTGTGGGTGTGGGAAGGGAGGTAGGTGCCATTAGTTCTGGGTGGGACAGGTGAGTCCGCTGGTTAATAATAGTGTGGTGTTAGTAGGCATGAGGTAGTCTAGAGCCTACTCTGAGGTTCCTCAGAAGACCAATGCATGGTTGGTTAGGGGAAGGTTTAGATGCAAAGTGTTCAAGCCAGAGGGATGACGAGTTAAGGTAAGGGTTGCAAGGGCGAGCAGCCATAGCATTAGCTGGGGCCGGATTTCGCTGTTGTGTGTGGCACAAGGTGCCACTGAGGCATGGAGCATGAGGGGTAGTAGATATAGTGGTTAGGCGTTGGGGCACGCAGGAGAGAGGGTGTGTATGTAAGTGGGTCAGTGTCAGGTCTGCAAATAGAGTGTTACAGCTGAAGAGGATAGGTCCTAGCAGTGCTGATAGTAAGAGGGTGCAGCACAGAGTGTGGTAGATGCAGCGGATATGAGCCTGCTGGTCGACCATAGTAACAATGTACAAGTAGGCAAGTTAGCATAGGCGGTAGATGGCACTGAGCAGAGAACGAGCAGGCACAGCAATAGTGGCAAAGCTGGATGGGGTGGAAAATATTCGCAAATGCAATATATGGTGGCAAGGCAGTATAGGGCAATAGCTGTTCACAGTAGCACTATATGGTGGCAGGCAGTAAAGAGCAGTAGCTATACACAAGAGCACAATAGGTGGCAAGACAGTATAGGGCAATAGCTGTTCACAATAGCACTATATGGTGGCAAGGCAGTAAAGAGCAGTAGCTAAACACAAGAGCACAATACGTGGCAAGGCAGTATAGGGCAATAGCTGTTCACAATAGCACTATATGGTGGCAAGGCAGTAAAGAGCAGTAGCTAAACACAAGAGCACAATAGGTGGCAAGGCAGTATAGGGCAATAGCTGTTCACAATAGCACTATATGGTGGCAAGGCAGTAAAGAGCAGTAGCTATTCACAAGAGCACTCTTGATGATTGGGCCTGAATAGAGCAGGGTGCGATTTCAGAGTGCTGGGGCATGCACAAGAGCCAGATTTATAAGAGCGAGTGCTTGAAAGTGTGGGGAACACACATACCGTTGGACAGGTGGTAAGCAGGAATGTTTACAATTAATACAGAGTCTTACTGTTGCATGATTATGGCGGATCGTCCACGTTGGCGGCGAGTTTCAGCAGGGTCTGCAAGTATGGACCATATGCTCATGGGTGCAATGTTGGGCATAGTCACTGGGCGAGCGGCGAGGAAGGCTGCGGATAGGCTGAAGACAGGAGTCAGCCTTGTTAGGTGGCCTTAGGAGGTGTGCCAGCGTTCACCTGCCAGCGATGCTGATTGGTTAAGAGGATATGCAGGCAACCAATCACGGCTCACTCATAGTAAACAAAGGCAATGAAGGCAGAACGAAATCGGAAGCAGCCATCTTGGAACGGCCTCGGGCCTCGTGGAGCCAAATGGTAGCTCCTTGCAAAAAAACGGATCTCGTGGCAAGCGAAAGCAGCCTTAGGACAGGCTCTGTATTTAGATTGCTTCCACAACTATTAGCAGACACGAGGCTCTAATTGGGTCAGCCTGTGTCGAGTGGTGTCTAGCAGGATGTGGTGGCCTGGCTCCATCGGGGTAGCATCGTGGCCTCACCTGCTGTTGCTCTTTGTGATGCTCTTTGCTAGCAACACCAACCAAAATTATTTACATTGAAGTAGTTTTGTGTGAGGGGCGACCTGGGCACTGCAGTGGAGAACCTGTCCACGGGTAACCAAGAATAAAGACAGCAGACACGTGCGTGTGATCAAAGCACATCTTTATTCACTGTAACTACAACTGGAACTGCCCCAACACCCCAGAAACCCTCCCTAGCCCCGTATCACTTCCTGTGCATAGCTATCCAAAGAGGCCGCTCCTACATAACGACATATGTGGGCTTCGGCCCACATGCAAGACATTACATCTCCCCCTTTTTAACACATTAGATGAACAATTTACCCTTTCTCCTCAATCAGTCTGCAGGGGTTTTATACAAGAATGTTGAGAGTGTCTCTCTTGCCCTGGCGCTGCGGTCTCCAGATCGCTCTCTGATCTGACAGTCTCCTCTTTTTCTTCTGACATCTCTCCATCCCCTAGATATGAGTCGTCAGAGTCTGAACTACTCCGGTCAGCCCGGGTGGGATACCACAAGTGCACTTCTCCACGTGGGCATTTCTTGAAATGCGAAGTGTTGCGGGTTAGGGTCTTGTGAAACCCTCTTCGTGCCGTCAACATCGTTCCTCTCTTGTCCATTATAACCAGCAGTTCCGGAGGAAAAGTGGGGTCCTCCTTTCTGACTCATGGTTGAGTGCATTGTCTGATTTGATTACTTTGGGAATTCCATATGTTGAGAGCATGCAATCCAGTACAGGTATGCTGCAGGTGGCAGATGTGGACTCGATCACCTGGGCGTCAGGAAAACGAGAGTGTTCATCTATCAGTACCAGTACATTCGACCTGTTGCGTAGTGGTCCAAAGAAGTCCATGGCCAGCTCCTCCCAGACTCCCTCCGGGAGGGGAGACATATCTAACAGACTGGGGTGAGGTGGCGGGGCGGACCACGCAACATGTGGCACAGTTCTGTATTGTGTACTCTACCAGGGCATCTAGCTTGGGGAACCAGTCCTTCTGTTGTAGTAGACGTTTCATGTATACCACCCCACAGTGTCCTTCATGAGCAACGTTGACCACTCACTGCTGGAACGTGCTGGGCAACACAACTCTACACCCCCTTCATGATGATGTGGTCCTCCACCACCATGAGTTCACCCTGCACTAGCTCCAGGCTACATACGTCCTCTTGCATCATCATGGCAAGGCTCTTTGCCTGTGATCTGGCGTGCTTTTGTCATGCAGCTAGAATGATATGCAAGGCAGGGTCATGCTCCGATTCTCTTTTAAGGGTGGGCCAGTCAATGGGGAAAGGTTTCATGTGGTGTACCATGTAGTTGAGGTACGCGTCCGCAATAGATGGGCCCGACCTCGCCGGCCCTGTCGGGTGTCTGGACAAGTAGTCAGCCAGATTTGTCTCCTTCCATGGGTTGTGAACAGTGTTGAACTTGTAATCTTGCAGGCGTAGGCCCCACCTTGCAATTTACTGGGGCAGTTTTGTCTTCGGGTTGCCGAATATAGCCAGGAGAGCCTGGTGGTCTGTGACAGCTTTGAATGCCTTGCTATATAGAAACAGATGATAATACTCACAGGCCCACATCATGACCATGCTCTCTTTCTCCAACGGTGAGTATGATTGTTTTGTGCGTGCGAGACTCCTGCTGGCGTAATCCACTAAGAATTGACTGTGCGGATTTTCCTGGTCTTGTTGAGTCAAGATGGTCCCTAGGCCAATGGGGCTGGCATCTATGATCACTTCAGTGTTTCTGTTGGTGTGAAAGCAAGCCATGTCTTCCATCTTCAAAATATTGTTACGTAATATATATATATATATATATATATACACACACACACACACACACACACACGATAAGTTCTCTCTTATGCAGCTATGTATTAATATTTAAGCATACATAAAGGAATAAACTGTAATGGAAATAAATCACAGAAAATACAGTAATCTAAAGAAAATACTTCACTGTGAGTGCAACTTCATTCTTCATCTTGACAGAAGCGGCTGGAACACCCCAGAAACATCCAGGCACAGAGCACAGCAACCCACAGGCTCTGAGCGAAGTATCCCCCCTCCGACTGAGGCTTTTGCTTTCTGCCAGACCCTTCCAGAGCACCACATTATAAGCCCTCCACAAAAGGTGTGGCAATTTCTCAAACCTTCTGGCAGCAGTGCTTGCACGTTGATGGCTAACCGTTAGTCTCCGTCCGGGACGACCGACGGTAACCCCAAAGAGCAGAGCGCTTTCCTTTTCTCACAACAGCAAGGGAAACAACTCTATAACTCATCCTCAACCTTGACACTGCCCATAACAACATTATCTGGTACCAGCCCGCACCTGCTGATCCCAGCTTCTGCGAGCATCGTGTCCTTGGATGAGCCATGCAGAACAACATAAGCAACGAATAACGTTGAAAACATGTTTTCCAGTAAAATACTGCTAACAATGCTAGAAATCTGAGTACAAGGGCAGCTTTCACTGAGACATGGAGAAAATATCCAAAATGGCTCTGAGTGCCCACAGAATGCACTGCACATCAGCGCCATATTTTAGCACAAGGATTATAATGGCCAGCCCCAGGAATGAGCATGGCTCAGACAGTGTCTGTGGTCTTGTAGCATTGTTCAGCGCAGCCACTTTGTCAGGGTCTTGTTGCATGCCCCGTTTAGAGAATATATGTCAGAAGTATCTCAGCAAGCCCTTGCAGAACTCACACTTGTTTTTGTTCAAAGTCAGGCCAGCGGCCTCCAGGCATGAGCATACCCAGTGGAGTGCAACGTCATGCTCCTCTGTGGACTTTCCAAACACCAGGATACCATCAGAGTGATTCAAACAGTTGGGGATGTGTTTTATGACCTTGTCAATCTCGTCCTGAAAGATTTCAGCTGCGGACGATACTCTGAAACTGAGCCACTTATATCGGAAAAGGCCCATGTGTGTCATGAAGGTGGTAATGTCCCATGACTCTGGAGCGATTTCCAACTGGTGGTATCCTTTTGTGAGGTCTAGCTTTGAAAATACCTTTGCACCATGGAGCAGGTGGATCATGTCTGTGATTTGCGTCGCCTGATGCCTCTCCCTTTGTATTGTCTCGCTGGCCCTCCTCATGTCCACCCATAGCTGGATGGATCCTTCGGCTGATTTCTTGGGGACAGGGACTATGGGGGGGATACCCAAGGCGCTGGCCCCTACAGCGGGTTCAATTACATGTTGGTCCAGTAATTTCTTGAGCTTGTCCTCCACCTGCTCTTCATGTTGACCGGTATGCCCCAGTAGTGTTGTGCTATCGTCTTAACGTCAGGGTTTGTATGGTGTTATATTTCGCGATTTCTGAGCTTGTCAAGCACTTTGAACAATTTCGGGAACACTCTTTCAGTGTCATCAGCCTTCGCCAGGCATTTATGCACCATCAGTTCGCATAAGACATGTACCAGCCCCATGTTTACTGCAGTCTTGAAGTTGAGGATGCACCCACTGTTGGTCTCAGTCTTAAGCACATGTAACTGGAGATGTGCAGAGTGTTATTCATGAGAGCAAACCGCAGAAATCACTCCCCTGCATGGTAGGGGTGTGGATGACCCGTGCGGGTAAATGTGTATGGTCGATGGTTGGAGCTTTGGGGGCTGCGGCAGACTGTTCTATGCTGCCTCACTCCGGATGTTTACCGTTGCCCCTGTGTAAATGACTTGTTAGGTCATGTCTTTTGATATTTGTATAGCGCCTAATGTCATTAGTATGGCTTTGAAGCGATGTGGTGGATGAATGCCCTCCGGAAGACCGTGATCTGAGCAAACACGTGAATAACAGGAGCAATGCAATGCGAGCGAACAGTAATTGACATTCCATGATAAGCAGAGATGACTAGATTGACGCATTTTAAATCATGCAGCTCATATTGCAAAGGCATAAGGAAAGATTGCTATGTCAGTGGCTATGTGGCAGCTGACCAACTTATTTGAAAAGAGCATATAATATGTATTTGGTTGTTTTCTAGGCACAAATCTAACAATATAATAAAGTTGCAGTTGGCGATTGCAACTCCACTCTGTCGATAGGTGATGGCTAATGTCTTTGTACAGCTTGTATTTTATTTAATATTAAAACGATCTGGGAGGGAGAGTGAGTTATTGTTTACATACATACACTTAACAGGGCCTAAGATAAAGTCAAGTGGGAGAAAGACTGCCTATATAGCATTGAGAGATACACTGACAGAGAGTTGCTGCCTGCAGGAGAGAACAAGCACTGGCACTGCCAACAGCGTTGGCTTTGTACAGTGAACTTCTTTTGTTTGCCAGGTATTGTCATCATTTTTCAAGACACACGATTCAGCAGCTGTTGAAACCGTTTGCCAGGTTCTCAAATCACATCCCATGTGCTCCCATAAAGTACCCAGGTATTCACATCATGCTGAGTATGCCCATTTAAAGCCAGCTACTCACATCAAATGTCAGCTGTTGCTGTTAAATGACCAGTACTGACCCAGACAATGCCAGCTATGACCATAAAATACACATGTCCTCATATGTTTGGAGGTAATTCCATCAAATGCTGTACAGGTGCATCATATTTCGGGTTTTCTATGGAGGGTCTAGGATCTCTCAAGTCTAGCATCACAGTGCTTGCGAATTTAGCATGTGCCGCTGATATAAGGACAACTTGTAATTTGCATGTGTTGAACCCTGACTGGACTGACCAGCAATTCGTCCTTCTGAGGTCGATAAATTGAGTATTGTTAAATTGGGTGAATACATAATCTATAATGACACTGCTTGCAGTAGGGATAATACGTTGTGCCTACGTCTACACATCTTAACCTTTTTTGAACCGAGGATAGGATCCTATGCGGCAAAGACTTTGCAGGACAATGCTGTGGTGCTGTGCGAAAGAGGTGCGTAGGAGACGCTGCCCGTTGGCACATAATATGTTGTGCCTACGTCCACGCATCTAAACATTTAAGAACTGAGGATCAGATCCTCTCCGGCAACGCCCTCACAGGACAAGACTGCAGTGCTGTGCGACATAGGTACACAGGAGATGCTGGTCGTCGGCACGTAATACGTTGCGCCTACGTCCACGCATCTAAATCTTTAAGAACCAAGCATCAGATTCTCTGCAGCAAAGCCCTAGCAGGACAAGACTGCAGTGTTGTGTAACGTATGTACGCAGGAGATGCTGGTCGTCGGCACGTAATACGCTGCGCCTACGTGAACGCATCTGAACCTTTAAGAACCGAGGATCTGACCCTCTGCCGCAAAGCCCTCACAGGACAAAGTCGCTGTGTTGTCTGACACAGGTGTTTGGCGACAAAGGGGTCGGAATACAGATTGCGAGCATGCAGCGCAGCCTTCGACCTGCGACCACAAGCTAAAACAGGTGCGGGTGGGAAACGCAGCCATTACTGCGTCCTTCTAAACTGCCCTACCTCATACTTACTTCCATTTCAATTTGAATCTCACCCTGCACTGTTTCTACACATCCATAAGGCTATCCCTTTCCAGGTAGTCTTACATGGTTTTCTGCTGCCTTGTAAACTGTTTCTCTGCTTTTCTGTTGCATGTGCCGCATTTTTCCCCATTTAGGTGTTTGTTTAGGCCTCAGTCACTGTTTTCTCTGCATTCCTCTGCTGTTATGCTTTTTTCTCTCTAGGTGAATATATTTGGCCTCTATCACTCTGTCTTGCATCTCTTTGCTGTGATCTCTACTGTTGCCCTCCAGGCTTTATCCTCTCTTGGTTGAGCTGAGCCTGGTCAGCACCCATCGTTCCCTCCACGCACTGCCTGTTGCTGTCCTTGCTGCTTGTCTCTGTCTGCGCTCTGCTGTTTGCCTGCTGCTCCCTCTGTTTAACCCCCCTGTTCCCGAATATCCTCCTTGTGCACCTTGTGGGGCGTTGCTCTGTGCAGTGTATTCCTTTTGCTTCTTCTCCACTCACTTGTTCTTCTCCTCCCTCTATCACACCCACTATGGTGCTTTCAATTTTCCCCATTTTCTCAAACTGCTTTTCTATCTCCTATCCTTCTCTTTTCACTAAGTCTGGAAGGAAGAAGCTCAAGATGGACACCCTGGTCTCCAACCCGGGCCTTCCCATCGCTGACACCTATGTCAGTGCCTCTTCCAGATAAACTCTCACTGACATCCACTTTGTCGTTCCTTCACCCGACCTATGGGCCCTTCATATGTTTGCATTTCTCTCTCCTTCCTCCTTCTCTCCCATTAATGGTGACATACAGTGGGGGGTCTTCATGGGCCCCCTTCCAGTCTTCCAGAGCCACCATTAATGTATATTCCTGATGGTATAAGTTCAATAATTTTGTGTATGACCTGGGTTGTTTGAGGATGTTACTGGGAGTCCGTTTTTGGGGTTTTATTTTGTAAAATGATTTTACATTCTTAAATTTTTAGTATTTATGATTTTATGAATATATTGATATGAATGAAATCTGATAATTGTGATGAATAGTAACTGCTAATGTGTTGTATTTATGAGAACTCGTATTTTGAGATTAATGATTTTAGATTTTAAATTCTGTTCACTATTGAATTTTACCTTGATAAGTGTATGTTTGTAAAAGTTTAATTACTATATACAAATAAAAGAATTATTATTATTATTTATGTATATCTAAATGGCACCGTCCCACCAGGTCAGGACCCTCAGCCCAATCTCAGACTGTTTGATAGGTGCCTCCCCCACCTCATCAATTTCCTTCCTTCTCCGGATATTCCTTCTACCAATTTTCAAGCTCCTCTGTCTCCTCCTCCTTCTACGGCTCTGGCTACCTTGCCATCCACTTCATCACTGGCACTTTGGCCATCTCTGTCCTCTATCTCTCATGCTCCCTTGCAACCCACTACCTCTCTGGCACCTTTGCCTCCTCCTCCTTCCATCCCTCTGGCTCCTCTGCCACCCCTGCCCTCCACCTCTCTGGCTCCTCTGCCACTTCCGTTGGTGACTGCTCTCCCCTGCACCCGCCCCCGGAAATCTCTCAAAAGTAGCAACCTGCTCCGTGTGGCAACTCTCAACTCTCACTCTCCTGTCAAACACTCCTCTGACATCTGCCACCTCCTTGAACTCCTGGACCTGGATGTTCTTGCTCTTATCGAGACATTCTTCAAGGCCAGCTCTGTTATGAGTTTTGACACACTCCTCTCCGAAAGCTACAAAATCCTCTCTGAGCCCAGGCCCAACAGGCCTGGAGGCGGAATGGCCCTGATATTTCCTGAGTGGATCCCTGCCTCCATCATCCACACTCAGACCTATTCCTCCTATGAATGCCTGGTCTGCAGGCTCTCTGATTCTCCTGACCTCTCTCTGACCTTGGCCACCATCCACAGGCCCCCTGGCCCTGTCTCCCTCTTCCTCTCTGAAGTGGCTGACCTCTCCTCCCCTCTCCTATCCTCCGCCTCCTGGATTCTCCTCCGTTCTGGGGGATCTGAACATCGACCTGAAGTCCCCAGACTCCTCTGGCTTCTTTCGCAACCTATGCAACTCTCTTTCCCTCGCCATTCTACCATCTGGTCTGACTCACTCTGCCGGCCACACCTTGGATGCTCTCATCTCTTCAGGCATCTCCTCTCTAATCCTCTCTCTACTCCTCTCTCCTGGACTGACCACTTTCTTCTCTCTACTCACTTGAAACCTCCAGTTCCTATGTCAAAAGCCCTCCTAGTACTGCCATGTTCTTACACAGTCATTTAACCTATGAAGAGAGTGTCAGTGGCTGCCTTTGCATCCACGTTCTCGCCTCCACCTAATCCTGTGGCGGACTCCCATCCTGACACAGCCCTCTCCAACCTTTACCTCTCCATCTCTAACACTCTGGATATACTTGCTCCTGTTATGAGGACCCGCATGAAGTTTGCCACAGTGCAACTCTTGGTATGACTCCAATTTTGCTGCTCTGAAATGCAAGTGCAGACTAGCTGAGTGGAAGTGGATACCTTCGGGCACACTCTCTGACAGACTGGCCTGCCGCCTGCTCCAAAGGTATTACAGACTCTCCATATTCTCTAAGAAAAGAGTCCACATTCAAGCCCCAAAATCTGCGGCCTCTAACAACATGGCTAAACTTTTCCAAACCTGCAAGGAGTTGGATAATTCTACTGCAGTATCCTCCTCCTCTACACACACCAAGGCCCTCCGCACAGCTCTGGCTTCTCAGTTCACCACTAAAACCCAGGCAATATTGTCCGCACTCTCCATCACTTCTCTTCTCTTTCCTACCACCCATCCAAGGCCTGTCCTGGCCACCACCCTCCTCTCCTTCTCTCCTCCTCCTCTCCTGTAACACCTGAAGATGTTTTCAGACAAGTCTGGTCGTTGAAAGCCTCATCTAAACAGGTGAATTCCTGCTCCTCCAGAACCGTCAAGGACAACATTGGTTCTCTTGCACCAGCCTGGTCCGATTTCTGTAATCATTCTTTCGCCACAGGTTCTTTACCCTCTCTTCACAAGCACTCCCTTGCGCACCCTCTACTAAAAAAGCCTTCTGCGGACCCATATATTCTGGCAAACTACGCCCGATCTATATCACTCCTTTCCTGGGTAAACTCCAGGAGAAGTTGGCTATCTCCCAGCTAACCCTCCACACTGAATCTGTTGGTTGTCTCCATGACCATCAGTCTGACTTCAGAGCAGCCAGAGGCTTGGAAACCGCACTCCTGAGCACCTGTGAAGATCTGCTCTCTAACCTTGACTCTAACTCTCCCTCTGTCCTCATTCTCCTTGAATTTTCCTTTGCTTTTGACACCATCAACCACAGAATCTTGATTACTCATCGCCACAAGACCCTTGGTATCACGGATCAGGCTATGACTTGGCTGACCTCCTTCCTCCTGGACCGAACCCCCAGGTTCAGCTTGGTTCCTGTCTCTCCACCATATCTCTCTCCACATGTGGTGTTCCCCAGGGCTCTATCCTCTCCTCCTGGCTCTTCAACGTCTATTTGGCCCCTTTGGCCCTCCGGATCTTTACCTTCACCTCTAACTTTCAATGTGATGAGGATGACACAAAGCTCTCTTTCAGGCTACCCTCTGCCTCCTCCTCCTTGCTCATCCCAGACTGTCTATCTGCTATTCAGTCACGGTGCACCTCAAACGATCTCTGCCTTAACGCCAGAAAGACTGAGATCCTTCTCATTGGGACCCCTGCTCCCGTTTTACCTCTCTCACTCTGTCCACCCTCCTTGGGCCCTCTGCCCTCACCCTTTTGTGAGGCAAAAAACCTTGGGGGTGATCTTCAACTCCACTCTCTCATTCTCTCCACACATCACAGACCTTTTCAAGAAGGCCCATTTCCAGATTTACCTCCTTAAAGGTATTCTCCCCACCTTCCGCCACAGGTTCACTGTCTACAAAGCTCTGCTTCTATCTAGGCTTTACTACTGCAACAACCTCTTTCTCAATCTGCCTGCCTCTACTCTTCAACCTCTTCAACTCATGCACAAACAGGACTGCAAGACTTATCCTTGGTCTCAAGCCCAGGGACCACATCTCTCTGGCCCTGACATCCATCCTCCCTGTGGCTGCAAGGATCAAGTTTAAGACCCTCTGCATTGTCCACAAGGCTTTTTGGGGCAGTGTCCCTGACTACCTTTAACTCTCTCTTCCTAAATACATTCCCACTAGAGCTCTTCGTTCGTCTACCTCTAACTCTCTGGGGTGAGTCGCTACTCCAAGCAGAGATTGGGGGGTATAACTCTCTCCTCTGCAGGTGCCTCCCTCTGGAAATGCCTCCCTGCTTCTCTCCACCTTGAGCCGGACCTCCTTAAATTCCAGAAACTACTCAAGACCTTCCTTTTCTCTTCTTCTTTCTTGCTCCCTCTACCCTGCTAGCCTTTCCTGGCTCCTGATCTGTCTGCTGACTGGCTGCCCGGTTGTCCCCTGATTCTTGTATTTGTATTTGTATTTATTTTATTTATAAAGCGCAGCCAGGCCCGGGGGCATACGGGCGCGTAAATTAGATCTGGTTACAGTTACAATTAAAAGCAGTCAACAAAGGGTTATGTTACAGTTACAGGTATGTACATATTTAGTGTTGCAGGTGCATATAAACATGATCAGAGATGTCATACATACATAGTGTACAATCAGCGGACAATCACAATAGGAGCAGTAAGTTAGGCTGTCATAGAGTCCATGTTGTGAAGCCAACACTTCGTGTTATGTTTGAAGCGGTTAAATGACGGTTCTGCTCGCAAAAGCGCTGGGATTGTGTTCCATAATTTAGAAGCTTGTACATGGAAGCTAGCTCCTCCCGAGTTATGAAGTTTGAATCTCGGTATGGACATAGTGTTAGCTTGTGCTGCTCTGAGTGGTCTTGAGGAGGTGTGAGGCGTAAGTTGGTTGGTAAGGTATGCTGGTGCCAAGTTGGCTCTGGCTTTGTGTGTAAGGGCCAGAGTTTTGAGGGAGATTCTATGCTCGACTGGGAGCCAGCGTAGTTTGCGTCTAGTCTCAGAGATGTGCGCCTTTTTGGGAATGTTGAGGGCGGCCCTGATGGCATTATTTTGAATTACTTGAAGTTTGTTGATGTTTTTGTGGCTAGTGCCTAAGTAAAGGGCATTACAATAGTCTATTTTGGATAGGACTAATGCTCTAGCAAGAGTAATGCAATTAGGTGGGGAGATAAACGGCCTGCATGCAGTGATCAGCTTACAGGTGTAAGCAGCTGATGATGCTACTGCATTAGTTTGTTTGGAGAAGGATAAGGTAGCATCTATGTGGATACCAAGGGTTTTGGTATTATTTGACACGGGGATGAGATTGCCATCTATGGTGAAGGATTTGAATGCATGATTAAGATTTTTGAGTTTGGCGTGGGTGCCAAGGATGATCAGCTCAGTTTTTTCGTCATTGAGGCAGAGACCGTGTTGTGCCATCCATGCTTGTATTACTGAGTATATATCATTAAGGGTTTTGCTGTCTGTTTCATAGTTGCCCGAGATAGGAATGAGTATCTGGGTGTCATCCGCGTAGTTGGTATATGTGACACCCAGATAGTCAAGGATATCAAAGAGGGGCTTTGTGAATATATTATAAAGTGTCGGGGACACACAAGAGCCTTGTGGGACTCCACAGGGTACTGGCGAGGGTTCAGCAAAGTCAGTGGGAGAGAAGACCCTCATGGTTCTGTTCGCCAAGAAGGAACTGATCCAAGCTGTGGCTGAGTCTGAGAAGTGTGCTGCAGTTTTCAAGTGGTGACAGAGTGTTTGGTGATTGACCAAGTCGAAAGCTGCTGACAGGTCAAGCAGTAAAAGGAGTGCAAGTTTGCCATTGTCTTTTAGGATTTGGATCTGAGTCGTGAGGTCTATTAAAGCAGTTTCCGTACCGTTTCTAGGTCGGAAACCTGATTGCCTAAGTCCTAAGAGATTGTTTGATTCTAAGTAGGCCTGTATTTGTAAGTAGGCTGCTCTGTCCAGTATTTTTAATAAGAAGGGTACAGTCGTTATCGGCCTATAGTTAGACGGGTTGGCTGGGTCAAGTGTAGGTTTTTTGAGGAGTGGTATGACCCACGCGTCTTTTAGGTTATCAGGAACTATTCCGGATTTAAAGGATGCATTGATGAGGTTGGTGATGAATGGTGCTAGTTCGTGCGCAACGGCTTTGATGGTCAGTGCAGGGCAGGCATCACCTTGGCAATTTGAAGGTTTGAGTTTCCTGATGATGTTTTCTACTTCCCACGTTGAAAGGGGTGAGAAGCTGAAAGGTTTACAGGTTGACTTAAAGGTAGGTGATTTGTTAGGTAATTGTTTGTAGTCCGGGTCGGCTAGTAGTAGGGATTTTTTTGCATTGATTTTAGATTGTAGGCGAGCTAATTTATCTAATAAGGCCTTCTGAATATTACTACACCATAGAGCGTCAGTAACACATTTGTCCATAGGGGCAATGGGGGATTCTAATTCTTTTAGAATCTTAAAAAGTTCTTTTGTGTTGGATTCCGCAAGTCTAATCCTTTTGTTATAGGTGTCTTTTTTAGCAAGAAGGATAGCTTCTTTGTAACTGGTGGAGGCTAGGGTTAGCTCAGTCTTGTTAGATACTGTGGGATGTTTTTTCCAAAGTGCCTCAGCGGTTCTCTTGGTTTTGCGTAATTCTCTTAACTGCGGAGTGAACCAAGTGTTAAGGTGACGCTGTGGTTTGGGTTTCCGCAATTTTAGAGGGGCAATGGTGTTCAATGCTTTGAGTATAGCCTGGTTGTAGATATCCACTAAGACTGTGGGGTCAGCATCAGGGTCAGTATTGTTCAAGATGGGGAGTAATAAAGGTAGGAGTTTGTCGGGAGTAATGTCTTTCTTATTTCTCGTGCTGGTGGCTGGGGCGATGATAGGCGCCAGGTGTGGTGAGTTGGCTTTGATCGAAAAGGTTATTTTGTGATGATCAGACCACATGCAAGGGTCATTAGCTAGGAGGTCAATAGAGCAATTGAGGTGAGTGAGCCAGTCCAGTGTTCTACCTTTGATATGAGTGGGCTCGTGAATTATGTGCGTGTGACCCAAGTCAGATAAGGTGATGGCTAAGTCATGGGCGTTAGTGTTCTTGGGGTCGTTAAAACCGAGATTAAAATCCCCAAGTAAGATGGTTTGAGAATTAGGTTTGGTATCTGTGGTTATGAGGGTTGCAATATCCTCTATGAAAGAAGAGATGGGACCTGGTGGTCGGTAAATAAGGTGCATAGTAGCCGTGTGGTTAGGTGATATAGGTAGCTTGATGGACAAGGATTCAGCGGAGGGGATTTGAGCGTCCTGGATGACTCTAATGTCGAAGGTATTTCTGAATATGAGGGCGAGTCCACCTCCCTTCGTTTGAGAAGTGTTTCTGTCGCATCTAATCATAGCATAATCATTAGGTATGGCAAGGGCCAGAGATGGGCCGGAGGCAGCATTAAGCCAGGTTTCCGTGACTGCAAGGAGATCAAGTTTTTCGTAAGTTATAAAATCAGCGATGTCGAGAGCATGGGCAGGAAGAGACCTAGCATTCACCAAGGCTGCTTTAATAAATTTATCGTTTTGGGGACATTTTACTGGTGGTATAGGTAGGTCATGCAGGAGGGTATGGGCTAGCTTGTCTGGGTCGATGGCCGAGTTGGCAGGGTTGTGGTCAATATGCGAGTGTTTTGTACAACGGTCTCTTAATCTAGAATTTCTAGTTAGGATGCTAGGGTGGTGGTAGTATGGAGAAGTAGGTGGGCAAGTTCTAGAATTCAATCTGGTGTTTCTGATAGCAGTGGTACAAGGTTGGTTAGGTGTTGGTCTAGTAGCAAAGTGACATATCCAGAGTGCTGGATCATCCAAGTACGGGTTTGCCAGTGTCATGGTGCTAGGCCACGAGGTGAGGGTGATAGTTGCCATACGTGCGCTAGTGTATATGTCTTGATTAGAATGTGTGTTGGGTTGAGTAAACCAGTGTCTAGTGTGGATATACAGTAGGTGGAAGAGGGTAGTTAGGCACCAATACATTATCTGAGTAGTGTAGCTAGTAGGCAGGGATTGTAAGTGTGGTCTATAAGCGACCATAGGGCACAACACAAATCAATCAAATGTGGTCTGTAAGCGACCATAAGGCACAACAGGAATTAGTCAAGTATAGTCTGTAGGCGACCATAAGGCAAAACACAAATTAGTCAAAGTGTGGTCTGTGGGCGACAACACAACAATAAAATGTGGATTGTAGGAGATCATGGGTCACAACACAATAATCAAATGTGGTCTGCAGGCGACCATAAGGCACAACACAAATCAATGAAATGTGGTCTGTGGGCGACCATAAGGCATAACACGAATTAGTCAGATGTGGTCTGCAGGCGACCATAAGGCACAACACAATAGTCAAATGTGGTCTGCAGGCGACCATAAGGCACAACACAATAATCAAATCAAATGTGGTCTGCAGGCGACCATAAGGCACAACACAAATTAGTCAAGTGTGGACTGAGGGCGACCAGAGGCACGACACAAATCAACTGGCATTTTTGAAACAGGTGCATCAGGGCAGTAGGCCACCTAAATTCAACAATCCAAAAGAAGGCTTAATAGCATTTTCCCAGACAGTACTGCTTGATTATAAAGATCCATGTATAGCAGGATTAGGGTGCAGTATGTAGACATCGGTACAGTGCAAAGTAAGGTTCATTTAGCAGGTAAGTTAGCAGTGAGTGAGATGCCGTTGTCACTTCGGTGGCAGGGCCAGTCACTATGGCAGCGAGCACGTAATGGGTGATTGTGCCGAATGACTCCCGCAGGTGGTGGGGGGCAGGCACCCAGCGGGTGGTGGAAAAACCAAGGGTGTTGATAGGGTCAAATGGTACAGCAGAAAGATAAAGAATGCTGGGTTAGTCAAGATAATAGGCACTGTGAACAGACAAAGAGCATTGGGCAATACCCAGAGGAGGGGAGTAGTTCTGAGATTCTTACCGCAGGCCAGTTGGGTGGCAGGAGGGATCAGGGTAGTTGTGGCCAAACCAGCAGAAGTTCTGGCCCTTGGCACTGTCGGCACTGGACAGGCTCAGGACAGGAAGGAGCCTTTGTGTTTCCAGCCTTCGTGTTGAAGGCCGGCTCGGAGCCTGCCGGCTCGTAGTTGGTGCAGAAAAGGCACCGGATAGCCAATCGGGAGTTGGCTGCACACAAGGAGGAAGGAGGTGCATCTTGGATTTCTCGGGCGGCCATCTTCGAAATGGCTGGTTTCCTCGTGATTATTATTGGAGAATGCACGCACGTTCAGGTGCTGAGAGTGGTCCCAGCAAATATGAGGCTTTGCGAGCAATTATTGGGCAAGGCAGATTACAGGACACCAGCCCTCCCCTGACCCCCTCCCCTGACCAGTCATCCTGCACTTGCCACTTGGACCTACTTACACTGCCGACTGGCTAACATCCCACTGCCGGGGTGTGATTGGACCTGCTAGTCCCAGCCTTCACAGCACTTAACTCAGGGCACTGCTGCTCTGGGTGCACGTCCCCCTGTACCCTCTCCCCTGCACTTCTTGTTTGCACACTTGCACAAGGCCTTGCAAGATCGTTGTCTTGTCCTTCCTCTGTTCCCCCTCTCTTGCCTTGTTGCACCTTGAAACACTTGTATATAGGTGCATAATAAATAACACATCAATCAATCTGTCATGAATCACTAAGTAATAACATATTATCATCCATATTGGTTTAACTTCCGTAATAAAGTAGTTGATTACTGTCAAAAGAACGAAAGGCTAAGGCGAATCTGCTCAGATGTAAACCTTTGACTGGGAAATTGCAGAAAGACTTTTGCAGTAAATGCATTGATGCACTGTGCTATGTGATCCAGATCATCTAAGTAAACCCATTCTATGTACCTGTCGCATCATTTATATTTCTTACATGGCCTTGAAATTGTTTCAGGCCACTTTCCAAGCAGAGGAGAACGAAACCTCTGAAATTCCTTGCATTGGAGAATTCTGCGCCAAATCTGCCTGCTTTGCCACTTTCACCCACAGAGCGGTGTTGGCCATCGCAGGCATACCTGAAATCTGGAATTTTTGTCCTGTCATATAGGCTCTTACAAGGGGTCGTTACAGGCTTAGTTGGAATTCTTATCACTGTTGCAAGTTTGTAATCATTATTTCAGTGGTCATATTTTGTACAGAAGTCAATCCATGCCATTTCAACAGAGCCGTGTTCCCTGTGGATGGATGCGGTCAGGCAGTCCCTTCGGTATAAGTTCTGTGCCACATTGATCCATTCAGTCTTTGTCGGGAGAGTTTTCCTCTTCCAGAATGTCATGAGTTTGTTAGAACCATGAGCCATCTTAGGTAGATTCACAAGTTTATCATCTTGTTCTTCGAGACCAAACAATATTACCATTGGCACTTTGTCTCTTGTTACCCCGTCTAAGTATGACTGAACCGCTATGCAACCCGACCACATGTGCCAGTTGTCAGCTTCCATTTCACATTCATGTCAGCAAGAGGGACTCACTCCTTGGTACATCTAAGCAAGTCTGACTGGGTCGTATTGCCATCTGTATAAGAGTTTAATACCGTGGAGTTTATATTGGCAGGCTATGGAAGTTTGCGAGGTTCTCCTGCATATCTTAAGCCACGTATGTGGAGACAGCTCCCTCCCCAAGTCAACTTCCCATTTTTCCCTTAATTTATTGGATGGGGAATTCTTTGTCTCTACCAGGGCTCTATATAGTGCACCTATCATACCACTGGAGCCTGTAACACTCTCTTTGAAATTTATATTTTCCAGATTTCTCTGGTCACGTTTCCCTTCAGTTGTAAATATAGAAAAACTGGAAGCGGCCTGAGTCCCAGTGCCTCCTCGAGTTCCTGTATCGTAATATAGATTCCCCTTTTCCATAACTGTCCTGCCCTTTCGAGTCCAGCTTCAAACCACGTTTGAAACCTCCCTGGGTCTGGTATAGAGTCTCTAATTCCTGGTATCCATATGTGTCCCAGAGGGGAAGGCCATGATGTGACGCCCTCCATCCCCGCTCTCTGTCGCCAGATATTCCACAGGGTTCCTAGTATGGGATGTTCTTGTATCCTTCTAAGTAACTTTGACTTGGGTACCCACATCCACTCTCCTACAGTTGCAGGACAAAGGTGTTGGTTGTCCAGGTCTACCCACTGCAGGTCCCTCCATTGCCTAAGGTGTGGGATCAGGATCCTTAATTGGGTGGCTTCATAGTATAGGCGTATGTCTGGAAGCCCCACTCATCCACTGTCTTTGTTGAGATGTAGTAATGCATATGGGACTCTAGGTTTCTTTCCCTGCCATAGAAAGCGCAATAGGGAGGACTTGGTTTTCGCAAAGTAATCATCAGGTATCTGTATGGGAAGCATCTGGAACAGATATAGGATTTTCAATAATTTCACAATTTTAATGGCGTTAAGTCGTCCCATCCACGAGAGCGTTAGCTGGTTCCATCGTGCAAGGTCGTTTTCTATCATGGTCATCAGGGGGGGAGATTTGCCTCATACAACTCTTTAAGTTCCCTGGTTACTTTAATGCCCAAGTATCGTAGTATCCCCAGACTGGTTCTTATGCCCAAGGGTGTGAACCGCCACGCATCTGCGTCTCTGCTTTTGTCTATTGGAAGGAGGACCGATTTTCCAGGATTTATATTGAGCCCCGCCAGTTGACCATATGTTTCGATCACCTCAATTGCTGCTGGAATCGATGTTAAGGGATTTGTCACGTGCGACAACATGTCATCTGCGTAAAGCCCTAGTTTACACATCTTGACCACAACTGTGATACCCTCCACCCTCTGATCTAGTCGCAACCTTTGAGCGAGTGGTTCTAATGAGAGAACAAAAAGCAGCAAGGATAATGGGCACCCTTTTCTGGTCCCTCTTTTGTGGTCAAACCATTGCAAGTAACCCACATTGAACGCTATGCAGGTCTTCGGGGACGAATATAGTGCTTTAATACCTCAGAGAAGTTTCTGACCCAACCTAAGCTTCAAGAGGACCCCATCTAGAAATTCAGTGTCTATTAAGAGGAGGTGGGGTCTCCCCGCATTCCCTGACCTTTGTTTATTAGGTGGAGTGTTTTCCTCATTGTGCATGCTCCCTGGAGTCCTAGTACAAATCCTACCTGGTCAGAGTGCACCAGCTTTGGCAGGTGACCCTCTAATCTAGCCGCAATGATCCTGGCATATATTTTTGTGTCGATGTCGAAGGTTGAGGAGTGATATTGGGCAGTAGGAGCTACGGCGTCTGAGGTCTCTACCTTCTTAGGGTATCACTGTGAGGAGGGCCTGGGTGAATGAGTCAGGTGCCTTTCCTATCTCCATTATGTCATAAAAGAGTGCCGTTAGGAAGGGGATCAAGATCGATGAAAAAAAAGGCTTTTAAGAACCCTGAGTGAAGCCATCCTCGCCGGGTGCTTTCCCCAATTTGAGGCGCCTGATGGCTTTTTCTATTTCATCTCCTGTGATGGGGGCTTCGAGAGTCTCAGCCTCTGCTTTCGATAGTGAGGGGAGATGAGATTCTATAAGGTATGTCTTGATGGCTCCAGTGGGTGCCGCTCCTACCCTGCTGTATAGGGCTTTGTAGAAGGAGGCAAATGCCTCCTGAATCCCCTCCGCTGTGTCTGTGTTATTGTTATCTGGTCCCTCTATCTCCCTGACCCTTCTCTCGGCTCAACCTTCTTCAAGCAACTTCAGTTCTTCTCTTAAGCCTCTGCCTTCCATACGATAGTTCTGTCTATCTCTGGGAGAGGACTGTGCGAGCTTCTCAGCTTTTTCTGTTTGACCTCTTAACCCTTTTTCTATGAGTGCACGCTCTCTTTTCTTCGGGGCCCCTTCCCTGATGAGGATACTCCTCCATGTGGCCTTGGCGGCGTCCCCTTCTTCACCTCACCTGTGTCGTTAACAACAAAGAATTGTTTGATTTTGGTTTCCATTTCTTTTCTAAAAATCGTGTCTTTCCATAGTGAGTCATTGCACCTCCATTTCGGGTTTCCGGTGCAAAGACCTTCCCAGTATATGTCAGCTGATACCATGTCGTGGTCTGACCACGAAATAGGATAAATGTGAGAATTCCTTAATACCGCTAGTAGTTCTCTCGAGATGTAAAGATAATCAATTCTCGTGTGGGTACCGTGAGGGGTAGAGTGGAAATTGAAACCCTTTTCCAGCTGATGTAGATACTTCCAGCTATCCCTTAAACTATACAGTTCCATGGCCGTGTTTATTTCTGTGCCCCATTAGCCCTGAGTTTCATGGTTCATGTCATCCCTGGTCTGTCTGTCCAGGTTTACGTTCATCCATGTATTAAAGTCTCCTCTAAGTATGAGGTATCCCTGCGCCGCCCCAATTATTTTCTCTTTGGTCCTCTGCAAAAATCTCTTCTGACCTTGGTTAGGCGCATAGACTGTTGCCAAGGTGATCTTAGTGTTCTGAATTTGGCCGGAAATTAGTAACGCTATCCTTTCAGTGTCTTCCCATGTTTTAGTGACCTCTATACGTATCCCCTTCCGTATCAAGATTCCCACCCCTCCTTCTTGAGAACCGCAGGGCTCCAGTATGTACCTCCAATCAGGCCACTAGGTATCCTACGTATTTTGCCTCTTTGATATCTAGTCTCTTGTAGGAATAAGATATCAGCACCAGATCTCTTGAACTCTCTAGCGACTGGGGATCTTTTTGTCGGTGAGTTTAGACCCTTGACATTTAATGTGCTTATTCAGAGTGGGCCGCCTTTATGTGACCCTGTTAGTGCCACCATCTGTGGAGTTTACGATTCTCATTCACCCCTGTGTGCCGGACTGGTCCCCTTAGTACAGTGCTCTTGGATGCGATACAAGCGGTTTCTTGAGCCTTGTGATTTGTGAAGTGTTTCTTTGAATCTCCCTCCCCTCCCTCCCTCCCTTTCTCCCTCCTCCCCCTGCCCCTCCCATGCTTCCCTCCATTTGGGACACCCGGTCTTTCCCAGTTGGGTTCACTAGTCGAGTCCAGGCCACCAGCGGTGTCCTCGTACCAAACCCCTGCACTTTACACCACCATGTCGGGTGCCCCCTGATCAATTAAACAACTCTTAGCTATACCAGTTCAACCATTGTTTTAAATGTTTTAACATATTGCAACTTTACCATGTTGCCTACGACTCCATAGTCCCCTTGTGAAATCATCTAACAGCTTGTGCCTCAAAGGTGCGCAGGACGATTCATTAATCACCACCAGTGATTTATTAGTGAGTTCATCTATGTGAGTACCACCTTGCATCGAGGTATCTCTGAGTTTGCTGTGTCCTCATGGTGCGTTGGTTGAGGATGCATTGATTTTCATGAACTTTCTTGTTTCTGGGATCTTTTTCCTCCTTGTTCCTTTCACTTGCCACCTCGCGTCTCTACCAGTTTCTGGTTGATTTTCTGAGTTGTGATCTTCGCCTCCAAGTAATTCCCGTATAGTATTGTTGATCTGGGCTTCTGTTACTAGTTTGTACTTCTGTTTGTCCAGCTCAAATGTGGTTGAGAACGGGAAGCCCCATCTGTAACATATTCCCTTTTCTCTCAGCCATTTGGTCAGTGGTAGGCACAGTTGTTGCTTGGTGAGGGAAGACAAATCTTGGAATATGGCGATGCGCGTTGTGCCCAGCATCACTGCGCCTTTAGTCTTGACCTTTTCAAGGATTTTGAGCCTGTCAGGGTAGTTGTGAAAGCGTACTAAAACAGATCTTGGACCCCCGGCCGGTCCTCTGGCTCTGTGGAGTCTTTCGATCTTTGAAACATCAATTGAGTCATTGTCAAATAGGTGTTTTACAATTTGGTCCATTCTGATGTTCATCTTGTCTACTTTGCTGCCTATGTCCGCCCACATGCTTCTAATTTTTGTCTAGTAGCGAGGCGATGTCAGCTTTGGTGGCCATTGAGTCTTGACTCCCTGATGCCATTCCTGTGTTGTCGTTGAGGTCACTGTTTTCTTTTCTTCCAGAATAATACAATTCCGCTAGCTTGTTTCTGTGTTGCATAAGCCAGCACTTCTGCCTTTAGCTACTCGTCAGCGTACCAGTGTTTGGCGTATTCTGTGTTTGGAAGTGCATCCTTGGGAGGTCGCCTGGGGTGGTCGAATGTTGCCAACAGGCAGGGCTGCTGCTGCGGGATACTGAATATGTGTGATCTCTTGATGCTGCGATAACCCACCGTTTATTGTGGGGGTGATGTTTGGTTGGGGGGGTCACTTGGCTGGTTGTCTCGAGGGCACTGTATTCGGTCCTGGATGTTTGCAGATGGAGAGCACATGCCCAGAGTCGGGGGCCACACACCTATGACATCCTTTCCGTGCACTGCTGCGGATCAACCTGTCTCCCTGTTTGATCAACGGGTTCCTCCTGCCTCACCGCAGGCTTAGTATCTTGTAGTGACCTTTGTTGAATTAAGTGGTGAAGGGTTCTTTGATCCGTGGTTTGGCTTTAACCTGATTGCCCAAAATGCCACTTCTTGGAGTGCCTAGATGTGTTATGGCGCGGGAGGGCTGTATTGTAGATTCACTGTCGTGTGTGACCTGTTTTTGGGACCCTGTATTCTCTGAGCGCATTTTTGTCTGTCGGTGGGGTCGGTGGGGCCAGGCCTCTCACTCGTTGGCTGGCCTCCTCTGCGTTGCGTATTAGGGCAATCGTGTTTGGCCTGCCATGCAAGTTTGTGCCTCACAGGAGGGGGCCCACGCTCATTCCATGCTAAGGTTTACTTTCCAGTGTCCAATTATCCTTCTGGGATCTCCTTTGTTGTTCACCCCTTGGCATTCTGTGTTAGTAACACAAAAATGATGCATTTGGGTGTCTTTGTACACTGCTTTCTTTCACTGCTGCGCAGCGGTTCTGTCAGCCGCCAACTATGTCTGGTGTTATCTGATACTACGCAGCGAGGTGCCTGTATTGAGTCTATAGGGTAGTTGTTCTCTTCTTAAGTACCCTCCCCTGGTGTCTTATCCTCTGCTTTGTATGTCATAATGATGCCTGACCTCGGATGGGTGGTTTGTGATCCAGCAGGCGAGTTTGGTACCGCACAGCATGATGCACCTCTCTGCTACACGGTATCCTCGCGGTGCTTCGTGTGCCTGGGGCGATGAGTTTATGGGCTACTTATTCTGCCATCCCTCCTTCTTTGGAGTGTTCCCACCGGTCTCAGCTTGTGGGTAATTTGAGCACAGCGGGACTGGGGGGTGGGGGTGAGGGAGACACAGGCGTCCACCGCCCTTGGTCACCTTCTGTGAACTGGCCACCTTCTGGGCTTACCGCATCCCTAAGCGGGCCGGTTCTACCATTCACTCGTGGCGTGTGCAGTCGCTGCTGCGCGCTCAATGCCCTACCGTCTCATGTGCTGTGTGTCTGTGCCCTGCGGTTAGGC
Organism: Ambystoma mexicanum; assembly: GCF_040938575.1. NCBI lineage: Eukaryota > Metazoa > Chordata > Amphibia > Caudata > Ambystomatidae > Ambystoma > Ambystoma mexicanum. Next base: position 522,360,239 of record NC_090932.1, read on the forward strand.
ACCTCAACCAGGGCCTCTGTTGTGAGGAACAGTGTTGATCGTTACAGGAAATTATGGCTTTGGTTGCGCGGTCGACTCCACCACTGGAGGCAGGACACTATTGTAGTTCGGGAGATGCCAGACCACTGGCACCCGAGCGGTGCTGTCCGAGGGTAGCTTCTTTGGTTCCACATCTCAAGGGTACCCTCCAGGACTCTGCTTTCACTTTCAGTAGTCCGCTTCACTTTCTGCAGTGTATCTTCATGAATTGTTCACCGATTTTGTTCTAATTTTCGCCTGTTGTGTGCTCCGTCGGTCGGTCGTTCCGCCGGGCATTATAGTGCTATTAACTTGGGGGCAAATGGGGACACCTTTTCCAAATTGAGGGGTCAGGTACATGGAGGTGCTCTATCCAACATCCTCCATCCGTGCTCCCCTGGTGGCCGTCCACATGCACCATAATTAACCTCATAATTGCTGAGGTTAAGCTGGCGATATTCCCGATTTAGTTTGGCAGTGACCCAGTGTCATTCACAGCTAAACTTGCTTGAGACTTTGCAGCACTTATAAAGATTGCCAACCCAGGAGAGAGATACCCCCAGCCCAGCAGACAGTCAGCCCAGGAACCAGCCTTCTTCTCCCTCTGTCAGTGAGTGCAAGAACGTCTGCCCTCTCTTCCTCAAACACTTTTCATAAACCCCCTGTCACTCAAAAGCACCTCCCTTTGACAAGATCATCCCACTAAAACAGCATGTGATTTCCTCTGCGTCTTTAGCCAAAACACACACTGCATTGCTGAATAGAACTTGCTAAATTTTTTCTTGCCCCGCGACAATGACATGATTTTAGTGTATTGGAGCTTCACATTCCTCAGCTTACACCACAGATGCAGCCTGCATCTTTAAATCATTTTTTTTGTCCATTTCCAGAGCATCATGCATTTTGCTCAGTCTGCATGCAGCTTATATCATCGACTAATTTGCACTAAATGTTACTATGGGAATCTTTTACATGTTAAATGCTGTTGGGTTAATTAGTAGATTAGTTTCATGTTAGTATAATTGTTTTGTTTTAGTGCATCTCCACCCATTAAAACAGCATTATGGAGCAAAGTGATAACTTTATAGCATGCACCCTGCATTGCCATCTATTTAGATTCAGTCTGAGACTCATACTCTTGAGTCCATCCAGGCCCTGGTTAAAGTTCAAACCCTCGCTAAAATGTGAATGATGAAATGCGGGGTCTGGATGTTGAAATACAAAGCCTAGATTCCTACACTTCCTCCTCTTTTTTTCTGCTGGGATATTACCCGAAATCACTGCAGGAAAACCAAAAATATATGCTCTAAAACACATGTGCTCTCCCAGCTTCACAACATTTTCAGAGTGTGATCCTGCGTACAATTTTATCTTAATCTTATCAGCCAAAAACAAACATCATGCAACTGTTAATATTCATACATGAGAACATTATGTATATGTAAGGACGAGCCGCAACACCTAAGTGTGACATACATAAGATATGTTGGGCCTCATTACGACCCTGGCACTAAGGGATTACCGGTACTGGTAAGGGTACCGGTACTGGTAATCCCTTAGCGCCTGATTACGAGGTCCCTTTGCGGGTTCCCACCTTAACGGCTGGTTTTACCAGCCGTTAAGGAATGGACCCGCAAAGGGACCTTGGTGCTAATTATGGTACCGCAATTTGCGGTACCGTAATTATCGCCTTCCCCATTCCCATTATGCCCTATGGGGCAAAAATGGGAATGGGGAAGGGCCATGGTGAAATGGGGAAGTACCGCCCCGCCAACCTTGGAATGGGGTGGTACTTCCCCATTTCACCATGGCGGACTCGTTACAATACTGGCAGCAACCATGGTGCTAATAGCGCCATGGTTTAGCACCGGTGTTGTAATGAGGGCCATTGCACAGATACATACAAAAGTAAAGGCCCCCAACATCCTCTCGCAGCTCTCTTCCCCCAACTGCCTTCCTTCAGCTCTTGCACATTCCCTTAAAGAACCTAGACATCCTGTCCCACGATAACATTCCACTGGGTTCTTTCTCCCCTTACCAAGACTATTACATAACATACCTCCCTCCTTTATTAACCAACACAATATTCTATGTTCACTCATATACCTTCACATAAACGACTAAGCAAGATATATATATAAAATAAACATATTTTTTTTGTTTACATAAACATTTTATAACAACTACATTCCACCACAATGCAACATAGAATACAACAAAATTTAAACCTATACCACTAAAGAAACACACATTTGACATACGCATTTATTCTACTAGGCTTCTCTGATGAGACTCACTTTAACAACTCTGGACATGTTCCAGACGTGTCCACTTTGTACTCTTATGGCAACATTTAACACCTGTGACACCTGCACCGGCTCAGAAAATATCATACATAGCACCCTTCTTTTTCACAACTCCCTTCTTCACTCGCACCCAGTCTCCAGCCTCTACCACCCTTGCCCGCCTTGGCAATCTTTCATTCACTCTCCTTACCCAACCCTCCTTCCTCTCTTCCATTCTCCTTCTTACCTCTTCCACCACACCATTAGTCTCTCTGGCCCTTCCCAACCATGGTGGGGACACCAAAGTGTTGGGTTTCCTACCCCTCATCAACTCAAATGCACTAATTCCATTCTTCACATGAGGCGCCAAACGCAGAGCATAAAACAGCTCCCTTATCGCAATTTTCTTATCCTTTCCTGTTATTCCACTCATTCGCACTGCATCCATAATACATCGATTTACCCTTTCAACCATGCCGTTTGTCTGTGGCTGATATAAAGCTGTAAGCTTATGCGTTATTCCACAAATCCTTAAATTCTCTTGAACCAAACCACCCACAAATTGTGTGCCATTATCAGTCAAAATGGACCGTGGCAATCCTTCTTCTGTTCACCCACCCTTAATACTTCGCTCGTGGATATCTTTACCTCCTTTATAGATAACTTCGCCACACATTGTAAAGTATGATAAACCCTTTTAGCCATCATAACCACATCTTCAAGCCCTGGCTCATCCTTTAGCCACATTTCCTCACAGATTTTATCATTGGAACAATGCAGCATAAATTGGTCCCGGATGTGCTCATCCAGCTTGTCCCCAAATTTACAATTCAAGGATAGGTGGCGTAAAGCTGTAACATATTCCTCGACACTTTCCCCTTCATGTTGCTCCCTCAAACCAAAATGATATCTTTCCAATACTGTACTAACATGTGTCTCAAAGTGTTGATCCAACTTCAATATGGCTACGTAAAATTCATTCATGCTGCCTTCCACATCTAGATCTCCAATGTCAGGCAAGTTATAAAAAAATATTTGACCCTCATACCCTTTAAAGTGCATTAACATGGAGACCTTGCGTTCTGATGATATGCTGTTCCTGCAAACAGCTTTGACGTAATGCAGAAAACCTTTTTTCCAAGCCATCCACTTAATTTTAGGTGGACATGGACTGGCCATAAACATGGGTGGACTAGGCACTCCTGCCATTGCCATGCTTATGCTTGTTTCCCTCCTTGAGGCTGTAGTAACTGTACTTGCGAGCTGCTTTCTTCACCACGGCATACAATGTACAAAATAATGATCAGCTCAACACTGTACCTTCAATAACTTTCATGGGCATCCAAACGCACAGCTTGTTAGCCAGGCGTACGCAAAAAGAAACGCTTCATCCAGGATGTGTGTGCCTCCCCCATTACACAACACACCTCTACTTTCAGGTAGCAGGTTCTGCCTTATTGCATGCGCTCACTGCAGATCTCCACACTGTATCCAAAACACTTATCACGGTCCATGGTCCAGGCACTTTCTTCCTTATATTACCATACGGAAAGTCTGCCCACGGACATCCTTCAGTCGGGGGTCTTAGTGATCCCCTTCAGATCTCATCCTTGTCACCAATGTAAGGACAAGCTGCAACACTTACGTATGACATACTTAAGATTTATTGTACAGATACATACAAAAGTAAAGACCTCCTCTCGCAACTCTCTTCCCCAACTCCCTTCCTTCAGCTCTTGCATATTCCCTTAAAGAACATAGACATCATGTTCCACGATAGCATTCCACTGGGTTCTTTATCCCCTTACCAAGAGCATTCCACAACAGTATAAAAGATTTTTATTTTTAAATCTTTTTTTGAATTTTTTTTAGTTTTTTGTATCTCTTGATCACCTTTATCTTTTAGTTGGTGATCTCCGTTATTTAAAATGTTTTTTATTTTTATTTTGTGGTATTTGTTTATTACAACATATTAAAGAAAAACATTGTCACTTTCAGAAACATAAGTCCATAAAACTGTTCCATTGGCCTCAGTCTGATGTAAAAACTAGTAATCAGCCATTTGAGATAAAAATCAGTTTGTAAAAATAATTTTTAAAAAAACTTTGTAAATAATTAAAAAATCACTCAGGAAACCGTTCTTGGTGAAATGAACCTCCATCCTGGGACTTCATGGGACTTCTTTCAGGGTCATCATCTTCACATCTTTCAGGGTCATCATTTTCACCCCCTTCTTTGGCACAAGGGGATTTTTAGGGGACTCCAGTCCAATAACATCCTCCAGGGATCCGGCACTAATGGGGAAACTATTATTTTTCTAGAGTAAAAAGAGAAGACAATTTAAGAATCCAGCACATCAAACCCATTTACTTTTCCCTTTTTAACTCGATACCTGAAATAAAATTCAGTTTTGCACACAAATTAAAATTATACCAAATACCATGTTATACAGTCAAGACGTCTCCTTATGACCATCTGAAAATAACATGAATTAAGCACATTAATACCACATGGTATTTTTCAAGGAAACAGTCTCAAGCACACAACTCCTTTCTCATAGTTACTTATTTACATTTTTATTTACTAATTTCACATATTTTTCCGTTTTTACCTCCTTAAATCTCGTTTTGACTTCTTTGCACTATTTACACCTATCCACCTGCTCTGGTAATTCTATTTAATAGGTAAGCGCTTCACTTTTTCACTCCCTCCTAGTCTCAACTCGCTCTAGTCTTTTCACTTCATGTTTTGGGTGAAAAGGCTTGATTTGATGAACATGGGCAAATTGTTCCACTGTTAATTCTACCTCCTTTTTAGTAATTCTGTAGACCACAGTTGAAACCTTATCTACAATTGCCATGCTGCAAGGAATTTAGAGATTTAAAGTGTATTTTTTCTGAAGTTAAACTTATATACCTGGTCTCTTATTTCATATTCTCTTACAGATGCCTTCCTATCATAATATGTCTTTGCACTGTCAGCTGCCTTTTCCAAATTTCGCCGCGTAAATGCAAACGCATATTGCAAGTGCTTTCTCAATTCTTCCACATATTCATGAATTGTGGACACATTTACAAGAACCTTTCAATTTGTTCTGTAAAGTAAGTATTACGGCAAAACCATGTTTCTTCCTGTCAAGATTTCATGTGGGCTGAGATTTATTGATTTAGAGGACGTCGACCTGAGAGCCATTAGTACCAATGGATGCCGCAAATCCCAACTAGAACCTGCTTCAGCTAAAAACGTTTTCAATCTATCAACTATCAATCTGTTACACCATTCTGCTCCTCCTGAAGAGGAGGGCAGGTAAGTATTGTGTAGCTTCTTCTTCAGACCCAAGATTTGTCACCACATTTTTGCCATTAATGCACTTGTGAATTGACTTCCACAGTCTGATTCTATTCTTTGATGTAAACCAAACCTTGAAAAAATATGATTTACAAGTAAAGGGGCTGTAGTTTGCGCACTGCAGTTTGGAGGTGGAATGCACTCCACCCATTTAGACATTAGACAAACTAATGTCAGCATGTAGCTGTTTCCCCTTGCTGATTTCCTGACAGGCCCGACATAGTCAACTTGTAAATCAGACCATGGGTGTATCAAACCACTTTTCATTAATGGCGCTGATGACGCAGTCTGAAACTGTGAACACATTAAACACCCTCTGGTGTAGAGCTCAACATCTTATGACATGTGTGGCCAATAGGTGTAATCTTTTAAAATTTCTAACGTTTTCTGTGAACCTCTGTGTCCTGCAGTTATTGCATCGTGGGCATGATGTAAAATCAATTCCCGAAATGTCAAGGGCACTACCCATTGGATTTGGCCTGTCACGGATTCTCTAATCATCAGTCCGTCTTGCAACGTAATTCTCTTTTTGTGTTTTAATAGCACTCTCAATTCCTCTTAGCCTTTGCAGTCCCCTTCAGTCAGAGGATTTTTTTCTGCATCTAGCAAATGGTTGTAGAATGGGCCTAGAATACGATCTTCCTTTTGTGCTTTGATCAAGTCTTGATCTGGAGTATCAAAACTCCCTTGTGCTATAGGCTGTTGAACTGTTTTTGGACCTTCGGAACGTGTTGTCGCATCTACCTGTATTTCACCAAGCAGGTTTTCAATAGGAAATAACTCCCCTATTACATTTCAAATTTTGACTAATTGATCTGCCTTATCATTTCCTTCTTAATCCTCACCTGCTGTTTTCAAATGAGCACCTATTTTCCTCCACTGGATTATCAGGTCATTTTCTGACACACGTTTGCATATAGCAACAATGAGAACCAGGAGGTCTTCCTAATTCATGGTGCGCTCACGGTGTGGTCTTGCAAGAGAGCTACATCAATATTCAGTAATTGTTTTTTTCTTATTCTTCTCTTTTTCACAGAACCATATTAGACTTCAACTTACAAATGTTTTGAGTAAAACAGTTTCAAATTTTAATCAGAAATCAGCTTGCATTTCCAGATCAATGGCGTGGCACAGTGAGCCAATGCATTTCAGATTAACTTCTATCACAATGCCCCACATTTCTTTGATAAAATAAACAGTTAAATCCCATTGTAATCCCAAACACCTGTGATCAATGGTTAATACCCACAGTGATATCCATATCATGAATTTAACACGGATGTCAGATAGCATCCGTACATACCCATAATGCCATTAGGTTCATATTTTGTACTGACCAGGAGCAATCCCAGATAAAAATGAACCGGAAGATAAACATACTGTGAGGGCATATAAGGGACAATAGCGCAAGTATCATTGTAAACATAAATGCATTGCACCCCATGTGAAAATCTGTTTACCTGGTATTTAGAAACTGCGATCCGTGTTCAGAAGAAATATAAATAATAACTCTGGGTTATTACAATGTGTCTAGCGATCCTACTCCTATATAAAATGCATGGAGAGAACTGAAAAAGTGGCAGCAACGCTGCTAAATGGTACCTGGAGCTTCGTGCCGTTATTACTGACATTCTTGAGCGGTCCCGTACCTGGTGGTAAAAGGCAAGTATTATGCAGGACTAATATCCTAGATTCTAGTATTCCTTTAGGAGCATATTAAAAGGAATCACTAACCTGCTGCCAATGCACGCGGATTGTCTTGGCGAGCAGGTTGCCGCGAGGCGCGCGGGCAGGTACAGTGAAGCTTAAAGAAAGCAAATGATGACCGGCGTTGCTTGCCGACGCCGCAGCCAGCATCAGCTTACACTGAGCGGCCTTGCCTCGCGTCCCGTGCCTGCATGGCAACGGGGGCATGGGATGCTGGCCATCTTGCGGTTGGCCTGCTTCTGGGTACAGTATGTGTAATAGTCCATCGCCATATCAGGGATGGCACTCTAATGCAAAGTACTCATTTAATGAAAGTAAAATATGTCCTCTAATAGCTAAGAGGAGGCTGCTTAGGTGCAACATCCAGTGTGTATCGAGTCTTACTCTGAGGCATGACTAATATGTGCTTGTGAAAGCAGCGTTATGAAGCTCACGTGTAGCGGGTAAACAAAATTATACACCTGAACGGTAGAATGCAAAAAAATAACAAAATACCCTGTTGTGATAGGCGCCCAAATGTAAAACGTTCATTGATGGAAGTTCAATATGTCCTTTGGAAGCAAAGAGGAGGCCCCCTAGGTACAACATACAGTGTGTATGCAGTCTCTGTTGTCTTCTATAGTTGACTGAGCACATGTCTAACCTTATTGAAACAGCTTTTCAGATCTTCATTTTTTATTAGCACATCATCCACATAGACTATTGTCTCTCTTTCAGCTGCATCCGGGAATTCCTTGCTCAGGAATATCCCAAACTCACTTCCACTATTGACATGCCCAAAAGTGGTCCGGGACCATGCATATTGTGATTTGTCAAATGAAAATGAAAATCCCTTTCGAATATCTTCAGCTACTGGCACACACCAGTTTCCAGCTGTAAGGCCTAATGTGGTAAACACCTTTAACCCGTGAACCCTGATTAATAAATGGAAGAGGCAACCTTGAAACAGGTACCATTTTGTTTAATTCTCGTAGATCTGCACACAAACACCATTGGCCATTCGGTTTTAGCACACCTAATATGGGTGTATTTGATGTACTATGAACAGGTCTAATGATTCCTGTAGATTCTAAATGTTTGATTATTTCAGCTAGTGATTCCAAACATGCTATGGGTAACTTATATTATCACACCAATACTGGCTCTCTACCATGTCCTTCGGGCAGTGTAGCAACATGTAAATCGGTCAGCTCGCATTCATAGGCATCTTATTTAAACACCTGTTTGAACTCTAAATATTTTTCTCAATTGGTCTTTTTCTTCTTCATTTGTGCCCACACCTGCAGTTTGAATCTGCTCCTCTACCATTTTAGAAAACTCTGGGAAATCCTCCAAGGGAGAAACCTTTGTACTTTCCTCTAATCGTGTAGCAGTCGCTATACTCAAATATTTTTGAATATTGACCTCCATTTCAATATGCGGTTTTTCTCTTTTAGATTCACCTAATTCGAATAGGACACAGTCATCCTGATGACAGCATACTATTTCACTTGGCTGACAAGGGTACACAGACTGAACTCTAAAGATTCCTTTAGGCTTCCACTCCAATGATTCTGGTAAATTACCCTGTGCTCACATAGCTTTCAGGGATGGGATGTTTCCGATCACTGAGTTACTGAAATCGGCAGTATAGTAAGATTTCTGTATTTCCATTCCTAATGCTGAATTCTCTTCCAAATAACTGTCTTGACACCGTTTATTGGCCACCAGGATTTGAATAGGTCCATCCCCAATTTCTGTCAGTGGTGTATATTTGCATTCTCACCGTTACTGCTATATGGGTTAATTTAGGCGTACAAATGCATCAGAACCTTTTATCTGTTGTCCCGTCCTGCATTTTAGTGCTACTGTAAATTGTCTGGTAAATGCAGGAATGGTTACCTCCATTTTCACCTGAAGCTCAATTGCATATGGCGTCATTTGGGCACAATGGTAAGCTTGTCTTTTGTCTTCAAGGTCAGGTGTGGCTCCACCCCACCTGGACCAAACATTTTGATTTAGAAAGTCGAATACCATAAACATCCTGTGCATGATGTAATTTCTCAAATAAAATGTGTTTTGTGTCCTGCTCACAATCCACACGTTGTGATGAATCCTCTTATGGCCAATTGTAATCTTTAAAATGCATCTTCCTACAATTCTTTGTCCAAACTCGGCGTCATCCAGGCCAAAGATGTGTTGATTCTTTATTCTGAACTTTGGGATATCCTCCCTGTCAACTATTTGCAGGAATACCTTTTCATTAATGAAACTCCTTTCATGTTCCAGCACTAAAGTGGCTTCAATCATTTCAGGATGCCCATTCACATGGATAAGGATCAATGGCTGCCCTTCTCCCATGTGTATTTTGGAGATTGTTGAAATGTGTTTTTCTTGATTTAACTCTGGAGTAATATTTGGTTTGCGTTTTTCTTCATTTAGATAAAACACAATGGGCCTCATTACGAGTTTGGAGGCAGCCATGGAGCTATCAGCTCCATGGCTGCCTCCAAACCGGGCTCCATTACCGGGTTCCTGCAATGGGGACTTACCGGGTCATTCCGACATAGGAGGACCTGGTAAATCCTCCTTGCAGGAACCATTCCCCATTCCCATTTTAGCCCCCATAGGGCTCATTGGGAATGGGGAGGGAGGTAACAACGGGCACATTACAAGTGTCCCGTTGTTACCTCCCTCTTCCCCTTGCGGGACCCGGAAAAGACGTCTGGTTTTACCAGACGTCTGATCCGGGTCCCGCAAAGGGAACCTCGTAATCAGCCCTGACGGAATGAAGGAGGACGGTCCCGTACCGGCCCCCTTCATTCCGTCAGTTCAAGCCTCGTAATGAGGCCCAATGTGTTTTCATCTATTTCTGTTTGCCGTGTTTTTCTTGGGTCCAAATAAATCTCCAAAGACTGCTTCTCTTTTTCTCTTTGCATTTAATCCTGACACATGAGAATGACAGTGACGCTAAGCACACAGACATTCTGAAGATAAACTTCCAATGCACTTTCCGATTTAGCAATGGTGTGGCATTCTTTTGCACTCTTGCTTTGCATCATTATTTTCTTGGGTCTCAATAGCTTTTTAGCGAAGGACCACAATACTTCATTTGCCCCATCAATGAGGGCATTTTGAATCTCTTTTCTATCCTCTTGGGCTCATAACCCATTTGGAGTGTAGCCACTAAATGCCCCTCTGACTTGGGGCCACTAGTGTTCATACCCCAATTTTTCATTGTGCCTTTCTCATTGTCTGGGTCCTTCCTACTTACTTCCACGTTGCAACCTATTGACTGGGTATTTTCACAAGTGTCACGTGACAGCATGTCAGCTGCTGGCATGTGAAACTTATCTGCGTGTTGTACGGAGCCTGTCATTTCTGTCACTTGGAAAATCCGTAGTTCAAAATACTCCTCAGGTGACTGACCTGCACCCGCCTTTTGGGCAATAGTTTCCTCGGTGTGGGTATCAACAGCATTTTGATTATCAAGTAAGGATAATCAATCTGTTGATCTTAATTCTTTGTTTTGTGTTTTATTTTCACATTGGATGCTCTTTTTAAATCTGCTTCATTTTTCTTTGGGTTTTTCTTGTTCATTTTCCCTCTTTTGTTCTTCGTCGCACACCTGAATAGTCTGGTTCATCGCCAAATTGAACCACACTCCTTTTTTGTGTGTGTTGAAGTTCCTTGTGACCCTTTCATTCGTTTGTTTTCTCATTTTTAAATCAGCAAGCAATTCAGTATTTTTATTCAAAGGTGATTTATAGGCATTTGTTTTGTTCTCATCAGAACTTGGTTTTATTATTTAATGCTGTGGTTTTTAATGAGTTCAGAATCATTAAGTTGAGGAAGGTTGCAACCCCTTTAAGAAACCCTGTTTAGCTGGGTTCCAATCTACCCGCTAATACAGCCCATTGGTTCAAGTTTCTTAATAGAAGCGGTGCAAACAATTTCCCCGAACTATCAAGAAGGGTGATGGGTCTATAGTTTCACTGGTCCTCTGTCAATCAAGGCGACTTCCAAGACAGTGGAATTGACCTTTGGTGCAATATCCGAGAGAATAGAACTGAACAGAACTCAGTCCATGCCTCCATATTTTCTTTAATCAGGCTGTTATGCAATCCATCCTGCCTTGCGGCTCCAGATGATGTATTTAGATTATTTATTAAGAGCAGAATGTCCAATGTATCACTGAGAAGTGGGAGATCCACTTGTCCTCAGTTACTGCTGAAAGAAGGCACAATTGTTGGTGCAATGTATTACCATTTGGAAGAGTTCAGAGTTCACGTGACTTTCGTTTGGATATAATTTTGAGCATGCTTTCGAAATTGTTTTGGACCAGCATTGCTTTAGTTGCCAAAAGCCAATTTCTATATTTTTTTTTCCTTTTTCTTATAAGGACTGTTCTGTTCAAATCTTTCAGACAGTCTATCTTCCTCAGATCAGCTCTAAATGGTTTCCTTACAGTCACTAGATCCTTATCATAAAAAAGAAATCTCTTTGATTTATTAGAGCCATGCTGAAATTCTGACAGTAAGGGGAAATATTCCACACCCTGATTGTCGAATCCCAACGCTTGTCTATATTTTGAAACAATTTCAGTAACCTTATTCAATATAATATATGGATGGTTCCCTCTTAGATTTACTTGTAGGGACCTAGCATTCGCCTTCGGAGGATCTATAAGTTGCATCTTCCATTTCAAAACCAGGAGATGATGATCACTTTCAGTCATAATTTCACCATCAGGGACTCAACATAATTCAACAATTGCTTTGACATAAAGAAATAATCCAATTTAGAGAACTGCGTTTCCCTTTTCCATACAGGCCTGGCCGGAATATCACCATTGGGCTGGCCATTTGTCATAAAGATATCTCTCGCTAACAATTCAGTTGTCCACACTTTCGCCTTCTAGATAGATCTCTTATAGGGATGACCTTGCCACAATCACCATTGTACTTTATGTTTAAGTCACCGCAGAGTAACATTAATGACAAATTCATTTCCATATATACTTCATCGGTTAGTGACATAACTGTGCTTACAAATTCCTCTTCAGAGATCCCGTATGGGTTCCAATAAAGATTGAATATTGCGACATTCTTTGGGTTTTCAATTGAGGATGAGTTCCAGTTTAGCAGCACCCTTTGTATAAAGGAATTTGGATGGGTTACATTCAAGACCTTAATACCCTAGCCTTGTTTAATCAGAGTCATCAGGCTGGATTTTGGTCTACCTATCGTCCCCTTTTTGGCTAGATTACCAAAGACATCAAACCCATCACACAGAGGGACTGAGTCCAGCCAATTTTCTTGAAAACAGCAAATGTCAAAGTCCTGGAATGTCATAGCGTTGTTTTTGAACAAGTGCGTAATGCCTCTCGTGTTCCACAATCCCATTGTTAGAGGTTGTCTGTGAAGGACCTTTGGCTGTTACATTTTTTAGTCTTTTGCCAATGCTGAAGCCAACCAAGAACAATTTTGATTGTGATCCTTTACACATGAGTCTTCAGTTATCGTTCTCACAATCCTTTATTGGGAAGAGTAACAATTGAATGTAATTTTTATTACATGACCCTTCTTTTCCCAAGTCGCCTGATATTTTGATGCCACCTTTGTTCTAGAATGTTGTATGGTCATTGTTGGGGCCTCGTTTTCACTTTGGGGCCAACTTGGAAATTGTCGTTGATTATTGCTTTTTGGATTTTTCTCACTACCTTGTCCTAGAGGTAAGGTATTACCAAGATATTTCACCAGTTCAAAACCCATTGGTAGGAGGTCTGGCCTGGCTTCTAACAGGCTTGTTCTTATTAAGGCAGAGTGTAGGTGGAGGAAGACCCAGTCCATTTGAGACTCGTTCATAAATTGCACAACCTTTATATCCTCAGGATCTGTATTACACAGCTTTGGGACACAATGGAGTAATTTCATGACATTTCATCGATTCAATATCAACCCATCTCGTGATGGCCACATTCGCTCCACATATAGTTTGAATTCTGTAGTGGTTGGCTTGGAGCTTTATTGTCAGAGTGAGCTCTTATTTTGTCTGTTGAGGGGCTAATATTCTCAGCATGTGATGCCTCTCTCGATGCTTTGAACTCTATGGCAGCTCTCTTTTGCTCCAATGTATGATACTTAAAGTAGGAATCATGTGTGGCATTTTGGACAGGGGATGGACTTTCCCTCATGCTCATCGGGCTGTCTAGATGGGAGTTTTCAACTTCCTTTTCAATGGTAACATTTACCAGATCTACTGGATCGTCCTCAATCATTTCTGAATAAGTAGAAAGATCTACCAAAGCAGGCTCCATTTGCACTGCCAGCGAGTGCTGTTCCTGGATTTTGGAGATAGACTCCTGATCTTTTGATTTTGCAATTGTCTTTGCTTTTGTAAGCAGCATCCTTTCCAAAGGTTTTGCTATCCACGGGCATGACAATTTCCTAAGGAATGCTCTTGAGCCATTCGATTTAGCTTTTTTCAGGGGAGGTTGGTTGTTATCTTTTTTATTCCTTTTCGACGAGGGCTGGTTTTATTCGCCAGATCCTCATTGCCAGCTTTTTCAAAGATATGGTATGGCTTCACTCCAGGGGCACCCGTTTGGATGTTATTCTCGGGCCGGTTAAGACCTCATGGTCTTCATTTAGACTTCTTGGACTCAGTGAGATTGAATGGTCACCTCAGATAAGGGTCTCCAAAAATTGTTGCATTTGATTCAGCACCAGTTCCATTTTGATTTGCTATAGACTCCCCATTTGGGATGATTCCCACATTTGTCGCTTCTATTACCACCGTAATAGGATCCTGCTCAAGAGTTGGCCTATGAATGGCAGAACAGGTCAGCGAGGAGTGCTCTGGCACAATCAGTTTATCCTTAATACAGGTAAGATCCTTTTCCATTCTCGTGCGTGATATAGAGTTTTTTGGAGCATATTCGTTGTATGCTCACTTTCACAATATGACCATGTCCATTCGATTGCTTCTAACAATGCCATCATCATGGCAGTTTTATCTGCCTCTTCACCTCTGGCAATATCGTATAGTCTGGATTGCCACTGGGCCGTCAACTCTGCTTCCCTAGCTAGTAGAGTTTGAATTCATCCAGCAAAGGTTTCCAAGCTGGTTATTTTGGAGTCAATCATTGTCATTAGCTCATCTTGGGTTTTTGCTGAGTCACTCAAATTCTCATACAATTTTGTAAAGGGGTTTAAGGCGATTGCTAGCACAGCCAAGATAGCGTCTTGAATTGTCACCATCGAGATCGGAAGCGCTTTATACCTTAAATTGGGCTCAGATATTTACGTCACAGAATGCCCACTTGACAATGAAGAGGAGCTTGTGGCTTCCGTCACATTCACTGGCACCACATTTCTTTTGATCACTTCCATCCCCACATCATTGTAGGTCAGAGTAGTCATCAATTTTTGTGCGTCCGTCATCATTGTGGCTCTCTGGGTCTCCACCATCTCCTGTGCTTCTTTTTCACTTAACTTCATTTCCATTCTAGATAATCCCAGGTTTCACTGGCGTTTGCAATTTTGGAGTAGAAATTCTATTTGGGAAGGAATCACTTAACCTTCTCTGTCAGGCCATGTTAGATTTAATATCAGAAATGTCTCTTTGCAGTCTTGCAGCCAACGCACTATGTTGACTTTCCAGGGAGATCATATTGCCAATTAAGGATGGCCCAGTAATCACGCTCTGAGACACCAAAGGAGGGGGCTCCTCCCGAGGAGCATATTTCGTGGAGTCAGGGTGCAAAAATTCCTCCTCCAAGAATATCGTCATCACCCCACATTGTGGGTATAGTGCCATTGCAAACCTTTGGATTACAGTCCTCTCCCGTTTTTCTGGTAGCCTTCCAAGTATTCAGAAAATGTAGTTGACTCCTTATTGGACGTAGACCATAGCAACCGCTCCTGAGAAGTCTGTACCGTCTTATTGTAAGACATAGTACTAGTTGGTGCTATCAATCGAGAGGGAGTTCCATTCCCTTTATATTGATTCAATTTTGTTTCTCTGATTTGACCTGGAAGTTGTTCAGATCCTGTTGTTTGATTGTGTACACATTTGCTGATATTGCTGAGTTGAGTAGACAAGAAGGCCTGTTCTCCTCGTTTTTCATGAGGGACTGATAGTTCCCCCGGTCTGGTTTCTACGAATGTAGATACCGCTGCCGGGCTGTATTCACCGGACTCCCACATCTCCCGCAATTCGTTCAAACTAGGGGCATACCGTAATATTTACCTCAGCACGGCTTCAGAAGTTTGCGGGTCACTGCATGGGGAGGAACTGTTCAAGACAGATTCTTCCACTTCTCTTTTTTTGATTTGGTGGTGGGTACAAGGACTGGTTTCTATTTGATTCCAAGAGTGAACAGTATCAACTGAATTAAACAACTCCAAAGGGTAGGAGGGAAGAAGGAAGAGAGAAGGGGAGAGGAGAGTGGGGCCGGGTCAGTTCAGAAGTTAAGTAGATGGCGAGGAATGCAGTCTGCTATCCAATTATTTGAAGGAGCATGTGAAGGGAGTTTATCACTGAGTCTGACAAGTCTTACCTCACGCGGCAAGTTGATTCCCAGTCCGGGTTTGGCTCTAGGATCCACTGCCCTCACAGAGTGCCAAGACTGTCACAACTCCGCTGAAGGACTTTATCCGCGCACCCAGATCTGGGGAAGTCCGATGGCACAGGGGTCGGGTTCTCTTCCGGCTCCTCCGCTCCACGATAACATGAAAACACACAGCAGCACACCACTGTGCTCCGTGATTTCAGGCCGTTTTGTGTGTAAAGCACCTCCTGTTGGAAGAAATGGCACTGAAAGCAGATTCAATGCTCTGTCACCAACACAAAAACTCACAGCAGCACACTGCTGTGCTACGCGATTTTGGGGGCGTTTTGTGTATAAAGCACCTCCTCCTGAAAGAAATGGCATTGGAAGCAGACTCAGTGCTCTGTAACCAACACGAAAACACACAGCAGCACACTGCTGCGCTCTGCGTTTTCAGAGCCGTTTTGTGTGTAAAGCACCTCCTCCTGGAAGAAATGGCACTGAAAGCAGATTCAGTGCTCTGTAACCAACACGAAAACACACAGCAGCACACTGCTGTGCCCTGCGATTTCGGAGCTGTTTTGTGTGTAAAGCACCTCCTCCTGGAAAAAATGGCACTGAAAGCAGACTTACTGCTCTGTCACCAACATGAAAACACACAGCAGCACACCACTGCGCTCCACGATGTTGGGGCCGTTTTGTGTGTAACGCACCTCCTGCTGGAAGAAATGGCCCTGAAAGCAGACTCAGTGCTCTGTGCTGTCACCAACACGAAAACATGCAGTAGCACACCGCTTACACCACTTACAGTTATGGGCAATGCTGTAGGGCCTCCCAAAGCGAGCCAGGGTAATTGCTGGTACCATCCAGCAAGCCTGGGAGAGGGACAGTTCCCCCCCACTAGCCAGACCTGGCCCCTCTCCACTCCACTACTTAGACCGGAGACAGCAGTCTCCCTCCAGTACAAAGCAAAGGAAGGGTGAGGTGAGAAAATCACCTCACCCTTCCACTAAGCAGCAGGGTGATAAGCACCCTAAGGAACTAACAAGGCAGGCAGAGAGAGCAGGAACACACCCCACCGCCAGGGGGGCCAGACAGTCGGCTCTGCCGGCCTGGGGGCTGGGTCAGCCCCCAACAGATACGCTTCTGGGTCTTATAAAATGAGCTTCCAGCTGAACAGAAAACACAATTTGTTTGTAGATAGTGATCGGGGACTCAAACAGGCAGGAGGTGCACTGTTAACTCAGTGTCCTCCATTTCTTCCTCCTTTTGAAGTTTGCTTTTAACTTGGCATCTTCTTGAAGCTTGGCTTTCTATCTAAACAAAAGTTCACCGTACTCCCAGTGTCTTTTTTATCTTTTTCTCTATTGAACATCGTCCTGTTCAAAATAACATGCAGAACGAGGTGTTGCAGAAGCCTGGGAGCTCCGGCGGTGTCCGCGGCACGATTCAGGAGGGAGAAAAACAAAGTAGCAGCCCGGCGCAGGCAGCGCATTCTCTACATTTGCAAGTAAGTCGAGCCCCCAGCCCGGGTTGTGCAGCAACAGGCCACACGCTGGCTGTTTATGCGATCTCAACAAAATCGGAGCAGCATGCCCGATCAGCGCACACATATACAAACCCCTCCCCTGACCTCGCCGCCACGGAACAGCATGATAGACAGGGCGCGTATATGTAAATGTTACAATGTTTGAAATGAAATGACTTGGAAATGCTACGCTAGCAAAAATATTAACGGAAAAATATAATTAACAAGCAACTTGGCAAACTGCACAGAGCACGGACCGCACTCATTAAATCAAGTATTTAGTATTCGTTATTTAGTATTTTAGTATTTATTTTATTTATATAGCGCACCAGGCCCGAGGGCTTCCGGGCGCATCACTTAGTTACAGGCATGATACAGACAAAGGATTTGAACAGAATATACAGAAAATACAAGTTATACAGGAAATATACAAATGTACAAGAACAGGTTATAACAATAAGCCGTTAACGCTATTGTTATGACTCGGGGCCATAGGAGCAGAGTCACGGCAAGTCTTGGGCAGACAACCAAGCTTTAGCTTTGTGCTTGAAGGCCGGGAAGGAGGATTCTGCTCTAAGATGATTAGGTAACGAATTCCATAGCTTCGCTTCTAGGACTGGGAAGCTTCGTCCACCAGATCTCTGAAGGTTGAAGCGCGGGATAGCGAGGCACTTGGTTTGGGCGCTTCTGCGTGGTATATCAGTGGTATGAAGTGACAATCTGCTGGCTAGGTAGCTAGGGGCTTGGTTGACGAGGCTTTGGTGTGTGAGTGCAAGTGCTTTAAGAGAGACGCTTTGGTAGACTGAGAGCCAGCGAAGACTTCGTCTAGAGTCAGAAATGTGGAGGTTCCTGGGAATGTTTAGAGCCGCTCTAATGGCGTTATTTTGTAGTTTATTAATATTGCAATGGTTGGTGCCCAGATAGAGGGCATTGCAATAATCAATTTTGGATAGGACCAAGGTCCTGGCTAGTGTAGTGCAGTTGGATGGTGAGAGGAAAGGGCGGCATGCTGTGATAAGCTTGCAGGTGTATGATGCCCCCGATGATACGGCATTGGTTTGCCTGGATAGTGAGAGAGTGGAATCTATGTAGATACCAAGCATTTTTGTATCCTTAGCCACTTTGATGGTGTTGCCATCAATGTCGAAGGATTTAAACGATAAGCCAAGTTTGCTAAGTCTTTGGTGGGAGCCAAGGATGATGAGCTCCGTCTTTTCGTCATTTAAACACAATTCATGCTGAGCCATCCACGCCTGGATGACTTGATAAATGGCGTTGATGGCTAGAGAGTCGGTTTTGTGGTCACCTGTGATGGGGGTAAGTATCTGGGTGTCTTGTTTGTTTGTTTATTATATTTGTATGGCGCTCCAAACCCAGAGGTAGAAGGGCGCTTAAGAATTTGGTTACAGCGTTGAGAAGTATCTTAGTTTTGCATACTTCGTACAAGTTTATAATATATACATATATATACAGTGATCAGTAAACAAGAGCAAATGCGTACAATATACAGTTTTCAATATAAATACAGTGTCTAAGCCAGTTACCGCAAGGTCTGGTGTTAATGGCGTTATTCTTTGTTTAGAAGCCAGTTGATGACCTGCTTCCTAAAGATCTGGAAGGATTCGACAGTTTTAAGCGGTAGGGAGTTCCAGAGTTGGGGGGCAAGCACTGTGAAGCTTACCCCTCCAGCTCTTTTTAGGTGGAACCTGGGCACTGATAAGCAAAGAGTGTTGGAGGATCTAGTGGATCTGGTGGCGGGTTTCAGGGTGAATTTATTAGCTAGATATGGTGGTGCTAGGTGGTTGAGGGAATTGTACGTGAGGCAGATAGATTTTAGATCACTTTTTTGGCATATGGATAGCCATTTGCAGGCTTTCCTAGTAGCGGTGATATGCTCTTGTCTGGGAATGTTGAGGGCTGCGCGCAAGGTGTTGTTTTGTATTACCTGCAGCTTGTTGAGTACGGATTGATTAGCACCTAGGTACAGGCTGTTACAGTAATCGAGTTTGGATTGTATTAGGGCCCTGGCAAGGGTGAGGCAGCTATTGGGTGATAGGAAAGGTCTGCTGGCCCTAATGAGCTTGCCGGTATAGGCAGCGGCTGAAGCGGTCATATTGGTGTGTTTGCTAAGGTTGGTGTTGGCATCTAGATAGAAACCAAGGGTTTTACGCTTTTGGCTATGGGGCTGGCATGGCCATCTATGGTGATGTTGTTATAGCTAGGGTTGAGTTTAGTTAGAGTGTTGGGGGAGCCGACGATTAGGAGCTCTGTCTTCTCATCATTCCGGCAGAGGCCATGGGAGGCCATCCATGCCTGAATGATGGAGAATATTTTGTTGATCTGGGCGGAGTCTTCTTGGTAATTACCAGAGATGGTGAGGAGTATCTGGGTGACATCTGCGTAGTTTGTGTAGGTGACACCCAGATGGTCCAGTTGGTCAAATAGAGGCTTTGTAAATATGTTGTACAAAGTGGGGGATACACAGGATCCTTGTGGGACCCCGCATGTGATGGGGATGGGGTCTGCTGCAGCTGTAGTGGAAAAGACTTGCATGGTTCTGTTTGCCAGGAAGGATTGTATCCATGTGATGGCAGAGGAGGAGAAGTGGGCTGCGGTGGCAAGGTGATTACAGAGGACTTTGTGGCTGACCAGGTCAAAGGCCGCTGAGAGGTCTAGTAGGAGTAGGATTGCGGCATTGCCTTTGTCTTTAATTTCATCAATCTGGCTTTTGAGATCAGCAAGGGCGGTTTCAGTTCCGTGTTGAGGTCTGAAGCCAGATTGACGTATTCCTAGCAGTTGGTTGGATTCCAGGTATTCCTGAATTTGGATGTAGGCAACTCTGTCCAGGATTTTCAGTAGGAAGGGGACTGTGGTGATGGGCCTGTAGTTGGTGGGTATGGCCGGGTCGAGGGATTGTTTTTTCAGGAGTGGGAGAACCCATGATTGTTTTAAGTTGCTGGGGATAGAGTTATTGGTGAAGGATAGGTTGATGAGTTTGGTAATGAAGGGGGAGAGCTCTCTGGCTGCATCTTTTATGATCTGTGCCGGACAGCTGTCTCCCTTACAGTTAGAGGGTTTTAGGGAGGTGATGATTTTTTGAACTTCCGGGATGGTGACTTTCTTAAACGAGAAGCCTGCGCTAGTGTTGTTGGGTGTGGGTAGGCTAAGGTTAGTGACCTTATTGTTGAAGAGTTGTTGCCGTTTGTCTTCAATTTTAGTTTGGAGTCCTAAAATTTTATTGTTGAGGGCGTTCTGATGTTGGCGCACCAGGATTTGTCTTTCAGGCAGGTTTCTGGAGGTGAAATAGGGTTTTCTAGTTCCTTCAGAATTTTAAATAATTCTTTAGTGGAGGATACTGCCTGAGTGATCCTGGTGTTGTAAGCATCGTTTTTGGACCGGATTATCTCGCTTTTGTAAAGTGAGGATAAGTTAGTGAGGTTGGATTTGTTTTCCGCGGTGGGGTTAGTCTTCTAGGTGTGATGAGCCTTAGCTTTCTCTTTCCTGAGTATTTTGAGCTCAGGGGTGTACCACGAGTTCAGATGAGCTTTGGGTTTAACTTTGCGTATTTTTAAAGGGGCAACGGTGTCCATTGCTCTAGCCATGAAATTATTGAAGGTGTCGATCAGCAGGTTTAGGTCAGCGTTGGCTGGGAGAGCATTGAGGGTAGGTAAGACCAGTGGTAGCAGGGCTTCAGCAGTAATGTTGCGTTTATTCCTGGTGGGACATGCTGGTGCCATGGGGTGCTTATTGGGCAGTGCCTGATTGGTGTTGACCTCAAGAGGGATCATGTGGTGATCGGTCCATGCCAGAGGTTGGGGCTCTTTGCAGGTTGTATTGCAATTGTGAGTTGCTACCCAATGAAGGGTTCTGCCTTTTTGGTGGGTAGGGAGTACAATGAGTTGAGTAAGACCATGATCGGTTAGGACATTGGCTAGGGATGCAGCATGTGCATCGTTCGGGTCTTGGTAGCCGAGATTGAAGTCTCCGAGGATCATGATTTGTGCTGATGGTTTGGAGTTTTCGGTGATGAGGGATGTGATGTCTTCTTCACAGGTCCCAGGGGAGCCTGGGGGTCTATATATGAGGTAGATGGTGATCGTGGTTGTGGGGGATGTTTGTAGCTTGGCTGTGAGTAACTCACAGGATGTGAGGATGTCATTGGCGTAGTTGGTATATGTGACACCCAGAAGATCCAAGATGTCAAAAAGGGGTTTTGTGAACACATTGTAGAGTGTCGGGGATACGCATGATCCTTGTGGGACCCCACAAGTGACTGATGAAGGTTCAGCGGTAAAAACAAAGAGGTGATGGCTGGAAGGTTTAGAATGAATCTTAACCACTGGCGTTGCTCTGGGCAACCCTCCAGACCACCGTTCTTCGCCTGCCAAGCCATTACAGAAGGGAAACTACCATATGCAAATCAGGCTTGGCCCCACCCCAAAAGGGGCAGTCCAGCCCGAACTGCTAGGTCACATTCCCTCTGCACGAGACCACAAGCATCCCCAAACATGTTTCGCCCTTGTTGGGGCTCATCAGTGAGGAGTAGCTTGGGTCTCTAGGCCCAGCAGGCACGGGACCCACGTCTGGGCATACCCGTCCCACTCGGGGTGACACAGCAAAAACAAAGAGGTGATGGCTGGAAGGTTTAGAATGAATCTTAACCACTGGCGTTGCTCTGGGCAACCCTCCAGACCACCGTTCTTCGCCTGCCAAGCCATTACAGAAGGGAAACTACCATATGCAAATCAGGCTTGGCCCCACCCCAAAAGGGGCAGTCCAGCCCGAACTGCTAGGTCACATTCCCTCTGCACGAGACCACAAGCATCCCCAAACATGTTTCGCCCTTGTTGGGGCTCATCAGTGAGGAGTAGCTTGGGTCTCTAGGCCCAGCAGGCACGGGACCCACGTCTGGGCATACCCGTCCCACTCGGGGTGACACAGCAAAAACAAAGAGGTGATGGCTGGAAGGTTTAGAATGAACCTTAACCACTGGCGTTGCTCTGGGCAACCCTCCAGACCACCGTTCTTCGCCTGCCAAGCCATTACAGAAGGGAAACTACCATATGCAAATCAGGCTTGGCCCCACCCCAAAAGGGGCAGTCCAGCCCGAACTGCTAGGTCACATTCCCTCTGCACGAGACCACAAGCATCCCCAAACATGTTTCGCCCTTGTTGGGGCTCATCAGTGAGGAGTAGCTTGGGTCTCTAGGCCCAGCAGGCACGGGACCCACGTCTGGGCATACCCGTCCCACTCGGGGTGACACAGCAAAAACAAAGAGGTGATGGCTGGAAGGTTTAGAATGAATCTTAACCACTGGCGTTGCTCTGGGCAACCCTCCAGACCACCGTTCTTCGCCTGCCAAGACATTACAGAAGGGAAACTACCATATGCAAATCAGGCTTGGCTCCACCCCAAAAGGGGCAGTCCAGCCCGAACTGCTAGGTCACATTCCCTCTGCATGAGACCACAAGCATCCCCAAACATGTTTCGCCCTTGTTGGGGCTCATCAGTGAGGAGTAGCTTGGGTCTCTAGGCCCAGCAGGCACGGGACCCACGTCTGGGCATACCCGTCCCACTCGGGGTGACACAGCAAAAACAAAGAGGTGATGGCTGGAAGGTTTAGAATGAATCTTAACCACTGGCGTTGCTCTGGGCAACCCTCCAGACCACCGTTCTTCGCCTGCCAAGCCATTACAGAAGGGAAACTACCATATGCAAATCAGGCTTGGCCCCACCCCAAAAGGGGCAGTCCAGCCCGAACTGCTAGGTCACATTCCCTCTGCACGAGACCACAAGCATCCCCAAACATGTTTCGCCCTTGTTGGGGCTCATCAGTGAGGAGTAGCTTGGGTCTCTAGGCCCAGCAGGCAGTGGGGGAGAAAACCCTCATAGATCTATTATCCAGGAAGGAGGTGATCCAGGCTGTAGCTTTGTCTGAGAAGTGGGCGGCAGTTTTAAGGTGGCGGCATAGGATTGGGTGATTTACTAAATCGAAGGCTGCGGTGAGATCTAAGAGGAGTAGGAGGGCCAGTTTGCCCTTATCTTTTAGGTCTTCAATCTGAGTTCTAAGGTCTAGAAGAGAAGTTTCAGTACGGTATCGCGGACGGAAACCAGATTGCCTCAGTACCAAGAGATTATTGGTTTCCAAATAATCTTGGATCTGCAGGTATGCAACACGATCAAGATTTTTTAAAAGGAAAGGGACCGTGGTGATCGGTCTGTAGTTAGTGGGTATGTTAGCCTCCAAAGTGGGTTTTTTCAGGAGAGGAATAACCCAGGCATCCTTGAGGTTGTCCGGGACAATCCCAGAGCTAAATGAGGAGTTTATGAGTGTGGTGATTAAGGGCGCTAAATTATGCATGGCCTCCTTAATAATGGCAGCAGGGCATGGGTCCCCCTGACAATTGGAGGGTTTAAGGTTATTGATAATGTGTTCAACTTCAATGATGGAGAGGGGTGAGAAGCTAAATGGTTTCAAGGAGTCGGTGTTGGAGTTGATATTAACCTGAGGGGTTTTGTGTTGCAGGCTGGACTGCAAACTATTTTTTTTTCGTGAATTTTAGTTTGGAGGGTGACGATTTTTCCAAGGAGGGCCTTTTGAATGTTAGCACACCAAGTGCTGTCTTTGGAACAGGTGTCTGGGGGAGTGGGAGGGGATTCCAGTTCCTTTAAGATTTTGAATAACTCCTTAGTGTTCGATTGGGCTAGTTCAATGCGTTTATTGTATGTCTCTTTTTTAGCCAAAAGTATGGCTTCTTTGTAATTTAGGGTAGCTAAGGAAATACTTGCTTTGTTGGCTTCTATTGGATTGCTTTTTCATCGTGCTTCAAGAGTCCTTTTTTCCTTGCGTAAGGTTCTCAGCTGTGGCGTGAACCAAGAGTTGAGGTGGGCCTGAAGTTTAGGTTTTTTTAGTTTGGAAGGAGCGATAAGATCAAGGGCTTTCAGCATCGTCTGATTGTACGTGTCTACCAAGACTGTAGGATCAGAGCATGAGGATGAGAGATCATTGAGAGCGGGGAGGATGAGTGGGAGTAGTTTGGCGCAGGTTATGTTGAGCTTGTTTCTTGTGGTGGTGGCGGGTGCAATATTGGGAATCGAGTAGATGATTTTAGTAGGGATGCTGAAGGTGATTAGGTGGTGGTCGGTCCATGCACATGGTTGATTGGATTCAACATTAGTGTCACAATTTAAGTCAGCTAGCCAATCGAGAGTCCTGCCCTTGTAGCGAGTTGGCATAGTGACCTGTTGTGTGAAGCCTAAGTTAAGTAGCAGGTTGTTGATATCGTGGGCAGAGGCATCATTAGGGTCTTGGTAGCCTAGATTGAAATCACCTAATACAATGATTTGAGACTTGGTCTTGGTGTTGTCAGCGAGGATGTGGGAGATGTCCTCAGCAAACATGGATAATGGGCCAGGAGGTCTGTATATAATGTGGAGTGTAATAGTCTGGTTGGGGGTGATGGCTAGCTTAGCTGTGAGTAATTCTGCTGAGGTGATTTGGCATGGAGCGGTGAGGCGGAGATTAATCGAGGTTTTGTGAATAATGGCAACACCACCTCCTTTTGTTTGATCAGTGTTACGGTCACTTCTAATAATAGTGTAGCCTTCAGGGATAGCTAGGGATAGAAGAGGGCCTGAGCCAGCGTGGAGCCAGGTTTCAGTAATGGCTATGAAGTCCATGTCGTGAGTTGTGTTGAGGTCAGCCATGTCGAGTGCGTGAGCCGTGAGTGACCTAGTGTTCATCAGTGCAGCCTTCAGACAAGTTGTGGGGCTATGCGGTTGGGTACTCGAATCAGGAGTAATGTCCAATATGGGTATGGGTACGTGATGGTGGGCAGAGGCTGTGGGCTCGATGCAGGATGGTTTGGCCGGCAGGTTGGTGTTAGTGGGACGGTGGGAGATGTGGGGGAGTCTAGATCCTAGTCTAAGATTTCTCACAGGCACAGTGCAAGGTTGATTAGGAGTGGGCTTCATGGCAAAGTTTTCGAGCCAAAGGGACGGTGAGTTAAGGTAAGGGTTGGCAGGAGGGTTGACCATAGTCGACGGGGTAAGGTGTTGCTGCTGTGTGCTACACGAGGTGCCACTGAGGCAGAGCACTTGTGAGGTGGGATGCATGTTAGGTACAAGTTGTGATGCAAAGGAAAAAGAAGAGTGGACGTGTGGGCATGTCAGTGGTGAGGCTGCAGTAGGGGTGTTATAACAGAGTAATAGTGGTCTCAGCAATGTTGATAGTTTAAAGGTGAGACATAGTGCAAGGTAAGTATAGACAATGGTAGAACTCTGGGCGAGCATAGTAGCAGGTATATAAGGGTTGCAGCGTCGAGTCTGCAGTAGATGATGGGTGGTACTGCATCAATGATATAGCTAGGGAGGACTAGGTTTGAATTTCCTAAATACAGCAAAATTCACATTTGTGTCTATATAGCAATCCCAGGTAAGGCAAGCTCTAAACTGCTTACTAGTCTGGCTGTGGGTTTGCTTAAATTCAGGTTCCGGTAAATGCAGCAATCTAATCTTAGACTATGTGCACACCTAGATTCGAATTTCCATAAATACAACAAAATTCACAGTTGTGTCTATATAGCAACCCCAGGTAAAGGCAAGCTTGAAGCCGCTTACTAGTCTGGCTATGGGTGCGCCTAAATTCAATTTCCCGTAGATGCAGCAGGAAACAGAATTAAGTCTATTCATAGTAGTCGCAATTATAAGGCGAAACCTGATAACTACTGAACTTATCTCTGGGCACATATAAATCAGGTTCCAGAAAAATCACAAGCATTCTTAGAGACTATCTGGTCATAGAGCACCTAGTTGAGTTGCATAGCCCTATATGCAAGAGTTCGAGTAGACATGCAGAATCAGGGAGTGTCTACCGGAGCTTAACTTATCATTCAAACATGGTCGTTGGTATACATTTCACATCTGATATGCAACAAAGAGAGCAGTGTCGTACCGACAGATATTGTAGATATTGATATACGAGTGTGTACGTTACTGGCAGCATAACATTGTACCTGGATGCATATATATAATATGGTCATTAGCGCAGAGGTAATGGCGGCATGGGGTACTCCACGTGAAGACGAAAGACAGTCACTCGCTAGTTATGGAGAGGCGGTATTGTGAGTAAGATAGTACCTTTTGATGCAAATTGGCAAGGGGTCAGGCCCTGGACACTGGACCACTCTGGACAGCCTTGGACAGCGGTTACCCTTAGTGTGGGCCCTTTGAGTGTGCGGAAATGGCATGGGCAGCCAATCCGCTTGCGTGCTTGTTACTTAGCAACAATAAACATAAACAAATAAGTGCTGCGCCATTTTGCTGATGTACTCCTCATGGCTAATGGATTCCGATCCAAGTATGTTCATGGATCGTGCAGGTAGTAGTGATTTTAAGCAACTCTGGGCTTGGAAGGGAGCAGCAACAGTGGGTAGGAGCTTACCCGCATTGATCATCCGCTCGATGATGTCAGCCTGCTGTGTAAGCGTAGGGCTGGTTCCATGGTCCTCAGGATTGCTGGGTGGAAGAGAGCTACTCCTGTCTCTTGCTGCGGGAGCTGTACAGTGCCACGTGTCTCAGCTCAGCAGGGGTTTGTTTTTGTAGAAAAAACAACATTTTGTTTTACTCGATCATAAATCAACTACAACACTTTCGTTTTTGGAAGCAAGACAACACAAAGCAATGCAGTGTTGCATCCCGTGAGCCGCGTAGCACAATACAAAACGCAGTTCACAGCAAGTAAGGGTGGCAAAAGCTTTTAACAAATCACAAATCCTTCTTTAATAAACCCCCCCCCCTGTTTAACAAGAAATGCACAGAAACAAGCCAACAGTTACCAAAGTCTTGTACACAGAATAAAAGTCATCTTCCTCCAATTAACAGGCAGATGGCTCCCAAAAGAAAAAAGCAGGGAACTGCAAGTCCACCACCAAAAGCCAAATCACCCCACCTGCTCGCAGCAATCGAGGCAGCTGAACACTACGATTGGGCCTGGGTCAGGGAAAACCTATACGGCTTAGGTAACGAAGGGAATCCCATGCCACCTCAGTTGGGTGATACCTCACCAGCCCCAAAGAAGAAGAAGTCAAGCGAAGGATCAGGAAAAGGTAACAAAAGTAATATTTTGTCAAAATTGTGTGAGAACATGAGGGACATACAGCAAATGATGCTGGATTTTAGAAACAAACAGCTGTCCCCAGCAAACCCAAATGACCCAAGAAACCACAACACCCCCCTTGAGCCATCAGTTATCATACTGCCTCCACCCTCCCTGCCCACACCTGCAACGGTGGACCAGCCAGCAGCAACAACACCTCCGTCACTTAACAAAACAACTGATCCAAGCCCAAATAGGCTTACAACAACAACAGCCACACCCAACCAAGATGGTGCATTAAAGGCATGGGCAACCCCCAACGCCAGCACATCTGGGCAAGCAGATGTAGCCAAAAGTGACGAACTAGAGATGGTAATGATCACAAGTGCTCAATTAGACCAAAAGTTTAAATATTTCCAAACAGAAATGTTGAATAGATACAAAAGATGCCTAGCATGGAACATAGACACCACAATCAAAGAAGCCATATGGGCAAAATAATTTATAATTTATCGAAATCTTTTCATTAATAGAAGCCCAAAGAAAAGGGAGGGATGCTTTTAGGGATCCCAAGAAAATAGAAAAAAAGGCAATAGCTAGAAATGCCCAGGTAGAACAGAACTGGGACAACTGGCTAAAATCCTTCGCCATTTTAGCTACCCTATATTTGGAAAAAATCCCTGGGGATGGGGACAAACTATGGGCCTACATGGATAAAGTCAGAGAGGTAATAATCGCCCAAAAAGGAAGAATCTGGTTGGCCTACGACATCAGATTTAGACAAAGTATGTCAGAGAGGTCTGCCATAGAATGGGATGAGGTGCAAAATGATTTATACATTTTGAACGCTGAGCTTCCATCTGAGGAAGAAGTCACACAACCAACAACCAAACCCAACAAAAAATCTCAGGGCAACAGGGGCACAGATATTGAAAAAAACAAAAAAGGAGAGCAGCCCTTTCGGAAAAACCAGCCCTGGGCGGCTAAGTCTAATGCCCACGGACAGAACAAAAACCAACAGGTCCCAAAGCCAATATTCCATGCAGGAATTTTGCAAAAAACTCATGCACATGGGGCAAAGAGTGTTGGTACAAACACAACTGTACAAACTGCAGTGGTGACCACCTGGTCAGCAACTGCACCAGACTCCCCGCCAAAAATACAAAGGATGAACAAACACCCAGGCCAGCCAAAAGAACAAGCAATATTAGCACCAGACAGAACACCAGACAAAACACCCATCAACCCCAGCAATTTCAGGATAGCACTACGGGATTACCCGGACAGGGAAACAAGGTTTCAGAAAAGGTTTTATCATACCATTTAAAGGAACAGGAACCCCCAACATCCCAAAAAACCTAAAATCTGTCAGGGACAACCCAGAAGCA
This sequence comes from Ambystoma mexicanum, assembly GCF_040938575.1. Lineage (NCBI taxonomy): Eukaryota > Metazoa > Chordata > Amphibia > Caudata > Ambystomatidae > Ambystoma > Ambystoma mexicanum. The sequence goes on from NC_090932.1 coordinate 522,389,143, forward strand.
GTGAAATGCAAGTTGAAGAAAGAGCTAATCCTGGGCAAAATAGCAGGCCCCTAGGACGCCATGCCTTTCCATGACTACCTAGTTTCACCGTTAGGCCTGGTTCCCAAAAAGGAATCAGGTAAAATGAGGCTAATTCACCACCTGTCCTATCCAAAGGGCCACTCACTGAATGACGGCATTCCGCATAATGAATCAGCGGTTTCATATACCCAATTCCAAGAGGCAGTAAGACTCATACCGGAATGCGGCAAGAACGCACTAATGGCCAAGCTAGACATCGAATCAGCGTTCAGACTCTTGCCGGTTCATCCTAAATCCCAACAATAGCTGGGTTTTACCTTTGAAAGCAAATTTTATGTTGATAGATGCCTCCACATGGGATGCGCAATCTCCTGCGCCCTATTCGAACAGTTCAGCTCCTTTTGTCAATGGGCTTTTCAGAGGCAACGCCCTGGGGCAAAAATAGTACACTACCTAGATGATTTCATGGTCATGGGGCCTTCAGAGTCAAGAGAATGTAAACAGGCATTAGCAGAGCTGGAACAGATGGCCACCATATGGGGCATCCCCCTGGCCAGGGAAAAGACACCAAGCCATCCACCAACATAATCTTCCTGGGTATTGAGATAGACTCAGCCAGGGTTATTTGCAGAATCCACAGCACAAAAATAGCAGAACTACTGGAACAAATCCAAACTTTAAGCACAAAAGACAAGGGCTCAGTAAAAGAATTGCAATCACTGGCAGGTAGCCTCAACTTCGCAGCCAGAATCATCCCACAAGGGAAAGTTTTTTCTAGTAGTCTCGAGTTCAAAACCAAATCCTGCACCAAACCCCATCAACCTATGCGTCTAGGCAAAGAAGTGAAAGAGGACCTAAATATCTGGGAGAACTTCCTTAAGCATTTTAATGTGAGCATCCTTTGGCGCACAACAATGAATGCATGGGCAAAAAGAACCCTCTTCACAGACGCAGCCGGGAGCAAAGGTTTTGGAGCCATCCTGGGCACAGAATGGGTGGCCGGGCAATAGCCAAAAACATGGCAGTCGGCAGGATGGACAAAAAACATCACACTTTTAGAAATATTCCCCATCTGGTTAACAATACACATCTGTGGCAGGCAGCTAGCTAACACGGAAGTCTTGGTTTGGTGTGACAACACGGCAGTGGTAGGCATCGGAAACAGAAGAACCACCAAATGCCAGCTGGTACTAAAAGTCCTGAGAGCCATTACCACGGTCTTGCTATAACAGAACATTGTGGTATAGGCCAAACACATCATCAGAACGGATAATAACATTGCAGATGCTTTATCTCGCTTTCAGTGGACAAGATTCCGGGAGCTAGCACTGCACGCCCAAGAAATGATGACGTTAATACCAGCTGACTGCTGGGAAATAATGTGAAAGTCAAATAAATTACATCAAGGCTGCCGCCAGAGAGCCAAGGTCGGGATGTACAAAAAAAATCAGGCACCTCAAATACGGGTGCCAACTACACTCTGCTCACAGAGATCACAAACCCTGTTACGGGGTTCCTTACAGAAATGGCAGAGAAAGCGCTGGCCAGCACTACCACAGCACAGTACAGTAAGTGCTTACAAAATGTGTTTAAAACAACAGGTTTAAACCACGTGGAATTAATAACATTAAAGGAGATAGAAATGTTTTTAAAGATGGGCACATGACAAAGGGTACAAAAGGGATTGGGCTAGAAGACACCTAGTGGCAATATCCTACTACTCCAAACTCCGGGGGGACGCAGACCCCACCCAGAGTGCACTTATCACGTATGCCATGAAGGGATGGGGCAAAATAGAGGGACCCCAGGTAGACACCCACCGTCTCTTGATTTAGACAAACTAGTAAAATTAACGAGCCAACTGGAAAACATATGCCACCATCCATATGAGGGCCTGTTATTTAGAACAGCCTTCTCCTTGGCATATTTTGGGGCTTTCCGCATTGGAGAGCTCATCGCCTCCACCACCAAAGCCAGCAATGGGCTAGGCATAATGGAGACCAGGGTTAGACAGGACAGTGTCACCATAGATATACAACAGTCCAAAACGGGGCCAGAAGAACCATCAGCATTTTCTGCATTGACGATGTAACAAACTGCATAGTATAGGTTGGTGATGCACACTGGGCACAGAGGCCATACGTAGGGGGGTGGTTCCTAATTCACAGGGATGCCTCAGCACTAAGCCGCTATCAATTCAAAGTGGTTCTGTCAAAAGCCATCAGCAGGATGGGACCCCAAGGAATTCGGGACCCACTTGTTTAGAATCGGGGCCACAACTGCAGCATGGCAAGGGGGACTTGCCCCCAAACAGGTAAAAAACATATGGGGATGGACGTCACACTGTTACAAAAGATACATTAGACCAGAACTAATATAGCTCCCTCCCCCCACCCTCTTTTCTCCCACCAGAACCACCAGCCAAGTGGAGCAACCCCCTCCGGTCAGCATGGATAGTCGGCCACTCGTTTGTTTTCAGGACAGGGCGTTGGGCAGAAGAAATGTAATAGAAAGCATTACAAAGCATTTAAAAAATCATTAGTGGGAGGGATGTTAAGGTTGTTAAGGTTGCAGTGATAAACATAACCCCCCCGCCCCGAAATTAACGAGTTATGGTTCGCAAACCAACCATAACTCTACCACCAAGCTGCACTGCTTATGGCGCCCCACACAGCGTTGCAAAGGACCTACAGTAACCACCAGTTCTTACAGTGCAGGAGAAACAAACAAACGAAGGGAAAATCAGTAGCAACCCAGAACGGCATTTGATTTGGGGGCCAATACAAAACCAGGCCCAAATGGACTTTTACCAAGGTGTATGGGTTGGAAATTGCGAGTGACCACAAACATACATAGACCGCAACACCAACAACCCACCCTTTTATAAAAACTCCCAGTCCAGTGGCGTGTATCTTTCACACTCCTTTGCAATGTTTTATGATAGGGGTTCCTCGTGTTTCAAACGCCCAGAAAGAATTCTGACAGTGATCTGCGTCAAATGACAGGCTGAGCACAGCAGGTGCTGGCCCTCCTGGTCAGCACTGTACACGTGTGGTCAGGGAGCACCTGCCAGGTCTGACTCATGTTCACTCACTCAGTATACACTACCTGCTTACCCAGGCGGCAACGGGAACGCGAGTAGCTAGAAAGGACAAAAGGAGGGCAGCCACTGGAAGGAGGGAGGCAGGCAAGGGGACTGGCCGGGGGAAAGCAAACACCACAGGAGCACCGAAAGGTGCAGGGGAGTGGAACACGAGTTAAAGAGCGAGAGAGAACACAAAGACAGAGAGACTTTAAGAATGGAAAGAGGAGGAGAGAAGAGTGCATAGGTAAAGGACGCAGGAGGGAAAACACAGAAAGGAGACATTGAAGCAATATACTCAGAAAACCGACTCTTGCTATAGATGCATGCAAAAGATTGGTAGGAGACATAACAGAAGCCAACAGAGTCAAGCAATGCCAAAAGATGTGGGAGGCGAAAAGAACATGACAGAGTAAATACCAGAGAGACCACAAGAAGACGAAGGTAGAGAGAGAGAAGAAACATACCAGCAGACGGACGAAAGAGGCAGTGAGCAAGACAGCAAAGAAGAAACGCGAAAGAACGCAAAGAAGAAGCAGTAGGGCAACATCTGCCCAGCAGCGAATAAGATACACGAGCCTTGCAAGCCTGGCATTCCCAGACACCCGTTCACTTTCGCGCACAAGACGGCCACCACGAGAGCGCTATCAGCATGCTGCGGGGCCGGCACGGTTACTGCTGCAGGTACGTCAGAAATTGCAATGGGGTTAGAATGTGAAAAAAAGGCGGGATTGGGTTTTTCAGTGGCGCGCAGACCTGACGTGACTTGTCACGCTGAGGTGTTCGAATGAGTTGAGTTCCATTTCGAATAAATAAGTGGATGTTTGCATCTATCCAGTAGTTATACTCAGCCATACAGATAAGCTCTGCATCAGGCACTTTTTTTACTCACTAGAAATAGGCACATACTCCCCAAAAATAAAATAAGGAGTACACATGCTCCCTACAAAAAATAGCAAACAGGCATAGGAGCGTCCACCTGTTTTCATTCACACAGCTCCGTAGATATGTTTGGAAAAGTAGCACAGGAGGGGCCATAAGAAGAAGCTATCATTATTATCCGTATTATTGCTGACCTGAATAGGTAAATATATATCGTTTACTATGCATGAATAACTAGGAGCAAATAAGTATTTATTACAAAAGATTTCTGTTTGCCAGTATATTTTGACTCGCTTATTAAATACTCCCATCGGCTGTAGGACTTACTTTTGTACTCAGACCCCAGAACCGTCTCTAGAGCACTGGTGATGCTAACACGAGGCAAAGACAGATCAATAGTCAAGAGACAAACTGAACATCGCAATGTACTAGAATGTTCTTTACCTGCCCTAACAATTAATTTTAGAGATGACTGAAGGACGGTGCTTTTGGACTAATGTAGATATAGAAAGAGATATGTCTTTCAGGTGTGTGAACATATGGCCAACTGTCGGTGCTTGCGGGGTCACTAGGAAGCATTCCACTGCCGTGGGCGCTGCCCGAGGAGACGCGGCTGCCAATGGGTGCCGGGTGGGCAACTTTGTGCTGAGGATGGGTGCAAGAATGTGCCTGGCAGGTTCGCCTCTCGTCACTCGTTCACTTTTATTGTGCAGACTATTGTATGATTCATTCATTGCTGTATACTGTTAAGTTATGAACAGATATCTGACATTAAGAATGTTCAATGTGGCAGAATAAATACTGTTTTTTGGTTTAATTGCTTTCACTATTCTTTGATGGCAGAAATGTTTGAATTGCGTTACGAAATACAAAACATTGCAATGTCTCGTCGAAAAGAATACGGTATTTGTTGAAAGACGAAACATAAGATTGGTCTAGTGTGGGTGTTTCCCCTGAGAATTGGGGCCGTACCAGATCTACTCCCACTAGTGGGTATTTATGAGGTGCAGCAGGTGTGTGCTTCCCCTAATCTCCAGTACAGGAGTGCATTCGCTTTCATTGCCATTGGACACACATAATGGAGGGAATTTTGCAGAGAATCGCTCCAAAGTGGGCGTTGTCCCTGGACACCAGGTGCATGAATGGGTGAATGTTCACTGCGCATGAAGGCCAGAGTGAACGCCTTTGAACTGGGAATATACCCCCATAGCCAAGATGGGCCCAGGCTAATGTCACTTCTGCTCAGAGGTAACCCATGCTACATTGATTTCAACTGAGGTTGGGCCCAGGGAGAATGTGTTGCCACTCACCTTGGGGTCACGTGTGGGTGGGTTTCTTCTGTGCATGGGTGAAAGGGGTGGCCGTGGTTCCATTGAGAATCCGCGATGGGTGTTTGTGTATGTACTGAGAGCAAATGCCGGGGTTATGTGTGGGTCCATTGAAAAGGGATCTGTTTGGGTGTTTATAATGAGAGTTGACTCAGTGGTGGTACTCTTATCTTACCATGGGACCCTCCTCAGTTTAAGCACACACTAACTAAGAATGGGTGGGTGCAATGGTGGGCGTGTGTTCAATGTTTCGGAGAGGGAGTGCCCACTGACAGTAGGATGTGTGTGCCGGTTTCTATGGGAAAAGGTTGGTCTGTTCCCACTGACACCGGGGCTGTTTTTTTCACCAAAAGTTGACTTGGGTGGGGAATTCTGACACTGAGAGAGGATGCAGGGGCAGGGGGTCCCCTGGACATGCTTCAGGGGTAGTTCGTTTCAACTGTTGCAGGGCGATTGTGGTTCCGCTGCGAAAAGTGAAGAAGTGGAGGCCTGATTCCGAGTTTATGGTAACAGTATAAATCTGTTGTTCCCATTAGTGAAACGCACCATATTCTGAGACAGAAACAATATGGTGCATTGACATGAAAGACTCGGCTTTAGCATGGGCAGGATGCAGGGCTCAAGAAAAAGGGTGGACGCAGCCCCCCCCCCCCAATCCCCTGTTAAAATGAGAAAATTGAAGGTCCTCTTTGAATTTATGAAATAAAGCCGACCACCAGGTTTGCAGGCGGGACACTTCACCACTGCACTATAAACCTGATCAAAGAAAATAAGTAAAGCTGAAATGTGTCATTTCGGGACTGCATGTTCCAGGGAAAACATATGCATTGGTTCTTGGAGTTTTAAACATGCACACCTTTTAACTTTTTAAAAACACTATTAGAAGAAAATATCCTGTCTTGGTTTTGTGTGTGTGTGTGTTGATCTTATGAAAGGCAAAACCATTCGGTCTGTGCAATTTGGGTGGTTATGCAAAGAGAATTTATTGCAACGTGCATATTTCACCTTGATATCTCATTTCTGGCGACGTTGCATCCCATTGCGTTTGTTGGTGAGTCCCCTCACTGTTCGGACTTGAACCCTGGCCGGATGTACAGCCTGACAGTGCCCCTCGAAAGCATCACTTGTACAGGATGGGCACTAAGAGGGGATTCTCATAGTAAAAACGGTCACTTGCAGTTGACATGCCTGGTATTTGTGAGGTGTCTTGCACATCTACTGCAAACGTGTTTCTCTTGTAACGAGGCATTGCTCAGTCTGCAGCAGCACTTTCCTTATTTACTGAACTTTCAAGGGCACTCTGTAAATAAGAAAAGTAGCAGATCTTTTCAGAAGTGCTCACAATGTACCTGACGCACACACCGGCCCCACAGAGACTGATTTGATCAGCTTTTCCAGCCGGAAAGCACAGTATCTCCCCTCCAATCTTTCCGCCCGCCCCAGAATGGCGGTGCAGAAAACCGAGGGGTGAATGTCGCCTTTCTACAGGAATTTTATCCCAAGCACCGATTTGGGCTTCTTGCCATTTTCCTCTGTCTATTGCGATCTAGGGCAGGTGGAGATGATGTCAAGTGTGAATAAGTGAAGGAGACGATGAGTCGCCCTGATGGTAAATACACTGGCCTGGTCATGTTTTTCCAACGGCTATATGTACAATAATAGGGCCTGATTCTGAAAACTTACTTCAGTGCAAGTGATGAAATGCACTAGTGCAAACCGTTGACTTGCCCCCCAAGAAAGTGTGCAACATCCACAAAGGGCTTCTGAATGTGTGTACCATTGACGTGCACATCCAGATGCCCCCTCCTATGCTCAATTGCACAAGTAAGCGAGGTGATGGGGAGTGTTTGCTCTTTTCAAAGCTCTTCCCGATTTCAGAAATGCTATACATGTGCAGAAATTACCCACACTCCCCTATGCGCGGTTGGAACAGATGCTGGAGCACGATGAAGGCATGAGAGGATCATTGCTGACAATGACAAGCATTCTTTTTACATGAGATAGCAGCCATGCTTGCATAATGTGCTCCAAGCATCCTCACGGGTTTTGGGAGCCTGTCATGCATTAGTGTCAGACACTAATGTATCCAACGGGGCTGGCCATGGCATCATTTGCACGTTTTATCACCTGTTGAGTTACTCCACTTCACTGGATATGCCAGAGGGCGAGTAAGCTCCCATGTCACTGAGTTTTTGCAGTGCTAAACTCCAACGTGGACTGGGTTTCTGTAATGAACAAGGTGAGGCCTGTGTGTGAGAAAAACGACAACACTTTTTCTGCCCTTTCAGTCATAAAAAATGTTTGTGGCGATGTATTTCTACTCTGGATCATGGTCACCAAGAATACTCATTCAAGAGGCTGTGGACTCATTGATTGAGATGCACAAGAACAAGTATTGGCATTAACGTTTCATTACCTACTTCACGCTTGTCAGGATTACAGATATAAAAGGTGGTAAAACGGTGGAGAATCTTAGCAAGTGGAAGTTGGGCGGTAGAATGAGCAGGAGAACAGAGGGCAAGAGATCATTCTAGGTGCTGTGGTATACATGGTGCGCGCAAATGAAAATTATAATATGGCCCCCAAATAAGTCAGTGGGTGGAAAATGCAGACGAAGGATCGACCTGTTACGAGATTATATACGACAACAAAAGCCGAAGACCGGGTAAAATACCAGGTCACACAGTCGCTCTCAATGGGGCCCAACCTGGGCAGATAGTTATTCAAATATTTATTATATCAAAGGTAATATAAGTTCATAGAGTCAACATTCTCGATCGGGAAACTCTCTTGTCCGCTCCGAAAAAAACAGTTAGGGAGCTCAAATCACCAGTATATGTGTCAAAATTCTCCATCCAAAGCAACAAAATTAAGAAGACAATCAAAAAGCATTGGAGCATTTTCAAGAACAACACGAGAGTACATCATTTATTCAATGAACTTCTGGTGTTTGCCTTTCAAAGAAGCAAGAACCTCAGGGACGAATTGGTACACACGAGACCACCCCCCAAAAAAATGATCACACAACGTACTGGTACTTTCCCCTGCTTACACTGCATCAATTCTAACTCTGTGATCAAAGGGAATGTTATTTTCCATCCAGGGACAGGCAGAAAGATTTTTCTTAAGTCATTTGGAACTTGTGATAGCATTAATATCATATATGGTATTAAATGCCCATGTGGAAAATATTACGTGGGCCAGTCAACCCGAGCAGCCAAAACATGTTGGAACGAACACCGTTTCTGCATCCGAAATTCTAACCCGAACTCAGCTGTTGCCCGTCATTGGGCTGAAAATAATCACAACCTCTCGCAAATTAAGTTTTTGGGTTTGGAGGTCTTGACCAGGAACAACCCTCACGAGGATTTAGGCTTATGCCTCAACCGCAGGGACACATTCTGGATTGACAAACTCTGCAGCCTTGTCCCGAAATGGCCTGAACGAGGAAATCAACTATCATTGCTACATCTAAAACTTACTGAACATTTGTGCCCACTCTGATGACCTGGTGCACTCCATGTGTGTTGCTTGCAGTTTGCACAAATTTGTCCTAATTGTAATTGACTTTATGTTTCCCAATTTGGTTTTATTTTTGCTCCTGTGTTACCTAACAGAAACCTTGCCGCACATCCCGCACCCCTGTCTGGGACCTGAGGTGCCGCCTGAGGGTGACACCCCCCGCGATGAGGTTGTTCTAATTGATTAAACTTCTGTCCCTATGTTACCCACTACAACCTTGTCATACATCCCGGACTCGTTCTGGGACCCAATGTGCCGTCCTCTGGCGACACCTTTGGCGACATGGTTAGAGAAAGTGATTACAAGTAGTCTGATTATTTGTGGATTTTGATTCCAAAGTCTGTTCAACACCATATGCACATTACTGCATGTATTGTTTAATTTAATATGTTTTATTTGATGTGTTTTATCTAATATGTGTGCATCAGCTTTATGTTTATTTCCATACTATAAGTTCATATTTGTTTTATGTGTATTTTGGGTCTTTCTTTCACCAGTATTTATTTAGGGACATCAACCCCCATGTTTTGTTCTGTTCCTGGTCTCACCGGGCTCCTGTTAATATTTGCAGTATTTTTTCTATTTCTATTTTTTTTTCCATAGTTTCGGCTTTCCGATATGAAGTCACAATAATTTGTTATTTTCCAGGCATGCCCCTAAATTGAATGGCTCTGCGATCCGCGCAGGCTGTCACCCGTAAGACACCTTAGTTCCCACCAGCCTTTCAATAGCGCGAGGTGGTCACGTGCTATATAAAAGATCCGTTGTCTCGGCAACGGCCTAACACAGCAGTCTCAGTCACTGCCCAACAGCCGCACGCAGGAGAATTCCAACGCTCCGTGTGCGGACAGGTACTCAATCTCTTTTCTAAACGCTCCCTCAATCCTTTCTCTTACTGTCTGTGCCTGCCACACCATATTGCTTAACTCGATCTTCTCCCACCATCAGATGTGATCTACACATTACAGCCGCTGTATCCACGGCATATTCTGGCTCATCTTACTTTCGTTTTGAACAATCTTTGTTCCCCTCTGTGCCACACCATTAAGGTAAACCAGGTTTTACACTTTTTTGTCTTTTGGTCAGCTCATTACATTATAAAGCACTCATGATGTTTTGTTTTTTGTTTTTATTTTTTCCATTTGACTAATCTCCCTTGGAATCACCACTGATTGGTATGTTTGTATTTTTTACGTATTTTATATGTATGCTTATCTGTTTGATTGACTTATCATGTCGATATTGTTCCATTATGTTTTTGACTTTGAATCCATTAGACTTGCCCTGAAGAAGGAAATGTTTTCCGAAATGCATTGGCGCATTAAGTCTATATTATACATATGGGTTTTGGCAACTGCTTCCTCACTAAGAAGACATTAGTGATAGCTTTGTTTTGAATTGCTTTGGATAAACTACTACTTCTGATATAAACAACCAACAGACTCTTTTCATCTTTGAACCATTATATTACCTTTGATACCGGATCAAAATATTTCTGAACTTTGAATAACTATCTGCCCAGGTTGTCTTCGGCTTGTGTTGCAAATTTGAGTCAGGGTGTCTCCAGACTTGTCGCAGCCAGCTCCATCTGATCTACAGTTTGAATTTCCAGCCTTTATTTTTACATTGACTTTAAGATTTGAAAGATTATCAACCCTCTGGTGCCCACTCACATCTTCGATTGCACAAGATTATATACGACCATAACATATTGAGGCTAGCATGACGCAGTTGATTGGCATCATTCTTCAGTGGCTCACTCTTGCTTTTATTCCCAGTCCTTTTGTATTTTTGCCCCATAATGATTTCTGGCCGACTAGTCTACCTCTTCGCCCACTCTTCTGGGGTCGAAGTTTTCTCTTTTCTGCTCTGGGCCTGCCCTGTCCTCTCCATATTCCTCTTCCCGCCTCCCTTCTGCTGCCCCCCAGCGCACACTCTTGTTGCATCTGCTGCTCAGTCATGCTCAGATTCTCTCTCACTATGCCCCTCCTCCCCTTAGCTCCACTGGTGATCTTTCGCCAGCAGTGGGCACATGCTGGCCTCCGTGCCTGGGAAGACTATACGCTGGTCCTCCACGCGCAGCTACATACCCCCGTCTACAGCCCCGCACTATCTTTCCTAAACCAGGGTCTCTTTCGCATCTACACTCTAATTTGAACAAGTGGGTTCCCTGGTTTTTTAGCGGGTACCTGTATATCGGTTTTTCCTTTAGGCTTTTGCGTGCTCTCCTGCACTAAGGAGGATAGAAATGGACAGGTAGGTGTTGGGGGAGCACGGCAGCCGAACGTCCTCTCCCGGGTTAGTGCTATAGGATTCTCTTGTGCACCAGAGGCATTGCTCATCTGATCTGACAACTGATGGATGCCCTTTCCCATCATCCAGGGATCCTGATGAACCATCTCCTGACCTTCTCTAGTTTTGACTCTGCGCTTCCCCCATTGGCGGCACCCCATTGGAGGCCTTAGGGGTTATATTCAGACGGGAACTCTGGGGTTCAGAAGGAGGAAGCACTTGGCTTCAGAGTTTTAAGATTCACCCTCCAATCATGACACTGCCATTAAGAGCTGGTACTAGTGACATATATTCTATGTTAAATACACGAAATACCAGTCCCCGGACACAGATAGTACTTGTACATTTAAAGGAAATTCAACTGTAAACACATGCAGTACCCGGAGTGTGTTCATTTTATTTTAAACCAACTTGTAAAGTGCAATGTTTTGTCATAGGAAAGTCTTCTGAGGAAAGACAATATTTTCATCTACACAACACCTAATCTCACTTGGGACACTGTTAGAACCTGACTGACCTACAGAACATCAACCAGACAAATATGTCCCTGGTGGCGGGAGGGGGTGTTTGAGAGTCAGGACACCCCACCTGTCATAGGGTTTTGTGAGGCCCAGGGAAAATCGCTTGGTGAGGCCCCTTACTATTTCTTGTTTCGGACCAGTGGTGCAACCAGGCAGAGATTCAAGGAGTCCCCCTTCCATTTTATGTTTTAAAGAAATCACATTTGGTTTATTTGACTGTAAATAAAAGAAACAAAGACATGTATCTCGGTGTGAGAGAGAGTTAGTCCTACATCTAGTTTTCTATGCATGTATATATTTACACACTCTGGGCCTAATTCATAGAATGTTGTGTGTGGTGCAAAGGCACTTTGCACAGAATAAGGGAACCTTGTGGTGCGCAAAACTCATGTTGCCGAATCATGGCAGCACACAGGCTTAAGCCACACCTCCTTCTACTAGACACAGTAGAAATCCGTGTGATAAGTAGAGGAGAAACGAATAGTAACAGGAATAGAATTCCAGTGAAATGGAGCAAGAAGAGAAAAGGAGCAAAAACACAAAGAGGCATAGGTGGGTTTAGGGACAGGGAGGCGATAGGTAGACTAGGAGCACAGGGCACGAGTATGAGGATAAAAGGAAACAAGAGAAGCAAGATAAAAAGGGGCAAGACCATGACGGCATTTAAAAACAGTAGAGAGCAAGTAAAACAAAAGGCAAGATTCAAATGGCACAATAGAAGCTGTTAAAAGTTAGGAAGAGATCGAAGAGCAGGTAGAAAGACCAAAAGGTAAGTGAATAGCAGAGTTATAAATAGAACAAAGAGGGGTAAGTGGAGATGCAGGAAGTCCAATCAAGAGAGAAGGACTGTAGACAATATGGGAGAAAATTAAGGCGGAAATATGAAGTTTAATAGCACGAAAGGAAAGAAAAGGACAGGCATGATGAAGGTTGTCAAAATATTTAGAAGATCTTGAATGGATTAATTTTATCAGGCTGTATGACATTGCCTGTTTCCAAGAAACCTGGGCACGTAAACAATTGGCGTTGGAGGGCTATGCATGTTTTACTATGAAGGCAGTCAAGTTGCGAGGACCTAACTATATGGCTCAAAACTAAGTTAGAGGCTTTTATAGTAGCTTGTATATTAGCTTTGGAAATGGTTTCCCTCGATTTACATCTGATATTAAATCTTAATTTAGCAGGTGGCAGAACGTTTTTAGTGTTTAACATATATAATTGCACCTATGGTGCCAAGGGTATGTAAATCTTGCATAAACTGTCAGAGTTAGTGAACAGGTGGGAAAATGAAAGTTTGGGATAATGGGTGATTTAAACCTGCAATTTGAACCCATAGCTGAGATATTACATCTAAATGGAGAGGAGCATATCAATTGGGTTATCCCCTCCCTAACTGCCTTAAAATCTAATAGGTACTATATATTTGCACTCCGGACTACACAATGTTTTTTAAGCCAAGGGTTCTTTCCTGTAATGCTAGAATTAGTAGTGACATACAATCTATTCACATCTACCAGGAAGGCCCTAAAACTAGCAATATTGACTGTCTTAATAAGTGTTTAAGACTGGAAGAGCGTTCGTAAAATGGCAACCCGCCCAGTAGGTGAAATTGATCACAGAGCTTTGACTATTCTAGTTTAAACTAAGAAAATTGGTAGCAATAACGTTAATTCTAGTAGTAGGGGGCCCGTTCTACACTGTGCAAATAATAGAATAACAATAAAGTGTGAGGGTTGTAATCGTGATGTAATTAAACCCATATTATACCATGACCTGATAACTACTTTAGAACTGGGGAATGGGACTACATCAGGACAAACTACTGAATGTATGGAATTCACTTGAGGACATTATTTTGATACTTGCGGCCCTACTGACAAAACCACCTAAAGTGCTGTCTGTTAAACAGCTTGCAAGAGCTAGGTGGCTTGACAGAGATTACAGGGGAAAAAAGAGTGAATTGGTGGAAGTCATAAAATCAATGCACCATCCTAACATGAGGCCATGAAAAGACTAGGAAGGGGTTCTAAGCTATGAATCAAACAAGAACAATGGTAATGCTGAAGAGAGGTGGGAAACTTTAATCGAAGGCTAATGATTTAATGGACACAAGGGCCATTTGGCAAATAATTCACCAATGAAATAAATAATGAGTGCAAACCATTTAAATTGGTAATTCTTTCTTTCTTGGTTAAGTTTATTTCTGATTTAAAATTAGATCCATAAAACTTTACAATGTAGCAAAAAATTGAAAAATAGTTAAAGCAAACAAAATTGTCACAAATGTACATAGCATAATCCATATTTTCATTTCATTATTAGCTGAATTTGTCTTGCAAAAGGACTCGAAATTCTATTAAAAAATCCATGGAATTTGCTTAAAATACATTGCGCTACTAAGCACATCTGCTTAAGATACGCAGTACTGATATGAGGAAACATCTATAAGACATGTTTTTTATTTCTAAGAGACATTACAAGGGTCAAGCACTTTTACAATGCCCAAGTTGCCTATATCATTAGCCCAAAGCAGTTAGAACAATGCTAACTTGCATTGTCAGAGGTTTCTAGCTCTCAAAATGGGAAACAATAAACATTGTCTACATTATACATACTGCGTGCAAAAAAAATAGAACAAGAAAGGAGCTCTTAGGAACACCCAGGCAATACGGGCAACATGTAGTAATTTCTTTGTGGGCATTTCTTTGTAAATTGTGTGTAGAATTCAAAGTAAAACAATTGGCAATTACTGAAAACACATTGAGCAAACACTTTTCTGTGATGTAAAAGGATTATTGACCATAATTATTCCTTCTTATTATTATTAAAACAACATTTAATAGGTTTATCTGGTTTACAAATTAAAAACCTTTAACCAATTCATTGACATGAAAAAAAAGAGATTGCTCCTGTTAGGCAGATCACATGCAGCACCATTGGGGAACACTACATGCAATTAAGACTAGAGTGTCAGTACAATTTCACCTTTGGTACAGGCCTGTACTACACAGTAATGTGGTAGCAGTGGCTGAGCAGCCAGACTTATCTTAAGAGTAAAGTGAGCAGTAGAACAAGTTACACAAAGGACCAACAAATACAGTGATTCAAACCAACACTTACTCAAGGTTTCTTGCTAAAAGAATATACATTTATTTGCACAGTCATTTGGAAAACAATACACTAGCAAGAGCAGCTCAATATCATATACTAATATACTACAAAAACACAACCAATAAGTTACTGAACAAGTTCAGCTCCCCTGAAGTGGGAGTAAAATGGCACTTCAGTTACTTTAAAAAGGGGTAAATAGACAAGGTTATAAGAAATGAAGCACAAATACTTTCATAGGCAGGGCAAAGGGTTTCAGTTAACTACAACCAGCAATTCAGTTCATAGGCCTGGGCCAAACTCAATGGTTTAGAGTCTTTGTATAGGATATCACAGTTCTGATCGTAAACGGTTAAGTCTTTGCCACGGATCTTAGAAGAATTTGGTCAGATGAAAAGTTAGATGTTGGTTTAGGGAAGGACAAGGCTTCAAAGTCGGTAAAGGTTCACAAACTTTCACTGTGGCTGAATAGATTTCCGGACCGTGTTTGCACAGTACCTTTAAAGTGACGAAGAGGTGTAGCTGAGGCAGTTGTTCCTGGCAGTTCAAGCAGATCTCGCTGTTCCTGAGCTTCAGTCGTGGGGACAAGAAGGAGGACATCGGGAGGTTCCTGCACTGCCCAGGGAAGAGGCACAAGCTTGGCAAAATGTTGGTTTAATTGTGAGTGCCTTAAAGACCACAAACTGGTATCCTTCCCACTGGATATCCGGTTTTGCACAGCACTCTGCCACAAATTCGACGAGGAGGGGACGGTGTCCAGGCGGCTTGCGAGTTGGTTGTTCCCACCAAACTCAAGGGAAGAAATTAATTCGGACCTGCAGCAGGGCTTCACCGGTCATCCAGGAGTTGCAGCAGTCGTCTTCCTTCAGCTCGTCTTTGGTTCTTTCGTTCCAGTGGTCGACTCTGCTTTCCAAATCCCAGAGACCTGCTTTTAAACAGTTTTCCCCCATTCATTCCAGCCTGGCTGTCACTCACACATCAGGGTGGCTGTCCTTGTTGGACAGCCAGCCGGCCAATCACGCCAGAGTGCATTCAGGTCTCCTCCCTCACATCCTGTACACCCCAGACACTCAGGCACCAGAGGAGGGCTTCAGCACTGAAGCCCGCCAAAGGCCAACAAACAAAGGGACCAAACCTAGTTTGGCGCACAGAGACAAACACAAGAAAGACCTTTCCAAAAAGAAATGGCGAAAAAAGTTGACCGGAGTCTGTTTTTACAGATAGGTCTTGGGCGCCATATTGAAAAACATGTCTGACCCGATTTTTTTGCTATCGTTGTTCGCGGTCGGGAAAAATCATGTTAGTTTGATCTAAACCACTGCCACCAGCCATTTCACGTAGGAAAGGGTAACATTTGACTGTTACATGAGTGTTTTGATTCAGGGGATGCTAGGCAACCCCTAAAGCACTCTAAAGGAAGATAGTGTGTGCTGGGTCGGTAAATTTAAAGAGACTAGTAAAGTCAATTTAACTTTACATGCTCTGGGAGACAGTAGTCAGTCCCAGAGAAGGTATTTAATACCTGGGAAGTCTGAAAGACATCCCTGTGCCATTGCACTGAAGGTGCTGTGTGACACACAGAAAAAGATGATGCCTATGGAGTTGTTTTAAAACTCCATAAACAATAAACACAAAAGTAAAACACACATCAAAATACATGGAAGAGTGGGAAAAAAGGCTCATACTCTTCCCAGGTAAAAAATAAAATCCTAGAAATCCAGCAAAGTTGCTAGGGGTCTCAAATGTTAAGGGAAATTAGCACATTCTTGAGAATTCTCCCTAACAGTTCCCTTCTATTTCATAAACAAAACAAGTTACAAAAAGAGGGCCTCAGAGTTTTTACTCTACTTCAGAGTTATATTGAAGAAGCTGGGGCAGTTCACTCCTCTACCAAGTTCTCAAGAGGAACTCTGAATTTTTTCTCTACTTCAGAGTTATATTGAAGAAGCCAATGCAATTTACACCATATTAGCTTATGCCTCCACCACTTGTTCTGGCCTGGGGCAGTTCATCAATCTTCTTAAAGATGGCAATTATCAGTTTTATCAGGGCTAAGTTAATACTGATTTTATCGCCCTCTATTAGGATTCGCCACCATGCGTCTAGATCTTTAGTGGTGTATTTTCTCAGATGTTCTCCTATGCAATGCTCTCATACTTTTCTCACTCCCGGGCATATGAGAGTCAGATGTTTCAAAGATTTTGTTGTTTAGATCTTTACACAATCTACAACTAGATAAGCAATTTTTCCCTTTTCTTCTCTGTTTTACTTCTCTTGTCTGTAAAATGTTGAAGCGAAAGCACATGTACAAAGATTGCAAATACCAGTAGGGAACAGTTTCAGGTAGTCCGGAAGTATGTTCAATCTTTGGCATTCTGACCAAAAATCATCATGGTATTTATACTTCCACATTTTTCCTGCGTCTCTATCCAGTCCCTGCTATACAGTTTTTTTTTTTTTGTCGGGGATCCTCATTAAATGTTCCTCTCTTTCATTCAGATCCTGCAATATTGCAGGGCAGATCCTTTGCCATTCCTTTAAGTTTTCGTCTGACTGATCGTTCATGGCTGTCTTAAGGACCTTAAAGCCCCCCGTCGAGTCCTCCTCCAAATATTTGCAGTAAAATTGAATGGCTTTCCACTCTGCTATGGCTTTTAGGTAGGTTAAGGCCAATTCTCTCCTTATAATTTGAATTGGCAAGGACTTTGGTAGTTGGAGAACAGCTCGCCAAAATATCCCTTTGAGGATAAACCATAGTTGAAAAGGTAGGAAAAAGGAAGTTCCTGCTCCGTAGGATAGTATCAGAACAACTTTCATCCTGCAAAAGGTCACTAATGGTATGAGGGTGAATCTGCAGTACTTTCATAATAAGATCTTTCCTTGAGATGCCAGATTGGCTGCCTTTCTTCTAAGTTCCATTATTCTTGGTGCCTCACTTGTACTGTTATTAATACATACTCCTAGGTAAGTCAAGGAATTAACCTCCAACATTTTTTTCCCCTTTAGGAACCATCCAAACTTGTTCTTCCTTTGGGTGTAGGAACCCCCCCCCACCAGTCTTAAAATTCTTTATTTGTCCGGGTTTATGATCAAGTCGTTAATTTCGACATACTCCTGGAGGGCTTCTAGCTGACGCTGCAAACCAACAGGGGTCTGATCTATTAACACAATATCATCTGCGCATAGCATTCTCCCAACTGTTGACCCGGCGAGCTTGGGAGGAAAACGACGTGTTTGTGTGAATGCTTCATCAATGTCTGAGACAAACAGGTTGTAAAGTTCAGGGGCCAGTGGGCAACCTTGTTTCAGGCCCATCTTTATAGGTATTAGGTCGGATAGCAGCCCTGTTTTGTCCAGCCTGATTCTGATAACTGTGTCTGAGTATAGATCTTTGATGTCTTCAGTATTGATGTCAGGGCAATTCCAACTTTCCAGTTTTGTCCACAGCTTGGGCCTTTTGATGGTATTGTACGCCTTCGATAGGTCGATGAATACGACAACTATTTCTTGTCTCTTGTTTCTGTTTGTTCTCGCTTTTAATAAATTTATCAGGAAAATGTTGAGGGAAGTCCCTCTTCCCTCTAACAAAACCCTATTGCCAGAAATCTCTGTATCCAGCCAATGTGCTCCATGTGGTCAAGGCCTTCATCAAAATGTGCGCAAAAACCTTACCTACCACATCCAAGAAGGCAATGGGCCTTTAATTTCCTGGATTTGTTCTGAGCCCTTTTTTAAATATAGGCACAATCACTGCCGCCTTTCATGTAATAGGAATTTTCCCATTCCTTAAGATACAGTCAAAGAGGCGATGAAGAAGGTTTTCCCACTCTGGGATGTTACTTTTCAGCATTACGTTCGTCAGCCCGTCTGGGCCTGGGGCTCTGGAGTTTTTCAATTTTTTTAAGATGGTCTCAATTGCTATTGTTCCGAGAGCCAACACGTCATCAACCTCTGGGGGGATTTCCTTTCGTCTTGTCTCGCTGCAATTTGTTCCTTGCATCTCAGTATAGAACTCACACCACTCAGACACCTTTATTGGATTTGCCATCATTGTGTCTTGGGGGGCGTACATTTCATTGATTGATCGCAAAATTTAATTGATGTTTTTTGTTTTTATTTTTGCCAACATCTGCTCTGCATCTCTGTTTAACACTGTTTTTTTGTGTAGATGTAGCCAATTATGGTATTTTTGCTTGAGTTTATGGATCTCCATGATGTAGCCCGGTGCCCCGTTCTTCTTCAGGCGGGCAATGTGTTTCTTTAATATTTTCTTCTTTTCTTTTATCATTCTGTCGTATGCTTGACTGTGTTGTTATAAGTTTGTTTCCACTTTTTTCATCATCTGACCTAAATTGCTTTAGCAGAGGAACATAGTCATTTTGATGCTTGCCCACTTGATGCTGTAGAGATGTTATCAGCTCTTTTAAGTTCACATTTAACCCTTGGTATGTAATCCAGTATCTCCATGGAGCGGGCGTCCTTCCAGGCCGGTTTTCCTGGAATGTCGCCTCTAATTGCTCCGTTCAATATGACACAGTATCTCGATTGCATTGCTTCTCTCCACCGTGATCCACATTTTTCTTTTTTCGATGAGGAAGTCGGGTCATATTCTATCGCTTTATTTCCGCCATCAAGGCATGTGCAATTCAGATCACCCACAATTATCAGATAGGGGTCAGTCCACTTTTCTCTCTGTTCATCAAGTAACGTGGCTATGTCATCAGGTAAGTTGTATTTATGGGATTAGCAGGATTCCAATAAATGTTTAACAAAATCAAGACTCTGTTAAGACTGGCTGGATCAGTTCCTAGTTGTATTACTGCCATCTGAATGAAAGGAGAAGGATTCTCGGTATACAGCAGGGTCCAGTTCAAATCATTTGTAACTGCCACAATTAACCCAGACATAGGTCTTTCCTTTGATGCTTTCAACGCCGGATTCAACAGAACCCAATAACATTCTAAAGCTCGAGTTTCTGTCATCAATGTTTCTTGCAAACATATGACTTTGAAGGCCTCCTTTTGTAAATCTCCCTCTGAAAACAAATGTCCAAAGGCTCTAGTGTTCCAGCTTGCGATAGTCCACATTGCTCCTTGGTCATTTTTTGAACATTATTGATTCTTCATTTTGTATGCAACTAGGTTGGATAACCATATCCATTCAGCGCCATCACCTTCTGTTCCATTGTATGATTTATTAACATTGTTAGAGGTACTGCCCACCTTGTTATTACCCCTTGCCGACGTCATATGTTTGTTGTTTTGCTTTGATGCGTACTTCCGGGTCCCTCTTGACAGGCTCTTGTTTTTATTCTCAATTTTTTTCGTATTCTCTGTACTTTCATACAAGTGGAATCCCATCGGCCTCAGATGGTGGGCTTTGTCCAAGAAGAGTTTTCTTACCAAGTTTGAGGCTGTATGTAAGACTACTTTGTCAGTACAGGTCTCGTCCATAAATTCAGCAACGGCCAAATCATTGGATGAGATCAATCTTAGTGCTGGTATATGATGTAAGAGTCTTACTACATTAATTCTATTTAGAATTAGGCCATCATTGAAGTGAAGCACCCTTTCCAAGCTCAGGGAGTGCTGATAAGTATTTGACCCTCTCTTTTCCTCAAATCGATGACTACCTCTGCGACCCTCTACGGGGGAACAGAAGTGTGGTGGCTTCTCCTGGGCTGTGAGAACTACACTCTTTTTCTGTTCTTCTCTCGAAGTTTTAGGCTGCCTTTTGGAGAACCCCTTCCCTGAAGTCCCCTTCATGACCCCTGTTAAAATCGTAAATTCCGCGCTTGCTGGTCCATTTATTGACGTCATCCTTGGATTCTCACTGTGTAGCTTTAGACTTGTAATGCGTTAATTTTCTAGATCTTATATTCTGGTCACTGCCTTTCACCTGTTGGAGTTTAGAACCTTTACTCTTAGTTCCTATCTTTGGTGACTCATCCTGGTCACCTTCGGATGTGCTAGTATCATTACCCTCATCGGAGCTGTAGTCATCTTGATCGGTAGTAGGATTATTGTCTGACTGGTCTTCTTCGGACTCCCTCTCTTCTTCTTCTGATATAGAGTACGTCGAGTGATCCATTAGTTCGGGTTCCACTGACTCATCTTCAGAAGACTTTGACAACCCCTGTTTTGTGTTACCGGACTCCATTCTTACTTTACTTGGTAATTCCGCTGGTAGATCTTTACGGATGGGTTCTTTGGGCAAACTCAAGTTTTTAATAAAGGCCTGACTTTTATTGGATTTTGGTTTTACTTGTAAAGATTGATTCTTCATCTTTTTCTGGACAGGGGGGTTGATGAAATGATCTTGTTTTTTTCCCTTTTCGACCAACTTTTTAACCCTCTTTGGGGACTCTGTTGTTTTGCTTCGTTCTTTTGGCTCTTTTTTGCTAAAGTTCTCATAGATAATTACCCCTGGTGTTTTAGGCTGATTTTCATTGCCTCCAATTGCGTTTCGGTGTTGGTTTCTTCTACACTCGTTTTATCCTGCACCTGTTCTTTTTGTTGTCCAGTATTCTTGTATTTTTTTTCTCTCTTTCAAAGCGGGACTGCTTTCCACTCAGTCTCACTTCTGAAATCAGACGAGCACCATTTAAGTTTTGTGGCTGATTTTGCTCCTGCTGTCGGAAGTATCCCCAGAGAAATGAGGACTGTGGTTATACTATATTTCTTTGTTATTCGTTAATATTGGAGACAATTGATCCATAGTCATGGTCCAGGCACAGGCCAGGTTGGTCTGCACCCCCAATGCCGATTCGCGTTTATTTGCCCCACGTTCTTTATTCCGTTCCGCGTTTGTGCTAAGCATTTGGTTGGTTAGCAATGGCACATTATTTGAAGGTCCCACCAGTTGAGTCGAGTCCTGCAGGCCACTCGAACTCACTGATAGTTCTTCACTCATTGGGGCCTTTCTCCGCTCTCTTTTATCTTTCATTGTGGGCTCAATTATGTCATGTAGCAGTTGGAACACTTGCGCCGTGCTGGTGTCAATATTGTTCTGTAGGGAGGTTATAAATCGTTCAACATATATGGTTTTTCCATGCACCATAGCTAAGAGGGTCGAGTGATCTTTAGGGGTCCCTGCCGCATCCTCATATAGCTTCATAAACGGCACAAGAATTGCCGTCATGGTGGCTACTAGGAGATAGTTGTCATCCTGCTGGCCTCCTAGAGCCAATGATTCTTGGAGGTTCTCGATTTCCTCACACCACTTTGTCATTGTTGACTTCTCCTTGGTTTCCCTATTGGACCCTTCGGTACTTGAATCTGATGTCTGGGCCGATTGATCTCGAAATAAAACAGGTGGTGATAGATTTTTGCATAGGCCAGAGGGGGTCCAACTTAAGGGGGGCCGCGAGGATTAAATTTGTGTCTGATCTTTCCATAACATTGGAAGTTTCTAGCAGCATTTCGTCTGGGATTTCCATGTCGAGTTCCAGACCTGCCGCCAATGTCTTTGGTTTTGCTACACTGGTTCCCTGGGCTTGCCTTGCCATCATGTCTGGGCCTTTACATTCAAAGCGATGGCCAGGTGCCATGCCAGACATTTTCTGCAGCTTCCATTAGTTATTGTTCTAAGGCACACATGCTGTGGGCCGAAAGGCCGGCTTCACCAGCGTCCCCCCTCTATGTGGGAGCCACATGCCAGAAGATTGGGCCACTCCTCCAATATTGCAACATTGCTTGCTTCTTTTGACCATGTATCTTGAGAGAGGGATTGGGGGGAGATCTTCCAAGTCCACTCTGTCCCGTGTAGTGTCATGAAAATTTGTGTTCACTCTTTCTTCTGCAATCTCTCTTGAATTTTTCCTTTTCAGCGGGTCCCCCGTTTGTGAGCTCTTTGCGTCTTTTTCCATCACCTTATCCGCCACAGGGGTCTTCTCCCGTTCTTTAAGACTAGGTGCAAACCCAGTAATTCCAGGGGCTGTTGTGTGTTTGCTCAATTTCATTTGTTTGTTCATATCCCTTCCTTTTAAGCCCTCATCAGTGTCCTTAGACAGCAGTTCATGTTGGCATTCTTTTCCATTCATGTTCACTGATGTCGTTCCTGGGGGTACATCAGAACCCGATTTGGGCATAGGTGAAGTTGGTGTTAAAGTTTTCTCCTGATGTGTCAAGTCGTCTTTGTTGCTTAAAGCCAAGTTATCGATATAATGGGCGGTACTTGCACCGATGTGCACTTTCACCATGAGTGGGCAGGCGCTAGGGAGCTTTTGCTTCGATTGACCTTCAGAATTGAAGAACGAAGCGTCAGCCTCCTCTGGCCAAAATGGGGTGGAACAATAGTCTCCCGGCCCTACCTGAGGGCACGGATCTTGTGCGTCCTCCTCAGCCAGGCCAAGGCCGTCTAACGGTGTGGATAATTGGCGGAGTCAAAAGTGACCCCAATGTACTCATTGTTCTAGGGGCGCACCCCTCCCAAAATCACTTACCTTTGTTGGTGTTGCAAAACCGAAACCACACTCCACTGACGCCTGGCACCGGACACTCTGTTACGCTCCGCCACGCTTCGCTTTGACCCCAAGTTTTGTATGATTTGCGAGCATGAGCGGAGGCGGAGCGTTACGATAGGCAGAAAAGAAAGACTGCTTTCCTTCATGATTCTCTAGCGGTCTGCAGAGTGGTCTGCTCAAGTTCAGTGGTAGAGTTCACAGAGTCACAACAAAAGCCAAAGTAGATCCAGATAATAATCCAATGTAGTAGATGTGCCACACCGGACACTCTGTCACACTTCTTATTAAATCTGAGGACTTGATTAACACTATTTGAGACAAAGTCAAACAAAAAGATTCAGAATTTACCTCGTTAGATGTTTATTCCGTCATTATGAGTCAATCGCAGGTTAAGGTACCAGGCCCTGACAGGATGCCCTGGTATAATTTTAAGGATGAGCCATTGGTCGGGGAACTATATTCTTTTACAACTATTTAATGCTGTTCGTTTGTTTATTTATTTGTAAAGTGCTCCTCACCCAAAGGTGATTTGGGGGATAGTTCCCACTTACGAGGAGGGAATTTGTATAACAACATTATGCTGACCTGTGCCTATAAAATTAATAAAGTGGGAGGCAACATCATCAATACATCTGAGAGCTTCAGATGGAACTCTAGAATTTATAACTCTAAAATTAGCAAAGGAAGGGACCTACGGCTCTTATAAAACAGTCCTTTTCATTAAGGGAGTTTTTGGTTCTAAAGAAAAAGATAATTCTGAGACACAAAAGCTTGGTTAAATCACTTAGGATGGATCATTATCTGAATTCCCACCAGAATATGATAGGAAGTCTCTGTAAGGGCATGGATGGCAAATTCTGGGCCAATGTTAATAGGACCTTAAAGGGATGGTCTAGTAAAAATTTTTATTTAAAAAATAGATAGGCAACATAAAAAAAAATACTAGCATTCTCCGTTTTAAAACTTCCTATGTACAATTTTGAGCTATACAAGCTTAAAATTCGCAAAAGCAAGCACATGGGCGCATCCATTTTGTGAAATGGAGGCCCTCCTGTGCTGGCTTTTGCTTTTGCGGCACTAATGAAGGAAAAGCCAGCCAGCTGTAGTAAACAAAAGCTACCGCTGGGTGGCTTTCCCTTCATTAGTGCTGTAGGCGGAGGACGAGGACCAGAGACCAGAGCAGGAAAGCTGCAGCTGAATCTCGGTAAGTGCTATTTATTTTTTTAAAAAAAATAAGCACTAGCTGCGTTTTTTTTTCTAAGTTTTCCGGGCTGGAGGAGCCCAGAAAACTTAGAAATAAAACTGCAGCTTTAAAAACGTATTTATATTTGTGGTCGCTTTTGAAGCGACCGCAAACATAAATACAACGTTATTGTGTTGGAAAACGCTGCGGTTTTTCTTTCCAAGTTTCTCGGAGGAGCCTGAGAAACTTGGAAAGAAAAACCACAGCGTTTTCCAACACAACCGTGTGTGTTTCTGCCTGCTGTGGCTATCACTTTAGCATTTACAGCTGGCTGGCTTTTCCTTCATTAGTGCCGCAAAAGCAAAAGCCAGCACAGGCGGGGCATCCATTTCACAAAATGGATGTGCCCATGTGCTTGCTTTTGCGAATTTTGAGCTTTAATAGCTCAAAATTTTACATAGGAAGTTTTAAAACAGAGAATGTATTTTTTTTCTTCTTTTATGTTGCCTATCTATTTCTTAAATAAAAATGTTTACTAGACCATCCCTTTAATCCCTTCTAAGGGCAGTCTAGACTGTCCAATCCAAGCTGCGGCTTGGATCTCCTATTACACGAGCAAATCTGCCCTGCCCTCGAAATTTGTTATAGGGCCAGGTATGGATTTGGGATCTCCTGTTACTGGAGGCTGTACATGGGACCACAAGGACATTATATGGGCAATACACAAACTTAAGCCGTCCAGAGCCCCAGGCCCAGATGGCATTCCACTTTTTGTTTTCAAGGCCACCCCTGAGCTGTGGGACAATCTTTTGAAACCAGTATTTGACTACATCTTTGAGAACCACACTGTCCTGGAATCTTGGGTTCAATCCATCATCGTGCCCATATATAAGAAGGGCAATATCTTAAACCCTAGTAATTATAGACCCATAGCGCTCATTGATGCGGCTAGTAAGGTTTTTGCCATCCTGCTCTTAAGATACCTTAATAAAGTGTTCAGACACAATTCACATCTTAGCAAATTTCAAGTTGGCTTCAGAGAAGAGCTGGGAACCAACCTAAATGCAACGGTTCTGGCACACTTAAGAGATTTGGTACATCAGTCCAACATAGGTGAGGTGTTTATAGCATCATTGGACCTCTCAAACGCATTTGATGGAGTAATAAGATTGAGATTGTGGTCCAAGATGCTAGCTATGAAGATCCCGCGTAAGATTGTTCAGCTGCTTGCATTACTTCATACGAACACAACCATTAGGGTTTGTCTGACTAAGGAGGGTACTTTGTCCAGGGAAACTGCCACATATGTGGGGGTCAAGCAGCGCTGCTCACTGGCACCAGTTCTCTTGGATCTGTACGTGTGCGATGTGGATGAGTGTGGCAAGGACCTTCCCTTGCACCGGCCAGGTTGGGGAGGAGGGTAGTTGAGTGGATGGCCTTTGCAGATGACTTCGTTCTCTTGGACCGTACCCCTTGTGGCCTTAGGAGAAAAATTTATCTTTTTTACTTTTACGCAGTTGCTAACAATCTTTTGCCTAACACATCCAAATCTCGGATTTTCGTCTTTTCTAAAAGAAGAAAGATTCAGACTTACAGGTGGATCATGGATGACGAATCAGTGGACCAGGTCCAGGCCATTACATATTTGGGGTACAATCTTACAAATAGGGTTAGTGTGAAACTATGGAAACAGAGCCTTGACGAGAAGGCTGCAAACCTAAATCCTAAATGAATTTTTTGAGATTGAAGGTTTGCAGATTTCTCTGATACCGATAAGGCGATACTATCTTGCCAAATGTGAGCCCATCTTACTTTATGGCCTTGATATTTGCACCCATGATATGAGTCTGAATCTTAATAGCATTCAGGGAAAGTTGTAGAAAGAGCTACTGGGTTTATCTATGGCAGTGCTCAATGCAGTTATCCGCCATGAGCTCTGCCTTATATCTCTTAAAGCTAGGTACCTTTGGAAACAACTTTCCCAGTTAATGAAAATAAGTGACCCTCCGATAAATACTCTATATGAAACTTTAAGAGAGTTTGCTAGATCAGAATTAGTTTTATCCATGGGAAAGTTTTGTGCTAAAATGAACTTAAAACTTCCTTCCCTTGGCTTAACTATAGAAGATCTTGGCAAACGCCCAGGACTGGTGAAGAGGTTTCTCTTCAGGGCAGACTGGGAGGGAACGGTCGATTGTGTCAATTCTTACTCTGCCTATAAAGAATATTCCAATTTTGGCCACGCTTGGGAATGCCTGCCCCTTCACCTTCAGAGGTTTCCGTGTGATAGGAGAAGAACCAGTTATATGCGTTTTAGTCCCACTGGCGGGTTACCGCTGACCTCATAATGAGTGCACTAGCAATTGTGATGGAACTGTCCGCGGAAAGGAACGGTCTGCAGGCGTTAATGAGTTTAGTAGTATTGGCAGCAGAAGAGGTAATTGATTTAATATGTCTAGTTAACGCTAATGTTGAGTCCAGGTAAACCCCTAATGTTTTATCTTCTTTGGAGACTGGGATAGTAACACTATTGATGGTAAAGGATTTGTAGGCTCCGTCAAGTTTATTTAGAAGAGTCTGTGATCCGATGAGGAGCAACTCAATCATAATTTGATATGATATGATCGGTTATTTATAATACCCAGAGGTTTCTAAGCGCAGACCCGGGGATTGAACCTGTGGTGCTCCGTGTCATCTTGCTTCCAAGGCAAGCACTTTGCCCCTGAGCTATCCTCCCGAGTATTGTCATTGTTTAGGCATAAAGAATGTACAGCGATCCAGGCTTGAATGGTTTGGTAGACTGTGCCTAGTGAGCTGGAAACTGTGTCATAAGTGCCTGTGATAGCTAGGAGGATTTGGGTATTGTCCACATAATTCATGTAGGAGATACCCAGAGTGTCAAGGAGGTCAAAAAGAGGCACCCAGTCAACAAACCAGCAGCAGTGCCAAACAACAAATAAAAGGTGCGATCCTTAAATGCCAAGCAGGGTCCGACCTTCCTGGCTATCCGGCCCACTGTAGCTCTGTACAGCAAATTCGACCAGAGAAGGCATCCTGGCTTGCAGTTTGGGTGAACTGGTTGGTCCCACCAGCTCAAGGGAAGAAGTTTCCTGGAGGATCTTCTGTCGTCGGATTCGGGAGATTCGGACCTGCAGCAGGGCTTCACCGGGCGGTTCAGTCATTGTAGGGGTCCTCTTCTTCCAGTTCCTCGTTGGTTCTTTCGTTCCAGTGGTGACTCTCCTCTTCCAGTCCCAGAGACCTGCTTTTTATCCAGTTTCCCCCATTCATACAACCTGGTTGTCAATCACACAGCAGGGTGGCTGGCCTGGCAAGGACAGTCCCCTTAGCCAATCAGATAGGAGTGCCACTTTGGTTACCAAGGGAACCCATGGCAGGGGTCCTAAAACCCCTCCCTCACATCCTGCCTACCCAGACTCTCAGGCGCCTAAAGGAGGGCTTCTGTGTGGAAGCCTGCGAAAAAGCGATGATCAAATGGACCAAACCTTGTTTGGCGCTCAGAGTAAAACACGAGAAAGACTTTAACAAAAAGAAATGGCGAATGAACCTGGCCGGAGCCAAAATAAAATGTATTTGGTCAAGCAGGTTTATGTTTGAGGCTAATATAATAGCCTAAAACATTACCACGTTTATATAAGATAATCGTGGTAGAAAAGTTAGGATAGAAACCACTGCCACCAGCCAAGTCTTAATGTAAAGGGAGCGAAACACTGCCCCAAGAGGCACAGACAAAAAGGGATAAGAGTTAACCCTTTCCAATAATCCATGGAAGATGGGGTGTACTGGGTCTGTGGTTTAAAGTGACTAAGGTAAAGTCAATGGCAACTTTACCCTTTTCTCGGGGACTGTAGTCAGCCCCAGAAAATGGAATTGGTGGGAAGTCTAAAAGACAACCATGTGTCACTGCACTGAAGGTGCTGTGTAACGCACATGAAAAATATGGTGCCCTGGAGTAGGTGAGGCTCCAGTGCCCAAGATCACACAAAAAGTAGAAACACACATGGCAAAACACATGTAAGAGTGGGAAAAAAGGCTCACACTCTTACGAGGTGAAAAAAATAAATCCTAGAAATCCAGCAAAGCTCCTGAGGGACTCAGTAGGTAAGGGAAATCAACCATTTATGAGAATTCTCTCTAACAGTAAGTAAGCTGCCGTGCCCAGTATTTTAAGTAGGAAAGGGACAGTCCTGATAGGACGGTAGTTGGAAGGGATATTTGGGTCTAGGGTAGGCTTCTTGAGGGGGGGGTAAGACCCAAGCGCCTTTTAAGTTAGTGGGCACTGTGCCATAAGAGAAGGAGGAGTTAATGAGTGAGGAGATGAATGGGGCAAACTCTGTTGCAGTCTTTGATGACTGAGGCTGGGCAGATGTCCCCTTGGCATCTGGATGGCTTCAGGCCTTTGATGATTTCTGTTAAATCAGAGTTAGAGACCGGGTTGAATTCAAACAGCTGTGTGAGGTGGGATGGCCATGAAGACTTTAGGACTGATAAATCCTCAATGGTAGTTAGAGAGATTTTCTAGTCAAAGATTTTTGCTTGTAATGGAGATTTGAGTTCCCACAATATGGCAAAGAGTTCTTCGGTGCCTGAATTGTCTTTGGCAATTCTATCCTTGTACGTGGAGCTTTTGGCTTGGAGTATAGCCTGTTTATAGGTTTTGGACAGGGAGGTAAAAAGATCTTTATTCAAGACTGTTGGTTGTTTTTTCCAGTTGGGCTCGTCTGCTCGTTTATTAGAGCAAAGGGCTTTGAGGTTGGGGGTGAACCAGGTGTTAAGGTGAGCTGCAAGCTTGCTATTGCTCATTGGTGACACTTCCTCAATAGCTCATAGAAGTGATTGTTTGTATAGTTGAACCTAGTATTGGGGTCCTTACTTATAGGTTGGTAGGCTGTCAAGGGATCCAGCATTGGAAGCAGGCTGGCTGGTGTGATGTTTCTGACATTTCTTGTGAAGGTGGCCAGTAAAGGAGGTGTCGGTGGGGGATTGATTGATCAGAGGAATGGAAAAAGATATAACGTTGTGATCTGACTAAGGACATGGCACATCAGATGACATAGTGATGTTGCAGTTGAGGTCTGCCAGCCAGTCTAGAGTACAGTCTTTTTCGTCGGTAGGGTATGTGACATGTTGGGTGAAGCCCAAGGCTTCTATAGAGTTAGCTTGGGCAAGTTCATTTATGTCTGCATGGTCGTTAAATCCTATGTTTACATCACCCACAAAGGCTATTCTGGAGGAAGGCTTGGTGTCCAGTGAGAGGTGGTGTGAGATGTTTTCCTCGAAGTACAGTAGTGGGCCTGGTGGTCTGTATATAAGCTGAAGGGTTATGGTAGCAGTGAAGGATAAGGTCAGTTTGATAGACAACAATTCACTTGAATGGAAGACTTGGTTGTTAATTTCTCGGATGGGAAGGGAACCTTTGCCAATCATGGCTACCTCTCACCCCTTTTCGCATCAAGTCTATCTTTCCTGAGAATGTTGTAATTGTCAGGAATGGTGTGGGAGAGGGAAGGGACTGTTGCTGGCATGCAGCCACGTTTCTGTAATGGCCGGTAGGCCAAGAGTATTAGAAGTGATAAGATCAGAGATGTCGAGGGTGTGACCTGGCATTGATTAATGCTCCTTTGAGCAGTGGTTGTATATTGTGGGTTAGGCATTGTCGAGTTATCATTTAGTGGAATTGATGGTGAGTCTATTTCGAGGAGTGGTGGGATGAGGAGTTACTGTTGACAATCTTCTCCTTATTAAAGGCATTTACCTTAGCCACATATGTTCTCATTGATCAGGGACCGAAGTGCAATTCCGTTGACAGGTGCATCAGAGGTGGTTGCATTCACATGGCAAGGCATAAAATAAATTGTCGCATAGCAATTTGCTATGCAATTCTTTAGGTTTGCTAATCAAATTGACACTTGCGAAGTAAAGCTAGCTATTTAAGTTGCCCTGTTCAATGAAGCACAGCTCGCCCTGCATTCCTCTCTTGCCGTTGGTGCTATGTTCACCCTCTTTAATCTGTTCACTTCAAGTGCTGATGGAGGGCAAGTACAGCAGTAATCATCTCCCTCATTCTTAAGTGCCAAAAGTCTGTGTGGGATGACTAAGCAAGAATTTATTTTTCAAATAATTGCAAACCAGTAGAAATTGGGATGATACTTTTAGTGATACTTTTATTACACTTTCTGTATCCTGTCTGGCAAAGACATGTGTTAACTTTATATTTTTTTAAAAAGACAGTCATGTAATTCCATTCCGTATAAGTAAATTGCTTCATATTGCATTGTTACAGCATTGATAGTGTAAATTTACTACTACAATATTCCACCTAGTTTGCCAAGTTCTCTGCTTGCTATGCCATCCACTCTTGCTTAGGCTCTTTCTTTCCTCTTGCATAATGAATACACAAAGCTAACTAGATGTTTACACAAAGTAGTGATCAATAGTTCCATCCAGGAAGACAGCTGGCCAAACTGTTTCCAGAGCCTTTTTTTCATATCTATTTATTGGTGTCCATTCATGCAGCCAGCCTTTTACATTTTTCAGACACTCATCCAGGGCTCGTAGAGTCTTTTTGCCCACTCGCATAGTTGAGTTATGAAGGAGAGTACAATTTGCAAGGGATATTTGAAACTTTTCTTTAACATTTACTTTTTTTGCAGTGTGTCAAATAAAAATATCACTGTGCATGGCTGGCCTCTGGGTGGCAGCAGTGTGCCAAACATAAAGAGTGTTTGTAGTGGCATGCACCATTTTACAGAAATCACATTTACATTTGTTGTCATCCATTGCTATGGGTCGAGTGCATTTCTCTTAGGTCGAATAGGTAAACTAAGTTACCTGACCTGCAGCTCTAGCTGAATTTTAAAGAATTTGCAAGGCCTACCACCTCTCAATAATGCCTTATTTCAGTGGTATGTAAAACTGCTGTATCGTTGCTCATTTCATGTTTTAAATAACTTCTGGTGACATTAACAATATTAGTATAACATTGCTAATTAAATGGGCCTGTTTGCTAATCAAGAAGATTTTAATTAGCAAACACTGCTAATCAATTTTAGAAAACTAAGAAGGTGAAATTGCGTTAGCCAAAGCAACAAAGGCAGTTTCATAGGCAGAGGCATCAAAAGTAATTCCATTGACATGGGGGGCAATTGTGTTCACCTTAACTAGGTTGACAGGTGCATTCTCGTTACCAGGGACAACTGAAGCCATTGTGTTAGCAGGAAAGCTGGGTGTTTTCTCAAGCGCCAGGGGGTCAAGTACAATGTCATTTATGAGTGTGTAATGAGCATTTGCTGTGGCGGGGCTCTGGGTGCATTTTCATTAAAGCAGATACCCAGTACCTTTACCATAGCAGGGGCATCAGGTACTTTGCAAACAGTACCTTGTAGATGAGAAGAGCCATTGCAGGCGACGTATCAAGATTGTGCATGGCAGCTAAGCATTATAAGTCCTCGCTGTACGAGCGGTGAAGTTTGAGATCTCTAGGGGATTCCAGCTCGTGATCGGAGACATTCATTTCTGATATTGGCTGGCAGTGGTATTACGATGTGCCAGTAGAAGTGGGTGGAGCGAGCGGAAAGGCACACATTCCTTATGTGGCTGCCGCAGTGTTTAGAGACCCTGCAAACCCTGACCCAAGAGATTGCAGTACACCAAGTCTAAGAGTGATTTTTTGGAATCTTGCGGGAGTGGCTAAACATCATAGACAGGGTGTGGAACGAATATATGAGGGCACATCATATTAATTGCCTTCAAGAAACATGGGCGTTAAACAGTGTAGAATCTATATGATCACAGCACCACCCATAATGTCGACTAAGAAAATGCTGACTTTCATTTTGGTGTGGCGCGGTGATTACATGAATCACTTTTGTCCGCATCCCCAACCCGCCTCCCCTTCTCTTTCCTACTTACCTTTCGGTGGCACACTTCTCTGTCTGTTCCACTAATGTGTGTCTCAGAACTGGCGCTGCAGGGACCTTTTTTGATTTTATTTTTACTTTATCGTCCCCTGCTCATGGATAGTGGTGGACACCGCCGCAACCCCGGACTCACATTGCACGGAATAATGCGAGGGCAGTAATCGTTATGTCACCATAATGTGGTCAGCATTTCAATGCAATGCCACAATGTACACTTACAGGGTTTTGAAATCTACAATCTGGCATTCTCACATAGATAGGCTCTACCATTAATTCTTAAGTGAATTATATAGTCAATGCAGGTTCACCAGATGTGCAGGAATTATATCTAGGTGAGAGCCCAGAAGCAGCAATTATGCTGCTCAATATTTATAATTGTGCAACCACAGGTAATAAAATGAAAATAATTAACCTAATTAAAGCCAGAATAGAATTGGTTACAAATAAAAATGAGGGACTTGTACACATTGGGCCTCATTACTGGTCCGTCGGGTTGCCGCCAGACCCGTAATCATTTATCGACGCCTGATTTCCTGCTGCTACCGGGCTATTACAAGTCCAGTGGCCGGCAAGTCAGGCGCTGGTACATTTGTTAATCCCCATTCCCATAGAGTCCTATTGGACTCTATGGGAGTGGGGACACAGGAGCACCGGCACCATTAACAACAGTGCCGGTGCTCCTGTGACAAGTCTGCCTACTGTGGCCACTGCGCCTGGCAGGGTCAGGCCTGTCGGGCACAGTGGCTCCGCAAGCAGAGTTGTAGTTTGCCAGTCTGGAAACAAGGGTGCCGGTGAGCTAGCTGGCACCCTGGTTTTCGGACCAGCAAACATGTAATGAGGCCCATTGTCTTAATGGGGGATTTGAATGTTCAATTCGAAGCCTTGACTCTGTTTGAGGGACTGATTTAGGAGGAAGACCTGGCGTCCACAATTTTTGAATTGATAGCCCCCGTCCACAAAAGAACACAACAACACAAGTGCAGGATTGTTTCAAGCCCTATATGACCATGGATTGGATTAGATTATTACTTGTTCATTACATTACATTCCTCCATAGCTTAATTCAAGTCCCAAGCAAGGAAGAAGTGAACATATTGTTTAAAAAGATTTCTATATTTCACTATTACTATTCAGCATTAATTAGAATAGTTGTTGTAGATTTTTACATTTGCATCAGGCGACTGTGAACTCTTCACTGGGATTGAGAATCCAAGGGTGGTACAGTGCTTTCTTTAATACCCTTGTTCAGACATGGCAGAGCAGTTGTGCAATGGCATACATGATGCAAAGTCAATGTAGTTCAAACAAGTGTTTTTATTAAGTTGTTAGGCCAACAAAGGGGTTGAACCAAACACCTACAAGAACTAGGACAATTGCTTCAAACAATAAGGATGTTCCCAATAACCACTCTGTCAGGAAGGGTCAACGCAAGATGGGATATTTCTCCAGTGTCAACACCTTCATGCATGTTCCTCCAAATTATAAAGTCCAAACTTAAGATACAAAGTCCTGTCCCTCGAGGGACACCATAATCTACAAAACAATGTCCAGTGAGGCCAACATAAAGTTACACACTGATGCTTAACAAGTCCTTAGCTTTCAGCCTAATTTCTATAGAAACACACAAATGTTCCAAGCTTTGGCAAACAGACAAAATCACACAACCTATACTATAATGCCAGCCTCATTCTGAAATACACAAAAATTGAATATCTCCTGGGAAGGCTATTTCATGGTTTACTCACAGTCTGGACCCTCCTTTGGTATTCCTGCTTTATATCTTTACCATCTACAACTCTCTCAGGTCTCTGGTTACTTAGGCTTCACCTCAGCCTCTTCATGTTCCAGCTTGCACTGGTTACATCATCAAGACTCTTCACTGCATTGTTGGGTTCATCTCCAAACTCTGGTAATCCAATTTACCAGATATATCTCCACACAACTTTGGTTTCTCAGAGTTCCGTTTATTTGGTCTCTCCACAAACTTGTTTTCACAATTCCCTTGGTCAGGTTAAGTAGGTCTTCCAAAACCTAGGTCTCAGCATTCAAATGATTCGATCTCTCTGTTACTAAGTTTTCAGCATTCACTTGACAATGTCTCTCCATGCCCTTGTTTTCAGCATTCACTTGATAATGTCTCTCCAGGCCCTTGTTTTCAGCATTCACTTGATAAGGTCTTTCCATTACTGGGATCTCAGCATTCTGAGCATTCAATGGGTTAGGTCTCTCAACTTCCTGGATTCTAAGCATTCAACGGTTCAGGCCTCTCCTGTTAGGAACACTCTGCTATGGAGTCTCTGTGGATGGGTCCCCTCTCCCCCACCCGTACCATGATCACATCCCCGGCCCTCCCTGACTTACCACACATGCAGGAAGGGTCCTCGCCGGCACTCCATGACTTCTCCATGGTGCAATGTTTGCAGGGTCTTGCCGGACTGGCGTGGCGCCTGCTCTCTCGATGGCGACCCGACAGTCGCTAGTCAGGCAAATCAGGAATCACGAACCAGAAGTGTTGATACCACTTCCCATTCACGGCTACAAAGACGACCGAAGATGTTCATTCCAGCGTCTTTGCACCACTGAATTACCAGGAGGTGTGTGGAGGCTCTACACACAATTCTAAACTCCACTGTTCTTCTTACAGTAAGTTACTTAGTATTAAGGCAATTTAGGAAAGCTCTATCTTTTCATATTGTTTTTCAATCCATTACTATGTATCTTTGCTAATACAAACTCATGGGTTGGGACTCTTAAGAATCAGATACATGAAGAAGTGTATTCCCAAACTTCTGCCCAGAGACAGGGATTTCGGGTAAAGTGTTACCTTTCTATATATATGCTCGATGACCCTGGCTTCTTAATTTCAAACCATAAATTCCAATCTGACTTCAACAAAGGTAAGGCTCTATGTACATATATCTCCCATTCTCTCCATGATTCCTAGAAAAGACCCCCCCCTTACCTTTATTTCCTCAGCCTCCCTCCGCCCATCTCAATGGTAGCTAAGAAGACTGCCCAAGCCACGTCTGTCTAAACCATCAACCTTTCCAGGCAGGCATACCGGGTTCCGCTAGTGATCCCTGCTTTTCCATCTCCGCAGGAACCACTAGCGAATCTCTGTAGTCTGTTCATCCTCACCAGTACTGATCCTTCAACAGAACACTCTGGATACACGTACAAGCATCTCCATGAGCTGGGTTCTCAGTATTTCTTGGCCAGTTAGAAACTGGTCTCCGGTATTAAGCGTGTTATAAAAGAACAATAATAATAATAATTATAAGTATTCTTTGGCTGGCTCTTTCATAAACCTCTCCCAGGCTTTATACTCTTGTATCTGGGTCCAAGCAGCATCCTCTGAACAACAGAGCCACCTTATAGCAAGTGGGGCTCTCCCTGTTTCGGCAAGAAGTAGCAAGGAACATGTCTTTCTGCTCTGGTCTGTTGCCCCTTCTCTCGCCTTAGCCAGGCTGTTGTATAGTGCATAGATCATTTCATTATTTGTATCGCCTGATGATTGTGATGGGCCTCTAAGGATTTTCTTCTCAGGGTTTTGCATTGGAGTCTTTATTTGGTTCCCCTAATGGAGCTTTAATTTTATAGTCATGAGCCTCTCTGCATTATCTAATTACTAAATGTGTCTCACTTGTTGTTTCAGAGGCTTTAAAGTTGTGACTCGACTTCAGTTCCCTATTGCATCCTCCCAGTATTCTACCTCCCCCAGAACATGACAAGCGGTCACCTACGGTGCCTTGGACCAACCTCACGGCTCGTGGTCACTTTGCATCCTCTCCCCGTTCATCCGGGGACTATCACCTGTAGAATCCTTGAACAAATCAGAGCATCTTCTGACGAGCTTCAAATTTCACATCTGCACTGCTCGAACTGTGCCCAATTGGTTGTTGGTATTATACTCTCTGTTGGGATTTGGGTTTTTAAATACCTCTGATGGTGGAGTTTTGGACACCAGAATTGAATGATACCACACCTTAAATGGGGTGGTGAGCCTGTGGGATCCCACTCCTTGCACCCTCTAGGAGGAGACACACCGTTCCAGCCAGGGCCCTTTACATAATAGAATTGGGATTTCCCTCACCTCACTTCAACATGTACTGTAGATACTTGCTGTGCAATATATGGGTTATACCACATACATGCTTTCATTCAAAAGATGGACACACAATTATTGGAACTCTTTCCTGACACCCATTGTTGTTTAAAGACCTAAACATTGTAAAACTGTTTTATTATGAAGTACCTCTTCCTACCCGTTTGAATAACCCAAAATCCAAGTGTTAGCATGTTGACGACACAGGCATACACTTGGCATCAGAGGAAGGTACTCATTGAAACTGATTAACAATACTTGCAGAGCTGGGTATCACACATCAAGATGGCATACATTATAAAATTCCCCATTAAACTATCACACAGAAATCAAGAATTCAAAGACAATTTGAAAGCCGGTTGTTATGCTTTGCGTCTACCCCACGTGGAGTCCAAATATGTTAAAAGGTGTTCTTAAATTGTTATTGTGAAACTAACCTTCATTTCGTCTGAACAAAACAACTGCTTGCATCTACTCGGCTACCACAGCCACACAATCCCATGCAGCGACTTCAATGTCCAATCACATTTAAGAATGACACTTTGTAGCAGTGTGCTCTCTGAAGCATTTCGTCAGATATAAGCATACATTCTGCTGCCTTCATGCAGTGTCAGGGCTATGCAGTGACCTTCCTAGAGTTCTCTAAGGCAGGCATGGTATCAAGAGAGACACAGACTCAAAGTTAACAGTTTGAAATCCTTTGATATAAAACTTGGTAGGGTTGGTGTAATGCCTAACTGGCCCAACTCTAATGGGGTTGTTCCCTCTACTGATGCTTCAAAGGGCCATCGATGTCGGAAGTCCAAAGCGAAAGTCTGTCTGTGTCAAACCTATGTTCGTCCTGACTCTTAAAAGAAATGCGATGTTATGTCTTTTTAAAGAAAAATGTGGTTCAAAAAGAAATGCAAACCAAGGCTGATTTCCGGTAGCCTTACCGTCAGGTTTAGTGTTGCCAGTTTAAAAATAGTTCAACACAAAAGGGGTGCCCTTGGGATCTTCCACGTAGGGCTGTTGCAGCAGGACAATAAAGTTTACAAAGTCTCTGGGTCTCTTGGTGTTCCCTTCCTCAAGCTCTGACCCCTCTAGTTCCCAGAACGAAGAGTCACAGCTCATTTTAGGCCTCTCAGGGCTCCCTTGTGCAAGTCGTGGCCTCTCCCTTTTCAACAATGTCTCTTCCAGTTTCCTTTGGACCTCTCAGGGTTCTCCTCCCCAAGCTCAGGCGTCTCTGACTCAAAAGGATTCACACGTTCTTGCTTTATAATTCTTTTGGGCTCCATAGGGTTCTCTTGCCACAAGCGTAGGCCCCTTCTTGTCTTAAATGAAGAGTCACAATTCCTTTCAGGCCTCTCAAGATTCTCTTCCCAAAGCCTCTGTATTTTCTCACTGCAACAATGTTTTTCACAGTTTCCTTTGGGCCTCTCAGGGTTCCTTTCAACAAGCATAGGCCCCTCTTGTAGCGAAGTCTTTTGCAAGACTTTAAAAAAAAAAAAAAATGTTTATTTTATTTTTTATTATTACAAACACCAAACACCAAAGTTTCACCTTGTCAGGATCCACCTCTCATAGCACAGTTCCTTCTGGTGAGGTTGCAACAGCCTTTCCTTCTCTTTGGAGGATTTCGCTTCCACTTCACTCTCAGTCCCCCTTTTCCCACTTTCTATCAAGTGGTGCTGTACGGCTCCTTTGGTCAACACCGGGGCAGTATCAGTGACTTTCGAGAACGCAGGGCTTTTGCTCCTCCCCACAACTCTGATACCTGGCCCCTTTCCTTACACTCTTTATCTTCCTTCAGGCACCTTTTGTCCCTCCGTGCCTCTTGCGCACTTTCCTTTTCCACCTTTTATCTTTCCCTTCTGCCTTTCTGTGCCACTTACTTTGTCTTGCTGTGCCTCTTGCACACTTTCTTTACCTTGCCATGCCTCTTGCACTCTTTCTGTCTGTTTGCGTCATGCTTCCTGTACCTTTCTCACTTTTCTTTATTTCTTTCAGGTCGCTCACACCCTCTCTTTTCTTTCTGTTCTTCACAACTCACTGTTTCTGCTATTTCTGCTGCTCGTGCACCTTTTTTCTCTTTCCAATTATCGTGCCGCTTGCACCTTCCGCCTGCTCCATGCACCCGCACGCAACTGAGTTTCTTTCTCTCTCTCTCTCTCTCTCTCTCTCTCTCTCTCGCTCTCTCTTTCCCTCATGAAACTCACTGGGCGGAAGCGCTGGTGGGCAGTTTCCTCACGATGTCCTGCTGTCCCATCCTCTTACGGATCCTCTGGGCTCCTCCAGCTGTAGCCTACTGTTCCTTGGCTTCCACGATCCATCCAGCAACCCCAGCTCCCTCATTTACACTGGCAGAACAATTGGAGTCAGGTGTGTATGGTTAGTGTCAAGTGCCTGACCCTGCCTGACTCTATTAAGGGGACATTTTAGTGGTACAATGTAGGCATCTTCATTCGTCTTCCTCTTCATAGTACTTTTCCCACAGGTAATCTCTCTAACTCTTGGTTGTCTCTTCCTCGTCCCAGTACACATTGGAAATGGGGAGGGGGGAAACAGGACAAGATGGAAACTGATATTTATAGGCTGAATAATCATAGGAGAGAAGGAACCCCCCGGCAACTCGGGTGATTCCCCTTTTGTTAGGTTATTCCCTACCCCTGGTACCCTGCCATGAAAGTACTGGTCTTGACAGCACACCCTATTGTATGAAATAGAGGAAGATAAGTTGCTGTTGCATTGTTGCTTCTATTCTGTTCTGGTACAATATTTCTGCGTCCCTCTTGGATCAGGGATAGTGGGACCTGCATAGCCCATGAATGCTTCAAGAACTTCTTCTCCTTGCCTACTGACCTGTTGGTAAACCGCGTCTCACCTGGGGTTTTCCCATGTTGCAACCCTGGACTCCCCTACCCAGGTGATCCTCCCTCGCTCGTCCATCGTCAGGGTCGAGATCCAAGCGAGATGGCCCTTCCCTGGCCACCTGAGCAAAGGATCCAGGGGGGGAAATGTCAGGTTTCTCACAGTTCCTTAAGATTAACAGCCTCATTACAAGTTGGGTGGTGCGTGTTAAATGCAGCGGTATTACCCTATACCGCTGCATTACCGCACCGCCCTACTATAGGTTTTGCGGAAAGTTGGAGGATTCACCTGCAGCCATGAGCTGGAGGTAAATCCGCCAGCTTTCTGCAAAATTTCAGGAGAATGACTGCGGGTGGCAGACCTGTATTATGTATTTACATTATTTCTGCACAATTGGCAGATTTGCACTACCAAGAAGTTGCACTTGGTTGTTTTTATGCACTTGTTCCAGGCATACTTAAGTATCTGTTCTAAGCACAACATTTCTTGCATATTTTTGCATGGCAAACTTTTGTTTTAATCACAACATTTCTTGCGTATTTTACATGGTAAACTAGGATATTTACCAGAAAAGCTGATCTTTCTTGTCTTCTTGCATCTATTGCTAAAAATTACTTCTATTACATTCTTGTTAAAAGCATAGGAGTTTGTGTATTTGGTATATGCATTCACTTTTGCCAAATAAAAAAATGGTAACATATATATTTTTCTCAATAAGTTGTTTGTGATGTGATTTTGCATTGCTTTGTGTCTCTCTTGGACAGTCTGGGTAGTTTCAAGTTTGGATATCCATTTGTTGGATACCAAAGTAACTAAAATCAGTAGCTTTTTT
This sequence comes from Ambystoma mexicanum, assembly GCF_040938575.1. Taxonomy (NCBI): domain Eukaryota; kingdom Metazoa; phylum Chordata; class Amphibia; order Caudata; family Ambystomatidae; genus Ambystoma; species Ambystoma mexicanum. The sequence continues at coordinate 522,429,270 of NC_090932.1, forward strand.
CGAATGTACTCCTTTACAGCTTGTGTATTTTTTGTGCGAACGGGTGAATTACTGCCACAGTAATTCTACCAAAAATGCACCATTGAGTCCTATGGACTAAAAGTAAATGGGGATTTACACCGCCACTTGTACACCAGCAGTAATACCGCCGGACGAAGTGGCAGTAACGGTAATACAATTTGGTGATATCTCGACAGATTTACCATGCAGATACCACCAAACTCATAATGAGGCCCTCAGAAAAATCTGTTTCCAATGCTAACTGAATGTGCCTGGTGCTTGAGAATGGCATGATGGATAATGGCAAAAAGGAAGCATACAGACAATTCCTAGACACAAATTATTACCTGAAACGTAATGATGACACTGGGCCTCATTACGAGCCCGGCGGTAACCGCGGCGGCAAAACCGCTTGGTTACCGCTGGACTCGTATTACCATTCCGCCTCTGTGACTCCCGGAAATACCAGGGCATTACGACCCTGGTGTCCTGGGAATCACGGAGGCGGAATGGTGTAAATCCCCATTCCCATTGAGTCCTATCGGACTCAATGGGAATGGGGAAGTAGAAACACCGGCACCATCTCGTGATGGTGCTGGTGTTTCCACGTGCGCCTGCAGGCGGGAGGTGTTCAACCTGCCAGGTCGGACCTAGCGGGAAGATCACCTCCTGACTGCAGGACTTGGGATCGGGCGGTCCGGAATAAACAGTGGCGGCGGGTTTACCGCCACTGTTAATTCTGGACCGCCCGACCTGTAATGAGGCCCACTATATTTGAAATTCTAAAATAATCAAGTCAATGGCAAGCTATTGTGGAACAACTCTAACATCTGATACCAAACTATCCAACTCATGTACTATATTCTCCTAAAGATCCACAAGCAGAAAATCAAGGCCACCCAATCATCTCTGGAGTCACTGACTGAAGACACATGTGAGGGACTATGTGCCTGGTGTAACTATGAATGCAGTACACTGTAAACAGTGCATTCCTGTCTTGTGGATAAGGCAACATTTCAAAATGTCATATAGCTAGACCACACAAAATTGCTGATGGTTAAGTGAGATATGGAGGTGATAGAGGGTAAGATTTCTAATAAGCTAATATGGCCCAAGGCACATCATTTTGGCGATGAGTGATGTTTGGAAGAAGACAAACCCATAAGGATTGCAATTCAGGAAGAAGGTGGATGTTCTGGCAGTAGAAGCCATTGTCACAGGGGGACCAGAGATGAGGAAGAGGTGCCTGGATGGGACCTGGAAGTTGTTTGTCCCCATTGCTGTGGAGATTTGGAGGATGTTGGTCGTCCTGAATTGTCCGTTTGGTGTGAGAAGATGTTGCAGCACCACAGAGAACATTGGTGCTATCGAGAGTGCCCTGTGAAGTGCAGGGACAGGACAGCGCTCATTGTAGGCTATGGAGTTGGGAACATGCATTCCCTCTTGGAGGAGGAGGGCTGTAGCGCTCATGTGGAAAAGCATTCTGGGAGTTGAAGTCCGTAGCCGTCATCCTGGTACCGCAAGCCTGGGGGTGCTAGCAGGAATGAAGAACCTGCTAAGGTGAGGTTTGTGGGGACAGTGGGGCACATTGTAGGCACGCGTCTGGCCGTTTGCACTGTGATTCAGCTCTACGGTTGCTGGAACGCAGGGGGCCCGATGCCATTGTTGCATTAACGGTACCCTAGGAGGTGCTGTTCGACAACACAGCACACTTTTTCCCATTTTAAACATAGTATTTCTCAGACTGCAGCACCACTTTTCTAGTTTAATGAAAAGTTTAAGAAAACTTTCTTAAATTAGAAAAGTGGAAGTCTTTTGAGAAATGTCACTGGAGCACATATTTCCCTCATAAAGTGTGATTTTAGCAGCTTTTGCTGCTGGAAAGCACGAAGTTTCCCCTCCAATATTTCCACCCATCTCAGAATTATGGTGCTGGAAACTGGAGGGGAGAATGTCGGCTTCCTACACTATTATTAACACAAGGGGCCTCATTACACAGATGGCGGTATTAGCACATGGACCAAGGTGCTATTAGTACCTTGGTCCATGCCGGCAAAATACCGGCACCGCCTTGGTGGAAGGGGGAATTACCGCCCCATTCCAAGGTTGGCGGGGCGGTAATTCCCCCTTGCACCACTGCCCTTCCCCATTCCCATTTTTGCCCCATAGGGCATAATGGGAATGGGTAAGGTGCTAATTACGGCACTGCAATTTTGCGGTGCCGTAATTAGCACGAAGGTCCCTTAGCAGGTTGGTTTTTAACGCCTGCAAAAAGCCTCGTAGTAAGGCGGTAATGGTTAACGGTCACCGTTACCATTAACGGTCACCGTTAACCATTACCGCGATCCGTGTAATGAGGCCCAAGCTCTGAATCAGGCCCTCTGACTTCTGTTTAACTTGCAGCGTTTATTGAGCACAGTGCTTGAATGGCATTGGAGTTGGAAATGTACAAAAGTGTCGCCCTCACTTGTGCACCCCCGCAGTCACTGCAACTTTGGGGGCACATAAAATACTGACTCCCATTACTGCACCCAAGCAGAGCAGGAGTTGCAGGGGTGTCCCCCGCTCTCCTTGGGCGCAGTAACATGAGTCAGGAGTTGCGGGGTGAAAAAAAAGCACCCTACACCTTCAGCTTTGACCCACGTATGTGGGAGGAACCAACGCCGCAGGGATAGCAGGGAATCGGTGGCACACACAGAAGGATGCTACTGCAAAGGTAAGTGGGCTGGGGGTGTCTGGTAAAGGAATCCGGGCCGGGGGTTGTGGGTAAAGTGATTATTTGATCACTGTGCCGCGGCATAATTGGCATCAACATTTTCATCAGCACAGTTACGGGCGGTGCAGTGATCACATAGATTCTTGGAGTTCATATTGATGAGATTTCACGTTATTATTTTTATAAGCGCTACACGATTTAGTTGATGTTTGTGGTCAATATGTTTAGGAATTAGTTACTAGTGCATACAATAGTTTTGTAGCATATCGAAATTTCAATAAAGTGATTCCAATTTGAATATTTGTTTCAAAGTAGCGATTGGAAGTTGAAAATGTATTTTGTAAACAGTGGGCCTCATTCTGAGTATGGCGGTAGGGGGTTAACGGCACCGGTAAGGATGCCGGTGCTGTTAACCCCCTACCGCCACATTCCGAGGTCCCTTAGTGGGTCCCACCAGGAACGGCTGGTCTAACCAGCCGTTCTTAGCGGGACCAGTTAGGGGACCAGGGAGCTAATAACGGGCCCGCTATTAGCGGGCCCGTTATTTGCTCTTTCCCCATTCCCATTGAGCCCTATAGGGGCTTGAATAGGAATGGGGAATGGTTTTCTGAATAGGGATTTACCGGGTCCTCCAAGATTGGAATGACCCGGTAAGTCCTCATTATGAGAAGCCGGACCCGGGTTTGGAGGCAGCCATGGTGCTAATAGCACCATGGCTGCCTCCAAACTCGGAATGACCCCCAGTGAGCTTTATATGGTATATTGGTAATTGAAACTGATGAGTGCTAAAACTAATTTAGGTGTGAGATGTAACATGACGGGGCCATGAGTTATGATTGCTGCATGTTGATAGATGAACGAGTGCTATATAATGTAAGTCTGGAAACATTACATGGTGATTCAGTATTTCTTACGAACAAGAGTTTTTCAATAGGAAATCTATTTGATGATGTTTATCAGCAGAATATATATCATTGGTGCACATATTAATGAGATGAGGAGTATTTTCCTAGTACAGCTAAACGTTTGCAATGCAGTGCCTGATCACCATTAAGAACTGCACTCAATATACCAAAAATCCAACACATATCAGCTGCCAGACGGAACGCCGTATAGCTCTCAGTCAAGGACAGAATCTCATTCAAAACTTTATCAATCACTCATAAATGTCTATCCAACCTCGTACCCAAATATCTAGCCTGAAAATTCTCCAGGAACACCTCCAACCGACCCACAAGATCCCAACACCTATATTGCATCAAAATACCCACATACAAGCTTCAGAAAGCAGGGGGTAATAGTTTCCCTGTTTTATTAGCCAAGCTATGGAATTCCTTGCCTGTCAACTTAAGAACTGAACCATCCTACTACAGCTTTAGGAAAAATGTTAAAACATGTCTCTTTTCTCAGGAGGCATGATAAACGCATTAACCTGCCAATTGTACATATCAGAAATGCACTTGTAAACTCTTTATGCAAATGTAAATGATTAGCTTTGTCTTGTAACCGTACTTGCTATCCTGTAATGCGCCTAGATACCTGAGGGTTTCGGTACGCTATATAAATAAACAAACAAACAAACAAACAAACCATTGCTTTGCCAAGTGTCCTATTCATTCCTGCTAGAATTATGTTTAGGGTTGTTAAAGAGCAGTATTGTGCACATTTTATTGAGAGTTAGCATATGTACACGAAGGAAATGCCATGTTCAAAAGGGCACAAACTCTGGCCCGGTGTGGTGCTCTAACAGAAAAGACAAATGTTAGTAATAATGAAAGGCTTGAATTTAATAATGAGTAGTCGTGAGGCACATATTGTGGTCAGTGTCCATAATTGTTAATTAGTTAATATGTTTCATGACACTCAAATTGGGAGAGAGTCCACAATATAAGTTGTATGGCGAAACTAAATGTGACAGACAAATTGTGAGAGTGTCCACCATAGGTGGAGAGTGGTGAAATGAGACTCAGATTGTGATGAGTGTCCATAATAGGAGTAGTATTTGAGGCACAAATTGTGGCGAATGTCCATAAGAGATATAGGGCCTCATTATTTCCAGCTCAGCACACTTCAGGTTTGCTGGTGGGGGCCTTAGATCTCCCGGCAGGCCTGACGATTCAGGCAATCGCATCCCGTGGAGTCCTATGGAACTCCATGGAAATGGGAACTTACCAACTCTCTGCTGCCCGTAATATCCTGGTAATACCGTAATATCAGGTGGCAGAAATGGTAAGGCAGGTTTGAACTTGTGATGTGGAAATTGAGACACAATATAGGTAGTGTTCATGATAACTGGTGTGTAGAACGTGGTGGTGTGCGACATATTGTGGTTATAGAGTGTACACGTAAGGTTTCAGAGAGATATGTGAGACACAAGGAGGAAGTGTCCACACAAAGGTTTGCCTGAAGTCTAGAAAGACACAGTTTGGAAGTGATAAGATGGCGTCTATTATTGACACAGCAGAAATAATTAGACAGTGTTTGTTGTGGGTGTTCAGTGATGTCAACAAGAGTTTTTGGAAGTTTGCAAGAGAATGGTTATGCTCTGAGGTTTTATAATTGACACACTGCACGATTCTGCTGTGTAGTTGACACTGGAGATATGAAGTGACACAAGAAGTTTGGGATCACATGTTTGGCGTTGGTAATATCTATATCCAAATGTTTTACTTACATTTTTCAACATTTACTTCCAAGCATGTGGATACATACCTGCTGTGCTTGTGTATTGCTTTTTGTGCTACATCTTTTGTAGTTGCGTGTTATATGTGTTCTTTGTAAACAAATTCTCTTTTCTATTACCCTCTATTCTTTTATATGTTTTCTTTTAGGAGAAAGGATGGTCATTGGTTTAACACACTGGACTTTAAGGTCTGAGGTTGTGAGGGGTGCCATAGGATTATGTTTTGGCCAGTGAGAATGCTCCTAATTGTGGAGCAACGAAGCCTCCGTGTGGCAGACTGAGGGCCTCATTACAACCCTGGCGTTAAGGGGTTAACGGCACCGTTAACCCCTTAACACCTGATTACGAGGTCCCTTCGCGGGTTGGCGATTTTAACGCCTGCTTTTTGCAGGCGTTAAAATCCAACCCGCAAAGGGACCTTGGTGCTAAGTATGGTGCCGCAATTTGCGGCACCGTACTTGGCGCCTTCCCCATTCCCATTGAGCCCTATGGGGCAATAATGGGAATGGGGAAAGGCCCATGGTGAATGGGGAATTACCGCCCCGCCAACCTTGGAATGGGGCGGTAATTCCGCCATCCACCATGGCGGAAACCGGCATGGACCATGGTGCTAATAGCACCATGATCCAACGCCAGGGTCGTAATGAGGCCCTGAGACTAGGGAGTGGCAGTCCCTAGCAGAAGAGTTACGTTTCCTTTGCTGGGTGCAACAATGGATGTGTTCGTTTGTTCACGTTTTGTGCAAGGTGGTACTTAGGAGTGGTAGTCCTGAGACCCTGGAGTGACAGTCCAGGGTTAAAGGAGATTCTGTTTATTTTAGAGTGTTGTATCCTGGTATGTTTAGGTTTGGAGTATTGCTCTGACCTTTTGTTTGTTATTTTCCAGGAAGGAGATGTGTTGTAGCTTAGGTGTCTAGGTATCATGAGTGCATGAGATGAGAGGCTGTGTGGACTGTGATGATGCATGTGGAACTTGGTTTGTGCTCCAGGTTCCATAGTGTCAGTTGAGGACTTGGAGAGAGAGAAGGAACCGGGGAGGAAGCCTATACCCTGTGTTCCCGTTTCATACCTCTAACTTCAAATAAGAATAAATAAGCTTCACTTTATAATACGTACCTGGGTTAGTCTGGTTCCTGCTTCAAGTTAAATCTTACCTTGCCCAAGGTACATCACATAGTATTGTAGTAGCCACGTTTTGAGGTTACTATAGCCTGTATGATTTGCATGTTATGGTTCATGTCCAGTGCTGGGAGAACCCTTCTCAGCAAATGGAGTGTATAAAGGCAGATACTGGACACTGCAGAGATTTGTTGTGTTAAGGATAGGTGTTGATTAAAAATGAACTTTTTTAACTGAGTATGGAGGAGAATCTAGATCAGGGATTCGGTGTCTAGGAGCTCATTAGGAGTTTGACAGTCTGGTAAATATTTTGAGATGAAAATTATTGATCAATGAAGCTAATGGGCAGATGTAGCCATTTAGAGCCAACTTGCCAGAGAGGATACCTGAGTCAACTCGCCTGTCAGAGCAGTAGATTGTGACATGAAATAAACCAAATCTTACTCTGTCAATAGAAGCCTTGAGGCAGGGAGAAATCCATTTCAGTGCTATACCTTTGATGACCTAGAATGGTTTGGGGCATGTGATCAGGACTTAGTGGTCCACACTGGCATAAGCTGCAGAGAGGAAAGATGGATGATAGGCAAAGGTTGGTTGGTTTTAAATCTTACAGAATACCTTCTCTGATGTCTAACAGTGTGAATTCGGTGCTTCCATCCTGGCAGAAGCCTTAAGGCTTCCCATGGAAAATATTATTAACATCATAGTGTTGTGTTTGTTTTGTACTAATGCATTCATTAATTTTGGTATTCTATGGCAGAGAAGATATTGAACAGCAGTTAGCAGGTATGGGTCAGCATAGAATGTTTCATGAGAAGTGTAATTACAGCTGATTTAGCAGGGGCATGACAGCAATCCTGCAAAAAGTGACACATTGCATATCACTGTGAGTGGACATCCTAAGTTGGGAAAGAGGTCTTTTATTAACTGTGGCAAAAATAGGGCCATTTTAGTTTTTTAGATGTTCAACCTGCTGATGATGTTGCTCATAGGGAAAGGTTCAGAAAATTCAGAGAAGAAGGATGTTAAATTATTGTTACCCAAATGTCTAGTTGGCTGACCATGACCTTAAAAGACCAAGGATAAGATATATTCCACTTTCGTTCTAAATAAGGTGGCAAGCCTGTCCATCAGATCTTGGTGTGTTCTATTAACACGATTAATGGAATATGTTTGGAGATTTCCTTGGGGATGCAAAAGATTTCTCTTGGTTTATTCTGTGCGGTTTCTTTTCTTTAGTGGAAGTAGGCCATTGTCTTATTCTGAACTGTGGATCTGTAATTCTTTGCAAGTGGACACATTTTATTTTATGATCTGTGTTGTTTGATTGTTTCCAGTCTTTCAAGTGTGAGGCCTTCTGTTTTATAAAAGCTATTGGTTTGTGGAACCATTCAAACTTTGCCTTGGTGGTAATATTTTGTTGTTTGGTGAAACATGGAGCCACGGTATCTAAGGTGACGTGATGTCTTTGTGGACTACTGTCAGCATGGCTTCTTCATCCTTATCAGCTTAACAAATGCACTGTCCATGTATGAACCCTTTAAAGCTTAGAATAAACTAAGCAGAGTTTTTTAAAGCTGCCACACAGGACATGGATGAGGCAGTTCGGGAAAAGTCAAGCAAATTAGATAATTTGAAGGGAGGTGTAGCTCCCGAGGGCTAAAGATGGACACCACTATTTAGTATTCCTAATATTAGCTTCTCTTTACTGTCCTACTCTGTTGCTCTGAGGCACTGTAAAACTGCAGAGGAGGTATTACTGCAGCCAAAGGCATCTTGCACCCAGTGGTCTCGGTCGTTACTTTTAAGCATTCTGCTGTTTGAGAACAGAGGTTTCCTATGGACATCCATCCTCCCCAAGGTAATCAGCAAGTTTGCTGGTGATATGATATGATATGATATATGATATGATATGGCATTTGTAACGCGCCTATACACAGGTGTTTCAAGACACAGGTATAGATTAACAGTGAACAGTGAAGAAGTACAGAAGTAAACACGTCATGACCCATGGATGAACAACACAGTGGACACATGATATTGCTGCTCCAGGAACCATGAGGGAGATGGTGCAGTTAGCTGGGGGGAGAAATGATCACCCATGGTCAGGATCCGAGTGCTTCCTTCTCCATTAATCTGTTGAACTGACTGATCACATTAGGAAGTCACAGGAACCAGGTTCCAGTACTGGCTCTTGGAAGGAGACCTAATGTGCTCAAGGAAAACTGCCTCTCGTAGAGTGTTCGAGATCTGGGTTTAGCCTATCGCTTTAGGGAGAGGAAGACATTATTCAATGCCTAAAACTGTGTAATTCAGGCATTTTGTTTTTGGAAGTTGAAATTCCATGCTTAAACTTTTGGGCATAAACTGAAGTTTCTATTTTAGTTAGAAGAAAAGTTAAAGTATCCTACCTCTGATTTCCAACTCTGGCAGCAGAATATAAGATGATGTAGAAAATGGATATATAAATACCACATGCTGGCCACAGGAAATGGGGGAAGATGCTCCTGAAAAGGTTCAGGAAAAATAAAAATACCATCAGCACATCCACAAATGGGAGTACAATTTTCAGCACAGTACACTCTATGGAAATCTTTGACTTCTTTTCAATTTTTCCTAAAAAGTTGGGGCCTTTTTACAGACTTGCATGTCCAGAAAAGGCTTAACTGAAGCATTGGTTCAGCCTAAAGTCTGTCTAGATTACTATCCTGGTGCCAATATTGGGCGCTGCGCAACCCTGACAACGGCTGCAAGAGTCAGTATAGAGGGAGATGAGGATGTTTTCATCCAATGTATTTTCGCAAAATGACATACAGAAAGACATAGATCTAATAATGTGAGAGGTGCCCAGTTTTTATTGTGGATAGGTTCTATGAGGAAATCAATTATACTAAAAACAAATAACTTGCAGTTAAGGTGATTTCCCCTGGAATATGTATCAAAAGATAACATATCTACTGGTACAGAAGTTCATTAAATCAATATGTTCCACTAGTTTTTATGCAGCAAAAACAATCACTCTCTCACCCTCTATAGCTTGAACACATAATTGTGATTCTGTATCACGCAACAGAAAAGGGGACAATTACAATACACACATTGGGCCTCATTACGACCCAGGCGGTAATCTTCCGTCGTTACCGCCATGGCGTAATGAGCATTTACGCCGTGGGCCGATGGCGTAAAGAGTGCCACATTACGACCCATCGCGCACGAGCATTACGCCATGGCGGTAATGCAATTAACGCCATGGCGGAAAAGGCCCCTACCGGCATCGTAAAGCGAGCAAGGTGCACTTCCGCCACCGTAAGTAGCGGCCACCGTAATTAGCGGCCACCGTAATTAGCGGCCACCATAATTAGCGGCCACCGTAATTTGCGGTGGCCGTAAAAAGCAGGGCCGGAAATAGCGTCATCGCGCCAGAACGGGAAACAGCAGGTCGCCCATCTTTAAAAACACAATCCATTGCCATCCCACCGAACAACACCAGATCCAACCCTGACACCTGTCCCAACCAATCACCCACCCATCCAACTACCCAAAAATGCCTAAAGCTGTTAAGAAGGCATGTGACCGCCAGCGCCAGGAAAGATTCAGCCGGGAGGAACTCTGCATGCTTGCGGAGACCCTGCAAGACAACGCAGCTGTCGTTTTCTCCCCTGAAATGACCAGGACAGCGATAGGGAAAAAAAAGGCCATCTGGGCCCTGGTGGCCGAGCGCGTCAGCGCGGTGGGGACCGTACCCCGCACCCCACAGCAGTGCAGGAAGCGCTGGGACGACCTCCGCATACGGGTCAGAGCGGTCATCTCTGCGAACCGCAACCTTGCAATGGGTACCGGTGGAGGATCGGAATCCCCACTAAAACTCCAACCGTGGGAGGAGATTTGTGCAACCACGATTGGCATGGAAGCCATTGAAGGCGTCGGAGGGATGGAAAGGGGAGCTCCGACATCAGGCGATGAAGGTAGGTGCCTCAAACAAGACATGCCATAGTCACTGCAGTCCATTCATGTGTAGCACAAGGTTGCCCTAGAGTGTAAATCCAACACATTTCCACACTGCCCATAGCCACATGCGAGCACCACCCTGTATACACTGCTGGCACCCGCATACCTGCATCCACATTCCACACTAAAAGGAGACAACCTGCATGGCCCTGCCTGAAATCTGCCTCATCTACTGACCAGAATAATGTCCATCATTGTCATTCCAAAGTCCGCAGACCCATCAATAACGCCCTCCCTCCTTTGCTCCACCACAGGCACAGATTCACACCCCGAGGACCAGGACACCCCTGCGACGAAGAGAGCCAAGAAGGCCAATTATACCGTCCCCGCACCCTCGACCTCAGCTGCAGTGAGGCAGACCCCACAACAAGCAGGACCCACTGCAAGCATACCGGACGTCCCACCGGCAAGCACCCCTGTAGTCAGCAGGCCAGCAGCAGCTGCTCCACCTCTACCAAAATTGCCTGCCACAGAAGGCACCGGGTCAGCGGCCAGCAGCAACATGGGTGAGACAGCTGCAATAGCTGCATGTTCAGACTCAGACATTGAGGAGCACGAAGTCCGAAGCCCCACTGACCTACTACATTCCCCCTGTTTGTCAGACGCCAGCCCCCATGAGGATCACACACAGGGGCACACAGAGGTAGAGGAGTGGCCTTCTACCCCATGCCCAGTCCTCAGTCCACAGGAGGGGAGCAGCCCCTCCATCACACCACCAGCACTGGCCATGGGCCAGCAGGGGCAGCAGTCCCTCGAGGACATCACAGAACGGCAGCAACAACTGTCCACGATGCTGGCTGAGCATGCCGCAGAATGTGTGGGGGCTAGGGCAACCATTGAAAAGGCCACGGAGACCCTAAGGGCCGAAGTTGCGCAGAGCACTGCCACCCTGAGGGATGCCATGCAGGCCATGTCCAGGGACATCTGTGCTGAACTTGCCGGCTTGCGTCGTGCGCTCACTGAGCTCACCCACAGCCTACAGGACGGGCATGCACGGGGGCAGGCAGGGACATCCTCCACTGCCAGTTCTGCACAGAGCAGCCCCGTCCGACGTTCCGGACGTAACCTGTGCTCCACAGCCAGGGGTGCCCCGGGGCCGGGAGAGGGGGCTTGTAACAGCCTGTGCCCACTGTCACAGGCATCTGTTGACACCTACATGGGGTGTGGAGGGGGGAGGGGGTGTGTTGGGGTGTGCAGGGGGGAGGCGGGAGGGGGTGTGTTGGGGTGTGCAGGGGGGAGGTGGGAGGGGGTGTGTCACAACGTTTCATAGTTTAAATACACTTTTTTCTTTCCCAAAATGAAATGTGTGGACATTTTCATTACGTATGTGTGCTTTATTGGTGTACAGTCCACAGTGTGCATGTCCCAGAGACACACAGTGCCCCAAGTGCAGTCTCCATGTGATTTACACCAGCCGTGTGTGCTAGAAGCAGTGGTCGATGATACTTAGGCGCATTGCACGGCCCTCCTGTGCGTCGCCTCCTCCATGGGGTGCCGCCCCATCTGCACCCTCCTCATCCTCATCGTCAGGTGGTTGCAGTTCTGCGCAGGGGGGAGGGGCACATTCCGTCTGACGCACATATTGTGTAGCATGACACATGCCATGACGATCTTTGCCACCTTCTCATGGTGGTACAGGAGTGCCCCACCAGACCTGCTGAGGCTTCGGAACCGTGCCTTCAATAGGCCGAATGTCTGCTCTATGACCACACGAGTACGTGTATGTGCACGGTTGAAGTCCTCCTCGTGCTGGTTCTGCGGGTTACGGACTGGTGTAAGGAGCCACCTCTTCAGGGGATAGCCTGCATCACCTGTATGTAGGCGAGAATGTATGTGTCAGTCATGTCGTCTGATCAAGAACATGATGTGCCAACATGGCTTGCATCCAACTGTTACTTTGGCTCACTTCTACATACACTAATTGATTCACACAATGCAACCAGTATATGCTCATGGCTCCCATGGCCTGTTTTGCATGCCATCACCCAATGTATGCAGAGGGGTTGAGTGCATTGTGAGCGCCCATCCTCTGTCTCCGTTCTCTGTGTTACTCACAGCCAGGTGGAGTATGCATCATTCCCCCCCCTTTCAGCTAGGTGGAGTATGCATCATTCCCCCCCCTTTCAGCCAGGTGGAGTATGCATCATTCCCCCCCCCCCTATCAGCCAGGTGGAGTATGCATCACCCCCCCCCCTTTCAGCCAGGTGGAGTATGCATCATCCCCCCCCCTATCAGCCAGGTGGAGTATGCATCATCCCCCCCCCTTTCAGCCAGGTGGAGTATGCCTCGGTACGTCATTCACTTGCCCACTTCCATGACATTGGACTCACCGAGTAGCCAGGATCTTGGGCCTGCATGTCGCTCCATGTAGCGTGGTATTGTGGAGTTCCTCAGGACCATAGAATCATGGGTTGATCCGGGGAATCGGGCACAACAATGTGTGATGATCTTGTTGGAGTCACAGACCATTTGCACGTTGATTGAGTGGAACTGTTTCCGGTTGCGGTACGGTACCTCCATGGCACGTGGAACCACCAATTTCACATGGGTGCAGTCGATGGCACCAATGCAACCGGGTATGCCGGCTAGTGCATGGAAACCCACTTTGGTGTTTGCAATGTCCTGGGCAGTCCGTGGTTATGAGATGTGGTCGTCTGTGTGCTTGAGGAGGGCATCGAGCACTTGGATGAGTGTTCGTGAGAATAATGGTTGTGAAATTCCATGCAAGTGCCCCACTGTGTGCTGGTAGGTGCCTGTGGCCAGGAAGTGGAGTACAGACACTACCTTCAGTAGAGGGGGGATGGCGGTTGGAGTTTCTATCATGCTGACGATGTCGTTGTGTATCATGTCTACGATGGCGGTGATGGTGTCCCGGTCCAAACGGTACAGGGTGTGGATCTGCTCAGCAGTGAGGTTGAATGGATTGGCTCTGATGCGTGGGATTGGGGGCTGCCTGCGTGGTGGCACTGGCTGTGCTGGTGGGGCTTGCTGGGCCTGCCTTGCCCTCCTTCTCCTCCTGTGTCTCCTCTGTGCTGCCTGTTGTTGTTGTTGCTGTTGTAGCACATGCATTGCTATCAGGTCCTCCAGCCCCAACATTGCTAGTCGTATTGGTATCATTGTGGAGTGTGACTGGGTGTGGGAAGGGGTGGGGTGTGCTCTTTTTGTACTTCCTGAGTCTGTATTGCCTTCACCTGTGCTGTTTCTGTGCACCTGTGGCAGCTGCATTCACTTTACATGGCCCTTTACGGTTGGTTCGCGATGGGGTAATTAGCACCATGGCGGTAAGGTACTTAACGGGCTGGGTGATGGCGTTAGGTGCATGTCCGCTTGGGTCGGCATTTGCGTACCTTTCCGCCATGGCGCTAAGTACGGTATGGCCGGTCGCGTGCGCGCACCCTTAGCGCAGTTAGCGGCAGCGTTAACTACGATGCCGCTAATGGCATCGTAGTTAACGGTCACGGGTCATGATCGGACCTGGCGGAAAACGATGGCGGTAACCATTTACCGCCATCGTTTTTCACTTAGCGCCAGGGTCGTAATGAGGCCCATTTTCTGTATGAAATAGAATACAATATATTTGCTTCATATTATTTAATTCCTAGGTCATGAACCTCATCTTTTAGTGCATTCAGCAGTGGTGTTCTCCTAATATTAAACGACAACAGGAACATTGAACATATAAATATAATCAAAACATATCAAGTAAAATATAGTCCAAAATAAATATGAAATTCAAAAAGTTCATCATTCAAATAAATTCATACAACAGAGTAGAATATATATCTTTCTTTCTTAGATTTAGTCGGCGGTTTTGCCATCAAAGCAGAATACATTACATGCAGAAGAGTATCAACATTTAAAATCACACATATAAAATAATCTTGCATGCATCACGTTTTAAAACACTTACAAAGATGTCATCAAGCTCAGCCTCATCAACCAATCCCTGTGCAGGTATTTGGCCACAAAAAACACCAGGTTGAGGTCATCACTTTTCCTGCATAGATCCAGGGCTTCCTCTTTACCTTGAATGCCCTTTAGTTTGAGAATTGGCACAAAGTACATAACCCTAAGGGCTTTGTAATTAGGGCAGGGTAGCAGGAATGGAGTATAGACTCATACAGTGCCTCACACGCCAAGCACCTGGTGCTGTTTTGCCTTTCCAATTTCATGTGAAGGATGCCAGGTGCAGCGGCCCTGCTCTAAATCATTGAAAAGTGAGCAAGCAAAGCCGGGCTGGATAGCATCCAAGAATTGTCTGCACCCAAAGTTCACCTTGACATGCATATATTACTGTCCACAGGGGAGCCCAGTGCAGGCTACCTCCATTGTCCGACTGCAGTCCTGCCTAAACGCCAATTTTGACACAATCTTAGAATTGGCTTGCATGCAGGTCGGCTATGCCAGAGCAATCCGACACCCAGTCTCATGCACCAGAATGTAACGTGCTTTAGCTACGGCATTGATCGGCTGCCAACCAGCGCCAAATAGTTGGTCAACAGCTCTCTAAACATCTGTAATCCCGGTGCGGACCCAGAAGAGAAATGGTTTGGTGGATATAAGATGTTCACTCTGACTTAAATCACACTCCATATGCAATATTTCATTGGGAGCGCTTCTGGGTTGCAATAAAAAAGATTTTAGAAAGGAATTTTCAGCCACACTTATGGAACCAAGTGTGGCCCCAGATTACTGCGTCATATATTGAGGCTGGTATAGCTTGCATTTTGTAAAATTCTAAGGCTGTGGTCAAAGCACCACTCCCATTTGAATGGAAGAATTTCCTGATGCCCCGCTATACTTCCTCAAGGTCAGTGCAGCTTTTATGGCTTGCTCGCCCCAAGTTCTATTCTCAGCGAAACATAGGCCTAGCTAGTTATAGGTGTTGACCCTCTCCAGCTTTGTTCCTTCGACCGCTATACTGACCTTAACATGATTACCCATCTTGTGTCTAAAAACAATGCTTTTGGTTTTACTTTTATTTGTCTCTAGGCACAGTTCGCTGCATTTCTTCACAAAGGCAGCCGTGATATGCTTAATGCCCACAGGGGTAGTTGACAGCAATATTGCGTCATCTGCGAAGAATAAGGCAGGGAATCGCAATTTACCCGTTTTCGGAGGGTCCATGCTGTTGATCACCAATTCCTCAATTAACCTGTTGATAGAAATACAGAAGAGGAGCGGGGCCAATACACAGCCCGGCCTTACTCCATGCTGCAGCTCAAAACTCTCTGTATTTTCTCCACTTAGTCCCCATCTCACCACAGCCCTATTGCTATGGTATAAGGCCTGGATTATAAGTAGCAGTCCTGCCGGGATGTTATATCCTTTTAGGGTCTCCAAAGCTGAGCTCTGGGAACCGAATCAAAGGCCGCCTTAAGGTCAGAAAATACGGCATACAGCTTGTTGCTATTCAGAACAGCGTATGACAATGAGGTTTATCCTAAGGCATTGCTCAAGGCACCCTATTCCCAGCTTAAAGCCTACCTTGATCTGGCTGATGATGCCTTTACTCTCTATCTATTCTTGCAGGTGGCGTAGCATTGCCTTGGCATACCGTTTTCCATCCCCATCCAATGAAGAGATGGGGCGGTAATTCTCTGGGGAATCAATTTTTCCCTTCTTAAAGATTGGGACTATTACAGCCTCCTGCCATGTGTTGGGTACCGCCCCCGACTGTACAACTGGATTAAAAACCCTATCCAGTACTAGGCCCCATATGGACACATTGTTTTTATAGAAATCTGTAGGTACACAGTCGGGCCCTGGTGCTTGCCCGTTGCCCAATGCACTAATGGCTTTCTCCACTTCTTCTATACTGAAAGGAAGGTAATTAGCATGTCCTGAACGTGGCAAATCCACCAGAGTCTCGCCATCCTTAGGAAGTGATTGTGCCATGCATCCGGACCTATGCTGCACTGCAGGTCACGAGAAGCATCCAGTGCCATATCAAGGACGAGCTTCCAGAAGAAGGTGCATGTATCATTGTTCTTGCATGCCATCTTCATAGTCTCATATTTTGTCTGGTAGTGCATTTTTCTTTTCCTTCTTTTGCTCGACCATAGACTTATAGGTCAGCCTGTAATTCAGTATGGCTTTAGTGTAAGCAGTTGGGCCCAATCTTAGGCAGGTCACAATGTTTGCTTTGCTTTGTCGACGCTCCTTGTCATAACACCCCATAGCTATAAAAACGCCTGGTTTAGCCTTACTCTTTTTCCCTGGCTTGCTAAACAGGGACTGTAGGATCTCGATCAAGGCAGCAAAGTCACTCATAATTTCAGCTTGGCCTGCCATTGGATGGCAAATTGTTGAAGTTTTCCCAGAGGTTAGACTGTAGATCTCGGGCAGGCGTTCTATTCTCAGCACCTCCGCCCACTTCATCGTACTTCTTGAGTGGCCCTTGACGTCAATTAGGGTACTTGGTCGGCGGTCGGTGTCCTCCGTCCCACTTCCAAGGGCTGGAGAGAGGCCACACGTAACTGGCTTATGATCACTTTCGCTACAGTCCAACACTTGAAATGAGGTTATCAGGTCCCAGTCTTTGGCTCCTATCATGGCATAATCTATTCTGCTCAATCCATCATGCCCTTGGAATGTATTCTTAGCAGGTTGGTCCTTGGCACAACGTCCATTACATGCCTTAAGATTACATTAATTTAGAAGATGTGCCGCCTCTGCAGCTAACGCATGTGTTTTTTTTGGGTAGTCAGTCATTAAGGTTGTATTCCCCAGGCAACATCCTGCTCTTCCAACATATCGTCGATCAATCTAAGCGGTTCATTCTGGAGGTTCAAATTGCCCACCAACCAAACTTACTGTGGTAGTTCCTCCAGGTGACCACAGTCACTGATCATCTCATTCAGCCTTAGGGGGGACTGCATTGGAAGAGGCCCTATGGGCCTGTTGCACACATTACATAAGTGTACCTTAATTTTACTGCTGGTGGCGAAATTTATTGACTGCAATTCCGGTGAGTGGGCAGGGTGTTGCTTAACCTCCCAATAAAGCACTGAACTAACCCAGCTCCACAGGCCACCACTAGGCCAGCCTCATGCTCCCTTATTTGCGGGAACTAGGTATTCCGAGAAACCTTGAAGGCCTATAGGTTCTAGGGCCCAAATCGTTTGGAGGCAGATGATATCAAAGCTCTAAACGAAGCTTCACCACTCCGGGTCCACCATATGCTTACTTGCTCCCGCAATGTTCCAAGAGAGGCATTTCATATCCCGGGTGGCTGAGGCATGCATTGTACTCTGTGGAGGTCATGGTCAATCCACATCGTTCAAACCAGAGTCCACCTGGTCCTTTTCCTGCAGGGTTTGTACCTTCTGCCGGTTCAAGGCGTTACCACCGAGTCCACAATCAGGATAAGTTGACCTTATTGAGATGTTAGTTTCATCTGGTGGGTATGAACGAGATTTGATTGACAGCAGGCCATTTGCCAGGGATTCATCTTTCAGGCACAGACGGATAAAATCATTGCTCCCAGTCAGCATCTCAAGCCTCGCGCTATAGAGGATGAACCCTCTTATAAGGGAGGCACACCTCCTAGTGCTTCTGACCCAGTGCGTCACTTTGTTAATCAAAGAGGCATTTTTTTCGAATTGCCCTTTTGATAGCCTTGGGACGTTATCGAGGTAAATATTGCAGCCAATTCTTGAGTGTGCACTCTTTTCTCAGAGATTCATAGTTCCAGGATACGTGTACTCTATTCTCACATCTCGTCGCTCGGGGCCTATCCGGCCTTTCTGCACAGCAGTGTAAGGGATGTTGGAATTTCTTGGCCTCCTACATCGATAGGCTTGAGTAACTTATCAATGGCCGCCATTAGTGCTGGATTTACCCTGTTATCACTGGCCTGCTCTGTGGCTTTGCGTCTAGAGTACTTATCCGCATATGAGTCGTTACCTCCAGCATTGTTTGCACTTTGTGCAGGAAGAGTCATCAGGGACAGCGGTCATCTTATTTACTCTGGTTACTTTCTCGCCTTCCATGGGCTTCTGTTTTAAGGGCAGTTTTTATCGCTGCTGGGGACTCATTATATACTCCTGTCTTTGGTCTTTCTGCAGTTGCTGCCACACTAATGTCGGCTTTATACCCACCGCCACAAATCCAGCAATTCATGCACTTGGGTTGCTTAATAAGACTGTTGTTCCCTCCAGCTGCCTGCGGTGACCTAAAACAAGCTTTCTATTCTCCCAGCCATAGCTTTAATTAATGTCTTGATCTCCCCCAGTTCTTTTAATATAGACAGGTTTTCTGGGCCTACAAGGCAGCGTTCAACGGGTATCTGTTGTTCGCCTTGTTCCATTATTTCCGTGTCACAGACTACCAGTGAAGCTTGGATTTTGAATGTATCCAGGTTGCAATAGAGATGCACATCCTGGCTTTTCAAAGGGTCTATTAAGGCTGCGTCTTGATCTTGGTCCTGAGCACACACACGGGTAAAGTTGAGCGTGTCGCTTACACTTCTACTTCTTGCAGATTTTTGCAAGTTCACAGTTTTTCCTTGGGATCTTGTGAGTTTTACGTGATTTGCCTTTAGGCTGGTAGAGTTGTCGGGCTGATGGGAGGTTTCTGCTGTCTTGTTTGAAGGGGGTGGGAGGACGTTATTTGGGGGTGATAAAGTGGCCTCTTTAGATGGTATATGTACCTCAATCACCACCAGGGCACCCACTGCCCCTCCCACTCCTGCGTTCCCAGGAAAGCCTCCACCGCCTACTGGAAATGAATAGTTCTTGCCCTCAATCTGGTCGGGCCTTTTGTCCCCTTCAAAGCTGGCAAGAGGGTCGTGCCTAGGTATCCCCTTTGCCCCCCCATATGGCCATTGTTCTTTGAACCCGTACTGCTTGTTGTATCCTCCACCTGAGCAATACAGTCAAGTCCCATTGAGTTGATCACAGTAAGCCGATGCTCCACCCTGAACCCCTTGCTTCCCCTTCCAGCCGACTGCCTCCAGGCCGTCTATATCTTCTAAGAAGCCTTTTATTTCCTTGACGAGGATGTTTACTTCGTCATTAGCTTTAAAGATTTTGTAGGTTTTTTCTGACCTTCTGCAGGCGAGATGTTTTATTGGCCTCCGCTTTACCATCTCTAGGGAAAGGTTTGGTGAAAGGCTATCTGTTTGCCCAAATGCTGCAGCGGGCAGCTGGACTCACAATCAGTACTTAGTATTGTTGGATAGCGTTAGGTGGATGGCAGACCGAGACGTTTGCCTGCCATCCCGTACCCCTCCTCACCTGCAACTTTGCGGTTTTTCGCCGTGGTCTACCTTTCCTTCGTCTTACAGCCACAGACAGCACAGACAGCAGCACCCTTTCCACAGCCGGCTTACGCCACAAGTGCAGGTCTGCTCTAGTTTTAAACACCACTTTCTTCCACAGCAACAAGGGGGAGTGGCTAATTCTTCCGGTGAGCAGTGGGGGAGGCAGCTTCACAGTGCAGTGCATGGCCCTTGCCACAGCTGGCTTACGCCACAAGGGCAGGTCTGCTGGAGTTCTAAACACCACTTCGTTCCACAGCAAAAAAGAGGGCATGGCCAAGTGTTAGGGTGAGCAGTGGGGAGGTAGCTTCACAGCACAAACAGCAGCACCCTTTCCACAGCGGGCTTACATATATGCAGACTGGTACATGAGAAACCCTCTTAAGACCTATTTAGTACAAATAAAACAAATTTACATTCAATACTAAAAACGTTAACGATTTAAGAAGGTACGTCCCATACTTTTAGGTCATGTCTTCATCACGACAATTACAAGATGAAAAAAACATACAAAACTCTGAAATTACTTACAAACATTAAAATTACTGAGAACACAAAAAATAAATAATTCCTTCAATCACAGATTATAATTGCTTTTACATTTCTAGTTACTATTGATTCCGAGCAACAACTTTCCCTTCATGCAGAAGGGATGTAACCAATCAGTTTCGGATGGACTACCCCTTTTGGGGTGGGACAAAGTCTTATTTGCATATGGCCTTTCCCTAATGACTTCCATAGGATCAGGGTAACTCAATCACTGGCATAACATGATTAGAAAAAATCAATCAATAGCAATCATGCTGCATCAAAACAGCAGCATCAGTTTATAATTGAATTTAGGACCGACTCACCTCCAAACCTCCCTATTTCGGTTAACCAAAGTAGCCAATGAACCTAGTTTTATAGCTCCAGGAGTTTGTGAATTCATTGAAAATCTGAAATAAAAAAGGGGCTCTCATTTAGCTATTTATTTTCATCTTCACATCTAAAGCATTGTAGGGTGAATTCTACACTTTATC
This sequence comes from Ambystoma mexicanum, assembly GCF_040938575.1. Taxonomy (NCBI): domain Eukaryota; kingdom Metazoa; phylum Chordata; class Amphibia; order Caudata; family Ambystomatidae; genus Ambystoma; species Ambystoma mexicanum. The sequence goes on from NC_090932.1 coordinate 522,450,079, forward strand.
AAATTACCTTCAAACTCTAATTCGAATATTATAAAATGTGCATGCAACAATACTATTTATTACTTCTGCGTCAACTCCTCTCAACTACTTACATTGTTCACTACTTGCATTCAATCCTTACTTATTTGGGTCTGCATGCTACTTTTATTGCATTCTTCTTACTCCCATGCCCTACAAGAGCCTATAGAGCATGTTTTAATTCCCAACACGTTTAATTTCCTTCTTTAATGTCAAGTTTTCTTCTGTTTATTTTGTTTGTTGCTGTGCTACAGCTCTCTGTTATGTTATGTTAAGTTACTTTGCATTTATGTAGCGCCTTATGTACCATTGGTATGGTCTGAAGGCGCTGGTAGGCTGAACGCCCTTGGGACCCAGAGTTCAAGTCAGTAGAGAGAGTAGAGAGAGACAAAGGTGCGTGTAAGCACCGGCTATGTGTGCAGCTGGTGTGGCATTCGTGTAATAGCTGCTTCTTAGCGGTAGGTGTGGTGGTTGAGAGATCAGGAGTATGTGTTCGTTCTGGCAGGATTATAGAGTGATGGGGAGTATGCGGCAGACGTTGGTATGAGCACAGTTATACTGAATGGTGTCATAGTATCTCTGTGTTCTAGTTGGATGGTGGTGTAAAGAAGAGAGTAAGCGTGGTGATGAGATATGATGGGTTACATGTTCTTTGTCAATGTTTGAAACAAACGTTCCATGCACTCTAAACTATTCCATGTAAGTCACGCAATTCTGTGCGCTCCATTCCGTTCCATGCACTCCAGTCCGCTCCATGCATTCTGGTCTGCTTCATGCACTCCAATCCGCTCTATGCACTCTAGTCCGCTCCATGCACTCCAGTCTGCCTTACGCACTCCAGTCCACCCCACGCACTACAGTCCGCCCCACACACTCCAGTCTGCCCCACGCACTCCAGTCTGCCCCACGTATGCCAGTACGCTCCACGCACTCCAGTAAGCTCCACGCACTCCAATCCGTTCCACCACTCCAATCGGATTCATGTATTTGATTCTGATCTATGTACTCCGATCCGTTCCATGTATTCTAAGTTGTTTTATACACTTCATCCATATATTTCATTCGTACCATTCTACATACTTCATCCGCTCCATCCACATATTTCTCACATTCTATTCACATACGTTCCCGGTTTCATCGACATACGTCGCCTGATCCATCCACATACGTCGCCCGTTCCATCCACATATCCACATACGTCATCCATCCACATACGTCTGCCGTTTCATCGACTTACGTCACCCGTTCCATCCATATACTTCATTGGTTCTATTGACATGCATCACTCGTTCTATCCATATACGTCACCCATTTCATCCACATGCTTCACCCGATCTGTGCGCTCTACGCATTTACTGGCTCTATGTACTCATCTGCTCTACGCAGTTATCCCCTCTACGCACTCTTTTGCTCTAGGCACTCATCCGCTCTACATGCACTCGCCACTCATCCGCTGTATGCACTAATCCGCTCTACGCAACTCATCCGCTCTACGCAACTCGTCTGCTCTACGCAACTCGTCTGCTCTACGCATCTCGTCCGCTCTACGCAACTCGTCCGCTCTAGGCACTCGTCCGCTCTACGCAACTCGTCCGCTCTACGCAACTCGTCCGCTCTACGCAACTCGTCCGCTCTACGCAACTCGTCTGCTCTAGACACTCGTCCACTCTAGGCACTCGTCCGCTCTAAGCACTCGTCCGCTTTATGCCCTCGCAAGCTCTACGTATTCACCTGCTCTACTCACTCACCCGCCTTACGCACTCACCAGCTCTATGCACTCACCCGCTCTACGGACTCACCCGCTCTATGCACTCCCCACTCTACGCACTCCCCTCTCTACACACTCACCCGCACTACGCACTCACTCGCTCTACGCACTCACTCGCTCTTACGTGCCTCACCTCTCTTATGTATCCCTCCTCTCCTTACGCACTCATTTGCTCTGCAACTCTTCCGCTCTGCAACTCTTCCGCTCTGCGCACTCTTCCGCTCTGCGCACTCTTCTGCTCTGCGCACTCTTCCGCTCTGCGCACTCTTCCGCTCTGCGCACTCTTCCGCTCTGCGCACTCTTCTGCTCTGCGCACTCTTCCGCTCTGCGCACTCTTCCGCTTTGCGCACTCTTCCGCTTTGCGCACTCTTCTGCTCTGCGCACTCTTCCGCTCTGCTCGCCCATCATGCTCTGCTCGCCCATCATGCTCTGCTCACCCATTCGGTCCCCGCACTCATCCGCTCCGCGCACTCTTCGGCTCTGCGCACTCTTCGGCTCTGCGCACTCTTTGGCGCAGCGCACTCTTCCGTTCCGTGCACTCATCCGCTCCACGCACTCATCCGATCCCCACATTCATCCGCTCCCCGCACTCGTTCTTTCCAGGCAGTCATCTGCTCAATACACCCATCCGCTCTGAACACCCATCCGCTCTATACACTCATCCGCTCTATACACTCGTCCACTCTATACACTCGTCCGCTCGATACACTCTACACTGCTCTGGTCTGCACATGCATTCGCTCCAGCGTTCTCCACACTCTTCCGCAGTCGTCCAGTCTGCAGTCTCGTCCTCTTTATGCACTCATCCGCTCTACACTCATCCATTCTGCCCCTTCATCTGCTCCAGTGTTCTACACACTTCTCTGCCCTTACGCACTCATCCGCTCCACACACTCGTCCGCTCTGCACGCCCACCGCACTACCCACTCATCCGCTCAACATACTCATCCGTTCTGTACAGTCGTCCGATCTACTCACTCATCCGATCTAAACACTCGTCTGCTCAACGCATTCATCCGCTCAGCGCCTTCATCCGTTCCACACGCTTCATCCATTCTAACGATTTCATCCACTCCATACACTTTGTTCATTCTTCATGCATTACATCCATTTCGTTAATTTAAATCTCGTTACTGTTTTCGTACGATTTATTCTTATCATCCATTTCACTGCTTTTGTCTACTTTACTCGTTCTATTCTGTTTGTCCTTTTAGTATATATTATCGGTTATCAGATGTAGATTTCTCATATCTAGCAGTTTGTTGGATTGGTGTCATTGAGATGCTGTTATTCTGTTTGGGTTAGTTTGCGTATGGGTTGGTTTTAGGGGAAGAGACAGGTTTTCAGTAGTTTGCGGAAAGACATTAGATCTTCAGTTAGGCGGATGTGGGGTGGGAGTGCGTTCCACAGTGTGGGGGCCAAGGCTGAGAATGATGATCCGCCTAACCTGACCGAGTTTGTCCTAGGTATAACTTGGAGGCTGGCTGAGCTTGATCTTAGAGTACGTGGAGGGTGATAGGGTTTTAGTTTGTCTTGAAGGTATTGAGGTCCGGTTTTGTGCAATGCTCGATGGGAGATGCATAAGGTTTTGAAAGTCACCCTTCGGGCCACAGGAAGCCAGTGCAGAGTCTTAAGGGCTGGGGAGATGTGGTCTCTTGGGCCGAGCGCGAGTAGCAGTTTGGCTGCAGCGTTTTGTGCCCTTTGAAGTTTATTCAGTTGGTAAGCGTGGACTCCGAGGTAGAGGGGGTTTGCATAGTCCAGTCTTGATATAACAATTGATTGGACCGCGGAGGGTCTGTTGGGAAAGCAGAGATATGGAAAGATGCGCCTAAGGGTTTTAAGGTGATAGTGGCAGGACTTCGAGACGTTGTTGACTTGGCACGAGAGTGTTAGGTCAGAGTCAAGGGTGCATCCAAGGTTTTTCACTGAGTTAGAGGGGGTCAGTGAGTTGCCCATGGCGGCTGGCCAGGGTAGCGGGTGTGGAAGGAGTTCGGAGTTGCCACATACCATGATTTCAGTTTTGGAGGGGTTTAACAGGAGGTGGCTTTGGGTCATCCAGAGCTCTATGTCTAGGAGAGTGGAGGTGAGGTCATGTCGGCAGTTGGGTTTTGAGTTCTGGAGTTTCAGAATTAGTTGAGTGTCATCAGCGTAGTTGTAACACAGGATGTTGTGTGAACAAATTATTGGTGGGAGGGTGATCAAGTAGAGGTTGAACAGGAGGGCAGATAGGCATGCTCCTTGTGAGACTCCCGTGTCGACTGGTCGGGCTTGGGAAGAATAGGTGGAGAGTGTCGTTATTTGGTACCTACCTTTGAGGAATGAAGCTATCCATTTAAGAGCGGTTCCACGAATTCCTAGGGAGTGGAGGCGGTCAAGGAGGATTGAGTGATTGATTGTGTCGAAGGCGGCGGATAGGTCAATAAGGATTAATGCGGCGCATCCCGCGGAATCTGCTGTCATTTTAAGGTCATCCCAGATTGAGGTTAAGGTGGTTTCAGTTCCGTGACGGGCTCTGAAACCTGTGCGCGGTCTAGGAGATTGGTGGCTTTGACAAAGGCATTTAGTTGGGAGTAGGTGGTTCAGTCAATGAGTTTGGCAAGGAACCTGGTGTTTGAGATGGGGCGGTAGTTTTTGGGCTCGAGAGGGTCGAGGGAAGGTTTTTTTATTAGAGGTTTGACATGAACCGTTTTGAATGCGTCGGGAAAGATACCCGAGGAAAGGGAGTCATTTATGAAGGATCTTGCATGTTCTCCTGCGCAGGTGGAAGTGAAAGTTTCTTTGAGGGTTGTGGCTGGGCAAGGGTCCAGCAGAGAGCCGGATGGTTTGCGGGCAGATAGAAGTTGGAGAAATTGGTCTGGTGATATTGGACTAAAGGATTCGAACGTTGGTTGCGTAGTGGTTACAGGTGGTGGGTTGGCCAGTATGGGGGGAGTGTTGCCTGGTGGATGTAAGAGAGCCAGTTTAGTGGCTATAGCATTTGTTCTTTCGAGAGCCGTGGTGTAAAAGTGGAGAGAGAGTGAGTCGCACAGTGATTGTGAGGGGGCCGGGGCGGTCGTGGTGCATGCCGGTTTGGTGAATTCGGAGATGATTTTGTGAAGTTATTTGCTGGGGTTTTTGCAGTTTAGGATTCGGGAGTTGTAGTGGGCTTTTTTTGCTTTCTGGATTTCGGCCTTGTACTGATGAAGGTGTCGGGCCAAGGTGGTTCTGCTCTCCTGGGTTTTGTCTTTCTGCCATTTGCGTTCGAGGTATTTATATAGTTGTTTAGTGGTCTTCAACTCAGAAGTGAACCATCTAGGGAACAGGCCATGGCGGATTGATGGATTGCAAGAGGGTGTGATCCGTATTAGTGAGGCGTTGAGCCATGAGTCAAAGGCGTCGGGGGTTAGGTGTTTATTGAGTTGGCAGGTGTGTGGTGGAGACTGGGGGAGTGTGTCGGCTAGGTCCGGAACGATTATTAGTTTTTTCCAGCATTTGCGTAGATTCGGAGGTTCAGATTCGAGTACGGGAAGGGGGTCAGGTGACCGAATGGTGAAAGAAACAATGACGTGATTGGACCAGATGATAGGGGTGGGGGGGTTTAAATGAATCCGGTTGTGGGAGCTAAAGATGGCATCCAGAGTGTGTCCTTTATAGTGAGTCGGGCTGTTTATGTGGGGTTGGAGGTTAATCGCATCTAGACCGTCAACCAGAGAGTGTGTCATAGGGTTGGTGGGGATGTCGAGACATATGTTGAAGTCACCAACAAGGCTGAGGTTGGGATGGTTTAGTTGAAGGGTGGCAATAGAGTCACAGAGATTGTTTGAGGATTGTCTCTCGTGCCAGGGGGTCTGTAGATTATTAGGAAGCTTTGTGAGAGCAACGGGGAGAGGGATAGTTTAACGAGGAGTGATTCGCAGGAAGGAATGGAAGGTTGGTTGTCGATGATTGAGGCGTGGAAGTGAGATTTGAAGACGAATGCTACTCCTCCACCTCTAGAGGGACAGTTAAGTGGGATGAGGGAGTAGTCAGGGAGGAAGGCTTCATTGGCGATTGGGGTGAAGTCACCAGAGAACCAAGTTTCGGTGATGAAAACCAGGTCAAAGATGCAGTGTCTGTTTTTTGCTACAGATCGGGCATTAAATAGGATGCAGCTCACTTCGGCAGGCGAGATTGGTGTTGGAACTGGAGCGGAAGGGGGTAGGGGAGGAGAGAGTGGAAACTGTAGAGGGAGAGGGGTAGGGTGGTATAAAAGACAAAGTTCAATGCTTGCCTAGGCTGGAGAAATATCTTCAATTTCAAACCTCTCTGTTAATGAAAAGTATGTGGTGTGTATCTTTTCCAAATAGGTATGAGCTTCAATTGAATCCTTTCTTTTGCTCTCATCACCTTACACTTTATTTCTCAGGGCTGATCTGTTGGCATATATATAAAGAACTACTGTTCTATACTGAAGAATGAGTAATGAACTGAGAGAAAATGTAACCTCTTCATGTTGTATTATGTTAATATTGTAATACTTATGGCTTGCACAGCAATTGTCTAACATAAATTGGTGGACATTTGTACGGTTTAAATGTTGGCAAAATACCTGACAGTTAATCTCTCAAAATCATGCATAGAGCATTTTGGCTTGAAATCTACTCCCCGAAGACCGATACCAACCTTAGATGGGTGCGATCCATCCCATATTTGGGGGGTGGGAGGAGTGTTTATCCAGGCATGGTAGATGGCCTAATCACATGAATAAACACACAACAAAAGGAGATATTTGAATAATGCCAAGATTTAATTTGCTGACCAGATGCATAGCTTTCCCTTTGATGCAATAAAGGCAATGTACAGGGGCAAAATTAGTTAACACTATTGTACCTGGGTTGTGAAAGAAAAGAACCTATCCCACCCCTCTAGGCCACCCCTCTAGGCGCTTTAGGGTGAGGCAAATCCCATGGTCACCTGTAATGTGTGCTAAGAGACCCTGCACGAACACAATATTACGCAAACTTCCAGAACTTCTAGACTTAGTGCACACATATAACCAGGCGCCATTTTGTAGCTGTGGTAGAAACATTGGGCCTGCATGGCAGCGCGGTAGACACAGGACATAAATTTGATGGAGAAACCTGAATAGGGCCAAGCGCTGACGAGAGGTAGAGACCCAAGCTGTTAATTTCCACAAGAACCCTCCTTTGTTTTACAACGGTTGCAAATTCGTTTTATCCTGAGAATGAATGTGTCCTACAAGGCCTTGAGACAGTGCTAGGCATCTCACGGTACATGCTTTCCCAATCAGGACACCACACTCCTCTGACCCCCACCAGCCAACTACAAGTTATATCCCCTACAACTGTCCGAGCCCCAAGACCCCTGAATTCCAAGATACCAGCTGACCCCAGGCCCACCAACCATAAACCAGACAACCATAAAAGATCTAAAAGAATGGTCACCCTATCTGTATCTTGCAATGGCATGATTTGTAATGTGATGTGCATTTGAGGGATGAATTATAGTTCAAAAGCGAGAGTGGAAGCCTTGGATGCCAGACGACGCAACTGGGATGAATGAAATGTGGGCAGGTCACAGTGACCTTGAGCGTTCCCCTGCACCAGCCATGTCAGGTGCCCTGTTTAGCAAAGAGTAGCACTGTGAGAATAACACATTTTAATTGTATTTTTGACCTTGGTTCCCTGGAGACGATGAGCCCAGCTGACACCACGTGATGGAAGACGGATGGGCGGGGCTAGGGCCAATGACCTAGCATCCCCTATGTAGTAGGCTAGCCATGCATAGGATTGCACCAACCAGCCGTGCACGGTTTTACTGCATATTGATGATGCTGCTCCCCTTTTTAAGCTCTTGCTTGCACTTTTTCCCTTCCGAACGTTCTTGGGCAGAGTTCTTTGCTGGCCCATCTATTTTTTGTTTATCCTTGCATGAATCTCTTGGCCTTTTTTCCTTAGCGGGTTGTATTGTTTCTGGTGTGAGCGTTTAGGGGCGTGCCTTCAGTTGGTGACCCCAGCACCCCTATGCCTGTCCATGATGCACCCACCTACAGCGACCAGTCCCAAAAACACATATTCCCCAGTGGCCGTGCAGGAGCCGTCTTTGCAGAATTTGTGCCTGCTCTTTACAGCGGGCGCAGCTCTGAGGAGTGTGTTGGCCGGTGTTGTTAGAACCCATGTGACAGAGGACTTCGGGTGAACACGCACACGTGAGTATAGCCTTGCAAGAGATAACAAGTAGCGGACAGATGTATGGGAAAGTTTGTAGAGCGTGAGTGTGCGGATATTGATATTGTGGATGAGGGATGTATGTGATTTGTATTTTTTTTTGGTATTATTAATTTTTTAAGGAGCATATTAAGGAAAGGAAAATATAATGGTAGGGAGCCCGAATCTAAGGGATCCGGCCGCGGCTGAATTTACCGCGGCCGGAACGTTCGCATGTGAAAGGTGCGATCTACCAAAAGGTTGCACCTTTCTCATGTGAACACACATACATACTCACACCCACACACACACAACACACCCCTACCCACCCCCCCAAAATAAACATACCCTACTTGCCTTCTTCTTCATGCTGGTTTGCTGCAGCGCCAGTTCCCTTTCACTTCCGTGATTGGGAACCGGTGCTGCAGGGTCCGTTTCTTTCTTTTTTATTACGGGAGCTGCAGGGGTTTCCCCACAACCCCTGCTCACTATACTGTAAAGTATATTGAGCGGGGGTGTTGTGGGGGACACCCCCGGACCTCCTGTTTGTTTTTCTTTTTTTTGCGGGTGTGCTGCAGGGGTGTCCCCCACAACACCCCGCTCACTATACCACACAGTATAGTGAGCGGGGTGTTGCGGGCGACAACGGTGCAGTCTTTTTTTTAATACTACCCTATAATGCTACCACCAAAGGTTCAAACCTTTGGTGGTTCGAACCTTTGGTGGTAGCATTTTTCTGACTTTTAGTCCATGCAAACCTTGGATGCGGTCCGTTCAACCGCATCCAGGGAGCCCCCCCGTGAGTGAGAGGGGAAGGTGGTACCACAGCCGTTGTATGACAGAAGATAAAGGAAATAAGTTGGAGCCCGTATTGTGAATTCTAAAAAATGCTATGCTATGGAAACAAAACATAACAATAGATCACTGAGACATAGGAATGGGATATTTCAAAGCAAAATGCATCTTTATTCATGCATTAGAAAATGTCACTAATCTCTAACGAGCAGAACTCTAGCTATGAGTGCATTAGCAACCTCAACCCATCTAGCCTCCAAGATTAAGACTGTGAGACTGCCTCCCTTCTCTCTCAACCTGCTGCGAGACAGACTCCTTCCCTCTAGTTCTAGCTCCCTAGCACTAGCATGTGGAACAGAACAGCAATCTACTGTTATACAGAACAATTATGCATTCTATAGCTATGTGCGTGCATACATAATTTCAGCCAGCATAGCATAATCATAATAGCATACTGAAACATGGTGACATGGCATGCCCTTTATTCTAAGAACAGAACAGCAAGCATATTGCTAACATTCCCATCTCTCTTGCTCATCGAGACAGTCTCATCCAAAAACCAAAAACATTCGTTCAGCGAAAACATTTCTCCGCAGTCAGCCAACCAAGGTTGTATCTCTGTGCTTGAAAATAGCTGGTTGTCTGCCAAGAGACAGATTGTTATGAAAACATTTACATACTGTGTTCGGCTACGAACACCATTCTCTCTCCGTGCTCAGCAAAAAGCCTACCTCATAATGGACAAGAACAGAGCACATCTCTAGCGCCTCGAAATACAGAATGTGCTAAACAAAATAACTATATATATATATATATATATATATATATATATATCTGAATAGATTTCAGCAAATTTCAATCTGTGATCAAAACAAGCTATAATTCATACTAAATGGATGCAAGAAGGAATGAATGAATGGATTAGCTCATTCTAAACTATCTTCGATAAATGCAAACTAACATACAGTCCTTTTTATCAATCCATTCTAAGAATAGTAATACAGGTGTGGCAATTCAAAACATGGATAAGAATCAAATAGTGTAGCTAAATACTCAGGCATACTAAAGCTTACACACAGTTGCCCCGGGCGAAACTCTTGCAGCAGCAGCAACAGCAAGCAATGCACCACTATGTACCCCAAAACATCTTCCAACAGACAGGTTGCACAAACCCATTTAATGGCACACCGAATGGTACGGTTGCCCCGATTCAAGGCTCAACTGTGTTGGGGGAAACCTCTTCTCATTTCCCGGGACAAATGCATACCCAGACTAAGACAGTACACAGAGAGCTCTTTTAGTGTGTCTGGTCCTGTCAATGGCCCTCAACCCTGAAGAGGAACCATTGATGGGGACAGAAATAGGGAACAAACTATTTTTATGGTTGATTCGGTCGCTGAGAAAAAATGCATCAGTGAAGGGGACTTCCCGTTATCTGGCAAAACTCTTGCCATGCAGGGGTTCTCTGGGGCTATTTCCCTGGTTCCATACGCTACAGATATGGATGTAAAAGTAGGAGGGAGGGTGGTTACTGGTTAGTAAGTTGAACATGACAATCTCATTTACTGATCACGGCATTGTTTGCGCCATGCCAGGGATGTGCGCAATGAGAGCGATGGTGATAAAACATGCAATGGCAGGTGAGGTGGTGGTCTGGGGAATTCCTGTGCACCCAGATATGTTCAATTATGGTATAACAGTACTTATGGAGGTGGTGCCGCATATTGCCAAAGGCTGTTGGAGAGTGCCAACAAATTTCATTTTTCACCCTTTAGTGTCCCCAGAATTGGTGGCAGGTACAATCTTGTCCCTAGATCTACAAGGGTTGGTGGTGTCGACAAAAATAGTTGTTGTGCTAGGAACAGACAGGCAAGGGTGCAAATGGCATACAGTGCTTTTCATCGATCCCACAGTGCCCCTCAAAGAGGTAACAGACTCAGAGCATTTTGAAAACAATGAAAGTGATGAGAGATAATACTAGAGATCTGTATCCCGTGTGATATCATTGTGCAGTACAGAAAGTTACAGTGCCCCCTGATGGCCGTTGTGGCGCCACCTCCCTTTATTGAGGCAGACTTGGAGTATGTGCCTACGCAGTTGTGGACCACCAATCCACATGACGTTGGGCTTCTATAAGAAGTGACCCCAGTATGCATTGCACTGAAGGCTGGATAAGTATTACTCTGTGTGAAACAGTACCCACTATCAAGGGAGGCGCAGGAGGGAATAAAGGCCTGATACAGGCCCTACTCCATCAAGGTATAATAGTGCCATCCACCTCACTGTGCAATACCGCGATCTATCCTGTCAAAAAAGCCATGGGGCAATTGGATAACGATCCACGATTAACACCCCCTAAATGATGTGGTACAGAAAGAATTTCCTGTGGTTCCAAACCCGGCCACCATTTTGTGGAAGCAACCCACTTTATGGTGGTAGATTTAAAGAAGGCCTTCTTTTCGATACCCTTGAATCCTGACTCACAGTACCTCACCGCCTTTACCCATGGTGGAAAGCGCTACGGACACACTAGTTTGCCCCAAGGGCACTGCAAGAGCCCAAGCATCTTTAACAGAATACTAAACGCTGACTTAGGTAACATCCAGTACGTGGACAACCTGCTTGTGTGTAGCAACAGTGAGCAGAACTGCGGAAGGGAAACCATTACTTTTCTACAACTTTTGGTCTGCAAGGGGTACAAGGTTGGCAGGGCCAAACTCCAGTATTGTCAACTGGAAGTGTTGTACTTAGGTCAATTAATATCAGCAAACGGCAAAAATATAATACGAGACAGAGCAACATCTGTGCATGCCAGGCCCAGGCCTGTGACAGTGAAGGACATGCAAAAATTCCTAGGGTTGTACAATTACTGCAGAGCATGAATTCTAGACTATGCAGCATACACAAGGCCGCTCCTACAGGGCCTCAAAGAAGCACAGAAAGGCAATCACAAACTGCAGTGGACAACAGATATGGTACAACATTTTTATGATTTGAAGGAAGTGATATCAACAGCCCCAGTTCTTGCCACTCCAGACTATATACAAGAATTCTACATATTTTCACATTCAAACGGCACACTTATGATCGCCGTACTGATCCAGAAGAGTACAATGGCTTATTACAGTGGTACTCTCGATTCAGTTATACAAGGGCAATTTGTATGCGAACTTGCTGCGGCTGCTTTGGCAAATGAAAACAGCTCCACAATAGTGATGGGATGCTCAATCACTTTGTTTGTGGAGCATTCAGTATTCGCTTTCTTAGAGAGATAGAAATCCCCTCTGACCACACAGAGAGCATCGGCATATGAGATTATCATCTCCAGCCCAAACATTCATGTTGTGCGATGCAAAACAGTGACTCCTGACACATTTCTAACAGAAATGTGTATAGACGAAGACTTGCAAATACACGACTGTGCCACATATGAAGGGGAGGAGGATGCTATTCCAAAAGCAAGAGACTGCCTGTTGGAGGGGGAAGAATTGCTCTTTGTTGACGGATTAAATATAATTGATCAGGACAAAGGACAAAGACATACGGGCGAGGATGACGTGCGCCTCGAGGGAGGTGCATATGAAACACTAGCAATAAAAGACTACCCATGCACTAGTTGGCCCAAGCAGCAGAGCTCGTGACACTCATGGAAATGTTACATGCATCACAAGGTTGCCACGTGACCATCTATTCGGACTCAGCATATGCCACTACAAAAGTGCATGCTGGGTTGTCACGATGGAAAAGGAGAGAGTTCCGGAGGGCATATGGGTGCCCAGTACAACATGCGGCACTGCTAGATACATCAATTTCCACATTGTCACAACCCTCGGTAGCAGCGTTCATCAGGTTCGCCACCCACACCAATAACACAGACAGGATTTCATTGGGAAACGCTGCAGCAGAGGCTGCAGCCAAAATGGCTGCCTGTCTTACTGTCCCAGTAATTTCTGAGTATGTCCTGACAGCGCTGACACATCAAGGCACACCCTATAAAGGATTGCCGCTTGCACAGCACATCGAGTTGCAAGGCAAGGGGCCAAATGAAGATAAGGAAATGTGGTCCAGAAAAGGGTGTAAACAATCCCCAACAGATGTGTTGTGGCGCCAGGAATGCAATGGGAAAGCAGTAATGCCATACGAGTGGTTAGCAATAACTTTTGACTAATTTCATCACCACTCCTACAGCTCAAAACAACACATTGCAGCAGACAGACAAGAGGATTGGTTTGTCCCCAATTTTCAGGAGCACCAAACAAACGCGGTCGTACATTGCACCACATGTCAACGTTTCAGCACAGGCATGACGTTCCGGACCCTAAGGGGCACCTTGCCCCGCTCTATTGGGCCGTTCCATGAGTTAAACATCGATTATGCCGACATGGGAGAGAGATGCTTAGAGAAATTATCTGCATCCGTAGTTTTGTCTAGAAGCAGAACAACCCTAGATTCCATGGCCCATACTAGCTTATTTTCTCAACCCCTCTCGCTGTGAAAGTAAAGGTACTCCACTATTGGATACATCTTTCAGATGTACGATGGGCACCCCCAACCAGCACCCAACCACCTTGAATGTATCCCCACATCCCAGCTCCCCACCTCAGTTCCAGTCATCAATTCAGCCACCTCCTATAGTAAAGCAAACAACTTCTAAATATTGCAAAATATTTAATATAACTAAAATAACACAAGCCTGTTATTAAATATGTTCATAAAATTCTCTCTCTCTCTCTCCCATCCACCTTCACTTCCCCTACCTCCCCTTCCCTCTCTTCCGTCCTGTTGTGTGCATTATCTTTTCCCTTTCAGGAAGAAGACAATGGAACCAGCATCATCAAATACATCTATTTATACTGAGGAAACTGTTAATTATTAAACGGTCTCCACATTCTCCATTTCATATACATGTGTATTGCATTTTAGTGCAGCACTGTTTGCTATTTTGATGTTTGCACTAGTCATTTACTGGGGGATTCTTTTATATGGGAAGCCCATTTAAAAGAGGGGGCAGGGGGAACACATTTACAAACTCGACCAACAAAACTGTGAATTTGTCTAGCATAAGTAGCAAGCATAATAGCAGCTATAAAAAATCAACAAGCGGACCTGCATATATTAGTAACAAAATTAGCGTGACATAAGAACACCCTTTTCCATTTATTTTTAAAAGTGTTTTGCATAATGTAAGCATTTATGACATTTGTAGTGGAAGTATTATTAGAAAATCCCTACAGTTATGTAAAAGAAGGAAACGGCATGCACGAAGGGTGAAATATGATGCCTACCACAGGCTTTGCCTCAATGCCATTGAGTATGAACGACATCCGGAAATGTCAAATAGCTGGTATACAGACATGAGTGTGGTAGGGTGGCAAACAGCAAACAGGAGCTGCTACGTCTGTTCACTAATCCCATATGCGTCGGGGCACCCAAGGTATTATTACCACAGGAAGTACTAATTATAGAGGCACAATGTCTGGTTCATATTGCGCTATGTAGGATCAAAGGCACCTTCCTGGCACACAGAATACGACTAGAGCTCGTCAATCCAGATCCCTTGCGATGCAACAACAATCAAAGAGACATTAAATGCTTGCAGCAGCCGTGCTTAGTTTTTGAAGGACTCAAATATTCAAATGGAAAGTACCAAGAAACTACACTTACATGTCTGGCAGAAGGACTATTCGGTTACAAGGAAGAAATCCAAGCCAGAATATATGCAAACTGTGCATAAATTGGGACAGAGAACATTGCAAAATTTACATGGATTGCAGCAATATAGAAACCAGTGAAAGTGCATTGAGAAGAAATATATGAACTTTGTTTCCACAGTGAAGGAACTACCTTTATGGGGTAAAACAAGAAGTGCAACACGACCCTCCTCATACCAGACCAGAAAAGAGGCACTGCGGCAGTAATGGATTACTACTGGGTATGTGGCCAACAAGTATACTTGCACCTCACACCATCATGGAGGGGCTATTGTTCACTGGCCACTGCACTCAGCGTTATTAGTAATCCCAGAAGAACACAGCCCCAACAGGTTCCCCTGCGGTTGGGGAACACAACCCAGTACCGCCACCAGAATTCTGCATCCTCCCCGGGAGAAGCTAGTATGAAAAACTGCGAAGGAAGAAAAGATCATCAAACTATCTATCAAAAGACTCAACCCCGTTGCTTGGGGGAATCCCTGAGGAATACTGATTGTTCAGCTCAGCTGAAACCTTTTTCGCCTAGCTCTTGCTCTCTGGTGTGCAGGCAGTTGCAAATGCTAGGTGGATGCAGATGGTATGCTGAGAATTGGTCCAGTTTGAGCATGGGTTTAACATCGTGGTCGAGCTGCGTGCCCTAAGGTTGATGACGATGCAGAACCGCAAAATCCTTGAGATGCTGATGGCAATGGAAGGAGGTGTATGCCGAAACAATTGGGGATACATGTTGCACATTCGTGCCTCCCAAAGATGTAGAGAATGGATCGTAGTCCCAATTAATAGCGGCACGGTCGGGGAGTGTGCATGAAAAAAGAAGCTGGTATTCAAGGAGAAAATAGGTTTGACATTGCCTTCGACGGGGCTCTATCCTGGCTAGGAGTCATTGTCAAGATGATGGTACCTATCATTGGGAGTAACGCTTATCTTAGGTCTCTTCGGGAGCATAATGCCTTTTCAGCTGAAGACCTGTTGTCTGGGCACTGATTCTGTGGAAACAACAATTATAATACAACCACTATTGTAATCCCCATCCACAAACTAAAACTGTGATACAGTGTACCTTGAAATAACCCACCCTTCTCATCTGGGCTTTTGATTTGTGGAGCTCTCCATCCTGTATTCTACAGGGGCATGTTGGATTGGTGACTTTTGATCTGAGGGGACTGAGGTGTCGAAAAATGTGTAACTGAACAATGTCCAAAACATCTTCTAAAGGTATCTTGGCCAAGTATTTTGGTGAAAGTAATAATTATATACAGTTCATCAGATACTGACTGGTCCCTACGTTGGAGAGATCTCTCTTGCTAGAATTTCCTTTTAGTTTTTGCAGGTTCGTAGTTCCCTAACAAGGGCTGATGCTGTAGTATGGCTGCAGCTATACTCGTTTTGAGGAAACATTAGTTTACGTCGGTTCGTCGACAAAACAGAGTAATAGCTGCCTTCAGAAACAAGTGCAGTAATAAATAAGTGAAGAAAAACCTTGCTGAGAATTCAGGTAAGCACATATGTAACTTCTTCTTTCTTTCCTTTTTACAAGTTCATTCATTTAGTAAATACCTTTGTTCTGCAGGTCTTTGGAAAAACTGTTGAAGAAAATACCTTCGGACGATGATCAGACTGCTGAGGAAAACCTCAGGAAGAATACACTGCAACCGCAGACGAAAGCTGCTGAGAGAGAAATGCTGCGGCTGCGACGGAGCTTCTGACAGAAGATGCAGAGACTACGGATATAACAGCGGACTGAGGAAAATACATGGAAAATACTTCGGTTTGGTAACGCTTTACAATTTTACTGCTATTCTGTTGATTTTGCTGTGGAAACTAATATCTTTGACTCTTTTTCTTCTATTGACGGGTTCTGTCAGAGATCGCTGGAAGCGTTACCCGCTGTCAGAGGAGAAGACGCGAAGCGAGAGCTTCAGCGGAGGCAGGCTTAAGTAGCTCCCACTGCAACAGGTGTAGAATGCACTGTGAGTTGTCTATGGACTTAGCAGCGGCCATGTTGAATGTAGGGAAGGCAATGTGAGTGTAATGAGCCTATGGGTACAATGCTAGGAGTGAGGTTAATGTATCTTGTGCCACTGTTGACCCACTGATGGAAATGAAGTTCCTTGCCTCCCTAGTTTTACTGAATGGAATCTGTATTCCTGTGCTGGGATCATAACATTGTGTTCATCTTGGTCATCTTCTGCACCAACCAAATGGGACTCTGGTGTTGTGCCAAAGCAGTGCCTAGTAGCGCTATGATGATGGTTTCAATTGGGGCTCCAAAAGCACCTCACAATACAAAGGATACTGAAATACAAACAGGCCATGCCATTCCTCGAATGATTCCTATCCCCTATGGAGAAAAGGTAGACCGCTTATACCACAGCATCATTGTCCCGCCCCCTGACCCTGAAAATTAAGAGGAAGTATGGGTTGACCAGCAGGAGATGGAGTATGTATCTATATGGCACACCCAAAGAATATGCGCAAGCAGGGGAAAGTTTGCAGTCAGTATGTAGAACCTGGATGCCAATAAAGTGAAGTCCACCATATGAGGCTGCAGTGATAAGGGAGAATGAGCGCATGAGTACTGGGAGTTTTTTATTGTAGGAGTAACCAAAGGAGGGATGGTGGAAAGGAAATGAACCTATCCCACCCAGCTAGGTGCTTCAAGGTGAGGTGAATCCCATAAAGACACTTGTAATGTGCTAGGGGGTAGAGGGGCATGCTAAGGGACCCTGCACACAAACAATATTCTGCAAACTGAAGATGTTTAGAATCAATGCACGCATATAACCAGGCGCCATTTTGTAGCTATGGTAGAAACATTGGGCTTGCATGGCAGCACGGTAGACACAGGGCTCAAACCTGATGGAGAAGCCTGACAAGGCCCAAGTGCTGACGAGAGAGAGACCCACGCTGTTAATTTCCACAGAAACCCTCCTTTGTTTTACAACTGTTGCCAATACGCTTTATCCTGAGAAAGAATGCAGTGCTAGGTGTCTCGCAGTACGTGTTATCCCAACCAGGGCACAACACGCCTCTGACCCCCCACCCAGCCAACAACAAGTTAAAGCCCCTACAACTGTCTGAGCCCCAAGACCCCTGAATTCCAAGAAACCAGTTGACCCCAGGCCCACCAACCATTAACCAGGGTTGTATTTTTTCTGGTGTGAGCATTTCGCTGCGTGCCTTCACCTATGATGGACACTAGCACATATTATGTTTTTTATCCACTGAAACGGTCATCTCATCAACACATCTTGCCAAGTTTCTCTGATGCATGGCTGATACTCCATGAGCAAAGCTATCATTTTGTAACCTGATGTCACCTGCCACACGCAGATGCACTATTCTCAAGCACACACGCATTTAGGTGCAAACTATTCCCATTGAATTAGTACACCAGGCATTAAAATGCTTACCTGGGAACCAGGATCTGCAGTGTCGATAATCCCTGCCTATGTTATTTTCTGAAAAAAAGACACAACTGAATGTATTTTGTTTTTATTTATGTCATGTTTATATGTTGGGCCAATGTAACTGTTCTGTCTCATAAAGTTATTTCACACAATAGTTCATCGTAGTCTGTTGAGGTTTTTTATTCTGAAAGCTTATTCACAAGACTTAGTTATGATGCACTCCACTCCCGCCCCATTTCAATTCATCTGAATACCTTAGGGATTTAAAACCTAAACCACTGAGTCTGGCTGTGTGCCAGTAGTCGAGGACAACTGGCTGCCCTAAGCCATTTCGGTTTAGCTACTACCCACTTCAATCTGTTCTAGGTCAACAATTCTGGCTGTGGTACTGGCAAAGTCTGGCAAATATAATGTCTCCAGGAAATAAATGGTCCCCTTATGGACGATCAAGGACCCTTTGCTTTTGTGAAAATCTGCCCTAGGTCATGTTGATTTTACTGTATTCTGTTAAAGAATATCTTCCCCTGTGAGGCTGGCCTTCTCAGTGAAGCACCCACCTTACAGCTGTCATTATTCCAGCAATACTGCTCACCATAAGGTCCATTCCACTTAAGTTGTAAGCTCCGAGCAGTAGGGGCATTACATGAAGTGGTAATGCCACCCCCTGCGAGGGGCTTATTGCTATTAATACCCTTGCCTGTAAAACCGGGGTACTAAAAGCATTTTTTTCATTTGCCAAACGCTATAGAGTTTCGCAACCGTAAAAAAAAAAATGCCCGCCAAGGAAGGGAAACCAAAGTCAGTTCTCCCTTTCCATGGCGGCTATTGAAAATAGTTTTGAAAAAAGTAAACAAACATATGGCCACCATGAAAAGGTTGTCCCTCCTCACTTTCCATGGCGCCCATTGAAAAAAACAGGGAAGAAAGTAAACAAAAAAATGGCTGCCATGGATAGGAGAGAAGGGACTTTGTGTAGTCCTTTCTTCCTTTCCATGGCACTGTGTCACAGATCGGGAGCGGACGCGCTGGGACTAGAAGTGTTCCCAGCACATCTGCTCGCGGAAAGGATTGATAAGAAGGTAAGTGGGAGCGACTTGGGGGAGAGGGAAATCTGTGGATGGAGAGGGGAGCACTTACCTTGTTCCCCGGCAGGGAAGATGGCAGCCTACAGCCCTGTGGAGACTGAGGGTGGTGGAATTACCGTCTGGTAATCGCCCCACTCTGAGCCTCCTCACTGGCTGGTATGCTGCCTGCCGGCCCCCCCCCCTACACCCCTGCCTGTCGGGTACTAATACTCCTTCAAAACAGAGTCCCAAGCTAAAGCATTCAGGCAACCCACAACCCCAATGTAGACAGCGCTTTTAACAGATTAAACTAAAGGGATCTGCTCGATGGAACTTCTACTGATGTGGCAATGGCCCTTGTACCATTTAAAACCGAGGACGCAATTCCATGTTCCACCATTACATTTGGTCCATTTGGTCCAAGTCTGAATAAAGTATGTTATCAAAGAAGTTCTATAATAGGCCACAATATCACCCAACCAGCTCGTGCTTTTTGACAGTCCTGTGTTGGCATGTGAGGTGCCTTCCATGAAAATGACAATACCACAGAAGAAGTAGAATAACTCCTCAAAGGTCAAGAAGACCTCAGTGAAAACATGCTTACGTTACTGTGCTGTACATTGTGTCTCGTCCACTACTGCAAACTAGTTCATTTTCTATTGGTCTTTGAAAGTGTGCTGAAAGTGTGCTTTGGGTGTACTGTAATGTGCGTTGCGTTCTTGTGTTCATCCCATTTGCGAGGTTCAATCTTTTTTTCTTAAGCACAAACATTTCCGCTTTGAGGATATTTGGGTGTTTGCAAAAGAGCACTGTGCCTAACAGAGTTTCCTCCTAAATTGTGCAGCTAGAAGTGGCATTTGTTCTTCTTTAGAAACAATACATGCCTGTTAGGATAGACTATACAAAAAAGCATGCGGATTTGGCTGAATAATTCAAGCAGTAAAGAGAAACATAGGGGACACTGGTTGAGGAAAAATCAAACTAGCCCTTTCCTTATAGCCCAGCCATTCATGCCTTCTCCCCAAGCACCTTCAAATATGAATGCCATTGCTCCTCGTACTTCCTTCACCTCCAGGTCATTATTCCTCCTGACAGGGCCACTCTTTTTCTCTCCTCAACACCCTGCCAAACCCAAATTTACTATTGAATCCAATGACACCTCTCCCATTGACAGCTTCGCCCATGACAGCTTGCCCCACACCACCTTCCTTTATACTGTCTTAGTCAGGCACCTCCAATCAATATGTACTTTCGTTATTGAAGTACATATTTATTTATAATGAAATTCATGTGAGACCAATATAAGTTAATAAAAACAGAACAAATAGTACAACTGTGTGTATATTCTCACTCTGCCTGTCTGTAATCACGAGAGACGTGCACATATGTAGCAGGTGAAAAAAGGTGACTACTAAACATCAGGGTGGGCAACCTATGGCTCCCCATATGATCGCACGGTTACTATCAGCCCCAACCTTCAGTTGAGTAAAACATACATGGGCAAAAGCCCCGCCCAAATGCTTCATCTTCTGGGCAGATTTACATTGAAATGGGGCAGGCTCACTCGAGTGAGAGCCCCATTGAACCAGCCCCCCCTTTAACACAGGATGAATGATTACACATGAAAAGATACAACACAGCAAAGCTATAGCCCACACCCCTGCATGCTCCAAGCAATGGTTTGAGCATTCAAAGTGAGTTGTATCTGGCAGAGTAGATGAATGTGAAGACAGTTGTATTGTTTCATGAGCACGCAACATAATTAATTCTATGAATAGACTTGCCTCTGCTCATGTGTATCCCCAGTTCTCTCACTATTTATGACTACACCAAGACTGCACCTGCGCAGTGCCATACCCAACCGTATGTGAATTGTAAGGTGTTTTACTAGTTCCAGTTGATCTCTTCTTCTAAGCGAGAGCTGGAGCATTTTAGGATTGACTGAAGGCTAAAAATAATAATTTATGATCTATTATTTATTTGGAGAAACATGGCTAAGAATGCTATTTCATCAGTTTCAATATATTGATGGGGAAAAGGGTCACATATGCGTTACTGCCCCATTCCGTCAGCAACTTCTGGTAGGACATTTTCAACATGACCAATTGTCCTGCAGCAATTGTTTTTTAAATCACCTCAGACAATTACCCCAAACGTGACCTCATTACAAGTTTGGAGGTAACTGAAACAACCTCCTTTTTTTCAGTTGTATGTGATATTAAAGGGGAAGTTTGCTCCGATATGTTATTGTATCAATCTAATGATGAATACTTGGCTTGAGATTAGAGCGAGAAATGTATTACTTCACAGAATAAATCTTTCTTCAGTGATCCATTGAAGTTATAATGATGTAGGAGAATAACATAAAATGTTAGCTGTCTCGGTTGTCAAACTAAACCTATATAGAGTAAACATACTCAATACTTGGATTACACGGGCAAACTGTAGCTTGAAGTTTGTGCAGGAGGACCATCATCATTCACGAAACAGATCTTGTAAGGAAGGCCGTCAAAGTAATGCAGCTCGGTAACGCTTAGCAGTGGTGTGTCTTCTTTGGCTATGTAGGCCAAGTAGCCAGAGATTTCTCTGCAAAAGCAATTCTCCGCCAGAGTTGGCATAACCTCACAACAATGGTAGGTACTTCAGGTGGGAATGTCTTCTATGCGACTGGGTTCAGACCCCGGTGACTAATCGTCACGACTTTCATCTGATTCCCCATCATTTCGGCTTCATTCACTTTCAAGCATTTCCTCTTCTGACTATTCAGGCTCGTACTGGTAGGGCTGAATTGTAGCCATAGTTCCTGAATATTGAAGAAGTACAAAATCAATAGTGAGAAAAATAAAAATGTTTTTGTTTGTTTACAGTAACACAATTGGGTTTTACCTTAAAATTAATTGTTAAAGAAAGACAGCCGTGTTACAAAAACCCATAGTGCAAAGACAAAAATAGTAGGCACAAACTTTTACATTTTGCAAAGACACATGTAAAAACAAGCTATGCTAAAGTAGAATTTTAAATATGGTTTTGTAAAGACATTTGTACATAATATAAGAAATGTTTAAATAAAAAGCGACTACTGAGTTAATTCATTTTAGGTAGTGTAGGTACCTGTTGTCAGTGTGTCGTGCTTGGAAGATAGCTGAACAGAGCAAAAACAAGTCAGGGAGGCTCCAAATGAAATACACTGACACAAAGGAAAAAGAAACTCCAATGTTGTCTGATCAGAAAGGGTTTGTTTATGCTTGTCGAGGAAAGAGGCGTCTTGGCATTTCCATGGATACACATCAATAAATTGCGCACAGAGGACGTTGACATGAGACGGTCATTGGCATTGTGAAAAGGGACATGAGCGTCTAGTGAGGTTAGCTTTAAGGGCAGGTATTCGGAATTACTGCCGTGAGGGCACTTGAATTTAAGGCGATGGATTGGAATTATTTTTAAGATCGATGTATGCTCAAAAATACATGCCCAATCGATTGGGACAATGCAATTTCTGAGTGAACATCCCGTTTACTACATTCCTATAATAGTCAGTCATTTTTAGTAATTTGATTAATGACAGTATGTGTTGCATCTTAATGTGAAGCTTTTCAATCAATCATTCGGAATGCAAGCCCTCTTTTCTATTTCTATTAATTTGGGGGAATCAATATTTAAACAATGCATTTGTATGATTAGTTCCATTTTGAAATTACTGAACCATCCTGGAAAACATAGTACAAATGTGCATTCCCTTTAACTACGAATCTATACAAGCACTTTTTTAAGATGATACCTTATTGACTTCAATAGTCAGTAAGCAGTAGTATTCAGTGTTTACGGAACTCTGTGAGAAGTCTTGTTCTTTCTTTGTTCTTCCCTTCCTTGTCCTCAAACCCTTCCCTACTCCTTGCCTTACTCTTCCTTTTCCTGGCTTCATCGGCCCTGTAGCCTAGCACTCCGTTGTAGAGAAGGAGATGTACACAACACTCATGGAGCCTGCACCCTCACCTCAATCCTATTGGAAGAGCAGTAAGAAAGCATTGTGAATGACACCTGATATTGTTTCAATACTGCATCAGAGATATGAAAGACGCTATGCACTCAGACAACCGTACCGAATGTACCCTCGAACTGAAGTGGTAGAAGGAAGTCTGCAGACACCACCAAACATAGAAGAACTATAAGTAAGGTCTGACAGGTGTAAAGAGACATCATAAAGAAAAGGGACGAAGACGCACTGAAACGAAATACAAATACTTAAAGAATGAAGAAGTAACTGTAGTATTATTATAATTGGTTTTTTATAATGCACTTAATACGGAAGAGATTTCCAAGCACGGACACGGGATTCAAACGCGTCGTCTTGCTTCCAAAACTAGCATGTTGCCCATGGGCTATCCTCCCAGTATGTAAATGAATTATATATACTGAGTATATAAGTAAGAAGAGATGCAGTAGATGTATATACGCAGAAACACAAGGTAGATGAGAAATATAGAAGCTTGCTACAGTAGAAAATATAACACGGGTAAAGCAGCCATGATGAGAAGATGGACGTCGGTTTCGTGCTATAGTAAGCTAAAAACCCTAGGAGAGAGAACAAGACTGCAGAGCTGACAGGCACTGAAATACAAAATCTTGCAACAACAAAGAATATTTGTATGCCTAAAGATCAAGGATGCCACAGTGAGAAGCAACTGCAAAGTAAAAAAGGAGTCAAAAAGGATAACACATCTACAAGTGGGCAGTTGTCTGACGTTGTTGTCCACACCTGGGTTTTGTTTTGTTTACCTGCTACTAATGAGCCAAATGTCCAAGGTTGGAAGAGCATGCCATCCAATCAGGATGGCCTATGTGATGATGTACTATACATTGTTGCAGAAGCAAATCCACTGCTGTTATTCTACTATTATCTGTATTATACATAGTTAGAGGTTGTTCCAGGCATGCCTACCAGATGAAGGGCAGCCAATGATGTTACTAACACCTAAATGAGCCATAGGTATATATCTTCCCTTAACCATTCCCTCCGCACGATAGGTTTTTATTATTTTGCCACTTAGGATGATGTCATAGCTGACGCATATTGAGGTATAAAGCCTTTGTGTAATGGAAATATATTTGAGAGTGAATAAACTGTGATTTCTTATGCTTACCAGATTTCCCAGCTTTATTGAACTCATAATAAAGTAGTACTTTGCCACATTCTTTGAGTTTGTCTGGTTATTTGGGCCCATAATCAGTTGTTATGGTAATCCCATCCAGCTCTTGATACACTTCAGGTGCTACTGTACATTTTGGTAGCGGTGCGGATGGTTGAAGATCCAGACCCTCGGATTCTTGACGTCTTCCACCATCAGCTGGAAGACCACTGAGTTTCCTGTGGAGAGATGGAGAGAAAACATGTGTAACCAGAGATGTTCGGCAGGTGCCCCTTTGAAGAAATACCTCTCTGGTCCCCAGAGGCACCCCATGGACAGAAGGCAAAGTGGTCGATTGGGGAAAAGTCGATACCGAATGGCTCGAGCTGAACAAACAGACATAAGTAAAAGCATTGAAAGTGGCAAATAAAAAAGGAGGGATCATATTGCATGTGTATATAGTGGGGGATGTAACTGGATTTGATTAAAGGAGAGATACCTCGATTCTTAATCTCAAGGAGAACAGAAGGGATTGCATCAAACTCCAAAATTGAGTATTATTTAAGGGATTCCTGCACCTAAGAGCCAAAGAAGGGTGTACGACACACTCCAAAATGGATATTATTACAGAGATGAGATCATTTTGCTAGAGAAAGTGAGGAAGAAGATCGTAGAAAGTAGTGTGCACATTTTTGTTTGGGGTGTGTGAAAATACCAGTGTAAAAAGCAGACATGTTTTGTATTAGTTGTGATAATATGGGTTGTAGGTTGAAACTATAGTAACACATTCGACTGGTTATTACATCCTAAAAGACAAGCGATTGGCATCAATCAATCAATTAATTAGAGGAGGACAGGAATTGAAAAAATAGATCAAAATAAAAGTCTTAGATTGTTAATAATAAAAACAGGATAGTAAGAATCGAAAGAACCATAAACAAAGAATTAAAATGAATATATTGTGGCGACTTGAAAATATTTTCGAGAATTGTTTTGGGAAAAGGGTGGCGATTGATGGTGCTTGCCCCAATTGATTGTTGTGTTGTAATTAATGAAATACAAAATAAACGATAAGTATTGACAGTCATAAACAAGTTGTCATCATGGGGGACACTCCCCTTTTATGGCTGTGAAAAACATTATCGAGGTACACGCCTAAGATTAGGAAGTACCATGCTGAGTGGGTAAAAGGCATGGCTGACAAAATTTTCATGCCTTGGCCTCAAGAAGGTTTGCTATCAAGAACAGTATTACAACACATGACAACATACATACATGCTGTAAACTAAGGGAAGAGGTTACAGAAAAGGTTAGCTGTTTTAGAGCTATGGAAAATGTTTCAGAATGAGAGGGAGTGGAAGTTTAAACAGCAGAAAGAGGAGGAAGTAACACCCTTAGCTCCTCTTTCTCCTTCTAAAAACGATAGTACAATTGAAGATAAAGAGGGAATTTATCCTCTCAAAAGAGTTAAAGGCATCGGCAGGGTATGTTAATCCAATATACGTGCCCCCCGATTATAGTAGTGAGGATAACATGGAAGAGAACAAAATCAAAGAGCGTAAATATATACCCACACGCGATGAACATAAGGCGCGTGATGAAAGAAGGGACAGGGAAATAGACATAGAAGAAGAATGTGAGAGACAAAATGAGAGAAAGCCAGAGCTAGTGGAGTGACAATAGTACAGAACAAGTAGATGGGAGGACAGATATTACTCAAATAGGATGGAAAGGGTATGACAAAGTCAAAGAAAGGGCGGAACGGGAAAAAGAGAAAAAGCAACAAGAATGGGTGTATAAAGAGGGGATTATATCTTTATGATGAGGAAGAGACAACAGTCATACCCGTTGGGGTATAATGAAGACGAAGAAAGGGAAGAAAACGAGAGAGCGCAAAGAGAAGGCGCATATGGTTTTTCGACAGATCTAGACATCGGAAGTGTGGTAAGTGGTCAGATTTAGAGGACACAAAAAAAACACCAGAACCTACACCATATTCTGAACGACCACAAGCAAGGCTGCGCAGTTCATTACAATCATACCACGACATGTCATTGCCATGGAAACGTCTCCAGCTTTTTACACACACTCTTCTGCGTCGATCCAGTCCAGCACAAACACTCACGAGGAACTCCGGCAAAGTGATGAGATTTGCCTTCATCATTCTTAATCTATGTAAGCAGAGCCATTTCACAGCTTGGCCGCTACCTTCACATTATTGCATGCATTGGCCAGACCGCACTTTCTCATCACGGGTTGGGCACCACCCTGCATGCTCCTTACATCTTTGAGACACCTCACCACCATCGTACGTATCATTAACAGATTATGAGGGCCATTTAGTGTTGACACATGGGGTATGTGCCCATCTCTTTTTTCGATTGTGTCACCCTCCAGCATATCCACTTACCCAATGCAGTAGATAGGTTTTACCACTCTGGCCCCCTCTTTTACAGATGTGGCACTATGGGATGCAGGACTGTCCTCACACGGACTCATCTTCTAGTACTCACCCAACAAAGTTACTATTCTAGCCCGCTCACTTTTTAGATGTGGCACCATGGGACACTGGTCCGTGCCATCAGGGGCTCACTAGTGCTCGATCCATTCGCTACGATTCAGAGTTATTGATCTCCCTCATATTTCTTTTTTGGCAGATTTCCAATTGGAAGGCGGTTTTTGAGTATACACACCAGCCTTTCCCGTTCCTTCACAAATTAGTGGTAGTGAACCTTCTGACAGCCGTGCCCAATTATACAAGCACAGTAAGCCCTACCCAGGGTTTTCATTATTATCTTTAGCAGTTATAGCTATTTAAATTATTTACAACTATATACCATACACCAAAGCACAGACTTCACTCATAGTACCATTGTTCTATCATTTCACAAATCCATGCAGGAACCAACATGCATTGAGTTTCCATTCTTTCCTTTCCTTCCTGATGAAGTCCGCCTCAATCACAGCATCTTCCAACTGCTATAAGTGGCCAAAAGACACCTGTGTCGGCTCTTTCATACAGTATCAAGTGTTTATACTGTTCAATTAACCGTTTGACTCAGCTTGCAAAATGATGTATGGCTCCCAATAGATTAAATTGGACCCACATTTTCCTTGTTATAATTTGATGTAATAAGCTCTGTCTTTACATGTTCTTTTTGCATTTGTATCTGCAACATTAATTTTCTCCTGTCCTGGGAACGCATTTTATGTGTAGTCAATATTATGACTATGTTTGTAATATGATGTCGTGATATATATATTTTTTCCACTCATTTATCAGTAAATACACTCAATTTTCTAAGCTCATTGGAGTCTTCATGTTTTCGAGTACGCCCTGATAATTTTTGACATATAGTATCTACTTTTATCCCATGTCAGATCAGGGAACTACCAGGAGCCCTTTATAGTATATGGCCTTCTATAGGGACAGGCCCTTCCTCCTCAAAACCAGACGCTGCTTCAAACAACCGGTAAGAAATCAAACTGCTCGCAAGATTAATATTGGTGATGGTGACACACTGGCAGAGTTACATACTGCAGACTTACAGGATGTACCACTATGGCTCACAAACACTCAGTCCTGCTCTACAGCAGAAGCGCTGAACAACTACGATGTTGCATTATTTGTATTTTCCCCTCCGCAGATTCCCCCCCACCTCTCATGGGTGGGTTCTGGCCGGACGGGTTAGAGCAGGGCAGGGACAGGATCATAACATCAAGTAAAGTCATCATAAAATTAAAAGAGTTTAGTCTGGCTCTTATTTCCGCCCCTCTCTACTGTCAGCAAGCCTCTGTGCATGCTTACTTCCTGCTATATGCTGATCTGCATGCCGATAGATGTCTTCCTTCCCATGCCGACCTGCACTGCAACCTTTGCACTAACCTCAAAAACCGCTAATCCTTTAAATTACTATCCTCCATAAGTGTCTGTACTACTTTTGAATTGTAATGTTTTTGACTAAAACATGGAGTCTGTGTGAAAAGCATCTTGGGTGCGCATAGAGCAGCAATGGACATTTTCTTCCTCAGTGAGATCTGCATTTAATGTGAAGTTTGAACACTGTTTCACTGGCAAACATGTTTTCATCGATGCCCACTGCTTATATTGTTCTACATTGCTTCAAGGATTGTTTTAAAGAAAGGTGTCGGCTGGTGCCTGATAAGGTTGCAGGAACTGAAGGAAGGTTATGCTTTCTTTAGCGCTCCGATGAGAAAGGGAAGTGTTTTCCTCTTGAGGTTGCCATGGGTCATTCGGCCAAGGATCCATGAGAACTGGCAACAGGTGGACTTGGAAAGCCAGAAAGTTCTGGAAAATGTCATTACGCATTTGTGTGATGCTTAAAACGGCAGGCACAGTAAACAGAAAGAAAAGCTTTTGGGGAAGCGTGGACACACAGCTTTCCATTCCCATTGTAGGTAGAATCTCTTGTGCCTGGCCTGTTTTCAAAGCTTATCAGTGATTCTGGCTAAAATAAGGAGGTGTTCTGCAGTGACCTCAAAGGTGAAGTATTTTTAAACCATTTACTAATCATTAATTTATTTTCTTTGTTGCTTTTATTTTGGTATGTATGCTGATTAAGAATAAATGGGCATAAAGAGCCATTTTATAATCTAACTGATTGTGTGTCTGTGTGAATAATTGTCTTTCAGCATCCAAGGTTGTTGTTCAGTTAGTGTACTGGGGAGAAAAATAGGACGGTCATTTTTTGAAAAGCAAAACAATGTCCAAACAGTGTGTGTCTATTTCCAGGCAACACAGTGTACCAATGCTAGGGTGCACAGGAGTATTGATTGCTCTTTTTTCCCTACGAACTCTGCATGTCATGGCACTGTGTGACAAAGACCCCTGTCTGTGGGCTGGCCCCATCTGGGAACCACTGGAGCCTTGGAAGTCAGAGGGAGTTAGAACTCAGTAAAACCATAGGCTAGAGAGAGATGGACGCCTCCTCCAGCTGGATCCACACCAGCACCAACGAAAATCAACATGATCCCTCTAAATGAGCAAAATTGCAACAGTTACTAACCCCAGGCAATGGTGCCCAAGAAATCAGCAATACGACTTTGCAGGAGCCACTCAATGTGTGGGGTCCTTGCAAGTACATTGCATCCACTTCAGCGTGTGCCTAAATGGGGGGAAAACGTGTCTCCCTTACAAGTGTTAGAACATCCAAACATTATTGGCCGACTTCGACAAACATAGTGGGAGGCACAATGTTACCATTCAGATACAACAAAGGCACTCTTAAGAGAAAGGTGCCCATCCGAAACTTACCAGAACATTTTCAAACAAGTAAACTACACAGTGGAGCCAGAGAGCGCCTGTCTGATCCAAGACCGTTTCAAAACCAAAATGGCAGCTGGCCTCAATATAACCATATGACAGCACCTCTGACAGTCACAGGACCCTGAGCACATGGACACATTAGGTAATAGACAATTCTTTGTTGTTCAGGTGTAAGAAATGTAGTAGAGCAGTGCCCAAGGGGAGGAGGGACTGGACTTTAAAAGACAGCCACCCCAGTCAAAAAGGGTCTTTCAATGGGAAAGGAGGCAGAAGGTGTGCAGCAGAACTGTCCAAACGTGGACCCACAAGAGTCCAAGATAGAAAGCTGTGACAGTGGAGAGCTGAAGTAAAGAGGCCCCGATGTGGTAGGTTAAGAGAATGATGGG
This sequence comes from Ambystoma mexicanum, assembly GCF_040938575.1. Taxonomy (NCBI): domain Eukaryota; kingdom Metazoa; phylum Chordata; class Amphibia; order Caudata; family Ambystomatidae; genus Ambystoma; species Ambystoma mexicanum. The sequence continues at coordinate 522,479,829 of NC_090932.1, forward strand.
ATAGTTAGGAGGAGCGATCTGGTTAGCGAGAGAGTTCGTGGGTAAGGTGGGGAGGAGTGATAGGGTGGAAGAGGAAGGAGACATCTGGTTAGAGGGAGAATAAGTGGCTAAGTAGGAATTTAGTAATACTATGAAATGGGAGGGAGACCATCTCTCCCGTCAACTTCTGATAGAAGGATATCCTCTTGGAGGGGGAGGTGAGGATGCCATGGGAAAGTAAGCAAGAAAAATATTGGGCAGGAGAGAAAATCTACACAGCAGTGGTAGAATATGTGGAAGGCGACAGGGGAGGATAGAATGGTGTTTAAGGAAGAGTTGGAAGAGGGGGGAGAATTAGATTGAGAGGCTGAGAAGCAGTGGAAAGCATTGTTGGGAAGAGAAGGCAGAAGGATACCATAAGGGAATCCCGAAGTGATTGGCACAAGGTTAATAATATTGTTATGGTGAGTGAGGAAGAGGTTTAGCTGCTAAAGATAGAGCCAGCCCAATTGAGACCTAGATGCAGAGAAGAATTTACTAGATAGTAAGAATAGCAAGGTTCCTTAAAACCATGTTGGTCCAGAGGAAAGTCAAGAAGACGCAGAAGGTTTGAGATAGTGTTGCTACTGCGGGGAGCAGAAAGGACAGCCTAGGGCTGTGCAGAAGAGAGGAGGGCACAGAAGAAGCTATCAAGTGCATTAGGTGGTAAGTGAGAGGAGGGCCATGCATCTGCATCAAATACCACTAGGGGTAGTGAAAATGAATGTCATGTTGACATTTAACACCCAGCGGAAAGGAAGCACTGAATCTGCCACCGGGAGAAGCACCAGAGAAAGACAATGGCGGCAGGGGTCTGGCAGACCCCTGAAAAATCAGTCTTCCCGAGAGCTGCGAGTCTGCAGCAGAGGACCTCCTATGTTCCAGGGATAGAATCAAAATATCAGGACATTGGGCCTCATTATAGGTTTGCCGGTCCGGTAACAACGGTACCAGTAAGCTTGCTGGTACTGTTGTTACCGGACCAGCAAACTACATGCTCTGCTCGTGGGTGCCTTCCCGCCCACCAGGTCTGACATAGCGTCCGTATCCGACCTCCCAATTCCCATTTGAGCCCGATATGGCCCAAATAGGAATGGGGAGCATTTTTTTCCAGCGCCCGCGAATGGGCAATTACCGGGTACCGCGGGGCCGTAATGACCCAGTTATTGCCCATTTGCAGGCGCAGAAAAAAAAATGATAGCGGCAGCCGTGCCTGTTATACCGGCATGGCTAATGCCGGTATTTTAATGAGCCCCATTCTCTTCCTGGGTACACATAGAGTAGAAGAGTATCCCTCCTTAAGAAGGAAAGACTTTAAAGGGGGGGCTCAACACGAGCTTGGCAGTATATATTAAAAGTGTTGGTAACGGAGTTAACACTACTTTTACTATGCCACCAAATAAGGAGTTGCCGCTAATTCCACTGGTGGAATTAGCCCTGGTGGGATTACCGCCGGCAGAATTATTACCAACATCTGGCCGAAATAGTCCCTGGCGAAATTACCGGCGATAGTGAAAATGGTATTTCTGCTGGATCAGAAGCCAAAATACTGCAGAAAAACCTCTGAAAATGGACGGTAATTCCACCCACAACACAGTGCAGTTACCTCCATCTAAAAGGTGGCAGTAACTGCATACATGTGATAGAAAACAAGTTACAGGTGCACCCAAACCACTCTGAAGGAGTACAAAAGGCCTGCACCTGACCCAAACACACGTTCCAATACCATACTGCCACTAGCTGTCGCTAACTGGGACAATCAGCTCCTCCTGCTGCACATTGAGCTGCATAGGCACGAACAGCAGCATAGGGCACAGGGTGCAGAGAGGAGGCGGAGGAGGAGATGCCATGCAAGGTGAGGCCACGTTCCCTGTGTCAGGCCTTCACCCTGTGCATCAACGGATATCTAGCTGATTATTCTGCTGCGGCTGAACATGGAGACCATTGTAGAGCTACACTCCCAGATACGTGACAACATACAGTACAGGATTAACATAAGAACTGTCTTAACCCTGCTGCTGAAGCTTTTGCCAGTCCTTCATTTCCTTGCAACTGGTACATACCAGCATACTGTGGGCATGCTGCATGGCATGTCCCAGCCACATTTTCGTATGTACTTGTGCAGTTGCTCGAAGCACTCCTGTGCCATGCCTCCCGGCACATCTCACTGCCCACCCCACCAGCACAGGTTAATGCCACAAAGGCACGTTTCTATGCAGCATCCCACCTTCTAAATCTAATTGCCGCTCTAAACTGCACCCATGTGGTGTGGATCTCCCTCCAGACGTCCAAATTGGCATATTGCAACAGGAAGCAGTATCACTCCATGAATGTCCAGGTCACCTGCAATGCTAACCTCATGACAACCAGGCACAAGAGCAGCGTGCCTAGAATTAGAGGATGAAACTGATGCTAGTGAACCACACAATGGAGTTAAGAGAGGTTTTGGATCCCCCTGCTTCAGCCCAGCCCTCTACATAGCCCACAGCCCATTGCACATAATTCTCTCGATGATATATGGTGGAGGCTGGACACGATAGAGCGACAACAGATCAACCTGGATACCCAAGTGTAACCTCTGAAAGCAATCTAACTTTGTGCAGGACGCTTCATAGAGGATTGTGAGGTCGCTGGACCTGGAGCGATGGCAATCATTAGTGGCAACTGATTCCCTGACTGTCGTGAGACAGGGTGTGAGAGAGCTGACTGAGGGCATATCAGCATTTGCTGAGTCAATCCAGGCCAGCATATTCCTGACACTCCAGCACATCCGGGGGCCAGTGTCTGAACTGTCCACCTCAGTGGCCCGCACAGAGTGATCTTTAGCTGCCAGCTCACAGTGCCGGTCCATGAGAAATGTTTCCCCCGAACTCCATCACTTGCCCCTCCCCCCCACCTCTAGAACTGCCTGGCAAGGGCAAGAGGACAAGAAAATGATTGTCACCACATTACACTTTTTTCACCAGGCACAGGGGTGGTGGATGGATAAGGGTGTTGTGGATTGGGAGGTGGGTGGGGATGGGTGTTGGGGATGGGGAGTTAGGTGGGCATGGGTGTTGGGGATGGGGAGGTGAGTGGGTATGGGTGTTGGGGATGGATGTTTTTGATACTGCACAAATGAATACTTTTTCACTTGGGGCAATGATAGGACACTCCATTTTGTGGGAATGTGATGTATTCAAGGTGTGGGTATATACAAAGGTAAGCAGCAGTTGATTATCAATGTGTTCAGAAATAATCCCCTCACTGTGTGGTAGCACTGCACCTGCAGGGATTGAGTCGCTGTCTTTCCGGGGAAGCATGCCCTCATCAGGGGAGAGGTGGACATTTCGCCTGAGGCAGATTTTATGCAGCATGGCAAAGACAAGAATTATCTGTCCAACCTTCTCTGGCCTCTACATCCGGGGTCCTCCCTAAAGAGTCTATAAAACAAAAGCCACATGTGTTCTCCCTCTTAGTTTAAAAGAGCTATCTACGGTACTCCCTAAATGACTCATTCATGGGGTGAGTGACCAAGAACAATTAAAATAAGACCTAAAAGTCTGGAACTAAACATTCAGGTAGGGATTTTGTATTCCTTTATTACACCCTCCCCCAAGTGTGTAACTTGTGTACCATGAATCACTCCATACAATGTGCATAATGTTAGGCACATCAAATAAAAGTAAGATTTGCTTTCATGCAGTATCCGTTTCTCATAGTAAAAAGGTTATCTGTTAGTGTAGTGTCATCTTCCTCAGGACCAGATAACAGGGTGTCAATTCTTCTGGGGTCAAATATGAGAAACCTCATTTTTATTCTCATCCACTGATTCAGTGTTTACCTAATAAAGGGACAACTATGAGGGAGATAAATTATTTTTTATCATTCCTTATGCTCCATTATACCAACTGTTAACATGAGTAAGTATGTAACTTGGTCATAATTGTGTGGAAGCAGTCTTACCTGCCCTCACTGCAATACTCGATTTTTGTTCACTTCATGTTGTGGTCATAGGTTGCTCCCAATCTGTAGTCCAGGCATAAAGTTGCATAGTCAGGGTGTCTTAAACCTGCACAGGAGAGTGGGCGTACATGCTCAGTCCCAGTGTTAGAAAACTGCGACTCAGGCTAATCTCTGAAATCGCCTACACGCCACCTATTGGTAAAGGTTCTCACCTGTTTGCGGTTTGCTCAAAACATGCAGATTTTCACCCAAGGAGACAACCGTTCTTCTCCAGTAGGCATCTCTGTCTCGAGCAATGCTGCACATTTACGTTTTCATACAATTAGTCACCAGTAGTGTGTGTCATGGCAGACGTGACTTGTACGCCGGTTTCTCATAAGAAATCGTACGCCCATCATGTAATAGAAGTTGTGCCACCAAACCTTCCATTACTAATGTTGGATCTTATGTCTTGTCCGTGTTAGTGTGCCTATTCGTGTTGTAACTACTGTTGTAAATAGTTTGTTAGATATCTGTTGTTCTTAGGGAATGCCCCTCAATATTGAAGCATCAAATGTGCACGTTTTTCTTTATTTACCTTGCTATCCCCACTTGAGTTGATCAGGGATATGTACTCAAGGCACTGTATACAACCATCTATTTCTTTTATTTCTTACGGGATCTCGGGCATTATCTGGGCATCACAGCCAGGTCATGACACTGGATCTCTTAGCTTAAGCCCTTGAAATAAGTCTTTAGTCTGAAGACCCCTGTTGTTCTTTGCACAGAAGCATCACCACCAGATCTGCTTTTCTTCTCAGTAGTTGAATCTTTTTCAAGTACTGTCCAAGTCAGATCATTAGCTTGGTGACCTTCCTGTATGAAATGTTCCATCAGAAGAGCTGGCAGGTTTTTTGTCCTAATGCATGACTTACGTTCAATGATTCTTGTTTTGACAGTCCTTGTAGTCATGCCTACATACTTAAGTTTGCAGGGGCAAGTTATCATGTAAATAAGACACATTGGGCCTCATTGCGGGTCCAGCGGTAACCCTGCCGGTGCTACAGGCGGGTTGCCGCCAGACCCGTAAATATTTACCAGCACCTGGAGATTACAACCCCGGCGGCCCAGAAAGTCAGGCACCAGTAAAATGTATGTCCCCATTCCTATAGAGTCCCACGGGACACTATGGGAGTGGGGACACGAAGAACCGGCACCGTTGCTAATGCTGCCGGTGCTTTTGTGACCGGTCTGCCTACCGTGGCCGCTGTGCCCGGCAGAGTCAGACCTGTCGGGCACGGCAGCTCTGGCGGGCAGACCTGTGTTATGCCAGTCTGGAAACAACAGTGCCAGTAAGCTTACCGGCACCCTTGTTTCCAGACCAGCAAGGTCGTAATGAGGCCCATTGAGTTACAGTTGGTCAATTGTTTTTGTATCCATGGCGACTTCCATCTGATGTCAATCATTTTAGTTCTTTTTTTGGGGCATAAACAGTGCATATTCTGCATGGTACATGTCCTGTGATGTCCCGAACACTCCATAATTCCCGTTGGTTGGGTTCATTGTTGTTTGTCACTTCATCTCTCTGTGCTACATGAACTACCATGTCCCTTATATCATGTCTCAGTTTCAATGCGAATTGGTGCCTCTGCAGGGGAACCTTTCCAGTATTCAAAATTGGCCATAATCTTATAATCTCTTTCTGGAGCTTATTAAGGAGCGCTGAGTAGCTGAAGACCACTGTAATTTTCTCAGGCTGCGGCTCTTTAGGCTTCTGTTCTAAAGTGATTTATCTTGGAATGTTCTGGACATGCTTGGAGGCCTGTCTCAAGATATATTTAGGGTATCCCTTCTTGGCTAACTGGCCAGTGATGGATTTTGCCTGTTATTTGTATTCTCTCATCTCTGAACATGACCTCCTATATCCGAGATACTGTCCAAATGGTATGTTTTCTCGTAAAGTTCTTTGATGGTAATTACTAAAGTGTAAGAGGGCATTCCGATCTGTCATAATGAGGTTGCGGTTTAATTACAATACACATCGGCATGCGGTCAGTGATTCACATATATTAGATTTTAGAAGTACGGTCCGACAGTCCGACAGACGAGTATGTTTGTTTACTTTCAGTAAACCGTAATACTTGCCTGGTTGCGCCATGTCCCGGCCCCTGCTGTACAAGCGAGGGTGGGACGGGAGACGGCTGAGTCATAACACACCCACGGGAGCGTCAGACTCAACATGGCAACAGTTAAAAGCCAGTGTTGTGTGGACGCGTGCGCGTCCTTTACAGCACGACTGTTACACACTGAGCACGAAGGTAAGCGGAACCTCTGAGTGTTTGTGACTCTTGGGAAAGTATTTAAATACATATGATGACTAAGATCCAAGCGTCCATAACCCTATACTTTGATCTCCTTTTTTAAAAAGGCAAAGACTTTTTGCAAACTTGCTAGCACTGAACTGCGCGTGAACTTAACACGCCAACGTGCAAGTAAGCCATTATTTTATACCTTCCATTTAACATTATCTAGAGGACAATTGGGTGATTATGTGGCTAACTGTTTATATATCCCATTCTAGGGACGGTTTAGCTTTTGGACCAGGTTTGGTTCATAAGATTCAACAAGAGTGCCAGAATTGAGGTATTGACTCCAAGCACTATATGAATAAGCTTCTAGCTATAAATTATGACAATGAATGATTCTCCGTTTACTTTTTGATGATTTTGCTTGTTTTGTTTTTTTGTTTTTCTGTTTATTTATTTGTTGAAACATCTTGAAAACTTCAATGGGAACCTTGGTATGTAATATGCTTATTAATATTATATACATGTATTCTATGTTTTGAAAAGGTGAATATTATTGTTTGTGAACAAGGGAGCACAGCCCTGATGAAGGAGATTGATATTCTCCGAAATGCATTGGTAACATTAAAAAGCTTCCCTTCTGTTGTACATCCGTCCATTATGGTGGTCTACTCTCTTCCATATAAAGATTATGATTGAATACATAGGAATTGTATGATCCACCTTATGAAAGGCGCAAGCACAAAAGTGTGCACACATTATTATTTGCTATAAACAGCATAAATTGGATTGTAAACCTATATGCACAGTTTTGTTCTATAAAATGAAGTAACCTCTTTTAGGGGTAGAAGAGAGAGAGCAACCGTCTAGCAGGGTGTGACTCACTCTGCTTTTTTTGCATTTGGATTGTATTTAGACTCAAGTGTCTCTGGGTCATTCTCGGCGGTTTGCACCTCAAAATATCATTCACTTAGCATTTTTATTTTTATTTACTAAGATTATATGAAGAACTTTGAGAAATAGGTGGTACCCGCCATCTTGGCTTTTTAAGTCTAAAAGACAACCCCGTGTCACTGCACTGAAGGTGCTGTGTAACACACATGAAAATGATGCTCATGGAGTAGGTGAGGCTCCAGAGCCCAAGGTCACACAAATGGTAAAAACATACACAGCAAAACACAAGTAAGAGTGGGAAAAAGGCTCACAGTCTTACCAGGTGAAAAAAAGAAACCCTAGAAATCCAGTAAAGCCGCTGAGGGACTCATTAGGTAAGGGAAATCAGCCATTTATGAAAATTCTCCCTAACATCAGTCTGATATTTTCCCACTCTAATCACTTATGGTTGAATTCCAGGAACATTCTTTGATCATGATTTTTTTATTAAGAATCATTATTCTTTGACTGGTTTGTGTTGTCATTCTGTCTCAACTTGATTACAATGCTTTTATGTGCGTCTGACATAGCTGCCAAAACAATTAAAACGCTGTAGCTTGTACAGAATAGAGTGGCCATTGTTCTTACTAAGACCAAGCCCAAATGATTATGTAAAGCGTGTTTTGTGGCAGTTACACTGGCTTACAGTCAAATAGCACCTTGTATGTATTGTCTATGGTCAGAACCAACATGAATGAGGCAACTGAATACCTGCCGTACTACCAACCCATCAGACATTTAGGCTAATTGAACTGGTGGCAATAAGCAGACACCAAAAGTAGAATGGGGTACGCCATTCAGTTTCAAGGATAGGCACCATTCATCGGAAAAGCTTTCCTTTCTACTTCACATCTGTTGGTGATCGTTATCGATTTATGTGGCAAAGAACACGTTCTAGTTCAGCAAAAACTTTTCTCACAGCTGATCACTTACTCTTATCCATAACCTCCACCTATCCTGCTCCTCTTCCCCCACTCCGTGTGCTGAATTTTTCATGTACTCTGACTTGTGCAACTTTGACACTTCTCGTTTTATCTCATTTTTCTTTGGCATAAAGCACTCTATAAATAAAATACAAATAATGCTAATATATACTGCACTCTTCCACCTATGGTCGATGTCTCCTGTCTTACCCCACTATCTTCTTGTGCTTTTTCATTATCAGTGAGGGTATCATCGATGCACTCTCTATACCTGTCCTCACCTTTCCTTCCCTTGCTTTAAGCACCTACAAATTGGCAGAACCCTTCTCTGAGAGTCTCTTGCAATTCTCTACAAAACTGAAAGGTGCCAAAAAAAGTCACAGTCCTGCTCTGACTTTTACTGCTTGATCTACAAATTCTTTCTATGATCTTGGTTTATTCAAGACGACACAACTCTATTATCAGTCCCTTACCACGCCCTTGTTCCCTCAACCTTGCCATCTTGGCATTCCATGCTAGTGAACTTGTCCTTAACAGTTTGCATTTGACGTTGCTTTTTACTTTGTCAGAAATGTACCATCTTTGCTCATCCTATTCCCCGGCTTGTGCTGTGCCCTTCACCAAATCAATTCCTTCTCTTGTCTCTTGATTTTGTGCTACGTTTACCCGTCTTCTTATGACTAACTTGTCTCTCCACTTGTAATCCGCAAAACCCGCTGCTACTCATCCTCTACATACGGCACTGAGATCTCACAATGTTTCCCTTTCTCCTGGCCTCCCTCTTTAACTCTCCTTTCTCTTTCATAAGTACCCGGTGAGAGACAATGAGATTGTTACAAACAATGTGATTGGCCCTTCCCAGGTTGTTATATGGCTCGGTAAAACGTACCTGAATGCTCTGTACGGAGCGCTGAGTCCCGGAGATCCATCCCTTTCTTCCCCAGCTGCCATGGAAAGGCTATGCGTAGCCCCTTCTCCCATTCCATGGTGGCCATTTTGTTTAATTTCCACACAAAAAAAATGTTAATGGCTGCCATGGAAATGGAGAAGGGACTACGGCTATTTTATTTTCATTTTTTTCTCGAGTTGAAAAATGGTTGCAAGGCTGTGTCTCAACTTGAAATATAATTGCTACTAGGGTACAATGTGCTGGGGTACTAATAGCAATAGAACCCTCAGAGGGGGGCATTACCGCCCTCACTTCGCTCGGGCTTCTAACTATTGCCCCAGGGGCATTACCTGACCGGTAATGCCCCCCTCCTCGGGTTCTATTGCTTCATTTAAACATGCCTCAGACCTGCCTGTTTTTGAAAATCACACTCTCTTAACCCAACCCTAGAATTATCATCCAATCTCTCTCGTTCCCTTTCTTTCAGGCGGCTGCTTACCCTCCACTCTCATCTTGAATTCAATTCACTCCTACATCCTCTATAGTCTGAATTCTGTTCTGCCCGGTGTATGTTGAAAGTCCTTTTATACTCACTGACTTTCTTAGCTCGGCTTGACACAACAAGCTTCCCTCTCTAAATATTGAATTTATTTGTAGCTTTGGACATGGATGATCACGCTTCACTTTGTCTCTCCCTTCTCTTGACATTTTGGGGTATGCTTTTTCCTGGTTTTCATCACACCTGTCTAAATCGCTCCTATTCTGTATCTTGTGGGAGTGACTCTTCTTTCCCCTTCACATAACGCTATTTTGTCCCACAAGGCTCAGTGCTTGCTCATCTCTTCTTTGCATCCTTTTAGATTTTAATGTATTAATGAAGCATTAGAACCTGCTCGGTAGGGGCTTACTGCTTTAAGTAAGTTGTCCTGAGCCAAAGGCAGGGGCGTCTAATGAGGGAGAAGGTCACTTAGCAAACAATAGAGTCCTACGGTAAGGGCTCTAACACTATTTGAGCTTGTTCAAGGGAGGAAAGGAAGCTTCACTTGGAGCTTCCCATGACAGGGCTTTCTCGTGTCTTTTTGTCCACTGACCAGGGTGTAGACATCATGCAGGGAAAGATAAAATGCAGCGTTTGGGGGTGGTTAGAGCCTCCATTCTAAGCTTGCTCATATGATGACTGCTTCACTTGGGATCCTGATTCTCACACTAGTATTATCCTGCTCAGCTACATGTCAGTTTGGCTCCCGCTCTAATCACTTAAGGTCAAATTCCAAGAATACTCTTTGATCATGATTCCTCTAAAAAAAGTAGTCCTGTTGGTCTGGTCCGTGTTGTCGTCCTGTCTCAGCTTGATTACTATACTTTTATGTATGGCTATAATAGATGCCAACACAATTAAAGGGCAGCAGCTTGTTCAGAATAGAGTGGCCAGTCTTCTTGCTAGGCCCAAGCCCAAATGATTATGCAAAGCGTGTTTTGTGCCAGTTACACTGGCTTCCAGTTAAATAGCACCTTGTATGTATTGTGCATCATCAGCACCGACATGAATGAGGAAACTGAATACCCGCTGTTCTACCAACCCATCAGACCTTCAGGTTCGTTGAACCAGTGGCAACAAGCAGAAAGGACTAAGCCGTTCAGTTTTAAATATGGGCACCATTCTTTGGAACAGCTTTCTTTTTGACTTCACATCCTTTGGGGATCGTTATCAACTTCTGAGGCAAACAAAAATATTCCAGTTCCACAAAACACTGATGGAGACTTGTGCTTTGAACTTACATTGGAGAGGGATGTAGAGCACAATAAGAACCATTGAATAAATATAAAATGGTTAATGTATCACTATGGTTAAGCTATTAACTTCATTTAAATAAATTTAAAAAACACAGTACATCTATTTCTTTTTGCTAAATGGCTGCACCCCAGCTACGTGATTATCAGCACAACACTGCAATAGTTGCACTCATTTTTCACTTTTGTGGCTCATCACTTGATTTATTTTCTCCTCTGCTTTTTCTCACATCTGGTCACGTACACTTGTCCTTTACCCACACTTGCCCTGATCCTCTTCCCCTGCCCCTTCTCCTCAATTTTCCATGTGCTCTGACTTGTGCAATTTTGACACTTCTCCGTTTCTCTCATATATTCAACACTATGGGCCTCATTATAAGTTTGCTGGTCTGGTAACAATGGTAAACTTGCCGGTACCGTTTTTACGGGACTGGCAAACTACAAGTTCGGCTTGCGGGTGCCTTCCCACCCGCCAGGTCTGAGCTGGCGGGTGTACTGGCACCCGCGAGCAGAGCATGCCGGATGCACCGGCATCAGCTGTGTTTTTTTACTGTTTCTCTTCCCACTCCTGGCCTTCTTGGCTTTCACCCCCACACCAGGGTTTCTTTCGATTTCCCTCCCTACCCAGAGGCGCCTTGCCACCCACCTCTGGTTCCTCGGAAGCATACATACATACCTGTATCACAAGCAGTGCTCCCTTGGAGGGCTACGTACAGGCGCGTTAGAAATGCCATATCATATATGTGGAGCTGCTTGCGTGATTCCTCAACTGGACAGTGGTGGGCATCTCCTTCTGGTTCCCACTTAATCTGAGTGGAAGCTTGTGGGTGAGGCTCTACCTCGGCCCGCTGAGTTACTTTGGTCTTGCTTGGGCTGCCCCACCCTACATCTCTGGTTTTTACTTGCTGGACCGCGTCAGCACACATTGAGAAGAGAGAGATGCTCAGAGAGACACACTCTTAGTGTGGACCTCTGTGTGTGATGTCACATCTGGCATTCTGTCTCTTTGAGCATCACTCTCTCTCCTCTTTGTGTGCTGCCACATAGTTTAATTCAGGGAAGGGTGCATGGATTGATTGTTGATTGGTTCCTCATATGACGTGATTTCAGGAGGATAGTTTTTCGGTCGTTCTACTGTTTTCCCTAAAGAGGATGAAAAGAAGTTAATGTCAGAAGCTGAGCCAGCCATTGTTAAAGGGTTCTTACACATCTTAGTCCCTCCATACCCTATTAAGTTGTTAGTCTTTTGAGGGAAGGGATGGTAACTTAAGTCTCTCTCTGGATTTTTCCTGTCTCCTAAGGGGAGTCACCTACATACGGATCCAGCTTACTCTGTCCCCTAGGGGGTGTTAAGTGTACTGGGCTCACCTGCCTAGTACCAAAGGGAGTGGCTCGCCCTTGGGGAGAGGTGACACACTCCCTATATTTGTCACACCACCTTCTAACACTTTCTGTCTTTCTCAACTCATATTACTGCTTTTGCCTGTATCCTTCGGTTCCAATTTTATAATAGTTTTACAATATATCCCTTTCTTACTTTTCCCAAAACCTGGACCCTTATTCACACACTATTTTCTTGTCTTTACTACTGTTCCTCTCTTTCACCCAGTCTTCCTGCGTATGCTCTCACCACTGCAGTCAATGTTCAATTCCGCCATTTTATTTCATTTCCTTCATCCACCTCACCCTTGTGTATCTCCCTCCTGTTGCTGCTCTGAACTTCATCACTCATTCTTTGCTCTCATTCTCCCTCGTTGCTGTCACCATCTCGCTATTTGTTAAATGGCTCTCCTCCCCTACACAAGCCAACCTCTGCTGATTTTCTTTATTGGCCCAAAACATTGTCCTCGCTTCCCCACACTTACTATTTACGTATCTAAGTTAAATCACATCTACTTTCGTCTCCTCCATTTTAAATCGTTGTTCACTTATCCTGTATTACTCGTTACTTTTGCTTCCTGCTTTTAGTTATGTGTTCAGCATCTTGACGAAACCACTTTATACATTCAAATATATAAATAAATACACTTTGCAATGCATGCATGTATTGTTTTTACACATACAATGTGGTAAAGTGTTAGCCGTCAGACTCGTAGCTGAAGAACGTATACATATTGAGAACTGATATTATCTACAGTATAGTATGTTGTATGTTCATCAGACGACGTCAGTGTCTGTATTCTTCCCCTGCACGCTAAGTGCTCTTGTACACTTATCTATTGAAGATACTAGTTAGTGTGCATTACATTGCTGTGCGCATATAGATAACTCTAGATTATCGACAGTATAGTAAAGGTAAGTGTCTGCATTAGATAGTTGTTAAACGTCCTAATTCAAAAGATTTAAAAGCTGGCTGATTAAGAGATGGCAGGCTAGGACTATTTAAACATTTGTCGAATATTCAACTGCATCAGTGAGCTCAAGATATCTAACTCACGCAAGACATTTGAAGCTTTTCCATCACCTCTCTGGAGAAGCCCATTAAAGTAAGCAGAAGAGAGCTGTACCGGAGTATGGCAGGAAAAACTCTGAAAAACCCTTGGCAAAGCCAATAGATGTCACTTTGTAAAAAAGAAGTCAGCCAAGCTAGAAAGAAATATTTTTTAACAGTTCCCAACAGTTGTGTGAGTATCCACACAGAACAATATTATGCTACAATTACTGTGACAAGGCCAAAAATCTGGGCTTGTCAAGAGGGGGTGGGAACGCCTGTCAGCCAGGGTGCAAGGCCTACCAGGGATTGATCCAGCGCCAGTCCGATGATTGATGTGGACGGGGGCATCAGAGAGGGTGCCGATTCCTATCCCCGCCCTTGTGCCAAAATGTTTGTATGCAGACCACAGCAAACTCATGTCATGCCTTTACAAGGCGCTCGCCACTCTGGGTTTATTCCTCTTAGAAGCATTGTGCCGGCACCAGAAAGCGAGAAGAAATAGCAGGATGAATGCCATGGAAAATAGACGCAGAGTCATGCCCGTAGTAGAGAGTGAGCACACTCCCTCAGGGAGATATTGAAACGACAGTGCTACCGGCACACACACTCAAAAGCCCCCACGAGGAAAGAGAGACACTGCAGCCATATGCAGTGCTGCCGCAGAGCTCCTAAAAACAGGAGAGGAGCTCACTGACCCATCCCAGGGTCCCCTGGAGCACCGGTAAAAAAAAGGGGAGAAGGACCCACCCTCCCAAACGCACTTACTTGGTGCCCCCCTGGGAACGGGTCCTGGAATAACAAACATTGGTCCCCCAGAGTTGCCATCTTTGGTAAAGCTGAGAGCCCCAAACAAATGTTGGTCCAGCTATCACATAGTCACTGACATAGACGTTGATTCTACCCCTAAACACAACGCTCTACATGATTTATGTAATGTTTTAACCCAGTCATCTCTGCTAGTAATGGAATAATTATCTAAGTATAATTACTATTTGCATGCAATGTAATGCTCTATTATTTCCATGTTTGCACAGACAACGGTCGTCCAAAAGGCCTCCCACTCCAATAACGCTTTGAAGACATAACAGTGGCAGTAGGCGCTATACAAATACCAAACCCCCTAACCTAGCAAATCCATGTGGAGAAAATGGACGGTGCTTAGCCCCCTTCCTGCGACTTTTCAATAACACACATCCCCCTGGTGGCGAAGGCAGAACAAGATTAGCAAGGGAAAGCTATCCAATCCTGGAGGAAACCGGAGGATATAAGTTGGGAACAAGGAGAAGCAAGTGTGGGTCATTCAGGTAAAGTCCAGGTTGGAGGTGGAGGAAGACCAATAGACCAGGAGGAGGGAGGAAAGAGTGACAGACAGTAGAGGCGAATTGTGAAGAAGGTAAGGTATTGGCTAGGGCGTGGAAGTGGTACTGCAGTTTGCGTGTGTGTGTCTGTGTGGCAAGTGTTTAGAGGACATGGTGTACATTGTGATTGTGAAGCAGATAGTACTGAATGAAAGGAGGGTGCTTGAGTCGTAGGGGGCAAGTAGATAGTATTAGTAGTGTGAAGGAGTGAGCAGTAGCGTGAAGAAGGGAGTACTAGTATGGAAGAGTGAGTAGCAGTAGAGGGAATGGAGTAGTAGAGTTATGGTAAGAGGAGTTAAACAGGGTCATTACAATGTACTATCCCACACTGTGTTAGATCATTAAGAACTGGATAGAGTAGGGGAAGTTGGACAGTGCCAGAGGGGGGAGGATAGGCAGCCTGCTGTTAGATCTTCTTCTCTAGTATAAGTCAGTTTCCAACAGTAAGAGTCAGGGATCAGAAGCACCAACCAGGGTTACAGATGCTTGGGTTAGGGAGGAGGTCCAATATTAGATGAGAGAGCGAGGATCAGCTGTAGGTCCCCAATAATAAAGAAAAAGAACCTGAGCTGCCTCTAATACTGAGAGTGATTCTTGAGTCATCAGTTTAACACATAGATGCTGCCCAGCAGGTCAAAAACAACGTTAAAATAAATAAGTACACACCCTTGCTCTCAACGAATTAATGTGAGAATTGTGTTCGGTGGATACAACCAAGTGAACTAAAAACATATTGCATATCTCAAGTGCATATTAAGACAAACACATTGATGCATTGTAAACAATATTGAAACCACATATAAGGTAAAGTGACACTGATTCAACATGTAACAATTATACATTCTGATCATTCAATTTATTAATTTGTAACATGTTTTGAAAACAATGATATGCTTAATAACAAGTTCTATTTCATTTAGTGGCTCGAACAGAAAAAGGAGATATATGACGTCTCTAGTCAATCTATGGTTATGTCTGGTTGACATCAATGGACATTTAAGCTGCACCTCATTTGTTCGCCGTTGTCAGGACCCAAAAACGTAGTTTTAATGGTTTCATGGGGACCCTGTTGAATTAAATCACAGGATATATTTAAATAATGACTCTCAAATGGGATGGTTACCTATATTAAAGAAATGTTTGGATTCATACAAACGTAAGCTCACCAGACAATTGTTTATCCGATTCGTAAACAAAATTCAAGGCTGGATGCCCTAAAAGACATAGGAGGGCAATGGTCACTAATTGAGCGAGAATACTGTTAGAAAAATCAGTATTTTTATAAGGTTTTTAACATTACCTTATTTACCTTATACTATTAGATAGGGATGGCGTCCATTAGAGAAAGGATGATTCATGTAAATCACTAAGCACAAATAAATTAAAAGATGTTTGCAAATGTGAGTTTAGTACAAATTATGAGTTAATTGAACCCAAAGTAGCCAAACGGCTAGACTAGAAGATCATTTCTCACCTGAAACACAAGGATTCCCGGAACAAAGTTTAGTAGAGTGTCCGTCATGGAAACAAAAAGGCATGCATAGACTATCATCTTTATTTTGTTATGCTTAGGTGCGGGTATGTAATGGAAAAGCAAAGGTGTCACTGTGCAATCTTAGTTTACATGGTGCTACTATGTAAACGCCATCTTGAAATAGAGGTATGCTGTCAATTTACAAATCCCCACGATACAAGTACAAGTTAAGAGTATGACAGCACATTGAAGGAAATTGTTATATGGTAAGTGAGTGATATATATGAAAAGCCATATTTATTCTTTTAAAGAAACATGCTCTTTGATAGAAAGATATAGATAGATAAATTAATTATTTCGGTTCTCACCATTTACAGGCAAAATAAAATACAATACAAAATGCATTATTAAAACAGTCATGTTAAAATATTCGGTACAGCTGTTGAGGACAAGGCTTGATAAAAGGAAGAAAAATATAAACTTACCATTTTCTTGCCATGCTCTTAAAAGAGGCAATAATACACTTGCATACATCATTAACAAATTAAGAATCAACATAAGACAGAACAAAATTAATTGCATCAGAAACTAGCCTATTATTGTTAGCAATAAAATATCTTCTCAGCCACTGGCTTCTCAGATCTAAAAGCAATTTGCAGATAAGTAAAATGTGAGTTAAATCCTCTAGAGCCCAACTACCACAAGCACAAAGCTCAGTATTTAACTGCCACAGCACCCGGGCCCTTAATGGTAAAACATTCAGTCGCACCATAGCTATAATGTGTCTCTACAGCGGTGAACGAATAGAATTCACTGAGAAATTCTCGTGGTAGGTGCAAAGTGCCACCATTAAGTGTCCCAGTGAGCGTACATTTTTCATGCTGTTATAGGAAGATCAAATTCTGTTCTTCTTGCTTTCATGTCCAGCTGTTGTTTTGTCATCAACCCCCCAAACCTCCAGCTCGTCAAAATCTAATCCCCACTTTCTGCACAATATGGAACTTTTTCTCATAGCAGGGGTATGTGGCATAGGTCTCGGCTTTTGCAAACTCTTCCATCGCATTCATTATGTTAGGGTTCTCCAAAAGGCCTGAGTGTAGTTTATGAAAATACTTGCAGAACCTAAGTTCAGCCAGAACACCAATATTTAAACCCTGGCTGCAAAAGCAAGAGGGAGCCCCGCTGTGCTAGAAATCAAACCCAGCAACTTTCTCTGATAAATAAGAAAAACGCGATCCAGGGCAGTACATCTCGTACTGCCCCAGATTTCGCTGCCGTGCAAGATGGAAGAATAAACCTTTGCTTCCAGCATCTGAATGTATTTATCAAAATGGAAGAGCCAAATTTTTGATTGCATCTTTTTAAGTCGCCCAGGCCAATCCATAAGCGATTTTCTGTGACGCTGATTGAGCAGGCCACAGGCAATTGCTCGAAAACATAACACCCTGATAGCAATATGATTCAACCACATAAAAATTCACATTGTCTATAGACCAATTGTGCTTACTTTTATTAGTGCCGAATACCACTATCTTTGTTTTCTTAAATTCAGTTTTGCAGTGTAGCTTTGAAATAACAGATGCATAGGTCAAGCTATTGGCAAGTCCCTTTGGCGTCAGCTCCAATAGGATGGGGTGTCTGCATATAAAAGGGTAGGGTACATGGCCCCATTCAAGCGCAGAGGAATTGTATCTATCTGAAATGGGCCAGATATGAAATCTTATAAGATGATAAACAGCAACTGAGCCAGTGGACAACCCTGGCACACGCCTTTATTAGTTGGAAACTCACTAGTAGGCCGGGCTCTAGAGTGACCACTAACAGAAGCCCTAGTGTTAGAGAATAGGAAATCAGTTGAAGAAGGGAAATTGGGACACCCATTCTTTGGAGTTTATTCCAGAGAATGGGATGATCAATAGAATCAAAGATCTTCGCTAAATCCAAAAACCCTGCATACTACACTACACCCCCTCTTAGCCTAAAATATAGGTCTGTGATGGTCGCGAGCACAGAACGTGGTCAAATGTAGTTAAGCCTTTTCTGAATGCTGCCTGATAGATGGGTACTATATTATTTTCCCCGGCCCATGTCACAAGCCTAACCAGCAAACAGTTAGTAAACATTTTTGACATACTGTCCAGTAATGATATTGGGCGGTAACAGTGACGATCCCACTGTGAGCCCTCTTAAAAGATTGGTTTAATAGTCAGAGATGCAGCAATCTAATTAAACACCCTTAACAAGACCGGCGCCCAGCACTATTCGGGAAACCACTTGAATATTTCTGGTCTAATGCTGTCCAGACCCAGTACCTTGCCTGTTTTAGCACCTGCAGTAGCCATCAACACCTTGTCTGCTGATAAAATAAGGCTTTTATTATTGTTAGGGCTTGGGTAAAGAAGTGGAAGGTGCAACATCTTCAAACAAAATGGACTTAAAATGCTGCATCAACTTGGGATCTGATATTGGGCAGACCATGTCCTGTGCACCCTTGCAAAATCCACTTGCTACCAAATTCTAAAAGCCTTTTACATCTCTATCATGCATGGTCTCTTCTAGCCTTTGCCACTCTGATTCAAAGAACAATCTTCTCTTCAACCTCAGGAGGTTTTTATAGTCACGCTTAAGCATATGTCTAAACCCAGATGTAATATTTTTAATGCTAACAGCTGACCACATGCTAAACTTTGCTCTACGACATTCCACATCAAACCGCAGAGTATCATTGCGCGCTCCTGTGCACCTACCGGAAAAAGGGTTACACGCATGCATACAGCTTTCAGAGATGAACCCGGTTAGTTTCTCACTTGCCATTAGATAGACACTAGGTCTTCTACAAGTACCTCCGAAAAAAGTTTGCTATCACAGTCTCTGCATTTGCCAACATTTCTGCAAGCTTATCTTTAGGCAACTTTCTCGAGCGGATTGCCATAAGTGATTTATCGCGATTGAGAAAAGGTGTTAAGCCAGTATGTGAAAAAGCCATATTCCAAAAGATGATTAAAGGGTTATGATCACTCTCAGGGAAGGGACATACCTCGAAATTCTACACCCTCCAAAAGGATTAACAATCGACGAAGCAATAGTCGATCAGGGAATTTCTGCCTGCTAGTCTATAGGTGTATTTTGGAGGATCGTCCCCAAACATCTCCCATTCAATTCAACGAGAGAAGTAGCATGTAAAAAGAAATCCAGTAGAGCCCCAAGTGCAGCGCCAATAAACACATTTTGATTTCTCTTGGGACTCCCACAAGCTGCTTCTGAAAGGAGCCTCTCTGAGGGTGCCCTAAGGCCTCCTGACAATTTGGCACTGAAGTCGCCCACAATGGCTATACTTCACTCGCTCTCGGATATTAGAAGATCCGACAGCCACCCGTTTGGAGTTAATACATTTTTTAACCCTCCTTCGGGTGCAGTAAAATATTGCCTATAAAGGAGCCTGCCATCGACCTTGTTACACTCGGTGGTAGAGGTTAATAGAATTTGATCTGAAAGGACAGGAATATGGACTAAGCTCCAATCACAAGTCCTGCGGACCAAAGTTGCAAGACCCTTGCGTGGCCTACCAACCCCATCCCGGATAGCCAGGCAAGTAGTTACCCAATATTCAGGGGAAAAATTCACCAGCAGAGAATCATCGCACAGCCACGTCTCTTGAAAGCACAGTATATCATTGTTTCTACCCAATGTAACCAATCTGGATCATCTAATTCATTACCAACGGCAGCCACATTCCAGCTAAGCAGTTGTGCAATGGGTGGGCAGAGGCTAGACAGGTATTTTTTCTTGCAAAGTATGTTGCAGTTATTACCGCTAATACTAGCACTGGGCTCTGCAAGGTTAAGCACAACCTTGATGGTGCAGCTCGGCACTGATTTAGCTAAAGTGACCCAGCAGGAGTGCTCTGTTGTGCAAAGCTGAAAATGTTCTCCTTAGCTTGTTTAGATTTTTTAATCTGTAGAGAAGATGTATGAGCCAAGCTTTGCTCTAATTCTTCTCTCGTCAGATCTATAATTAGACCATTCAGGCAATTGGAGTGTGCTAAAGTACATGGCCCTAGGGAAGTAGAGCAGCCAACAGGTTTTACCAGGTTGCTAAAAGTATGACAGGCAGGTGTGTTGCTAGGTCTGGAAAAGGTCCGGGGCTATGCTAATGTGGGGACTTTCAGGACTCGGGGCTAGCTAGCCTTTTGGTTGTAGTCCTTGAGCTTCTATCCGGGGCTACAACCAAAAGATCCGGGGCATTATCCCCCTCAGCCCCACCCTAGCAATGCCTCTGATGACAGGTGTTGTGGAGGTGGCAGACTAGGGCTCTTTCATCTTTTTGGACCTCGATCCCTCTATCTGCTAAAACCTTGTGACAATTTAGGAAACACGAAAGAAGGTATGTATTTGCAAAGGAGAATCGAACATTACACCACTTCTAATACATACAATTGGTAAGAATTCAGACACAGGCAAACAATTTAAAAGAAATATAATTAACTCGTAGAACAGCTGACTGAACCCTGACTAACATTCTTTTATAAGAGTTTTTGTTTCCATGAGTAAGACCCTTGAAGCACAATATTCGATTGTTCTCTCTCAAACCCTTCAAAGTGTCTTCAACATGCATTGTTCCACTTGTATTCGATACACATTTAGACTTGTAAAGAAGAGTCATGGTACTTCTGTGGGCCACCTCCAGCCCTGAGGTTTCTGCCAGCTGAGAAACAGAATCTGCCTTATTTTTATGATCACGGTGGTCGGAGGGGGGGTCGCAGACAACCAGCATGCTTATGCAATGATCGATTTGAGTCGTGTGGCTTGGATGCAGCAGCCTGGTCGTCAATAGAGATGGCATGCAGGACAGGAACAATTGAACCAGCTCCCTCAGACCTGGCATTTTGCCTTGCATTGTTCATAGGTCTAGCCCCTGCAGCTTTAGGAAATGTTGCGGGCACAAGCTGCCCCACAGACTCGGAAGGGGTGGGAGGAGAAGGGCTGGATGAGAATAGTGTGGGTATCATGGGAAAGTGAGCAGGGCACTATCCCCTGGAAGGGTGAGCAGGGCACCTTATCCTTGAGTAGGGTGTAAAAGGCAAAGTGAGAGGTGGGAGTGTAGAGTAGCAGTAGTGCAGAGAGGAGAAAGTAGTAGTAGTACAAAGAAGGGAGAGTAGTAGTGTGGAGGAGGAGCTAGTAGTGCGGAAGAGGGAATTAGGAAGAAGCAGTCCGATCAGAGCGAAGGTAGTAACATCAGAGGGTGGGGGTAGGTGTTAGAAGGAGAGAGACATCAAAGAGACAGAGTTGATAGACGTAGAAAGGTGGGTGGCATTGGATGGAGGAGAAAAGGGGGAGAAGGATAGTATTAAGGAGATAGAGGGGGCTTGAGGATCCCATGACACATCCATTCAGCACCCTTTAGCTCTATAATCACTGAAAGTGTAGCGCAAGTTTAGCATTTCCCTGAGGGAGATTATATAGACAAGGTATTTGCCTTTAGGCCATCAAACCCACATAAAGAAAGACCTTATATAGTAGGAGTTACAAATCCCTAGATACTGACCCGGGACAGGGATGCCTGCATTAGGAAGGAGGTGCCAAAAAAGATGAGAGAGAGAGGACACTTAACGAGACCCCTCCAACCCCCTATTTCCAGCCAGTGAATTCTATTGAACCACATGCTTGTTTCTACACTGCATAATCGTATCTCCACTTTAAGAAGAGTACTGTCGATGTACCTTTTGCCTCATTTAAAAAAAAAAACTCATGAAACTTCTTGAAGACCCCCCCACGTTAATAAGGCTCTCTGTTACAGCCACCACTTTAAAGAATAAGCAGACACCACTGTATTTGGTTCTGATAGAACCGTATTTGACTTACGTTAAATGCATGAATGCATTTCTTGGTTATAAGTTTAATAACTGCCTGTCTTCCACCCATTGTTGGATGGCCTCTCACTTTTTCATCTTAATCCCACAAAACTGAGACACTTTTGAAAACACTGGACTTCCCCCTCTTCCACCACTCTTTCTTTCATTCCCCCTCACCTCTCCCATTTTCGTCCTCAGCTAGAAACCTTGGTGTTATCTTTGATTCCTCTTTATCTTTAACTTCACATATTTCTAACACTGCTCATGTCTGTCATTTTCATGCCTATAATATTTGTCCTGCTCTCCCTCTCTTACCTTTCCAAACTACGGTGTGCAAAAACAGTGTGAAAGGAATGCAACAAAAACAAGAGATGTTTATCTAGTCCCTTGGAAAGCACTATGACAGCAAATACATGTAATAAGAAAATGTACAATATCAAGTAAACAATATACTCCTATGTCCCGTCCCCTTTCCTCCATACGTGTGGGATATTTCAACCTCCGCGACGGCAGCACCTTTTGAAAGCATCAAAAAATATTGGTTATTCTTTTATTTGTATGCGGTGCAAGCACGTGTGGCTTTAGCCCTGCCTTCCCGAGCCCCGCCCAATGCACCACCCTTCAGTCCTTTGTCCCCGCAGTCAGCATGAGTCACACTTAGCAACGCAGGTTATTTGTGTCTTCTCTGCTTTTGTCCTTCAAATTTATCTTCTTCCCTAGAATTGCAGTCATGTTCTTTTCCTCTGCCTGTTCCGGTGCACAATGGTTTTGCATTGTGTACTTCCTGCAGGCATCACTACGTAGCAGTGACCCTCACATCCTCTGCCTCGAGTACCTCTGCCCAGACCATTGGTGGTATGCGTCCTTCTCCTGCAACTTCCTCTCAGTCTGTGGACTCAAAATAAGGCTCATCAGGTGGAAGAGGTCTTCCACAGCTTTCCTCTGGTACACTGAGGAAAATTCATTGAAGAAATGAGACGTTGCCTGGTAATTTTGTCAGCGCCCTCAGCGGCATCCAGACTTGATGCAAGGTCCAAATCTTTGCCACCTGCATACCTGGGGGGGGGGAATCCATTCAATCCACCTTTGGGATAGAATACAATAATGCCCTGTGCACCAATGTTATCACCTCCTCTGACATGGGCTCCTTTCCACTATATGGACCCATGGATGGGGGAACCCCCTGGCAAACAGTCTCAATAGGCTTGTGGAGCCATAGTCTGCTTGATCGTCCTCTCCCTACTCCATAGCTGAGACCGTCTTTGGAGGAGGCGTTCTTCAGTCGTTTCTGAAACATGATTCACTCCGACCCTATGAAGGCATACTTTAAAGACCTCTTCAGGGATATTTTCCCCAGATCACCAGAGCCTCATGCACCAAGGGAGATGCCTCTTCTGCTGCCACCTCCAAGGCCATTGGAAATGCCTCCTCTCCCTCCATTGTCTCCGGCAGAGTGGCCATTCGGAGCCTAAGGAGCCTGAGCCAGCGATTGTCTACAGATGCTCCACTCCACCGGTTGATGATGCCGCCAAAAGAGATGTGCTGGATGTTCAAGATGATGAAAAGAATCTGCCTTCTTCCATCAGGGGATTTCATAACAGGGTCCCAGACCTCAGCGACTTTTTGAACATTCCAACTCCTGATCCTCTGGCTCTGCAGGCAGGAGTTCTTTCGGCGGACTTAAGTTGAAGACTCAGGTAAGGTCTGGCATTTTCCTTCAGGACATTTTAGCCGAGTCCCGCAGAGTGTGGATAAAACCACATACGGGCCAACACACAAACAAGAGACTTGCAACAATCATCTGAAGAAATTCCCTTGACTGCTTTTCTCCTTCCATCTTCCCATATTGTTGCTTTGGCAACCCTCCAGTGTAAGTCTTCATCATCGTCCTTCTCTGCCTCCCAGGTGTTGTCAAAGGAGGATAATGTTTTAGAAGGGGAAGGAAATAAAGTCTTTGTAATGAGGCACTTCAGCTGCATCAGATAAATATTAAAGCAGTGCTGGCTGCTGTTGATCGAAAATGATGGAGAGAACTTTAATTCTAGCAGTTAATTCCCCACGACAGACTTGAAGATTTCAAGACCAGCGTGTCCGACGGTAGAGTGCTTATTCAGGATCTGCTAGATGCCATCATGCATCGTGTTGACACTACCGTGCATGGCCTTATGATGGGTGTTGAGATCGTCCGCCAAGCATGGCAATGAGCAACCAAATTGTCAAAGGAAATCTAGGAGAAAGTTCTAGATCTTCCTTTTGAGAGCAAGGAACTCTTCCACCGTTCCACCAAGTTGGCAAAAACCAAAGCTAGCACTTTAACGACCACATCACTGTTGGTCCTATCTAAACCTCCAGCTGCAAGGTCTTCTTCCCCCAAAAGTCGGATTTCCGCTCCAGATCTTTTTCAGGGTTTCAGGGGTTCCAGGACCAGGCAGACCTCGGAGAAAGCAGCAGAGGCATACCAGTCCGTTTTTCTCCCACTCCTCTGAATCCACTGCCGGATCCATCTGTCCTCCAATCAAAATACCAAGTGATGGTTTGGAGTGGTCCCATGCAACTCTGGTGGAAGGGGCACATCTCCTATCACCTGGAGGCTTGGCAGACCATCATGATCCTATCAGTAGCCTGTTTGGGTTTCTGTCTTCCCCTTCTGGCAATACCTCCTTCCCGTCCTCCTCTGCATAAGACAGGGTCACCCTCTCTCCGGGTCGAGGTTCAGAAGCTTTTGGACTTAAAGGCGGTAGAATGAGTCGTTCCGGCAGAAGAGGGCATGGGTTTCTATTCCCACATTTATACAGTGCCCAACTAGGCTGGCCTGTTTTTGGACTTTTCTGATTTCAATCTTCACATCCCCCAAGAGAGATTCAAGATGATCACGGCATTGCAAATTCGCTCCTCCCTTGTAAGGGGTGATTGGCTCTGTGTGGTAGATCTTCAGGATGCGTACTGGGATGAATCTGATGATGTCATCACTCCTTTCCAACAGGTAGCCTCTCTCCATGTGACCAGGGTACGGCAGAAGCTACCTGAACCTGGCCCTGGGGGTGGCTATATGAGGGGGGACCCCATGGGGGAGGTGACCCTCAAAGGGATAATATGGCATCATCAGGTGAAAGCACATACCCCCTTCCCTTTTAGGGATATTCCTTCCATACCTCAAGCTTTTATGGCTTATTGTACCAGCTCCCTACCAGGTCTACTAATAACCTCTTCCAGTATCATGCAAAAAGAAAACCCAGAAAGGCTCAACCTTTTCATGCATATGAGAATACTGAGACACGGAGGATGAAGGAAGCAATGAAGATCCATGAGACTGAGAAATGCAGAATACACTCTGGTGTTCACAAGCATATCACGGGTGCCAGGACATTTAAAAATCAGAACTTGAATGGAGGAAGAGAGAACTACATGGGGAAGCTGTGTCCGCTCGATGCTGATCGAGAGACTACTGAGTCACTGGTAAGAGGTCTGTGGAGCCAACCGAATCTAGGGGAAGGCAGAAGGAGGAAGGCTGAAGAAACAGGTTTGTCACGCTGGGGCAGCACCAGAAGAGAATAAGTTACTTAACCCAGGTAACGTTCTTTCGAATGGATGATCCTCACACATATTCCTCATCTTTGACACATGTTTTCCAGCTTCATCTGCTTTGGAAAAGAAATTCGGCAGAGGGCGCTGTGCATCGATGGCGTCGAGTCGTGGATGATGTCATCAAAGGCAAATATAGCACGCGCAGCGCCCGTTGGCCTCAGTTCTGTTTTTCCTCCTTTTGCAGCAGAGATACCTGTAAAACACGGGAGTGACTGTACTCAGCCTTGATGCAACAGAAGCTGTAATAGCATGGGAAATTATACTGAGCAGTAGTTTGGGAGGGCGATGAGGAATACGTGCGAGGAACATCCAGTCGAAAGAACGTTACCAGCGGTAAGTAACTTGTTCTTCGAATGGATTGTGTCCTCCCACATATTCCTCATCTTTGGCAGACTCCGAAAGCAGTATTTGGTATTTGGTTTGGAGGAGGAAGTAGAATTTAAATTCATGAATTTTCATGGACAGAGTGAAGGACCATAAACATACCATCCTGACCAAGGGAAGACTCCAGGCAATAATTCTTAGTGAACGTGTGTATGGAAGACCACGTTGCTGCTTCTCAAATCTTTCTAATTGGTACGCCCCTTTGGAGGGCTGTAGATGTAGCTATGCCTCTGGTGGAATGAGCTCTTAAACCTTCAGCAGGGTCTTTTTCCTGCCAGCCTGTAACATTCTGATATTGCCAGAATTATCCACCTAGATAAGGTCTGTTTGGTAACAGCCTGACCCAGCTTGTGTCCTGTGTATCCGATAAAGAGTTGGCCATCAATTCGTAACTTAGACATTCTTGAAATGTAAAAGATTAACGCTCTCTGAGGGTCTAACCACTGTAGTCTTTCCTCCTCTTTACCAGGATGAGGTGGTGGATGGAAAGAAGAACGATTTTCTGACCTAATTGAAAATCCGAAATGATTTTGGACGAAAAAAAAATGTTTGACCCTTAAAACAATCCTATCCTTGTGGAAGATGGTAAAGGGTGGCTTGGATGAAAGTGCCTGCAACTCGCTCACTCTACAGACTCATGTCAGAGCAAAAATAGGGTGGGTTTGAAGGTTAATAACCTTAAGGGACATGTGTGCAGAGGTTCAAAGGGTGCACACATTAGGAATTTTAAAACTATATTAAGGTCCCAAACTGGAACCTTGAAAGGAGATGGAGGAAACACATTAGTTAGCCCATTTAGAAATTGAGACACCAGTGTGAATTTTCGAAATAGGAACATTCCACTGACAAGCGCTTAAAAATGGACACCGCCTCCAGGTAGCCTTTAATGGTACCAGTCTGGTGCCCCAGATTAGCTAATGATGGGAGAAAGAATATAAATTCCAGTGTTTTACATAGAAATGGATCTACATTCTTTTCCTTGTACCAGTTGCAGAATTTATACCAATGGCAACGGTACAAAGACTTTGTTGCTGGCATTCTGGCCGAAAGCAACACCTCCATTACGTCATCCAGGAGGTCCCAATCCTTATATTTCAGCCTTTCAGAAACCAAGCGTGAAGGTTGATTGTCTTGACCTCTGGATGGAGATCCTGACTCTCTCTCTCTCTCTCTCTCTCTCTCTCTCTCTCTCTCTCTCTCTCTCTCTCTCTCTCTTTCTCTCTCTCTCTTTCTCCCTCTGTCTCTCTCTCTCTCTCTCTAGAGAGGGGTCCTCTCTTTGTGGAAGATGCATCGGAGGACAGATAGACATTTCCAGAAGGCCCGGGTACCATGGCCTCCTGGCAATTAGGATCATATGTTTCCTGAACGTTCACAACCTCCTGATCACGTGAGGAATGAAGCGGACTGGAGGAAATGCATACAGGAGTGGAAACTCCCAGTCCAGTACAAATGCGTCTCCTAGAGCTCCACTCGGAGGAAATTCCCTGCAGCAATATCTTTCACACTTTCAGTTGACCTCGGTCGTGAACAGATCTACTTGAGGGGTTCCCCAAAGGGTGAAGATCTCTTGAAGCACTTCCTGAGATAGTTCCCACTCGTGGGAGACTGTGCTCTGTCTGCTCCGAGCATTCGCCGCCGCATTCTCCTCCTCGGCTAGGTGAACTGCTGATACGGAGATTCCTTCTTGAATTGCCCAGTACCAGGGCTGCATTTCCTCTCTGCACAGTGATAGTGATCCTACACCTCCGCTCTTGTTCAGGTAATGCATGGCCACTGTGTTGTCCGTCATTATCAGGACATTCTTTCTCCAGACAGAGGGCAGAAAGGCCTTCAGCGCTAGTCTGATTGCCTCCACTCCAAAAGATTGATATGTAGTTTGGACTCTGATGGAGACCAACGACTGCTGACTGGCAGATCATTGGCATGGGCTCCCCACCCTGTGAGTGAGGCGTCCGTCACTACTGTAATGTCCGGCCATGGTTGCCAAAAGGGTTCTCCCTTCAGAATATTGTCCTTGCAGGCCCACCACAGAAGATCCTGTGAGACCCTGTTTGGAATCAGAAGTCGGTCCAACATCTTTCCTGAGAACTGAGACAATTGAGTTCTTAGAGCCCATTGAAGGGATCTCATTCTCATGCGGGCCTCTGGCACCAAAAAAATGCAAGATGCCATGAAGCCGAGCAACGGTAAACTGTGGGCATTCTGAAATTTGGTCACCATCTGAAGAATGTCTTGAGCCCTCACCTCGGGTGGCAGGCTCTTTCCAAAGGATGTATCTAGCAGAGCTCCGATGTACTGGAGCTTTTGGGAAGGTGTCATATGGGACTTATTGTAATTGAGGGAGAATCCCAGTCTGTGAAGAGAGTGGCAGGTGACGTTGAGATGATTCAGGACTTGTTCAGGAGAACACGCTCCGATCAACTAATCATCCAGGTAGGGGTAGATGTGAATCCCCCCTCTCCTGAGACTCGCTGCTAGTATCCCCATCAGTTTGGTGAAAACCCTTGGTGCAGAGGTCACCCCGAATGGCAGAACTCAAAATTGAAAATGAGAACTGCCAACTGTGATCCTCAGGTATTTTCTCTGCTTGAGATATATTGGCACATGAAAATAAGCATCCTGAAGGTCCAATGACACCAACCAATCCTGGGGTTGCACATCAGGTGCAAAATCCGACTTTCTCAACCACGCAAATCTGTGCATAACGGTGCTGGTAGCCATGGATCTGCTGATGATATCTGCAGAATCCAAATCTGATTGAAGGGACTCGCACATGGCCTCTTTGCCGTCCGTAACAATAGCTAAGAAGCAGTACCTTTCATCCCCTTTGGGAATGTTTTCTGCCGCCATGGAAATACAATCCCATAGAGTATACGAAAAATTTGTGAGAGCACAAGTGGAGTTGGCTGATTTTAGTGCCATGCTCCCTGCAGAAAATACCTTCCTCGCCCATCCATCTATGCATTTGTCATCCCTACCGGGATGGATGGTAGGGTATGCCGCTTGTTTGGAGGTGGCAGTAGCTGCCTGCACCACCAGACTCTCCGGAGTGGAGTGTTTTGACAGGAAGTCGGGGTCACTACTGGAAGGGTGGTATTTTTTTGTCAAGTTCTTATCAACTGCCGGATTGGACTCCAGAGTCTCCCAATTCCTAGCCACCCTTTTCTGCAATGTCATATGGAAAGGCAGAATAGGATCAGATTGTGTACAATTGTCCAGAATGCCAGTGAGATTGTCTTGCTCATAAGGCAATGGATGCCTACTCCAACCCATGTATTCTACCGCTTTAGTCATGAGCTGTCTGTAGGAAGCATCCGCATGCTCCCCAACCTCTGGCTTTCCAAATTCAAGTTCGGGCGAGGTATCTCCCCCACTTGCTGTTTGCAAGTTGTCATACAGGTCCTTCATTCTGCTTGCTTCAAAAATAAAACTCTCTGGCAAATTGTGGGTACCGTACTGTAAACCAAATGGGGCTTCATCATCCTCAGACCACCCCTCTTCTTCAAACATCGAAGTAAGCGATTTAAAGAAATCCTTTTTAGGTAGTGGAGCATATACTTTGTCTGGGTTTGTCATAATTGGCTTCGACATCATCGAAGTCGTCAATGCTTTCTTTATCAGCGCCGACTTAGGAGGGGTGCTCAGCACTGACAGCACAGCTGGCAAATGTGGTCTGGCTGGCATCGAAGGATTTGACATCAAAGTCAAGGGCTTGGCTAGTGGCGAAGACACCGCCGGCGTCGAAGGTGTCAGTGGCATTGACGACCTCGAATTTTCCTTGTGTCTCATATGATCCTTCGATTTAACATCGAATCGAGGCCTCGAAGAC
This sequence comes from Ambystoma mexicanum, assembly GCF_040938575.1. Taxonomy (NCBI): domain Eukaryota; kingdom Metazoa; phylum Chordata; class Amphibia; order Caudata; family Ambystomatidae; genus Ambystoma; species Ambystoma mexicanum. The sequence goes on from NC_090932.1 coordinate 522,509,528, forward strand.
TCACAATGCTATCAGGCCTTTTACCCCGGCTCGAGGGCGCGCAGGATTTCCGATGAGACCTTTCCTTTCCGGCTTCTCATGAAGGCTCGGTAGGACCATGGCTTTTTTGTTTTTCAAAAATCTTTAGCATTTCAGCCCTGAAGGCCTCCGACTCAGCCGGTGTGGACTTCTTATTAGGGCAAGCAACCCTCTCAGGGGAAACGTCCATCGGCAAAGTCGACGAAGGTGACCTACGGAGACAAAGAAGAGTGGTATGAGCCACTCCTCGATCTGGATCAATTGGCCTTCCTCCTCCGAGGAGAGTCGCCTCTCGACTCGTCAGTCGAAGGTTTCACGGATTGGGTAGGAGATTTTTTTAGGGTTTTTTTCCTACCTTTAATTTTCCCTTCTGTTCCCTCAAGGCTTTTCCGGTCATAAACTGGCATTTTGAACAGTCGGAGGTGTCATGATCCGCTCCGAGGTACAACAAACAAATACAGTGTGGGTCAGTGAGTGACATTTTAGACCAACAATCCCGACACCTCTTGAAACCGGACCTCGGAGTCATCGATGTCGATGATGAAGACATTATCGTTAGATTTTGGTGTATACAGAGACATCGCAAGATGAGGTGTGCCAAATTTCACTCGACGTCATTGCTGTCAATGAAAAACAGAACTGAGGCCAACGGGCGCTGTGTGTGCTATATATGCCCTCGATCTCATCGACCTCGACGGAAGCCTTCGGGGGACATCATCTCAACACCATCGACGCCCAGCGCCTTTGCCGAAAATGTTTTCTGAAGCAGCTGAAGCTGGACAACATGTGTCAAAGATGAGGAATATGTGGGAGGACACAATCCATTCGAAAGGCAAGTCTGGTTGGCATCCACAGGATCCGGAGAGCAGCACTTCAGCCGCTTGAGCACAGAGAAAGTCTCAGCAACTCAGGAACTGAAGAAAATCATCAATGACGGTCATACAGGACCTGATTTTCTTGGGTTTTTGATGGAACATGGACAGTGCCAAGGTTTTTCTGACCAAGGGCAATGCATACAGCCTGCCTTTTCTTCAATTCAACTCACAGGTCGGCGTGATTGTTTCAGTGGCTCCTAGGGCTAATGGCCTACTGTGTCTTAGCCCTCCCCCTGGCAAGGTAAAAAATTAGACACACTCAATTAATGCTCAGACAAAACTGGTCCCAGGAAACGGGTCCAGACTCTCAAGTTGAACTCTGTGTCTCCGGAAATGCTAGCCGACCTCCGCTGGTGGTTGGACATCACCAATCTTTCAGTGGGGACACCATTCTTGGAGACGTCTCCTCAAGTCACGTTAACAAAAGATTCTTCTCTGCTCGGTTTGGGTGCAGCGTTGGGCCACTTGGAGGATTTTGACCTATGGTCTGCCCTAGTCAGGGATCACCATATCAACTACTTCGAGCGTCTAGCAATTTTTCTTGCCTTTGAAAGCTTTTCTGCCCAGTAGCTCCAACAAAGTAATTCTTATTAGGTCAGACAACTCCATTGAAATGTTCCACGTGAACAAGCAGGGGGGACCAAATCTCTGCTACTAGCAGACCTAACCATTCAGATTTGGGATTGGGCAGTACAGAATGTTATTTGGCTGCAGGCAATGCATTCCGGGCCCAAGGGAACATAGCAGCGACTCCCTTAGTAACCAATCTGTGGCAAACTACGAGTGGGAATTAAACTATCAAGTTCTGTCCAAAATGTTTTCCAAGTGGTGAACTCGGTCCGTAGACTTATTTGCAACATTTTCCAATAGAAGCTTCAGTTTTATGTCTAAAGGGACAGCCTGGGTCTGGGTTCCCTTGGGGGTACACTGGAGATTTCAGGGGGCGGGATGTCAGCATTCGCTTTTCCACCTCTCCCCTTGATCCATCAGGTATTATTGAAGCTGAGGACAGTGCGCCACTACACTCCAGCCTTCATAGCTACATTGTGGCCAGCCAGGTTCTGGTTCTCTGAGCTAAAACATCTATCAGTTTACCCTCCAATCCAGTTGCCTGAGGTCCCCAATCTCTTGCTCCAGAAAGAGCAAAGGGTGTGGCATCCCTTCTCACAATCCCTCAGCTTAGCAGCCTGGGTCCTGAGGTCAGGTCCCTAGCACAGTTCAATCTTTCATAAGAGAATATGTGCATCATCCAGGCAGCACGCAAACCCTCCACTCGAGCTCAGTATAGCAGCAAATGGCTATGTTTCTGTCACTGGTGCCTAGATAAACAGGTTGATCCTTGTCACGTCTCAATTGATTGCATACTCTTTTTCATATCGGACTTGGCATCTACAGGCCTTCATAAACATTAATGTTGAACATACTTGTCTGCTATTGGCGCTTACCATAATACTGACTCATGTTCGTTCACCTTTACTGACCCAGTGATAAAACTGCATTTTGCTGATATTCTATACCTGTTTCATCCTGTCGGGCCACAGCAGGCCAAATGGGACCTCAATGTGGTGCTCAACACACTATGCCATAAACCTTTTGAGCCCATGGCGACATTGGAGTTGAAATTGCTCACATGGTTGCCATTACATCAGCCAGAAGAATAGGGTATCTTCAGGCTCTCTGCATTGAAGAACATAACCTTGGCTTCCAAAAGGACAAGGTGGTGCTCTGCATGCACCCTTCTTTTCAACCGAAGATTGTTTCAGACTTTCATACTAATCAATCTATTTCTTTACAAGTGTTTTTTCCAGAACGGGCTTCGGACGCCAAACAGGTCCTTCACAATCTTGACATAAGGAGGGCTCTAACGATCTATCGAGAAAGAACTAAAGATTTCAAAACCTCCTCTCATCTCTTTGTCACATTTGGAAACCAGAAAGAAACACAGGCTTCAAAAGCCTCTATTTCCCACTTGATAACCTCCTGCATTTTGGAAGCTTGTACAGTTCAGGGACTATGTGCCCCAATGGGCATTCAGGCACACCTGGTGTGGGACAAATCTGCTGCAGTAGCTTTTCAAAAATACGTTCCTTGGGAAACTATTGCTAAGGCTGCCACTTGTGCCACCCCGTCAGCATTTTGTAAACACTATTGTCACGATTTTAGCTCACAAGTGGATTTTCACTTCGGTCAGGCTGTTTTAGGAACCTCTTAAAGTAAGGGAGTTTTCCATCCACCCATTTTATACATCAATACTTGTGAATCTCCCACAAGTATGGAGGAAAGGGGACGGGACGTAAGAGTAAAACAAAGTTACTCACTTAAGTGACTAACGTACTCCTAGTCCATAATCCCCTCTCCACCTTACACCCGCCCCCCCCCAAAAGGTTCCTTATACTCCAAATATGTCTTCCGACCTTGGCGATAGAAAAGGACTGAAGGGCGATGCGCTGGGTGGGGCACAGGAATGCAGGGATAAAGCCACACATGCTGGCCCCGTCTAAAAATGAAAGAAGGACAATATTTTGTGATGGTGTCAAAAAGTGCTCTGGGTCTGTCCCGGAGGACAGAATATCCCACACGTATGGAGGAAATGGGATTATGGACGAGGAATACGTTAGTCACTATGGTGAGTAAATTCGTTTTTTCCTATGATCAGAAAAGGAGGAATTTGAAATAACAGGTACAGATAAGAGAATATTCTCTCCTGATAAGTCACAGGCTATTCATGAAACATGTGTAGAGGATATGAGGATGTTGCATAAAGTTACGATCCTATTATCAGGACTGAAATTTGAGATTTATTCTACAAAGATGCCACACTATAACAATGTAAGTGGAGATTTGTTCATATAGTTGCTATCGAGAATTAAGACCAGCAATCTTACCTTGAAAAAAATCCATACTTTACACACATATTTTTGGGTTCAAATACAACCATTTACACTGAATAAATCTATGCAGATGGGGAAAGGTAATGCAATCAACAGCATAAACAAGTATCTTAATTGATATCTTGCATACAACAAATCAATTTGTTGATCATTGAGAAATCAATATCTGGTTTAGGTTTTGCAAAGTTCCTTTGAACCATTGATATCACTTAAGTGACAAATTAAGTTGTTAAACATTAATTATTGTAAAAAAAATGTTTTAACCTGGTGAATAAATATAAATCTTCTAATCCAATTGTTGGTGCAACCGTTCTTCCAAAAAATGTGTTCTTTTCATGGTTACTTTCATATTGGCCAGATGCAGTACACATTTGGAGTACATACATGCAACCATTTTTATTCATATAAATACGTTGGAAGGTAAGCACTATAGGACAATGCACATCTGCAATACTATCTTACCAACTTCGTATTATATCTCTTATGTTATGCTATGTTTTCTCATTGTGACTTGTACAGTGCACCGCTGCCATTTTTCATAGTGTCCATGCACTGAGGTGGATCTGAAAAGGAAGTGGTTGGCAGGGTTAGTTAATTAATAGGGTTGAGAGGGTCAAGCACAAGAAATCTTTGATGCTGTGTTGGTAGCTTCAGTTCGAAAAAAAAGGTCACTGTGTGTTGGTATGGTTTTGGTTGATTGACATTGTGTGATCTATTGTGTGCTGTTGGATGCTGGTGTGTCATGTGTTTGTTGGGTTCTGTGGAGAGGTGTTAGAGTGCCTGTCGTTTAGGCATTTTGTGTTGAAGGTCTGGGTTGGGTGGTGGGTGTGCAGAGTGTTAAAGATTTATAAGCAGGATTAGTTAGGGGTTATCTGGGTTGTTTTTGGGTCCTTTTTGGTTTAACGTCAGATATTGCTTTGGGTGGTCCTGTTTTGTAGAGTTTTCTTGTGTTGCTGTGGTGGGTTTTCTCGCTCTGCTGATTTTTTCAATTTGGTGCATTAAAGAGACATGTTTTTAGTAGCTTCCTGAATTGTAGGTGATCTTCTGCTGTTTGTATTTTCTTTGGGAGCGAGTTCCATAGTTTCACTGCTGTGCAGAAGAATGCTGATCCCCCAAATGTTTGTTTTGCCTATGGTTTTGGTTCGAGGCCGATTTCGTTTCTGGATCTTAGTGTTTGAGTTGGTTTGTAGGGGTCATTTCCTCCTTTTTTGAATTCTGCACCTTGGCCGTGGAACGCTCTGTTATTCAGAACATTTTGAAGAAGATTTGCTTTTTGACTCATAGCCAATGAAATGTCCTTAGTGCTGGGGTGTTGTGTTCTGTCCTAGTTAGTCTGAGGAGGGGTCTTGCTGCTTTGTTCTCAATTCATTGTAGCTTCCTCATGAGGTATTCTGGCATTCTGTGGTAGATGCTGTTGGCGCAGTCTATCCTAGACATGAGAGATAGGACAGTGAGTGTTCTGTGTGTGAAGGAGAGGTAAGGAAGTATCTTCTTGATCGTGTGCAGGTGGAAAAAGCCTTTCTTAACTACTAAGTTGACTAGTGGTTCTAGTGTTAGCTCATTGTCCATTAGGATGCCAAGGTTTTTGACCACTTTGGATGGTTGTGGCAGGTTTCCTAACTCGGTGTGCCATGGAATGTGATTGTTGTTCAACAGATCGTTGGATGCGATCATGATTTTGGTTTTGTCCTGGTTGAGTTTAAGGCAGTTGGTGCTCAACCACTGGTTTAGGTCATTGAGTCAGTCAGTGAATGTTGGGTTTTGTTCTGCGCTGGTGTTGTTTTATAGAGGATTTGAGTGTCATTCACGTAGTTATAGCAGGTGAGGCCATGTTTTTGATCAGGTTGTTCAGGGGAGTCATGTGGGTGTTGAAGAGTAACAGGGATAGTGATGAACTCTCTGGAACTCCGCACATGGCTTTCCGAGGGGTTGACTTGAATGGCGCTATACAGGTTTTTTTCTGGTCTTTCTGTCACAAAGGGTTTTAGCCAGAGGAGGGCTGAGGATCTGTGTAGCAAAGGATGGCTGAGATCTGTGTTGCAGATCCAATTCTCTTCTTGTCTTTTGACGAGTGTGTCGTGGTTGACTGTGTTGAAAGCTGCTGAGAGTTTGAGTAGTATTAGTGCTGAGTTGACTCTGGAGTTTGTGTTGGTCTTTAGATCATCCCATATAAATACTAGCGCACTTTCCATTCCTCGCATGGGTATGAATCCTACTTGTGCCTGATCTAGTACATAGTCCAGGATTTGTTCATAAACATAATTTTCTAGTAGTTTCGCTGTGTAGGGGATATTTGAAATTGGTCTGTAGTTGGTTAGGTCTTCCGTGTTTCCCGAAGTATTTTTGTGGAGTGGTTTGATGTAGGCTGATTTGAAAGCTTGTGTTACGACTCCTGTTGCTTGGGAGTGGTTGAAGATAATATTCTCCTGATGGTTAACAGAGAGTAGACGTCTGATGTGCATGGGTCTGCTGGAGAACCCGCTCTATTGCTTCTTACCAGGCTGTTGAATTTATCTGACACGATCAGCGGGAGGTGTTTTACTCCAGTCAGTGGTTCCGGTGTTGACTGATTGAAGTAGTCAGTGGTGCTTTTTGGCTTGCTTGCTATGATTTGCTGGATGCTGGTGATTTTATTTTCGAAGTGGTCGGCGAGGTTGTCGCATTGTTTTTGCCTAGGAGTTGGTGCGTTGTTGCATGCAGATGGGTTTCTTATTTCGTTTATGATGTTGAACATATCTTTCCCGTATTGACACTTGCTGCGCAATCTGAATGGCTTGCCTTCTTATCTCACCCCTCGCCATTCTTTCTACAACTCTGTATGTCTCATTCTATCCTTCACCACTTACCTCCACTACCTCTGCTCTCCTGCTTATTTCTTTTCGTCCCTTCGACTCACATGTTCTTTTTCGCTTTCTCACTTTTGTCTTCAAGTGTATCCATGGTCTTGCTCCTCTGTACCACTCCACTCTTATTTGCCTAGTCCCTCCCACTGACTCTCTATTATTGCATTCCCAAATCTTTCTTACTACACCTACGCCCCCTTGCGCCCCATCTGGTTTCTGTTCTTCCTCAATGCTAGCACCATGGCATTAGAATCCCCCTCCCCCACTGTCTATCCGTTCATCCCTTTCGCCATCTATTCCGCTCCTATCTCAAATCTCACCTTCTTCTAACTCTTTCTGATTTGTCCTCATCATGATTGTTTCAGTTGTCATTATTGCTCGATTGTTTACAGACATCTAATATGTACAGCCCTTTGCTGAAAGAGTTATATCAATCCACATGAATCCAAACACTAATACCACTTATCGTACCAAATGTGCAAACATGTACCTTCACTGTTTATTTTAGCAGGTACACTTCATCAGTGCGATGGAGCTCCTTGTCACTTCTGTTAACCTCCCCACCACACCCCACACATTGTCTGACTCCCGCTTAAGCATCAGAACTGGCCAGGCTGTTGCTGTACAATATTGAACAGTACTTAAGAAGGGACAGGAAATACCATATGTCAGTCATGTATATGCGATCAGAACTGTTTTGCTTGAAATATCAGCAATACCAAAGGAACATGGTAACCAACTCATTTTGGTGCTCCCCCAAATATGGCAGGAGTTAAGACCATATGAACACACGCTCTCCGTGTGCTTTCACCTATCGGTACCATTTTGTAATTAATTGCTTAGGAAGAGAGTGGGGCACAGAGCAGAACATCTGCTCCCTGTGTTTCCACGTTCCATGCATAGAAAATGACAGTGCCTGCACCCATCTCTCATTTTGATGCACTAAGTGAGGGAGGAATCCCTATGCATAACCGCCAGTTTTTAACAATGTACAAAAATAGCCGGAATAGTAAGGGATTCACTGCAATGACAGTAACCATCACTGGTCACTGGCATGTGCACATACGAATGCGGCAGTGATCTGAGCATTGTGTCCAGATAGTCCACAACAAATTGAAGTAGAACCACATGGATCTGGGTCCATTTGCCATCCAGTGGAAAGATAGTGTTCCAGTAGAGGTTAAACAGATAAAGGAGCACAGCATAACTCATGGACCCTCCATTTTGTAGCATGGCCCGAGTACAAGCTAAATGAGGTGCTCCTCGTCTCGGGAGGATAGCTCAGCAGCAACGTGCTCGCCTTGGAAGTAAGATGATGTGGAGCACCACAGGTTCGATCTCTGGTCTGCGCTTAGAAACCTCTGGGTATTAAGCAGGTTATAAATAACCTCTTGTATCTTGAAATGCAGAGCAGCAGCGCAAGCGCCAAAACTGCAGTAATGCATACTAATACTGTTACTGCTCTAGCAAAGTACTATACGAATACATCATTTACTAAAACTCAAATGCGCGCACACGCACACCTAAACTGTGGACACAATAGATATTACCTTTCTAACATTTAAAGTGAGTGTTGTGAAGTAGTAATATAATGTGAGTTATGGTTTCAATTGTAGAGTGTTGTTGTTTCCTTGTGCTACGGAACTGCTTAATTTCGACTGAGTATTTCTACCTCTACTTCGGCACTCAAAGTCATTGTAGACTTTACATGTTGTTACTGGTGGACTGTGTGTACCTTAATGGTGGCATTTCCAACCAAAGGTCATTTGTGTACGTATTGCATCCTTGGTGTGAGTATGGATGTTGAGTGCATATTGGGTGCATTCCGCCATTAGGTGGGTGGCTCTTATCTCATATGCTTAGCATGTGTTTTTGTGTGCCTCTCCCGCAAATGCATGTATTAAAGGAGATCCTGTGCAATGTACACAGTGTATTATTTGCAGCCCTATAGTGTTGTAATGGTATGTGTGTGTTTCACATGCATCTTCTGGTCTGCCACAAAAAAGTCATGATAAGCTTGTTCCTTGTCCTACAACCGTAGTAAATGCTTATTGTGGCTCTGCATTGTGCTATTGATGTGGGTGTGTGTGTGCGTGCGTATGCGTGTCTGCACATTCGTTATCCCAAAATGCATTGTATTTTTTATTTCAGATGTACCCCATTTGTATGTGTGTGCATGCTTCATAAGCAAGCAATCATAACTGCCATGATACCTCCTTCTGCATCCAGGTGTGTCTCAATGTTGCGCATTTGGGTTTGTTTGCCGCGGTGCTGCACATGTATGTGTGCCTCAGTGGTACAGAGTGCATGTGTCTCAGTGTAGTGCATGCATGTGTGTCACAGTGCTGCAAACCTGTGCATGTCTCAGTGCTGTGTACATTTATTTGTCTGTGGCGGCTGCAAAATTGTGGAACTCGATTCCGTTGCTGCTAAGATCTTTAACTATCCATTTACAGTTTAGGCGTGCTCTAAAAACCTTTCTGTTCTAGCTTATTCAGGTTTGTGTTGCAGTGTTTCCGATTGGTCCTGCTAAAGCGCCAAGATGCCTCTGCAGATAGTGCTCTTTATAAGAATGATTTCAATAAATCAATCAGTGCTGCGCATTTGTGTGTCTCAGTGCAGCATGACTTTGTGTATCAGTTCTGCATGAGCATCTGTGTAAATGCTTTGCCTGTCTCAGTGCTTTGCACAAGCCTCAGTGCTGCATGTGTCTCGGTGCTGCACATGCATTTGTCTCTCTGTGTTCCACTAGCTGGGCATATGCCTCAGTGCTGCACATTCATGTGTCTCAATGCTGCCTGCACGTGTGTCTTGCTGCTTCACCCACCAGTGTGCATGTTGTGTGGCAGTGCTGTGGGCAAGTGTCTCAGTGTTCCATAAACATTTTTTGTCTCAGTGCTACATGCATATGTGTATCTCAATGCTGTGCACGTGTGTTTGTGTGTGTGTGTTCATGTACCAGTGCTGTCACATGCGTGTGTCAGTGGTGCATGTGTGTGACTCAGTGGTGCATGTGTGGATATCAGTGGTGGACGTGTGTTTGTGGCTCAGTGGTGCATGAATGTTTCAGTGCCTTAAGTGCAAGTGTGTCTCAGTGCTTTATGGGAGTGTGTTTTCTGCAATGTGCATGCTCTGCATTTCAGTGATGTGTATACATGTGTATCAATGCTGCATGTGTGTATTCTATTGCTGTATGTGTTTGTCTCAATGTTGAACATCTGTGTGTGTCAGTGCTTCACACATGTGTCTTCCAGTGGTGCATGTGTTTCAGTGCTGCACGTGTGTGTATGACTGCAGGTGTGGGAAGTGACCATCATCTTAACTTGGAGTACCTGCCTCGATGTCCTCTACCATGCCAGTTTTGATCTCATTGTTAATCGCTGCTGTGGCATCATGTATGTGCTCATGTGCTGAGTAGCAGGGGACTCCGATTTAAGATGATCGTCACTACCCACGTCTGCTGAATTTCACTGGTTTTGTTGCGATAAATCAGGCCATATTAACTCTTTGTTAACTAAGTTCTTTTCACTGAATTTCAAAGGTCTTGTTTTTCTATATCTTCTCTAGTGCCAATTGCCTATGCGCTTCGGCAGTGCCCACTGTCCTTGTTGCAACAATTGTTCTAAAAGACAGAGGCCCACTTGCAACGGCTTTCAGTCATGGCCACACCCCACTGCCTAGTAAGTAAGCAGATCCCTTTGGCAGTGTCCACTCTCCACATTGCAACAATAAGTCAAAAAGACAGCGGCCCAAGGCCTATGACCAGACCTGTATCCCTCTGCCCATAGCAAGTATTCCCGCTGTGGTCCATGCACCCCTCACTCCTCAGTGACCCATATCCCCCTGCATATTAACTTACCAGCTCCCACTGCCAATGTCCATATGGCATACATTTTCCAAAAAGGGCCTGATTCGCTCCCTCTGTAGCACCAAAATCATGGCCAAAGCCAGATAGCCAGGCCTACAGCTGAGGACCATATCCCCATCACAATTAAATTATCAGATCCCACCGGGCATGGGTGCTGTTGGTGGCCCCCTGAATGTTTTAGCATACATTTTGATAAAACGTTTTTCAGACCCTCCTTGTGTGTGTTCCTGCAGTAACTTCCCATTAAATGACTATGAAATTAGTGCAATTTTACAGAGAAAACTGCTTTCATCAACAGAATATTTTTTGCATGGAACTGCGGGAATGGGGAATGGGAAAACATTAAAAAAATGTAAATGTTTTCCCCATACAAGCTGCAGCTCTTCATGTGCCCCCGGGCCATTTTCCATGTGCCCCCTTGTGTAAATTCTCCCAGGAGCCCTCCTATTACTCCCTTTCACTCACTGGTTTGTGTGAAGCATTTACATTTCAGAGCAGACCTTGCAACAATACCGCGAGAATCCCATGAGAATCCCATTCCTCCAGTATCATGAAAACATTCTGCCACCGATGGGCTCCCCAGCACATCTGAAACTCTCCAACTACAAATGTGGTCCTTTTTCGCCCTCTACCATAATTTGAAACCAGCTGCTTTTCCATCCAAATGTCGTTTTGAGCAGATTTCCTTTTCAGCTTCCCTTGGAAATACTACCGAAATCGCTTGCATCGGCAGAAACCAATTGCCGCTTTTCCATACTGAAAAGCCTCACTCCTGCAATGCCCCCTCGGAGATATAAACACTTTTTTTGGGATCTCTTTTCCGTTAAATTATTTAAAAACTACTGCTTGGTTTTACCCCAAACCAACAAAAGGACATTTACTTTGCTTTGTGCCAAAGTTGTTTCTTATTTGAAGCAAATCTGTCCAGTGGTTTTCGGCCCTGGGTGTTGTAGGACCAAAGTGCTTTGCTTGCAGGCAGGACTCTCAGATGGTGCAAAGGACCATCAGGATCAAGTTACAGAAATTGGGCGTCATTACAAGCGTGCCATTTCAAAGTAAATGCTGGAAGAAATTCCAGTAATTCTGGCATTTTTTTCCTGAGACGGCATACTTCAAGTTTGCAGGCGGTGCCACGGATCTCCTGGCAGGCCTGACTTGCCGGCAGATCAGGCCCTTACCAGCAAAGAAATGCCTGAATCCGAGGCACCAGTAATACTGGTGCCACTCATTCAGACAATCCTATTCCATGGAGTCCTGGGGAATGGGAATTTACCGGCTCTCCACTCCCCGTAATATCCTGGTAATACCGGGATATCGGGCAGGTGAGGTGTTAAAGGCAGTTTGTGGCTATCGCGCCGGTAATACCCTGCCTACTCTAGGCGTCCTGGTGTCTCAGTCCCCAAATGCAAACGAGCAACCAGGTTCTTCCAGCAGATGCTCCTTATGCACCCTTGGGACTAAGAAGAATGTCTTTCTCTCATTATTTTTATCAAGTGTATTGGCCCTTATGAAAGAGGGCTTTGAACAGTCGATAGCTGTAGCAAATAACCAGCAGATTGGTGTTTCCCAATTCAATTATAATGGTATCCCAACGGTTTATGGTCTTTTCATCGCAAATAATGCATCGAAAAGACAATTCATGGATTGGAATGCATCAAAAATAAATGCATCAATATTCTATCTTTTACATTAAAAGTACATATCCATCGAAACTTATCCATCGAATATAGGAATGGGCAAGTTTCAATGGATATGTACTTTTGAATGTAAAAAAAAGCATTTCCATGCATTAATTTTTTTATGATAAAACGTCACATGGTGCTGTGCAGTGCTGAAATGTCAGCAATGGCCAGCTCCTTGTAACGTTTTACTGTTTATTTTATATTGGGGTGGGTGGTTCCCCCGACCCCCATGCACACACCCCCTTATCCCTAACTCTAACCCTAACCCTAAACCAACCCTAACCCTTAATCTCACCCTTAATCTAACCCTAACCCTAGCCACAACCCTAAATGCAACCCTATCTCTAACCCCAACCCTAAACCTAAATCTAACCCTTAATCTAACCCCTAATCTAACCCTTAATCTAACCCTAACTCTAGCCCTAACATTAGCCCTATCCCTAACTCCAACCCTAACTCTAACCCTAACCCTAAATCTAATCCTTAATCTAACCCTTAATCTAACCCCTAAACTAATCCTTAATTTAACCCTAAATCTAACTGTAAATCTAACCCTAGCCCTAACCCTAACCCTATCCATCGAAATTAACCATCGAAATGTATTCAATGAATATGCTTTTCGATTGAAAAAGCAATTCAATTAATACATTTCGATGGAAATGTATTCGATGGAAATGTATTCGATGAATGCATTTTCGATGGAAAGTCCAGATACCAATCTCAACAGGGCATTAGTGACTTCCACGTCTCCTGCTATGATCCAATGGTGACTTCTCCCACTTGCAGCAATTCCCATGGGGAAAACTGATGGCAACAATCTTTTTTGAAAAAACAAACGGAGCAGTGATGTCATATGGGATAAATTGTTAATTAACAGTTGTATAATTATTTAATTGAGCAATTGATTATGCTGTGGTTTCTTTTAGCATGCCTATGATCCTTTGCCATATACCTAAATATCACAACATGCAATTATGTAGAAAATAAAGATATATTTAATATTGTAAATATTTTTCTTAATCAATATTTCATCTCTAATTACAATCAGCAACGTGTATATGGCGATTACCATAAAATAAAAATAAAAAACAATGCAAAAGACAACAGAAGAATTCTGTTGGTTTTGTTCTTAGACACACAACCTGAAATTAATGTATTATGATGTGGTATTTATGACTCCTTCGCTCTCTGAAACACCTGTGTAATAGCGCGATATAAATAAAATATCATATTATATCACAAGGTAGGAGTGGACATTCGAAATATCAATGAATTTTGGCATGGGGCACTATGAGATGAAATAAAAACACATTGTTGTGAGATGATTTTGTGCCTTAGCAGACTTTCCTTAGTAATATTATACTTTTCTTTCCGTTTAGCACTGATGGGGCCAGAGATGTCTCTCTACTCCAGTATTAGAATGCACAATGTGGTCCTCTGATGCAGTGCATTTTTTGTTTGGGCTATTAGGTGGCGCTGAAAGTGCTGCTTTTAAGCTGTAACTATTGCCATTAAAATAAGAGTTTTAACACAAAAGCTTCAAATATGGGCTTTGAATGAGGGTCTGTAATGTTTTTCAATGGAGATGACATTTGAGGATGGAAATACTGTGTATTTGGTATTGTTTGGTTATTGAATCCCTCCCATTCCCTAATCCCTATGGGTAATCCCACCCATTTTGCCCAGCTCTGAGTTCTTCCATGGAGGCATGACTGTCTCTACGGAAGCTCTCTGGGAGCAAGCCAAAACTAGCGGCAATCTTTGAATGGGAAAGATACCATACATCTTCCTGTACTTGTGTTACCCCTAGGTACCAGCACCTGACCTGTGTCTTCCACACATATCAGAGGGGTGCCTAGTCCCATTTAATCTTCTTACAGCATGGCCAGCTGTCGATCACTCATTTTCTTGTGTGAAAGTGACTACCCCTTTAAGCAAAATATTACATATCTGCTCTTCTGCAGTGGACCAGAAGTCCTTAAACGTATAGAGACCCACCACAAATTCGCCAGGAATAGCAGTTGTCCTTAATCGGATCAATGCCAGTATGCTTTAGCTCTCAAGCACTAGGCCGTCTTCCTTGTGGAACGTTTGGAGGTGCTGAAGGGTGTAGTCTGAGGCTCAAGATTAGCGTAGATATGCATGGTCCAAACATAACGTCCATCTCACGTGATGATGCAGAGGCAGTGTGTTGCTAGAGCCAATGTTTTACCTTGGAGGAAGACTCTATGGAGGTGTCATGGGATTACATAATGTGGTAGAAACAAATGGAGGGTGGATGGCATTGGCCGGGGTAGAGGTTGGTTGACAAAGTGGCTTCTTAGCATGATGGTGGTGGTAGCAGACTAGCATGTCTTTGAAGTGCCAATCTCAAACCTTGATATGCCCCTGTTATCAAATTATTCCCCTTTATGCTACTCCTTTGTCATTGCTTTATCGCTACTTTTCACTGTATTCTTGGGGAATCTTGTCATTGTTTGCGGTTTCCCATTGACCTCTGTTTCTTAATCGAGACTTTGTGTGTGTGCGCACATTGTATCACGACAGTCTCTATGCAAACGTACATTTAATGTGCTGCAGATCATGGAAAAGGATTTCACAGTCCAGACACCCTTACATTAAAGAATGGTTTACACTTTATTTTCAATCTTTTCTCTTTACCCCATTGCGGTTTTCTGGGAAAAACAAATCCTGATGCCAGTGGAGTACTTTTCTCATGCCAGTTGGTATAACGCGTGGAACCATGCTCATGGGCAGTTATATCACACGTCCTGGGCCACACCTGCAATATGTAGGAATATGTGGTTCCCGATCATCTGCTAAGACTAAACATTATACCCCTTCAATATTACAATAAAACATTTCAGTTGCAATATCTCCACGTGGTGCTGAATAAACATCTACGCCTTTGTTGATGTATGTATTATGCTGAACAAGGTCTGAAAAGGTAGCTGAGAAACAACTGGGATGCCAGTCACAGTTAAGAGTTAATGCAAGGTACCACCACCTGACCTGTGTCTTCCAGACAGATCAGAGGGGCACCTCCTCCCATTTAAACTTTTTATAGCATGGGCAGCTGTCGGTCACTCATCAGCCCCCTTGTTATTATTTTTACTAAAATAAATTCAGGCAAAATCAATCCTTCAGAAGCTGTCCCTGTATTTGCAAAGCTGGGCAGACACTACACTATGTTCAGACTGAGGGACACTCCTCGCCTCACACAGTAGCTGGATGCCACAGCCCACCTTGGATTGGCAAGGCTGGGGTCCAATGGGACACTCGTATGTTCCTACGTCATTGTTCAGTGAGCGGGGGACCAGGGCAGATGTGGCAGGATTGTCAAGGTGAGAGTGCGAGGTCCTGGAACAGAAATTGGCACCTTTCGAGCCCTACACATCGAGCCCTACACATAAATATACAGTGCTGTGCAGGTGGGAGAAGCTAGGCACCCCTCCACCAGCGGGTGAATACTTCCCTGTATCACAGATTTGCAGATGTAAAGAACCAGGGACTGAAAAACCCAAAGATTCATTTCATGAGACATGAAAGATGCCTTCACCTGTTTGAAGCGAGTGTTCAAAAAGAGTATTCCGTGTGTCCTTTACTGCAATTAGGTGACATTTCGCCTGCATTTCCATGCATCCCCGTATGTTATATGTGACAGCCCCCTCATTTCGCAATTCTCTAAAATCCTACCTCTTCCATTCACCCCCTAGCATCTTTCAGCTTTCTCTTCTCCATTGAATCCTCCCCCTCCTCCACCTTCTAACCCTCCTTTCTCACTTCAGTCCCCCTCCTTATGCACTTAACCTCACCATTAATGTAAATGGTTCCCTGTACTGTTTTCTGGTTTTATTCAGTGTTATGTATTGCTTGTTGTAATTGCTTGTTCCTCATGTAAAGTGCTTTGGCTTAAAGCGCTATATAAATCTAAATAAATACAAATACAAATTACAATGAATGGCGTTTGCAGTGGCAGCTAACAATTCCTATGAATGCAATTAAGAATTAAGGCAGTGGTTACCCAGCAGCAGGCAAGTTGTCACAGAAAAGGTTATCCAAAGTCAGTATACTTGCGAGGCGGGTGGGGGGGGGGGGCAAAAAAAGTCCGCAGCCCCTTAATCAGCATTTCCATCTCGAGATTATTCCTAATGGTGGAATGCTAATTAATTAATAGCGGTTCCAGGATCGAGCTACCGGATAGGGTTCTTTTTCGGTGCTACTATCAATGACTTCATGCTCTATCAGTGGACGAGCGTTGCACTGTTGGTCAGAGGTGCACTCTCTCTGTCTCTATATGTTTGCCTCCATGTATGACTGTCTCTTCTTGTACTCTGTGTCGCTCTCACCCTCTCTCTCCATTTTTCCCCTTGACATTCTTTTTCTCACCCCTCTGGCACATGTGCCTTGAGAAGCAGCCCCTCTCTCTACCCCGCATCCTGACTCCTTCACCCTTTCCCTATTAGCTCACCTTATGGAGCCTTAAACTCAGGAAAGGAAGGGGGGGGGTGATTTCTTTCTATGTCTCCCGTTCACTGTCTGCCTACCTCCCCTCCATCTTCACCTCTACCACCCTGCTCCTTCTAGAGTCTGTCCCTTGATAAGGCCCTCACTTTCACCCCCAACTAGCCCCGTCTGTATACCTCGCTTCTTCCTTATCCCTCTTGGGCCTTGATAAGGGCACTCTATTTCTCACCCTCTGCCTCCTTCTCTCCTCTACCTCTCTATCCCCCACCCCAATCTGGAGCTGCGCGGAGCTGTTCCTGGATCCCCATTTAGGTTAAGCCTACGGCTGTCTGTGCTGTGGCTGGGGCATGCCTGCAAATACTCAAGTTCCCCCATTGTACAGACATCCGTAGGTAGTTATATATATCTTCTGTGAAAAAAAGTTGTTAAAGGGATGTTAGTGTTAACTTGCACTAATAAAAACCTAGCAAATTCGGAGAAAAAAACTTTGTTAAAGGGAGGGACATAAAGTTTGTAGTTGTTTGTTTATTTGCCCACCCATTGACTGGGCATGCTAATCCCTAGGGCCATTCCCAACCAGTTCCTACCCATCCCCGCCCAAAATACCTCCTCGTGGGAAGTCTTTAAACTTCCTTTAAACCAGCCGCACCATCAAACTTAGTGCTCGAAGTGCCTGCCAGTGTTTTTTCCAAAGCGGCCATGTGAGAATTAATGGCTTCATTTGGAGTTGTAAACCCACTATTTGTGTAATAAAACCAGGTCTTCTCCAGCCACTCAATTTATGAGCACTGCGTGCCCTTCTCTGGAGTCTTGTTACAAACACTGCCAAACGCCAATAGTTTTGCCTAGTGTAGAAATATTAGGCATTTGGCAGGTAACAAAAGCCCAAACTATTGGCATTGCCAATGCTTGTTTCATTTGTACTGTCCCTGGCTATGCCACTATGACGAATGACACACTTTTCTTTCAATGCAGATGCAGGCTGATCTGTAGCTCCTCCTTTTATTCCATTTGAAGGACCCATACGTATTTCTCAAGGCTCCTCTAACCTGGCCTGTGCACGTTGATCAAGTATTAGGACCCACATACTCCTTAGCAGGCAGCAACTCTGTAAGTCTAGCCCAGATGGAACAGGCAAATCTCAAATAGCAGCTGTGCAAGCTTCTCTCCCAAGCAACTAGAGCAGGGGAAGCAGCATAAATGGCAGTGCAAGCTACACCTGCACACAGATCAAGTATAGTTCAGGCAGCAGTAGTCCAACCATCCCTTACAAAAAAATAGTCCATAACAGTGCAAGATTTACTCATAAATAACATGGCAGCATGAAGGTGAGCTTTCTTGCCACAAACAGAACAAGTATTGCTCGTGCAGCAGTGCAGGCGCCAAGGCCATTCATTTGTGTTTGCTCACTCACTCTGCGCCGGCTCAAGGGCGCACCCACAATAAAGGGCGCATTGCCTCCAGCTTAGTGTCATGTAAACACGTTGTGATTCTTTGATAGACGCTATATGCATGACACTGAGCTGGTGGCAAGGCACCCTTAAACACACTTGACAAGTATAGCAGGGGGCTCAGTTCTGCAGAACTGAGCCCCCTGATGTTCTGCATTTGTGGTGGGCGGGGTGCGGAGTGCACAAATCTTGCACATGGCGCTGGCAGACTTGGGACCGTTACTGCACTCACTCGCCACAGGCAACAGAGATGTAAGCTACTCTCACACACACTAGATACAATACATGCACCAGCGCAAACTTATCCCATTCCGATCAAGTACACCATGCATAAAAACAGTGCACACTCCTTAAGGGCATCTGTCGGAGGGGTGCGGACCACACTCCCCTGCCCTCCGGTTCAGCGGGCAGCAGTACGCCTTCGACAATAATACACCAGAGCTGAGGCGTCGGGATAACCTTCTTTATTCTACACTACACAACCTAATACTGAACTACCTCTTCCCTTCCCGTCTCGCCCCCTCCCTAGCCCAAAGTCCTTTCCCCGCCAACAAATATGGCCCAAATGGGGACCACCCACATAACAATGTGGCAGGGAAGGGGCCAGTCGCTTTATGACGTGACATCTCCCCTCTTTTTAACGTGCTGTGTTGCCACCGCCTTCACCCCATTTCTTCAATGAGTCTATGAGGCTTTATGCAGCATCGTTGAGGTCTCATGTGACGGGAGAGTTCCTGTGCTGTTGCCTTGTCAATTCCCTTGGTCTCTTCTCCTTAAGATTGCTCATCATTTCCCTGATATGGTTCATCTGAGAACTGGTCATCTGCCACGGTGTGTAACTGTTCCCACCTCTGGGGCAAGCTGCCCGGAAGTTTCTTAAAGTGGGAGGAGTTCCTCGTTATGGAGTGCTGGTGATCTCGGCTGGCAGTAATCATCATGCTCTATCTGCTGGTCACTACCAGTCGCTCAGGCGCAAAGGTCGGGTCTCCGTTCCTGTTTTCAGGTGCCATATCAATCTCGCACTCCTTTGCTCCTCACCTTGCGTCAGCTCTCTCCTTCATTCTTTCTTTCTGCTCTTGATCTCGAGCTTGGACCAGTTGTTCTTGGTGTGTGGCGGAGATAGAGAGGGGGCTTCAGGCAGTCTCGTTCTGATGACTCAACGGAACATGAGGTCGGATGGGCTGACTCCAGTGGTGCTATGTGGCGTGTGGCGGTATTCCTGAAGGAGTTGGTATAGCGCCTGTTCAAACGGTTTATTGACAAGGTTGGCTGTCTGCAGACTCCTCTTGATGTTGGCCATGAACCATTCCACGACGCGCTGGCTTGGGGCCAGCACAGGGTTATCTTTCGGTGTTGGAACCCCATGCAGCATGCAAAGTTCTCTAAATCATGGCTCATGAATGGCGGTCCGTTGTCCGACTTCATTACTTTCGGTATTCCATAGGTCGATAGCATGCGGTCAAGGGCTGGGAAGATGCATGTCACTGCTTTGTAGTCGATGAGTTATGCATCCGGAAAGCCATAGTGTTTGTCGATTAGTACCAGCACGTACATCCCGTTGCGTAGCTGTCCGAAGAAATATACAGCCACCTCTTCCCAGACGCCTTCTGGGAGCGGAGACATCTGTAGCGGGCTGAGGTGTGGTGGTGGTGCTAACAGTGCGCAGGTAGTACATCTGCCGATGATGTCCTCCAATAGGGTATCCAGTTTGGGAAACCACACCTTTTGGCACCTGCAAGAGATGTTTTGTGGAAACCACCCCCTGCTGGCCTTTGTGCGCCAGTATGACTGCCCGTTCTCGCAGCGTGGATGGAATGACAACCTTGCATCCCTTCATCATGATGTGGTCGTCCACCACTGTTAGTTCGTCTTTCACCAGCTCCAGAGATCTGATATCGTCTCTCACGGATTTCGGCTCCTGCCTGGCTTGGTGTTTGTATCACCAGGCCCGGATCACTCGCCGATTCTCTTTCCAGGTTGGCCCAATCCACTGGTAGGGGTTGCAGGTGGTGGATGACATAGTTGATGTATGTGTCGGTAATGGAAGGGTCCGCCTGTGGGGAGCCTGTCGGGTGCTGGGACAGGTAGTTGGCAGGGTTGTGTTCTTTGCCTGGGCGATACAGTATATCAAATTTATAGTCCTGTAACCGCAGCCTCCATCTGGCTATTCTGGGAGGCATTCTTGCCTTGGGGTCACCAAATATTGTCAGGAGGGCCTGGTGGTCTGTGATGACTGGAAACGCCTTCCCATACAAGAAAAGGTGAAAGTACTCACAAGCCCACACCACTGCGAGGCTCTCTTTCTCCACCTGCGAGTACACCTGTTAAGTGATCGTGAGACTCCTGCTTGCATAGGCCACCACAAACCTGCCTTTCAGGGTCCTGTTGCATCAGAATGGCACCCAGGCCGACAGGGCTTGCATAGAATATGACCTCGACCTTTCTATCTGAGTCGAAGTAGGCCATGTCTTCTGCCTTGGCGATGTTATTGCAAATGGTCTCAAACATCCATTGGCAGTCCGGTGAACACTCAAACTACTGCTCCTTTCAAGTCAGCAAGCAGAGGGGGTTGCTGACAGTGGCATAGTCTTGCAAGTACCTTGAGCAGTAGCTCGCTAGTCCCAGGAATGACCGTAACTCCGAGACATTTTGGGGCGGCTGGGCTGTGTTCAATGCTGCCACTTTGTCCGGGTCCGGCCTCATACTTTTCTCTGAGAGTATGTGGCCAAAGAATCTGAGGGAGATTTTCCTGAACCCGCATTTCGCTCTGTTGAGTGTCAGCCCGCTGCCTCCAGAGCTTGTGTAGGGCTGGTCGTGTTCTTCCTTCGACTTGCCAAGGACCAGCACGTCATCCGAGTAGTTCAGGCAGTTTGGGACATGGCAGATGACCTTGTGGATTTCCTCCTGAAAAATCTCTGCCGCAGACAAGATGCTGAAGCTGAGCAGTTTATATTGAAATAGACCCATGGGGTTGATGAAAGTGGTGCTATACTGTTACTCCGGCGCAATCTCAATCTGGTGGTAGCCTTTTGTGAGGTCCAACTTTGAAAAGAATCTGGCACCATGCAGTAGGTGTATCATGTCCGTTATTCGGGGTGCCTAGTGCTGTTCCCTTTCTATCGCCTCATTTGCCCTCCTCATGTCTACACATAGTCTGATGGAGCCATCCGGAGATTTCTTTAGGACGGGTACTATGGGGGATACCCATGGGATGGGCCCTGGCACGGGCTCGATGACTTGTTGCTTTCGGAGCGTGTTGATCTCCTCCTCCACCTGCCTTTGGACATTGATGGGTATGCCCCTGTAGTGTTGGGTGATGGGTTTGATTTCTGGGTTGTTGCGGAGCTGGACTTAGCCATTTCTCAGTTTTCCTAGTCCTTTAAACAGTTCGGAAATGCTGTTTCAATGTCCTCGGGTCTTGCGAAGTACTTGTAGGGCATCAGTTGGTATAGGATGTGCACCAGCCACATTTCCACTGCGGCTTTGAAGCTGAGTATACAGCCGCTGTTTACTTCTGTCTTGAGGATGTGCAGCGGG
This sequence comes from Ambystoma mexicanum, assembly GCF_040938575.1. Lineage (NCBI taxonomy): Eukaryota > Metazoa > Chordata > Amphibia > Caudata > Ambystomatidae > Ambystoma > Ambystoma mexicanum. The sequence continues at coordinate 522,531,160 of NC_090932.1, forward strand.
ATCTTTGCCGCGTGAGCCTTGTGTGTGCTCATGGCAGAGATGACGCCCATACATGGTAGAGGCGTAGTGGAGCCATAGGGGTAAATGTCGATGGTGGACCTTTTGAGCTTCAGTGTCACTGTGAGGGTGTTGTATGCCTCTTCACTGATTATGTTAACCATGGCTCCGGTGTCTATCAGGAATTCCAGCAGTGTGTCTTTCACTTGAAGAGTCAGCACCAGGCTGTGTTGGGTTGCGTTGCTGTTGTTTAGGGACCAGACGTATCCTTTTTTCCTTTGGTCTTTGATGAAGGCGAGTCGCTGCTAGATGGCGACCACATTTCAATGTAGCAGATGTAGCTTCTGCGGCCACTCCACCTGGGGCCGTCGGCTGGACGCGTAAGACTTCCTATGGTCACGTTCGTCGCGGCGTAGACATCTCGATTCATTGTCAGGTCCGTCCTCACCGGGAATCGATGGTGCTGTCGTCCTGCGGTCACGTATGCTTCTTGGGCTGCCTGGAGGAATGGGTGCATTTTTGCACACGCCCTGCACTGGTTGTCACCGCCACATGCGGCCCATTGTTGTCCTAGGCAGGGTATTTGCCTGTGTGAGGGTATTCATAGCCGCACCTGTAGTACATCGCATCTGTGCGTCTAGGCGGTTGATTTGGTGTACTGAAAAGTTTATTGACGGCGTCTGGCTCAGAGGTCTTTGGCTGTAGCGTGACTTTGCCCAGGCTGTCCAACTGGCACTCGACTGCTGCTTCCATTCATGCTAGGGCCAGAATTTCTTCCAGCGACCACTGCTTCTGCAAGAGTTTCTTTTGAAACGACTGGGAGTCACACCCAGCTATGAACTGTGATAGTAGGGCTTTCTCGTTAGAGTATCAGTGGATTCGCAATGTTTTAGTTTGTGCCGCATTCTCATTACAATGTTGTCTAAGATTCACCCTTGTCTTTGTGTGTGGTGTCAAATAGGTGTCTCTCATAATCGACAATGGTATGGGGTCTAAAGTATTCCGGCAACTTGACATGTAGGTCATGATCGGATGCTGTGTCGAGGTTAATCAGCATGCCTGTGATGTCTCTGACTGCCAGTCTGACTGCCATGGATAGCGTGTTTTTTTTAAACGGGCAGGTTATGGCAATACAAAGCTTAATCACTTGCGACATGTAGCATACAGTAATACCATTTGACGCTCCTCCCACCCCACCCCTCGGGCTCAAGTTCCTTCTTCACTTCCCTGTAGGGGGTCTCCATCCCGAATAGTTCTCCTGGCCAGTTGGGGCTTGAAAGTCAGGGCTGGGAACCTTTGGTCAAACTCCAATACCGGACCCCAGATGTTGCGAAAGCGATGCAAGGTGCCTGCTCTGGCAGCCGTCACCTTCTCGGCGATCAGGATGTCCCAGACTTTCATCCACCAGAAAGGCATGAGAAGGCCTTCCGTCGTTTTCCAGGTGTGGGCTATCACGTTCCTACCCGCAAGTAGTCATTGTGACAATAGTTTGGCCTTGGGGCCAGACCTGGGGTAGATCCCGGGGATCAGTGCTCCAAGGAGGATAGGCTCGGGGGCCAAGGGCAATCGCACCTGAGTGATGTCCGCTATCGTTGCCAGGCATCGTTTCCAAAAGGCTTGGGCCTTGGGGCAGGACCACCACATGTGGAAGAAGGAGCCTATTTGGCCGCACTGCCTCCAGCATTGAGGGTTGATCGTGGAGTTCATGTAGTGGAGTCTTAGGGGAGGGTAGTACCACCGGAGGAGGATCTTGTAGGTGCACTCTCTATTCGTGATGCATGATGAGGAGGTGTGAGCCCGGGACCAGATGTCAACCCACTGTTGGTCTTCAATCGGATGGCCCAGGTCCGCCTCCCATAGGGCCATATACCGGGTCTTAGAGGTTAGGAAGTCCATTTGGAGGTGCTTGTACGGAGTGGAGATTCTTCCTCGGGGCGGAAGCTCTTTAAGGGTCAATTCGATGGTTGTGGGGGGACGAGTAGCCGCCTGGCGAGTCTGTGGATGGGTGCACCAGTGGCGTAGCTGGGTATATGTGAACCTATCTCGTTCCTGGATCCCAAAGAGTTCTTTGCATCGCTCAAAGGTGCAGAGTTGGCCCCCTTCAAAAAGTTGACCCAGGGTCTCTAGGCCTCCTGCAATCCAGGCCTTAAAATTCCAGGGAGACAGACCAGGAGAGAAGGTCGGGTTCATGAACACTGGGGAGAGGGGGCTGAGCCCCGTCGGGATCCGCTTATGTTTCAACGCCTTGTCCCACACCGAAATGGTGTGTTTGGTGGATGCCAGGAGATTCCGCCACTGTCCCCATTCCGGAGGGGCGACATGTGGGAGAAAGCGTAGTGGGAGGGGCAGCTGCGCTTGTTCGAGGTCTACCCATCTAGGGCGGTTGGTAAGGACTTGCCATGATTGGATACAAGACAGGTGAGCCACCATTTGGTATTTCTGCAAGTCAGGGACCCCGAGCCCACCCAATTTCCCGTTGCCCACCATCGTGGATTTAGGGATCCTGGGCTTTTTCCCCCTCCAAATAAACTGCAGCATTTTCTTCTGTAAGCGTTGAAGGGCTGGCGCCGGGACCGGCACCGGCACCGGGAGTGTGGAGCATGCATACAGAAATCTCGGTAGTAAGTTCATTTTACAGGCTGTAATACGGCCCATAAGCGATATCTGCTGTGTCTCGCTTGGACTGGCCGGGATCTGAACTCCCAAGTAGCTAAGTTCTTTGGTCGACCAATGTATTAGGCACAGCGGAACCATGGCTTCTCGGGCTTCTCGGGTCAAGCCCACTCCCATGGCGACTGATTTCCGGTAGTTAACTGTGAAGCCTGTGATCCTGCCATAGCTTGTTATCTCAGCCAGGGCTTGATGGAGGGAGGAGCAGGATTTCGTGATAGTCAGGAGGACATCATCTGCATAGAGAGCCAGTTTGTGGTGCGCCGGGCCTGATTGAAAGCCTTCGACTGCAGGATTCAACCTGATCCGTTGGACAAACGGTTCCATAATTAAAGCGAAGAGAAGTGGCGACAGCGGGCATCCCTGTCGGGTTCCGCAAGTTAGGTTGATGGGGGAGGAGAGGGTGCCGTTAACTCTAAGAAGGGTTTTGAGGGCTTTGTAATTTGCCAGCGTCATGGTGCAGAACTCCGGGCCAAATCCAAAAGCCTCCAGAGTGAGCCTCATGAAAGTCCAATCCACTTTGTCAAACGCCTTGGTCGCGACCAGGGCCAAGAGCACCAACTCCCGGGAATCTCGGGAAGCGAGTTCCACCAGATCCAAGGCTCTTCGAATGTTGTCGGCCGTGGAGCGATGTCTGAGGAAGCCACTCTGATCCGCACTGATTATCTCCGGCAAGAATCGAGACAGACGAGACGCCAGGATTTTAGAGTAAATATTGGCATCTATGTTGAGCAGGGCAATGGGCCTATATGATGCAGGGTTCTTCGGATCGCCCCCAGGTTCAGGTAGTAAGACCGTAATTGACTCCTGCATGGACGGGGTTACAGTGCCCATGGTCCTGAACGCGTTAAACAACTGTACCAAAGGTGCTAATAGCTGGGGTTTGAAAATCTTGTAGAACCTGGTTGTATAGCCATCAGGGCCAGGGGCTCGGGATTTGAGAGCTTTTATTGCCTCGTCCACTTCTTTGACAGTGATCGGCACCTCCAGAGAGTCACGGCTGTTCTTTTTAGCCAGGGAAGTGCCACACCCCGTAAGTATTCCTTCTGTTCCTCCATGTCCCGCACTGGAGTGGTCATCACCTGAGTTAGGTGGGCCGCAGCGAGCTGCAGTTTGTCCTGGTCAGCGTAATGAACCTTGCCTCGTTGGTCCCGCAGGCCCACAATTGTATTGTTCCTCTTCGCTTTGGCAAGTTTGGCCACTAGTAGCTTATTTGCTTTGTTGTTTTTAGCATAATAAAACTGTTTTGCTTTTGCCATTTGGTGGGCAGTGTATTCAGCATAGTGGGCCTCAATCTTTTTCTGTGCTATCCGGATGGCTCACTGGGTTTTAGGGGTCCAGCCCTTCTCCTTATGGGTCCTTTCTGCATTTTTAAGATCTTCCTCAAGGCCATGGCGAGTTTGTCGCTTGTGTCTATGATAGGACGCTCCTTGCGCAATCAGTTCACCCCGCACTACTGCCTTCATTGTGTCCCAAGTGTTGCCGGTAGAGGTGTCCTCACTGGGGTTCTCCTTAAAGAAGTTGGTGATCGTGGTTGCGATTGCGTCCCTGAATGGCATCTCGTTGAGAATCGGATCATATAGGGCCCATCTGCGCTGTTGGGGGTTAGCTGGTTCCTGCACTCGGATTTCCAGGGTCACCGGAGCATGATCAGACAAGATTCTGGAGCCAATTGTCACATTGTTGGTAAACTTAAAGATTTGTGGGGACACTAGGAGAAGATCTATCCTGGAGAAGGTCCGGTGGACATAGGAATAAAAGGAAAAGTCTCTTTCGGGTGGGTGGAGTACTCTCCATGAATCCACCACCCCCAAGGTTCTAAATAGTTGTAGGAGAGCCAGGGCTATGGTGAAGTCTCCAGCGCTGGGTGGGTGTGACTTGTCTTTCGAGGGGTCCGGGACCCCATTGAAGTCCCCTCCAATCACTATCTGGCCTTCCAAAAACGGGGAGAGGGATTCATTGAACTGCCTTGGAACATCGATCATCCACCCCCAACGAGGACATGAGATGCCTCCAAAAACGCAACGTAAATTGGGACCCCCTGTCAGAAACCACGATTTCAGGTAGCCCGAAAAATCGAAATACGTGTCGCAAAAACAATTCTGCAAGCTTAGAAGCAGACGGCAGACCTTGGCAAGGGACAAACAAGGACATTTTGGAAAAACTGTCCACCACCACCCATACGGTATCATAACCATCGATCAAAGGTAACTCTACTACAAAATCCATTGTGATCATCGCCCATGGTCTCACTGGTACCGGCAATGGCTGTAGTAGCCCCATAGGTTTCGCCGAGGGAGATTTACATTGGGCACAAATAGCGCAGGTCGATATATATTGCGAGACATCTCTCCGCATTGAAGGCCACCAGCACCAGCGTTTGAGGAGCTCAAGTGTTTTCTGCGAACCAGGATGAGCTGCAATAGCAGCGTCATGACATAACCCAATAGCCGCATAGCGAGTATCGTGATCAGGCAAATAAACGCGACCCTGGACGTAAGGCAGGCCATGCACAACGTCCATGTTGTATTCTGCTAATTCCGCTGGCTCCTTAGCTACCCAGGTTTGGAGCGTCGTCTTCAAAGTGGGCTGTAATACACATCCACAAACCACTTGTGTTGGTAACATCAGAGACCCATCCTGAAGACGTGAAACAGAACCCCCAAGGCTTCTGGATAGGGCGTCGGCCTTGGAATGCAGAACCCCTGGGCGATAAGTCAAGGTGAAGTTATACATAGAAAAAAATTCATGCCAGCGGGCATGCCTGGCAGTTGTACAAGTCAGAGATTGCAAGGCCAACAGGTTTCTGTGGTCGGTATATACTTGGACCGGTATTTCAGTACCAAGAAGGTGATGCCGCCCGACCGTAAATGCATCTCTAATTGCCAATAATTCACGTTCAGTGATAGTATAGTTTTGCTCATAAGGTGTTAACTTCCGTGAATGATAGGCGACTGGATGCAGATCGCCAGTATCGGAGCAAGACTGGGATAAGACCGCTCCTACAGCTACATCAGAAGCATCTGCTTCGACGTAAAAAGGTTGTTTGACGTTAGGATGCAACAAAACAGGTGCAGAGGTAAAGGCTGCTTTCAAAGACTCAAATGCTCGTTGAGCGTTATCGTTCCATAAAAAAGGTTTCTTGTTACAAGTCAGTTCAGTGAGTGGCGCTGTGATATAAGAGAACTGTCTAATGAAACGGCGGTAAAAGTTGGAGAAGCCTAAAAGCGACTAACTCCTTCCTGGTAGAAGGTGTAGGCCAATCTAATACTGCTTTGAACTTATTTCTACTCATCCGCACTCCTTTATTGGTGATATCATATCCAAGGAACTCAACATGGGTCACATGAAAAACGGACTTCTCCAACTTCACAAAAAGATGATGATCTCGCAAGCGTTGTAATACTTCCAAAACATGGTGCACATGCAATTCCATGGATGGGGAATAAATGAGTATATCGTCGAGGTAAACGATAACAAACCTGTCTATCATATCACGAAGAACGTTGCTAATAAAATTCTGAAAAGTGGCCGGGGCATCACAAAGCCCGAATGGCATTACCAAATACTCAAACAAGCCATATCTGGTCTTAAATGCCGTTTTCCATTCATCTCCACGACGAATCCGCACCAAGTTGTAAGCCCCCCTAAGATCCAATTTAGTAAAGAACTCTGAAGAACCCAACTGATCTAGTAAGACAGATATTAAAGGAATAGGATACTGGTTTCGTATAGTACTTGCATTAAGCTCGCGGTAATCTAAACAAGATAGCGTGTTTTTAAGCTGCATGTCATCATTGAGTCCTAAGGCCTCCACGTAAAACGTGATGTTGCATAGCCAGGTTGCCCATCTGGGGCCCATATTACTGGTGTCGAGTATGTTGAAAGCATGTGGCAGGTGTAGCACCTGAGAGCCGCCGCCTGATGGGGGCACCTGTCCTGAGGGCCCTCCACCCGACGCAGATGAAACCTCTGCATCCGATATGATTATGCATCCTGGTGGGGCTCTGGTGGCTTGTTGGGTGCTGGTGGGAGCCTTCCAGTGGTTCTTGTCTGGCGTTATAATGGCTGATCCAGTGTGCAGGTGTAACGTGTTGGGTAGATGGTGCAATTGTCCCTGTGGTCGGGCTCGGGGATGTGTGAGTTGGATTAGTGTGTCCTTCTTGGCCTTGTGGGGTGGGGTGGAGCTGTCTGATGCTCCCTGGTGCGTGCCCTTCCTTGGTCTGCACGGCCTTATCACTGTCTCGTGGATGGGGTGGCTCAAGGCTCTCGGTGCCTGCCTTCTTATATGGGCCTTCCCTTTTATGTTATTAGGGGCCTTTCCCCTATGCAGTCCATTCTGGGGACTGCAAAGTGTACTTGGTACTCCTCGAGCGCATGTGGGCGCTTGGTCTAATGGTGCCAGGCCTCCGGTGGAACCTTCCTCTTGTCTCCCTACCTTGGGGCCTTTGAAGTGGAGGCGCGCTGACATGCATATGTGTGTCCGACGACACCCTCCAAGGCCACACAGCAGGGGTAGCACGGCCTGTCTTCTGGCCCTCGCATGTGCTTGCTGTAGGCTGGCGTGACCTCCGGGACAGGGCGGGCTCAGCCGTGTGGTCGTGTCGACCCTCGTCACCAATGTCGGCGGGGAGCGGACCACGCTCCCGCACCCTCCGGTTCAGTGGGAAGCAGTACGCCTTCGGCAATAATACAGCACAGCTGAGGCGGCGGGATAACCTTCTTTATTCTACACTACACAAAGTAATACTGAACTTCCCCTTCTCTTCCCGTCCCGCCCACTCCCTAGCCCAACGTCATTTCCCCTCCAACCAATGTGACCCAAACAGGGACCACCCACATAACGATGTGGGAGGGTAGGGGCCAGTCGCTTTATGACATGACAGAGTCAGAAGGGCACACTTCTTCAGATACAGAGGCTAGATACAGCTAAATGACTGCACATTGCATCTAGGCTATCATACCCTCCTACTTCGACTCCTTTTTCTCTCTCACCCCATCCATTACTTATGATACGCCTCCTCTTGTCAGCGCCATATCCTGGTGTCTCCCCTCCAGCTCTACTCTGTTAATCTTCTCTATCTCTCAGTTTCCCTTTACGGCTTGCCGAACTTCACCAACATCTACACGCTTTTCCCCCCAACCTCCATCTCACCTCAATCTCTCCCTTCATTTAACATATATGTCTCTTAACCTTTCTCTTACCTTCACCTCTATCCTACAATCTTCCATATTTCTTTCTCGTTGTACTTCTCCCGTTCTTTGGTTCTTCACTTTCTTCCTCCTCCTTCCTTGCTAGTTTACCTTCATCCCTTTTTTCTTTTCTGCCTTCTTCCTGCATTTCGTGCTGTTTTCTCCTTTTCTTCCCCTCCTTGCATCCTGCCCTTCTTACATATTAGAACCCTGATGGGTGAGCCAGCAAATGAGGAGGATATGAACGCGGGCTGAAACCGGCGATCTCAGCCTACGTTCCAAGTCGCCTGATGGCCGGTTCTACCTACCGCCATCTTCCCTCAGGACCCCGGAACCTTTTTTAAATATCCCCCTCTTCCCACTTACTTCATTGCGTAGGCGGCAGCACTTGCTGATTCCATCTTTTCTTCTGTGTGAAGCTGCTATGGAAAGGGAAGAGGGGCTCTGTATGCAGCCCTGCCTCCCCTTTCCGTATTGGCCATCTTGGAACAGTCTGTTCGTTCGGTGAACGGGATGCTGCAAGGCGACCCTTTCATGGATCGAAAATACTTTCAATTAGCCGTTTCCGAGCCCATGGGATGGGTGCTAATGGCGTTAAGCACCGGTTCCAAGGGCTTGAACAGGTGGTAACGACCCAGGGCCCTTCTTCGATTGCGCTTTTAACTTGGGCCTTGGGCCATTACCACCCTTTCTGGCCCTTGGAACGGTTGCTTAAAGCCACATTCCTTTCTTTTCCACTTTCATCTTTTCCTTCTTCCTTCCTTGCCTTCTTTCTTTCCTCCTTTACGTCCTTCTTAGCTGCTTTCTTCTGGCCGTTCATCTACTTCTTCCAATAGATCACTGCTTCGCATCCTTCCTTTCTTGCTTCTGGTCCGTTGTACCCACTTCACCTCTTTATCCCCTTTGCCTTTCCTTCTTCATATCTTGCCCTGTCTTCCCTCCTTCACTTCCCTCTTAGCTTCTTTCTTCTGCTCCTTCCTCTACTCCTTCCCATAGTCCTCTGCTTCTTCCGCTCCTTTGCTTCTGTACTTTCCATCCTTTTATCCACTTCCCTTCTGTTCTCCTTCTTTCTTCCTGGCGCTCTTTGTTCCCGTTTGTTCTTTCTTAATTTTCTTTCTTAACAGCTCGATTATCATATTCTCTTCAGGCCCCAGACCACACTTACCTGGATGATACCTATAGTAATAATAATTTCATGTTTTGGCATCCAACGGTTCATGGTATACTTCTCCCGCTTCTGAGCGCTGCAATGCTAAGTGTTAGTATTACTCAGCTTAACCGTCTTCCGTACTTTTCGACCTCGGCAGAGTGAATGGCCAAGAGGACCTTAAACGGATTCAAACCTGGGTCTTGCAAGCTTAACACATCCAGGGCACATGAGGGGGACGGAGTCCACCCACTTTATTCAGAGGGTGGACCCAGTCCCCCCCCCAGCTAAAAGAGTAACATTGGATGTCCTCTTTGAATTTATGAATTAAAGCTGACCTCAGGGATCAAACCTCAGATGTCAGGTTTGTAGTCCAGACAATTCACCACTACACTTTATAAGATGATGAAAAATATCAGACAGCTAAAGATGAAATATCCCATTTCGTTGCTGCAAGACCCAGGAAAAACATTTTTATTGGTTCTTTGAATTTAAAGCATGCACACCTTTTAACGTTTTCAAAAACACTATTAGAAGAAAATATCCTGTCTTGGTTGTGTGTGTGTGCGTGTGTGTTTATTTCATGAAAGGCAAATGCCATTCGTCCTGTTCAATTTGGGTGGTTATGCGAATTTAATGAAATGTGCATATTTCACCTTGATATGTTAATTTCTGACGACGTCACATCCCATTGTGTTTGTTGATGAGTCCCCCACTTAAATTTTTAGGACTTGACCCCTGGACACATCTTTCTGTGCACTTAGCTCAAAAAGATATCCTACGTTAGATGTCCTACGTTGTGCCTTTGCAGGTTGCAGCAAACGTCCTCTCAGTTCGGAAATAATCCTGACATTTCTGTTTTTCCATAGGAAGCTTGTGCAGAATCTCAGAGGCAAAGTGGTGCAGTTGTGGGTAGGCCTCGCAGTCTTTGGCGTCCTTTTTATCGCACTTCAAATCTCGGGTGTTCTGCAGCTGAACAGGTAAGACCCATTGCACAAGGTACCAGGGCATAAACTGCGCCCAGTAGAAACCCACAAGGGGCTGCCACCTGGAAAGGCACACACCAAAACGCATATTTTTCATTACACAATGTAAACACCGGGTAAATGCTAAGAGGGTGACAGTAGACATTGACCTGATTCATGGAATTATTTGCGTGTAACACGGGGATTTGCGTGCCATTCTGCCCGCAAATCCCTGTTTGGCGAATTGGGGAAAGGCACGCAAATCCCTGTTTTACACGCAAATAATTCCATGAATCAGGAAAAGCATTTTATGAACTCCTATTATGAATGTAAAGCCGGAATGGCAAGAGATTGTACCAGTTCTATGGGGGGGAATTCAAAATGGAGGCGCATCTGTCTATGTATACCAGGTGCAAAGATCGGGATAAAAACTGGAGGGGGGCGGGACCTCGGGTCACCATTTGATGTAATGCCTCGGAATGACTATGGTCTTAATTTAGGAACAGCTTATTATGCAGTGTCTCATGCCACAGATAGAAGGAAGAGGTTTGAATGGAAATGAAGCAAGGACATCTCAGAAGGGTGACTTTTGGAAATTAAGTAGTGCATTGCTTTTCAGCTAACATATGCATTTGGAAATAGTGTGATGTGCATTTCAGCTTGTATATTAACTAGTAACGCATTACCTCTAAACTAAAGGCAACATGTAAATGAGGCATTGTTTTGTCACACACACACACACACACACACACACACGCACACGCACACACACACACACACACACACACACACATTTTGCCTTTTGGCCCACATTGCGATTATCCGTGCCTTTCCACTCCATCATGGCCGCCGCTCATTCCATTTTTCCAGGCACCCATTGAGCTCCATTGAAATAGCAAAAGGACTACACGTGACAAACTACTAATATGCTCTGGTCCTCTGTCTCGTCACGTGATCAAGAATTCAGTTGAGTGTGAAACGCGTTGTGTGTGGGTCGCGCTCAGGGGCGTCCTGCCTCTATTTTTGCTACTGCCTTTTTTAAAAAAATGTTTAATTTAAATGTTTTATTGGTTTAAAAGAAAATAGAAAAAAACTGAAATTCGATTTACAAAAAACCTTTAACATTATTACATCCACTTAAAAACAAAAGCCTTTGACATTGTTACATCTGCTCAAGAACAAAAAAGAAGAAACAATAAAATAATAAAACATCCATCATCTTTCCAGAGGCTGAGATAATCGACAAACCCAAACATTATGGAAGATTACCCTGTTATCCCTCCATTTAGTTCTGTCTTCATCTCTAATACTCTTTCAATGAATTTCAAAATTGCAATTAATAAACCAGTCTTTTCTCCCATGATAACCCAAGCCCACCACTCCTTCGGGCTCAAAGTATACCCTGCTAGATAAAGTTCTATAATATCTTTCAGTATATCGCAAACAATTACCCAATGGCATAACGTCTCAACCACATACGTATCCTTACAGAAGCTACAGGAATCGTCTTCAATACCTGGCATCTTCCGTGCCCACAAAACTTCTCCAGTTGCTAGGCTATTAAGTCTGCATCTGAGAAGCATATCACAATAGTGCTGTGATGGAAATTTCTGTAGGTAGCTTGGGCGGGAATTTAGGCCCTTTGTTTCTACCATTCTTGAGCAACTCAATTTCATTTGACAACTATGCTCTAACGTACTTATCCAATCCTCGTCTTGCAATCCATGTTTGACTTAAGTAGCATTTATCGCTAGAACAGTCAAATTAATATCTTTCTGTTGTAGAATCCTTTCGATCTTTGCTTTCCACCGGATAATATACTTGTCATGTCTGTTTTAGTTGGATCAAAGATTGCAAAAGGAATAATATCTGTTTCATATCTGCACTTCCTGTATAAAGCCACCGATTTCCATAGCACCATGGATTCCAAGGATTGCATCTTTAATTCTTGCCTAATGACACATGTAGGCACCGCATTTGGAAGTCGCAGAAGCGTGCGCCAAAACTGACCCTCTCATTTTTCCCATATTTCCCAAGGTAAGTGTAATATAGCCACAGAACCATAAGTTAGTATCTGTGCGATTTTCTGTTTATAAAAAGACAGAATGGGGATCATTGTAAATCTCCCAAACTTCCTATGGAAGATTCTTCCTTGGTTTATTAGGGTAGTCAATTTGGATTTCAAATGAATCAAATGTCCTTGATCACTGATTCTTCTGCTTATAAGAATTCCCAAATAGGTCTTTGTTTCCACCACTTCCAGAGCCACAGCCTCCACTCTCCAGGTGAATTTCTCTACCTTCTTTTTATGTGCTGATTTCATTACCAGGATCTTGGATTTTGTCACATTCATCTTCATGCCATTCTCCCTTAAATAAATATTGAATGCCTGAATTCTGAATTGTAGACCAATAGCTGTTAAGTCTAAAAAGATTAGGTCATCCGCAAAAAGTTTTCAAGGCACTGGTATGCCATTTATCTTCGGGGGAAGGCATTCACCCTTCTCTGTGCATCTGCTAAATCAGCAATGTACAAACAAAATAAAAACAGAGCCACGGCGCATCCTTGCTTCAAGCCTCGATGGGTGAAGATTTTTGTAGACAGTTGTCCTTTGTCCGAAAGTCGAATCCTCACTGAGGTATTGGTATACATATGGCCTCTACCAGATCTTCAGGGCAGTTGCATGCTCTTAATTTGGCTCAAAGCTTCTCCCTTATGACTCCATCGAACGCGTGTTAGAGATCAACAAATGCTAAATATAAGCTTGTGTCTGTTTCCAGGGCTCTCTCTTTCAGAATGTTAATCATGAAGAGATATAAAGTGGTACCCACCCCTTTGACAAAACCTGTTTGTCTCGGGTCCAGGATACCACTTTTCTCAGCCCATTGTCTCAGATCCCTCAGCAGGACTGTTGTGAATAGTTTCCCTAGTGAGTCTAGGAGGGCAATAGGGCGATACATTTTCGGAACCGCCCTATCTCCTTTTTTAAAGATTGGCACTATATTTGCTTCCCTCCATGATGTTGGAATCTTTTTGTTTGTCATGATCTGTGCAAAGAGTACTGGCAGGAATTTGCTAATTGTTTACAATTTTTCATGAGCTCCCTGTTGGACAAGCCATCAGGACCCTCAGCTTGGGATGAACTCAACTTATTTATCATTATTTCTGCATCCAACTCATCAAATAGAAAAGCCCAATTGTGAGGATACGGCTCTTCCACCTTACTTTCTGTCCAACCAGGATCCACAAACAGAATTGTACAATGAACTACCCAATCAGACTCAAAAACCATGCCGATGGTCGTGCTCGGCTTAAGGGAGCCATTGTTGGTCATTAGTTCCCATAAATCTCTAGTGCTCTTTGCACAAACTACCCTTAGCATGTGTTCAGAGTCATTTTGGGCTCTCATACTACTGGTCCCTATGCACCAATTTCTGTACTGCTGTTTTTCTAGCCTAATTTTCTCTTTATTTTGTGACTTATCACTTTCTTTGTTTAATTTCCGAATGGACTGCCACAGCAATCTTCTCCTCTTTACCAGGGTGTGATCGTACCAATGTTTTGGAACCACTTTTTTAGTGGACTTCCCCCCTCCCTGAGGACCAAATTCTTGAAGGATCCCCTGATATTGCACACTGGAACGGTAAACTAGAGCAGAGTCCCTGTATCGACTTGTGAACAGCATCACATCTTGCTGTTTTAATCTAAGGTGGTTTCTTCCCCTTTCTAATTCAACTTCACCCATTTTTAGCCCTTGTTTCTACCCTACACAATTTCTAATGGAGGTTGCCAACAAGTCATGGTCACTTACTTGTTGTGGCATGATTTTAAACATCTCCACATTCTCTTTAAGATTTCCGGAGACAAAGCAAAAGTCGATGCATGATCTCTGGTCGCCCCTTTTCCAAGTGCTCTTCCCAGGTATATCCCCTGCAGTTTGTCCATTTAGCATAAACATATTTCTTTCTATCATAGCATTAATCCTTTCCTTTTCCCTTACATGCCATTCAGATATACACAGTAGATGACCCGTCTTGCTTAATTATTTGAGGTTTAAGTCACCACAGACAAGGATTTTAACGTTTTCCCTCTCCTCCATAATTTCATCCATTGCCTTCCCAATACATTCCACTAACTTGATTTCCTTACTCACATTCACTTGCCTGTATATGTTAATCATGAGTATTGGGATGAACCAGGTTTGTTGCTTCTGTTCTAGTATCTTGAGCTTCACATAGGGATTAGGGCTTTTGATATTAGTGATAATCCAACCAGAATCAACTTTGACTGGTGTCAGGAGACCTGAATACGGTCGGCCAGTTAGCCCTTTTGGAGCTGGGTTTAAATAGGCAGCATACCCAACACAGACCGGCACAGTCCTCAGCCAGGTTTCCTGGAAACATAATATGTAAAATGTTTCCAATTTAAAAGTTCTTTCAGTAAAAAGGGACTGAAATCCCCTCATATTCCAGAAAGCTATCCTCAATGTTTCTTCCATCCCCCTCCGGGGGGGATCTAATTTTCCTGACCACCGTTCAGAGTATTGGCTATCCATCTCCACAAGTCATTTTCCACCATTAGCCCCTCTTTTTCAGATATTTTCAGGTCTCCCTTGTTTTTCTGATTGTCAATTGCGAATTTCCAGGATTTAAGATTTTTCTTTGCGGGCAAAACAGTTGTCTCTCCGACCATACTTCAATTGTTTTGAGCAGTTTCTACTTTGGTCTTCTTAATAGTTTCCCTCTGCATGGTTGCTTCCCTCCAATTCTCTCTTATCCGCTCCTGATAGTCGCTGACTTCATAGCCCAGAGGGAGAAACCTAACCTTCAAGGATAAAATTAAATCCTTCTTAGCTTGTGCTACCAGGTGAAGTATGAGCCAATCCATTCTTTTATCAAGAACAAATTCCACTATGCTAATATCTCTCGTTGTTATCTGGTACTTTGGTATGATACAATTCAACAGACGGAGGTAGTTTCTTCTGTTAAGTACTGGTGTATCCACACTCCCCACAATTCCCTCCACATATATTTTAAAGGTCGGCCTCTCAGGGTTCTTGGCCTTTTCCTTTTTTGCCCCTTTATTGATTATCTTCAGGGGGAATTTCAGATTTTCCCTTAGCCTCAATATTATCTCCCCCTCTTCCAACCTCAATTTCGTGGGTTCTTTAAGTGCAAGCCCATTGTTCTCCTTCATTGTTTTAAAGGGTTTCTCTTGCAGTATTGGCAGACCTTTATAACTCTCCTTCAATTTAGTAGTGTTCTTTTGGAGTGGTTTTATAATTTCTTCCAATTGACTCTCAATTTTTGCCCACTCAAATTGCCAATATCTTTCCACCGATCATCCTCGTCGACCCTTTCAATCTCTTCTATGAGATCACTCAAGTCAACTTCTGAGAGATCGATTATTTCCTCATCCACCTCGACTTCTCCCAGCTTCTCTGACTTTTCAACCTGGTCATCTACAACAATCACCAGTTCTTTTCTAGGTCTTTTAGGGTCAGGTCTGTTATCACTTGCTGATGGAGAGAGCGCAGGATTCGTAGAAAGGCTCTTGACCCATTTGATTTTCTTTTTGCGGATGCTGGCATATTCTTAGTTTTCTTCGTGTTCTTTTTGGAAAATTTGGTCTTATTGGAGTTTTACAATTCTGACATAGTTCAAAAAATCATGCAAACATTGGTATATATAAAAGTGAGGTCACAACTTTATCCCCCTCCAGCCCACCACCCACACCCGCCCCCCCATCCCACCACCCACACCCGCCCCCCCCCATCCCATGCCATGGTTTAATGGTCGATAACAACAGGGTCCAGCACATCATCTGAAGATGCAATGCGAGCATAGGGTTACTTCCGAAAGAAAGACGGTGCTCAAAAAACAAGGTCCAACATATAAAAGTCACATTTCCTGTAACAATCGATCTCTTCCCACTCCAAGGGGGTCGCCCCGATAGTATTGTTCCCATCAAGAGGACCGTCTGAGCTGATTACTTATGCCTCAGGCTATTTTCCCATATTTATCAAAAAATGGCAGCCATAGGGCCTCGATGTTAGATTTGGATTCATCGATCAGGTGGGTAAGATACTCCATATCATAGATTGCCTGTGTTTTCGCTACCCACTCCCCCTCCCCAGGAGGTCGGGGTGATTTCAATTTTTGGGCCCAGCAGCATCTAGCCGTGACTAGCATGACCTGCAATATATGGTCGTGTTTCACCTTGGGGCCCCCCTCAAACTCAATGCCGAACAACACCAGCCAGGAGGACAGAGTTCTCACTATTCCGTCCACTCCTCTTATCCATGACAGGACCTCACTCCAGTAGATCTGTACCACCTGGCACTTCCACCACATATGGACATAATCCCCCTTTTCAACGTGGCATTTCCAGCAGTGGGGGTCATAACCTTTTCTCATTCTGGCTATCCTCTGTGGGGGTAGTGCCATCTGTGTATCAACTTCAGGGCCTGGTGGCGGTATTGGGATGCAGTTGTGGAACAGTGTGCCTGCCTACAAATCTTGGTCCATCTTTTTTCGGTTATGGGGGTGCCTAAGTCCTTCCCCCATTGTACTTGGGAAGATGGGGGGTCCCGTGGGGTAGAGAACAACAAAAAGCTATAAAGCCGCGATATCACCCCCTTGGTACCTTTGTGTGTTCTGAGGAATTTCTCAAAATCGGTTAGATTCCCCCAGAGTGTGTCACCCCATCTGCTTTCGTTAAGGGCACCCTTAAACTGTAGGTATCGAAAGGGGGAGAGGTTAGGGAGGCCCAGGGCATCCTTCAGGTCACCTAGAGATATAAACACCCCATCCACCCAAAGCTGTCCGGCCCTACAAAGACCCACCTCGTACCATTGCTGGAAGGCTAGTGGTTTGTTGATCCCTTCCCAAAGTGGCGGAGCCCAGATGCAGCTCAAAGGTGAGGGCCACGTTGTGAGCCATTTTAGGTAACCCCCTTCTTTCCAAATAGACCACAGCACTCCCAAAACTGGATGTTTTAGAACCCTTCTCGGAATAGATGTCTTGGAGACCCATAGCCACTCGTCCAATGTGACCGGCGAAAAGAGTGTGTTATCGAGTGTTACCCATTGTTTCTTTGGGCCAGTCGTCAGATGATCAACAAGGACGCGCAATTGTGACGCCTTATAATAAGTGTTTAGATCTGGGAAATTAACTCAACCCTCATCCTTGGGTCTAGTTAGAGTGTCATAAGCAATCCTGTGGGATTTACCGGCCCATAGATAGCGGAGAAGGGCCAGCTTGATCTCTAGGAGAAATGAGTTTGGTATCTGGGTTGGCAGCATTTGAAACAGATATAAGAATTTGGGGAGGATTACCATTTTGATGGAGTTGAGGCGAGCCATCCATGAGAGGCCGGATTTTGACCAGCATCGCAGGTCGTGTTTGATTGACCTCCATAGGGGCGGGTAGTTTACCTTAAAGAGATCTTCTAGGTGTGATGGAATTTGGATCCCCAGGTGAGAGAGTCCCTCCGTTTACAAAACAGGAGCTTATCGATGTATTGTCCCTCGGTCTCGTTGAGCTGGCCTGCCGGGACGGCCACTGATTTATCTACGTTGACCTTATAGCCTGCCATGGAACCATATCACTCCAGACTATTCAACACCTCTGGGACTGATTGGGATGGTTTAGAGAGGTACAGGAGGACATCGTCGGCAAACAGGGTTATTTTGTAGTCAGTTCCCCCTATTTTAACACCCTGGATCTGATCATTAGTCCTGATTGCTATGGCCCAGGGTTCCATCACCAGGGCGTATATGAGGGGAGACGGTGGGCATCCCTGTCTTGTGCCTCTCTCTAAAGGAAAGGACTCTGACTCTCCTCCATTGACCACCACTTTAGCAGAAGGGCTGGAGTAAATGGCTGTCATCCATCCCCGCCACCTGGGTCCCATCCCCAAGGATGACAGAACCCCCTCCATGAAGGCCCAGCTCACCCTGTCAAACGCCTTCTCTGCGTCTAGAGACAAGAGAAGAGCACCGTCGGATTTCACTCCATTTGAGTTCAGTATGTGCAGGGTTTTGCGCATGCTGTCTGCTCCTTGTCTATTTACTACAAAGCCTACCTGATCGGGATGGATCAGTCGCGGGAGACACCTTTCTAGACATGTCGCCAGGATCCTGGTGAAGATCTTGGCATCTGTGTTCAGAAGCGAGATGGGCCTGTATGAGCCACACTCCGCTGGGTCTCTGCCCGGCTTAGGGATAACTGTGATTATGGCCTGCAGGAATGTCGGTGGAATGATTTCTAAGGTTTTGATTTGGTTAAGTAATTTGGTCAGTGGTTGGGTTAGTTCGGACTGAAATTGTTTATAGAAATCCGCTGTGTACCTATCTTCTCCCGGGGTCTTGCCTATTTTAAGCTTTTTGATGGCCTCTTCCACCTCCTCCTCTGTTATCTCCTTGTCTAGTGTTTCCCTCTCTAGGTCTGTGAGCTTGGGTAGGGGGTAGTCTTCAAGAAATTTTTGAATTTCATCCAGTGATTCACCCTCTTGTTTAGTGTAAAGGGCCTTATAGAAGGCCGCAAATGATTCGGCTATGTGTTCAGTTTTTATCTGGCATTGCCCGCCCCGTCCTTGACCTTTTCTATGTGTCTGCCCGCCCTGTTTCCCCTCAGCCTATGTGCCAGAAGAGTTCCAACCCTGTCGCCCCTCGCATAGTATCTCTGCTTCGTGTATCTCATTTTTTTAACTACCTCTCCAATCAGGATTGTATGCAGAGCTTGTCTCTTCTCTGTCATTTCATTCAGGAGGTTTTCGCGGTCTATGTTTCCCTTGGTGAGCTGTGCCCGCAGGTCTTCCCGGATTCTGGATTCTATCAGGGCCCTCTCTCGCTTCTTGCTCGAACCCTCTGCAATGAGGAGACCCCTAAAGGTGGCCTTCGCTGCCTCCCAAACTGTAACCATTGGGACTTCCCCTGTGTCGTTTGATAAGAAGAAGGCTTCTATTTCGTTCTTAAGGAATTCCCTAAGCACCTGGTCCCTCATTAGGGTGTCGTTACAGCGCCACCTACGTGATTTCACGGTGGCTTGCAGCCGCCATTCCATAATGAGGAGTTCATGATCAGACCAGGTCACAGATTCATCCGTGGGGTTTCCGACCTCTCCCCCTCCCTCCTCTGACACCAGCAGCAAATCAATTCTGGTATATGTTTGGTGGGGAGGGGAGAAGAACGTGTAACCCCCAGGGGTTTGCCAGCATTTGCGCCATACGTCAACCCAGTAGCACTCTTGTAGGAGGTCCCTCAGGGCGAGATTATCTTTTGTGGGGGCTTTTGGTCCCGTCCCTTTGGCCGACCACCAGTCAAGATGGGGGTCTGTAATGAGATTGAAGTCTCCGCCCAGGATTGTGGCTCCCTCGGCCCACCCGTCCATGACCCCAAGAACCCTGTGGATAAACTTGACTTTGCTGGCGTTGGGCGCGTACAGGGTGGCTAGTGTGACTCGTGTGCCCTGGGCTGACACCTTGATCGCAAGAAATCTACCTCCAAAGCCCCTTTTCGTCTCTACATCAGTGAGATGCAGCGATTTACCCAAGAGGATACCCACTCCCTCCTTCTTTGAGGATTTGTGCGAGGCCCAGAAGTTTCTACCTATCTCCTTTCCTTTGATCGTTGACTCGGCCCCCCTTCTATAGTGGGTTTCTTGTAGGAAGAGGGCCAGTAATTTCTGTTTGCGGAATAAGTTGCTTGTGAGAGACCGCTTGTTTTGCGAGTTGAGACCTTTCACGTTGAGCGTACCGATCCGACCTTCAACCATGGTCGTCGCTATCCTTGCCCTGTAAAGCCTCATTGAGTGCCCCTGTTATCATCCGTAGACTTGAACCCCAGAACCATGGAATGGCGTTCCCTATTTCTTTCTCCCCCGCCCCCCTCCCCGGTTCCCCATTTCCCTTACCCATTTTGGTAGTCGTCCGTCTCCATCGCCCGACATACATCGGGTTTAGTCAACGAACCACCAGGGATG
This sequence comes from Ambystoma mexicanum, assembly GCF_040938575.1. Classification (NCBI taxonomy): domain Eukaryota; kingdom Metazoa; phylum Chordata; class Amphibia; order Caudata; family Ambystomatidae; genus Ambystoma; species Ambystoma mexicanum. Next base: position 522,551,115 of record NC_090932.1, read on the forward strand.
CTGCCTGGGCCCCGAGAGAGAAATAGTGTGGATCGTACCCTACAGGTTATACCTATAGGAACATTTTACAGGTTTAGTCAGAGTCCAATCCTTCTACAAGACCTCCCCCACCCCAGCCCCCTATACTCCCGCTGCGTGTCTTGTGTCTCATAGGGGCAGGGTCCCACCGTGAACTAGCTTCCAGTGTGAATCAGAGGGGTTTTCAAAGGTCTCGGGGGACGCACCTGGCCACCTTCGGACAACCGAGAACACCACCACTCCGTGTTTCAGACAGGTGTGACCCGAAACCTTCAACCATCAATTTCGGCATAAGCCTCGCCAACCGTGGCAACATCACAATACAACATAACACGCCCCCAAACATGGAGGGGCCCACGAGGGCCCTGCGGGCAAATGCAATGCAATACAATAACATCACATTTCTTAACTTTCTCCCCTTCCCTCTTAATCATTCGGATCCATCGTGCGGGCCTTGCCGTCAACTAAAGTGGAACGAATGTTTCTCCCCAATTTGCCAACGGCCACGGAGGGCGAGTGAGCGAGTGAACCACAACAGATCGGCACTGCATTCCTTTTAACTTCTCCTCTATCCGATAATCATGCAGGTCCTCCACGTCCCTCCGAGGGGTGCCTGGTTTTTCTGAATTTCCGGTCGCCCTTCACTTTGTGTTTCCCCTGGCCGAGGTCAGTGCCCCGTGGGGCACGGTTCGGGCCTCCGTCGGATCCGCCGTTCTCCCCAGAGGGCCCGGGGGGGACCCCGATCATTTCGTCAATGCCTCTCTGGATGTCCTTCTGTAACGAGCTGAAATTTTTCCCCTTGCCAGTCAAAGGATAGGTAGAATGGGTGTCCCCAGCGGTACCTGGCCTCCTTCTCCTTCAGCCACCTAGTGATTGGACCGCATTTTTTCCTCATTTGTAGCGTGAGGGCGGATAGGTCCTGGTAGATTGCCACCCTGGAGTTGTCGTATTGTATCTCTCTTAGAGTTCTAGCTCTTTCAAGTATTTCTGCTTTGTCTCTGTAATAGTGAAACTTCGCAAGCACGGAGCGTGGGCCCCTACCGCCTACGCCAGCTCGATGAACCCTATCAATCAGGATGGTTTCCCCAGAGTCAATTCCCAAGACAATCCTAATGATCTCCTGCACTTTGCCCTCCAGGCCGGTCTGGGTCTCCCCCTCCACCTCCGTCAGGCCAAAGAATCGCAGGTTACATCTCCGTTCACGATTTTCCATGTCATCCACTTTGGGGCGGAGTTCCCCCTTGCGCCGCTGCATCTCTTTAAACCTTGCCTCCATCTGGATCTCCAAGAAGACGGTGGATGCCTGGTTATTCTCTACCCCCTCCATTCTGTCCTCCAACGTGGAGACCTTGGTGGTGAGGTCAGCTAGCTTGGCTCCCATGTCCTTTCTCATCCCCCTGATTTCATCTAGGAAGTTCTGGATATTGTTCTGCATGGTGTTCATGTCGGGGGTTGGCGTAGGTGGGGAGCTGATCTCCATCTCTTGTTTTCGGGGAGTGAATTGGTATCCTGCCAGGGTTTCTTTCCAACTCATGGGGGTGTCTCCACCTCTAGATCCTCGTGGTTGCCCAATGTTCCTCGAGGCCTCCCCCGGTTCCGTACCTAATCCGATGAGGTGTGATGGTTAGGACGGGCGGGTCGGGCCCTAACCCCCCTCGACAGCCAGTACTCACGGTTACTCCGACGTGGGGCCGGTGGGTGCGTTCAAAAGTCGCCAGGGTGGTAGTCGCTGTCGATGGCAAGTAGTAGGCCCCTAAATGGGGTGGTGAACCCCACGATGGGCCCTGCACTCCACAGAGGGGCCCAGGCGCGCTCCCGCGTCGGCCCGGGCCTATTAGGTGTAGGCCTCTGAGGGTTGTGTCGCAGCAGCAGCCCAGGGGGAGTCCCTATGGTAGTTGTTGCAAAGATGTTCCCCACTGCCGGGGGGGCGAGAAGAGGAAGGGGTCCTGGCGAGCTCCTGCGACGGATCGAGATACACAGACGCGTGTGCGGCAGGCCGGGGTCCGGCCACGGAGCCCCGGGGCATACTGTCGTCCAAAACTGCCGCAGCGGGAGCCGAGGGTGGGCTCGTCGGACGAGGGCTCCGGTCTCCGAGGGGCTCCCACGAGCTTTCAGCGATGCCGGCAGAGGCACCTGGTCTCGATTCCTCAGATTGATCCCGGCGCAGCGCCCATCTGTGGGGAGGAGGGGCCTGGCCATGGAGCTTCACCTCGTGCACGGCACGGGCCTGGAGGTGGAGGGGGAGCGCAGAAGCTCCAAGCCAAATATCTCGGGGACCCGGGCACCCCCAGAGCTCGGGAAGGTATCGCCGGAATCCCCAGGAGTTCCCCCACGTGGATTCAGCCTTTGTAGGAGGATAACGTTCCTTTTATCGCAGTTTACTCCACAAATCTCTCAGGACTTCAGGGGAGCCGAACGATCAGGCAGCCATCACGCCTGCGCCCCCTGGTGGCCTCTCTTCTTGTTTTTAATGTTTTTCTTAGAGGTAGTGTGCATTTGGGGGCTTTAAACAGGGAGAAGATATTACCTTCCTTTGATAACAACGGTGTACTTTGTTTTCCTAGTATCACCTGAGTTGGTACTTTTGGATCAGGTATCACTTGCTCTACTCTTGGAGTATCTATTTCCATACTTTTCGATTTCTGTAGTGCCTTGATTTGGGCCCTCATTCATTCCCCATCAAGCAATAGAACCTCCATCAAGGATGATTTTCCCATAGACTCTCTCCGAGCCAAATCACACAAGCGATTTTGCCAGTTATTAAATGTTTCAGCCTCTTTAGCCATCCTCGCCTCCATCTTATTTGCTAGTACTTCCAAGCACACCAATTTAGTCAAAATTCCCTGGATAAGAACGTATTGACCCTGGAGGTTAGTTGTTATGGCCTAATAGTGTTTGGTAAAAGGCAAGAGTGATGTGGTGAGGGAAGCCATCATAAATTGTTGAAGTTGTGCCCATTCCTCCGATTTCACGGGCGTGTTTCTTTCCTCTTTTTTTTCCCTTACACAATCACAACATTGGTGGGATACTCCTGATGATGATGTGGAAGAGTCTTGCGATGTTGGAATGTTATCTTCTTAAAGAACTGAATCTCTGGCCAGCGCACCCTGGTAGCTATCATTTCGGCCCCTTTCCTCTGCAGGAGCCTCTTCAAGATCCATTTCGGATGGCTCTATTGAGATCCGTAGCTGGTCTTTCTCAGGCTGACACCTATTTCCATCTTTCTTATTATTTACCTGGAGGGGAATTTGTTTTTGATCAGTTCTATATTTTGATTTGCCTTCATTTACACTTTGGCTTCTCCTCTCTTCAACCTCCAATTCAGCCCTCAAATCCGCTATCTTCAAGTATTCATCCAAAAAGCGCACTCGTTCAGTTATGCTGGTTAAACTCATGTGTTTTTGATGCGAAATTATTTTAGTGAGATCAGCAAGTTCCTTTTATCAAGTGCACAGCCAGGTCTGCATTTTGCCCCCTCTCAAATGGACCCGACTCTTTGATTGAATTCCCTTTGACATCATCTGATGATGATGTACCCTGATTCATCATCTTTATTACACCAGCTTTTAAATTCTTTCCCAAAATTATCGCTTCACTTTTTTCCCCAGGGTTCCCTCTTGTGCCCATATTGGGAGTGGAGATTAACTCGGATCTCTCTTCCATGACCATATCTCCCTCCACCATCGGTGCCCAAGTGCAGTTCTGGGCGGGGTTTTCTCTTTCATCTGAGCCATTTATATTGTTCCTTTCATCATTTTCCTCACTGTTTGTGGAAATAAATGACATTGTTGCCTCGTACCTTAATGCAGTACGGTTTCCCGGTGTATCATTTAAAAAGTCATGCGTCGGGTTATCAGCCTCTTTTGCTTTACGAATCCTGCCTCCCAGCCTTACCTGTAGACGCATCCGTGTTCCGGTGAGACTTGGGACTTTCATCATTTTCGCCTGTGCTCTCATGCTCATCCCGAAAACTCTTGCAAACTCCACATTCGCTCCGCTTCGCTTCCTGCAAGGATTTTATGAGCAGGAAGCGGGTCACCACAGTGGGCGGAGCTTAGAGCAGCAGGTCCTTTCAGTGGCAGCAGCAGATTATTAAGTAGAGCAATAGCAAAGTAGTGTAACTCTTTGGCTTGAAGCGAGGTATATAAACATATTACACAGATATGGGGAAATTGTGCACCACCAAGTGTATTAATAATTCAGAATGACCTTACACATTGTAACAAGCAGGATTCCACGTAGCACAGACTCCACAGTGTATAGAGCATTCTGCGCACTTGCTCATAAGCTTGTAAACTGTGGCTAGTCTGAAGCCGCGGGTAAATCAGGAGCAAACATCCACCGCTCCTACTTCATCGGAGGAGCAGTTGAGTAGCTCCCCTCGCGTTCCCCTTGTGTCCACACGGACGTGGGAGCCCTCCAAGTCCAGGCCCAAATGGTGTCTAACGACTAACGCGCACACTGCAGGGGAAACAGTTGTTGTCAGTTAGTAGGGAACTGAGTTTAATGCCGCACCTCGCCTCATCTCTCTAGCCCCTTCGGCACCACTTGGCAGATCAGCACGGCAGCACGGTAGCCATAGATGGGTCTTGACCGGCGCAGTTGTAGTTCCCACACGCCACTCATGGGCTCCCAGGCATGTCCACTGATCGCCCCAAACACCCGGACTACACCAGGCCACCACTGCCGACGCTGCTCTGCAGTAGCTGTGTTAGAGTTAGGAGAAAGGACCTCAAGGGTCTCTCCCATCGTCAAGCTGCACTGAACCCAAGCGTTACAGAGCGAAACAGTGTCAGCCGCTTCCAACAATCTCAGTGAGACTTTAGATGAGTTTCAGGGTACTTGTCATATATATATACATATTTAATGGAAAAACTTTTTTAAAGGGACATTTATGGTTACAAGTAAAGCCGAAAAACCTCAGAAATGTACCAGTTATGATAAGCTAAGCAACCATAACTCGTGCCACCACCGTGCAGTGCTAAGACTAACACCTAGGACATCAAAGATGAAATCACAAATGTCATTGATGACATCACATATCTGGGTTCACTGACCAGGCCAGGTGGGTTTGTTCACTGACAGTCAGAATATAAAAATTCAAAAGGTGCTATATATCTACACTTTATAACCTTGTCATATGTTCTTAAAGTACTTTCCTTAGGGTTTGGTCTCAGCTCATGTTGCACATACATGGCGAAATAAGCAGGCCTCAAACACACAATTCATTTGTATACATGAAGATAAACTTTGATGTTATTAACATTTTCTGATGATGCTGTTTCTTTCTTCCTTACTTTAGTTTCCCTGTATGTGCCTCTGATTTGTGGGTCTTCATATGTATTGTTTGTACTAGCACAAGTGTGTAGTAAGTCTTGAATTGTTAGCTAGTTATTACATGTTTAACATTACTCAAAACTCTGATAAGGTAGCATTCATTATTGTACTATCCAAAATTACAAGATTATACATATTGTACTTCTATGGTGCATGCTGCAGCCTTTGCCCATGTTTATGTATGATTAGGTTCATGTATTAACAACAACACTCCATTACAATATTGTTTAGATGAGTACATTCTTTAATAGATTAAGTAGTTCATGATAGGTCTCCCGATCCCCCCTGACATCTTGTTACCAATATTATAAACACAACCCGTTATAGGGCCTTTTAATACAAATTAATTTCACATGTGATGTCATCAGTGATGTCATCAATGACATTTGTGATGTTATCTTTGATGTCCTGGGTGTTAGTCTTAGCAGTGACCGGTGGTGGCGAGAGTTATGGATGCTTAGCTTAGCATAACTGGTGAATATCTAAAGGTTTTTCAGTTTTACTTGTAACAATAACGTCCCTTTAACAAAGATTTTTCATTGAATTTCATAGGTTTTTATTAGTGCAACTTAACCATAACGTCCCTTTAACAACGTTTTTTTCAGTGAATGTCATGGGTTTTTATCAGTGCATGCTATTTTCCTACAACTTACTAATATCATGCTTACCCCAATATAGCAACATATTTGTCCAATCTACAAAGTTTCACCTTAAAACTGTGCCATTTCCCACCATCTAGCATCATTTTTAACACTTCTGTACAATTTTTGCAACTTTTTCCACTGTTTTTGCATACGTCGACGTCTGCGAACGTCTGACGTCATTGCGGACCTTCCGGACAGTGCCACGTGACCATGTGCTCGTGCGCAGCATGATGATGTGTCCACAAATGCGTCCGCACTTTGCAATCAGGTCCCTGCTTCGAGGACAGTTTAGAAGTGCATTTTCTACTGATCTGGGAACTTTCAAGCTTAAAATGTACCTTTGCACAGCTCCTACGTCTATTCCTTTTCATTATCCATTAACAATCTAGTACAAAGCACATACTTGGAAGAATATTAGCAAAACTGCTATTTATCTTAAAAAATGGCATCAGCTATTGCCATCCTTCCTCCCCAAGAACCACCAGCACCACCAGCTGGAGGACCTACACAACAAAAAAAGCACAGTACTTCTGAAGACAATAAAGAGGACCAAGTAGATGAGGTAGAGGAAGTGCCTACATCTAGCACCCAGAGAGAATCATGGGTGGGGTAGTTATTTACCACTGTTGGGAATGTACCAAAGGCTAAAGCTACCAAAGTGAAATGCACTGAGTGCAACTTTGTAATCAGTCACGGACTACCTGGACAGTACTCCTACGGGACCACCTCCATGCGCCGCCACACCAAATCCAACCACCGCAATGCTCTCAGAAAGCTTGTTCCTTTCTTAGCAAGTAGTGGGCTGTCTTCTTTAAACCTCATCTTCCTCAACCAATACTGTAACCACACAGCCTACTTCTGTGAGACACAAAATCCCACCAGCTACTTTGCGAACAATAAAAGAGGCTGTTGATCCATATCTTTCGAAGGCAACAGTCCTCTGCATATACTGCAACACACCACTCTGCAGGGGTAATCAATTTCGAAGTACTTTTGAAGCTGTAATCAAGGAGCATGAGAAACACTGCCCCCTACCTTAGAAGTAACACACGCGCAACATCTTCCCCTGTCCACCTGCCCCTCCATACTGGTGCTTGGTGCCTCTTCCCTCATTTCCCTCCCCACCTTACGTTCTAACCTCTGCTGCAAAACCCTCCCAATAAAAAACAACAAAAGAAAGGCTCCTTTGGTAACCACCTTTCACAGTTAAAAAATAGAACTAAAAAATAAACCTGATAGACTCCACCTACTTTACATTTCTTAGTAAAGTACATGGACTCGATAAGATTTTCCAACATTCCAATTAGCATTTTGTTTTATCCTAATGGGAATAATGTGGCGTTTATCCCCCGTTCCAGGGACTGTAACAGAGGATAATGGCCCGGCAGTCCAAGCTATTGGCCCAAGCGAAGCAAGGGCGGATAACGAGGGCTCCGGACCGTTATCCCCCATTCCAACCCCTGCAATGGGGGATGAAAGCCATTAGCTCCCCAGGTTCCCAAGGCGGGAAACTGGGGTGCTAAAAAAAAAGATTTTTCCTCCTACACCAGGACGCCTGCGGCGTCCCGCTGTAGCAAGGAAAATCCTATTCCAAGATGGCCACCATGGGAAAGGAAGGCGGGGCTCCGTACAGAGGCCCTCTTCCCTTACCATGGCAGCCTGCAGAAGGTGAAGAGAGAACCCTATGACCATAGTACCACGAGCACATTTTTGTTTCCCTTTCAAACCTATCCCACTTTTGAATAACTTTCCCACATAGCCGGTTCCAGGTGGCCATGGCCACTTTAACCCCATTTGTTGTCCCTCGTGGTCATGGCCAGTAGCCAGATTGTCCGGGTCATGACCTTATGCTATGACCCAGATAATATGGCTACTGCCCATGGCCACAGGCTATACCTCAGTCACCATATGTATATCATTATTTTTGTACCTACATTATGACACTTGTCAAAAAATAAAACACAGGCACGTTGGCAAAACCATGCTTTAAGGTCCTTGCCAATGCTCCTTACACGTGTTTGCTGAAAATCCCCCCATGTTTTATTTTTTCAAAAATGTCAAAATGTATATACATACAATAGTCATATAACTTAGCCGCCACTTGACAAATTCCATTCAGACTTTACGCAAACATTCAAGGTTGGGTCTATAATCTTTCTGAAAACCTTTGTCCACATTCGTCAAACGGCAACAAAGTTATAAACCATCTAAAAATGTTGAGACCACCCTCTAATTTAGCCCCACCAAACTTTACAAATACATGCATGTCTAGATCTAAAATCTTTTTGCAGCCTTTGTGTGGATTTGTCAAATGGAACCACATTTATAAGCCTTTACAATATTTTGGGACCCCCCTCTAATTTTGCCCCCTTGTGACAAAATCCCACCAAACTTTGCAAAAGCATTTATATCAATATTTAATATTGTCATGTGAACTTTTGTGCAGATTCGTCAAATGGCGGCCACATTTATAAGCCTTTACAATATTTTGGGCCACCCCCCTCTAATTTTGTTCTCTCTTGACAAAACAGCTCCACGCTTCCCAAAACCATTCAGAATCAGGTCTAGAATAAAATTCAAAAATTGTATGCAGTTTCCTTGAGCGGCGCCAAAGTTATAAGCCATCCAAAAACTGCTTTTCACCTACCCAGTAATGCAGAAATAGGCATAGAGGTCCCTGAACATCTCAAGTGTTTGTGAACATTACAGGACTGTACCCAAACATCCAGACTGTTCGCGGACTTCGGGGATGAAAAACACCCGTTTTATGGCTTCTTATGGGCATATCCCATCCCATCCTCATCATTTCTCACCAGGGACGTCATTTCACCAAAATGCCATGGGTAGCGTAAGTGACATCTCGACCCTTGACCCCTGGTGACATCACAGGAAGTGATGTAATTTGACCCCACCCCGAAGTGATCTCGCGGGATGCGATGGAACACAATCTTTCACACATTGACAAAACAGGAAGTGCTATCACATAGCATTGTACATTACATAAAATATGGTTACGATATCGCTATAATGTGATGTACATTTCATACAAGAATGGATCGCCATATGTATTGTTAAGATCAGTGTACATAGGCCCATATTACCAAATTACTGTGAATGCAAGCAGACATCCATGACCAAATGATAATGATGTGTTATTATATAGCACTTACGCCAAAGCGCTTTATATAGAAAAAATATACACCCAATATCACCCAACCTGTGTTGGTACTCATTTATCGACCTCAGAAGGATGAAAGGCTGAGTTGAGGCGTTTAAGAATAGACTAAATCAGTGACTCACCCCCTAAAGTGTGCCTGAAATAAACCTTTAATGAGTCTAGCAATTATTGCATAGAATTCCAGAAAGACACATTATTTGGTATTCCTAATCTTTCTTATTCAGGGTCAGTGCTGAAAGTGTTAGACTCGTGTCACTCCTTTTCTTCTTTTCTTTTAAGGGGCTTTAACAAGAAAGCCAGCCACTCCAGACTAAAGAGCCAAATGGTGCTGACCACAGCCTATGAGTTTACATTAAAAAAAAAAAAAGTTTTCTTTTTTTTCTCTAGAGGTTGCAAGGGTGACCACAGAGGTTGCAAGGGAGACCTCAGAGGTCGCAGTTGCGACCTATAGTGACCCCTAAATGATGTCCCTGCCCCTCACCTCCCCAGAGATTGTTTGATAAGTTTGACAAGTGCAATGTTGTGTTTTTTAATATGTTTTTACTGCAAAATTCGCGGACAACGGCGGCTGTCCACGAATCCAACATGGCGGGCATTTCCAAAAATCTGACGCACTTTACGCTTTTCGCCATCCAATCAGTGGGTGCGTCTGATGTCAGCGGATATCACGTCACCCTTTAGGCCAATCGGATGCCCGTCCATGGACCGAACAAGGACGTGAGTCTGCGGACTGAACCCAGATATCACTATTTCTTGTGTACCTACTTTTGGGCTGTTTATAAAAAACTACTGGACGGATTTACACCAAATTTACAAAAACACACTTTTGGGACCAAGCCGCCGCTCCTGATGCAAAGTTGGTGAAAATCCGTCCAGCGGTTTGGGCTTAAACGTGAGCAAACATTTGTTTCCATTGAGTCTATGGAAAAAAAAGAAATTGTGGGACCCCCCTACAACTTTGCCCCCCTTAATGAAACTTCACCAAACTTGTCAAAGAAATTCAGAGGGGGCCATATACTTTTTTTTGCAAAGTTTGGTAAAGATTCGTCCAGGGGGAGAAAAGTTATAAGCTGCCCAAAAAGTGCTCTTTCTATGAGTTGAGCAACTTAACCATAACTAAGGGGCCGCTACCGCAGGCCCTGTAATATAGATTCAGTTTGTTTGTACTGTGTTAGGCCAGGTTTGATTAGAGTGTTGATCCAAAATGATGTGCATATTTGCGAGCTTTCGTTGGTATTTCACCACTTCCTCATGCAGGGATATAATAAAGCCTTTGAAAAACATGACCGCATTATAGCTCAAATAGCTACACCTGGAAATCCTTATTCTTATCTTTGTCTGACTCTGTACTTGATTTGTAGTTTTACTAAGATAGGCATGCATTAGATGTTGAACTCCTCCACACGTGCAAGACTTCAAGGTTTAAATAGTACACTGTGTTAAGTGGGGCAGAGGTCAGTGGAACTGAAGAGAATGGAATGAGAAAAAACACTGCCCACCCTGAAGGCAGGAGGGGATGGGATAGTGTCAGTCATGGTAGGAGCAGTCAAGTTGAAACTCAGTGTGGAAGGCTGGTCTCTTTGCAAGATCAGTGGTGGCACAGTCATCCACATATCAGGTTTGTGCCTCTAGAAGGCTAAAAGAGGGGAGGCTCAATCAGTCATGTGTTAGACCTATGACTCGTAGAGCCCATATCAGGATTTTGCTACATCATAATCATGAGGAAAGGGTGGGGTTTGACTTGAATAGGGGCCCTATAAGTCTCTGGAAAGGTTGTGGCCTGGGTCTTTTTGAGGGCAAATGGTTTGGTTTGGAGGGAGTCTGGCAACAAATCATTCCCTTAAAGAGGCTGGTGGAGTTGGTGCACTGTAAGTTGGATGTCCGTGAACGTCTTTGGAAAAAGATTATGGGAAGTGTCAGGTCTGTATGTTCTGATCCCTGCATATTTATGGGTGGAAAAAGTGAAAGTCTGTTAGTTGGGATATTGACTCATGAAACTGTGATGTCACTTCAACCCCCTGCCAGTGTATTGAAAATGAGCATGCATTTGAATTCATAGGCCGCCTTGGCTTTATCAGTCCTGAAATTACCCCCAGTACAGCAATTGTGAGATCATCAAGGGTACAATTAGCTCCCAAAAAATGCTCACCAACTGGGCTCTGCTTTGTTCATTGCTTGATACTCTAATGACGGAGGTACGTGTGTTTATGTAGAAGTTGACCAGTTTACTCTGTATAGTATCCCTACCCGGGGCATTTCATGCACATAATCAAGTAAGCCATGTCACTGGGCGCACATGTAAAACACCAATCAGTTTGTAGTCCTGCTCTGTGTGGGGTATCTTGATGGTTTCCCAAATGTTGGCATCTGGGGAGGTTGGACATCTTTTGTTTCTGCATGGCATGGTTCCATTTTCTATGCTTTCTGTATGTAGTTTGCTTCTTACCATCATTCCATTCAGATTGTCTGTGTCTGAAAACAAGGAGGGTCATCTCAGGGAAACTTCTCTTAGTTGTTCATCTTGTTGCAGAATTGGTTCTAGTTCCTTAGCAATCTTGCGGAGGGCTTCCAACTCTGTATTATATGTGACCAGAGGCACCCAGGTGTGTGCCTCTTTTGCTCTGTATTGTAAGAGGTTGCTCTGGGGGATCCCTGTTGCCCTGTGAATCTGGCTGTCCAAAGTTCTGTAAACTGATCCTGCATGACCAAATCGAGTGTGTCACTGTAATAGCCGAGTGGCTTGCGTCCCATTGAGCTTTTCTGTGTCAGTACTGCGGTCATGAGGGTGCCACTTGAGTGTGAAAATTAGTAAAATTCATGATCATAGTCAGGGGTCGCTAGTACTGGGGCTGTTGAAATCAAATTCTTTGGGTCATTAAACCCTGTTACCATTTCTGCTGTCCATTTGATAGGCATGTTTTCCTTTTGTGCTTCTTTAAGTTTTTGCAGAAGCGGCCTTGTGTAAGCTGCATATTCTAAAATCTAGGCCCTGCAGTAATTGCATAGCCCCAAGAACTTCTGCATCTCTTTCACTGTGTTTGGTTTGGCAGTGGCACGTACTTTTGCTGCTCTGTCTGGAATTATTTTCTTACCCTCCTTCAGGGTCGGAGACAAGAAATAGGCTTGCTCACCCAAAAAAAAGTGGCCAACCCCTCGCCTCACGACCCTTGACCTCTGATTACATCACCAGAAGTGATGTCATTTGACCCCACCGCAAAATGACATCCCAAAATGGAAAATAAATAAGTTTTTTTTCCACATTTCTTTTTCAAACCGCCCCAGGTGTGGCCAAAACCCGGCCCCCACCCCCCCATGGACGATTTCAGCCCGGCCACGGGCCGAAAGGCCGAGGGACATATACGACCCTGACCCTGTCCTCCTTGGAAATGAGCTGGCCCAAGTACAGGACCTCTGCCAAACAGTATTGGAGTTTTTTCTTGTCTGCCTTGTACCCTTTTCGTGCTTGCAGTTGGAGTAGAGTAATGGAGTCCCTTCGACAGCTCTGCTCGCTGTTGCTGCAGACCAGTAGGTCATCTACGTACCGAATGATCGTGCTGGGGACCTGAATGTTGGCAAGGTCTTTGTGCAATATCCTACTGAAGATACTGGGGCTTTCACAGTACCCCTGGGGTAAACAACAGTGTTCGTATCACCCCCCCCCCCAGGGTAAATGCTGTGAGATATTGTGACTCTGGGTCGAGAGGTACTGAGAAAAAGGCATTTTTCAGATCCACTACAGTGAAGTGGGTGGCCATTTTTCAGACACTGCACAGGATGGAGGCAGGATTTGGGACAAGAGGAAATTCCTTCTGCACAATATCGTCAACTCCACCCTGTGGCTTTTTTGATCAGATAGATAACAGTGTTACAAGGGGAAGTAGAGGGGCCAATAATGCCCTGCTGCAAGATGGTCTGCAGTGTTTCTTGTATACCTTCTTCTGCTTCCCTAGACAGGGTATTGTTTCACTCTTGGTAGTATAGCTCCTGGCTTGAGTGTTATTTTTACAGGGGTCACTTCTTTTAGCATTCCCACATCATGTGGGTTGGTGATCCATAGGTGAGGCGGGACCTGTTGCATGTCTGTTTCATAAAAGGACGGGGGTCCACTGACAATGGCCATGAGAGGGCTTGGCACTTTTCTGTAATGTAAAATAATATCACATGGAATGCAGATCTCTAGCACAATCTGCCCATCATTATTGTTGTCCTCGAACAGCTCCTCATTGGTTAATTCTCGTATTGGTATATTTCGGTCAATGCATAGCACTGTGCGCCACTCGCACCCGTGGATGTCAGTACCTAGTACAACAATTCTTTTTGCAGACACTTTCACTCCTTTTAGATCTAGAGACAGAATGGGGCCAGCTACAACTTCAGGAGGTTGCTACGGGGTGGAAGACAAAATCTGCGGGTATTCTCCATTCTTTCCTGGTGAGTTCAGGTACTGGTCTTGCAAACACTTGAATTCTATATAGGAACATATGGGGGTTCACTGGTATCCCCCTCACCCTTTTTTTCTTTCGCCACTGCATGGATCACCAACATTGCTCTGAGGGAGCACATGCCAGGGTGGAACAAACGACACCTCTCTCAGTGAAGGATATGGTCATATTTAACGTACTGAGCAGTCTCTTCCCAGTAAGTTAACAGGTAAGCTTTTGTAATAAAAGAGGGGTGCTCGTCCTACCTTCCCCCCTATCTTCACATTTAAATATTCTATGTAAAGAACCGTTACCACAGCCCCAGAGAATAATTGCGTGTCAAGAGTTTGTCCTGATAAAGGGAAGTCACCTTCGCAAATGCATGACTTTTCTGCCCCTGAGTCCACCATGAAGATGAACTGTTTGTTTCCTACCTCTACCCCCACCAGTGGTTGCTCTTCTGGATGCAAGGTCTTTGATAGTACTGGAAACGCAAGTGCTCTCTGTGGGCTGTCCTAGTCGGGATAGGTGTCTGTCCCTGGGCAAGTGAAGGGGTCCCCTCCCAGCACACAGGCACCTTGGTATGGCGCTGCTGCGCCATTCAGGGCAGTGGAAAAAGGGTTTATGTTCCCACATACCTGTTGGTTAGGGTGATTTTAGGGTATCTGAATTGCATGAGGGGGTGACAATAGGTACTGGGGCTGGGCATCTGGGGAGGAACTGGGCATAGGGTAGGGGTATTTTGTATGGCCCTTGTGCTGGCCCCTGTGGGCTACCGGGGTGGGGTGGCATTCCCTGGCAAAGTGCACCCAGCCCCCGCATGACCAACACTGCCCTTGTCCTCCTCCTCTGGGCCCTTGTCCTCCGAATCCCCCTCCCCTTTGCCATCAGGTCCCACCCCGTCCTCTTGGTGGTCTTCCTGGCCACTGAGGTACCACGTATTGTTGATTTCCTCCCCACTGTTCCTGCCTGTTGTCTGCCTACACAGCGGCCATCCTTGCCTGTGCGGCGATGGAGACACCTCCTCTTTCCCCATCTGTTCTGGGGCGGTGCTGCTGCTATGGTAGCTACTACCACTAGTTTTGTCTGGGCTAGTGTCGCTTCCTCAGCGTTCCTTCCCTGAATAGTTTCCTTTTCCCTCTCTTTCATCCTCCTACAATGATGTACTATGATGCTTTGAATTTCGGGCCAACCTTTCGCTTCTATCACCACTATCTTAACAAGGGCTTTTTGTACCTCTTTGGGAGTCCCCGCTTTATAATAAAATAAAATAGGGACTTTGATTGGTCCCACGCAGTGCCCATCTCTGCTCTCCACATCTCTTGGACCCGAAGAATGAACTGTGCAGCCTCTTCCCCATCTCCCATAGTGCATTGCATTATGGAGTGTAAATTGGGAGTATCTGGGAAGGCCCTCTGCAGTGCATCCCACACACACGCTCAGACATTGTTAAATGTTGCCCCGTAACGGGAGTCATTAGTTATGGTTACTCCCGGGTACCCCGCTTTCACCCACAGTGATTCTGCCTGGTCTCCTACTGCAGATACTAGTAGGCTTTTGATGTCTCCTATGGCGACGGGCACCCCTGCCGTCTGTTTCTCAAAGGCATGGATCAATTTTCCTGCGCCCGCCGTGAGTGGGGGGAGGGATTTGAGGAGGTTGGTTTTATCCATCTGTGCCCATGGGACATAATGAGGCCGATCTGCTCTCTTGTGGATCAGAGTAATTTGCAATTTCGATTTCAGTTTCCCACCTTTCACTCCATTGCCTTTCTTTCTGGCTAACGCCATTCTCCCAAACCTTTCTCTCAACCTTCCTTCCCACATCCCTTCCACCCTGGGTGTTGTCAAATGTACCTGCTGAAGCCCACCCGCTACTCCTTCTTCCCCAACATCAAAGTCACTCCATTACTCTTCATCCCTTACTGACCCCACGTTCTCCCAAACTGTCTGTTTCCCCTTCCCTTTCTATGTGCACGCCCGATATGGACGTGCTATCAATCCTGAATAGAAAGTCTCCTGACTTCCATTCATCTTCTGGTGGGGTAGGAGAGGTACTTGGGGGCCGTGCTCCACTGTCTGGTCCTCTCGCTGCCTTACATGCTGCTCGTAATCTGGCCATCTCTGAGCAGGTGGAAGTCAATGCTACTTCAATGTCCCTAGTGCTTACTCCTGTGTGGGTAGGAGTTGCCGTTGGTAGAACATACGGTGGGGCGGAGCTGTACTTGCATTTGCTAGGGTGCTTCCCCCGGACACATAGGTTGGATTAGAGTACCCCGCCACGGGTATATTTTCTTTGGCTCTCCTTCTCCCTTCTCCCTTTCTCCCATGTTACCATCACCTGTGGTCACATTTTCTGATACTATTTCACTTTTTTCTGGGACAGGTGTTTCTTCAAACATCTGCCACAGATCTAATATTTCTCTTCTGTTTTGCAGTGGCTTCCCCTTGTACTTAGCAGTCAGATAAGTGGACATATGGTCTAAAGCTCCCTTATCGAAGGACCCCTCCTCTTGCCAGGAGTAGGAACGTCCCTCCCCTTTTGTTTCTGTCACCCATTGTCCATGATATTTTTTTATTTTGTCACTGTACGATAGTGGGGTCTCTATCCCCATGGTTTGTCGCTGTATCTAAATGGTGTGTCACAAAAATAGGTCATACAGAGTTCCTCCCGCCCGTCTATACCATTAGGACCCACAGTTTCAGTCAATTAATATATGTCACATATATGTTAGAACTGTCTTTCGTACGGTCAAACAAGGTGTGCACAAACACTTTTTTAGACCACAAAAACAAAACACATAAAAACAAAACATATACTTAACAAGCCTGTTTCCTCCCCTTAGAGCATCCCCATCCCTCACTTACTCACTTCTCATACACATCACACCTGCCCCTCCTGGGCCTCCTCCCTACATATTAAAAAAGGACACTGAAAATAACAAACTAAAATAACAAGCTAAAATAACAATCACTACTGGTTCCTGAGCCCTCTAATTATACGGGGCTCCTACTTTGTCTCTGCATTTATATCTTCCTGCACTGGTCGAATAAAAGATGGCGATAAAAACTTCCAAAATCAACTAGTCAATCCGTCATCCACATCCAATCACTGCGTGTTCCCCTCAATCATACTGCTCCATACCCCAACCCCAAACATTGTTATCCCTTGCAGTCTAAACTCACGTGTCCGTGTTCTTCTGAAAGCCTCTGTTCGTGGTTAATCCACAACAGCTCACGGCCTCTCTCTGTGGCCGCACCCAACTCCAATGAGTAGGTGGGGTTTTCGCAAAGCAGGAACCCACAAGAACCACTTCTGCTGTGTACGCGTTTTAGGGGACTGGTCAGCTGTAGGTGGGCATGACCTTTCCAGAGAGGCCCCTGAATATCGCCGCAAGTACAGCGGCTAAGGAATCACATCACAGGGGTGACCAAATGAAGGCATAGACCTCTGAACGCACACTACAAAGGAAATACAACCCGCTAGGGAATAAAGCTAAGAGACAGTTTTGCAAGGATAAAAAAGATGTATAAAATATAAGTGTCAGCAAAGAACTCTGCTGTCCGAGAGTGCTCTGCTCGCAATTACACGGGCAGCACCTTAATAAGGCAAAAAGCATCATCAGTGACAGTATCACATATAGTAGAAATCCACATAGCTGTCCGCGTATTTCTATGCGCTACAGGGCTTTTTATATGTGCCGTGCGGGTGGGGGCTATCGCCCCCTTGTAGGTTATATCGCCTTGTATGGGGTCCGCCTGACTTGGAAGCACCCAGGGGGGTGGGATATGCTAATTTCCATCCCAACACAATTCATGCTGTGAATGCTGCCTAACCTATCATAAGATAAAACAGTAGTTCTGAGACACTGGGCTAATACCTTTTGAATATGTGAATTGTATCTTGGGTAGAGTGGGAAATGAAGAAGAGCTGCAGAGGCCCCAACGCCATGGCCTGAAACTCCAAGGAAGCCACCGGCCTCTGGAAACCTTCTTTGAAATTGAAAAGCAAGTGGGAGAAAGGGTTCCACAATTTGATAATTGTCAAACTAAGAGGATTTCCTAGACATTTGAATTTTGAGAAGACCCCAGAGATGACAACTAGTTGCCATGCTCCACTTCATTTTCACTCCATAGACCAGGTTCCGGTTTTCACCCAGGGCGGGGTTCCAAGTCACTTCCACAAAGACAAGGCTTGACGCCCTAAGACTACCATGGTGGTAATGTTAGCAGCATAACATAATTACTGAAGGGATGCCAGAGCAACCCCTCGGTGAGCAGAAATGGCAATATCTAGGACATGTTCCATGACAACAAATGCTGATGACAACTGCCAGGTGGCAGTATAGTAAGGCCACCAATACAAGGGCAGAGGAGGCTGATTGGTGCCAAGGTATGCACCCATTGAGCTAATAGCCACACCACCTCAGGACAATCCTCAACGTTCCACCTGTTATGTAAAGGAATAGAAAGCAGAATGAGGCAATTGAACCGGCTGAGCCCCTCTTAAACCAAGACACACTTGTACCCTTGCAATTGTGAAATTCCACAGCAAATCCCATCAGCAACCAGGCAAGGGGTCTTTTGAGAGATGCGTGAAATCAACAGGAAAAGTGCCTCTGCAAAAAGAAAACAAAACATATTTTTGTAAAATAACATCCCTGATCGTCAGCCACTGGTATTCTCATCCCTGTGCACAATATGTCAGCTTTTACTTAGTATATAATGGACCAGCCAGGTGTAAATTCCTATAATAGGATAAAAGAACATTCCTGAGAACGAACCTAAGTGGAGAAGCCAGGTGTTGAAGAGAGATTATCCCACCTGCATGAGATGGAACACAGAAGGGACAGTCTTATATAAAAGCAAATAAAGACACCATTCACAGAGGCAAGGCAAACTCTTAATAACCCCAGATTAAGACCCCAACAGGTCTGAAACCTGGCATTAATGGATCTCAAAAGATAATAATACATTATGAATCCTTCTAGGCTAAAGGCTTCAGCTTAGATTACATTACATGTAAGGTAATGTCTATTTATAAAGTGCCTATACACAGGCAAGTGTTTCAAGGCGCTCAAGGAGGGAGGGAACAGAGGAGAAAAACAACAGTCGTTCAGGGCCCTTGAGTTTTTGAACGATGCCCAGTCTGCCCAAGGCAGAGTAAGTGCATGACTAGGTCCGACGACGATTCTGAAGTTTTTCCGAGAGCATAGAAGAGGTGCACCATGCAGGGAGGAGAGACAGGGATGGAAGGACAGACGATCATCAGGCATGGTACGATCAGATCATGCAAGAGCACAGACGGTACAGGCAGGCGAGGAGGACAAGTGCAGGGAGGGTGGATGGAAGTCAGGAGCGCCCAGTTGGTCGGAAACTGGGTAAATCCTGACTTTGAAGGGAAAAGGGTGCAAATCAAACCCCTTACGGGTAAGATTTAGCTAGTAGCTTATTGTAAGGAGCAGTACAACAGAGATATCTGCTCAAAGATTTTACGCACCACTATGAATGTTTTTGGGAAAAGAAACAAAACATAGCTGGCCAAGGGCAATGGCTCTCCAATCGATGTGGACTACCATCTCTGGCAGCTAAACATGTGAGCTGTGGAATCACTGAAAATGTATTTGATTAACTTTATAAACCAGTCTTCCCGTTAGTGGCATGCCTACAAGTGCTGCAACAAATGTTTTGACTAATCTCCCTGAAGGAAAACTAACTACTTTACATTTTTGGGCATTAAATTCAAGAAAAGTAGCGAAAAGCGTTCATAATTGTGTGCATGAACCGAAAAATAAACTCAGAATAAGCAATGGCATAATATGTTTTATATTTAATGTGCATGATACAGCGCCCTGATTTTCCTTATGCACAGGGATTTAAAACATGAACAGATTTAGGAATAGTATGAAGCAATACCTGCTTAACTGTCATAATTTTACACCATGCAATACTGAAGTAACCTGTGTCACACTACTTGGCTTCCAAATGCCTAGTTGTTCTGTAAATCTGAAGCAGCACTCTTACAAAAAACATTAACACAATTGTGTTCTATGAAGGTTGAAAGGCAGAATTAGCACTGCTAGGATTGAAACATGCAAGCTGCATGTTTAATAGAGACTTGGTTACAAGTGCTCAACCACCTGAGATACAGCCTCTGCCCTGTACAATTGAGGCCTTTACCAGGAAAGAATCACATCCCACTTCATTATTATGTGAGAAACTGGAGTCTTAAAAATATTTTTTCTCTGCTTTCAGAATTAAGGGTAGTAGGATACGCAATGTTAAGCTTCAACCCCCTGTGGAGGTTTCAAGGCCCAACCATGAGGCTCAAAGACCAATTTACTAACCATTGTGCTAGACCGGTTTCTCTGAGTTGTGGCCAATTAATAACTTACATGCATAATTATACCTCGGGAGGATAGCTTAGGGGCCACGTGCTTGCCTTAGAAGCAAGACAACATGCAGCAACACAGGTTTGATCCCCAGGTCCAGCTTAAAAGGTGCCGGGTATTAAACACGTTATAAATAACCAATTACAATATTCAACTCAAATGCAATTGTAATGATATCAAAACCTTCGTTAAACATGCATGCCATCACATCACCTCTTTCATTTGCAAACATTCATATCTTGAAACAGACATACATTGTTTGTGGTCAGATTTCTGCAAAAGGTAATGCAAGAGCCAAACCCAGGGCATTTCAGTTAATTTGTATACCCACAATGCCTTGTTGTTGTGGCTCAGAACTGGAGGTGAACTTCCAGCGATGGCTACTAGGCGGCGTTGTGGAATGTATGACTTGGCTCAAATGGATTTTACATTTCAGGTGAATGTTTTTTGTTTTTAAACCCGCCATAACTTTCTTGGTGTTGTGAAAACATAGCCAAATGCTCCAACCACACAGCTGTCAGGACTATACTGCAATGATTATCACTAATAAGGGTCAAACGAGGTATGTAGTTGTCCTGGCAGCCTTGCAAATGTCTGTCTTCGGTTGATTAAGCTACCTCTTGGAAAACAACACTTTCCTGGAGAAAAAGATTTCCATTTTAGCTAATTTGCATACCCACAATGCCTTGCTGTTGTGGCTCAGAACTGGAGCTGAACTTCCAGTGATGGCTACTAGGTGGCGTTGTGGAATGTGTGACTTGGCCCAAAATGACTTTCTTATTTTACATTTCAGGTGAAAGGTTTTGTTTTCAAACCGTTTTAAACCCACCATAACTTTCTTGGGGGCGGGGGTGAAAAACGGACTTCCCATCCCGAAGTAAAGTCCATCCGACAACAAGGCCCCTCCCCTTCACATACGCAGCAGCCGGAAAGCGGTACGCGACTACGCGCCACATCGAGGAACCCGGCTCCCTCTACGAGCTGACTGCAAACGGCACAGGCCCTGCTGCGAACCCTAGGCGGCCGCAGCCCTTCCGCCTGTCCCGCTTCGCCTGCGGAGTGAACGATCATATGGGGCGGGCACGCCAGTGTGTCCGCACTACCCGCGCAGCTACCCGAGCAGCTCCGGGCCACGGGCGAAAGGAAACTGTGGTGAGGGTAAGTGCCCCCCCCTCGGAGCAGCCAGCGGCGCTTCGCCTGCCTTGGGGCCCTCCCTATCCCCCCCGGCACTCTCCTCATCAAGGGCCCGGGGCGGGAGTTGGCGTTTGGGGCGCAGACAGGAACCTCCCCCCACAGGCGGCACGCGGCCTCAAGAGGGCCCCCACATCAAGGCCAGACACGCGGGCCACTGTATATATTGAACGTGGCCTACGCCTTTGGCCCAGCTGCTCCGAAGGACAAGCGCAGTGCCCTGGGAGACTTAGACGCCACAGCCAGCCATGGAAAATGGGGCAAGGGACTTGCGCCCGAAGTGAGGACAGTGCAGAGGGTTGGGCCCCCATCTATGGGGCGTGTGCCCCCCTCTGCACAACCACCAGTCTTTCGCCCCCTCCGGGGCCTGAACCTCAATCTAAATCAAAGCTACTGGTCAGGAGATCTCCCCCACGCCATCTTGCCTGGGCCTACACCCAAGACCTCGCCGACAGCGGAGCACCTTTCCCATTGGAAAGGCTCCCCCGCACTGAGAGTTGGGCCCCCGTGTGCTGCGGGGCGTGTGCCCTTCTCAGAGCCAACGTCCATAACGATGCCCGCCTCCACTCAACACGGTTAAACGGGTGCCCCCCAATGAACCAAGAAGCAGCACGCACCCTGCCCTCCTCAACTGCCCAGACTCCTCTACCAGAGGGCACCCTCCAACCTTGAACCATATTCAGTCGGGTGGCTGTGGAGCCAGGGACAAGACCTGATTTCCACTCTCTGTCTGTACCCTTAGTGGGATCTCCTGCCCAAACACCGCCAAACCCAACGTATGAACGCCAAGGAGAGACTGGTGGCATACCAGTTCTCACCCTCGCAACACAGCTTTGCACAACCGGAGTCGCCACTATTTCAGCACCGGGCCCCGAGGCAGCCTCCACCAAAGCAGACGTCGCCGATATCCTCAACGAAATGCAGAGTATGAGAGCTGACATTGGCGGTAAAATCGATAAAATAACTCAAAGGATGGACAAAATGGAGGACAGGCTTGAAGAAGTTGAGCACAACCAGACCTCGCTGAACACCCTAGAGACCCAAATGGGCTTGCAACTCGGCGGACTCGAAGCTAGGGAAGAGGAATTTTTCCTAAAAATCGATGACTTGGAAAACAGAGAGCGGCGCAATAACATACGCATCTTCGGAATTCCGGAAAATGAAGGCGAGACCGAGTAAGACCTGAAAAGAACATTGCATAGCACAATGAAGTCGCTTTTCAATGATGACTCAATTGATGAACCCAAAATTGAACGTGTGCACAGGGCTGGGGGAAAACCAGGAGGCCCGCGATCGGTGCTTGCCCGATTCCATTACTACGCAGACCAGGCCAGGGTCTTGGACAAGGCCAGAAACACGCTGCAAGTCGCGTTGGGCCCGGTACATGTCTCCATGTATCAAGACCTATCCTCCCTCACACTAGCAATGCGGAGAAAGTGCCACCCACTCACCAAAATGCTGAAAGAAAAAGGGGTCCGATACCGTTGGGGTTATCCCTTCTCGCTTTCCTTTGAATGGGAAAGCAATGCCATCAAACTAGTCTCAGAAAAGGATATTAGGTGCTGCATATTTGACCTACTGGGTACACAAGAGGAGGAACCATCACAGAGCGGAAACAGGCCAAAGGCAAAGGAATGGCACACCAAAGGTCCACGGAGAAAGAAGATGCAGGGCGCCAGGAAATATAGACGGATGAACGCCTCCCCGGACACCGAACATTGAACCCACTTTGTTCTTTTACCTGTTTCTCTTTCATGGGTGCGCCTGACGAAGGACATTAGGCTAACTGGAGACCCCTGAAAACGTCGGATGGACATCCATTGGATAGCAACGGGGGAGGGTGGAATCGTCCTCACACCGCCTCACCTGATGCGGAAGAGGGTGCTCACAAAGCAACCTGGGATGAGGGTACACTTAGATGATGTGACTCGATGCGCTTTAGTGGGCCCTAAAGAAGATGGAGGAAGCTGAGGTCTGTGTGAGGCCCGAGAAAGGGTAGCACGTAGGAGGTGGTGTGAACCGATATGAAAATGAAGGAGGGCCCTTCCAAAGGTTTACCGGGGCCGAATATCGGGCGCAAATGACTGAGATCTTATTGTTGAAATGCAGTTCAGTTTGTTAACATGTTTACATATGCAGGGGGGGAGTTGGGGGCTCATGGTTATGTTTTAAAATTATGTGGTTGGGACCGTTTGAGGTGCGGTTCCTGTTAAGACGGATTTCTGAACTCTGTCCTGGCGGCGCAGAAGTTCAGAAGGCCAACCTAATTACTTGGAACAGGGTAACCTCTGGACAAGCCAGACTAATCAGGGTAGCGATCGCGGCGGTCAAGACTAGGTCTCAAGAGGGGTGAGGGTGACTGAAAGCCCGCAATGAGCACACAAAGCAAGGACACTTACAAACTACTCCAAACAGGTGTTATATTAAAAATATATACACATTTATTCCAAGGCCTTTAAAACAATGACCGTAGCGAGAAATCACAATACAACTCTAGTAAACCAACACATACCATACCAATACAATATATATACAAATACAAACAAGTCTCAAGCGTAAGTTGCACGAAATGTTTAGTCCACCTAAAAGGGAAGGAAAACAGGCAGTGCGAAATAATG
Organism: Ambystoma mexicanum; assembly: GCF_040938575.1. Lineage (NCBI taxonomy): Eukaryota > Metazoa > Chordata > Amphibia > Caudata > Ambystomatidae > Ambystoma > Ambystoma mexicanum. Next base: position 522,574,913 of record NC_090932.1, read on the forward strand.
CTTAGACCCAGTCCGCCTTCAGAGCCACCTAACTAAAAGGAAGTCCGAGCCCTACGAAGAGTGGAGCCTTGTGCTCAAAAGTACCTGCACACGCTGGTGCCAACGGGCAAAAGGGGAGTCTCTTCAAGGGAAATCAGGCAGTTCAGTTTAGTGCACAAATGAAGAAGAACAGTGTTCCGCGACTCAAGCGCAGCCTCCACTGTGGGCAGAAGCAGAGCGCGAGTACGGAAAGGTGTGCTGTTTTGACACAGCGGGGAAAAGCTATGGGCTCCTGCAGGAGGGCGACCAGTTCCTAGCTATGCTACTCACCGGTCCCCGATGCAAGCAGACCCAGGCTTCTCAGCATCAGTTTCAGTTGCTGGCAGGTTCAGAAGAGCAGGGGACGTCTCGTCGTCGTGTTGAGTCTGCAGCAGCAGAGTTGAGTAAAAGACGTCCCAAACGAAGGAACCCGCACAGTTTGTTACCACAGCAGGGCAACGGAGCGGCCGTGTGTATCTGAGCCAAATGTACACTACTCACTTCAGACCTGGGAACGCCAAGTGTACGAATCGTGTGAGAGTGACAAGGACTCGAAATACTACACAACCTGGCGGCGGTTACAGAGCAAGACTCCTGTGTAGGCTGGTCAGTCTGCTGGATGGCTCAGAGACGCTTCCAAAGGCTTACTAGCAGGAGATGGTGAAGATGCCGAGAATAGCTGTCCCGCTATTCCAAGGGTCGAAGTACCAGTACAGGCCTTCTGGTTCGATCAAAGGTGAAAAGGGTTTCACAAGGCGACAGCAGTGCAGAGGAGCAGTCCTTCAGCGGGTCACCAGCGATTCCTCGGTCCAGCCTCTTGGTTGCAGAATACTTGGCTCCTGTATTCCTTCGTTCGTGAGAACTCAGGAGATCGACATGGTAGTGGTGTTTCCAGCCCCCTCTTATCCACGGTTCCCTTTGCGCCAAAACGGAGGGGACCCAATGGGAGATCCGCTCATCAACACTCACACCATTCGTGGACCTATCACGGACCACGGTGGTCCCAGGCATTCACACCACCCTAGACTCTCTGGCACCCAGGATGTGTATTGGGACCAGACATCCCAGCCCACATCCTGGAGGCACACACCAGGCATGTAGAAGCCCGCGAAAGCATCTGTGTTTTGCGGGAAAGTACATGCCCAAATAAGGAAGGCCCCGGGTCGGCTCGACCTGGGGAAGGCGAAGGGAGCAAGACGGTCAGCGGACAGGACAAAGGAGCCTCGTGGTCTGGCCATTTTGGGAGCCAGGCCACCATTTTGGGCTAAACGCGAGAAACGGCTTAAAACGCCAAAAGGAGCTCAAAACACAAGAAACGATCGCTGCCATCATTCCCGTCCGTGAATCACTTGCACCGATCAGTTTCAATCCTAAAAGAGTATCTAGGGCCTGTAGAAGGCTAGAGACCCAAGAGAGCAGTAACTTAGCTTACAGTGCCCTCTTGTGTCATGTTGCACGAAAGCCGCAACATAAAAGAAACTACGGAAAACAGCGTTTCCCGGTACTGACTGTCTTAAGGGCATGTCAGTTTCCCCGTAAGAATGGAGCGAAAGCCCAGAGGAGTGCGGCAGAAGGCTGCACTTCTCTGGCAAAGTCGAGAATAAGGTGAAAAACAACAACAAAAAGTTTAGGGGTTGCCACATGGAAGGAAAATTACCTACAATTACGAAATCTTTCCTAACACTCGCCCCTCCCAGACTATGGACAGGGGGAACTAATCCACCCCTGGATGAGTCTCTTGTTCAGGTCGGTTAAACATTCTGGACAACCCATCAGCATTGCTATGTTGGACACCTGGCCTATGCTCAATAGTGAAGTCGAAGCTTTGTAGACTTATGGACCACCTAAGCAACTTTGGATTCTCCCCCTTATGTTCATTAGCCACTTTAAGTGCTTATGGTCAGTTTGCACAGTGAAGTGGGTCCCATAGAGGTAGGGCCTCAGCTTCCTTAGGGCCCACACAACAGAGAAACATTCTTTCTCTACCGTGGACCATCTGAGCTCTCTGTCCTTAAGCTGGCGACTAATAAAACCAATAGGGTGTTCCTTACCCTTCTCATCTACTTGTGATAGTACAGCTCCTATCCCAGTGTCAGAGGCGTCCGTCTGCACGATAAAAGGTCTTTGATAATCAGGAGCCCTGAGGACAGGGGCCTGGCACAAGGAGTCTTTTAAGCCATTGAAGGCCTTCTCACACTCGTCGGTCCAAGTTACCTTCTTGAGTTTCTTCAGAGTGGTGAGGGCAGTCAGAGGGGCAGCTATGGTGCCATAGTCTGCCATGAAGTTTCGGTAATACCCCGTGAGTCCTAAGAAGGCTCTCACTTGGGTTTGTGTATTGGGGGTAGGCCAGTCTTGTACTGCTTGTGCTTTACTGGGTAGAGGCTGTATCCTCCCTCCACCTACTTCATGTCCAAGGTAAACCACTGAGCCTTGTCCAATCTGGCATTTACTAGCCTTTATGGTCAAGTGTGCTTTCTGAAGAGCCTGGAGCACAATCCCGAGGTGTTTCACATGGTCTTCCTAGGTGGCACTGAAAACTGCTATATCGTCCAGATATGCAAGACAGAATTCGTCCAACCCATTCAAAACATGATTCACAAGCCTCTGGAAAGTGGCAGGTGCATTCTTCAACCCGAACGGCATTACCCGGAATTGGTAAAGGCTGTCTGGAGTAGAAAACGCTGTCTTCTCCTTGGCATGTTCTGCTAAAGCTATTTGCCAATAGCCAGCAGTGAGGTCAAACGTGCTGAGGTACTTGGAGCCACCCAAAGTATCCACCAGCTCATCTGTTCGAGGCAAGGGGTGTGCATCTGTCTTGGTGACAGCATTCAGAGCCCTGTAGTCCACGCAGAACCTCAATTCAGAAGTGCCTGCCTTTGGAACCAAAACCACAGGGCTGGACCAAGGACTACTAGAGGGTTCAATCACCCCAAGGTCTAACATCTTGTTGACCTCGGTCTTAATATAAGACCATACTTTGTCTGACATCCTGTATCCCCTACTTTTGGTAGGTACACTGTCTCCTGTGTCTATGTTATGTTTGCACCAAGGTGTCAAACCAGGCGACTGTGAAAACAGGTGGGAAAACTGCCTAAGTAAACTTTTCACCTCAGCCTGCTGATCAGAAGTCAGGTGAGGGGCCACTCGGACACCCTCAAAGGAGCTATCTGAAGGACCGCTTTGGAACAGGTCGGGGAGAGGTTCCAACTCCTCTTCCTCAACATCTGAAGCCAGTAGCAGTGCTGCGATTTCGACTCTTGGGACAAAAGCCTTCAGCCTATTCACGTGAAACACTTTTGGAGCCTGTCCAGGCCTTTCAAGGTCCACTAAATAGTTAACCTCACCCAGGGGCTCCACCACTGTGTAAGGGCCTGACCATTTGTCCTGTAAAGCTCGAGGCCTTATGGGATTCATGATCAGGACTTGCTGACCAGGTGTAAAGTTGATGAGGGAAGCTTTCTGGTCGTACCAATGTTTCACCAGCGCTTGTCCTGCCTTCAATTTACCACTAGCCAAGCCCATCAGAAGTACCATCCGTTTTCTGAGCCCTAGCACATAATCAACTACTTTGGTAGTAACCGGGGGAGTGGGCATCTCCCATCCCTCTTTGACTATGGCTAAGGGTCCCCGTACAGGATGACCGAACAGAAGTTGGAAGGGGCTGAAGCCAACACCCTCCTGTGGTACCTCTCGGTAGGCAAACAGTAAGCATGGTAAAAGAAGATCCCATTTTCTTCTCTGAGGTTCTTCCAGAGCCCCAATCATGCTCTTTAACGTTCTGTTGAAACGTTCCACCAGACCATTGGTCTGGGGGTGGTATGCCGAAGAGAACTTGTAGGTGACCCCACGTTCTTTCCATATAGCCTGCATATACTTCGACATAAAGTTGATGCCACGATCCGACACAACTTCTTTAGGGAAGCCAACCCTAGTAAATATGCCAAGTAAAGCTTTTGCAACTGACTTGGCAGTTACAGTTTTCAATGGGATGGCCTCAGGATATCTGGTTGCATGGTCGACCAGCACCAGGATAAATCTATTGCCCGAGGATGTTTGCGGGTCAAGGGGACCAACGATGTCGATCCCTACCCTTTCAAATGGTACCCCCACAACTGGGAGTGGTACCAATGGAGCTTGGATTGTCGAGCCAACCTTACCAGATAACTGGCAGGAGGCACAACTCCTGCAGTGACTTTTTACTTGCACCCCCATCTTCGGCCAGTAGAAGTGCATGGATAACCTTTGCTTGGTCCTCTTAATACGAAGGTGACCAGCAAGGGGCACTTCATGCGCCAACTGCAGGAGGAAGGGCCTAACAGCAAGGGGAACCACCAACCTCCTATGGTCTCCTTCTGTAGACTATGTGGGCTCACTATACAGGAGTCCACCTTCCCAATATATCCTATGCGTCCCAGGAGGTTCACCCTCAAGCTGGGAGCAGGCCTGTCTCCTTAGGCCTACCAGAGATGGGCACTCACGTTGGCCTTTACTGAATTCGTCCCTATCAGGACCACCTTCTACTAACAAGTCTTTTAGTTCAGGATGATCGTTGGGGTCAAATACTTCAGGCATCGCCACCTCCTCGTCAGGCCCGGGCGATTGACCAACTTCCTCCACCGCAGTGGTAGGTGAGCTCGGGGGAATATTCTCTTTCCCTCGTCTTGACTTGTTTACTCCTTTCGCCTTGGGTTTCCCCTTCGGCTGGGGCGGCGTATTGGTCTTGGCCAATGCTGCCCGTGCTTGAGACCGTGTGTAGGGTCTTTCGGCAGTGTCTCCTACGAGCCCTAAAGCTCTGAGATCATTACCTAACAAGACCTTTTCTGGGACATTTCTCTGAATGCTCACTGGAATCCTAACTGCTGTACCATTTAAAGTAAGATTTACAGGTATTACTGGGAACATACGGAGTGGGCCGTCAGCCAACTTAGTGGGCATCAGAGTAGCTCTGGCAACTTCCTCTGAGTCTACTAAGGTAGAATCCACTACAGCTCGACTGCACCCACTATCCCTAAGAGCTGGAGTATCTACTCCATTGATCAGCACACTGTCTTTAAAGTAGTGCTTGGCATTATCTGGAATCCTAGCATAAGCCTCTGCGACTTTAGGCTCCCAGGAACCCAGGGAAACTAAAACTACCTCAGCTTCTATCCCGCTGGGAAATGAGTCTGAGGAGAAGGATGCTCCTGTAATCTCTTCTTCCTCGTAGGAGGAGAAGGCCAGATTAGCGGAGTGACCCCCAAAGGTCTAACCTTACACCGGGGATCCCCCTTCACGTGGTCAGTTACTCCACAAGCAAAACAAGATCCATTGGGTCTGTTTACATAGGGAGGCTTATTGTAACCAGAGTTCTGTTTCGGAGGCTGACCTCCACTACCCTCTGAGTTCTCTTGTGTTTTACCCTTATTCTTCTTTTTGTGGCCCTTTTGAGAAGAAGATTTATCAGATTCTCCACCCTCCTTATCTTTGGACTTTTTCCCTTCCTCCTGCTTACCAGGATGAGTTTTGTCCTTATGGGACACTCGATGTGACACCCATAAGTCTGCTGCAATGGCTAGCTTCTTAGGATCTATCTCCTTCAAATCGGCCAAATGCTGCTTAAGCTCCGGGGAAGAAGATGCAAAAATGTGTTCCAGCATGACAAGATTTATCATGCCTTCGAAGGTAGAAACCTTATAACCTTCGACCCAGCCAGTTAAGTTTTTCAAGGATTCGGTGACATAAGATACCCAAGTACCACCTTCCTTTTTCTTATACTCTCTGAATCGTTTCAAATATTGGGCCGGAGTCTTCCCAAACTTTAAAATGAGAGTTTGCTTTAACATTGCGAAATCAGCTCGCTCAGCCTTTGACATTTCCATAATGGCACTACAGCCAGAATGGGGCAGTCTGCTGAGTAACGAGGCAATCTTATCAGCATTGTCAACTTGTTGAACTTCACATGCATACTCAAACGCATTCAGCCAGTCCATAATGTTATCCCTTTCTTCATACACACTGAGCAGATCTTTCGGAAACCGTGGATGAGAGGAAGCCCCAGACCCATGTCCAGGACCCTTGGACCCATTTGCAACCTGAAGCTTGGCCAGTTCCAACTGGTGATCCTTGTCTTTCTGTTTTTCTGCCTGTTCGATTTTTAGTTTGGCTATGCTGAATTCAAGCTCCTTCTGCCTAAACCGCAGCTCTTGCTTCTTGAATTCAAGCATAGCCTCCCCATCAGCATTGGCAGAGGAAACATTAGACATCTCATCCTCCCTGTCCTCGTGGTCGCGGTGGATCAGTGCAGCGGCAGAACCGTCGGTTCTACCAGTGAGAGCAGCCCCACCACCTTCTGCACTGTCCTCGGAAGTTATAGCGTCAAGCTGCGCTTCTTGCCACGCCACGATTCTTTGGATCATATCCAATTTCGTGCCTTGAGAGGAAACACCTCTCTCCGCACACATCTTTTTCAATGTTTCTGATTTGGAAGCATTTAAAGTTAACAAGGTATGTGTTTCCATACTGTTAGATAGGACTATGGCCTTTTTAAAGTTATACTACAACAATTCACTACCTGTCCTGGTAGGAATAACTTGAAATGCCTTAGTTTGTGCGCAACACTGGATACCTTCAATCGTATCCCACCGCTGTACACCAATTTGTTAAGACGGATTTCTGAACTCTGTCCTGGTGGCGCAGAAGTTCAGAAGGCCAACCTAATTACTTGGAACAGGGTAACCTCTGGACAAGCCAGACCAATCAGGGTAGCGATCGCGGCGGTCAAGACTAGGTCTCAAGAGGGGTGAGGGTGACTGAAAGCCCGCAATGAGCACACAAAGCAAGGACACTTACAAACTACTCCAAACAGGTGTTATATTAAAAATATATACACATTTATTCCAAGGCCTTTAAAACAATGACTGTAGCGAGAAATCACAATACAACTCTAGTAAACCAACACATACCATACCAATACAATATATATACAAATACAAACACGTCTCAAGCGTTAGATGCACGAAATGTGTAGTCCACCTAAAAGGGAAGGAAAACAGGCAGTGCGAAATAATGCTTAGACCCAGTCCGCCTTCAGAGCCACCTAACTAAAAGGAAGTCCGAGCCCTACGAAGAGTGGAGCCTTGTGCTCAAAAGTACCTGCACACGCTGGTGCCAACGGGCAAAAGGGGAGTCTCTTCAAGGGAAATCAGGCAGTTCAGTTTAGTGCACAAATGAAGAAGAACAGTGTTCCGCGACTCAAGCGCAGCCTCCACTGTGGGCAGAAGCAGAGCGCGAGTACGGAAAGGCGTGCTGTTTTGACACAGCGGGGAAAAGCTATGGGCTCCTGCAGGAGGGCGACCAGTTCCTAGCTATGCTACTCACCGGTCCCCGATGCAAGCAGACCCAGGCTTCTCTGCGTCAGTTTCAGTTGCTGGCAGGTTCAGAAGAGCAGGGGACGTCTCGTCGTCGTGTTGAGTCTGCAGCAGCAGAGTTGAGTAAAAGACGTCCCAAACGAAGGAACCCGCACAGTTTGTTACCACAGCAGGGCAACGGAGCGGCCGTGTGTATCTGAGCCAAATGTACACTACTCACTTCAGACCTGGGAACCCCAAGTGTATGAATCGTGTGAGAGTGACAAGGACTCGAAATACTACACAACCTGGCGGTGGTTACAGAGCAAGACTCCTGTGTAGGCTGGTCAGTCTGCTGGATGGCCCAGAGACGCTTCCGAAGGCTTACTAGCAGGAGATGGTGAAGATGCCGAGAATAGCTGTCCCGCTATTCCAAGGGTCGAAGTACCAGTACAGGCCTTCTGGTTCGATGAAAGGTGAAAAGGGTTTCACAAGGCGACAGCAGTGCAGAAGAGCAGTCCTTCAGCGGGTCACCAGCGATTCCTCGGTCCAGCCTCTTGGTTGCAGGATACTTGGCTCCTGTATTCCTTCGTTCGTGAGAACTCAGGAGATCGACATGGTAGTGGTGTTTCCAGCCCCCTCTTATCCACGGTTCCCTTCACGCCAAAACGGAGGGGACCACGGTGGTCCCAGGCATTCACACCACCCTAGACTCTCTGGCACCCAGGATGTGTATTGGGACCAGACATCCCAGCCCACATCCTGGAGGCACACACCAGGAATGTAGAAGCCCGCGAAAGCATCCGTGTTTCGCGGGAAAGTACATGCCCAAATAAGGAAGGCCCCGGGTCGGCTCGACCTGGGGAAGGCGAAGGGAGCAAGACGGTCAGCGGACAGGACAAAGGAGCCTCATGGTCTGGCCATTTTGGGAGCCAGGCCACCATTTTGGGCGAAGCGCGAAAAACGCGCTTCAAACGCCAAAAGGAGCTCAAAACACAAGAAACGATCGCTGCCACCATTCCCGTCCGTGAATCACTTGCACCGATCAGTTACAATCCTAAAAGAGTATCTAGGGCCTGTAGAAGGCTAGAGACCCAAGAGAGCAGTAACTTAGCTTACAGTGCCCTCTTGTGTCATGTTGCACGAAAGCCGCAATATGATAAAAGAAACTACGGAAAACAGCGTTTCCCGGTACCGACTGTATTAAGGGCATGTCAGTTTCCCCGGAAGAATGGAGCGAAAGCCCAGAGGAGTGCAGCAGAAGGCTGCACTTCTCTGGCAAAGTCGAGAACAAGGTGAAAAACAACAGCAAAAAGTTTAGGGGTTGCCACATGGAAGGAAAATTACCTACAATTACGAAATCTTTCCTAACAGTTCCCGTTGGTGGTCCGAAGACGATTGGGTGAACATAACCCAGCCGGATCGGACGCCGTATGGTTTGGGGGGGGGGGGTGGGATAGTGCGACTCGAAAGGTCAGGTGGAACGGATGAATACGAAAATGAGAAGAAGAGAAAGGCACACTTAATACTGTTGAAGGCTGAGCGACAAGGATGTTCAGCGGCCCCCATAAGGCCACATAGGAACCGGTTTACTTGTGTAGGAACAGGCATATGGCAGGCGCTTAGAGCAGAGACATTGAGGCAGGCGCACTTATTGGGCTACCTCACACATTGCAATGGCAGCAACACCTAGACATCACAAGCTACGCATATGCACACTCAATGTAAAAGGTTTGAATTCCCCCACCAAACGCTCGCTGGTAGCGAGGGAATTTAAGAGGTCGAACATTGATATTATGTCCTTACAAGAGACGAAATATCAGAAGGGTAGCGAGAAGGGGATCGCCAGTGGTCTGGTAGGGCATACATATTGGAGTTCGGGTGTCCTCAAAGAAGCTGGGGTGGGGATCCTGGTCTGGAAGAATCTCCACATGAAGATCCTAAATTTCTGGACTGACACAGAGGGTAGGGCCATGCTAATAGTGTGATCCATTCAAAACACAGTTGTAACCCTTGCCACAATTTATGCACCCAACCAAGGCCAAAAAAGATTCCTCCTTAAAACGACCGAATGGCTGTTTAATAAATCGCAAGGTCATACTATTCTTGGGGGCGACTTCAACACATGGATGAGCAGTGCCATGGATAGGCAAACCGCACACAATGTCTCCCAACCTCCCCGGTCGAAGGAACATGCAGAAATTAAAACGATGCTTGCCCTATACGGCCTCTCGGACAGTTGGCGTCACTTACATCCAATGGACAAAGGATTTACCTTTCGATCCATCCCTCATGACACGCTCACAAGAATAGACTATCTGTTCCTCTTGGAAGACCTAATGAGAATACTCCACACGGCAGACATACATCCCATTGCATGGTCTGACCATGACATGGTTGTGGTGGAACTAGACTGGGATGGCCTTGCCCATCGCAACACCAAGTGGAGGTGCAACGAAACGTTGTGGTCGGATGTGGTTTTCAGGGAAGAATTGGAAAATGAAATCAAACAATTCTTCATGGCCAATGATACGGGTGAAGTCGCGAAAGTGAATGTCTGGGAAGCGGCAAAGGCCACTTGCCGTGGGATCCTAATCAGGGAGGGGGCGAGGAAAAAGGGGGAACGCACCTCGCTGGAGGCTAACGTTAGAAAGAAATTAGGCGAAGCAGAGAGTCTAGCCTAGACATCTCCTCAATGTAGAGCTGCACACCTTGCGGAAGCTAAGGCATTACGGGAGGAGCTAAAAGCCCTTGAGATGAGCAAGGTGACCCAGACCTTACAATACCTGAAACAAAAGTACTATGAAAAAGGAGACAAGGCCGATGCCCTCCTTGCGGCAAGGCTCCGTGCGCAAAGGGCAGAAAGATGGGTAGACGTGATAGAGAGGACAGATGGCACTCTCGTGGATACAACAGAATCCTCCCCAGAGGGCATCCGAGAGGCATTTGCCTTTTTTTATGAAGATTTATATACCTGTGACCCTCCACCCCCACCGGGGAGTGTAGATGTCTATCTCAAAGAGGTAGATCTCCCGGCGCTAACACGCCCGGAGGCGGAAGCTCTTGACACTCCGGTCACTGAGGAGGAGGTGGCTGATGCCATTAAACATCTTAAGTCAGGAAAGGCGCCTGGGGACGATGGCTTCACCCCTGGCTTCTACAAAACGTCCACTGCGTTCCTTACCCCCTTCCTGGTGACCCTATTCAACCACATCTTTGAAACAGGGCAGGCACCCCCGTCCTTTGCTCAGGCCCTCCTAACGGTCATCCCAAAAGAAGGCAGAGACCCCAAATACTGTGGGTCATATCGCCCCATATCACTCCTTAACATAGATGCCAAGATATATGCGAGAGTGATAGCGGCCAGATTAGAAACGCATTTACCGAAATTAATACACACGGACCAGGTCGGCTTTGTTATGGGGAGACAGGGAGCTGACACGGTGAGGAAGACGTTACACTTGATACATGCGGCACAGGGGAGGAATGACGACCCCACCCTCCTGTCGCTTCATGCCAAAAAGGCCTTCGACAGAGTCGATTGGGAGTTCCTGGAAAGAGTTCTAGTCTGGATAGGTCTTGGCCCCAAACTACGCCGCGCCATTAAGGCAATATATTCAGCTCCCCAGACCTCTGTAGCGGTGAACGGTGGCTACTCAAGGTGGTTCCCATTAGAGAGAGGCACCAGGCAAGCCTGCCCATTATCTGCTATACTGTTTGTGTTGTCTCTTGAACCACTGGCACAGAAGCTTTGACTTGACAAAAGGGTGGGAGGAATTAAAGTAGGGGATCAGGAATACAAGCTAGGCCTATATGCTGACAATATCCTCCTGCATACAACGAACCCCTTGAGCTCGATACCTGCGGCCTTGGAAATAATTGGGGAATATGGTCAATTGGCTGGCCTGAAATTCAACACAGAGAAATCGGTCCTCCTCCCGCTAGACAAGAGTAGGGACTCAGAGGTTGAGCGATTTGCACCCCTAGGGATGGAGGTTAGTCTCACTACATTGCGATATCTGGACATCAATGTCACTGATACCTGTGTGACCTATTTGAAGCCAACTTCCCCCCGATACTAAGCACAATACAAAAAGACATTGAACGGTGGACAAGGCTCACCATCTCGTGGATGGGCTGACTGAACACCATTAAAATGGTAATCCTGCCAAAGTTACTTTACCTATTTCAGATGCTCCCCATCCAACTCCCCAGAGTTTTCTTTGTAACCACCAAAAAAGTCCTACATACCTTCCTATGGCAAAACAAAAAACCTGCTGCCTTACTTCACCTCCCGAAAGACGATGGCGGGGTGGGTCTCCCAGACATAGAGCTGTACTATAGAGCAGCACAACTGCGAGTACTAATCCCACACGTCAGACAACAAAAAGACCCTCAATGGATAGGCTTAGACAACTACTATCTCCGTCCTTTTATTGTGGGGGAATGGTTATGGGTACCTGGGCCCCAATTACGAAATAGCATCAAAAACCACCCCATCCTCGGGACCATATGGGCCATATGGAAACCAAACAAAGGAATGAAAGGAGTCACAACATGGCCCTCCCCCCTGGCGCACAAATGTAGCCGGCTCAGAGAGTAGTGGTACCAGTGCAACACTTTTAACTGGATCAATCAGAACCATAAGTTATACAACACCCTAGGTGTCTGTGAGCACATATCACTCCAGAGGTCATATTAATCTCTAGCTGGAGGTCCGACGCCCATTTGACCCATGACTTACAGAGGTGAGTGTCGCTGCAGACCTGGGTGAGCTGATCTAGGGTTCACACCCGGCTACAGGTGCCATGTGCGGACAGGACGAACCCAAGGTGTGACTCGCTGACGGATTCCACCAGAAAGGTTTCACAGTTTATTGCATGCCCTACGTAGGCCAGTGTATAGCAGCTACTGCTGATTCTTCTTTGTGGACAAGGATGTGTCGTACATATTCGGGGTAAAGTGCAGGCTGCAGATGCAGTATCGATGACCCCTCTTGTCCTCCAAGACTGACTCTACTTTCAAGCTCTTCCGGTGGATATCCGCAATATCTGACCCATTCTCAACAGTCTTAGGGAATACATGCATTGTAATGCCTTTGTCATAGGTCTTCGAAGGGCAACTTAAAATAGAACATGCAGGCATTGTTGTAAATTCTGCAAAATAAAAGTCAACATTATTCGAAAATTATTTTGCATAAAAATGTGAGAAAGAAGGAATTGGACCATACATTGTTCATTGCACGCTTTCTTTTGGGCACCACAGCAAAACCAGTGCAGCGTGGGCGGCTGTATTATAGGATAACTTTCACAAGCAATTCATTGATGTGTTGAAAATCAGAACATGTTACTCGTCCCTTGAATGTACTATCGTGCATGAAAAGGAAACATGCTTATACTATAGACACGGTCCGCGAAGGATGCAATCCGATGCCAATTGACAATGATAAAAATTGATATATCGATAACATAACAAAAGAAACTCAAGTCAATAGCAATGAGACAAATTAACATAGCACTAGTGAGTACTTTACTTCGAAATAGATATCAATTTACAAATGAAGGAGATATGATTAGGATACATGCCCTTACCTTGACCAGCAAACAGTTAGATTCAGCAAGCAGAGTAGTTAGTGGCAGGAGAACAGGGAGATATTCACAGGTAGCACACTGACGAGTTCACTCGAAGCTGTCAACGAAATTCATTGATAACACAACGAAGAGCAGATTAGCATTGGTCACCGGGTTTCTCTAGTAGCATGTTCACAAGTTGACTTGCAGTGCTCAAAGATGTTCTCATGATAAATATCAAGTGCTTTATAAAGAATTACAAAAAGGATTGTGTTTGTGAATGAATGAAGTGATATGTCGTGGATTGCACAGACTCGGCCTGCTTGAAGGGGAGCCTGCCAGGCGACAGGGGGTCTGAGGAGGCCTTGTGAAGAATGACCCCTGCACGAAAGATAGCTTTGAAGTGTACATGGTGTTTGGCACCTTGGCCGTTCGCACGCCTGACAGCACTCCATGGCAGCGCACATCCACTGGTGCGAACTGCCTTTGATAGTGGAGGGGGGATGGATTGGCCTGGGGCGTGCAGACAAGGCATCGGAACACTGCTGAATGGAAACACACTTGATTCACTAAAAAACTGAAACAACCATTGATAAATAATATGCTGTGTTTTATTTTGTTTCTTATTTTGATGGCACAAAACTACTAAACATTGTAAATGTCTGGTTGCAGCACAACAAGGGAAAATCCCCTGTACTGACCACTGTCAGGGGGGAAAGTTTCTCTAATGGCACCAACGACACAGGCGGGTATTACTCCTAGAACGCGGTGTCCACGCCTCCCATGAAGCCACCATGTAAACAAACGATAGGCCACCAGCCTGTACCACCTGTGAAAAAGAAAGATAGAAACTGTTTTTAAATGACCAATATAAGTGTATTAAACCTTAGTTGTCAATGACAATTCTTGTATCCAAAATGCATTTTTGCGAGGACAAATGCTAACTAGACACTGCACAATATTGAATGACTTGTATGCGACTATTTCTAGAGAATTGCAAGACTAAACTGATATGACAATGATATATTGAAGTTACGAGAATATAGGAGACAACCATAAAATAGTAGTGGCCTAACTGACATCACAACCAGAGCATACTCGTTACTTTGATTACGAGGGCGAACTGTTGTGCGAAGTTCGTGCATAAGCACCATCAAAATCCCCAACACGGACCCTGTGAGGCAGGCTGCCCTGAAGTTTGGCAGCTCGGTAACGCATTGTGGCTCTGGATCGCTTTGCGATATGTAAGACAAGCATCCAGAGTTTTCTCGGCAGCAGCAGTTCTCCTCCTCAGTTGGCATTAGTGCGGACCGATTGCAGGTACACCAGGTGGAAACACTGTCCATGCGACTAGGCCCATGCTCTTAATCTGTTGAATCGTCCTCCCAACTGTCGTCCGAAGCCCCATCGTTTCCGCATCTTTCTCTTTCCAGTAATTCCTCCTCGGAATACTCAGGCTCCTACAGGTAGGGCATTATTGGTGCCATTGTGTGGTAAACAAACGAAAACAATTTATAGCAATGGTACTGGTATCTGTTCACATGGGCTACAAGCAACAAAGGTAGTTGACCAGAGCACAGAAACGAGTCACAGAATACTCAAAGAAAAACAGTGAGAGGAATGGAAAAGAAAATCTGCTGTTGTGTGTTGTGAAACGGTCTGTTTATACTTATCGAGGAAAGAGGCTTCCTGCCATTTCCATGGCGACACGTCATTAGCTGAAGCGCAGAGAATGTTGACACGGGACGTGCTGTGAAATGGGCAGTACGCGTCTAGTGATGTAAGGCTCAGGGGCGGGGGCTATGATTTAGTGCTGCAAAGCACTAGGCAGGTCACCCAGGGCGATGCGGCAAGTGATACGATTATGACAAAATGGCCACGCCCTGCTGCCTGATTTCGCTTGTGTTCAAGAGACGAAAACTCAGGTAAGGTGCATAGGAAATGTTTGTACGATCGATTGACTTATGGGTTAAAAACACATGGCCGAACCAAAAGGACAATAATATCTCTGACCGCACCAACGGCATGAATGAAGTTACCCCCTGAGTATAACAACCCCACTGTAAGGTGACCCTGTTGTATACACATTTTTGGCGAACCCGTATCCGAGTGCGGCAGTGAGGGTACGCAGTTCCAGAGGGGAACGTTTTCATGATAAGGATTTGGGACGCCCACCTCTGCCCAAATTTTACGCAATGCCAATACTATAGCACTAGTATGGTCGAATCTGCAATCGTCCGCGAATCCCGTTGGGAAAACTAATAATCAGAGGTTCCTGTATTCCAGAGAGTGTCTCTCTAGTTGTACGCATGGAGGAGGGGTGACATCCTCCAACCAAGCAGTCGCAAATTGTGACTGTGCAGCCATCCAGTACCACTGAAAATTCGGTGCTGCGAGCCCCCCCCCGTCGTGCGGTTCGGTTAATGTGTCCCATTTGAGTCTTACTGCCCCAGAGTGCCAACAAATTTGGAAATTTCGCTGTTCAACTCTTGAAAAAAGGTTCGCCCAGGCCATAGGGATATATTGAGAAAAAGGTATAAGAGTTTAGGTTGTACACTCATTTTTAGTAGCACTATTTTATCTGCAATCTTGATAGGTAGATTTGATCATTTTGCAAGCTTGCCCCGCAGCTGGGTCATGTAAGTAGTGTAGTAGTCGTGTAGTGCAGGGTAGTGACGTGCCACTGCCCCTCCTAAGTAACGTATGGACTCAGGTGCCCACTTGAAGCCTAGTAAGTCTCGGGGAGGAGTAGTTGCGTCTGTAAGGGCAAAGAGTACCAATGTTGCACAGTTGACCCAGAGTCCTGAAACCTCCCTGAATATTAGGATATCTTGCATTATTGCTTCCAGGGGTACATCAGGGTTACGGATGTACAGCAGTGCGTCTTCCGCATAAAGGGAAATTATTTGTGGATCTCCCGCTATTCTGATCCCTCTGCGGCTATGTCTGAGACGGATTGCGTACGCCAGTGGTTCTATAACAATGGCAAATATTAGAGGGGAGAAGTGGCATCCTTGGCGGGTTCCCCACCCTATCTCAAATTGTGCGGAGTTTATCCCGTTTGTGCTGACCCTAGCCACAGGCTTTGTATAAAGAAGGCGCACCGCCTCAAGGAACCTTGGCCCAAATCCACATTTCAACAACACAGCATACTTGAACTGCCAAGACACTGAGTCAAACGCCTTTTGATTATCGAGTGTGGCAGCTACCGCCCGGACTTCTGGGTTGATGCGTGCAAGTATATTAAATAGCCACCTACGGTTCTGTGCTGTGGACCTCCCTGGAATAAATCTCGATTGATCGGACAATATATGGCATCGCTGGCATTAATCGAGTAGCCAAGATCTTTTCAAACACTTTAACGTTGGTATTGATTAGCGAGAGAGGGCGATATGAACCGCATTGCTCGAGTGGTTTGTCCGGATTCAGCAGTACCATGACTACTGCCTCTGGCATGCTACAGGGGAGTCTCTGCAATACTACAGATTCCTGCCACACTTGCAGTAACTGAGGGGCAAGTATCCCTTTATACTGCTTATGTAGTTTGGCCGAGAGGCCGTCGGTATCCAGGGACTTGCTGGATTGCAGACTGTCAATTGCTTGGTTATTCTCAGTCAGAGTTATCAGGAGTTCCAGCAGGTCTCTAGTCTCCCGTTAAAGCTGACTGAGTGGAAGCGCGTCTAGGAATGCATTAATATTCTCGATTGTGCATATGTCTTTTTTGGAATAGAGGTCGGTATAAAATTGAGTGAAAACCCTGTTGATGGCGGCGGGTGTATGAACTGTGTGACCGGATGTGTCGGTAATGAGAGGAATCCACCTACCACCGCTTGTGCCTTACGGGCTAGTGGTTTACCCTGCCTATCCCCATCTGCGTAACTCCTAGCGATTAGAGGGGAATCAAAAAACATCACCGCTCTCTCTCTGCATGCAATTTAAATGTGTCTAAGGCATCCTTTATTTGAGCTAGGGTAGCTGTAGGGGAGATGGCTATGAGGCCTTGTTCCAATGCTGTCAGGTCATTCTCGTATTGTTCTATACTGTGCCGGATCGTTTTTAGGACACTAAATACAGAGGCCATTGCAATCCTTCTGATGTAGACCACCCCTGGTGAAGTCACCGATCTGACATTTTTCTCAAAAAACAATTGACTGTGGTCTTCTATAATGGATGCAAAAACGGCATCCTGAAGTGCCGAAAGGTTTAAACTGCCAATTATTGGGGGACTTGGAAAGCAATGGTAATGAAAGGGTGATGCTGACAGAGAATGGTCAGATTAAGTGTGGGGAAGTATTTGTGTGTGTGAGACTCCCCCGAGTAACGTGTCTGATAGAAACCACATATCAATGCAGGAGGAGGAGTCGTAGACTGAAGAGTAGAAGCAGTATGAGCGGACGACAGAGTGCAAGGTTTTCCAAACATCCACTAGTCCCAGGGAGTGCATACCCTCCTTAATAATTTGGGTGGATCGTGTAAAAGTTCTTTGTGTTTGCGAGGATCTGTCAAGGTTCAAGTCCAGGATACTGTTGAAGTCACCCCCACAGAATATAGGGATCAGGGGATATCGGGCAAGATCTTCCATCACCTTGGTATAAAATTGTGGGTTGTCTATGTTTGGGCCATAGATATTCATAAGTAGAAATTCCCTTCCTGCAAGTAGGCCGTACACCAGCACATATCTACCCAGTTCGTCGATTTTCATGTGTTTTCATTGAAAAGGGAGGGATCTATGCACCAAAACCTTCCTCCTCCTGGATTGTGAGAAGTAAGAGGTGTAGTAACGATTCCCACCCCAGTTTCTAGCAAATCCCTGACACGTTCTGGAGAGGGCAAGGGTTGCCTGCAAGAACTGTATGTTAGCTTTGTGTCTCTCACAGTAGAGTTGTATTTTCCAGTGCTTAATTGGGTTCCCCAATCCACGCACATTCCAGCTAAGGCATGTTATGTCTCCCATTTCAACATAGACATTGCAGTGCCCCAAACCATATTGACGCAATGTTTGAGTTTCATCCTGTCTGTATGCGCCCAACGCCTTCCTACTTGCAAACATAGCATGCTCCAAGTGCTTTTGAACAGACTTTAACTCCAATTGCCCCTCTACCCCCACCTCCTCCCAAATTGGGACGATGATTACCCATAAAGAACCATCCCAACCAGTAACGCAACATTGCTTGGGGTCACTAAGGCACAGGCTCACCCGGGCCGCCATTGAGCTTAAACCAAGGACATTAAAAAAGAAAAACGGATTAACCTTGTTTTACTTTGTATCCTTTAGGGGTGACGTAGCACATAAGGGTAGAATGGGGGAGAGTCCCCTCTATACTTTGTCATTGACCTGTACATGGCCTTTGTGGCACACGTGGTAAACATCTGCAAGCGTACACCAGACCAGGCAAGAATAGCGAGTGCCATGGCTTTTACAGTGTCTCGGAGTCCTATGACTGATCGGTGTCTCTGGCTGCTGGTAGAGTTTCATCTAGGAACTTCATGGCTTCGTTTGGCATTGTAAAAAAGAAAGTTTTGTTGTTCCATTCGATTCTCAGCTTGGCAAGGAACAGTTTTGCGTATTTCATATTGTTGTCTCGCAGCTGTTTCTTCACTGATAGTAAAGATTTCCTCTCCTGTAGAACCACCACAGAGAAGTCAGCGTAGATATGGATACAGTTAGATCCCAGCATCAAATCTCCCTGCTCACGGGCCGCACAGAGGCTAGCATCTTGGTCCCGGTAATTAAGTATACAGGCGATTATAGGGCGTGGGGGGGGGCTCCAGGTTTTGGTTTGGGGGCCAGAGATGTATCAGTGTTAGGAAAGATTTCGTAATTGTAGGTAATTTTCCTTCCATGTGGCAACCCCTAAACTTTTTGCTGTTGTTTTTCACCTTGTTCTTGACTTTGCCAGAGAAGTACAGCCTTCTGCCGCACTTCTCTGGGCTTTCGCTCCTTTCTTACGGGGAAACTGACATGCCCTTAAGACAGTCAGTACCGGGGAAGGCTGTTTCCCGTAGTTTCCTTTATCATGTTGCGGCTTTTGTGCAACATGACACAAGAGGGCACTGTAAGCTAAGTTACAGCTCTCTTGGGTCTCTAGTCTTCTACAGACCCTAGATACTCTTTTAGGATGGTATTTGATCGGTGCAAGTCATTCAGGGACTGGAATGGTGGCAGCGATCGTTTTGTTTATTTTGAGCTCCTTTTGGCGTTCTGAGCACGTTTTTGCCCTGAACCCAAAATGGTGGCCTGGCTCTCCAAAATGGCCAGACCACGAGGCTCCTTTGTCCTGTCCACTGACCGTCTTGCTCCCTTCACCTTCCCCAGGTCGAGCGACCCGGGGCCTTCCTTATTTGGGCATGTACTTTCCCGCGAAACGCAGATGCTTTCGCGGGCTTCTACATGTCGTTTGTGTGCCTCCAGGGTGTGGGCTGGGATGTCTGGTCCCAATACACATCCTGGGTGCCAGAGAGTCTGGGGTGGTGTGAATGCCTGGGACCACCGTGGTCCGTGATTGGTCCACGTATGGTATGTGTGTTGATGTGCGGATCTCCCATTGGCTCCCCTCCGTTTTGGCGCGAAGGGAACCGTGGATAAGAGGGAGCTGGAAACACCACTACCATGTCGATCTCCTGAGTTCTCACGAACGAAGGAATACAGGAGCCAAGTATCCTGCAACCAAGAGGCTGGACCGAGGAATCGCTGGTGACCCGCTGAAGGAATCCTCCTTTGCACTGCTGTCGTCCTGTGAAACCCTTTCCTCCTTGGATTGAACCAGAAGGCCTGTACTGGTGCTTCGACCTTTGGAATAGCAGGAACAGCTATTCCCGGCGACTCCATCATCTCCTGTCAAGTAAGCCTTCGGAAGTGTCTCTGGGCCATCCAGTTGACTGACCAGCTTACAAGGGAGTCCTGCTCTGTAACTGCCGCTAGGTTGTGTTGTATTTCGAGTCCTTGTCACTCTCCCACGCTTCGTACACTTGGTGTTCCCAAGTCTGAAGGGAGGAGTGTACATTTGGCTTGAATACACACGGCCGCTCTGTTGTCCTGCTGCGGCAACAAACTGTGCTGGTTTCGTCGATTGGGACGTCTTATTGCTCTACACGACTACGAGGCGTTCCCTGCTCTTCTGAACCTGCCAGCTGCTGAAACGAACGTGGAGAAGCCTGGGTCCGCTTGCTTCGGGGACCGGTGAGTAGTTTAGCTAGGATCTGGTCGCCCTCCTGCAGTATCCCATTGCTTCTCCCTGCTGTGTAAAAACAGCACCCTTTTGGCCGTACTCGCGCTCTGCTTCTGCCTGCTGTGGAGGCTGCGCTTGAGTTGCGGAACCTGTTCTCCTTCTGCTGTGCACTAACCCGAACTGCCTGACTTCCTCCGAAGAGCTTCCCCTTTTGCCCGTTGGCACCGGCGTGGCAGGTACTTTGAGCACAAGGCTCCACTCTTCGCAGGGCTCGGACTTCCATCTAGTTAGGTGCCTCTGAAGGCGAACTGAGTCTAAAGCGTTATCGCACTGCCTGTTTTCCTTTCCTTTCAGGTGGACTACATATTTCGTGCTTTGAACGCTTGCGACTGTGTATTTGTATATATATTGTGTTGATATGGTATGTGTTGGTTTAATATTGTTATAGTGTGATTTTCTCGCTACGGTCATTGTTTTAAAGGCCTTAAAATAAATGTGTATCTATTTTTGATATAATAACTGTTTGGAGTAGTTTGTAAGCGCTCTTGCTTTGTGTGCTCATTGCGGGCTTTCAGTCACCCTCACCCCTCTTGAGACCTAGTCTTGACCGCCGCGATCGCTACCTTGATTGGTCTGGCTTGTCCAGAGGTTACCCTGTTCCAAGTAATTAGGTTGGCCTTCTGAACTTCTGCGCCACCAGGACAGAGTTCAGAAATCCGTCTTAACAAATTGGTGTACAGCGGTGGGATACGACTGAAGGTATCCAGTGTTGCGCTCGAACTAAGGCATTTCAGGTTATTCCAAACAGTACACGTAGTGAATTGTTGTAATATAACTTTAAAAAGGCCATAGTCCTATCAAACAGTATGGAAGCAAATACCTTGTTAACTTTAAATGCTTCCAAATCAGAAACGCTGAAAAAGATGTGTGCGGAGAGAGGTGTTTCCTCTCAAGGCACAAAATTGGAAATGATGCAGAGAATCGTGGCGTGGCAAGAAGCGCAGCTTGACGCTATAACTTCCGAGGACAGTGCAGAAGGTGGTGGGGCTGCTCTCACTGGTAGAACCGACGGTTCTGCCGCTGCACTGATCCATCGCGACCACGAGGACAGGGAGGACGAGATGTCTAATGTTTCCTCTGCCAGTGTTGATGAGGATGCTATGCTTGAATTCAAGAAGCAAGAGCTGCGGTTTAGGCAGCAGGAGCTTGAATTCAGCATAGCAAAACTAAAAATCGAACAGGCAGAAAAACAGAAAGACAGGGATCACCAGTTGGAACTTGCCAAGCTTCAGGTTGCAAATGGGTCCAAGGGTCCTGGACATGGGTCTGGGGCTTCCTCTCATCCACGGTTTCCGAAAGATCTGCTCAGTGTGTATGAAGAAAGGGATGACATTATGGACTGGCTGAATGCGTTTGAGTATGCATGCGAGGTTCAAAAAGTTGACAGTGCTGATAAGATTGCGTGGTTGCTCAGTAGACTGCCCCATTCTGGCTGTAGTGCCATTATGGAAATGTCGAAGGCTGAGAGGGCTGATTTCGCAATGTTAAAGCAAACTCTCATTTTAAAGTTTGGGAAGACTCCGGCCCAATATTTAAAGCGTTTTCGAGAGTATAAGAAAAAGGAAGGTGGTACTTGGGTATCTTATGTCGCTGAATCTTTGAAAAACTTAACTGGCTGGGTCGAAGGTTATAAGGTTTCTACCTTCGAAGGCATGATCAATCTGGTCATGCTGGAACACATTTTTGCTTCTTCTTCCCCGGAGCTTAAGCAGCATTTGGCCGATTCGAAGGAGATAGATCCTAAGAAGCTGGCCATTGCAGCAGACTTATGGGTGTCACATCGAGTGTCCCATAAGGACAAAACTCATCCTGGTAAGCAGGAGGAAGGGAAAAAGTCCAAAGATGTGGAGGGTGGGGAATCTGCTAAATCTTCTTCCCATAAGGGCCACAAAAAGAAAAACAAGGGTAAGACACAAGAGAACTCACAGGGTAGTGGAGGTTCGCCTCCGAAACAGAACTCTGGTTACAATAAGCCTCCCTACGTAAACAGACCCAATGGGGCTTGTTTTTCTTGTGGAGCAACTGACCATGTGAAGGGGGATCCCCGTTGTAAGGTTAGACCTTTGGGGGTCCACTCCGCTAATCTGGCCTTCTCCTCCTACGAGGAAGAAGAGATTACAGGAGCATCCTTCTCCTCGGACTCATTTCCCAGCGGAATAGAGGCTGAGGTAGTTTTAGTGTCCCTGGGTTCCTGGGAGCCTAAAGTCGCAGAGGCGTATGCTAGGATTCCGGATAATACCAAGCACTACTTTAAAGACAGTGTGCTGATCAATGGAGTGGATACTCCAGCTCTTAGGGATAGTGGGTGCAGTCGCACTGTAGTGGATTCTACCTTGGTAGACTCAGAGGAAGTTGCCAGAGCTACTCTGATGCCCACTAAGTTGGCTGACGGCCCCCTCCGTATGTTTCCCGTGATCCCTGTAAATCTTACTTTAAATGGTACAGCAGTCAGGATTCCAGTGAGCATTCAGAGAAACGTCCCGGGAAAGGTCTTGTTGGGCAATGATCTCAGAGCTTTAGGGCTCGTAGGAGACACTGCCGAAAGACCCTACACACGGTCTCAAGCACGGGCAGCATTGGCCAAGTCCAATACGCCGCCCCAGCCGAAGGGGAAACCCAAGGCGAAAGGAGTCTACAAGTCAAGAAGAGGGAAAGAGAATATTCCCCCGAGCTCGCCTACCACTGCGGTGGAGGAAGTTGGTCAATCGCCCGGGCCTGACGAGGAGGTGGCGATGCCTGAAGTATTCGACCCCAACGATCATCCTGAACTAAAAGACTTGTTAGTTGAAGGAGGTCCTGATAGGGACGAATTCAGTAAAGGCCAACGTGAGTGCCCATCTCTGGAAGGCCTAAGGAGACAGGCCTGCTCCCAGCTTGAGGGTGAACCTCCTGGGAAGCATATGATTTATTGGGAAGGTGGACTCCTGTATAGTGAGCCCACAGAGTCTACAGAAGGAGACCATAGGAGGTTGTTGGTTCCCCTTGCTGTTACGCCCTTCCTCCTGCAGTTGGCGCATGAAGTTCCCCTTGCTGGTCACCTTGGTATGAAGAGGACCAAGCAAAGGTTATCCATGCACTTCTACTGGCCCAAGATGGGGGTGCAAGTAGAAAGTCACTGCAGGAGTTGTGCCTCCTGCCAGTTGTCTGGTAAGGTTGGCGCGACAATCCAAGCTCCGTTGGTACCGCTCCCAGTTGTGGGGGTACCATTTGAAAGGGTAGGGATCGACATCGTTGGTCCCCTTGACCCGCAAACATCCTCGGGCAATAGGTTTATCCTGGTGCTGGTCGACCATGCAACCAGGTATCCTGAGGCCATCCCATTGAAAACTGTAACTGCCAAGTCAGTTGCAAAAGCTTTACTCGGCATATTTACTAGGGTTGGCTTCCCTAAAGAAGTTGTGTCAGATCGTGGCAGCAACTTTATGTCGAAGTATATGCAGGCTATGTGGAAAGAATGTGGGGTCACCTACAAGTTCTCTTCTGCATACCACCCCCAGACCAATGGTCTGGTTGAACGTTTCAACAGAACGTTAAAGAGCATGATTGGGGCTCTGGAGGAGCCCCAGAGAAGAAAATGGGATCTTCTTTTACCATGCCTACTGTTTGCCTACCGAGAGGTACCACAGGAGGGTGTTGGCTTCAGCCCCTTCGAACTTCTGTTCGGTCATCCCGTACGGGGACCCTTAGCCATCGTCAAAGAGGGATGGGAGATGCCCACTCCCCCTGTTACTACCAATGTAGTTGATTATGTGCTAGGGCTCAGAAAACGGATGGTACTTCTGATGGGCTTGGCTAGTGATAAATTGAAGGCAGGGCAAGCGCTGGTGAAACATTGGTACGACCAGAAAGCTTCCCTCATCAACTTTACACCTGGTCAGCAAGTCCTGATCATGAATCCAATAAGGCCTCGAGCTTTACAGGACAAATGGTCAGGCCCTTACACAGTGGTGGAGCCCCTGGGTGAGGTGAACTATTTAGTGGACCTTGGAAGGCCTGGACAGGCTCCAAAAGTGTTTCACGTGAATAGGCTGAAGGCTTTCGTCCCAAGAGTCGAAATCGCAGCACTGCTACTGGCTTCAGATGTTGAGGAAGAGGAGTCAGAACCTCTCCCCGACCTGTTCCAAAGCGGTCCTTCAGATAGCTCCGTTGAGGGTGTCCGAGTGGCCCCTCACCTGACTTCTGATCAGCAGGCTGAGGTGAAAAGTTTGCTTAGGCAGTTTTCCCCCCTGTTTTCACAGTCCCCTGGTTTGACACCTTGGTGCAAACATAACATTGACACAGGAGACAGTGTACCTACCAAAAGTAGGGGATACAGGATGTCAGATAAAGTACGGTCTTATATTAAGACCGAGGTCAACAAGATGTAAGACCTTGGGGTGATTGAACCCTCTAGTAGTCCTTGGTCCAGTCCTGTGGTTTTGGTTCCAAAAGCAGGCACTTCTGAATTGAGGTTCTGCGTGGATTACAGGGCTCTGAATGCTGTCACCAAGACAGATGCACACCCCTTGCCTCGAACAGATGAGCTGGTGGATACTTTGGGTGCCTCCAAGTACCTCAGCACTTTTGACCTCACTGCTGGCTATTGGCAAATAGCTTTAGCAGAACATGCCAAGGAGAAGACAGCATTTTCTACTCCAGACGGCCTTTACCAATTCCGGGTAATGCCGTTCGGGTTGAAGAATGCACCTGCCACTTTCCAGAGGCTTGTGAATCATGTGTTGAATGGGTTGGACGAATTCTGTCTTGCATATCTAGACGATATAGCAGTTTTCAGTGCCACCTGGGAAGACCATGTGAAACACCTCAGGATTGTGCTCCAGGCTCTTCAGAAAGCCCACTTGACCATAAAGGCTAGTAAATGCCAGATTGGACAAGGCTCCGTGGTTTACCTTGGACATGAAGTAGGTGGAGGGAGGATACAGCCTCTACCCAGTAAAGTACAAGCAGTACAAGACTGGCCTACCCCCACTACGCAAACCCAAGTGAGAGCCTTTTCAGGACTCACGGGGTATTACCGCAATTTTGTGGCAGACTATGGTACCATAGCGGCTCCTCTGACTGCCCTCACAACTCCGAAGAAACCCAAGAAGGTAACTTGGACCGACGAGTGTGAGAAGGCCTTCAATGGCTTAAAAGACTCCTTGTGCCAGGCCCCTGTGCTCAGTGCCCCTGATTATCAAAGACCTTTTATCGTGCAGACGGATGCCTCTGACACTGGGATAGGAGCTGTACTATCACAAGTAGATGAGAAGGGTAAGGAACACCCTATCGGTTTTATTAGTCGCCAGCTTAAGGACAGAGAGCTCAGATGGTCCACGGTAGAGAAAGAATGTTTCTCTGTTGTGTGGGCCCTAAGGAAGCTGAGGCCCTACCTCTATGGGACCCACTTCACTGTGCAGACTGACCATAAGCCGTTAAAGTGGCTAATGAACATGAAGGGGGAGAATCCAAAGTTGCTTAGGTGGTCCATAAATCTGCAAGGCTTCGACTTCACTATTGAGCATAGGCCAGGTGTCCAACATAGCAATGCTGATGGGTTGTCCAGAATGTTTAACCGACTTGAACAAGAGACTCATCCAGGGGTGGATTAGCTCCCCCTGTCCATAGTCTGGGAGGGGCGAGTGTTAGGAAAGATTTCGTAATTGTAGGTAATTTTCCTTCCATGTGGCAACCCCTAAACTTTTTGCTGTTGTTTTTCACCTTGTTCTTGACTTTGCCAGAGAAGTACAGCCTTCTGCCGCACTTCTCTGGGCTTTCGCTCCTTTCTTACGGGGAAACTGACATGCCCTTAAGACAGTCAGCACCGGGGAACGCTGTTTCCCGTAGTTTCCTTTATCATGTTGCGGCTTTTGTGCAACATGACACAAGAGGGCACTGTAAGCTAAGTTACACCTCTCTTGGGTCTCTAGCCTTCTACAGACCCTAGATACTCTTTTAGGGTGGTATTTGATCGGTGCAAGTCATTCAGGGACTGGAATGGTGGCAGCAATCGTTTTGTTTATTTTGAGCTCCTTTTGGCGTTCTGAGCACGTTTTTGCCCTGAACCCAAAATGGTGGCCTGGCTCTCCAAAATGGCCAGACCATGAGGCTCCTTTGTCCTGTCCACTGACCGTCTTGCTCCCTTCACCTTCCCCAGGTCGAGCGACCCGGGGCCTTCCTTATTTGGGCATGTACTTTCCCGTGAAACGCAGATGCTTTCGCGGGCTTCTACATGTCGTTTGTGTGCCTCCAGGGTGTGGGCTGGGATGTCTGGTCCCAATACACATCCTGGGTGCCAGAGAGTCTGGGGTGGTGTGAATGCCTGGGACCACCGTGGTCCGTGATTGGTCCACGTATGGTATGTGTGTTGATGTGCGGATCTCCCATTGGCTCCCCTCCGTTTTGGCGCGAAGGGAACCGTGGATAAGAGGGAGCTGGAAACACCACTACCATGTCGATCTCCTGAGTTCTCACGAACGAAGGAATACAGGACCCAAGTATCCTGCAACCAAGAGGCTGGACCGAGGAATCGCTGGTGACCCGCTGAAGGAATCCTCCTTTGCACTGCTGTCGTCCTGTGAAACCCTTTCCTCCTTGGATCGAACCAGAAGGCCTGTACTGGTGCTTCGACCTTTGGAATAGCAGGAACAGCTATTCCCGGCGACTCCATCATCTCCTGCCAAGTAAGCCTTCGGAAGTGTCTCTGGGCCATCCAGTTGACTGACCAGCTTACAAGGGAGTCCTGCTCTGTAACTGCCGCCAGGTTGTGTTGTATTTCGAGTCCTTGTCACTCTCCCACGCTTCGTACACTTGGCGTTCCCAAGTCTGAAGGGAGGAGTGTACATTTGGCTTGAATACACACGGCCGCTCCGTTGTCCTGCTGCGGCAACAAACTGTGCTGGTTTCGTCGATTGGGACGTCTTATTGCTCTACACGACTACGAGGCGTTCCCTGCTCTTCTGAACCTGCCAGCTGCTGAAACGAACGTGGAGAAGCCTGGGTCTGCTTGCTTCGGGGACCGGTGAGTAGTTTAGCTAGGATCTGGTCGCCCTCCTGCAGTATCCCATTGCTTCTCCCTGCTGTGTAAAAACAGCACCCTTTTGGCCGT
This sequence comes from Ambystoma mexicanum, assembly GCF_040938575.1. Taxonomy (NCBI): domain Eukaryota; kingdom Metazoa; phylum Chordata; class Amphibia; order Caudata; family Ambystomatidae; genus Ambystoma; species Ambystoma mexicanum. The sequence continues at coordinate 522,602,142 of NC_090932.1, forward strand.
ACTCGCGCTCTGCTTCTGCCTGCTGTGGAGGCTGCGCTTGAGTTGCGGAACCTGTTCTCCTTCTGCTGTGCACTAACCCGAACTGCCTGACTTCCTCCGAAGAGCTTCCCCTTTTGCCCGTTGGCACCGGCGTGGCAGGTACTTTGAGCACAAGGCTCCACTCTTCGCAGGGCTCGGACTTCCATCTAGTTAGGTGCCTCTGAAGGCGAACTGAGTCTAAAGCGTTATCGCACTGCCTGTTTTCCTTTCCTTTCAGGTGGACTACATATTTCGTGCTTTGAACGCTTGCGACTGTGTATTTGTATATATATTGTGTTGATATGGTATGTGTTGGTTTAATATTGTTATAGTGTGATTTTCTCGCTACGGTCATTGTTTTAAAGGCCTTAAAATAAATGTGTATCTATTTTTGATATAATAACTGTTTGGAGTAGTTTGTAAGCGCTCTTGCTTTGTGTGCTCATTGCGGGCTTTCAGTCACCCTCACCCCTCTTGAGACCTAGTCTTGACCGCCGCGATCGCTACCTTGATTGGTCTGGCTTGTCCAGAGGTTACCCTGTTCCAAGTAATTAGGTTGGCCTTCTGAACTTCTGCGCCACCAGGACAGAGTTCAGAAATCCGTCTTAACAATCAGCACATTCAATGGTGAATTGCAGAGATAATGTTGGGCTCCCCAGTATTGGTAGTAGGGTGGTTTCTATCCACAGCTCAAGAAAAGATTCCAAATTACTCTAGGGGACTCCAATGATCCGAATGTTGTCGCTTCGGGATCTCGACTCCAGGTCGTCGTTCGTCCTTTCGACCTAGAGCACCTGTCTAGTGAGGGTCGTGAGTTCCCCTCTGATAGTGGATACCTCGTCTTCCACAGAGCACACTCTCACCTCTGTTTCGGACAGACGCTGATCTGTTTTGTCTATGGGAGATTTTATAGTCTATGGTGCTGGTCAGGTCATCCAGTTTGCTCTGCACTTCAGCGAATCCCTCCTGCATACATGACATCATGCGTTGAGTTTCTGACAAGGCAGGTTCCCTATTCATGCTGGAGGAGGCCCTGTTGGTTGCTGGAAGGTTAGGGGTGGATCTGGTATACAGGCCCATGGAGCGTTGGTTTTTGGAGCTCCCTTTGGTCATCTTGCATGGGCGGTCGAGGCTGTCCGCAGTGGTGGAGGGTGCACAGGGGGTGTCCAGCACCTCTGGTGCACAGTATTCAATTTGTAGATCCCTGTCCGTCAGTGTATTCCTGTAGGGGGGTGGTAATTTCCCGGGTGCACAGTCTGATTCTTGTGTGGTAGGCCTATTCTTATAACCGCCAAGGGCTTGACCTGAGGATCGCCCGCAGGTAATGCCGTAGTGCGACTATGACTTGCTTTGGGTGCCAAGTAGGTAGACCGTCAGCAGCGACCGCAGCGAGTCATTTATCAGGAGTACACACTGCAAGGTCAGTCCCCTCGCCTCGAGGAAGTTTCCCCCCCAGCAATGGTCTGCAGTGTCCGAGGGGCGTCCACAGATGGGATCAGCATACGAGTGATGAAGGATGACGTAAGGGTCAAGAAGGCAGATGACCGCTGAGCGAGGGATGCACAGGCCCTTCACCCGTAGCACCCTGTCCAGCAGACACAGGTACAGGCACTGTTGGGGGTGACCGGTGGACCAGAAAGCAAGATAGGGGGTAAGAGCACAGGGGAGGGGGCTGTCTGAGGTTTCCTCGTAGTATTGTGTGATCCACGATGTGCTCATCTTCAATGGAGGCCCCCCCAATGATGTTTAATATACAGATCCATCATGCATGGGAGGGCCATAGGGGACTTCACTCCCACATATCAGTGGGACAAATATCTGGGTTCTCTAGAATGGGATAGTTTAACTAAACACAGCATTCAATTACCAGTATTTCCTGCTCCAGCCTAATACCTTTTCTTTTTAATAATTCTGCACTAACAGATTTTTGTTTACAATGGTGACGTCACGTCACGTAACTATGAGATGATTTCACCATTAAGCACCGCTATATAAGACTGCCATTTTGTCTTCAGAACAAACACAGGAACAGGAGTGAGAAGAACACCTTCTTCTCTGCTACCAGCAATTTAGGTAAGTGTGAGTTATCCTCTGGACTCAGGTACAGCTTTAAACCAATAGGGTCTCCCCCCTCTTTTTTTTAATAAAAAAGACATAGGATTTGGGACAAATGCTAAGAAATGCTGTGTTTTTTAGATTACTGCAACTGATCAGTCGAGCACCCTTGTTTGAAAAAAACCTTTGTGATCATCTCTACCTCCACTGATGATACTTCCCCTTCATCATTGGGCTTTTCAGCTCTACTAGAAGGGTAAGGATCTCTAACTCACCTTCTCCAAACTAACCATTTTTTGCAATACTCTTAGACCATTTTTGCTTACCTTATTTCCTGGATCATTATTTGAGGTTGGATTGTATGATCTTTCGCTAAATCACTGAGATCTATTCAAACAATTACGATTGGTGATGTCTTCACAGTTTGAACCTGGGTAAGACAATTATCCTTTCAGTAATGCATTTCTGAGATAAATAAAAAAAAATGTTTTAGATACACAATTTATAGAGCAACCTAATGACTAGGCAGACAGGTCTTTATTTAACAGCCAGCTTAAAATAAAAGTTCTCACTTTCTATATAGATAGTGGACAGTAATGGAGACAAAATGTACTCGTGAATTGTTCAATGCTCGAGGCATTCAAACATAGATTCATATTCACTAAAATAATAATGAGAATCAAATTAGTATTAATAGTTATGCTGCAGAAACGTACTTCTGGACAAAATGTTTCTTTGTCTTTACTTTTAAGATTTGGTTACACCACTTTTAGCATTTGATTCACCTTTACAGACAGCTGCAATAGAAGGTTTTACTTTCGGTATAGGTAATGGACAATAATGGAGACACTAATATACCTAGATTGATGATGCTCTAAGAGGGCAAATATTAGCCAATATGTATGCATATTTACAAATACTTATTGAATGATGAGAATTACATAAGTACAATTGATGATGAACTAATTTTATGATTGAACAAATCCTTTTATTGAGGTAACGTATCTTTTATGCCAAAAGAAAATTGTGAGTTTCTTTGAATTATTCTGCAGAACTATGCTTTTTGAAATCTTTCTTTAGATGTGATTGAAATATTGAATATGCCCCTGAAGAAGAGATGTTTTCTCGAAACGCGTTGGGCCACTTTTGAAAAATAAAACTACATATGACGATAATAAATAATTATGTCTTGATGTTCATCATTGAGGATTATAAATTGTATGTTTGTTTAAATTGAAATAATTGAAGAACTTTGTTTATAAAACAACACACTTAGAGTGTGAACATAAGTCACCCTAAATTGTTTGGATCAAGTATTGAGCCTGTGAAAGTGTGCAGGGGATGGGAGTTCCTCCATTAGGAATTTATTCTGTCTGTATTTATCTCACAACCCATATCCCAGGGTTGACTGTTATCTCCCCTGGACCTTACATTCATTAAAAACACCTTTGCTACAAACATAAACTAAATCTAAGGAATTATCAAAAATAGGAGTGCATGGTGAATACAACTGTTGATTCTCTAGAATAGGAGCAGTGGCGGCTGGTGACTTTGAAAGGTGGTGGGGCGTAAATGTCTCCTGGCAAATTTGTGAGCAAACGAGCGAGCCCATCCCACATGAAAAGCAGTACGGGGGTCACCCCCTGTGAAAATATTTGAAAAATGGCTTCCAAAATGTGCAACTTACTGTCCAAACCCACAGAAATATGACATAAAAAGCATTAGGTTTTACATACTTATGGTGGTACATTATTCTTATGTGTGCACGTGTGATGGTGTATTTTACAGTAGCTTGTATTGAGAATAGCTGGTACTATGGTGTAGGCATATCCAGTAATGATAGAAAAATATAATTTTGTCACTCTGTTACTGGCATTCAAATGCAGCAAAAGAAATTCTTAAGAAGTCAATGCACTGCGCATAAATAGAAAACTCATGCACCCACCCCAAACATAAAGCCTGCAATCCACAGCCTCAAATACAAATACAGTATTTGTATTTGAGGCTGTGGATTGCTAGATATTTGAAATACCCAACACCCGGCTTAGGCAGAAGATTGCATTTCAGCAGGGCCAACTCAGCCCTCCAATCGCCCGATGGCATTTTAGAATGCTTAGAAGCGTGAAGAACCTGGCATGGTGCTCAGCGCTATATAACAATGCACCTGTAATCTTTAATTTTACAGCACTTAATTTCCATACTTGCCAACCCTACTGATTCAGACAGTAGGCTACTGCTTTTTAAGCAGTCCTACCCCTACAGATTTGGGTGACAGATCCTACTGCTTTTTACAGTGGCAGGTAATTTCTGTGGCTCTAAGGCAATTAATTTGTCTGTGCGGTAGGCGGGTAAATCATAAATGTGAGTGATGGGCTTAGATCAATCCAGTGACCTGACAGCTACATAACTCTGCGCTGCACTCTTGCCAGGACAGACCTTAGGTGAACCACCAGTGAAGGCAAGTGGCAGAGTGTACCACCATCACACAGCATCTGCATATCAGACTGAGGAGTGTATCAGTCTCCATGTTGTTCGGTGTTCAACCTGCACTGCAGGAATAAATATGTACTGCCCAGGCTGCTGCGACAGAGCAGTGGCAAACGTTGGCTAACAGCTCTGTGTGATTACCTTCTGTGAAGTTAGGTAATTGAATTTGGTGTTAACTTACCATTCACAATTGTACATTTAAAAAATGTGATCATCTTTCCATGATGTGCTGTTTGATGGTTTGTGCATTTTAGAATGCTCCAGTGGTGCCAACAATGTATGTTTTGTAATTTCCTGTGATGTCATTGTTATGCTAAATATTATTTTTGAAACTTGACAAATCCTACATCTTTTTGGTCACAGAATGTTGGCAAGTATGCATTTCAGAGTGGGACTGCCATGGTCACATGAAATTAAAAGACAGGCAAGATTTTTCTTGTGAATTCCTTGTGGTCAAAAGGATAACGTACTATCCGCAAACCTATCCGGCATGTTCCCCCGCTCCCCACAAACTAACCCACCACCGTTTGCACGACCTCCAGCCTGACCTGAAAGAGAGGGGGACTCCGACCCCCTCTCATTCAGATCAGGCTGGAGGTCATGCAAACGGCAGCAGTGCGCCTTAACGCAGGAGCAATATATCATTCACAGCCCACTTAAAAAACAACACTTTGGGCATGGAAGGAAAGGTGCTAGACCTTCGATGGTGTTGACATGGGGAACTAAGCCCTGCATACCCCAGGGCACGGCTCTAGGACCAGGGCGGTCTGTGAGTGGGAGGGAGCACTGTCCTGGGGAATGGCGGCCCTCGGGCACAAACATTCAGAACATCAACTAGGCCCGGCCCCTGCATTCCCCAGGGCAGGGCTCCAGAGGAAGACCAGGACGGTCCTGGGCTGGGGGCACTGTCTGGGGAATGAAGGCCGGTTGGGCACCAGGTTAAGTTAGCTCACACTTACTTACCGGACATGGAGGTAGGCCATCTGACGTGGACCCTGCTCTGCTTTTCTCTTCTTTGGTCTGGGTGGGCAGCTCTCGTGCACCAGATGGCGTCACCACATGCGTGCGCCCAGCCACACAGTCATGAATGTCATTGGCTGACAAGCAGCCAATGGCACTCCAGTATTACCTGTTGTAATTGCAAAATGATTATCTGTAAGATTTTAAATTTTGTAAAGGTTCGACATGAATTGTTATGTATTTTGAACCAAATGCAAATAAATATAAAAAAAATTACCTGTTGATGTGCCAATTGCCAAGGAGCTCCTGCCAGGTGTGCTGTTTGCGCACAGAATAATGCTGGCGGGGCCACCCCTCGAGCGCCCCGCCAGCATCTACATTGCGTTACGTAGTAACATGGTGTTACGTAGAGTGCGTGGAGCTACGAGCTCCATGCACTCTACAGTGGAAAGAAAATGCGTAAAAGGGGACACGCCCCTCTGCAGCAGGCCCAGCCAGCCATGAAGACGGCAGATAGCCTGGGAGCAACAGATTGTTTATTTATTTATTGCGTTGATTTCACGGCACGCAGTGCTGCTGACAAACGATGCAGAACTAGAGAACGGGACGTGAACATCTGTTCTCTGCACACTCCTTGCTTCCCTGGGGGGGGGCAGTGCCCTCCGCCCTATGTAAGCAGCTGCCACTGAATGGGAGCCACCCCAGGGTATGCATGGGGCATAGCGGCTCCAGCACCCCGAACACTGAGCAATGCAAGTCCTCTAACGGCCGCCCCAGGTGAGCCGTGGTTGCTGTCTCCCTCTCTTCTATGTCCTCCAGGATGGTCGTCCGCCGGCGGCGTCAGTAGTACCGCCATTAGGACAAATATATAAGGGACGCCTGCTTTTAAGTCTGTGGTCTATCAGGCAAAACGATAAAGCTAATGAAAAATTAGACCATCCAGACCAGAGATGACTTTTTCAGTTTGTAATCCTGAACTATTTATTTTTGTGACAACCTATATGTCAAATTACACAATAACAAAATATATTTATATAAAATATGGCTCTTTGAACTTAGAAAACAAACACATCCCTCCAGGCAAACTTCATTCACAACTTCTTCATACATTCATCACATTCACAAAAAATAGAAAACAATGATATTTTGTTCATATCACAATAGAGAGCATTTCTTCGTTTCACACTCGATTAATTTACAATGTGTCCATCTGTCAACATTCAGAGGATAGAAAAACTGTTTGTCGACATGTTTCGGTTGAGTTCTTGAAGTGGGCAATAACTTCCCTTTGTGTATTATGTTCAACCTTCTTCAGGACAAGAGACGATCGCCAATTCCGCGTGGTCTCATAGACGAGTGGGGGTGTGTGTAAGGCAAAGAGGCCTAGGTCTAAAGAATAAAGAATAAGAAAAATAAGAATGTCATCTCTGTTTCATAAAAACCCATTTCTTGAGTAACAGCTAACTACTAAGGCTGTGTGTGGACCGGCTCACCTCCTCTGATTTTTTCAGTGGCTGGCGTGTCGGTTCAATGGAGTAAATCCCGGCGTGAGAGGTCTCTTTTAATGAGTTCCACGTCGTGCATCCTACAGAATGAAGGGCATATACTCTCGTAAGTTTTATGAGAGAAGTCTAACATACTGTCAAAAAGAACATTAATGAATCGGTACTCACTCAGTTGAGGGGCTTACAGAATAGTCAATTCATCCGAGCTGGGGGTTCGATAAGACTGCAGGGAAAGGAACAAAGTGTAAGGGCTTGCGGATAGTGCACCCTTGTGTCGCATGACTATTATCACAATATAAAACTTGCTTTAAAAATTCTATTGGGTGTCTGCTCTACGGATTAGAAACATTGTGTGAGGACCCACACTCGGGAGCCCCGAGCCTGCATATCTAGACGTCCCTGCGGAGAACTCTCAACTACTCATGGTGAATGAAACAAAATGGAGCTTACTTCTAGGTTCTCTGGAGTGAATCCCTTGGGAGAGTGTGCACGTTGCTGGTCAATCGCAAGTCACTGGAGTCACGAAACTGAAACAACGATACATGGTCTCAGCATATAGACGGAGGAGCACAAACTGGCATAGGCTATGTCTACTGCTATCTACTTACTCGGTGTGACCTCAGCTCTATCCGTCGGTGTATGCATCTGTTGACGCTCCTTTGCCACTGATCGCGGCGATCCGGCGTACGTTCCGAATAGCGCCAATGAACGCGCAGTCGCTTTGAATTCTGGATAATATGCGGCTGCTCGGCATTCTGGACATAGTAGTTCCCGAACACAGGCGGAACCAAAAACTATCTCCACATGAATACAGCGTCTAGTTACCTAACAGTGGTTGGTGTGCCTATGCTAGGTGTGTGCTGAGGGGTATGTCAAAGGCCACATGTGTTGTTATTTCATTTAACTCATGGAACCTCTCTTCCCATGTCGCAGGATTATGAAGAAAAGTTACTGGCGAATGTGAGAGTACCCCATAGTATCAAGTACTATTCAGGGCATTCCATTCCACCGAAATGTTTAATCCATGGCGGACCGTATCTAAAGAATAGATCCATTTCTGTTCCAGGCGGTGTAGGGCACTGGCCATATCCCCACCTCTTGATGTAGGGCATATGGTTTGTAATACAAACCACTTGATGTCTGTATCCTTGTGATGAAGTCTGTCAAAGTGATCCACCAGAGGTTTGTCGGCTGTATGGTTCCTGATACACGAGCGGTGTTCCCCAATACGTATTTTGACCTCTCGTGTGGTTTTTCCAACGTATAATAGATTGCACGGACATGAGATGATATAGATTGCGTTTTTTGTGTGGCAGTTGGTGTGATTCTTCATCGTCCATGTATTAGTCCCGTATTTGAAAATATGTTTGGTCTCAGTAAGGGGACATACGCTGCAGTTCCCGCATTTGTAGTGACCAATAATGGGAGGAAGTCCCCATTGATTCAGAATTGAGTTTTCTTTGGGTTTCTCGTAATACGTGTGCACCAGCTTTTGTCGCAAGTTGCAATTTCGTTTGAATGCGAACATGGGTTTCTTAGATAATGTACCCGGGTTCTTGATTAAATCCCAGTTCTTATTAATGATCTTCTTGATGGTATTGCTAATAGGGTTATACGTTGTAACACAGACCAATCTCTCGTGGGTCTTTTTTTCTTGACTCTGTAAAATGAGAGCCCTGTTGGTATTGGCTGCTCTCTTCATGTTCCTTTTTACCAGCTGTTTCGGGTAACCCCGTGTGTCCAATCTTTCTTTGAGTTGTGTAGCGTGTGTTTTATAATCAGCTTTATCTGTGCAATTGCGTCGAATCCTTAAAAATTGTCCATACGGCAGATTAAATTTCAAACCCTCCGGATGAAAACTTGAGTAATGTAAGAGGGTGTTCTTGTCTGTAGGTTTCCTATAGAGTAAAGTGACCAGCGCATTCCCTTGTTTTCTAATCAGTAGGTCTAGGAAACTGACTTGAACAATATTCCATTCGATGGTAAATTTTATATTGGAATCGCACGTATTGAGCCACCTATGGAAGGTGAGTAAAGATGTATTATCACCCCGCCATATGAGGAATACGTCGTCTATATAGCGACGCCACATCTTCAGCTGTCCATGTGGTTGTGTTCGTAGTATGTTGTCGATGTATCTTAATTCGAAGTTGGCCATGTATAAATTGGCCACATGCGGGGCAAAGGTGGCACCCATACTTACCCCTTTTTGTTGTTTAAAAAGCTGTTTTTTAAAGAGGAAGAAGTTCTCTGTCATTGCTAGTCTCGAACACTCTAGTATGAACCCTGTTGGGGGTTTATGTGGTTGACTACGTGTGTCGAGTACTTCGGCTAATACTTCTAGACATGCCATTTGAGGAATAGACGTGTATAATGCTTCCACGTCCATTGTAACCAGCAGATCTCCTGCTTCAATTGAGACATCTTGAAGAATTCGAATCATGTCCGTGGTGTCCTTGATATATGAAGGCATTGCCAGGACAAAAGGTTTCAGGAAGAATTCGCTGTAAATGGACAGTGGTTCCAGTAAAGAGTCTATCGCTGACACGATTGGCCTCCCTGGTGGATTCTCGAGGCTCTTGTGCACCTTCGGTAGTATGTAGAATGCCGCTTTTTTAGGGAATTTCTTATTCAGAAATTTAGCCTCGTCTGAGCAGATCCATTCTTCTGTCAGAGCGTGTGTTGTGAGGCTTTTGATCTCTTCCTGTAGTCGTGCCGTAGGGTCTTGGTCCAATTTTTTATATGATCTCGTATCATTGAGCAGTCTCAGGCATTCTTTGTCATAGTTGAGGCTGTCCATGAGGACTATCCCTCCACCTTTATCGGCCGATTTGATGGTTATATTCTCTTGGCTGCTTAGGTTTCTGAGACTCACTCTTTCGTCTTTTGTCAAGTTATCAGTACGGTAGTTGTTCTTCTTCAGACTCGAGAGCACTTGTTGCGTCACTCGGTTCTCGAATGTGATAATTTCCGGCGGACAAGTATGTGCCGGTGGATTAAAATTTGACTTCGTCTTCAGACCCGTGATGTTAATCTCTGCTGGATCTCGGTCTTTATCCCCCATATTGGTCTGATTTTGGCTGGGTAAATATATTTCAAAAAAGTGTTTGAGTCTAATATTGCGGAAAAATCTCTGTAATTCTAATTCAATACTGAAAGGATCGGCTTTGGTCACAGGGACATAAGATAATCCTCTCGCTAGAAGGCTTTTTTCTGCGGGACTCAAAATGTGTGAAGAGAGATTGAAGATCGGCAAGGTGTCCGGATTCACTGGTTCGAGTACCATTGCCGGGTGCGTACCCCCTGTTGTTGGGGTCGTTGTCGTGGTCTTCCTCGTGGGCCCCCTCTGGAAAAACCCCCTTGTTGTTGTGGGAAGAAACCCTGTCCTCTTTGGGGTGCCCCGGATGGACCTGCCGAAGACGGGTCCGATCCGCTGGACGAGCCAGATGAATTGGAAAAAGTCACTTTCCTATTGCGTCTCGGGTTCTGATTCGGGTTCTGAGGTGGATTAGTAAAGAATCCTTCTTTGAGATACGGATAGGTTTTGTCTTCCTTGTAGCCAGCAATATCTTTTTGCAATTTAAATACTTTACGATCTAGATTCAATTGTTTAAATGTCTTGATCTCAATTTCTAGATTTTCCAGTATCTTTTTCGCGTCTTGTATATTTTTGTTATCCAAGAATTCTTTTTCCAAGATTGCTAGCTCGTCTCCCTGTTTTTTTGTTTCCTCCTTCAAGAACTCAACCGAAACATGTCGACAAACAGTTTTTCTATCCTCTGAATGTTGACAGATGGACACATTGTAAATTAATCGAGTGTGAAACGAAGAAATGCTCTCTATTGTGATATGAACAAAATATCATTGTTTTCTATTTTTTGTGAATGTGATGAATGTATGAAGAAGTTGTGAATGAAGTTTGCCTGGAGGGATGTGTTTGTTTTCTAAGTTCAAAGAGCCATATTTTATATAAATATATTTTGTTATTGTGTAATTTGACATATAGGTTGTCACAAAAATAAATAGTTCAGGATTACAAACTGAAAAAGTCATCTCTGGTCTGGATGGTCTAATTTTTCATTAGCTGTACCGCCATTAGGGACAGCATGTCAGGCGAGGGGGGGGCATCCACAGTGCCAAGCTTGCTGCCCCTCTCTCAGTGGGAGCCTTATGGGTGCCAGTGTCTGCCCGACATGTGTTCTCAGGCTTCAGCAGGATATGGCATGCGGGCCCGGTTCAGGCAGATCGTTCCTCACTATTTGCACCTGAATGGTGCAGTGATTACAGGTGCCCGTCCCACTTTGCAGCAGGCTTGTAGGAGAGTAGGAGTGGGATCGGTGGGCTGCCAGTGTCACCAGTGTCACTTCGGTCGAAGTCCTGGCTGTGTTGCGCTCAGTACAAAGTATATTGCAGCTTTATGGTAGTTCTGGGTGGGGAGCCCTAGTGAAGAGCGGCCATTTTAGCTGTCACGCAACAGCGCCCCCAACTGAAGATGTTTCATTCAAATTCAAGGGTTTTGTTATTCTATAGATTTTTCCACACCACTGGCCATGGCCTTCGGCCATGTACAGTTTATATTTTAGAACACTACCATACCACTAGTGATGGCCTCAGCTGTGCCCACTGTCCATTTTAGAACACTACCCGGCCAGTAGCCATGGCTTTTAGCCATGCCCATTGTCCATTTTAAGGTAAACCACACAAGGAGCTGTGTGGGTAGAAGTACTAGAAAAGTATCAATATCACTTGCAATGTTACCCTAAACGGGTGTAAACAATTTCCAAATGTCTGATGCTGTCCAGCCCAGTCAGCATATGTAATAGATATGATAGAAGACAAAAAAGGTAAATTAGTGTTTTAATAATGATAAGTAAAAATCCATAATGTTCCCTCAATTCTAACTTTACAAGTTGTGCCCATATCCTAGAGATCTGGATTGTCTTAATGAACTCGTAGACAATGCTAGAATAACATACGTATAAACACATGGTACAAATACAATACATAAAAACACACAGGTGCTTTACCTCAACATCCTTACTGAAAGCTAGCTGGTAAACCACAGTTTTACAATTCTTATGACTCATTTTTTTGCAGTGTGATATAGGGAACCTTTGCACGCATCTGCAATGGTGGATTAAACTAAGTTCTGCCCAGTTCTCCCCCCTATAAAAATAGGTGAACATGCCACGCAAGTGCTGGACCTTGTACTGCAGTACCATAGGTCCCTAAAAGTGCTACGTGTGTGTGAAAAAGTGCTACATGCCTACTCACTAAACCAATGCGAACATAGAATTACGGCGCTCACCCCAGATTAAGTCTTGGTACTGGGCGTGGCTAGAGTTTAGCTGAAAATGTTGCCTTCTTTAGGGCTAGTCTTCCTCCACTGAGGCTGCGGAGGTACACTTCTGAGTCTGGGAAATGTCCAGTATTTCCCAGACCTAAGGATACCATCAGGAAGAAACACTTCTTTTCTGCAGTCTCACTGCAGTAACTGAGATGCACTGGCGTCATCTGACGTGTTCGGGATGACTGTCTGACTATGAGTCTATTGCTGAGGTTGTTTGTTAAGATATCGAAAGTAGCAGGCCTTCTATCCACTGTCCATTTAAAAAAAACTACCAGACCACTAGCCTTGGCCTGTAGCCAGGGCCAGTAAGCATGGCCTACTACCGGGCCCACTATATTTTATTGATCACTATGTGGTCACTAGCCATGGCCTTTGGCCATGCCCACTGTCCATTTTAAAACACTACCAGACCACTACAGTGATTTTTCCCCCCGACTTCACTGTATATGTTAAAATACTAAAAACCTTTTTAAATTACTTTTTTGGCATAGCCACGGTTATGATTATAATTAGTCCTTCCTGTTTTTTTTAAAAAGTTGGGGTTGTTCATCCAGTGTTTTCAAAATGTTAGAATCTATGTTTTTCTGTGTTTTCCTGTGTGCCTCCTTCAAACAGTTACGGATAACATTGTTTTCCATTGTAAACACTAACGTATTATTTTATTGTTTCATCGGGTACAAAACAAAGCACCTATAAGAGACACTCGTTTCTCCATGCAATTGCCGTCTCATTCACCAATCACCATACCCATACTAGTTGTAGATTGGGAGCACAATTCAGCCTGCCATATTCCTAAAATATATATGCATTTTATTCAGGTGTGAAAAAATATATATACGCATATCTATCTCTCATACAATTCAACATTTTAAAAAACAAACAGAAGATGGTGAGTGAACACCTAATATAATTAACACTCAAAGAATTTGCAACAAATGCTCAAGTGGTGGGGTTAGTAAAAAGTGCTATTTTTTTCACAAATCCATTATACCAATTCGTTGGCACGATATTTAACTTTGGAACCACAGAACACCAGTCTCGATTTTCCCATGTCTTGATTAACACATTGGTCTGGTCATTCTCTTTCTTGTTTAAGCTTCTTACAGACTCTACTTGGCCAGACTTATCATAGCAAAAACAGGACTTGGGCCAAATGGCTCCCCAGTCTAAGTTTCTAACATCTCAGACATTTATTTTCATCTAAAGTATAATATGATTTAAAAAATAGTGTGTCTGGCCTTTCAATAAAGGGTCAGCTCATGATCCACCGAGCGGTCCTCATTCTTTCAATTAGGCCTTCATCAGGACGGATATCAATGTAAAACAAAACAACACTTTTACTTAGACACAAAACCTCTGGACAGAGCTCCCACAAGCCTTCTTTCTCTTTTTCGATTTTCAGCTCCAACAAACCAAAATCATACACTTCAGTTAGTCATCTCTCCTTTTTTTAAAAACATATACATCAAACTCACGTTTACTTCTTCACAATCATCAAGGCCTCGGAGAAACAAACTTGGGAATTTTACAATCTAATCCCTTTTAATACATTCTATGCTTTTATCACATCTGAGGGGGTTTCCTTCAGTCTGCTCCCGTCTGCTATTGACGGGGGTCTTTGTACTCTACGGAATAGAACACACACGCACATACCTATACGTTACCTGTGTGAGCTCTTTCTAAAGAAACTCAATTACAATAGTATTTATCTTTACAAATCTACAAACACTTGCTTTACGTTGGCCTCTCGGTTTACCTTTCTTGATTTTTCTCCTGTGCGAACTTTCTAAAAATATACTCCCTTGCGGGTCTTCTGATCCTAAAACGATTCTGAATAAAAAAAAAAGAAAAAATGGGATTAAATCGATGATACATCTTCCTCTCTGTTTATTAAACTTTTATACACAGGAACATTATGGTCCCTGAATTGCCATATCCCTGTGCAGCACTTGTTAGCTACATCGAACTCCCTCACTCTTTAAGTGGAACGTACTCTGAGGGTAATTCATAGATTCCCGCGCAGAAGTAGCCCACACATATTCATGGATTTCCCCATCCATATCCAGCTGTGGCACAACGACCATCCAGCAGCGCCAGTTACATTTCTAACACTGCCCCTTGCAGCAAAAATAGCGGCACAAATCAACAATATGGTGCAAAGGCCAGTGGACCAGCATACAGCCCCCCAACAATGAAATTGCACTCAAAATGCTCACATACGCCACTCGCCCCAGCCAAAACGCGAGTAAAACTCCTTGAGCACCCCTCGGAATATGCGTATCCCACTTGCTCCAGCCAAATCGCATGTAAAAATTCCTTGCGCACCCGTCGGAATATGCGTACCCTGCTCGCGCCAGCCAAATTGCATGTAAAACTCCTTGCGCACTCCTCGAAATATGCGTACCCTGCTTGTGCCAGCCAAATCACGCGTAAAAATTACTTGCGCACCCTTCGGAATATGCGTACCCCGCTCGCTCCAGCCAAATCGCATGTAAAACTCCTTGCGCACCCCTCGGAATACACGTACCCCGCTTGCGCCATCCAAATCGTGTGTAAAACTCCTCGCGCACCCCTCAGAATACGTGTACCCCACTCGCGCCAGCCAAATCGCATGTAAACATTCTTTGCGCACCCCTCGGAATACGCATACCCCGTTCGCATCAGCCAAATCAAGTGAAAAAGTCTGTGCGTGCTTGGAACACCCACAGATGCACCTCGCAAGCAGCCCACACCACAACGGAGCCCCCATCACCCGTGAGCATGCCAGCAGGCAGCCCACACCACAATGGACCCGAGCCCCCCAATGACAGCAGCCTGCCAGCAGGCCCCGACTCATGTCCCCCCACCCCCACCAGTGATGGCAACCTGCCAGCAGGCCCCGACTCATGTACCCCCACACCTACCAGTGACGGCAACCTGCCAGCAGGCCCCAACTCATGTCCCCCCACCAGTGACGGCAACCTGCAAGCAGGCCCCAACTCAGGTACCCCCACCAGTGACGGCAACCTGAGAGCAGGCCCCAACTCATGTCCCCCCACCCCCACCAGTGTTGGCAACCTGCCAGCAGGCCCTGATTCATGTCCCCCCACCAGTGACGGCAACCTGCCAGCAGGCCCCGACTCATGTCCCCCCACCACGGTGATGGCAACACAGACCTCAGCATCGTATGCACACCCAAATGTAACCCCATATCAACCCCCCACAATGCAAATCCACAACCATCCATTGTTGCCACTCCCCACTACATGCCCCATCCCACGTCAATCACAGAAACACACGTGCATGCGCCCCAGACATGTGCAACATAGGCACACAGCAGTGACACATGACCTGAGCCAATGACAACTGACACATACATCAAGCAAATAATAGCAGACCACACCAACACTGGACATGAATGAAATTAAATATAAAAAATATGACAAAATGAAAAAGAGTCATGACTATGAATAAACAAATAATGAAAATGTAAATGAAAACAAAATCAGAAAGTGTAAAGAAATCCATGAAAAACATGCCAAAGAAAAATATGGTGCCACCACCACTTCTGCATATCCACAAGGAAAATTGAAATTAAAAAACCATTACCTCATGGCAAAAATAAAAATTAAATCCACTGAACATCCAACTATGTAAAGGTAATGTCCATGATCCCCAAAGAAATGAACAATCCAGGAACAAGATCCATCAAAAATCCAACTATTCACAAAAAGCAGAGCAATGTCCAATAACTCCAAAATACATTTTTTAAAAAGGAAACTTATTGCTAAAGAACTATTTACAATGGTGTTGGGCTAGTCCTACGGCTCACTTCTGTTGTTACTGTCTCTGGCCAGGGCATCATCAAACTCCATGTGGACGTCCCAGAGGCGCGCCTTTGGCTCTGTCCTTGAGGAATGCTTCCTGCTTCAATGCCCGGCACATGGAGTTCTCTGCATTGACCATTGTGAGCCGTGCCCTCTCCGCCCGCCGCCGCTCTGCATCTATTTGCTGGCCCAACCGCTGCCACACGGAAGGCACACTCAGTCCCGGGTCCTTCTGCCCGTCGGCCGATGCCTGCCCCTGGGATGTTGTTGGCCCCCGAGTGCTGACGCCTCCCACGTCGAGCCTGCTGCTGCACCAATGCCATATGCCTCTGCCACCACGACGGCCTCCGGGACGATGGAATCCCCCGGTGCCACCATGCACGTGCCCTGCTCGGAGGTGTCTGCACATACTCCATTGGCAGGGGTCCAATTGTTGGGGTGAACACCTCTGCTGGTCCTCCGACTCCTGACTGTGGCAGGGATGTGATCTCCACCAGCCTGGCCGTGGTGGATGGGGCAGGTCCACAGGGTGCCCAGGTGACACATGGCAGGAAGATGGCACGGAGGACGACTGGCACATAGGGTGTGCAGATGAGGAGGGGGTCGCAAGAGCATCCAGCACACGGAGGAACCTTGTGCCAACGACCTGTCCTAGCAAGTCGACGCAGGTACACAGGTGTTTGAAATGATGTGCGTTGTCCTGCCTGGAACAACGCACATCACCCCGAATCCCCAGGGTGCGCAACCCGACACTGACTAGGACAGGCTCAACACTGTCACGTGTTGCCACGTCCTGCAGGTAGAGGAAGGTCAGTTGACGTAGACACATGCCCTACCTGCGAACAGGCCTGGACAGAGGCATCCCTGCTGGTGCTGGATGATGCAGTGACAGGATCAGGGACAGGATTACACACAGGCACCTCCACGGCAACCTGTGCTGCCTCCTGCCCCTGCACCACTTGCACCAGTGGAATCACCCCCGTCAGCCCCCATGCGTTGGTCTGATACAGCATCCTCCTCAACCACACCCCCCACCAACCTAGGTGACTCTGTGCCCGTCGTAGTATGCCCCCGTGGGTGCTCACCTTCCCCTTCTTCTGCCGAGGAGTCCACATCCAACCTTGGCCTCTTGGACCTCCCCTTGGCAGCTGCGGCCATGGACGCAGCGCCAGTCCTCTCACTCCTGGAAGATTTTATTACCTGGGAGGGGGGGCAGGGCCTTGCGTCTCTGGCTGGTGGTGGCATCTCTGCTGCTGGGCTCCACAGCGTCGTCTCCGCCCTCTTCATCAGTCGACGCTGCAGACAGGGAGAGAAAGAACACAGGCATCAAGACACTGTACAATGATCTGCTAGACACATAACTATTGCACATGTGTGGAAATGTCAAACATCACAGACGGCATCACACTCCCCATCACTCAGGTCAATTGAACCCACACACATGCTCAAACAGGCAGGGAACGAGCAAAAGGCATCTGCATCCGTTCACATGGAACTGCATGAACACCCTATGGGTGGCATGACGTCACAAGCATCATGGAGCATACCATTCACATGCACACATGCCACCAGACAGACATGCATCTGGCCATCTCTACCTCCTGTCACAGTGCAATCATTGTCAACTATGTCACATCTGCCAATCGGGTACCTAGATGTCCGTGTCACATGCATCCATGGCGTCTCACAGTCACACACATACCAAACAGACACACACACATGTACACCGTGCACTTACATGAAGGTGGGACGAGCATCCATGTGTCACACCCCAAACATGGCTGAGTACATACACAGGCATGAAAACATGTGTGCATCTTCACATGCAGTTGTACATCATGCATCGGAACAAATACAGCATTGATGTGCAGCACACATGACTGGACTCACATGCAGCACGGTCATGTCCTTGCACATACACATATGTCAGACATATGTCCAAGCTGCACACTCATGCCACACCTCAACATGCACTGTGTCGAATGAGAACGCAAGGACACTTACTGCTCAACTCCAGACGGGTCTGCATCTCGAGGACATGGAGGTGAAGCGCTGGGTGAATGCACACCAGGACCCTCATTTGGTCGGTGGTAAGCAGGACCCGGTGCCCCACTGCATCTGCTGCTTCCAAGAGGCGCCGGGCCATCTTGAGGGTCCTGGACTTGAAGTCCTCCCAGCGCTTATGGACGTGTTTGAAGTCACAGGGTGCCACCATCTTCGCGTTGATGGCACCCACGATGTCCAACCAGATCCTCTCCTGTCCATCTTTGTTGGCGCATGCTTGTCCGAAGAGGGCATCATAATGCCCCAGGACCTGATCCACCAGGATGCCCACTTCTTTTGCAGTGAAGCTGGCAGCCCTCTGCCTCTCTGCCGGAGGGGTCGGCACTGGTCCCAGATGGAGTTTGGCCCGACATGGCAACCCCCGAGGCAGGTGTGGGTGGGCAACTGGGTCCTGGGGCTAGGCTGTGGAGCGATGGAACTCCAGTCAGGAGTCTTCTGTTCCAGTAGGGGTGGTCAAAGCAACTGGACCCCTGGCGATAGCTGATTTGCAGGCACTAATAGCATGGCACGTTGGCAATAGGCAGGCAGGCAGCAGCAGATGGCTCATAGGAGGCTCCCCGGGGTTCTGGGGGGCAGGTAAATGGCCTTCCGGGCAGGAGCGTGGTCTTCTATGTGATGTCGCGTGGCTTGATGCAGAGTGAATCTGCACGTGCAAAAACAGAAGGTCAATCTGAGATTGCGTGTAATCAAGGAAAGGCCCTTAGCGCGTAAGTACGCGAGTGACGTTATGCACGCGGGCATTGCCTTCGGCAGGGGTTAAAGGTCCCGTGGGTAAGCAGTTCGCTGTACGTGCTTTTCGTGCAGATCAACGCGTGTGTTTACTCCTCTTGTGGTTTCACACATGATTACTACGCAGCGGATAGAGTTCATACTTCTACTTTTGGCGGGGGTGTTGCTTATGCGCACAAGCGCATGTGTTTTTCTTTTCCACGAAAGGCAGACAGTGAGTCGCGCACGCTATTTTTCCCACTGTGGTTCCCCCTGTCCATCGCGTACTTGTTTTCGAGGTCATAGTAGCCTGCGTGTTCCATGCGTACGCATTTTATGTGTCCCTGGGTGCCACAGCGTACTGCGGGATGTTTATTCCATGCATGTGGGCTACCAGGGGTTGCATGCACTTTTTTGCAATCTTTTGGGGTTGTCTGAGCTTTGCGTGACCTGTCATTTATCACCAGGGGTCACAGACAGCCTTGCAGGAGCACAGGGGTGCATCTAACATCACGTTCCCTGCCCCCTTCACCCCAATTGCCCAGGACAATTGTTGAGTGCACCTCCCATTGGCAATATACCATCTGTGCCATGATTGGGAGGCAATCAAAGGGAAAGGGCGGCAAAGTTTGGCGTTCTCCCAGTGTTGTACATGGTCGGGGATGTGGCCGGTGTGACCAGGGGGTGCAGGGAGTCCAGGGTGGCCAGGTTGGCCGCAGAGTTGCAAGAGGCAGGGGTGCACCACTGGGGCAGGATGTCCCGCCACGTGCTGGTGCAGCCATGCCACCACCCCCTACCGCTCCGGGAGATGCAGCTGTTGCATCCGACACAGGCGCCCATATGACTCAACAGTCAGTTAGATCTGCTGTCACGGGCCCACCGGTAGTGGTAGCTGCAGGTGCAGCTGGGGCGGCCACCACCCAGGCTCGGGTTGGCCAGCACATGCATTGGAACCTGAGGACTCCCAGGCAGAATTCCAGGTGGTCAGGAAGCACAGGCCACATGTGTCCAGGGTTGCTGTGTCTGAGGCACACCTATCTGGGGCAGTGGTGACATCTGCTGCCCCAAGCAGCCAGGTGGTGGTAACTGCATGAGAAGATGCAGCCTACACCACCTCGGCAGTGAGTCTGCCAGCCAGAGCTGTGTCGGTCACAGACCTTGGCACTGCTGCAGATGTGGCACTGGGTCCTGGCAACAGCACACAGAAGCCACTGACTCAAGTCAGGCCTTCTGTCCTGGTTCCGCCAACCACTCCCTTGGTCCAGTCCACCAGCGCCACTGCCCCACCTGATCAGGGCCACATTGGCCACTCAGGGTCCGTATCACCACCCAAGAGGAGGAAGCGTGCTTCTGAGCAGGAGGCTGGGACCCCAGACACGGCTCCGGCCTTCGGCACATCGAGGAAGAAGCCTTTCAAAGAGCAGGAACTGGACTTCCTTGTAGGCTATGTGTCGGCACACGAACGCGATATACTGGTGGGCCCACAGTGCCGTACTACGCCTGCCCAGCGTTGGGTCCACTGGCAGCAATTTGCGGATGGTGTGAATGCCATGGGATTTCTGGTGCCCACAGCTCAAGACTGCTACAAGCATTCGAATGACCTCTGAGGCTGTGCAAAAAAGAAAGCGTGCCTCCAATTTTGCCATGACTCAGGTGACTGGCAGCGGGCCAGCACCAGAGGAGGATGCACTCACTCAGCATGAGGAGATCGCTGCAGAGTTCATCGAGGCAGAACTAATCCATGGAGTGGGAGAGATGATGGATTATGATGCATCGTCTGGTGAGTGTTGATGCGTGTTTGTCCAGGACATGTGTGTTTGGCTTGTGTGATGTGTTGTGATTGACTGCCACTACATGCTTTGTATACATGGTTGTCATGTGTGAGTCATGCAATGCTTCACTGATGCGTGCCTGTTGTGATGCATGCAGGATATGTGATGCACAAAGGGACTGTCCTCATCACCACACATGCACCCTACTCACATGCAAGTCACTCAGCTGCCCCTCCGGTACATGTTCCTGCTCGCTCACATGTTTGCATGTATCCTGTGGTGTTGTTGCACTCAGCACTCGGCCTATCTCATCACATGACTGCCGTGTATGTGTGAACAGCCTGCAAGGTGGTCCTCCTCACAGGCACGATTCCTTGAATCTCAAACCCCCGGCAGCTCATTGTCAACAGGGCACTGGTGAGTCACATATTGGAATACTGCAATTGCCTGTTCCCTGTTCCTGTGTACATGCACACTTCCCTCTGCAAACCTGCAAAACACATACTGTGATGTACATCCTTTCTCCTTGGGGCAGTGTGTCTCACTCGGACTGTGCAGATGGCAGTGGCTCCCCATGGACATGAGTGCCCATTCATGCTCATGTGCATTCCATGTATGCCCCTATGGGTCCTTGACAGGCTGATCATCGTAGTAGGTCTCCAGGACTATATAAGTGTCATGGTATTTGGTCATCCATTTAATGCTCACTCTGGGTCTGTCTCTCATCACGCACAAGTTTAAGGTCTCCTCGTCTGTGTCATGCACATGCCTCACCCTGTTACAGGCCCCCTGCCTTTGTTCAACTGGTGTTGTGGCTTCTGCATGCATGGGTGTACTACTGATGGTTCCTCATGTGTCCTGCTTAGTGTCCACTTCTCATCTGCTGTAGTGTAATTTGACTGACGAGATGCAATTGACACATGTCAACACTGGCTGCCATTGCACAGTTCTCTGGTTAACCTTTCATTGCCATGCACTGACTCCCTGCAATTCCCCAAAGGGTGTGGGGTTCACTGTATTAAGGCAACTCAGTGCATGCACTTTGCACATGATGGCTGCACTTGCCCTTACACTGCCGTCATGTTTAGAGATTGACATCACTATGTACGTGTTGATGTTGGAAGTTGAGGCGGCACATACACTGCACCCACCCACTTCTGTACCATGTTCCGGCCTTCAACATGCCTACGCAATGCTGCTATGTCAAAGTGACCTGGCATGTATGTTCCCATGTTCATCCCTTCACTGTATTGAAACACACTAGCGTAGGCACATCCTGTGACACATGTACTCTGTATTGGTGATGGTTGTTGAGTGCTGCATGTCAACATGCATATTATATGTGTCATGGTGTGTGTGCTTTCACTTGCAGCTGTGGATTTTTGGGTGTTCCGCCATGCTTATGCTACGTGCCATCTCTTTGTTGCCATCTCTCATTTCTGGCTTGGATCTGTGCCTGCCAGAGGTTGTGTGTGATGCAGGTGATATGCAACATGCTTTACATGTGTAGGCTTCACATTTTACACACATCCATTTCTGCTTCCGTGATCCCCTTGCATTGCAATGCCACTGGATGCATGTCAGAGTTTGAGTTGTGTATGACATGTCTGCTTCATGTGTTGGCTGTGGATGTTGTGATGTCTATGTGTGTGGTATGTGCTGCTGAAATGTGTGCTCATGTTTCTTTTGTTTACGTTACAGGTGATGAAGCACTGGAGGCAGAGGATGAGGATGCGATTCCAAACACGGTGGTGGGTTTACGTCAACAACCTAGCATCACTGGTGGTCGTGTGGTGGTGGACCACGAAAACCCATTGTTGCTCCAGACCATCGTGTCCAGGGCTGACTGTGAGTCAAGCTCTACTGGACTTTCTGACCACAATGTTGAATTGGATGGGCATCATGACGTGTCGTCGCCGGTGAGTGATCCTGCAGTGGATCTGTCTGCGACACCTGCATTGAGGGTAATGCTCTCAAGGGGCCAGGCAGTGTTGGAATGTCCACCTGTGGTGGTTACGGGTGCAGGGTCATACTCCACACCAGTTGCTCGTGTTCCTGGGGCATCAGGTCGATGGAGGGATGCAGTCCTGAAACCGTGGGTGGTGCCAACACAGCCTAGGAACACGGCTCCTTGGGCCCAGCAGGTGTAGTGTCAGGCAACGCGGTGGCCATGCGCCACAGGGGACCACTGAGTGGGAGCATGCTATGTATGCCATAGCACAGCAACAGGGGGGAGCAGTTGAGATGATGGCTCAAGGCATGGAAAGTGTGGCCTGTTCCATCCTCACCCCTGAGAGGCAGGTGGAGCACCAGCAGCAGGCAACACATGGCGGTCTCTGACAGGGCACGCCGGGCAGAAATGGTGGCTCTGCACGAAGCACTTGCTGCTCAGGCAGAGGCCCACAGGGAGGACCTGAGGGAAGAACAGCAATCAGAAGAGGGTGCAGTCAGAACAGAGGATGGAGCAACTTGAAAACATCATCTCGGCTGCAGTCTGTGCAAGCCGGGAGGTGCTCCGTATGTCATGTGAGGCCATGCAAGCAGAACTCCGTCATATATGTGAGACCTTGCAGGAGGAAGCACGTATATCACGTGATGTGCTGCATGCAGACCTACGTGCCATAGCCATGCAGGACCGTGCTTACCAGACCTGCATGCTTGCTGCCATGGAGGGGTTTGCTGTGAATAGGCATGGTCAGGCAACTGTGCCACGTCCACCTTCTGATTTACATCCAGAGGGTGATGACGATGACTTATCTCTCACACAGGTCGGGCCGTGCAGGCGTTGAGCCCACAGAGGATTTTTTTTTTATCTCAACATCAACACATGTGAGTGTTGAGGTGCACCCTGTACCTCCCCCTCCTGGATGCCTACACCCCCCTGCGTCATATGTGGCCATTTTTATTTTTATGTTCGATTATTGTTTATCTTTTGCGCATTGATGTGACAGTGTGGTGCTTTGTGGCATTTGAAAGCATCCACTGTGTGTTCCAGCTGGGCCCATACAGGCTTGTCTCGTGTATGTGTTTGTGGCTTGGGGTCCTGACACAAATGCCACTCCTGCTTCCCCTTTCCATGGGCTCGCAAGAATGGCTCAGTGTGACAGCATTTTACACAGGGGCATTGGGCTTCCGTCATATCTGTAGCCAGTCTGCAGTCCTACTTGTGTATACACCCCTAGTGGGTATTCCGGATGGATTCTCCAATGCATGTCTACACTTCATTTTGGTGAGTATTTTGTTGACTATGCATTTCATCATGTTGCTTGTGATGTTTTTTATGACTTGCCCATCTATGTTGTTGATGTACTTCCTGGTGTAGGCGGTACCGTGCACCCTTTGGCTGTGCAACACACACTGGATGATGGGAGGGATCCGTGTGGGGACAATGTCACATTAGGACACTTGGGCTACCGTGATTGGACAATGTCTGACATTGTCGATGTGGTGTACTCTGTACATGATATGTTCTGCTGGTCAATGGATGATCCTGTGTTGGGTTTGCTTTTGAGGTGTCAGAGGATTGGTGTGGTTTAACACAATGGGGGGTCCACGAGGGCAATGCTCACATGTGCTGTGTACAGAACACTGAGGGTCACTTCATTTCATATGCATGTATTCAGTGCATGTCCCTACTGACACAAACACTTAGACAACGTACCCCCACACCAACAACGACAACAACATGCACACACATGCACCCAGATTGCCTTCTCAGGCATGATGTGTCCCTGCAGTGCATGATCACTTTCAATTCCTTGATCGTGTACATGCATCACAGGGTACTTTTGGTTGATTGTACTTATTTTTCATGATGCTCAAGGGCTTTCACCAATGGATAGCACACTCACTGTGCTGTCTGGTGAGCGGTGGGTTGCATTGGACACACACGCAGCACACAGTGTTTCTATTGGCACATTTCTATTGCCCAATGTGCATGGCAACAGACATTTTGAACTTTGTTGCTTGTACTGCTGGTGGCATGCATTTGTGCCACACTTTTCATGGGTGGGAGGTTTTGGTCAGTTTTTTCATCAGATTCCATGTCAGGTGTAATTGTCTAGTGCCTTTTTACATTTCTCACATGGTACTTCATGACAATTGTGTCATGTGTTGTGCATTTGGTTTGCTGTTTTGCTGTTTCATGCCATGGTATGGTGTGGCGGACCGGGGTCATGGGGGTTGGGAGGGTTAAGGTGACACACCTGTATTTTCATGCCCTGTTTTGCAGGGTGGTGGTGGGATATGCACCTTACATGTGTTCCTCACATGGGATTGGTTATGTTTAAGTAGCTAGGGATGCACACAATGTAGAACTTCTGTGGACACATTCTCAGGGTGGTAAGGTTGTGACAGTTGACTGTCCCTTTGTCATCATTGATTGTCACCTGGTATGTGCCAGGCCTGTGTACACTCTACTGGGGTGGGAGTTTAGGTGAAGAATGTGGCCACAAGCTGGGTACGGGCTGCCTCGCCACGTGACCTTTCCCCTCCCATGTGCAGCACCTGTGCGTGTGGTTGTGGATGTGGGGGCAGCACCATGTACACCGGTACGCCCTGTCGTGTTGCAACGTTGTGCAGGACACATGCTGCCACAATGATCCTGCACGCTACTTGGGGTGCATTTAGTAGCTGCTCGCCAGAGCGGTCAAGGGAGCGGAAGCGTGACTTGAGCACTCCGAATGTGCGCTCCACTATGGCCCTGGTTGCAATATGGACAGTGTTGTATCTTACCTGGGGTGGTGTGGTGTGGTGGGGTTCCGGATTGGCATCATCATGTGGTTGCTTAGAGGGTAGGCACTGTCCCCTGGGGAGGTCATAATGGTTGTGATTGGTTGGGTTTGTGTATTTGTCTGTGTGTGACCTGCATGCATGTGCACAGGCATTTGTACTCACCTAGGAGCCATGTGTCGCCATGCCCCTAGCTTCCAGGGCCCGGCTCAGGGCGGACATTCTGTATATGAAACTGTCATGGGTAGACCCAGGGTAGTTTGCATAGACAGAGGTGATGATTCCCTTGGCATCGCATACAACCTGCACATTGATGGAATGTCAGTGCTTGCGGTTTCGATGGATGTGCTCAGTGGCCCTAGGTGGAAGTAGGGCCACATGGGTGCAATCTATGGCACCAAGCTCTTTGGGGAAGTGTGCCACCCTGTAAAAGTCCTGGACCACGGCCTGCCTTTCTGTGGGTGTTCTGGGAATGTATATGTGCTTGCGGACTGAGGGGCGCGCAGTCATGATTGCCAACACCTGGTGTAAGCAGCATGACTGCGTGGCCTATGAGACACCCCCGACTATGGCAGTTGTCCGCTGAAATGAACCAGTGGCCAAAAAATGCAGGACATTGAGCACCTTCTCCAAGGGACTCAATGCTTGGGAGCACAGGGTGCGTGATGTAAGGTCATCTTCCCACTCCCTGACCAGGTCTAGGATGATACGAGGTGGAAACATATACCTGCCATAGACCTGGTCATCAGGCATCCCAAAAAGGGTGGTCCTGGGCAAAAAATGCATGGCCTGGCTATTCTCCTCCTCCTGTGGTGTCCCACGACCATTGCTGCGAGAAATGGGACATTCATAGTAGCTGTATATGCTTGTTTGTTGTTTGCGTGTACTTTTATACTGCGCGGTCTAGTTCTTAGTATCCGCCTTGGAACCGAAAGAGAGTTAAGCCGCATTGCTAGGCACGTGGTTGAAACACCACTGTGGCAGTAGGAAGTAGTAGCTCCCCGCCAGAGTGGTCAAGGGAGCGGAAGCGTGACTTGAGCACTCTGAATGTGCGCTCCACTATGGCCCTGGTTGCAATATGTGCTGCGTTGTATCTTACCTGGGGTGGTGTGGTGGGATTCCGTATAGGCATCATCATGTAGGTGCTCAGAGGGTAGGCACTGTCCCCTGAGGAGGTCATAATGGTTGTCATTAGTTGGGCTAGTGTATTTGTCTGTGTGTGACATGCATGCAGGTGCACAGGCATTTGTACTCACCAATGAGCCCCGTGTTGCTATGCTTCCCAGCTTCCAGGTTCCGGCTCAGGGCCGACATTCTGTATATGAAACTGTCATGAGTGGATCCTGGATAGTTTGCATAGACAGAGGTGATGATTCTCTTGGCATCGCATACAACCTGCACGTTGATGGAATGCCAGTGCTTGCTGTTGCGGTAGATGTTCTCAGTGGACCTAGGTGGACGTAGGGCCACATGGGTGCAATATATGGCACCAAGCACTTTGGGGAAGTGTGCTACCCTGTAGAAGTAGAAGTCCTGGACCATGGCCTGCCTTTCTGTGGCATGTATATGTGCCTGCAGACTGAGGGGCGTGCAGTCATGATTGCCAATACCTGGTGTAGGCAGCGTGACTGCGTGGGCTGTGAGGCACCCCCGACTATGGTAGTTGTCCGCTGAAATGACCCACTGGTCAAAAAATGCAGGACATTGAGCACCTTTTCCAAAGGGGCTCAGAGCTTGGGAGCACAAGGTGGGTGATGTGAGGTCATCCTCCCACTCAGTGACCAGGTCTAGGATGATATGAGGTGGAAACCTTTACCTGCCATAGACCTGATCATCAGGCATCCCAAAAAGGCTAGTCCTGGGCACAAAATGCAGGGCCTGGCTATTCTCCTCCTCCTGTGGTGTCCCACGATCAATGCTCTGAGAAATGGGACATTCATCGTAGCTGTATATGCTTGTTTGTCGTTTGTGCGCACTTCTATACTGCGTGTGGGAGGCTTCCGCCTGCTTTCGTCTGGCGGACATATTTGTGCATGTGCATGTCTTTTGGCATGCACGGGTTTTCCCTATTCGATTCCATGAATACGTGTTGTTCGCGAGCGTGTGGGCATTGTGTGTATTTCCCAGCGGTACTTCTCCCGTTATGCCCACAATTTCACATGTTGTTCCCCATTCCGCGTGTTCTGCCGCCTTTTTAGGTGTGTGCGCTCGAAGATGTGCGCTTTCGTTTTGTGTGTTGTGCATGGCATTTGGAAAGTCGCAGTGATGTGTAAAGTTAGCGCGGATTTGGCGCAGCTCCCAGGAAAGCCACACGTAGAGCCTTCCATGAATCGCATGCGTGCGAATCGCACACGTGCGCTGGCTTTTTCACACTTGCGCCACACATTTTGGCGCACAATCATTCCATGAATTACCCCGTCTGTCTATTTTAAAAATAGGTGTATAACTAACTACCAGCAGCTAAAGTGTGCATCACTTAATGCTCTAGTCTAGTGCCCGTACTAGTCACTTTCTACCTATTCATCTCATCATCGCTACTACAAAGGTGCTCCGCTGCTGCCTGAAACCTGCAGTGAAGAAACAGAACTCGCTTGCCTTGCAACGTGTCATCACCATCTATTACTACCAAGCCGAACGCAGGGGTGAAAAATGTTTAAAAAGGCCTGCTTTCAGTTAGTGCCTGCTCGATCACGTAACTTGTGGCTGCCATCTTAATATATTATTAGCACTTCTCTTTTCCTGGTTGTGTATGTCTGTATTTATGTTAGATGGGAGTACAAGCGCTCCCCGTTGCTGCTTACCTTGGTTTCACTGGCATGGGTTCTCACACACTTGTCTGCTGGCTTCCTACTGCCACAGTGGTGTTTCAACCACGTTCCTAGCAATGCGGCTTAACTCTCTTTTGCTTCCAAGGCGGATACTAAGAACTAGACCACTGCGTTTGGCCTGCGCAGTGTTCATATGCCTACTCCATTTTAGGTGAACTCATCTTAATGGGTTCACAGAGGAGTGGCTGGATCTCAACTGTTCAAACCATAATGACTGTGACAGATTAATATTAACACATGAGCAATCAAAAACACAATCTTAAATGTTATTCCTATAAGTTGAAAATGAAGGAAGATTTACAAATATTTGTATACATCAACAAAACTCTTATGTAGCCATGCATGAAGCACATTGCATCCACTTGATCAGTTCCTCTATTTAATCTGAACATTCCTCTCACTACTTCCATCACTGATCGTCCTCTCTCAGGGTCTCCTGTGCCCCACACTGTGGGCGCTAGGCTGACCCGTATTAGACAGCTTCACCATTCTCCTGCTGCTGGTCAGTGAGCCTTCTGTGGTGGAGATGAAGAAGACTGGAGGGTTAGTCCCTTCTAATGTCTCTTTCGGGACCTTGTTGTGAACTGGCCTCTGCTGTGTGTCTGGCATGTTTAAACCACATGCCCTCTGTAGCCACAACAATAGTCGGGCTCCCAACCTCACCTTGTTATTAGTAGAACCCACTCAATGCACACATTCAGGACTTTTTTCACTGTGTCAAATTTTTGTATCAACATCTGCTCCATTTTGTGCAGAGTTTCATCTCGATTTTCTATGGAATTTGGCCCCATCTACCACACAATAAACCATAACACATCTTCTGCGGTGTACTCTTTCTGGACCAAATGGTCAACTAATAGTTTTTCTGGAGCCTTATTTCTGACACATGACCTGTGTTCACAAATCCTTTGTTGCACCTCATGCTTTGTTTTAGCAAGGTAAACCAAATTGCATGGCCATTCGATTCTGTAGATTGCATATTTAGTCTACAGTTATGAACGTTTTTAAGTTGCCATACTGTCCCGTTGATCCCGATGTCTTTCATTATCTTGGTGAGGTTGCAAACTGAGCACATGCCACATTTAAAGTGGCCAACCACAGGAGGCAAGCCCCAGAGTGTCTGATCCTCTTTGCTCTGGATCTGTCTATCATGTTGGCTCTTGCTAGTCTTTGTTTTATATGTTGACTTTTCTTTCAAACGAACATGGGTTTTTGCGGAATTAAAGTCAGCTGTCTGTACTAAGTGACAGTTCCTGTCTAATGAAATTGGTTAATGGACTGAACATCGTGACACAAACTTATTTATCCGGTTTGGTCCTTTGTGTCAATTCTAAAGATTCCCTCCTTTTGGTGTTAAGTGCTCTCTTCCGACACTGCTTGACAATGTTCTTAGTGTATCATCTTGTGAGAAGATTGGATTCAAGTTTTACTGCCTCTGTCACGTAGTCACTACGCATTTCACAGTTCCTTCTAATACGGAGGAACTGTCCAAACGGGAGATTTTCTTTCAGGGCCTGTGGATGGAAACTCTCAAAGTGCAACGCACTGGTCCTGTCTGTCGGCTTCTTATACAGTGTTGTAGAAAGTTTACCTTCAGTCTTTTATATCCAGACGTCTATATCATATGACATTTGGCAGTTTCAAATTTGGGTCCCTAGCATTACTTCACTCTTGAAATTCATTTAAACTTTCAATGGATCCTCTCCAGATAATAAAAATATCATCTATGAAGCGTCTCTACACAATTTTCTCATGGAAAGGACTGGTGTATGTTTCATTGTGTGCATAGGTAGGGTAATATCTCTCATGACCGCATGCAAGAATAACATATGCCCAGGTTTGAGAGGTTAACCTCGAAATCCACCCTAATGAAACCATCGCTCAAAGACGTTCATCAATCACAGATTGATTTTGTCCTGTTATCACAGTGGTATTGTTATGTGTAAAAGATGGCAGCCTTTGAGAACTCACAATTTCTTTAGACAACTCACAGTGAGATTACATTATTTTCCAAGGATCGCACACTTTGTTGAAACAGCAAGCTACAAGCTCCTTGTTTTATGACCGGTCCTTTGGTGACTCTTGTGATACATCGCAGAACGACCACAACAAGCTGCATTTAAGCAGGATGGAAAAGGGAAAGAATTTACCGACTGCAAGCATAACATATGCATAGGTACTTTTGCCCCATATCGAAAATCAAAAGCTGGCATGCATGAATATATACGCACAGAAAGTGAACCTATATCTTAAAGTGAAAAATACCAATGTAGTTCCATTGACCTTCCCCTTAGAAGAAAGTGCACAAGACAAAATAGCATTGGGCTTTAATAAAAAGTCATCAGCACCAGAAAAATAACCTGAGAGAGGAAATGTTTCAATAAATTTGCTGGCAAAGTATAAAGTGTGCTCACCTTTTAAACCCAGAAATCTGTTGTGGAATATTCCCTGGAAAACAAAATCTCAATCTGAAAAAAAGGGTTTGTGGTCTTGTGGGTAAGCTACTGCACTGGGAACATGACAACGTGAATAAAATCCTGGTAGCCAAATACTTGAGCAAGTTTGCCAACCAAAGGGGATGCCCTCTGAAAATAAGTTATGTGTCCACCCACATACACATGTTTTTTACTTGTGTCTGAAAAGCAGTCACAATCAGGGGAAAATAACTGTACCAGTGCACAGGATTTCAACTTCTCTTGCCACAACCTGGGCAAATACCCATTACTTATTTGAACTCTTATAATATCCCCTCTTCACCCCCATGCCTGGCTTTCAACAATACTCTGCTTTGAAAAGTACACATACCATAGTGTCACTCAAATATATAAATCTATATAGAACTATGTTAGGCAAGTAGTGTACACTTGTAGCATTATTCTCCCCATCTTGACTGGGAGACTACAAATACCAGAATGCGATTCAGCAAAAGGCAAGAAAATAGTCTTGCAGAGCTCTCAGAGACCACTGGGAACATAGAAGATCTTTAAACCATATTGGGGCATATTCTTTGCCTCGCATGTGCAAGCTGGATTTGCAATTCTCCATGTATTAGCTTCTAACCCAGAGATAGCTGCTCTTTTCATTTGGGCCTCATACCAGCTTGAACTTTAGAGTGCAGTACTTTCAAGGACTGACAGCAGCATGATTTAAATACAAATAATGTGAATGCTGTGTGTTTTCTTAGTGTGTTATGAGATGTTTAAAACTATGAAAACACACAGCATTCGATACTGTGGACTGTCTCCCATTTGTGCATTATCCATGACCGACCCTGCTTATCTTCAAAGCAAGGAAGGGTGCTCTAAGTGGTCTTGTAACTTGTGCTAATTTATTAGGCAACATGCCCTGAGGGGCCAGCCCCTTCCTCGCTTTGAAGCTAAGCACTGCATGGATGTCTCAGATACCTATTTTAGTATGGACTACATATAGCGGCTGGTATTGTATTTTTTTAGACATGAATATCGGAAAACGGCCCAAAAACATGTTCCCCCCCCAGGCCCTCACCAAGTGCTCCCCTCATCTGTGCCAACATCCCCCACTCCCCTGAAGCCCTTCTCACCTCCCCTGTTCTGTCCCATTCTCCCCACAACACTCAGTGTTTCTCTGAAAAAGTTTGCTTTGAGATGTCGGCTATCCGTGCTTATGTCCCAGATTATAGTCAAGGGTATGGGGAAAATGTTTGAGTCTCATGTTGGTAACTTGGCCCCTAGCCCCCCTACAACTCCAAAATTTCACTTGGTGTTCTCTTGCCTCCCACAGCCCTAGCCTCATGGCATTTGAACGTTTTTTGACCTGCAAAACCCTTTTTTCTGTTTTTCATTTTCTGATATCCTTGGCTATAACCTGGGCTATAACTGTGGTTATCTCTTGCATTGAGAAAAGAAAAGAGGGCAGCTGTTTCATTTATAAACACCCGGATTCTTCTCAATTTACCCAAGATATAGCTCTTTATTTTGGAGCAGGGGGCACCCCCTTCACCGTCAAATATTTAAAAAAGTACTGGATGG
The DNA here is from genome assembly GCF_040938575.1 of Ambystoma mexicanum. Classification (NCBI taxonomy): domain Eukaryota; kingdom Metazoa; phylum Chordata; class Amphibia; order Caudata; family Ambystomatidae; genus Ambystoma; species Ambystoma mexicanum. The sequence continues at coordinate 522,634,433 of NC_090932.1, forward strand.
AATACCCCGAAACCTCAAAATGATTGCGAGTCAAACCTTCGTGCCCAAGTTGTTTTGGACCTGGTCCAAATCCGTCCAGCGGTTTGGGCTTTGCGGTCTGGCAAAACGTGACCGTTTTTGTCTATGGGAAAATGAATGGGGAGTAGGCCGAAACTGTGTTTTCTTTGTTTTCTTAATAAAATTTGGAGTCTGGAGGGGCCCAGGCGTACCTAATTGTCCTCAGAATGTCAGCCAAATCTGTCACCTCAGTCATAAATTATTAGTAATTCATTTTGTCGAGTTTCCTATGTAATTCCGTCTTACCTTTGCCACTCTGTAATATATATATAATATATAAACACAGTTTTAGCCAACTAGTCGCTCTGCCTATTCACGTAGCTGGTACTTAAGGGTGCGAGTAGGCTAGGCTCAATATATATGAACAGCATGTATAGCCCTGCAGTCTAGACAGTTCATTATATATACATAGGGCATACTAGAAAAATCCAAGCACTGAAGACCTTACTGAGTTTGCAAAATGTCCTTTATTTTAATAAAAAGTGCATCATACACCAAAAGGTAAAAACCATAGTTCACCAATCTAGGCAGACCAGATGGCTAACAGACTCACCCAACCTTCGGGGTGGAAATCGCCATGCGTTCTGCTTGAGAGTCTAGCTTCCTCAGGCAGGTTTAATCCACGTTTGTTTCTCTCTCCATGCATTTTAAACCATTCGTTTGAATGGTAAACTCCACCCAGTGTATAGCGTATATCACGTGATAACGTGGCTTCGATACGTTGTGTAGTATCTGAGTAAAATAGAGCCACCATGTTTAACATGCTAATTAAATCCAAGTCTATTTCACCCTGAACCCACCTGGACATGTGAAATTCAATTGGGGGCAGGGGGTTAGAGGAGCAGGCTATACTTACTCCACTTCTCAGTTAAAGCTTCTGCCCAGCAGAAAACTACGATTTTTATTTAAAGAAAATAGTTTCTGACATGAAGAGATGAGCCCTCAATATTTTAAGTCAGTAATGTCTGTCTGCATATTGCAGCCAATGTGCTGAATCAGAGGGCCATAGAATATTCTAAAAGGTTAGAACAACATATTTACAACAGACAATTATCCTCAGGCATGTCCATATAGCACAAACTACTTACCTATGACATGCTGGAGAGTGGGCAAACATGCAAATCTCTCCAGCTGAGGCAGACTAAATAGGAAGTCTCTAAGTCAGAGGTGCTTTTGTACCCAGCTCAAGGGAGGAGTGAAACAAATGGGAAGAACATAAGATTTTTAGGGTCTTTGTGAAGCACCTGTCACCTGTTTGAGGACTCACCTCACACATTAATGAATGTGACGAGGAAGATAGGCGAGGAGGTAATAACTGGTTACAGAGCAGAAGTGGTGACATTTTCTTAGTACAGGGCAGCAATGATGTTACAACTAGCCTCTAATAAGACACTTGTCTACAGGTAGTTCAGTCTGCCATGTATTATAAGGAAGCTTGAAACATCTTTATGAAGCCTGTATGCAATAGACTTACTATATTATATGATATGATATTTTATTTCTATCGCGCTCATACACAAGTGTCTCAGAGTGCGACAAGGCAAGGGAAAGGGAACAGGGGAGAACAAAACAACGATCTTACTACACCCAGTGACATTGAGAACGCGCAAGTGCATGGCAGAGGGGGAAGGGGAGAAGTGCATGGAAGGGGGGAGAAAAGGAGAGTACAGTGCAAGGAGAAATCAGATAAATAATAAAAAATAAATTAATAAATAATAAAGGCAACAAACAGTGATAATACAGCCAGCAAGTGGCATGTATTGGGTATAAGACAGCAGACTGGGTAGGTCTGATAACTGCAGGAAGAAAGAAGGGAGTGGGGGGCTGTATGGGTACAGATACAGACCCCAGTGCAAGGGGTGGCCCGGAGGCAGTGCGTGGGTGGGGGTTGGCAGGGTGAGCAGGGACCTGGGCCCAGAGAACAGAGGGTAGCCAGGTGCACAGTGCCGAGGGAGAACAGAATAAGCAGGGGGGAGGGGGGTGAAGGCAGAAGCAAAGAGGAAGGTCTCGCGGTGCTTCCGGAACCGGAGATAGTTCACCTCAATTTTTAGAGGGGCCTGGAGGCTGCTCCAGAGGGAGGCCTCAGCCAAAGCCAGAGATCTATCCCCAGCTCGTTTCTTTGAAAAATGACTGACCCTGAGGGAGTTAGAGGTAGAGGAGCTGAGAGCTCGAGAGGGGAGGTATTTGCTGAGGGATAGCTGAAGGTATGTTGTACCCTGGCCCCAGAAAGCTTTGTGGACAATGCAGAGGGTTTTGAATGTAATCCTTGCATCCACTGGGTGCCATTGGAGAGATTTCAGAGCTGAGTGATGCGATCCCAGGGCTTGAGGTCAAGGACAAGTCTCGCAATCCTGTTCTGGATAAGTAGCAAAGGGCAGAGAGTGGAGGCAGGTAGATTTAGAAAGAGGCTGTTACTAGAGGTTAACTGTATGCAATAAGAAATTGACATCAGTACTCAAGTATTACAGTGGATTCATTATGTTGCAATGCCTGCTGTCAAAGTCTGCACAGTGTTTGAAAGCAACTTCTCAGAAAAATTCCAGGTGCCATTAAAACAAACTTAATAAGAGCAATGATTAGATTTTCCGATTCCATTTCTTTTAAACTCACTTTCTTTGTCAAGTCAGTCAGTTGACAAATAAGGGCACATTCATGGTAGTATATTTATGTGGTGTACTGTCGGGATTTAGCACAGAAATATATTTGCATGTTAGCAATTAATAAAAACACATTTAATACTGTGTTTAGGCTAACCTGTATAAAATGTTTGCAACATATTTGTATATCAGTGTATTTTTCAAAAACAGATTTTGCATTTCTTCCACAAAATAAAAACTGGAAGATGTTTTGCATTAGATCAAGCAAACGATCATATATTAAAAGGGAAGATGATGTGACCATGTGGTGTAAGGGAAAACTACTCCCTACTGCACATTTCTGTGAATTACCCCCTACGGTATGTGAAAAGGATATTACAAATTGCCTTGGAGTTCTGTAAACTTGTCCTATTTCCTCGATTTGGTGACACAACACTTTGGTAACTTGCAATGTCCTTGTAACATGTAGTGGGGGGTATTTCACAGGGATGTTTTGTGATCAATAGAAGAGCGAGGTTGAAGGCAGAATATCTTTTTAAGGCCACAGAACTCTGAAGTGGCTTGAATTATCCTTTTTACACGTGGTACAGGGTATTTCATTCCTCATAATACAGTGGGGGTCATTACGACCCAGGCGGTAAGTACGCCAACTTTACCTGGTGGATGGCGGATTTACCGCCCCATTCCAAGGTGAGTGGGGCGGTAAATCCCCATTTCCCATTTTACCCTTCCCCATTCCCATTTTTGCCCCATAGGGCATAATGGGAGTGGGGAAGGCACTAACTACGCCACCGTAAATTACGGTGGCGTAATTAGCACCAATGCGGTTTAGCGCCATGGATTTTAAAGGCTGCTAAAAGCAGCCGTTAAAATCGGAATCAGGCGTTAAGGGTTAACGGCGGCGTTAACCCTTAACGCCTGAGTTGTAATGAGGCCCATTGTCACACCACATTCCTTTCAATGATATGATATGATATATGTCATTTATAACGTGCCTATACACAAGTGTTCCAAGTAGGTAAGACAGAGGGAGGACAAGACAAACGATCTTACTAGGTTGTGTGTCATTCTGATCGTACAAGTGCGACAGTGCAAAAAGTAGGGGGGGAGAGGGAAGTGCCAGGGAGAGGGAGGTGGTAAGTGCAATCAGGGCAGCAATTGCTCTGAGAAAGTGCAGCCGGGGCAACATGGCTCTGGGTAAGTGCAAGGCGGCAGGGGACTGTAGAGATTACAGTTACAGCCCCTGAGTGCGCAGTAGGTCCTGAGGTAGTGCAGTGGAGACTGATCATGGAGGAGCCTGGTACCCAGTGAGGCTCTGGGGGTAGCCAGGCAACCAGTCGCCTCAGACAGGTAGGTCAGCAGGGGAGGGAGAGAGAGATAGAACGCAGAGGTGAAAAGGAAGGTCTTGAGCGGCTTCTGAACCTTCAGGTGGTCCGGCTCAAGTTTGAGAGGGACAGGGAGACCATTCCAGAGGGAGGCACCTGCAGAGGAGAGAGATCTACCCCTCAGTCCCTGCCTGGAGAAGCGACCGACCCTTAAAGAGTTAGAGGTAGCTGAGCCAAGGGCTCGAGAAGGAAGGTATTTCGGAAGAGAGAGTTGGATGTAATGTGGGCCCCCGCCCCAGAAAGCGTTGTGGACGATGCAGAGGGTCTTGAACTTGATCCTTGCAGACACCGAGATGCAGTGTTCAGATTTCAGGGCTGGAGAGACATGGTACTTGGGCTTGAGGCCAAGGATAAATGTCACAGTCCTGTTCTTGATTAGTTGAAGAGGGCGGAGGGTAGAAGATGGCAGAATGAGAAGGAGGCTTTTGCAGTAGTCCAGCCTAGAGAGAAACAGGGCTCTGGAGACAGTGAGCTTCAGGGGGAAAGAGCGAAAAGGAAGAATACTTCTGAGGAGGTGCAGCTGGTAGTGGCCTTCTTGGCAAGGTCCATGATGTGAGGAGAGAAGGATAAAGTGGAGTAAAAGATGACACCAAGCTTTTTTGCATCACAGGAAGATGAAGGAAGAGGGCCCAAGGCGGGTGGCCAGAGTGAGAAAGGGAAAACGGGAGGAAGGATCCCAATAAGAAGAATCTCAGTCTTACTGGCATTAAGGCAAAGATCGTTGGAGGCACACCAATCCTGAATTGCGGATAGACAGTCAGGAATGAGTAAGAGAGGAGAGGAGGCTGAGAGGAGCCTGAAAGAAAGCTGAGTGTCATCTGCATAACAATGAAAGTTAGAGAAGGCAGAGATCAGGTTGGTCAAAGGGGGCCAAGTAGACATTGAAGAGCAAGGATGAGAGGGTAGAGCCCTGGGAAACACCACATGTGGAGGGAGAGGTGATTGAGAGAAAGAACCCAATTTGGATCTGGGTGGGTCGGTCCAGAAGGAAGGAGGTCAACCACTCCTGGGCCTGATCCGTGATTCTCAGGTTCTCGTGGAGTCGATGGATCAGGATGGCATGATTGGACATGTCCAAAGCGAAGGAGAGGTCAAGGAGGATGAGGACAGAAGGAAGGCTGGAGTCCAGATTAGAGAAGAGCTTCACAGGGGTTCAGGAGAGCAGTTTCCATGCCTCCAGCTGCTCTGAAGCCAGACTGATTGTCGTGGAGGCAACCAACAGATTTGGTGTGGAGAGTAAGCAGGGAGATGGCCAGATGTTTCAGGAGTTTGCACAGGAAAGGAGTGATAGAGATCGGGTAGTATTTTGCCGTGCCGGTCGGATTGGTCAAAAGCTTTTTAAGGAGGGGGTGCACAAGGGAGTGCTTGAAGAGAGAGGGAAACGATCCAGTTGTGAAAGAGTGATTGTAGAAATCGGCCAAGGCTGGAGCAAGGGTGTTAATGTGGTCCTCGATGGTTCTGGAGGAGGAGGGTAGCACCTGTTTTGATGACACTTTCATAGATCAGACTTGTCTAGAATCATTGTCAGGTGTTGTCGGATGGAAAGAGGAGAAAGGAGGATGAGAGGGAGAGGCAGCCAGAGGAGGGGCTGAGAGATGTAGAGAGAAAGGAGGAGGTGGAGAGTGAAGACAGGATGTCCTGAGTTTTAGTAGTGAAGTGAGAAGCCAGAGCCATACAGGGGACCTGGGAGGGAACAGGAGAGGTGGAGACTGCAGAAGGATTGGCCAGCTCCTTGCAGATTTTAAAGACTTCGGCCATGTTGTTAGAGGCTGCAGAGACGCAGGCTTCATGTGGACTCTCTTCTTGGACAGGACAGCGAGTCTGTATTGCCTTTGGAGCAGGTGGCAGGCCTGTTTGTCAGTGGATGCGCCTGAAGCGCTCCACTTCCTCTCAACCACCCTGCACTTGCGTTTCAGGTCGGTCGAAGTCAGAGTCTTACTAAGAGTTTCCCTTGGAGGACACTGGTGCCGGTAATCCCTTTGCGCCCTATTTCGAGTTCCCTTAGCGGGTCCCTTACTTAACGCCTGGTCTGACCAGGTGTTAAGGATGGGACCCGTTAAGGGACTTTAGAGCTAATAACTGTACCGCAATTGGCGGTACCGTTATTAGCTACTTCCCCATTCCCATTGAGCCCTATGGGGGCTCAAATGGGAATGGGGAATGGTTTGGTGAATAGGGACTTACCGGTCCCACCAAGGTCGGACTGGACCAATAAGCCCCCCTTTCACCAAACCAGAGTCGGTACCGGTATGGGAGGCAGTCATGGCACAAATAGCACCATGACTACCTCCATACTCGGAATGAGGGCCTGTGTCTTGTCTTTGTTCATCTCCATTACTGCACTAATTATACATATGACCATTAATGCCTTCTTATCAACTGATGGCTGTGAATGATCTCAGACTTCTCAGTAGAAATGACTCAAAAAACCTGAAACTCCATTAAATAAATACTGTGGTATCAGATGGAATTCTGCTCGGTTGGGCCAGAGGCTTCAGCTTTGTGACAACAGAATCTAGCTGTGATGCATTATTGCAGTTTGTTAGTGATATCATTTCCTATCACAGTAGAGTCATGATGGCACAATTAGACCGCGATGAGAAATAGATATAGGGTTTTCTATAAGTATTGCCAACTTCAATGTTTTATCACATGTCAACATTGGCATATATAACTGACTTGGTAGATGGCAGATATTTTCTTTTCAAACATCTGAGTCATCCTCCAGGAATTAATCTGCCAGGACTGCAAAACTTCATACCCATTAACATCAGGCTCATGCGAACATACTCAGCCCAGCATTCTGCCTGACGACCACCCTTTGCACTCCACTTGCTTTTTCCACCCCAATACCACCTCTCAGCACTGTTACAACATCCCCATTAACTAAATGTTAATTATTCCTGGGTACCTTAAATGTTACATTTTTATTTTGTATTTGTAGAGCACACTACAGCCCAGAGGCAATGAGGCGCTTTAAGGAGATTTAAGGAGGCTTGTTATGCTTTTCGTAAATGCTGTGTTGTATGAACTGTTTCCCTGTAACCATTTAATGTATGCCTTTAACGCCTACTAATGAACATTGATTCACTGGGCTAGGTTTGCACCCAATAAATAACCAATACAAAATAAATTAATAAATCCAAATATTCACAAAAAAACAATCCTGAATTATTAACAGTTATTTCTTAAATGAGAACCATGATTATTCAATTGCATTCACCAATGTTCTTCTTAGTCTTAACAATTTCCTCTATTTCTTAGGTGCGACCAGGAGCTCAAACGTCTCCTTCTGAATCACATCTCTGGTATCCAGAATGCCATCCTTACTCAGCAGAGGTCACCTTTGGGACTTTTGCAATATGATGGTGAGCAAGGTACAAGCCAGAAGCCTACATTTGTCCCACACAGCTCCAAGGATCCAGTGAGTTTAATGGAGCTCAAGCAAGAATTTATCATGTCCAACCTCCTGGTCAAAAATCCAGAGCTACACGATGTGCCTGAGAAGGCCGGGGAACTGGTAAAGAGTAAGGAAGAATGGATTCTTCACATGGATAATGTATTTCCCGTTACAGCCAAAGGCTATACAATGGAAGGCTTGCAAGGTGAGAGTAAAAGAATGTTTGGTGTCACAGAAAAGACAGAAAAGATAAGGGAACAGAATTTTGTAGAGTTGAATCAGATCTTGCCTTCCAAGAAGAGAGGACAACCGGCAAAAGATGAGCGGTTGGTCTGGCTCTCATCACCAAATAGACAACTGATCACCTACAAAAAGGACACAGGAAAAACCAGTATCCCAACTCACAAAACAACCAAAAGAAAAATAGCAATGAATGTCAGCAAAAGCAATCATATTGTTACCTTAAGAGAGGCGGATGAGCAGAAGTCACGAATAGACGTTGCAGCTGTAGATGGTCTAGGTAAAGCCAAAGTTACTGAAAGCCCATCTTCAAATATGTTAAGATCCTCTGTAAGCATGTCCTGCAAGCCTGTGACAAACATTGTGTTCCTCAAAATACACAAGAGTGCCAGCAGCACAGTCATGAATATCCTCTTCAGATTTGGTGAAGCCCACAACCTCACGTTTGCCTTGCCACGTGGCTCTGCCAGCCAGCTCTTCTATCCACGCTACTTTATTGCCCCATTTGTTGAAGGTTTCTCAAACTCTAAACCGAACCAATTCAACATCCTGTGCCACCATATGAGGTTTCTACTTCCAGAGGTGAGAAATGAAGAATACACGCTGTATGCTTTGAGGGGGATGGAGCCGAGGGACAGACAGAGAGAACAAGAAAGGAAACTAGAATAAAAAAAGAGCAATGAAGAATAAGGAATGAGAGAAATGTATAGAAAATATATGTGGTGATAATTAACATTGCAAAAGAATCAACAGAAGGGAGTGAAAAGCTGCATATTATGAGAGAGTGAAAAGGTGTTGAGAATGATGAACAATTCAGAGTAAGAGAAACAGTGATGCAGACAGAATAATTTAGAGCAAGAGGAAAGAAAGGAACAATGTGGCAGAGTAATCTTTGAGATACGTATGGTGGTAAGAAAGTTGCAGAAGACGACAAATGCAAAAGAAGTTGAAGAATCCTGGTGGCATTTATTTTACACCTACATAGATTTGTGAAAGTGGCACAAATCTGTTCACAGTAGGCCAGTGGATTGAGAACATTTGCTGCAGTCATGGTATAGAAACATACACAGCACACATTCCAGATCCCAAACCGTAAAGGATGAATCAGTATCTCAGTAAATCCACTTAGCCCCAACTTCTAAAATACACTCTAATTCTGGATGCTCAAGTCATGCAAAATATCCAATGATTTTTAATGTCACCTACTTTTTGGGACAAATGTGGATCAACTGTTTTTAACCAAGTCTCACAGAAGGATGGCACCACCTTTTTTGTGGGGACATCATTAGCTCCAGAACTTTCTGTGAGTAGGCCCTATACTAGAAATGTTGCTTCCTGCTGAATTCCAATAAGCATCGCCCTTGTGCCTGGCACTTGAAGCACCAGAAAGCGTTACAGCAAGCATAGTAGCACACTGATCTTCAGAGCGAATCCTGTCCAAACAAGGGATTGCTATGTGGTTCCTAGACTGCATCTCCTCTCAGATTAGTTTAAATGTAACTGGTTAGCAGTCTTGTAAATTGTGGCTTAAAGGTTCATTGTGTTTCCTCCCCATGGTATTTCAGAGACTGCTAAACCAATGTTTAGATTGTGACTACTTGGAGAACATATATCCCTGTGCAGCATCATTTTGAGGGTTTAGTTCATGGGATATATCACGATTAATCTTCAGAACCAAATCCTGTTTGAAGGTTAGTGATTATCTCTGGCAAGTGAAGCAGTGATTCCATTAGGCATTCCAAAGACACCATAATGTGTCTGCAAATGATGAGTTTGTTACCCATACCTGTACCAGATTGCCCTAATAACGTCCCTATGTTCCTGTAAGTGCATACATACATGTGTGTTCACTCGTAATGAGTGATTGAAGCCCAGTTTAGTTATATTTCAATCCCTAAGTGCACTCTTTCATGACCTATAACAATACCAGTATATTGTAAGCAATATGTGCAATATACATACAAAATCAAAATAATATTCAGTCAGTATCTGTCAGTTAATAACTTTCATTACATACCTTTGCATCAATTCTGCTTTCAAGCATCTAATGTGTACAGTTCTCTCCTAGTCCAAATTATATACGGTTGCCAGCATATTAAATATAAAAAAGAGAATTAGTGCTGGTCATAAAAGTCTTATTTCTAGGGCTCATTTCAAAGTTGTGACAATATGTTCCAAGATTCTGACCAAACTCCCTACCCAGTTTTCTAAAATGATTGCCACAAGTCTAGAGATAGAGAAAAGTCTACAGTATATAGTCCTGGTTTCCTTAAATAGTATTCTGTGCATACTTTATGGTCATCTGCCAAATATATAGGATTATCAATTGTCATAACATAAATAGAGAAAATAATACCCTATGTTATTTTAATTTATTTCTTAGGCAATCTCACTGGGGGATTAATAACCCTACAGGTATAGGCTGTAGTTGCCAGCATTTTAAGTAGTCCTACTGCCTACAGATTTTAATTACAGATCCGACCGCTTTACAGTATATATAAGGATAACTCAGAAGGGTTACATTTGAACTCCACACTCCTCCTTGAATGGTCTCTGAAGTGTGTGTTAAAAGTACTGTGTTGTAGGCAGTTTCTTGAACTGGAATTACACATTGCCTAAACATTCTTTATGCCATTCTCTTCTCCCCCTCTTCTGCCTACTCAAGTAGCAAGGTTCTTGTTTTTCATATTGTGTTAATCTAATTCCCAGTTTTACAGAGTTGATAACCAACATACTCTTCCCAAGTCTCCAACCTATCCCAACTTATTTCCCCCTATGGCAGTGGATCCACTAGGAAAGCATGGCAACAACTGTGGTGCATCTTGCCAGCTCTTACTAGCTGGTTGTGCTTCCAATTAAATTCTTTGTGACCTTTTCTTCACCTGCTCTTGCCTTGTTACACAGGGGCTCTTTTGGGACTCCTTTTGGATCCTCCATGGATGGCGGATGGTACTTTTTTAAAATTCCATTCCAAGTTGGTGGGCTCTGATTTCCAACATTGTCAGCTGCTAATCCAAGCTGGCTGTTTCCAAACTTCCTGTCCACGTTTTCACTCCAGGTCACTATTAATCATATAGAAATCCCCAAGCAACTCCTTGTTTTGGAATTTGTATGTAGATCTAAATGGTCTGCTATCGTCAGCCTGATTTCGTAATCTTGGCATTTTCCCAATTTTATTCATCAATAGAGCATGCTGTTTCCATGATTTTAACATTTTACTAATTGTGTTGTAACTACATTTTCTCAGCGAAGCATAATACTTACAAGATGACGTTTTCTGGTTAGAACATTTTAAAAAGCAAAGACATAATATTTATTTATCTTAAATGTACAAACATATGAGAGATTATTAAGCCAGTGCTAGTTGTTCTGAAGAAATATATCAAGAAGCATTCCCTCTTAAGTAGCACTCATTCTTGACACATAGCCAGAGGGTTGAGGAATGTGTTCAATGACAACACATCAGATTTCTTCAGCTGGCAGCGCTGCGGTTTTTATGCCCCAATGGTCGCATGTAGTACTGTGTTGACCCTTAATGGCCCCGATTTCTTCAACTACGCTTTCCTTTAACATTCTCATCATGTTGTCAAATTAAATCAGATTGCGGGTACATGTGCTGAGATACACAGTAAACCTGGGAGGTCAGCCTATAAAGCTTCTGATACAGTGGGAATTCCAGTGTTTTTTTTAAAGTACATATTTGTAGTCACTACAATCAAAGAACTGGTTTAATAGATATCCCTCTGCCCCCTTTTTTTTCCTCCGACATTGGTAAGAGACCGAGGCAGGAATCTTGATGGTGCTCCCTTTAGTATAGAACATTGGTGTTTTCTCTTTTACCATAAAATGCAAATCCTTGTCCATTGTGAATAGATTCCTGTGCTTGGCAAGTGTTTTGTAAATTCCCCGATTGTTTGCACTATATTGTAATTTTATTTCATCTAAATATTTTCCATAAAGGATAATACATTCCCACTACAAACGTTTAATTTCAGTGAACTCCTTTTGCATATCCTCTTGTAAGGAATGTGTCTCGTGTACTCTTGGCTTCTGATTCAGAAATTTGGTGTACAGTTTCTTATATACAGAGAAATTCTCTCATTGAAATATATTATTAATCAAAAGTCTCTTGTGGCTTATTTTAGGATGTAAATCTGAGTTCACCAAAGTTTTTTCATTAACATACAACTTTACAATTGTAAATCGAAAAATTCAATACATTTTGTATTTTGTGTTAGTTTTAAATACAGATGTTGCATGCATTTCAATAAGAGAATAAAACCATACTCCTCAAACAACAAAAAAAACCCCACAAAATGCAAAGAAAAAAGAAAAAATCATCTCATAAAAACATGTCATTTTCCTCAAATAATTCACTGATTGTACCTTGTAGCCGCAACTATTAGAGCAACTCAATTACCTCTCAAAATTCACAGCGAGAGATTCTACAAGTATATAAAGTTTTCATCATGGACAAAACATTTAAAACATGTATTTCTATGCTTGTTCAATGCCTGTCATTCAATAAATAAGTTCCCCAACATTTATGTATTTTATTGATTTATTGTGCATTGTAAGGTGCTTATACATCAAGTAAATTGTGTTTACTCAAATTCATACACAATCTACAATAACTACATTCCCGGTCCATTTTAGTTCTAGTCTCTATTCATACGTTAGTTAGGCATAGATTAAGTCTAATTCTAATGACATAGTTTTTAGAGGCAGCCTCGATGGTACCTTAATCAAATAAGATGGATCCACAGGTCTATTAATTTCCTACAGACCTAATTGGTAAAATAATTTATATTTCCTTAATGTATCCCTAGTCATGCACCAAAATTAAATTAAATCAGAGCACCATAGCGAGGTTAGATTATTTGTACATTGTTCAAATATGGATGCCATTATATTGAATTGCTCTTTTTCGGAAAATGGATGGCATCCTTAGTATATGAAGGCTCATTTGGTAATAATGGCAAGATAAACCTGTCAAGATATTGTTAAAATAGCTCTGTAAAATAACCCATCCTACCTACGAAAGGACAACATGAGTGCTCAGTAAAACAATAGAATGGTATAATCAAAATATGTGGTGGGTGTAAGGTTATGAATCAATTGTATTCACTGACATTGATCTGGGCAACCCTCCACACCATTATATTTTAGCCTTAATGCAGCCACAGTTGGATGGTGCACATTCTTTAGATATTTTTCCTCTATGGTGAGGAAGCTTTCGAGTCTCCGATTCTTGAGCTTTTGCATCAAAGTCACTTGTAGATCCAGTAATTGATCATTTTCTTGCCCCTGATAGAATTGCTCATCATTCTGTTTTTATAGGGCTGGATTTATGCATTGTTCACATCCATTACCACAAAGTTCCCTTCTTTGTTCCCTCTCCTCCTGGATTATTGTTGACCAGTCATTCACTGGTTCCTTCACGGCATTTATTTCCATTTTTGTGACGTTATGTCAATGTTGTTTACATGAAGCCAATTTTATAACTACATCTACATATTATTTACAATCGTATCTTTTGTCCCTCCTTGGTAGAATGTAAAAATCAGATTATCTTGTGAGATCTGTGAAAGGAGTCTGGAATTTCATTTTAGTTCTTCTTTTTACTTTGGTATTTGTTAATATTTAGTTCAGTACAACAGAGTTTTATTCAGCATTGGCCATGAAACCATAATTTGCATACACTTAACAGTCATACAATTACAATTCACCTTCTTAAAAATACATCAATAGCAGAGAGTAACCAAAGACTCTTCAATAAAAACAGATTACAAGGTAAATGCAATCAGCAAACTCTATAAATGAAAGGAGAAAGTGCTATATCAAGTACGGTTATATATATGTAATGCATGTCCCACATGGTAGACCTGGCTTGTTCCATGGATTACCAGCCCCCCATATAGGAAATTAATTTCGAGGAACACATGCTCTGCAAAATAAGAAAAAAGTGTAATGTTCAATGCAGTTAATCTATTTTTCCATTCTATAAACAGCTAATGTACCTCAAGCTAAGAGTATACCACAGGCCTTGACCAATCTATATCTACGCAACCAGGCACAGTGTATATATTTAGCCACCAGGTTCACTCCCAGTATTTCAGATGTGCTTTTGCCACATTCCATCGCATCTTCAATGCTAGCGATGCCCCTTGCCCTAAGGATTGGTTTCAGGTATTGCAGTCCGAGTGGTTGTAATTAATCGCAGAAAAGCAGGAAATGTATCACAGTTTCTTCATCCATTTCACAAAGTTGGCATATTTTCATATTACCTTCCTTCCATATACTTGTAAATCCTGCAAGCTTAAGCGTGCCCATTGTCCCCCTTAGCTTCAAGATAGCATGGCTTCAAGTTTAACCTCTGGCACGAGTACCCCAAAATCCTCCTAGATTGTTGTAGAATGGCATTTTTAACCCTTGTCCTTGATGTTTCGGACAGTACATTCGGTTCGGCCCTGATTCCCGGCAGTTGAAGCCTCCTGTAGGTTTCCTTCACACGAGTAGCCCACGGGAGGCCTCCCCTATCCTTCCTGGGCAAGTAGATTACTCAATGCGTCCCTATAGCATTCAAGGCCCTTTGTTGTCCACAACCTATACCAGTACAGTGCTGGTCTGGCTGTGACCTGGTCTGCTATTGGGCACAGGTCTACTTCCAAGTGGTCAATAATATTAGGTGAGCCTTGGGGTAACCTCAGCAACATTTCTAGTCACACATTTTCTGCTACTGTGAGTTTTGTGGCTTTAACATGACCCATATAGTGCCGAGGGGATGGCCTGTTTCTTATAAAGCTCAAGGGCTGGAGATACTTCTGCCCCACCGCAACAGTTATGACATTCTCTAGCCACACCACAAAATGTTTCTAAATTAACACAAGCCTTTGTTAGTTGTGCAGATCATGAGCAGTTTTCTTGACATCGCAGCCCTAAGTAATCGAAGTATGCAACCTGCTCAAGCCTGCAGCCATCTACCACTAGGTTCAAAATGCTATTATTTGCTGTTCTTGTTTTAAAGACCATCGTTTTTGTTTTATTCTTGTTTAATGTTAATCCCATTTCATCTCATTTCCTGACCAATGATGCCATTATATCTGGATGCCCATTTGTGATGTTACCAAGAGGACAGCATTGTCGGTAAAGATCAACGCTGGTACCTTTATTATTTCTAATCCTTGACGCATCTAACCATTTGACCACCAGTTCTCTAATCATCTCATCAATGAACAGACAGATCAGCAGTGGGGCAAGGACACACCCCTGGCTGAAACCACGGGTAACTCCAAAGGAATTGTTAACTTCCCCAGCCAACCCAAAACTTACTACCACCTCATTTTCATGGTTTCAATTAGATGCTGAGGGATTTGCCTTTTCCTAAGAACACTCCATAGTAGGTCTCATGGAATTCCATCAAAGGCTGTCTGGAGCTCCACAAAGACAGCGTAGAGTTTCATTCCCCTCAGGATTACATACTTTTGGGTTAGGACAAATAGTCTGAAACACTGGTCAATAGTACTTTTGTGTTTCTGGAATCTAGTTTGTAATTAGTGTATTGTGCTAGGACTATCGACCCAGTCCTTCAAAGGGCCCATAACTGCCTTCCGCCAGGATCTGCGCACCAGCCCTGTATATTAATGACTGTGTTAAAAATGTTCAGCAGGGTTGCTGCCCATACACTCGGCTCATCCTTATACAAGTCTATGGGGATCTTGTCAGGGCCTGCCACTTTGCCCCCTTTTTGAAGTAGAATTGCTTCCGACATGACTTTTATTTCTAGGAAAAAGGGGGCTAAAATGGCATAATGGTTCTCCTCTAGGTAATTTATTGCATAGCTTTCAGGTAAGCCTCTACTATATAATTCTGAAACTTTGGAACGTCATTCTTCCTGGCTAATAGCACACTGGAGTGAGCCCTCCCCCTCCGCTGTCCTACCTGCAACCAACTTCCAAAACATTCTCAAATGTGGCAACAATACTGGTGCCTGACAGGAGCGCATCACATATGAAGGGGTGACAGGCCAATGAACGCACCCAAGCTGTAAAGTGGATGGACCCCCAGCGGGATCGCTGAAGCGGGGGAGCGGGAGAAGACCATAGACAGCCTGGCCCTGCCTCTGTGCAAGACAGCGCACCACCAGTCCAACGCAGAAGATTAGTGCGCAACAACAAAGGGCGGGTCCAACAGCAGAGGGGGAACAAGTACTAGGGACGGTTCCACACAGCGGGGACCGGGCGTCGCACTACCCAAGAAGACAAGAGCCTGCACGTTGGAGCCAAGGTACGGTGCATCCTTGGGGGGTGAGGAACGAGGCTTGCAGCTGCTGGAGAGGGAGCAGCGCAGCATTTTACAAGCTGGCCTTTACGAAGAGGGAGGACTGAGGGGCCAGGGAACTGCTCTGGGGCAGAGGGATAGCTCAGTGACTTCGCGGGTGTAGCAGAAGGCTTAGGGCCATTTGCAGTGGAAGAATGCAACGATAACAAATGGGGCTAATCCAAGCTCAGTGGAAAAAGGGGGAAGTAAAATTTTGAACCCTGCAACAAGAAAAAAGAGAGGGAGCAACAACAGAAGGAAGCTATATCAAGGAAGGTTGGTGTTGGGGTTCCACAGCGATATCGCCTACCCTAGTTTCCCCAGGCACCCATGTGATATGTGGGGCCAGGACAGAACTGAGCTAACACTGGGAGGTGGAGAACCCAGGAGGTGCTATGGTAGTGGTGGAGGATGAACTAGCTGCGTGAAAACAAAGAGCCCGAGAAGGGGGGAGCTGGGGCGAGACGAAATGACACAGCCAGTCCAGGAAGGGTCAGCTCCACAATGGAGACACAGGGAGAGTGACTCCCAGATGCCAGGACAGAAGGGAAAGTGCACACTGGCCCAGCACAAGCAGAACCCCCAACATCACAAAGGGCAGTTGGGAGGACTACTGGAATCAGCGGAAGGAGGCGATAGCACCTTCAGCCTATGGAGGGCTGAGGTCTGTGGCCCAGGGACGAATGTGGTGTACATTTACCAGCCCCAACAGAAATTCCCTTCATCACAAAACCACACTTCAACATTTACCCAAAAACGGCTGTGTTGTGTTCTCCCTGGCCCATGTGTGGTGTGCTTTGAACACTGCCACCCCAGAAAATGGCGGCATTTGTTTGGCTTCAAATCAAGCACAAGAAAATAAGGTGCATTCAAGAAGGCATTGCACTTTGTTCCTCTTTTCATTTTAAACACCACAAAGTTTTGCTCCATTAAAAATAGCCCTGCATGTGTATTTCATTTGGTTGACATAAAATAAGGCAATCCCTCCCAGAACAGCATTGTTTTCATTAATAAAATCCATGAAGAGCAAACAATTCTGTTTCAGTCCGCACAGCTATGATTTACTTTTGGAATGAACCAACGCATGCAAATTACTGCAAAGGAAAGAAATAGCGTGGCTCTCTCTCTTGCCTCATCTCAATTACAAAGAAACTCTTTGCAGCATATCTCCGTGTCCAGAAACTGACCGTATCTTTAAAAACCTTCCAGAAAGTTAATTCAAAAGAAACTGTGTGTGGCAGAAACCGCGCTGGTGAAATTAACATGAAAGAAAATAAACACGTGTACATCTGCGTTTGCAAAGCAGGAAAATGCCATTTGAAAATTAAAATGTTAAATAATACTGTGGCTCCCACAGAAACACAATTGTATATGTGGGTGGAGGGGCTGCAAAGCTATGTATATTAAGCTCTTTTCCCCCAAAAAGACTTCAGTCAGCCTGGCTGAGGCCCAGGAATTCCAGTAAAACCAGTTTGACAGGAAGGCTTGCCTTCCAATTTCACAGTTACCAGTGAACTGATGCTTCAAGGACATGGGCTGGGATTAATAGTGTGATAATTACTGGTTCTGTGAAGCCCTGTGTTTTGACCCAGAGGTGTGATTTTCTTCTACATCCATTCACAGCACCCACTCGATGGCTTCAAAGTGTGTCATGAATCCCTTTGTTCAGGCTGACCCAGCGGAAGACAATTGGGTTGTGGGGGTGGCAGTACTGACTACATCTATGGCAAATCTGCCTCATTCACATTAAAGGATGTTTGCACTTGAAGACATTTTTCCCCACAATCTGAATAAGCAGCAATGTGATATTATGACAGTTTTCATGTGATTTTTAAACAAGCAAAATGAGACCCAGTGCATGCTGCTAGCACCTGGGGAACTGGAATGGCAGGAAACATGCATTTCTGGGTGAATGATAAATGGCACAGACGTCAAACGTGAGGATAATATGCCAAATACTAGTATGCATACGTGTAGCTATTTACAGAATTTTAAATATTATACTTTTCCTGAAAACAACAAAATTGTGTCAAAGGGTATTGCAAAATCACACAGAATTGGCTTTTGAACTGGCCAATTCCTTGTGAAATATGCAATCTGCATATCTGCTGTTTATGGTGGTGACCAGTGTAAATCGGATGTTTTGAGCCATAACTCATTTTTGTAAAAAATAGGCTTTGTGAGACAGAGGAAGTCATAAATGGACACACCTAAAATTATGTCCCTTCCACTGAACCAATCAGCCCAGAGGGAGGAGGGGACACCAGTAGCCTGGCCTATCCCACTAGAGGGATAAGTACTTCCCCCCAGATTGTAAAATTCTATGATGTCACTCTGGCTAGTTAACAGGGAGACAGGGAGACACAAGATATTCAAGATTCAAAGACTCAAAAACTAGATCCAGAGGCAGCTGATTCCATCCAGGCAGGACCATCCAGATCCAGGCAGAACTACCCATCCAGATCCAGGCATACACAATAATCCAGAGAGAAAGGAAGAGAGGCAGCTGATCCCATTTAGGAGCCCCTAGTGACCAGAACCGTTGCCCAGCCAACCCATCCTGCTCTCCACAGTGACCAGACCTTGCCCAGCCGATTCCATTCTGGAGATCCCAGCTGCCCCAGTGACCAGATCTCTTGACCCCGCTGCCCAGTGACCAGATCTTTGGCCCCGCTGTCCAGAAACCTTGCTGGCTGTCCAAATTACCAAACTCAAGCTTGCCTTGTAAGTATCCTATTAAAATGCCCTTAAATACCCACTCATACCCCAAATTGCCAGTATCCTCGGTTCACCCTTTCTTTAAAAGAATCTGTGTTAGTACATATCTGTTAGCGTATTCCTTTTGTGATTATTTCAGTTATCTATGTAAGTCCTTAGTATCATTTGAATTAAAACAAATAATTCCCCAATAAAGAGATTCACGGTGAGCTGGGTGCAATTCAAAATCAACCAACTCATGTCAAGTGCCTTTCTGTAAGAATTATAGTCCTTAAAATATAGTCTCAGCAGAACTAGTCATTGTGCTAACAAAACTGAATTTGCCTTTCTTTAAAAATATTCATTTGCATTTCCCATAGAAAAACCCACACCATCATCCTATGAAGAGTCATCCCCTCCCTTCCCTATCTGCTCTGTGCCTGCATCTCTGATCTTAAAAACCGATTTCCGATTTTGCAGGCTAAGCCCATTTTCTTAACTGCTTGTCATTGTAAAGCCTGTTTAACATATGAAATTGCAATTCTGCTGCGTGTGTTTTCTTGTGCATTGTTTTCCTCCCAAAATCAATTTCCTCACCTGTGATCACGTTGCTTCGGTGCCCTGCTCAGTAGCCTGTATGCTTCCTTGTATCTTAAGTGCAGCCACACACATTTTCGACCTCGCTATCCTACCGCATTTGTAAACTGATCCATAAGTAACAAGTAAAATCTGAGTATGCCATTTTGCTCCTCTTGAGGGCTTTTATTTTAGTTTCTGGCCTCCCATTCTGGGGTGGTGGGCTGAAACTTAAATCTGATTTTTCCATCTTCTTTCTGACTCCTTGTCACTGCTTTCCATCCATAAAGAATTTAGTCAGCAGGTGTTTGGGGGAAGTGTTGCAGGGGGAGTGCTTAACCTATGTGCCATCTGTGATCATGAAGAAAAGTGATTTTGTTTCCATTTCTATGAAATGTGTATGTTTGTTGTGTTAGAAGTTGAATTACTGTGTTATAAGAATGTGCATTTGTATTGCCACACTGTGGTGGTTGCTGCCCTAAATTTTGTTTTGCTCTGATTTGTCCATTGAATTCTAAAAATAAATAAATATTTCATTGTTACACACCGGCCTGGTTCATGGTCCATTGCGACAGAGTGTATTTGTCAAGGTGGGTGTGAGACGGGTTGAGGCCTACTCAAACCAAGAATCCAGGAATCAAATAAAAATAAACAACATTTGTATTGTGCGCCACCTTCAGTGTCAGTGGAAGAAGTCCCTGGCTGGAGTGTGCCATATTATAAAACCGCTACACAGTGGGGGCTAGTGCCAATTTTGAAGTAAGTGTTTCCACCCTTGACAGCTTAACACAGCAGGCTTACTCAGTAAAGGTAGTGATACTTTTGATGGTTAGAAAACTGTGTTACACTGTAAAAGTCCCATCCCGAAACTTATACCCTAGGTATCTGGCATTTGTGTAAAAATAAAGTAACATTAACCCTAAACTAGTCAAAAGCAGAGTACAGATTTGTCCTTACATAGATAATTAAGTAAAAGAAGAACACTCTTCATAAGGAGCACCATAGAGATGAATATAGCTATGCAGCACCTTCTGCACAAACTATTCGTTAGAGGGGAATGGGCGGAGCAGGAGCAGGAAGCCTGGCTATCCAGCATGATGCAACAGGTCACCTCCATGAACATGGATGTGTGGCAGGACAGTGGTCTGTTACATCAAGCAATGACTGAGTTTTACATGACTCAGAATATTAAAGAGCAGTATAAAATGGCCCGACTCACTGTCTACATATACCTCCACATGGGGGTTATGGAGGAAAAATACCAGGAAAGTATAACCCTTGCGCAAAACCAGTCTGAGCTCTTAAACCAACCCCAGAGTAAATTAAACAGGTAAAAGAAAAATTGCAAAAGAGACAAAATTCTGAGGTAGAATTTGAAAACCACATCAAGCAGCTCAAAGAAGAGTTGGCTGTACAACGACAAAACAATTTAGAGCAAGAGGCCAAATTAGCTACATTAAAAGAGGAGTGTCAGGAAAAGGTTGAGTATCTGGAAGAAAGTCAACGAAAATTGAATCAACAAATCAAATATAACAGAACCTGCTCTGAGCAGATAACCACTTTAAAAAAAACAGATTGAGAGATTGGAAGAGGTGAATAATAAGTTGATCATTAAAGAACTCCATTCCCAAAAATTTGACAATGAACGCCAGAAGATAGGTGCCATAAAACAACAGAGGGATGACCTGACTGAACAAATGGGCACCCTTTATCAGGAAAGAGATGCCCTAGGTAAGGAAGTTTGCCAATTATTAAAAACAGACCTACAGAAAAGAGAGTCAGACCTCCAGGAACTGACTGACCTAAAAACTGAATATGAAAATGTATTGGGGCACATGAGACAAGTAGAAGGTGCTCTAGAAGAGACCACCCAAGCCAAAAATGTGCAGAGTCAGGAGATATATCTCCTGCAACAAAAATGGTCTCAGTGTTCCCAGACAATGCAAGAAGCAGAAAAAGACAAAGAGGCCCTTTGTGATGAGAACAGTGGACTCCAGAGCCAGGCATCAGCACAGGCAAAGGTAATAGAGGTCACCCAAGCCCTGATAGCAGAGCAATAGGCTCAGGCCTTTGCCTACTATTAAGAGGTAGGGGCTGAGAAGGAAAAACTTGGGACGTTAGAGAAAAAGTGTGCTAGGTTGAATCAAAACTTGAGGGACCCCAAACAAGTAGAGAGTGACAGGGCAACCCCTGATCACAGTGTGATGCCCTCTGTACCAAGGGCCTAAACCCATTTACCACTTTGTATGCACAAGGCACTCTGCACTTCATGCCCACAGGTTCACATGAACCCGAAACCATGAGGTAGCCAGACTTAAATAGGCCTAGCATGATTGCGCAGGCAGGTCAGCGTCCCTGTTCAAGTTCAAAAATGTCATGGCTGATGAATCTGACCATGATAGCTCCTATGATGAGAAAATCAGCATGCTATACTTGCAGAAACATCACCTACAAAGGAAACACTTGGTTCGCTTTGCAGAGAAAAAGGAGTCTGAGTTGAAGCCTGAAAATAGTATTCTAAAAACCTCCACCAACCCTGGAAGCAGGCAGCAGTCAGAAGACTACTCTCCTGTGCGAAAGAGGGAGTCCAAGGGGAGTGACCCAGAGAGCCCAAGGCACTCCAGGGGAGATGAGACTAGGCCCCATCATTCTGGGAGAAACTCACAAGCTCAAAGAACTATGGAGCGCTTAGAGGCTAACGAGGGGACCTCAAATAGCAGCAGCTCTGAGGGCAAATGGACTCGGGTGCAGCGGCAAAAGATGGCTAACAAGCAAAAGAGAGCTCTGGTGAAAGACCCTATTAAACAGATTAAAACTATTAGGAGTTTAATGACCTTGTACCAAAGAAATTCCAAATATTCTGCCTGGGAGCATCTGGAGCTATATGAACAGATGATGGCATCCTTTGACATTAAAAATAACCAAAATGGACTTTCTCCAGAGTACTCCAGCTTCTTTGCTGGGCTGGAAGACCAGAACCATTCGAAGTGGTCCACCTACAAGGCAGCCATCTTAAAGCACTTCTCCACACACAAAGAACCCCTTCATGAGGCCCAAAAGGTGGCCTACAATCTGCAGTATGTAGAGGATCAGGTCCCAAAAGAAGTTGTTCAGGATCTAAAGCGGGCATTTGTGTAAACTACTAGGTGGGTGCGCACAAATAGTAGAGAATTTATAAATACCTATTTTCATGAACTCCCAAAATACAGCATGACACAGTTGGTAAGAGATTTCCATGATGACATGACCCTGGTCTGGGTAATAGAGCAAGCCACCCGGATCTACGAGTTCCAAAAACCTGTAGAAAACAAAAATCCAACCAAAAATCGCAAACCAACCAACACCCCCGCTGCTGCCAAGGTGTCGGAGGTGAAGGTTGCCCCCATTTTGGACCTAGAAATGGGGGGGGTGGGGCTAAATATCCACCTTCCCAAAACCAACGAAATCAGAGGCAGAGAAGACCCTCTGACCAATTACAAACAGGTGGAAGTCAGGCACGGTACCCCACAAATGTGCCCCTTGACTCTGCCAATGACATCAGCCCTAGGTATAAGGGCAACAGACCCCTCTTGGGGTACGTATGGACTCCCCCGGCCCAGAGGGGGGATCCAATCAGGTGAGTACAGCCCCAGGAAACTTCCCTCAGGAGGGCAGTAATCTCCCAAATTCTGGTTTAAGTTTCTTCCCCCGGTACCCTCAAAACCCTAAGATCTAGGACAACCCTACGTACTCTCCCCGCTTTCAGGAGGAAAGACCACCAAATCCGGGAGAGGGGGGCCAAGGGTGGAGGGCTACCAGGGAAACCCCCAGTGCCCAGGTTACTCTGGGAGAAGGGATAGTTACCCTTCCTGAGAGCAACCCAGAGTGGATTCAAGACACCCATACCAGCTAGAGCGGGTGTCCCAACTGGAGCTCCAGGTCCAGAACCTGACTCAAGATCTGAGTCTCATGTTGAGGGCTCAGCAGAACCCTTAGATGAACATGGCGGCTCAGAATAACTCAAACCAAGGGTCTGGCACCCCAGAACAATGACGGGGAGAGAACCCCGGTAAACCACCAGTTCCAAAGGAGGAGGCACAGGAGGAAGGAGGATGCAAAACCCTAGAGGAAGCTTTCCTCCTCACCCGTGAAAAGCCCCTAGACATCCTGGAAATCTGTAACACAGGGAACAGAGGGTGCGTAGGAGAAACAAAGAGACCAAAAAGAACCATTTTGTGGAACAAATCAGTGTACTCCAGTTTGAAGGGGAAGAACTGGGAGGAAAGTCTTCTCTTTAAAGGACAGGGGAATTCCTCTCAAAGAAAAATGGGCCCCAAAAGACTGTAACCCAGACTGGTCGACACCGGATCCCAAGCCACTCTTCTGTCCAAAAGGGCCTTTCAGAAGCTAAATTCAGGAAGGGGGGTAGAGACACCAGATTCCTCTCACCCCTCTTCCTGGACAAGCATCAACTATGTCAGTTTCAATGGCACATGCCACATGGTTGAACAACGATCTGACCAAATTGAGTTCTATTTTCAAAACAATCAAATACCTGACATCACTGTAATTGCTGTAGGACAAATAACTGGTGATGGGAACTCCTCTCCATTCCTGAAAATCAACCTTCCTTCCAGTTAAAAGTGGCATTCCACACTGGAAGGTAATACCTTGAAATTGTATACCGATTCCCAATTTGAAAACCCAACTTCTGTAGTAAAAAGTGATGAAAAACCAGCTCAAAGCCTGGCTGATATTCAGAAAATGGGTAAACAGCTGTTCCTCTTTATTAAGTTAAATGAGGGGAGGGAGCCTGTTCTCGCCATATTGTGCCTGAATAATGGAAAAAGCTTCATTAGCGAAGGGTTGTTCAGGAAACTCACAAAAGATCCAGCATTTTTCCATGGACTTAGAACATGAAATTATAGGACCAGTCCCCAATGACTGTTATGACTGTGACGATGACATCCCGCCAGAAAAGGTCTTCTCCCGGCAAGGGGGGAACTTTCTGGTGTACTCTTCCTGCCCTTACTGGGTGGGGGGAAGAGGTGACCTGTGACATCAGGAAGGATCAGGTGATATTCCAGGTCCATAATGACTGCCTCTCCTACCTGAAACCCTCTGTCCAAGTCAACACCCTCACCAGAGATCTCTCCACACAGCTGGAGGAGACAGCTGAGGTCGCAAAACCAAATGTCTTCCCAGGCTTCAGACAGATGGTTGAAGAACGGGTCAACCTAACTGATTCCTGTGAGACCGAGGAACAAAAGCAAAAGTTGAAACAGGTGTTTTTAGATTTTCAAGATATCTTTGTTGTGGACTCGTATGACTGTGGTTGTACCGAGATACATTCTACCTCAATTCCCACGGACCCTGGAATGACTCCTGTTTTTGTGCGGCAATATTGCTTGCTACTCATGTCAATGGAGTCCCTTACAGAAATCATAAAAAACCTAGAGTCCCGTGGGATAATTCGTCCAGTCCACAGTATCTTTAATAATCCGGTACTGGGGATTTTAAAACCAAATGGCCAGTGGAGACTTTGTGCAGACCTTAGGGAGCTGAACAAACAGATCAACATGTCCCGATGTCCTCTTCCCTACATTGACCAGGGACTGGCCCAGATCCAGGGGTCAAAGGTGTACACCACCATTGACCTGACCAAAGGATACTGGACAGTACCAGTCAGTAGGCAGGACCAGTACAAGCTGGCCTTCACCTTCGGGGGCAGCAGCACACATGGACCTGAACTCCCTTCGGATACATAAACTCTGGCAATTAATTCAGTATCTTCCTACATAAGGCCAGGCCCGACTTGGGTGAAAGGGTAACCTGGCGTATGTGCATGATGTCCTGATTAAAAGCTCAACTGTGAAGGAACACATAATGTAAATCTGCTATGTTTTGACCCATTTAAAGGTTGCCAAAGCAAAACTGTCCTTCCAGAAGGCACAGTGGTTTAGGACCCGTAAACTTCTTGGGACATGAAATCACCCCTGAGGGTCTCTGTCCCCAGGCGAAGAAAGTGGAAGCACTATTGAAACTAAAGACCCCACAACTTTGCGTGAATTAAGGAGCCTTCTTGGCCTGACTAATTACAGCAGGAAATTCATTGAGGATTATGCAGAGGTCACAAGACCCTTGGTCCATCTGTTAAAGGGGGGGTCAAGTGGGAGTGGGCACTTTGTCTAGCTTACCCCGTCAAAAACAAGGAGTTCCTCTTGGAGACAGAGTTCTTGAATACATGCTTAACAGCAGTATTATATCAAAAGCATGACAAGGTCAATAAAGTCATCTCCTATGCGGGTAAGACTTTATCCTCTGTGGAGGACAAATTCAACAATTGTGAGAAGGCACTCCTGGCAACAGTGTGGGCATTGAAAAATGAACGCCCGTTCATCCAGGGGGAGCACATCATTGTGGAGACTCTGCACTGGCCTTTACAATACCTCCAAAGTGACAGAATCTGGGCCGGAAATGTGAGTAATTCCCAAATTATTTACTGGATTCTGTCCATGCAAGGCTTTCCTTTGGTGGTCAGGTATGGCCAAAACAAGAAGAGTGCCCTCACACAAGGATTGGCTGACTTGCATGACTGTGCCCGAGAAAACTGTATTGAGGACAAAAGTCTCAAAACCCAAGACAACATGGAGGCATACCTGAATTCCGTGCACAAGGTCTATGAAGAAGCCACGTGCAAGGGGATGCCCACTGTTTATGTGGACGGGTGCTCCTACAATGTTGACAACAACGGAGGAAAAGGAACTAGTGGCTGGCGTTGGGAATGCTTGGGTGAATGATGCCTGGAGCCCTCCGCTGGGCACAAGATCGGTCTCTGTAGTATTCAGGTGTTGGAGTTGATGGCAGTTCACCACGCCATCCTCACTGCCATGCAACACCAACCAGAGGCATGCTGTGTGCAAATAATAAACCACTCAAGCATGGGAAATTCATACAAAATATTGATGATCTGGTCACCTCTAATAGGATGACCATCTATTGGATCATTCCAGAATAGAGGGACCAGACGAAACTGGAAATTACCTGGCTGATCAGTTGGCCAAAACCGGAGCCATCCAGAGGGATCTCCTTGAGATCAAGTCCCTGTTGGGGGAAATCCAGGTCACTGCTGTCATCAGGTCCCAGACACTTGCTCACAATGAACTCTCAACTGCCCAGTGGAGTAAGGAGACCCCAGATGTTGATTTAATCACGGCACAAAAAGGGGATCCAATTATTGGGAAATGTTACCAACACATTGAGGACCATCTGATGGAAACCGATTACATTAGGAAAGAGGATGACCGGGTGTTGAGGAAGTTTCCCAAAATGTTCTGAATGCAAGACAGTTTGTTGGTGAGGAGATCCATCTCTGGATGTGACCAGTGGGCGGTAGCTACCTCATTCCGAAGCCTGATGCTAAGTCACGCCCATTACGTTGCCACAGCCGGTCATCTGGGGTTTCACAGTACTTTAGAAATCTTGTGGGAGGCTATATACTGGCTACACATGGGCAGGACCTCAACCAATATTTGGAGAGGTGTCTTGTGTGTGCACAATTTCAGCCAAGTTCACTCACACACCGAGCTCCCCTCCAGAAGCGGAGGATGACACTGCCTTGGTCAGATTTACAAGTAGATTTCATCATGCCCGTGATTCGCTCCTCTAGGGGGAACAAGTATGTTAACAGTCACATGCTTGTTCACCAAATGGGTGGAATGTCTCAAGGCAGAAACAGCAGCTGCCCTGATGATCAACCACATCTTCTCGTGTTTTGGCCTTGTCCAAAGGATTGAGTCTGACCAAGTAAGTCACTTCACAAGCGAAGTGATGACAAAGATGTGGGAGATACTTGGGGTAAAAAGGAAACTCCATATTGCATACCGCTGTCCTCTAGTGGGGGAGTTGAGAGGTAAAATAAAACCATTGTGACCATTCTTAAGAGGTTTGTGGCGGACTCTGGGCCAAGGTGGGAAATCCGATTACCGCTTGTCCTGATGGCCATCAGATCTACACCAGAACTACACCATTCTCTGCGACCAAAATGTCTCCATTTGAGCTAATGTGTGGACAGAAAATGGTGCTACCTCAGCATTTGCTCTATAGAACACAAGAGCAGACACTGATTAACGCCTCCACAACACATGAATATGTTGAGAATCTAAGAAAACACCTTCAGCATGCTTTTGGGTACACTCAGCAGTATCTGGAGAAATCGGCAGAGGGGATGAAAACCCACTACGTCTTAAAAACAACTAAAAAAGAATCCCAAGTAAGATGCATGGTCTACTTGTACGATTTTCAGAGGAACCAGACTAAGAAGAGAAGATTCCTCCCCTCCTGGCGCGGTCTCTTTGAAATTGTAGACAAAATTTCACCTGTCGCCTTCAGGATTCGCATCCCCAAAGGAGAGCTGTCAGAAGAGAAATGGGTCCATATCAATCAGTTAAAAAAGTTGTCACCCCAGACACACTTTGCAGCTGATTGATGAGCCAAAGGAAAATCAGACAGAGGAACCATTGGAAGAATGAGAAGAAAGGAAAAGAAAAAGCAGAAGGAAGTATTTAGGTGCATAGGCATATCTATATAACAGGGAGTATTTTTCTTTATTGTTATTGTAAAAATGACAAAAAGGTGTTTTAAAAGTCAAATTGCTGTCCTGGTCCTGTTAAGTAAGTCGCTTGATGTTATTGTAAAAATTAAACCAAGGTGTAAAAGTCAAATTGTGTTCTTGTTCTGTTGAGTAATTTGCTTGATGTTATTGTCCAAATGTGAGGAAGAGATCACAGAAAATTGTAATTGTAATCATTGTTCCGCTGTTGTAAATCTTCGGGGAAAACTGTCATTGAAAAATCCTAAGACTTGTTTCTATCCATCTCCTATTAGATAATTAACTCCATTACCTCCTAGCCTGGTGAGGAACTACCCAGGGATCTGGAAAGGGAAGGAAGGAATGAGGGTGCCGCTCCATACCCTACAACCGAAAGACGGAAGGGGATCCTGGAGTGCCGCTCCCTGAGGAAGGAGGATTCCGCCAAGTGAACCCCACTCTGCCCTACTCTACCTCAACAAAAAGTCTCGGCAGAGCAGGGGGGGGGGAATCTGTGGGGTACATTTACCAGCCCCAACAGAAATTCCCTTCATCACAAAACCGCATTTCAACATTTACCCAAAAAAACGTCTGTGTTGTGTTCTCCCTGGCCCATGTGTGGCAAGCTTTGAACACTTAAACAAAATATGGGGTAGAGAGCCCTCTTTTTTGTTCTTGAGGAGCCAGTGTCACGAGGGATTATGTGAATATATATATGTGAAAAGGACACAGGCTACCCCTTCCTTCTACACCTGCAGGTATGAGTACTGCACACCACTACTACAAGCAACTAATATTGTTGCATGCTGTGACATGACTACGGCTGATTACCTACTGGGATGTGTTAGATCTGTATACATGACCATTGCGAGCAACTCTCAGTGCCGCATAGGTTACTAAAAATATTGAATCACTAGAACTTACTGGTTTACGATCTGTCTGCTGTCTGTAAGCCGGGCAACCGCTGTATCCGTTCTCGAGTTACGCGCATGCGTACTAGAGATGGGGGCACGGTCCTTATTTCTGACTGTTGTTTGGCTGGTCAACGTTGTCATGGCAAATTGATGTCATGAGGCCGGGCAAGGCTAATTGTTGTAATACAGTGACACTGCCTCCCTGGCTCTCCTATTTGGGAACCGCCTATGGGGTAATCTTTGAGATACTCGTGGTGGTGCATGTAATTTGATATTCAAGATCAGAGTTGCAAAACCCAATCACATGGCTCGAGTAAAATGCCATGGCCAAAAGGGAATCTTGTGAGTTGTGGGCATAACGTATATTACATAGAGACACCAGTTTACAGATGTTGGACCATAATCTGCATACAATTTATTCACAAACAGAAAACAAATAATGTGCACTTTATAACGCTTATCATAAAGGTTTCCCACTGTCTCCTTTTACATTGTCACCACACATTTTTATACAGGTTCTCGTACATTTCTAACCATTGACCATTTTTGTCATGAATTTCATCCGAAGGAAAAAATTATGATCTGTGTTATTTTACATTTTATAACACAGTGACACATAGTTGATCTTATATGCACATGTATGTATTTACACCCAACCTGTCTAATTCGGTTGCCAGAGATCATGGAATGCTAATGGAACCTATGTGTGTTGTTATGTAACTGAGTATGGTTTGTAATGGAAGCTATCCGTTTGCTTGGAGGTCTGTGGGAAGGTATATACAAAATGTTTAGAAGAACAGGTTCCACTCTATCGCGACATTAAGATAATATTTTACTGTATCCAAACGATGAATCAATTTTTGCTCTAGCGTTCTGAGTGCTAGATCTCGATCTCCTCCTCTTGGTTTACTGTTTACAGTCTGTATGACAAACCAGCACAATTCTGTATGTTTATGTTTCTTTTCTCTGAAATGTGCCACCATTGGTTTATCCTCTATTAGATTTTTCAGACACAATCTATGCTCACAAATGCGCTGTCTGATCTTGCGTTTGCATTTGCCGATGTATAAGAGTCCACATGGACACTTTATGCCATATATGCTCAACTTCGGCACGCAGTTTGTGAAGGTTTTGTATTTCCACACCACTCCATTCATGGAGATGTCTTTCAGGTCTTGTGTCAGACTACAGAACGAGCACTTCCCACACCTATATTGTTCTACTGCTGGCGGCAGGTTCCACAGAATAGTTTGGGAGTTCTTCTTGGTTGCGGAGTATGGTTACGTATAGACTAATCTGTCTTTCAAGTTTTGGCTTCTTTTAAAAGTGAAACGAGGTTTATCTGGTTGGAAGGTGTCCGTTTTTAAAATATTCCAGTTATTCAGGATGGCTCTTCTGATGTCATTGCTTATGGGGGTGTGGGTAGTGATGCACATCCTTTTCTCTCTATGTTCTTCTCTCTGCCTTTTATTCAGGTGTGTCTCTCTGCTGGTGTTTCTCGCTGTGTTGTGTGCTTTTCGTTAATCTGTGGGGGATATCCACGTACCATTAGACGCTTGCCAAGGTCTTTGCTATTGCGGTCATATTCCGGTAGTGTAGTACAGTTCTTCTTATTCTTAAAAATTGGCCGTACCGTAGGTTTTCTCATAACGCCTATGGATGGAAGCTTGTGAAGTTTATCAGCGTGTTTTTGTCTGTTGGTTTCCTGTATAGCACCGTAGAGAAAGTCCCATCAGGGGTCGTTTGGATATCTAGATCCAGAAATGGTATATGACTGTTGTCGTGGTGCATGGTGAACTTGATGTGTGCATCTACACTGTTCAACCAAGTCTGAAAATCCTGTAATTGTATTTTGGAGACTCTCCATACCATGAAAGTATTGTCAATATATCGATACCAATATATTATTTGATGACTAAACCGGTTCTTATCACTGTAGATAAATGAGTCTTCTAGGTTGTCCATGTACAGATTTGCTAGATCAGGAGCAAAAGTGGACCCCATGCTTGTGCCGTGGATCTGCTGGTAATAGTGACCTTGGTACATAAAGAAATTCTCTGTCAGTGCCAGTCGAACACATTACAAAATGAATGGTGTTGGGGTGGTAACATCAATTCTTTTTTCTAAGTACATCTTTAGAACGTCCATGCATTCTCTCTGTGGGATGCTCATGTAGAGCGCTTCCACATCTAAGGTGACTAGTATATCGTTATGCTCTTCTTTGATTAATTCCAACTTGTGTATCATAGCCATGGTGTCCTGGATACATGATTTCTTATTTCTGACGAAAGGTCATAAAAATACACCTCTGTGTAGATGGAGAGAGGCTCTAAGAGTGAGCCTATTCATGATAGGATCGGTCTTCCTGGTGGTATCGTGTTATTTTTGTGTATCTTTGGGATACAATAGAAAGCTGGTGTTACCGGATGTTGCTTAGTTAAAAAGGCTTTCTCATCTTCATCTATCCATCCTTGATCCTGTGCATACATCATGAGGCTTTTGATTTCTTCCATTATGCGTGAAGTAGGATTGATATCTATTTTTTTGTAGAAGTGATGGTCATTCAAATGTTTGCTCAGTTCATCCTCATAGAGTTTCTTCTCTCATAGCACAATTCCTCCACCTTTAGCTGCTGGTTTTATCAAGAAATCTTTGTGGTTTTCTAGATGTTTTAATACAGTTCTTTCTTGTTTGGTTAGATTATCTCTGTAATGGTTCTGAGTTTTGAAGATTGACTCCATTTCTCTTAAGATTTTGTTTTTGAAGCATAGGATCTTTGGGCATACCATCGGGGTAATAGGGGTAAATGTAGATTTGGGTTTCAATCCTGTCATTGTCGAGTCCACTGGTCTTTCTTGCGTGGAGTCACAGAAAAAATAGCATAACCGTATATTTCTAACAAATTTCCTTAATTCTACTTCTGTTGTGAACCGGTCTGCTTTGCTCTTGGGGGCGAAATTTAGTCCTTTGCTCAATACGCTGGTTTCATCTGTAGTTAGAGTGTAGATGCTCAGATTGAAAATTGGTATCACCACATCTGTTGTTGTAGATGAGGTGCCCATTGTCTCGTACTCATTCTGTGATATCCCTGTTGCCATGGTCTCCTTCATTTTCCACGCTCTTGAAAAAACTGTCCTCTTTGTTGTTGTGCTCTGCCTGTTGATGTTGAAGGGCCACTATTTGTAGAGCCAGAGTCACTGCTGTTGCATGAGTTGGAAAAAGAAACACATTTTTTGGGGGAATCTTTGTTGGCTTTGTGCTCCTCCTTTGTTGTAGTTTAGGTTTTTTTGTTGATAAAAACCTGGAAACAGGTACGGATATGTTCTTTCCTCTTTATAATTTTGAATATCTTTGTTAAGTTTCCAGATTTTTTGTCTAGCGTGAGCTCCTTAAATTTCTTGATTTCTTCCTCTATTTTCTCCAGTTGTTCTTTGATATCTGGAATTATGGACTCACTTGTGATTTTTTCTTCAAGGATTGCCAGTTCTTCAGTTTGTTTTTTCGCTTCTTCCT
This sequence comes from Ambystoma mexicanum, assembly GCF_040938575.1. NCBI lineage: Eukaryota > Metazoa > Chordata > Amphibia > Caudata > Ambystomatidae > Ambystoma > Ambystoma mexicanum. The sequence continues at coordinate 522,666,700 of NC_090932.1, forward strand.
CTGCGGTCTCTATTACTAAAATGTCCCAATCTCTTGAGCACTTATTACCTACGCCGCTGAATTTAGTCTGGAAGTGAGGATTGTCTAGAAAAACTTGAGGTATATTTTTCACTTGTAGTCCTTCGGGAATTGCCCCTGCTTTCAAGTATTCAAGCATTAGCTTCCCATGTGATTCTGTGCAGACTAGCTTTGTCTTCTTCTGTATTAATATGTCTATGTCAGTTGATGATGCATTTTTTACTTCTGTCACTGTTGGTGGAGTCTGTCCAAGCAGTGACGGCTTATATAATCATTTTCGATATAAATTATCTGAGAATGATACTATATTTACATCCTCCATCAGTTTTATAGAATTGTTTTACCCACCAACTGTAGGGTTGTCCGGACAACTTAAACAAAATATGGGGTAGAGAGCCCCCTTGTTTGTTCTCGAGGAGCCTGTGTCATGAGGGATTATGTGAATGTATATGTGAAAAGGACACAGGCTACCCATCCCTTCTACACCTGCAGGTATGAGTACTGCACACCACTACTACTCAGTGCCGCATAGGTTACTAAACATATTTAATCACTAGAACATACTGGTTTACGATCTGTCTGCTGTCTGTGAGCCGGGCAACCGCTGTCTCTGTGCTCGAGTTACGCCCATGCATACTCGAGATGGGGGCACGGTCCTTATTTCTGACTGTTTATTAGCTGGTCAACATTGTCATGGCAACTTGATGCCATGAGGCCGGGTGAGGCTAATTGTTGTAATACAGAGACACTGCCTCCCTGGCTCTCCTATTTGGGAACTGCTTACGGGGTAATCTTTGAGATACTCATGTTGGTGCGTGTTATTTGATATTCAAGATCAGAGTTGCAATACCCAATCACACGACTCATGCAAAATTCCATGACCTAAAGGGAATCTTGTGAGTTGTGGGCATAACATATTACATAGAGAAACCAGTTTACAGATGTTGCACAATAATCTGCATACAAGTTATTCACAAACAGAAAACAAATATTGTGCACTTTATAACGCTTATCATAAAGGTTTCCCACTGTCTCCTTTTACATTGTCACTACACATATTTATATAGGTTCTCGTAAATTTCTAACCATTGACCATTTTTCTCATGAATTTCATCAGAAGGAAAAAATGATGATTTGTGTTATTTTACATTTTATGACACAGTGACACATATTTGATCTTATATGCACATGTATGTATTTAAACCCAACATGTCTAATTCAGTTGCCAGAGAACATGTGCTTTGAACACTGCCACCCCAGAGAATGGCTGCATTTGTTTGGCTTCAAATCAAGTACAAGAAAATGACCTGCATTCAAGACGGCATTGCACTTTGTTCATCTTTTCATTTTAAACACCACAAAGTTTTGCTCCATTAAACACAGCCCTGCATGTGTATTTCATTTGATTGTCATAAAATAAGGCAATCCCTCCCAGAACGGCATTGTTTTCATTAATAAAGTCCATGAAGAGCAAACAATTCTGTTTCAGTCCGCACAGCTATGATTTAATTTTGAAATTAACCTGTGCATGCAAATTACTGCAAAGGAAAGCAATAGCGTGGCTCTCTCGCTTGCATCGTGTCAATTACAAAGAAACGTTTTGCAGCATATCTCTGTGTCCAGAAACTGACCGTATCTTTAAAAGCCTTCCAGAAAGTTATTTCAAAGAAACTGTGTGTGGCAGAAACCACATTGGTGAAATTAAAAGGAAAGAAAATAAACACGCATGTAAATCTGCTTTTGCAAAGCAGAACATGCCATTTGAAAACTAAAATGTTAAATAATACCGTGGCTCGCACAGTTGTATATGTGGGTGGAGGGGCTGCAAAGATATGTATATTATGCTCTTTCCCCCAAAAAGACTTCAGTCAGCCTGGCTGAGGCCCAGGAATTCCAGTCAAACCAGTTTGGCAGGAAGGCTTGCCTCCCAATTTCGCACTTACCAGTGAACTGATGCAGCAAGGACATGGGCTGGGATTAACAGTGTGATACTTACTAGTTCTGCCAGACTGCTCAGCAGAACTGCTCAAAAGGACAAAGGAAGGGGGTGATGCCGTGTGTTTTGACCCAGAGGTGTTATTTCCTTCTACATCCATTCCCAACACCCACTGGATGGCTTCAAAGGGCGTCATGGAAACCCTTTGTCAGGCAGACCCGGGGGAAGACAATTTGGTTGTGGGGGTGGCAGCACCACCCACATCTATGGCAAATCTGCCTCATTGAGAATAAAGGATACTTTAAGACATTTTTCCCCACAATCTGAATAAACAGCACTATGATATTATGACAGTTTTCATGTGATTTTTAAACATGCACATTGAGACCCAGTGCATGCTGCTAGTACCTGGGGAACTGGAATAACAGGAAAAATACATTTCTGGGTGAATGATAAATGGCACAGATGTAAAACCTGAGGAAAATTTGCCAAATACTAGTATGCATACGTGTAGCTATTTGCATAATTTTAAATATTATACTTTTCCTGAAAACGATGAAATTGTGCGAAAGGGCGATGCAACATCACACAGAATTGGCATTCAAACTGGCCAATTCCTTGTGAAATATGGGATCTGAATTTCTGATTCCCATGATGGTGATTAGTGTAAATCTGATGTTTTGATCCATAACTCATTTTTGTAAAAAAAATAGACTTAGTGAGATAGAGAAAGTCATAAATGTACACACCTAAAATTATGTCACTTCCCCTGAACCAATCAGCCTGTACGGAGGAGGGGACACCAGTAGCCTGGCCTATCCCAGTAGAGTGGTTAAGTCCAGAGTACTTGCCCCCAGATTATAAAATTCTATGCGGTCACTCTGGCTATATAAGGGGGAGAAGGGAGACACAAGATATTCAAGATTCAAACAGTCAAAAACCAGATCCAGAGGCAGCTGATTCCATCCAGGCAGGACCATCCCGATCCAGGCAGAACTATCCATCCAGATCCAGGCATAACCAATAATCCAGGGAGAAAGGAAGAGAGGCAGCTAATCCCATTTAGGAGAGCCTAGTGTCCAGACCCCTTGCCCAGCTGACCCATCCTGCTGTCCACAGTGACCAGACCTTGCCCAGCCGATTGCATCTGCCCCAGTGACCAGATCTCTTGACCCCGCTGCCCAGTGACCAGATCTTTGACCCTGCTGTCTGGACACCTTGCTTGCTGTCAAAATTACCAAACTCAAGCTTGCATTTTAAGTATCATTTTAAAATCCCATTAAAATCCCACTCATACCCCGAATTGCCAGTATCCCCTGTTCACCCTTTCCTTAAAAGAATCTGTGTTAGTCCATATCTGTTAGCGTATTCCTTTTATAATTATTTCAGTTATCTGTGTAAGTCCTTATTATCATTTGAATTAAATCAATTTGTTCCCCTATAAAGTGATTCACGGTGAGCTGGTTGCAATTCGAAATCAACCACCTCATGTCAATTGCCTTTCTTTAAGAATTATAGTCATTAAAATATAGTCTCAGGAGAACTATTAATTGTGCTAACAAAAGCAAATTTACCTGTGTATTGCGCTTTTCTTTAAAAAATATGATTTGCATTTCACATAGAAAAACCCATACTATCATCCTATACAGAGTCATCCCTTCCCCTCAGTATCCTATCTGCTCTGTGCCTGCATCTCTGTTCTTAAAAAACGATTTCCGATTTTGCAGGCTAAGCCAATTTTCTTAACTGCTTGTCATTTTAAAGCCTGTGTAAAATAAGAAAATGCAATTTCTTGTACATTGTTTTCCTCCCAAACTCGATGTACTCACCTGTGTTCACGTTGCTTTGGTGCCCTGCTCAGTACCCTTTAAGCTTCCTTGTCTCTTAAGTGCAGCCACACAAATTTCTGCTCTAGCTATCCTACCACAATTGTGAACTGACCTATAAGTAACAAGCAAAATCAGAGTATGCCTTCTTGCTCCTCTTGAAGGTTTTCATTTTCGTTTCTGGCCTCCCATTCTGGGGTGGTGGGCTGAATCTTAAATCTGATTTTTCCCTCTTCTTTCTGACTCCTTGCCACTGATTTCCAGCCACAAAGAATATAGTCAGCAGGTGTTTGGGGGAAGTGTTGCAGGGGAGTGCTTAACCTATGCGCCATCTGTGATTGTGAAGAAAAGTGATTTTGTTTCCATTTCTATTAAATGTGTATTTATCTTGTGTTAGAAGTTGGATTAACAGTATCAGGTAATATTATCCCCATATATATGGTCGCCGTAAATAATATTGCCGGGAAAAGGTTGTGGCGATATTATATGGGTGACCATATATATGGGGACAGGGGCAAAAAAAAAATGTAAAAATAAATAAAGGAAAAAAAAAGGTTGCGGGTTGCGGGGGTGTCCCCCGCATGTTCCATGCAATAATGTCGCCACAAAAAACGGCCATTTTTCAGCGATATTTTTGCATGGCGAGATTTTTGTGGTGACATTATTACATGGAACCGAATTAACTGTGTTATACGATTTTGCATTTGTGTTGCCACAACGTGGTGGCTGCTGCGATAAAATTTGTTTTGCTCTGATTTTCCATTGAATTCTAAAAATAAATATTTCATTGTTATACACCAGCCTGGTTCATGGTCCATTGCGACACAGGGTATTTGTCAAGGTGGGTGTGAGACGGGTTGGGGCCTACTCAAACCAAGAATCCAGGAATCAATTTAAAATGAAAAGAATTGTCAGTGTCAGTGCAAGAAGTCCCTGGCTGGAGTGTGCCGTATTGTAAAACTGCTACACAGAGCCTTGAAAGCAACGGATATGGCTCTCAGTAAAGAAGCCCTGAAGGAGTGTCTACGGGCCTTGGAAGGTAGGATGAAGACAACCTTAAGGGATCAATTCACCTCTCTGAGAGAAGGGCTGCACTGCTCCCTGAAGGAGAGCAGAGGTGAAGTTAATGAATTGGGAGACCGGGTGGATAACACAGAGCAGGGACTTGCTGAGGCTTTGGAGGAATCAAGACAAAACAGCGAACTCCTGGAACTGATGGAAAGGATATCCCACAATCTGTAAATACAAGCGGAAGACCTGGAAAACTGCTCCAGATGGTCTAACATCCAAATAAAAGGAGACTTGAGATGGAAAATACAGCAATGTTTCGGGGCCTTACTAATGGACAAGAAACATGAGGAGCTGGGGATAGATCGGATACAAGGAAAGTGGAACCAGGGGCAAGACCAAGAGATGTCCAGTTGGCCCTCACCTCATATGGCCAGATGGAGAGCATACTGAGAGCGGCAAGGACCCAGACGAGCATCACAATCAATGGGTCCCAGGTACAGCTGTTTCAGGACCTGGTGCTGTGAACTCTCCAGAAACGCAGAGAAATGGGTCCATTTACAAGGGCACTCAAAGCCAGAGAGATTCCCTACAAGTGGACTTTCCCTTTGGACTGCTCTTCACGCTGGATGGAGTGCAGCACTGCATCACCACGAGCACGGAGGGGCAGTCGCTGATACACCTGGAGGAGGAGGGCTGTGATGCAGAGCGGCGGCTGGCCATTCTCCCCAAAGAGGCACAAGACAGTGGGACTGGTATAAGGTCCAGGGGAATGAGGGGGGCAGAGGAGTGTGACTAAGAGGGCCGCAAACACGGGTGGCGGAGGAGACAGGTTGAGATATGGTCCTGCCAAAGGCCTAGGTCAGAAATTGGGAGTGAATCCAGGTAGGCAGGAGGCAGGGGGAGCAGGGTTGAGAAGGGACAATAACAATGTAGGCCCGGATGGGGATAAGGAGTGGAAGAGATCTTGGAACACGAGTGGAGGTATGATACACCTCAAGAAGGGTGATGTCCCAGGCATAAACTCAGATCAGAACCACAGGGTATGTCCCCTGGAGTGGTGTAGGAATTCCGATTTGGACCTGGGGAGAGGGCAGGGCAGATAAGTTGGGGAAGAGGGGTGAGTTGGGGCTTGTGGGAGGGGGGTGGTAGGGAGGGCATGGAGGTTTATGGTGGGGTTGGTGATCGCCAGGACAAAGGGGTGGTTTCCCAGGTAGAGAATGTATGTTTGGGGGTTAAATACCCTGATTAAATGTGAAAAGGTTGAGGCACAAATAAAACCAGAGAATGTGGACATTTTTCTATTGTGGGGGGACCAATGCAAAATCCAGCTGAGACAGCTCTCTCGAACATATCAGGCCAACGCCCAGGGGAGGACAGTGGGAGTTATGATAGGGCTTAGAGACTCCTGTAACATGCAAGTCGAGCGAATCCAAGCAGACCCGGAAGGCAGATACATATATGTGCGGGGGCATTGGGGGCATAATAAGATTATGTTAGTGATGGTATATGCGCCCACTCCGGGGCAGGATGGGTTCTTGCGAGATGCGGTGCATAGACTAGAGCTGTTTGTTGCGGGAGACGTGATACTGATTGGGGACTTAAACTTGGTATGGAACCCTCTCAGAGATAGAAGCCCCCTCGCAGAACGGGGGCTGAAGGACCCTCATGTTCCCTTAGAGAAGCATTAGGCAATTTAACCTTGCAGGATGTGTGGCAGTCATTGCAGGGGGAGAGGGTATATACATGTTTTTTTGCATGCACACTAATCCCTCTCTAGAATAGACTACACCTGGGTGGCCGCAAGAATGATGGTGGATGTGAAGGAAATATCGCTTGGGCCAATTGCACTCTCTGACCACACCCCAATGGTAATGTCAGTCAAGGTGAGGCAGCAACAAAAGGGACTGTGGGGATGGAAGTTTCCAGGGGAGCTTCTCTCGGAGGAACAGTGTACGACAGCTATGGGGCAAAAGATAGATGAATACTTTGCTAACAATGACACACCGGAGGCCATCCAAGAAGGGATATAGGATGGGTTCAAAGCAGTTTTGCAGGGGTATCTGATCGCGCTCAAAGCACCAAGGGAAAAACAGTGGAGGGTGGCAGGGGAGGGCCTAGACACCCAGCTGTGGGAGGTTATGGAAGCCCTGGCTGTAAATCAGACAAAGCCCCTGCAAAGGACGCACAAACGTATTCAGGGCCAACTTGAATTAATAAACACCCATAGGGCAGAGTAGGCTGTACTGAGGACCAAGCAAAGGTACTATGTAAGCGCCAATAAAGCAGATTGGCTCATGGTGAGCCAACTAAAGGTAGCAGAGGCGACCCAGACCCTCCTCCAAAATAATGCAAATGGGACGGGCTGGTGGTGACTGAGACAGAGGGTATAGTAGATACGTTTGCATACGTGGCCCTGTCTGTTTAAAGTGTTTGAAAAGTTGGTTATGGGGGCCAAATATGTACAAATGGTGAGAGCGAACATTGACCATCTGGTAATGCGACTATCAATTAATGGCCACCTGTCCTGGCCCATTCCGATCACACAGGGTACGAGACAGGGATGTTCACTCTCTCCGTTACTGTATGCAATATATTTGGAACCCCTTCTCTGGAAGTTAAGAAGAAATCCGGCAGTGAAGGGTATACCATTTGGAAGGTAATTGCGTTTGTGGACGACATGCTAGTGGTGTTGACGGACTTGGAGACATCCATAGAGGTGTTGGTGGAGGAGCTAGGGAGGATAGAACAACTGACGGGGCTCAAAATGAATAAGCAAAAATCGGAACTGCTATGCTTAGCACTAACCTCAGAACAGTGTGCTGCTCTAAGACAGTACTCCGCCTTTAGAGTGATGGATGGCAGTGTGCGATACCTCGGGTGAATTTCGCCGACACCATAGCGCAGGTCTATGATAGGAATTACCCTAATCTGATCCAGCCGGTAGGGGGGATCTGAAGGGGTGGCCCTACTTAGGCTCTCTTGGCTGGGCCGCATAGCGACTGTGAAAATGATCACACTGCTGAAAGTTCTGTATTTCTTTCAGGCACTGCCAATAGCGGTCCCGCAGTCCATCTTTGTAGCATGGAATTAAGAAATCTCCACATTTATACGGCAGAACAAATGCCCAAGAATAGCTATGCGCGCACTGATGGCTCCCAGTGAGAGAGGCTGGTTAGATCTTCCGAACTACAAATATTATGAAGCAGCGCAGACAACGATGGTGCGGCAGTGGTTCTCATGGGCCGATCAGAAACTATGGGTGAGGATGGACAGGGCTGTGGCAGGGAAACCTTTGAAAGAGATACTAGGGGTGGATAGGCAAGATAGACCCAGAAACACTAAGGTGAGCCAAGTCATATCGACAAAACGCTTGTTCGAAGACTGTAAATAGCATATAGGGCTCACTGAACAGGATAGAATGGGATACTATTAGCTGAGAAATTTGATTATTGGACTGGGAGTCAAACAAGCGGCGCAAACAGAACTGACCAAGTTTGAAAGGTTCATAACCGGGAGACAAGCAGTTGGTATTGATGCCATATAAAATATTGGTAGAGGAAGAGCCAACGGAAAAATTGGGTTATATTGCAAAATGGGAAGACACTCTGGGTGAAGCTATCCCGATGGAAACATGGGGGAACTTATGGAGCGACATACCAAAATTGAAATGGCAATAAAGGTCAGAGAAACCTGGTATAAGGTCATGATGCAATGACACTACACACCAGTGACATTGCACAAAATGCATGGGGGTAGCCTGCAGGAATGCTTGAGAGGAAGCCTGGGTAGAGGAGACTGGAGACACACATGGTGGGAATGTCCAGTGTTGAAGGCATACTGGGCAGATGTCACCTCCCAGATGGGGCGCTGATGAACAGCGAATGGATATGTGGCTTATAGACCCAGGGGTGGGGGCTTCGGTGCAGGGGAGAACACAGAGGAAGGCCTATATGATGATGGTGATAGCAGCATGGCAAACTATAGCAAAGCATTGGAAGCAGAGAAAGCCACCGACAGGCATGGACTGGTTGCAGAAAGTGTGGGGCTTCTAGATATGGAATGGGCCACATATCGGATACAAGGGGATTGGAAAAAAATGTCACCAAGGCTGAGAAATGGTAATGGGATACTTGCAAATTGACTATATGAAGCAATAGTGTCCACACAATTTGCAAATATTGGACCTGGTATGATGATCACCAGGGGAGCTGGAGTGGAGGGGAGGGTAGGAGGGTAGAATGGAGAGGGAGAATACAGTCGCCTAACAAGGTGAAAAACTTTTATATAGTTAAGAAGATATCATCTTGGTTACCGTCAATATCCAGTCATATTCAAGCAACCTTCTTTTAACAGCAGTCGGGTTACAAATGAGATAATTGCTGGTCTGGTTGCATTTCTCCAACACCATTTCAGCGCACATTTTGAAGTTAATCAGCAGTTCAAAAACCACAACCCTAATGACGTTAGCAAGATCAGTATACAAAGACTCCATTGGAGGATCCAGCAATTTTCTATACTGGTTCAGGACCTTCCAGTCCAGCCGACAACTCAACAATAGTAAACCTAATTTGTATATAAGGGCCAAGATCAATAAACAATCAAGTAGATTCAATCCTGTTTCCACACTCTGGATTCCACTCTGCTGTATTCCACAGTTGGACTGTTGGAGCTAATCTCCATACCATATAGCAGTTTTAGCACAACTTTCATTCTATAGAAAGTTATGAGTAGGCGGATCGGAAAACGACAATACTGAGAACTTATTTTCCTCATTTGCACTGCAAATTGAGTCTCCTCAGCTATATGGCAAGTCATCAGAGAGGCAACATTATCTGATAGATCAAAGATCATTCCCAGATAGGTAATACTTTGGGCCAGGATTGCAGTCTGACTCCCCATCACCCAAACAAAAACCCCTTTTTTTTCCTGATGTTACTGTTAAATCTGATAATACTTGTCTTACTCTCATTAATTCAACATAGTTCCGGGGTTTTGTTTTGTACCAACTAAAAACATTTCCATGTGCCTGGCTGTTATTGCAATTTAAACTTATGTCGCAGTTTATGTGGGGCAAATGAAGGGGACCCGACCCCTTGAAAACACAGTAGAAAGTATTGCTCCACACTCCAGGAACTGTGCCACACTTAGTACTGGTGAAAAGGTTTGTATTTATTGTATTGCCCTTTACGGATAACAGGATAGCCAGCTTTCGCACCAGACGTCAGGAGATTTCGTGTGACTTGAAGGTAAGCCTTAGCAGCAGTACACGCCCGACTAAGCAGGCTTCCTAGTCATAGATTAATACTTCAGTACTAACACTCGTTTAGAGGTGATAATAATAAGAATATTTTTGTAGCATTTGGGCATAAGCAACCGTAGCGCTAGAAGCGCACGCTTGCATATAAATCGGGAACGGGAACTCTTCCCAGGTCGAGATACAGCTCGCGTCCAGTCGAGTTTAAATATGACCATTTAGCTTTTTGGAATTGACAGACCCTTAATGATGCCATATGTTATACTATTTTACTCCAAGTAGACATACAATTGTGCATCCCTGTCAGGCATATACTATATGGCGTAGCAGGCGCCATAGGTTTTGGTCTTAATAAATGAGAGCCAAGTGGTTAAAAAAGTTTTTCGACCTGATTTCTAATAGGGGGATTCATCCTGTGATATTTTGTTTCATCAAATTACTCTCATTAATTGTTAACTCATTGATCAATGAATACTCTCACACCCGAATCAACTGCCTCTGCAGGCCCACCTGGTCTATGTCCAGAAGGATCACGTTTTCCGCATATGTGAGATACAGAATCAACAAGGTGGTGGCTATCCTAGGAGGTGAGAAAGCTGTTTGTAACATAAACTCTCCCAAATCAGACAAATAAAGGTTAAACAGACAGGGAGCCTTGGTAGTTGTTAATATTTACATCACCCATAAATTGTTGCTGTGACAGTACTTCCTTGCCCTCAATCGACAGTAAAATGTTAAATTCGGTAATGTCTCTTGAGGAGGTCTCAAACAAATCTTTCTATTGTTAGAAACGTTTTCTGAAAATTACAATTTGCATTATTTCCAATGTCAACATTCAAATGGATTTATGTAAGTCAATGTTAGGTTTTTCTCATCTCTATTCTTTTGGCAATTCAGATTTACTCGGTTAAAAAGATCCCATTCATGCAAATCCAAGCCCTGGGTGTTGAGTATGTTGCCAGAACTACCCTAACATTGCTGTCCAATCAAATTTCACATGGACCTCTGCCAGCTTTTTGGGAAAGGGTTTTAAGAGAAGAGTGGATTATGTAATATGTTTACACATAAGAATAGGTTGCACAATTGTTCGTATCCATGCTATGAGCACATTAAGGAAACAACGTACGATCCAGCCTATAAAGGGGTCTATTAAGTACACGTTATGTATATATGTTGAATAAGTGTCATGATTCTATTCCATTTGTACTAATGTGAGCCAATAAGGACATATGTGTATGCACAAATGTGTTGAAAATGATGCATTACCACATACGCTAACACAGTAACAAGAAAGAGTGTAGTGCTCAAAGTGCCTGAAGTGTCAGAACAGTCTGCAGTCTGACAATTGTGGCTGCGTTTTCTCTGGCTGGATTGTTGGCTGTGGAGGGCTTGAACTTGGTGAACACTAGAAGTCCCTCCCAAAAACTTGTAAATATCACGGGAAGCCGCAAAGCGGCCACAAAGTGCCTGAAGTGTTAGAACAATCTTCAGTGTGACCCGTGTAGCTGCGTTTTCTCTGGCTGAATTGTTGGCTGTGGAGGGCTTGAACTGGGTGAACACTATAAGACCCTCCCTCAAACTCATAAATATTGTGGGAATCCGTGAAGTGGCCGCAAAGTGCCTGAAGTGTCTGCGGACTGCGGAGTATGAGCGTCCGCTTTGCTGTATCAACGAAGGAAGAAATGCAGCAAATAACTTTTGTTTTTTTCTACCATTGAGGGACATGTCTAACAGTGCTCAGGTGACTCGAATACCTACTTAGAGCCGTCGTGCAAGTTCTATATATTGGTGTCGCTTGAAGGTCAGTCGGTGACTGCAGCAGATCCCTTGAGTCGACTAATCTTCATGATTTAGCCGGGAGGGGTTGATCAGTTGCGAACACGACGACTCTTTAGGGAGTGCTTTGAGCCGGCCGACTGCTGATCTGCTGATAGTACACATAAGTGTGATATGTGCACGAGTCGGTAGACCGAATCTGGCATAATCGAGGGAAAAAAAATAAGTGGGAGCTAAGTGAACGGCGGGTATAACCGCTTAAGTATCATAGCACACCTTAAGGAGCATACAAGGAATTAGTAAATGTTTTTAAAATGTCACGAGGTAAAGCCAAAAGGTACAATCTACGTAGTGCTGATCAAAGGATGGCAGACATGGACAAACATCATAAAAAACGAGTAACCAAGTTAACATCAAACTTGGATGAACAGGAAAAAGTCACTGCATTGTTTCTTGTACTCGGCCGAAAACTTACAGTGAAGTTGTCCCGGCCGGTCACCCCACCTCTGAGTTAACCTCACATCCTATCAGTGAGGTTACAGAGGACAATGACATTTCGGGTCCGGGGTTGCTAGAAGTGGATAGGAGAGCTAATATGTCTCTGAAAGACATTTGTATAAGTCTGGAAGAAGAGATTCTTGCAAATGGATCTTTACCCGCTTCTACAGGGCAGTTGAGTGCCTCACCTCGAATGTTTGAATCGTTGGAAGAGGGAAATGATGAAAGCAACTGTATTTGATATGGCGACTAACCCCACTTGCAGGACAGGAACTCCTGGGGATGGATGTAGTACTGTTAGCTCTCCTACATTTGTACTGAATGATAACTCTGGCAAGGAGGAAATTATTAGTAGCAATGATAGCCCATTACTAGCTTTCAATCTGGTATTAATAGCTCTGAATCTGGTACTACAGCCTTTCATACGATCATAAGATACAGTAGTGGCACAGGCGAGAGCTAATTCAAAAACTCTTAGTGATATCAAGGAATTGTTTTTTAGGAATGTATTCTCAAGCAACAAGGAAATTGAAAACGTGTTGGATGTGTCAAGGTTACCAGATATCGAGCGCGCAAGCTTAGACTTTGACATAACAACAATAAAGTCAGGATGGTCAGGTGGTAACCAGAATAAGCTTGGAACACAGAGGTTAAGTAAAGAGCCTATGAAGAAGACTAAGAACTGCAAAGTGGGACAGCGAGCATTGAATAAGGGATCCCGTACATTTCTGAGATTGATTGTCAATGTATCAAGAGTGTCAGAAGGAAACAACACAACAACTCAGGAAAGGGTGCCTAAGATCAAGGAAAGCAAACTTGGAAATATTATGTCAATATCTGATTCACAGAGCCTTACTAACTCAGAGCCACAATTGATTAGTGTGATGAGGATGGCACAGGGACGCAGTGGCCCACACAATTGAAGTGAGAAAGAGGTTCATCACCAAATAGGAGCTCCAACAAGAAAAACAACATTGTGCAAAGTGTGAGAGTGCTTCAGATGAATAATGAGGTGGTGGGCACTGAAACAATCTGCAGATATAACAAAAGTATCCATAATGAGGCAATGCTAAAACAGGATAAGATGAGCATGGGTGCTTAGCACAAATGAGGTACTACAATGGTAAAACCTGAATACAAGGGCCCTCAGAAATTGAGCAGTAATTGTGTTAATGGTTACCCCAAATCCTTGACTGTTGAGTCAGTATGTGATGAGGAGAAGGGTGTACCATTAAATCGGTCCAGGTTATTAGGAATACTGTTGCACATTCCCGAACTAACATTAATATCTTCCCTTCCTCATCCTCAAACTCATCTATGGTACCCCATCCATGTTCCCTGTCTGTACCTCTGCTTGACCTTACAGTCCGGTACCCCGTGCTTCCTGCTGGCCCATCGCCACCTCCCTCCTTTTTGATGTGCACATCCTTGATCACCGAACTGTCTAACCTGAACAAACTATCTCCTGCTCGCCATTCGTCTAACCCATTCCCCTTCTTCCCTCCTCTGTCCTGTACTTCCCTCCATCGAGTCAATTCCACTTGTGTAGCCTCTAATGCTTCCTCTAGCTCCTTCTGTATCTTGCTCGCTTGGGGTGGGATAGCGCTAGGTATTGGGATGAAGGGAGGTGGGGCAGTTGCCGGTTGGGTACGTACGACGGGTTGGTGTGCCCTGTGACTGAGTCGGTGGTAAGAAGGTAAAGCCCTTTGTGCAGGGACCCAGTTCCCTTTCCCTTGTTGCCACGGACATCGCATCTAGAGCGACCGCTTCAGCGCTTTGAATCTCACCCCCATATGTATCCTCCCCGTCCTCAACCAGCTTCCACAGCTCCAATATCTCTTTTCTCTTTTGGAGTTGTTTATCTTTATACTTAGCAGCTAAGAACGTGCTCATGTGGTCCAGTATCCCTCTATTATGGGTGCCTTGCTCTGGCCAGGAGCGAGTCATCTCCCCCCCTTTTGTCTCTAATTCCCATTGTTTGTGATATTTTTCAATCTTGTCCCCATACAATCGGAATGTACTGCACATGTACTCTAATGATGTTCCCCCCCATTTTCGCAAAGTTGTGCGCCCCCCAAAAAGCCCACCCTCTGTGAACAGGTTAATTATGAAATCTCTCTACCAGTCCACTGTCACTGCCTTTGTGTCACCCCCTGTGAGCACCTCCTTCCTCCCCCCTTTTCACTAGCACTCTCACCCAATTCATCAAAACTGGCCCACCTCTGGCCTCCGCCATGTACACAAAAAATTGTAATACACTAAATCAACAAGGTTAAATAACAAGCTAAAACAACAACCACCACTACTTCCATCGAGCCCACCCATTATACAGAGCTCCTAATTTTATCCTTTTATCTCCTTGTTACACAACTAATGGTGCCATCATCTTCCCTCACTTGGAAAGGTCCCCTACAATCCTGTTTTTCCTCTGCAAAATCCTCCTAAATATAAAAAGAAATACTAATAAAACTAAAATTTATCACGTGACCTTAGCACACCTTACTTTCACCCATTCATATCACACTACCCCATGCTCGCTACCCCTCGTTGTTATCCCTCGCAAGGGGTGTACTCACATCTACGTGTTCACCCAGGCCCCTCCATCACAGGGTCCCAATAACGACCTGAACCCTCCCAGGAGCTGCGCCCTGCTCCAATGAGCAGCCAGGAATTCTGTGAAAATGGCCCCTGCACACATCAGCGGTTTGCACGCTTGGGACTGGTTGATGTCGGTGGGCGCGGCCCCTGCACAGAAGTGGCTTGGAAACCTCTGTTATCACAGGGGTCGCTGGTATCACGTCAGGGTCACCAAATGCAGGAAAGCCCCCACCAAATGCAAGAAAGCACACACCAGAAAAAATACAACCCACTAGGGAAAAAGGCCGAGCACACATCTACAAGGATAAAAAGTTTGTATTCCCATAAAAAAGGAAAGAGCACCAACAAAGAACTCTGCTGCCGTGGAACGTTCTGGCAACATCCGCATGTGTAGTATATAATAACAGTACACCGCATCACTGGTGATGTCATTACATATAGTAGAAACCCACGCTGATGGTTGGTGAGACACTACAAATAGGTCACCTGTTCCATAGGGGATGCCAGGCCATTGGTCTCTGCCTGCTCTGTCCATTTTCTTCCACGTGGGCGATGTTGCATTCATCATTGGTCAGCCAATGGTCAAGTAACAATTATATTACTAACTAGAAGAGAAACACATCTATCCCTATGCAACAGGGCACCTAGCACGTAGCAGACAGGGGTCCGGGGGAAAGCAGATGTCACACTAATTCACACACACCTCAGTCTCTCCCAGGCAGGCCGGCATTCCTCCAAGGTCTCCCACCACGTTCTGGGCTATAATTGCATCCCACCCGCACCTCACAATACAAATCATGTGACCTAGGAGTGAAATCAGGAGGGTCCTGTTGCAATCTTTTTGATCGATCAGGTTTATGGGCAGTGGTCTCAGGGTTATCTGGTACACTGGAACTCAGGGGCCCTAAAGCTAAGGCATTTGGGTGCTATAATTTAAGATTCAGGCTGGTGGGGGTTGGAGGCCTGTGCCCTCCTTCTCATGGGATGGTGCTGTTCACAGGCACCCAGCCCTCCTCCCGCGGCCTTTGCTGGCACATGCTTTCCCGGGCACAAAGGTTGGCAACATTCTAGGACAATAAAGTGTTTTATGGATCTGTGTAACTCTGGGCTTTCTCATCAGTGTTTGTTATACAACCTATTCCTGTGCTTATGTTTGCGGCCTAGGCCTGGAGTGCTGACTGCTGTGCCACGCTTAGGCTGTATGAAAGAATATGGCTGATAATATCTAAGATGGCGGCTATTCCCGTGGATATACTTCACCTTCAAAAAGTAAAATAATAAACCTGATAATAAACTTGGGTAGGTGCCAGTAAGAACCCCCCCCCCCCTTCCAGCTGGTCTCTTACATTACTGATGACAGCCTTTGCTTTGTTCTAAAGTGCCTGGGGATGCGGTAAGAACATGTCCCCATCCCAACGTTATTTACAGGTACCAACAGAATAAATGCACTAATAAATGCTTTAAATAAACAGGTAAAGTGCATGTACAAATAATTACTTCGAAAAATAATTTTCTTTTAGTCCAAGCAGTAGCTAGAAATCTCATAACTACAATTTCTATATCAATGGAATTGCAACATTTAAGGAATTAAAATGCCAGTTGACCGTGCCTGATCCCATGTCTTGTCAAGTGGGGTTGTAGCACCATATTCTTACAGGTTTATATTGGGCAAACAAATTAAAAATGGGAAATTTATTCAATCACTTAAGGAAAATAAGAACAGTACTTCGAAGACCTGTCACGTCTGCACACCTCAGGGTTCCCAATCCTCCCAGTCTCCCCAGTGCCCCTGTCACGCCTGCACACCTCAGGGTTCCCAGTCTCCCCAAGGCCCCCTCTGGTTCCTCTAATCCCACCAGTTCTTGTGCCCGATTCCGGGACTCACTTGTGCCCTCCTCACTTTCCCGTGTGCCATTGCGTGGATACCAGCCTGCAGCTGCTCACTCGCTGCGACGACCACTTCAGTGGAAACTCCCGTGGCGATTGAAAGACCGGCTTCATGCCGCACTTCCGCACACCATGACCAGAGCTCCTCGCTCACGTGATGCGGCCACGATCCACGTGACCAAAAAGACACGCACAGGTGATGCCCCTGCGTGTCACGTGACCAGAACTTGCGGATCACGTGTCTGAGAAGGAAACGAAGCGCCAGTATTTAAACAGCCGCATCAGAACATCCGATGCTTCACAGCTGTTTAATTTTGGACACTGTTCGGCGCTACGTATTCTGACTTTTGGATTACCTGGAAATTGACCTTGGATTGCCTTACGGATTTGCTCTTGGATCTCCCTGGTTTTGCATTCTACTGTTATTGGATTACTCATCATGGATCACGGAGTGTTTTTTGGACGCCTGCTTGCTCGACCCTTTGGGATTATGTTCTTTGGTTCCCTTGTCCAGGACTTTAATATCAGGTGGGCCGGGTTCACGAACATTACACCTGACCTACTGGCACACGTCTCCCGCTAGGAGGACCCTTGGTGGGTCCCGGAAACCATATTAGTACAGACTATCAAGACACTGCCTTTGTGGGTAAGACCTTTCCATTTGTTCTTGTTTGGTCTGTGATGGTTGTTGTGCCGTATACTTAACCGGTGCTTTGTTTACAGTGGTCCGGGGTTCCAAGATGTCTGCGGTTCCGGAAGACGATCTCCCACCTGTGGCCTCAAAGGTTGTACAGGGAGTACTATTAACTCTCTCTGTGCGGCACTTGTGGACATAGGACCCTTCTGATGACACGACAGTCAAGACACAACAGAGTGTGAAGCCATCCTGTCCTGTAGTCATGGAGGGGGCCACGGACGAACCTTTGGCTGCTATGGTGCAAGCCATAACCGTGTTACGTGCTGACATGGCCGCAGTTAACACTGCCATACATCAACGTCTGGACAATATCCAAAGCACCAGGCACCCCTTGCCCCCCGATGCAGAGTTTGGGGATACCCCATCAAGTTCACAGCCTGCTCCACCTCCTCTGTCACCCCCTCAGGGTTCCATACCAGTGGTCCTACCTTCTCCTTTCCCCCTGGCTGCCCTCAAAAGGTATTACGGAGACCCCAGTAAGTTCCGGACCTTCTTGAATCAGTGTAAACTACATTTTCTATGTAGGCCCCAGGCCTTTCCAGACTCAACCACTAAGGCAGCCTTTACTCTCTCCCACTTAGCCGGTACTGCCGCAGCCTGGGCTAATCCCCTCCTTGAGAACAACAACCCGGCCCTTTATGACTTTGACCTTCTTGTCGCAGAGATGTCAAGGGTATTCGATACCCGTCACAAAGTACAATCCCGGGGTCTAGAACTCTTGGATCTGGGACAAGGGAGAGGTCCTCTGATTGAATATATAACCAGGTTTAATCAACTGGCAGCAGAGACGTCTTGGCCCGAAAGCAAAAAAGCTGTTGTGTTTTACAGGGGCCTTTGTAATGCCATGAAGGACGCTCTCGCTGTGGTTCCCTCATTGCCAACCGCGTTTCAGGATTTAGTCGATCTAGCCTTATAGGTAGACACCCGGCGTTCAGAACGCAGGGCTGAGGCCGGTTTTTCTCACACTCCAGCACAATCTATCGTCCCAGCTACCCCCAACACCAATCATGAACCCATGCAGATAGGGGGCATACTGAGTCCGTTCACGCCCACGGAGAGGGAGCGTAGGAGGGTTGACAATGCTTGTTTTTATTGTGGGTTAACCGGTCACTATGTCAAGGAGTGTCCCCGTAGGCCCAAGCTCAAGACATCGGGTTTTCAGACTGCTCGACCCTAGAACCGGGGGCTGGGTCGAGCACTTCCTGTTTCACCCCGAATCCTATACCCGCTTTCGGTCGCATCAGGCCGATCCATGTGCAAGCCGGTATGCAACCCACACCCGAAATTTCTCACCAGGTAACAAAACATCACAGATTCCGGGGCTATTGGTAACTATATCGACATCGCGCTTGCACACTCCCTGAATCTACCCCTTCTGACCAAGACCCGGCCCGAACCAGTACAGGCAGTGGATAGCACTTCACTGATATCTGGGCCCATTAAACAGCAGACGGCCCCATTGTTGGTGAAAATCCAATCGATACATAAGGAAACTCTGAGCTTTGACCTTATTGTCATGCTCCAGTTCGGTATCATACTGGGGATCCCATGGCTCCAGGAACATAACCCGTTGATAGACTGGAAAGCAGGTTCTGTGCACTTTGAATTAGATCTCTGCCAACACTATTGTCTTCCTGCACCTACCAGGGACACCACACCCGCTCAAGCTTTAGGGGCCATTGCACACTTAACCATTGGGGATACCACTGTTCTCCCGATAGGACACCATACAGTGGGACTGATTTCCACGCTTGTTCCTACCCAATACCAGGACTACGCAGGGGTGTTTGATCGGGGTTCATCAGAAGTACTCCCACCACATCGCCCATATGACTGTCCGATAGATTTGATACCTGACAGTACCATCCCCACCGGCCGGATCTATTCCCTTTCCTCCATTGAAGACCTGGTTCTGAAGGAATATATCCAGAAATACCTCCGCTTAGGTCACATTCGCCCTTCCACTTCCGCAGCGGCTAGTCCCATTTTCTTCGTCCCTAAAAAGGAGGGTGATCTGCGCCCATGCATGGACTATCGTCGAATCAATGCTATCACAGATAAAAAACAGTATCCCATTCCCCTGATTACGTCCATGCTTGATCGCCTTACTCACGCCTCCATCTTCACTAAATTAGACCTTTGCGGGGCGTACAACCTGGTCCGTGTATGACCTGGCGACGAATGGAAGACCGCCTTTTGTACCCGCTATGGCCTCTATGAATATACGGTAATGCCGTTTGGTCTATGCAACGTTCCGGCCATGTTCCAGAGATTTATGAATGACATCTTTTCAGATATCCTGGACGTGTTCGTTGTGGTGTATCTAGACGATATTCTGATCGTCTCCCAGGACCTGAAAGAACACGTACAACACATACGGGAGGTGTTGAATCGTCTGCAGAAACACTCCTTATTTGCCAACACCGAGAAATGTCAGTTCCATGCGGACAATGTGGAATTCCTTGGTTTTCACATCACACCCGGGGGTTGGCCATGAACACTTCTAAGGTGAGGGCTGCATTAGACTGGCCTGTTCCCAAAAACCTGAAGGCGTTGCAATCTTTTCTTGGCTTCGCTAATTTCTATAGGTGCTTTATCTCTGGGTTCTCGTCTCTGGTGGCACCCCTCACCTCTTTGACTAGTCCTCGCATTTCTTTTCTGTGGTCGGATACTCACCAACAGGCATTCGAGGCCCTAAATCTAGCGTTCACTACAGCACCTGTCCTGCAACATCCGGACCGGGAACTGCCATGTATCGTGGAGGCCGACGCCTCCTCCTTTGCCCTGGGCGAGGTTTTGTCACAGACATGTTCCACAACCGGCCGGCTCCACCCCGTGGCTTTTCACTTGCGCAAATTCACTGACGCTGAGGCACACTACACAGTGACCGAAAAAGAACTGTTAGCAGTCATGGACGCCTTCCGTGTTTGGTGTTATCATCCCTTTGGTGCGAGACACCGGGTCACTTTGTACTCAGACCATCAGAACCTACAGGACTTAGCATCCCTGAAGTGTATCAACAGCAGGCAGGTCAGATGGAATTTATTTTTTGCCGCTTTTGACTTTGTCATCAAGCATCGTTCGGGTGCGGCCCACGGAAAGGCTGATGCCTTGTCCCGATCCCCTGGGGGGGTGGCCTTGCCGGTATACCCTGATACTCTCCTAGACTGCAGCAAGGTGGTTTGTCTATGCACCCTTTCTCTGCCATTACTCGAGGCTGTACAGGAGTGGGTTGTCCTACACCCCGATCAGTTTTCCGAATGGGACCCTGTGATCCGCGACGGTCTACCCTTCGTTTCGGAGAGACTATTCTTGCCCACTACTGACACCCACAATATGGCCATAGAATGGTCCCACAACGCCCCTGTGCATGGACACCCCGGCCAATCACGTACTTTGGCATTATTGAAGCGATGGTGCTAGTGGCCGTCCATGAAAAGGGACGTGGAGTGTTACATCAATACGTGTGCCATCTGTGCACAATGTAAACACCGTGGAGGCCGTTCTGTGGGTCTCCTTCTCCCCTTGCCCGTCCCTCCCAGACCCTGGCACACTTTGACCATGGATTTCATTACTGACTTACCCCGGTCCAGGGCTGTGACACTCTGTGGGTGGTTATCGATTCCTTCTCAAAAATGGCTCGCTTTATTCCCTGCAAAGGAATCCCTTCCGCTCCTGCAATGGCCAAGATGTTTTTTGTGAGCATCTTCTGCCTCTTTGGGCTGCCTTCGGTTCTCATCTCGGATAGGGGTTCCCAATTCACGTCACGCTTTTGGCGGGCACTGACCAAGTTGCTCGGCATCGACGTCCGTTTTTCATCGGCATATCATCCCGAAACGGACAGACAGACCGAGAGGCTCAATCAAACCTTAGAGCAATACGTACGCTGTTTGACCCTGCAACAACAATCATCATGGCTACAAGTGGTACCTCTTGCAGAATTCGCGTATAACAATGCCATCCACTCGTCCACTGGGTTTTCCCCCTTCTATGTTCTGTACGGTCAGCACCCCCGTGTCTTGCCCATCCCTGATTTGTCCTCCTCAGCCAACCCAGCCGCTGCTGCTTGCGTTGGAGACCTGGCCTCCATACATGCTCAGCCCTCGACCCACCTCCTCGAGGCTCATGCATCCATGAAGGCGCAGGCTGACAAACGGCGGGTGATGGCCCTGTTGTATTCTGTGGGGTCTCGCGTCTGGTTATCGACTAGGCACCTACGGCTATTGGGGTGTAGGAAGCTATTGCCCCGATTTGTTGGTCCCTATGTGGTGTCCCGGGTGATCAACCCTGTGGCCTATCGACTTGTTCTCCCGAAGTCTTGGCGGATTCATCCCGTTTTCCATGTTTCTCTGCTCAAACCTTGTCCTGGTCCTACGTGACTTTGTGCCCCTGCGGCCCCAGTGTCCCTCGCCTCCCCTGATGTGTTCGAGGTCTCTGCTGTCTTGGGCTCCCGTGTTCGTAGAGGTCGCCTTCAGTATCTAGTGGATTGGTCTGGTTATGGGCCGGAAGAGAGGTCTTGGGTTCCTGCCCCTGATGTTCATGCCCCCCCTGGTGGCCCGGTTCCATAGGGACAATCCTTCCTGCCCACAGAGTCGTGGGCCTTTGGGCGGGGACTCCGTCACGCCTGCACACCTCAGGGTTCCCAATCCTCTCAGTCTCCCCAGTGCCCCTGTCACGCCTGCACACCTCAGGGTTCCCAGTCTCCCCAGGGCCCCCTCCGGTTCCTCTAATCCCACCAGTTCTTGTGCCCGATTCCGGGACTCACTTGTGCCCTCCTCACTTTCCCATGTGCTATTGCGTGGATTCCAGCCTGCAGCTGCTCACTCGCTGCGACGACCACTTCAGTGGAAACTCCCGTGGCGATTGAAAGACCGTCTTCATGCCGCACTTCCGCATACCATGACCAGAGCTCCTCGCTCACGTGATGCGGCCACGATCCACGTGACCAAAAAGATACGCATACGTGATGCCCTGCGTGTCACGTGATCGGAACTTGCGGATCACGTGTCTGAGAAGGAAACGAAGCGCCAGTATTTAAACAGCCGCATCAGAACATCCGATGCTTCACAGCTGTTTAATTTTGGACACTGTTCGGCGCTACGTATTCTGACTTTTGGATTGCCTGGAAATTGACCTTGGATTGCCTTACGGATTTGCTCTTGGATCTCCCTGGTTTTGCCTTCTACTGTTATTGGATTACTCATCATGGATCACGGACTGTTTTTTGGACGCCTGCTTGCTCGACCCTTTGGCATTACGTTCTTTGGTTCCCTTGTCCAGGACTTTAATATCAGGTGGGCCGGGTTCACGAACATTACACCTGACCTACTGGCACACGTCTCCCGCTAGGAGGACCCTTGGTGGGTCCCGGAAACCATATTAGTACAGACTATCAAGACACCGCCTCTGTGGGTAAGACCTTTCCATTTGTTCTTGTTTGGTCTGTGGTGGTTGTTGTGCCGTATACTTAACCGGTGCTTTGTTTACAGTGGTCCGGGGTTCCAAGATGTCTGCGATTCCGGAAGACGATCTCCCACCTGTGGCCTCAAAGGTTGTACAGGGAGTACTATTAACTCTCTCTGTGCGGCACTTGTGGACATAGGACTCTTCTGATCACACGACAGTCAAGACACAACAAGACCTATGTTTCCATTTTCAAGTAAAATCAGCAAGAGCTAGAATATCTAGACAAAATGTCATTAAAAGAGAACAATAGGCTGATTTAACACTGCATGCTAAATTGGGTTTATATGCTCAGGTCTCCTTCATTAACAGATAGCTTTTAGATTGGTATGCTATTAAACATTTTGAAAACATATGTGATATCGCCAAGTCATTAAAAACAGATTTTAAGTCAGACAATATATTGGTAGTGAGTTTATAAGTATCATCCCAGAAATAATCAAGACCAAGCTCAAGCAACAAAAAAAATAAAATAAGCTTGAACCACTTTCATCATTCATGGTCCCTTATCAGATAACAAAGAATCCTTTTATGAGATTTTACTTCATATTATAGTTCAAGCGGTCCCAGAAGCTAATGGCCTGAGTTATATGTCATAATGAATGGGCTAAAAGTCAAATTCTAAATATACTGGTATAGTCGGAGCACATAAAGGGATTGCCAGTACCTTTTTCACAATTGGCCAATTCTATCTTCTCCAACGAGGAGTATACCCAGAGCTCCACTCAATATAATGTGACATTACGTTCTGTTGATCTATAAGCCCCATTAGAGGGTTGTATGGACTTACCACCCAATTAATGACTACTGAGACAGTCAACAGAGTCACCCGAAGTATTTCTTAGAATACATTCACTTCTCACTAGCTGTGGCACAAAATAGCCATTATTACAAATGCTGATACTTAAATAATGAAATGAGACTAACTGGTGAACAATGTCTCCATTAAATGAAAAATTAAGCTTGGAATTATGGCATCTATATTGAGCGCAAATCATCACAGCTGTTTCAGAGGTATTCCTCTCAAATTTAAACTCTTTTCTAAATTTACCTAACACATCAAATTGTGTAGAAATGCCTATAGAATAGCAACATCGTCAGCATATAACAAGACGCCCGGTTTCGTCCTATCTAAGGTGGAAGCACCCAAACTGAGATTTTGGATACATAAGGCTAATCCATTGATATACAGCAAAAGCAACAGAGGAGACAGCACACACGGCTATCCCACAGCGGAATTCACTGAATGAAGGTCTGTGGTCCCTCCCCCTTGACCACCATACCTGATCCTAGCTTTGTTCTCCCGATATAAAATGTCTACTGCCTTCAATAATGGTCCAGTTACCCCAAGCTCACTTAGGAGCTCCCAGAGCTTAATTCTACCAACAATATCAAAGGTCGTTTTAAAATCAACAAAACCTTTGTGAAGAGATTCCTTCCTTGCAATGGTAGTTTTACAAATAGTTGTAGATAGTAGAAAGACCTGTTGCATGGTTCCTCTCTTCTTCCTGAATCCACCTTGTAATTCAGAAAGAATTCTGTGAGTGTGTAACCCTTCCTCGAATCTATTAAGCAATACCTTGCCATACATTTTGGCAGTGGCATTAATCAAAGAAATTGGGCAATAGTTTGCAGGTAGAGAGCTATCTCCCGTCTTAAAGATCAGGACAGTTGCTGCTAAACGCCAAGAAGGGCCACCACCATTACTGTTCATTTTTATTTAATTCATTTGATTTAGCGCCCAGACCCAAGGTATCACAGCGCTTGCACCAAATAAGTGGTTCCAGACAAAAACAGGTGTTTAGCATAGTACAAGCAAGTTATACATATTTGTTAAATAGGCATGTTTTTAAGAGTTTTTTTAAAGACAATGAAAGATGGTTCACTCTGGATGTTGTTGGGGAGAGAGTTCCACACGGTGGGAGCAGTGACACTGAAGCTCTGAAGCTGGAACCCCCCCCACCGATCGCTTGAGGTTGAATCGAGGCGAGTTTGGAGGAGGAGTGGAGGGAGTGTGTCACTGGCATTAAATATAAATAAAGAAGTCATCATATACAAATATCTTTATTCGGGTTTCCCCATTAAATCAAGACCAGTAAATACACAAAACAATGATATAATCGTATTAATTATCCCAACCTCCCAAGTAACCCATCCTAAAATAGTCTAAAACAACTATAAAAATATCACTTTCAAGAAAGACCCAATAAACCAAGAGAAATTACTAAGTACAATTGTTCATTAAACATCCTTAATGATAAAAGCTTCTCGGACGTATTCACACATGTTAAAAACAAAATCCCGATTTTTACAGTTTATAATTTGAAATAGAGCCTCTTGGGAGGTTCTAATCTTGGCCTTTATGAAATTGGTATTTAGAGGATTAAGTCTGATCATCATCCTACATCTCCGCCAATCGTGTGATTTGAACTTCGCCTCCGACTTCGAGGGACAGTTGGGTAGCCTTATACAGTGCAAGTGAAGGTAAAGTACACACTTTAGCCCAATCTACGTCTTTGTCAAGACACATTGGTGCCTCACCACCTCCTTTTTTATTTTGAAGAATTTCTGGCCAGTCAAATTCTTGACTTTTTTTGTGACCCCACTTAGTTAGAAGAACACATCCATCATTATACCAAATATATTTCCTCCTAGCATCAGAACAGGCCATCTCTGTGCCCCAGTGCGTTCAGTATATTAGAGTTCTTCAAGCCCAACATATGTGGCTTTAAAAAATAATGTTGCCATTCTAAGGTTTGCCAGGGTGGCTATATTCAGCACCTCCAGTTCCAACCTAATTCCACTATTAGGTTCACTTAGGGGAAGGCCTGTTCATTTATTTTTTTATAAGTTTTATGTAAGTTTGCTTGGTCACAACTCAAACACAAATGCAGTGTCAACATAAAATACACATTTTGCATACAATAGACACTAAAGGTTAGGAAAGTCAACCATTCGATAATGATGGTTGGCTTACAGCTACCCCACCTGGTGCTGATATGTCTTCATTGCGGCCCCTCAGGTATTGACGGAAGTCCCACCAAATGTCTTTGGGCCTACTCCTTGCATGTACTTGGGTTCCATATATCTCCTCCATAGCATTATCCCACAGTACATCCTGTAAACATTCATCCACCAGCGGGGGTCTTGTATGTGTCCAACCCATCAGAACGCGATGTTTGGCCAACAGTAGAAACCTGCCCTTCTCTTCTGTCATCTTCCTAGTGTAACCTAAAGCACAATCCAAGGGGGATACATGGATCTCCTGGTAAATCGTGTCTCTTAACACTTTACAAACCCCACCCCAGGAGGCAGACAGTCTCGGGCAGGTACACAACATTTGCAGTAAATTTGCATCAGCACCAGCACACCTGGGGCACTCGCCCATACAATCTCTTCCAAACAGCCAGACCTTTGCCAGGGTATAGTGCACTCTATTAATCAAAAATTGGATTAAGCAAAACTTCGAGTTATATGACACTTTCTTAATTAGGCAACAAATGTCAGATCTCTTCTTGTCCGAGAGATGAATATTGAATTCACGCTCCCATTTGACCTTGTTATCAGGTCCCTTCCCTTATATGCAATTTCACCCAATAACCATTTGGATAACAGATATACGTGTTACTTCATTACCCACTTGTGCCTCATGAATGTAAGATTCCCCTATGCTGACCCATTTCCTTCGAGAAATTAGGCAACCTGGCCCTGAAGGCCGCCCTCTTACTCCAGTAGTACATCTTTTGCAAAGGCTAGTTACCTACATATTCCATTAACTCTTCCCACTCAATAAAAGTGCCATGCAGATGCTTGCACCCTAAAGCATCTTCCCCAGTCGGCCTCCAGCTTCTTTCCATTGAAAGGATAAACTACTGTGCTAATGACCGAGCCTGCATCCCTGGAGGGGTCACAGATTTCTAATAATATGTTGTCTGCATGTAGTGATATTAGTGTTGGTGGGCCGCCTAGCCGTAGACCACAGTTCCCATGCCACTGTCACACTAGGTCCGCCAGTGGTTCAATCACCAGTGCAGAGAGTAACGGAGACAAGGGGCACCCCTGCCCCATGCCACCCTGTAGTCATATGCCCTCAGATAAGATCCCATTTTTGCTTACTCTTTTTGCATCAACGTTAATTAAAGAGACGGGTGGTATGAAGAACAGTCGCTGGGTGCCTTGCCTTGCTTCAAAAAAACTGTAATTACTGCTTCCCAGTCAGGCTCAGGAAGACGTCCCTTAAGTGCCTCTTCCAACAACTGAATTACGAATGGGGCCAAAATATCACAACACTCTTTGTAAAACTCAGCCACCAGTCCGTCAACCCAGGCGCCTTACCATTTGGCAGTCCTTTCATTGCCCCTATGATATCCCCCATCGTCAGTGGAACATCCACGCTTCTGAAGCCCCCCTAGACAGTAGGGACATTCGTAACGCATCCAGGTACCTTTTAGTTTCGGACTCAGATGCATCCCCTTTTGGCTGATCCAATCTCGAGTAGAAGGCATGGAAAACCGCATTTATTTCTCTGTCAGAATATACTCTCGTGCCCGCATCATCATCTATGTGTGTGAGCGGGGTTCTACCCATTTCACGCTTCACTAATCTTGCTAATAGGCATTCCGGCCTAAAGGCCTGAACGTATCTGTGTGCCATCAATAGCCTGTCCAAGAATCTAACCTCCCTCTGTGCCAAGTCTCGTAAATTGTCAAGTAGGCGTTGAGTCTCTGCTAGTGGTGCTGATGTTGGGTCCCTAGCATGACAATCTTGCAATTCCTTCAGTCTTGTTTCTACCTCATCAAGCTCATGTCTGATCGACTTGAGGACCCGAACTTCAGATGCCATTGCCACTCCACACACATACACCTTGAATGCCTGCCACAGCTCTGCAACTGAGGAAACAGAGTTCACATTTTTAGAGAAAAATAATGCAATGTCGTCTTGCATGCTGAGTGTGATAGACGGGTCCTGGAGTGCCTTCATGCAGGCTGTGGCCATACAACAGCAGTCCAATTAAGCAGTAGCAGCAGGAGAGAGTGAGCTGAAAGGGTTCTCGGATACATTATGCAGTCATCTACTGCTTGCAACAAAACCTCAGAGACAAACCACATATCGATATAGGAATACATCTTGTGCACTGTCGATTGTACAGTGCACAAGATGACAGTGCACAAGATGACGTGATGTCTCACTCTCCACACATCCACCATGTCTAGCTCCCTAGCCCCCTCGATTATCGTG
Organism: Ambystoma mexicanum; assembly: GCF_040938575.1. Lineage (NCBI taxonomy): Eukaryota > Metazoa > Chordata > Amphibia > Caudata > Ambystomatidae > Ambystoma > Ambystoma mexicanum. The sequence goes on from NC_090932.1 coordinate 522,694,902, forward strand.
CATGCTGCCTTTCTAAGACTGCATGGGCTCTTAGTGGACCTGTCTTGTGACACGTCCATTATCGTGTTCACCACCCTCAGCAACGCACCTGTGGGAAACCCAGCAAGCAGATCTATAACATCCCGGTAAAAGTCTGGGTCATCATTGTTGGGGCCATAGCTATTAAGTAATACTGCTTCTTTCTTGCCCAGGTGCCCATGCACTTACACAAACCTTCCCCCATCATCCACAATCGTTCACTGGCAGCTAATCTGCAAGGCTTTGTGTATTAAAATCATTACCCCTTGCGCCTTAGTGGAGTATGAGATGTAGCAATGAGGTCCTCCCCAGCTCGGGGCTATTCGCTGAGCAACCTGTTCCACCAGGTGAGTTTCTTGCAGGAAAAGTATCTTGACGCCTAGGCGATTGACTTCAAGATGAGCTTGCAGGTCTTTGCACAATCGAAAAGCCCCCTGACATTCCAACTCAGTAGTTTAATTTGATTCATACCATCTCTCATCCCAGGAATAACAATAGTTGTGTGATTTGACCAATATCTCTCTCCGAATTAGAACACTGCACGAGCCACCAAGCATTTTTGAACTGTAAACCCCAACTGTTCCCTTTGCAATCCACTTCCACTCTCACTGCCCTCCTCCAACGTGAAGTGTTAATATTCAAGCCCCACCCCTGCCCATCTCATAACATGTAGAGCAATCACTGCGAGATGAGCGGTCACCACTGAAGCACCTTTCTGACTTATAATTGCTCGTTAGGTGAGTTTGAAAAATATCATCTGCACAGCACAATACATTACCATTGGCCAATATTGCTTTGCAGCCAGTGGATTGTTTCAGTGCTCAGTCTCGTTTCAAGTCTGTGAGTGTCATAGGGTCACCATTGCCGTCGGGAATGATATGTTGGATTCAATACACTTTACTGTTTCTTCTGGTACCATAAAGAAGTACATTTTCTCTCAAAACTGGAATCAGAGCCAGACAGGATATAGTATGGCATATTGTACATTGCACTCCTGCAGTAATTCTTTCACTCCCAAAAATTCACAATGTTCTTGTTGGACTGCCACTGAGATATCTGGGAAAGTGCAAATAATTTGTGATCCCAGGCGCAGTTCCTGCTTGTCCCTCGCCAGTTTCAGGAGGTAACTTAGGATCTTGGCTATGATCAGTTTGGGTCTTTGTTTGAGTGCCCTTTGTGCCCCCTCGATGGAGAAAGAATGGGGATAATCACGGGTCTCCTAGTAGGTTGTTTTTCAAGGAATGTTTCAACTGCCTGCTCCATGTTGCCAGTCAGGGCATCTTCAGGGACCCCCACTATCCGTAGGTTGTTCCGGTGGGATCTGGACTCAAGGTCATCACACATCACTTTGATGTACTTCATGTCCATGACCAATGTGTTCACTGTGGTTTGCAGCATTGCGCCTATGCGCTCCTCGGCCTCATTGATTTCTTAGCACTTCTTTGGCCAATTGTCTACAAATTATGGTGACATTGACAGTCATGTCATCATCTTTTTAATTTACTGCCTCAAATCCTTTTTGCATTGTGTCCATTATGCACTGCATTTTCTTGGGCTCAGTCCCAGAGGTGATTCCAATGCTGTTCGGACCTGCAGCTGGTGGTCTCCCTCAGAGCAAGGGATCACCTTGGCAAATATGTCCATGCTTCCTATTTTTTACCACCGCCTGTACACTTAGTCATATTACAAGCTGCAAGTCGGACTATCTGCTACAGGGTCCAAAGGGTACCCCTACCTGATCTTGCAAGAAGGACCAGTGCCTCCTCAGCCACCCGTGCACCAGTCCTTCGATGACCAGCAGCTGCCAGCTCTCTCCCTCACAAGCACACCTTTACAGGGTCGGCTCCCCCCTAGTAAGCAGTCCACTGCCCATGTTAGCTATTGTCTAAGACTCTGCTGTGCTGGGTAGGGTCCCTAGTAGTTATATCAAGTAGAGGTCTGTAATCTGGTTTCTTGAGCACCACGACTCTAGTCAGTGTTCATCCTCGTTCCCTTCCTTGCAATTGCCAGTATGGCAGCTGACGCTTGTCGCTGAGTATGACTGTCCCCACGTGCGATTTTCTGCAGGTCCAATAGTCTGAACGGCCTGCCGGCCAAGGATACTGTTGTTGGGGATGAGGTAAGGAGAGCACTCCTGGCAGGGTCAGCGACTGCAGTGGGAACTCGCAGCCTCTCCCCCAGCTGGTCTATTTGGCAGTTATCAAGTGTCACACTCACCCACAGTGCGCACACCCATTGGCACGGATCGCAGCCCAGCCTCCAGCAGTGCAGCTCTCTGTTCACCCACACAGGAGGCTTCAATGCTCGGAGGCTAGTATCACTGGTAAGCTGCAGCTTCCCATATGTCACTGCATCAGTTGTACTCGCCTCCCCCATCATCTGGACGGATATTTTACTCCGTTGTTTGCAACACTTGTGTATAGGTGCATTATAAATGCCAATATCATGAATCAAACCGTAAAGGATTTCGGCGCACACAAGCAGAACTTTCAGCTAAGCAGTCATCTTAGCTGGCTGCTCCACAGCACCCCCAGCGTGTTTATTTTCTAAGAAGTTCATTCTTCACCACCCTCAACTGATCACACTTGGAAAAGCCCCAGATCTCACTCCCATATATGATCACTGACTAGACTTTGACTCTGTAGACATCTAAACATTTGCTTAAAATCCAGGCCCTTTATTTGTGGTAGAACCTCAACAGGCCAGCCATCCTTGGCTTCAACTTTGCAACTACTGAATTAATATGCAGAGCCCAACTTCCAGACTTATTGAAGGGGAGCCCCAAATAGCAGAAGGAGCGTACCACTTGAATTCTTTGACCCATTAAATTCCAAGCATATTTATTCTTTCCTTTCCTAAATGCCAATGTTTATGTTTTCCCCATATTAAGCTTTAGGCCATTTATGCGAAAATAATTGTCTGCATATTCCAAACTCAGTTGGAGCCTTCCTGGTATAAGGTCCAGTAGTGCAGTATCATCCGGTAACAGGAACAAACCATATGACACCTTTTAGAGTACTGGGGGACAATTCTTGACCCACTTTGTTTGGGGCTAAAATCTGAGCGAAAAATTAAAAAAAAGTGGAGCCAGCAAGCAATGTTTTACCCCCCTATTAGTACTAAGATTCTGCGTAAAACTTCCCTTCGAGGGGCAATAACCCACAGCATAAGTGTCTAAATAACAGGCCTGAATAAGATTCAAGAGGCTTCAAGGGACCTTGAGAGCATCCAGCTTCCTCCCTATGATGTTCCTGTCTACAGAATCAAAAGCATTTTCCAGATCCAGGAATGCAACATATAACATATCCCCTCTAATCCTGTAATACTTCTCAATTAAAACATTCAATATAAAACATTGGTCTAAAGCGGAAAAAACTTCTTGAACCCTGCTTGGGATGCACTCAGAATATTATGGCTCTCGGCCCATTTCTCCAACCTATATATTGACATTTGCTAAAAAAGCCTATTAGATGTATCCATTAAAAGATATTAGACGGTGGCAGTTGGGATCAGAAGTTAAACCTTTCTTGAAAATCGGGATGATGAGACTCCCCCTCCAGGATTTATGGGTAACTCCCTCTAGTGAGATTGCATTAAAAAGCTGAGTGAGTAGAGGAGTCCACGATTCCCAACACTATTTATACACTTCCGAGCAGAATCCATGAGGACCGGCAGCTTTACCCGGAGTCATTGGCTTGGAAAGAGCGACTTCTCCCTCAGAGAAGACAATGGGCTTCATTCTATGTCAATCGGTCTGGTAATAAAGTGTAGGTATACATGGATACCAGAACCTTACCGGACTGGCCAGCTATGGGTTTGCCGGTAGGGCACCCGAGTTACCTCCAGCTAAAATTTGGAGGTAAGGCAGGTGCCCTACCGGCAAAAAAAGCTTACATTACCAGCACTGGCATCGGACTCCATGAATGGGGATTAACACCGTCCCTCCAGCACCCATAATCAGGCGGCGATGCTGCCGGACCGGGTGCTGGAAATGGTAATTACATTTACTGGTATTCTGGCGGCTCTACCGCCAGGATACCAGCAATTTTGGAATGAAGCCCAATATCGCCTCCCCTATGAGGACTTTCATGTCCATCTTTGTCTGGCCCAGGTTGAAAAAAGACTTTTTGGAAATGCTTAACCACGTCATCTAATGAGGTGGCTCCCAATAGATTCCCCCGTGGTGATTCAAAACCTTCATCCACTAGTTTCCAGGATTTCTTTATATCTTTATTTAAAACAGCCTCTTCCACCATGCCCGATAATTTAACTGTATATAGTCTTTTCTTATCCTCCAGAAGGTATTTATATTCTTTTTTAAGTTTTCTGAGGGCCATCCGACTCATCCTCCCCCTTTTCACAGCATTATAAGTTCTGAGTCTGCATCAAACGATAGGGAGTTGAATCGCCCCACCCTGAATGGCATTGCCCTTGTAAAACCAGAGATGGTGAGCACCTTTCTCTAATGTCCCCCATCAGGGAAAACATTCCGAAAGAGCTTCTCTCCCCTGGTAATTGTCCCTCTGGAATCCTGCCACTTTAGTCCTAATCGCTAGTAAGTTAATGATACTCTCAAAAAGGGCTTTACCAACTTTCCTAGTAGTCAAGCGTGGCTGCATAAGGGGAGGTCCTGAGATGGGGACTGTCTTTGTAGGTACATTTTTTTAAAACAGTTTTTTATTTATTTATACTCAGACAAGTCAAACCAAGACAGTCAACAACCCCCCTTAGACCTTCCAACTCCCCCCCACCAACCCCTCCTAACCCCAGTTGCACATACGCCCCACAATAGTAGGAACAGACATTAAGGCAATAGGATAATAATATTTCATAACCAAATGAAGAAGATTACCCTCAGGCATTACCCATTTACATATCACCATAGAGCTAACAGGCTCGACGAGTCCACAAAAGCATTAGTGGGACAGCAGATCACAGGTCTAAGGGTCCGGAGACCTTTCCCTCTCCCTTAGGAAGCACCTAAACAAGTTCCAATAATCCAAGTGCCAACTGTTCGGAGGCAATGTTTGTATATACAGCGATTCCAGTCTCTCGAATCTAGACATAGAGGCAATCCATTCTTTGACAGACGGAGCTCTTGACGTTCCCCATGCTTTGGCAATCAACGATCTGCCAACAATTGAAGCCATGCCTAGGAGACGCTTCTCACTCCTGGTTCCGGATTCTATCAGAGCCAACAGCCACACTGCTGGGGAGTCAGGCATAGTTATAGCAAGAATAGTAGCCACGATGTGCAGAACCCCAGTCCAAAAAGCCCGTTTGAGGGGGCATACCCAGACCACATGCATAAAATCAGCCGGTGACATACCACATTGTATACAGCTGGGGGACCTATCCGGGTAGAACCCACTCAGACGGGCTGGAGAATAATACAATTGGTGAACAAACTTAAAGTGTATCAGACGGAGCCTAGCATTCATAGCGATTTGCCTAGTTTGTGCACCCCACGGAGCCTCCGACAGTGAGAAACCCAAACTCTCCTCGAATCTACTTCTGATTTGACTTCCCTGAGAAGGGGTGTTAGCCCGCACTAATCTATATAACGTAGAAATCCCCTTCCTCCTGTTCTGTGCAGAAGTTATATAATTCAGTACCGGGGAGATCGGCGGGGCTATCGGGAAGGCCGGCCACATAGATTGCAGCGTCTCCCTGAGCCTATAATAGAGGAACATCGTTATAGGAGTCCATGCACCCCTCTCCTTTAGCTCATCCCAAGTAGCGAATCTTCCCTCCAACACCAGATCCCCCAACGTATGAATACCCAGAGCACTAAATTGCTTACAGAAAGCCTCCTCCTGAGTAAGAGGAACACCCTGTGCATTGTAAATGGCCATGTCCGGGGAGTACCAGCATGCCAAACCCAACCTATCTGCCAGGCCGTTGAGTGCCCTAAGCGTAATTATTACAGGCTGCACCTCCGACCCGGCACCATGAGCATGCACTCGCACCAATAACTCACTCAAACTATCCAGCTAAGTTATGACCTTCTCCACACATGTATGAGGGAGATCCAGGGAAGGGGCCCACCACCATGCTGCATACTTGGCCTGCGCAACCATTTGATAAAGGGGAAGGTCTGGGATGTCAAATCCACCCTGCACATATGAGCGGCATAATATATCAAGTGAGATCCTAGGATGACCACCGGCCCAAATCAGTCTGTTCAGCAGGCTCCTAATGCGGACCCAGAATCTTGAGGGATGCCAGACTGGCACATTATTAAAGATGCATAAAAGTTTGGGTAAAATCACCATCTTAGCTAGCGCGACCTTAGCCGCTTGGGAGATCGGGAGGCTCACCCACGAATCCACCTTATGTTCCAAGCATTCCAGTGTCAACAAGTAGTTGTCACCATACAGCTTAATGGGAGTAGTGGATACCTGAACCCCCAAGTAATGGATCCCCTGAGGGCACCAGGCAAACTCGTCCCCAATATCATCCCTTGATACCCGCGTCGTAAGAGGAAATATTTCTGACTTGGACCAATTGATCCGTAAACCCGAAAGGGCCCCAAATTCCAAAATCTCCCCCATAATCGGTGCTAAGTTGTCCCTTGGGTTCTTCATGTAAATCAACATGTCGTCTGCATATAACGACAGATGTACATGAATATATACTTATACCCCTAGGTGAATGGAATTCATGCAATGCACAAGCTACTGGCTCAATCGCCAAAGCAAAAAGGATGGGCGAAAGGGGGCACCCCTGCCTGGTTCCACGGGAAGGGAATATTGCTGCTGACTGCATTTGGTTAGTATAAACTACTGTCCTAGGGGCTGTATATAACATTCAGATCCATTGCAAAAAGATATTGCCTAGACCCGCCCTGCGGAGCACCTCGAACAGGAAGGGCCACTTGAAAGAGTCAAAGGCCTTCTCTGCATCGAGGGCCGCGACGGCCATGGGGATTTCAGTGTTAACATTATGCATCAATGAGAATAACCTCCTCAAATTATTTTGCGTGGACCAACCTGGGATGAACCCAGCTTGATCCGGCAACACCAGGGAAGGCATATGGGGAAGGAGCCTATCTGCCAACATTTTGGCTAGAATCTTATTATCGGTGTTCACCAGGGATAACGGTCTATATGATGAACAACTGCGCGGATCCTTACCAGGTTTGAGGAGAACCGTGACTAGGGCCGTCCTAGTAGACTCTGGGAGGGTACCTGCCAGCCTAGCCTGTTCAAACATGTTCCGCAATGGTGGAACAAATAGTTCGGCATATGCTTTCTACATCTCAGCAGTAATGCCGTCAATGCCCGGCGCCCTACCATTTGGAAGGGATTGAATCGCTTTGAGGATCTCTTGGTCAGAGGGAGGAGCATTTAACAATGAGCCTTACTCCGGGTCCAGCCACCCCACCGCCACTCTATCCAGATATTGGGTGATACTATCATGGCCCACCTCCAGCTGTGTAGAATCCTCAAGGGCGGGCGGATCCAGTTTCCCCTATCTTGCACCCATTCACTGGAATGCCCTAGCCCCCACGATCCGAGGTGAGGCCTCCCTCACCACCTTCCGTAAAGCTATGAAAACCATCCTCTTCACATAAGGCCTCGCACATTAGCATGAATACTCAACACATGACCCAATGCATAAGTTGTAACACAAGGACAAATTGCAATGGCTGTAACAACAGTATGATGTTCTGTAGTATTCACAATGTATCAACGACCGCCACTATGCCTGTACCTGTGTAACTACGTTTTTTGCAAGTAACAGCGCCTCATTGCCCTTGGGCTGCTTGCGTGTTATATAAATATAAATAAATAAAATAAAATGAATAAATAAATACAGCTTCTCATAGAATACCCGAAATGTGTAATTATTAGCCACATTGTCCCTAACCATATCCCCATCTTCAGTCTCCACCTCCAGGATAGCCTCCTGCCGCCGTTCCTGTTTAATCGCCCAAGCTAGGGTCCTACTTGGGCGGTCCCCTTCAGCATACCTAGCCACTGCTATAGAGTCCCCCAGAAACCACTCTTCACTGTCCATTACTAAGCAAACTTCTGCCCTCCTTGCCCCCAACCGATCTTGTAACTCCTGAGTATCGCCCTGAGATTGTTCCCTTTCCATATCCTTTATCTCCTTCTCCAGAGTCGCAATAGATCTGCGTATACACTTCAGGACCCCCCCCCCTCTCTGGACATACAGCACCCTCGGATATAGACCTTGAAGGCCTCCCAGACCACCCCAGGGTCAGCCACCGAATCTGTATTGATGAGAAAAAATTCAGCTATGTCACGACAGACATCCTCCCTGAAGGCAGTATCCTCCAGCGCCCACGCTCTAAACCTCCATCTGAGCTGGCTCCTGGGAACTTGGGGTCTAGTAAATTGGGCCACCACAGGAGAATGGTCCGACAGAGTACGGGGGAGGATTTGAGCGGTCTGGGTCGACCTAGCTATCTCCGAGGACAACTGGATACAGTCTATCCTGGAGGAGCTGCCATGTACCCCCGAATAGAAGGTAAATTCCTGGTCCGAGGGGTGTAACAGTCTCCAGGAATCCACCAATGAGTAATCCCTCTCTATTGACCTCCACTTCAGCGCCGCCTGAGGTGTCGAAGTTTGTGATGAAGAGGATCTGTCCATATCCAATGTAAGAGCGACATTGAAATCACCCGCCCAAGCCACATCATATTGAGGAAACGCACAAAGATGATCTGCGCACGTTTGAAAAAATGCTGGACAGTCATAATTGGGACCATATATATTAATAAACAGTATACGCAACCCCGAAATTTCTCCCGCAACCAGGACAAATCTACCTTCCTTGTCAGAAATCACTTTGTGCAGCTTGAACTCGAGGGTCCTATGTATGTATATCGCTACCCCCCGAGAGTGGGAGGTGTAGGAGGATCCATACCTGTGGATCCCCCAGTCCGTTAAGTTAGGGAGGTTGTGTGATTTGGGCAAATGAGTCTCCTGAATAAACAGAACAGTAGCATGATGATTCCTTGCATAATATGTAATTAGGCGTGTTTTTTTGTTATTTGTGAACCCACGTATATTCCACAATAATATGGGTATATCCCCTCCCTGCGATACATCGCCCACTATGGGGGATTCTGCCTCTAACCTTGTCTGTGGGAGGACACTGCTGAGAGTAACATTAGACCGTTATCATTTGCACCTTGTATAATGTTAGTATTTACGCCGGACCATATAGTACAGCCTGCACATGTAGCAACTGGAAGTCCCCCTCTGCCCAACCCCAGATCTGTAGTATCAACAAACCAGCAAAACTAACCCCAACACCAACCTACTGGCCCCCGATTCCCAACCCCTCCCTGTACCCCACAAGCATCAAATCAAACATAACCAAGTAGCCACTGGGCACGGGGGAGCTGGTGGCTACTGCAACTCTTAAGGTTTGGAGGCTCATTGCCATGGTTACATTATACTGTGGGTATCCACCTAAAGGGAGCACTTAATTACCATATTCAAACATTGCAGAATGACATGAAGATCAGCAACAGCCACATACTGGCAAAGATTCACAATGCTCCCGCAGGTGCTCTCAGGCCCCAGTTCCGCTAAGAGGACTCCGGAGCGGGGGGATTAGAATCCGGAATGCTCATAGCAAACCTCTCCACCGATTCAGGGGTGGTAAAGAAAAGAACTTTCCCGTCCTGCACCACTCTAAGCTTCGCTGGATACATCATCGAATAACAAATCCCTTTTTTCCTCAGCATTCCTTTAACATTTACAAACGTTTTCCTCTGGTCCTGCACCTGCTGGCTGAAATCTGGGAACAATCGAATTGTCGCTGAGCCCCATTGGAAATTCTTCTTTACTCTCGCCACTCGCAGCAGGGTGTCACGATCCCTGTAATTATAAATTCTGGCAATGATAGCCCTTTCCGCCAGCGAGCGGTGGGCGCGTTCAACCATAAGCATACGAGTGACCGGAGGGTTGTCGAGGACTTCTTTAAGGAGTTGTTCAACAAAAAGTTCCATATTGTCAATGTGAGTACTCTGAGCCACCCCCGTAATCTGAATATTGTTTCTCCGAGACCTCCCTTCAAGGTCATTGTTTTTAGCAGAGACTTTCTTGACAGTCTGTTGCAGGGCCGCCACCTCTCGCTGCAGAACAGTAATCTTGTCTTCACCTTGCCCTATCCTCTGCTCCGCCTCTGACATCCTCCCACACAATTTCTCAATTTGTACCGCCGACGGATCAACCTGCAGGTTAAAGCATCTATTTTAGCCCCAAGGCTGTCAGTGGTGCCTTTTAGGGCTAGCAGGGTGTGATTTAAGGCAGAAATGTCAATACGGGACTCGCCGGGTTCTCCATCCTGACCAGTCAGGACCCGATCCGTCCTGGCATATTGTTCCATCTTGGATTGCTGTTTCTGATTGCCCATTACAAGGGAGGCGAAGTATATCGACCCAAGCCTGCACACACAGTTCACCCCCGCTTGGACACAGGCAGGGAGGGTCACAAATGCAGTCCAAAAGTACCAGGGTGCACACCTACCGCAAGGCTATTGGGCCCCAGGGGGAGATGCACCCCCAGCCTCCAACCCTCTTCGCGAGGCCACATCAAGCTTGCAGGACCCACTCGGAGCACTCACTCAGTAGGGAGAGAACAAAAAAATAAGAGAAAGAAAAAAAAGAGGGGGCAAGTTCGCCAATATATAACAACCTGTGCCACCAGTTCAGCAATTGGGCTACTGGCTCAACATAGCCACCGCTAATAGCCACTGATAGCCACCAACTCAGTCCAAGCAGCCAGGCCAGTCCCGATGACCAGTCTCAGCAATCCCCACTGCTGGTGCAAGAAAAGCCCCCAACGCCCCCACCATCAGAGGAGCGTAAGGGAGATGGCCACCCAAGCTCAGTCCACCACTCCACGGCGCCGTCTCTCTTGACTAGGAGGGAACAGGAACCTACAGGACCCCACGCTGCTCAGTTGCCGGTGGGGTGAGCATCTAGTCCAGGCTCACAGCAGCTTCCACCAAAAATGCACCAGGAAGGAGGGGGCACACAACTCACCTCCTCCACGGCCTCGCCTCCACAACGCCACACCCTGGGCACACACCAGCCAACCTGGGCTGCCCACAGAGCGAGCGGCGGTTCAGGGGGTCCGACTGGCTCAGCCACCACGTCTTCCTACCGCTGGTGAGCCCACCTCTCACAGCACCTCCACACACCGTCGCCCACCAGATTCAGGGACACCAGCATCAGGCTGGGACCCAGAGGACACACTCCTGGGCTGCCGGAGACCACTCCGCCGATCACGGGCCACCCAGGGACCGGCACCACCAGAGCTCCATGAGGCGGGGGGAGGGGGAGCTCCAGCTCACGCAGACGCCGCAGCCACAGGCCCCAAGGCAAATTACAGCACAGGAAGACTTCTCATCTCGCAATGCGGGATTCCGGAGGACCGCCAAACTTTCTTGAGAGGAAATCAAGATAAATAAACGTAGCCGACGATCGATGTCGAATCCCTGTGGGACGAAGTTCCCAAGCCTCCGATGGAGCGCTATCAGGCCGCGGCCATTTTCGTTGCCGCGCAACAGCGCCCCTCGTCTTTGTAGGTACATTTACCACAAAGGTAAGGGGGAAATGATCACTGTCTGGGCGCCTAAGTACTCTAAAATCCATTATCCTTTGAAAGGCGTAACAATCTACTAGACAGTAACCTAGAATGGAAGAACTGTCACCCTCTGGAAAGTACAACTGGGGGATATAACCCGTGCTTCTGTCATTAAGCTCCACTAGACAGTGATCAACCAAAATAATTAATCAAGGTCCGCTCCCCTTACGTTCTAGTCTTTGGCATTTCAGATTCTTGGGGGATACCACATATACCCTCTAATAGCTTTCTCTCTTCATTTGCCCTAATGATCGCTGATTTATCATGAATATCTCCCGTAATTATAATAGTAAGGCCCCTCCTGTGATTGGCAATGGCCTCAGCCATTTTCTTTAAAACCTCATCAATAGATTTACCCATTTTTGGGGGGGGTAAACATGAACTAAAACCAACTCCTCCCGATCCTCCACACCTTTAAAAACAACCCATAGGGCACCTTTGGTCAAGGTGGAGTAGCTGTTATGATACCTGAGGGTAATCTCAGACTGGTGCCAAATCTCTTGGAGGTAGATAATATCATGGGAGGTTAAGATGGTTGGCCATTCCTCGTCATCTAATGTTCCTTTAATGCCTGCCACATTCAAGGATATCAATTTAATCTGGGAGCTTTTATCTTCAGCTCCCGGTACTAAAGACTCAAAGGTAGGTTAAAAGCTATACAACCGTAGACTGTTTCTTGGGCACAAAGTGAAAGCTTTGGTGTTTGTGCTGACACTCGGGTGTCCCTACTCAATTCAGCAGCTAGCTAGACTCTTACTGATGGGGCTTTAGTAAAAATTTCTTTATCAGTACTTTCCTCCTGGGAATGCCAATAATCCATAAATACCATGGCAGACAATAGGGAATCATGCCAAGAATCAAGGTAGACTTTTATACCCATCAATGCCAATGCCTCCCTGAATTAATTAAGGCATGCCATCGAATGTGTGTTATTAAAGCAGATCCGAAAATTATATCCACCACACTATAAACAGTCAGATAGAATTTGAATAAAGGAAAATATTTTTAAATACATTTCGCTAACTTCCAAGATCTTATGCAATGCATTTAAAAGAGCTGATAACCCTTAAACGTACAAATTAAATTAGGCCTTCTCCAACCGCCCAGGAGGTCAGGATCAGCTGAACCCCCGTTGGAATCCTTCTCTCCAGGGGACTTTGGGTGGTCAAGGTCTGGTTGTTTTGGGACTTCAAGTGTCTCTCCTAGCATTTTGCCCAGACTTGCTATGGGAGCTAAAGATGTGCCCACTACTATCTTCGTCCGTCTATCCTTCTCCTTATGTATACACATCGGGGGAAGTTTTTCAGAGGTAGTACAAACAGATGGTTCCAAACTGATGAATTCATTTCTATGATCCATCCCCTTCTGTTGTATTTTTTCATCAGCCACTTCCCCTTGGGTAGGCTTGGAGAGTCTCCCTGACATCCTCTTCTTGGTTTCACTTGCCACGTTGATCTCCATGTTCTTTGGGGTGGTAGACAGGATGTGTAAGCTGAGGTAGCCTTAGGAGGATCATAATCTCAGACCCTATGCCAAATGCTGATGTGCAGGACAGTAGTCCAGCAGATACAACCTCATGCAGAGCTCCTTTTTCTACTTTACTTTTCCCTGGCATAAGAGCCTGTAGTACATCTCTAATCTCCACTAAGGTTGACCCGATGGATGCTCAAAATAGCAGGGTCCTCCTCGGTAGGCTAATTTTAGAAGATCATCCAAGTTGGAGGGAATTAAAGGATTGTCTCCCAAAGGGGTATCCCCTTGCCTGGGGAGAGCAAGGCCCTTCCTTCAATGTTTCAGCCTGCCCTAGGGCATGTATACTTAGTGGGTTGGTTATGACTCCTGATATCACCGGAATTGGGTTATATCCAAAGGGTTTGGATTCTAGACTGGTTACAACGTCAGCTGGCAAAAACGGATATTCCAGTGGAATTAAAACTCCACTATGAGCCACCTCCTCATCTTCTGACAGATTAAACAGAGACAGATCTTGGGCATCCTTATGGAGGAGGGGGAGCCACATGCCAAAACCAAGGATGGCTGTCTAATCCTTAGACAGTGCTCGTCATAACAATCATCAATTGAGTGTTCCAAAACCTCAAATATAAATCTATCTGAGGGATTGACCAGCCGCTCTGCTAAATCAATGGGATCAGGGGCATTTGCTTCCCCACCCTAACCCCCAATATAGTAGGGCCATCCTGTAGATCCTGGCAGACGTCCTCCTCAGTGCATGAGATCAAAGGTGACACTCAAAGTTGGGGAGTCCCCTCAGGGACAGCAAGTGAAAGATAGCCTCCTGAACCATTGCTAACAATTCAAACTTTGACAGAGAACTTGTCGACACTCTATGCACCTGCTCAAGGGGCCGTGAGACAGTCTGCCCTTGTAAGAGCACTTGGCTCTATAGGGCTCATTGAATTGTTGACTGCTTCAACCTTGGCCCTCCTTTGGAGCTTTCCAGGTTGGAAATAATCCTTCTTCGTGTCCTAGGGCAGGCGGGTTTACTGGACTCGGCCTTGGCAGGTCTAGTCTTTACAAACATTCTGTCCCTTCCACAAAAGGGGTTGTAAGAGTTATAGGGGATTAAAAATCCAGAACTCAGGGACCTAGAATCCCACGGGCTAGGGTGATAGCAGGGCCCTCTTTAAAGAGGTATCCCCAAGGAGTGAACACAGGTGGGCTGACCAGGTGATGATAAATACCAAGGGACAGCCCAATGGCACTTAACCACACTGCTACGCTGCCTGCCACATTACCTCCTGTGTCTCCAATGTATCTACAATGCCACCACAGACACCTAGATACCTAGGCACCTAGATGTCCCCAATGCCCTGTACAGAGCTATAGGGGTAAGGGTCATAGAGGAGAGTGCCTGCAGCTACACCCTCTGCACCTATATCAGGATCCACCAGAATGTTACTATAGAAGGAGCCAGCAAAGGGTGCAGGCTGAATTACATTGGAGGCCGAGACTACACAGTTGTTTGTATACAGTATACAGGTCTCAAAGCGTTTACTGCATCACAGTCTCACCTCTGTTGCCTGCTACCCCGGAAACTGGGTAGGCACTGGAGCACCCAGCCGATGTCTGCACTCCACGTAGAAGTCAACAAGGGGACCCATGTAAGAGGCTTTCTCTTGAATAGGCCAACCAGGATCCTATCCAACCCCAGGGCCTTAACATATTTTTGTGAGTTAAGAGCATTATGTACCTCAGATAAAGAAAACATTGAGGTGCATCATTACTGTTAATAATGTAAATGCTCAGAGACTAGATCCATGGTATTGAGTTATTTAAATAGCGACTGCTGAAATGGGTAAGCCATTGCTCTGTCCATGATTATCAAGGTATTACCTGAGTAGTCAACAGTATTAAGATTCAAAGCTTTCTTTTGTGCTCCACCTTTGGGCTCCCCATTCCACCAAACCAAAGAAGTTATGGAATCTAGAATATGTGATTGCACCACCTTCATCGCAATCGTAACCCACAGCTTCGTATTCTGCAACACAGTGATTAAAATATTGATATTGATATTTTATTTCTATCGCGCTCGTACACAAGTGTTTCAGAGCGCGACAAGCAAGGGAGGGGAACAGGGGGGAACAAAACAGCGATCTTATAGGCCCAGTGACATTGAGAACCCGCAAGTGCATGGGAGAGGGGGAGGGGAAAAGTGCATCGAAGGGGGAGATGTGGAAGGTGCGAAGCAGAGGAGAAATAGATAAATAACAATAAATAAATAATAAAGGCAACAAACAGTGGTAGTGCAGCCAGCAATTTGCAAGTGCTAGGTTTAAGGAGGCAGACAGGGTAGGTCTGATAAGTGCAGGAAGAAAAGGGGGGGTGTATGGGTACAGATACAGTAGCGGTTCTGAACATATACATTTATTTAAAAAAACACATAATATTTTTGGTGACTTTGTATTTACTTTACAGTACTTTCGATAAGCACGAGAGTAATAGACAACAGACAGGAGTGATTATATTCAGTGGTAATACATGGTGAGTATCAACCTCTGTGATATTGAAGTAAAAAACTCCACATAAGGGCACAATCACATATGATGGTAGGAAAAACCTACAGTTGAACACGGTGCACACGGGACGGTGAGTAGTCCAGGGTGTGGTTAACACAGGGTGTACACAACAGTTTTTACAGAACATACACGAGAAGGGGGTTTCACAGTTGTGTCACAGGGGATCGACACAAGTGAGTTTCGGCCAAATAGGGCTTGATTGGAGCCTGTCTGTGTGTTGGCCTTCATCAGGATGGACACTGGTTGCGGTGTTGTCCGTAATATCTCTGGATGGGATAAGGGCTTGTAAAGAGCTTGAGAAGTTGTTGAGTCATTCAAGGAAATTACTAAATAAAGGCTTAATAATGCCATGGTGATACATCACATGGTGTATCAATGTACAGCTTACCTGCTGCTGCAATAGCAGTGGGGTGCTGTGGACAATCCTGAATTGGTTACTGGATTGTGGGTGCGCAATGCACTTGAGGTGGGCCCTGGATTCCTGAAGGCCGAAGTAGTCTCAGGGTCCCGCGAGCCGGAAAAAGGGCCTATGTCGGTCCCAGATATACGGGAAACAAGTATGGACTATGAGGCATAATAGCGGTCCGATATGTTGGTGAGCTCAATTGCTGGTTCCAGTTGTCAAATGGAGAGAAACCAAAAGGCGGTCAAATCACCCATTGGACGAGCGGACTCGTTAGTAGGTGCTCGTGCTCGTGAATGGTAGCGTAAAAGGTGTGGTGCCTAAGCGTGGTATGTTTCGCGCACCAACATCTTTGTGGGCTGGAAGTGCCAATGGACTAGAGGCACTAGCGGGGGTGTCGATGGTGTAAGCACAAACCATGGGCTGGTATGGTCCAGGTCTGATGCGGGTGTTTACCACTGATGGAGTACTGTGCCTGCAGGAGTGGTGCCTCGTGTGCTATGAGGCGATGCATAGACACGGGTGGACGAACGTTCTGTCCAGAGCAGTACGACTCTTGCCTATGATGTTCTTGCACCACGCGGCTCCCAGAGACGCTTAGTCGCACTCTTAAGCCATTTTTTCCACTTTAAGCCATTTTTGCGACTTCAATTAGATGACTAGGCACTTCACGGCATGATTAACCCTGTGGACCGCCGCACTAACGTTATGTCCTGAGCAACACGAGTCTAGCCTCTTATGCTCTTGCACCACGTGGCTCCCTGATACTTGTCAGTTGCCTTTTTGAGCCATTTCGCATCTACAATTAGACCGCCATGCACTTCACAGTAAGTTTCACCCTGTGGACCATAGAACGAATGTTCTGTCCTGAGCAGCACGAGTCTTGCCTTTGATGTTCGGGCACCACGCGGCTCCCTGAGACGTTTTAGTCGCTTTGGTGAGCCATTTGAACACTACAATTAGACCTCCAGGCACAATCACACTGAGTACACCTGCACAAAGATGGGGGTGAGTTTATTTAAAACCCATGAACCGCGGCACCAACGTGTCCTCCAACAGCAGCACTCTCGTGTCGCGTTGCTCTAATACTGTTGTACAACTACCCTGCAACCATCATCAGAGTGCGACGCACAGTAGCCCTTCCTACATTTGCTATATATTTATATATATATCTGTATATCATCGGCCTGGCACCACCACTTAGTCCACCCGTGTCTATGCATCGCCTCATAGCACACGAGGCACCACTCCTCCAGGCACAGTACTCCATCAGTGGTAAACACCCGCACCAGACCTGGACCATACCAGCCCATGGTTTGTGCTTACAATGTGGACACCCCCGCTAGTACCTCTAGTCCATTGGCACTTCCAGCCCACAGAGATGTTGGTGCGCGAAACATATCACTCTTAGGCACCACACCTTTTACGCCACCATTCACTAGCACGAGCACCTACTAACGAGTCCGTTTGTCCAATGGGTGATTTGACCGCCTTTTGGTTTCTTTCCATTTGACAACTGGAACCACCAGCAACAGAGCTCACCACATATCGGACCGCTATTATGCCTCATAGTCCATACTTGTTTCCCGTAGATCTGGGACCGACATAGGCCCTTTTTCCGGCTCGCGGGACCCTGAGACTACTTCGGCCTTCAGGAATCCACGGGCCACCTCAAGTGCAATGCGCAACCACAATCCAGTAACCAATTCAGGATTGTCCACAGCACCCCACTGCTATTGCAGCAGCAGGTAAGCTGTACATTGATACACCACGTGATGTATCACCATGGCATTATTACGCCTTTATTTAGTAATGTCCTTGAATGACTCAACAACTTCCCGAGATCCTTACAAGCCCTTATCTCATCCACAGATATTACGGACAACACCGCAACCGGTGTCCATCCTGATGAAGGCCAACACACAGACAGGCTCTAATCAAGCCCTATTTGGCCGAAACACACCCGTGTCGATCTCCTGTGACGCAACCCCCTTCTCGTGTATGTTCTGTAAAAACTGTTGTGTACACCCTGTGTTAACCACACCCTGGACTACTCACCGTCCCGGGTGCACCGTGTTCAACTGTAGGTTTTTCCTACCATCATATGTGATTGTGCCCTTATGTGGAGTTTTTTACCTCAATATCACAGAGGTTGATACTCACCTTGTATTACCACTGAATATAATCACTCCTGTCCGTTGTCTATTAATCTCGTGCTTATCGAAAGTACTGTAAAGTAAATACAAAGTCACCAAAAATATTATGTGTTTTTTTAAATAAATGTATATGTTCAGAACCACACAACCGCTTATAGGATCTCTCATCCTGATTGTTTTCGATATTTATACATGTGCCCACCTGGGTATATCATGACCTCGCCAGGTGCCCTAATATTTTCCTGGGTACAGATACAGACCCCAGTGCAAGGGGTAGCCCGGAAGCAGTGCGGGAGGGTGGCAGGGTGAGCAGGTACCTGGGCCCAGAGGACAGAGGGTGGCCAGGTGCACGGTGCCAAGAGAGAACAGATCAGCATAGGCATAGGTACTCCCTTCCAGTTCTCTTACCCTTGTCATCCTTGCTGGAATCAGAATAAAAAAAGAAGTGGAATTTCAAGGACCATATCAGCAGTCCACCACAAGGGCACTTGTTTTCTATCATCGGGACAGGACACATTTTAGTAATATCGGTTATGAGTAAGACTCAATGTATGGGTTTAAGGTATATGGGCTGTAGTATAATGCACAACATACATCAGTAGACATGTGAAAAAGATGCACACACTCCAGAATAGACAGAGTACTCAGATTTGCAGCTTCGCAGAATGTAAAAGAGCTCAAGCATGGACACAGGAGACCAATTGGAAGCAACACGAAAGGGACACACAAACCATAACATACCATTAGTTGTTGCAGATTAGACGCCACCAGGAAGGGGCACCTTTCTGGACATACACTGAGATAAGAAGAAGACCATGATTTTCAAGTGGTGTTGCCATCAGTGAGCAAAGAAACCCATAACTGTGATGTACAATATATCAATTGTTGCGGTTACCAGATATGAAGCAACAATAGAGGCAGTTAAACCATTAATGGGGCTTCTTTTCAAGAACATAACTTGAGGACGAATTCACTATCAAAGGCTGTCAATTTCAAAATGTTTAGGGAAGGGAAATTTTGACAGGTTAAGCAAGCTGAGATTAAATAAGTTGTCCAGCAGCATACACATTGGGCTCAAATCCCAGCTGCACCTCTTAACCAATCTGTCATTTCGGGTCGTTACCACTTTGTTTACCAGTTATTATCATAAACAAGGTGCAATTGTTTGTGAATGCTTGATTTTTCAAGAACTATACTAAGCACACTTTGTAGAACAGACTTGGAAAGCACACCAATCACAATACCCAACACGATCCATCTTTATGGATATGAGTTTACAAATTAAAATCTGGATTTTTCTTTTCTATGTTCAAGCTTTAGATACGCCCAATACACAAATGCGTGGATTGCTATTAATGATTGATGTGTAGAAGAAACTTTGAAATTGTACAACAAACAAGCAGTTTTATGTTTCAAATAAGCAGACCAGAAAACATGGCCACCAGAGGCCTGTGGCATTTGATCCGCACTCTTCTCTCTAGGACCCCTTCCATTCAAATGGCCTACATAAAAACAAATGGACTACATAAAAAGAAAGCTATGAACATTGCAAACTAATTATGCCAGCATGTGAGAAGGCGCACATGTCCATGTCCATGAAAAAAATCACAGTGCCTCAGTACGAAGTTTGGCAGTATTATGATGGTAAATCTATTGGAATACCACCAAACAGAATTACCATTACCTCCAATTGGTCCAGCATATTTACTGCCAGATTACAAGTGGTGACAGGAAATGTTCGTGTCATTTATTGGAGTCCATAGGACTCCATGGGAATTTTGGCAGAATTACTGCCTGCGGTTATTCCACTGGTGGTAATTCTGCCACTTTTGTTGATTTTTGGTGGGAAAGCAGTGGATTTATCTGCAGATTTTTACCTGAGTTGAATCCTCAACTTCACCACTGAACTTCTAGCACAGAGGTGCAGTAACGCAGCCGTAAAAGAATTACCACTCTGTTACCACTGTATTTTGTACCGCTGTACTTGTAATGAGGCCCATAGTGATTTAAGATCATTTTTTTCAGAACCACTATATTGTCTACTGGCAAATCCAGGATTTGAGCCTGGACACATTGGTTCCACAGTCTCTTATTCGGCTACCAAATCACCAGTCCTGACTGACAATTTATGCACATCATTGGGGGTAGCTGACCAGTTTTTACAACTCCCATCTGGAGGAACTGACTTCTAGATCTTCAACATACAGGTACATTTATTTTGTAGCACAATATAGTTGTCAATATCACCAAGGTGTTAAGATGGATTTCCAAAATCAGCCCTGGTGGGAGTTCACCCTATTTATGGTAAACAGGACAGACACTGAAAGGTTAGCCAAAACCCAATCAAGGTAAGGTAGGTGAGCAGCCAAGGCTTAGTGTCAGGAGAAGTGTGAGAGTAGTCTAGGGCTACAATACGAGTCCACACAGTAGCACGCTAAGCATATAGAAATAAAAGTAAGTATTGTCACACAAAACGTCAGATGAAAGGAAAAATAGGCAGAACTCTTCTAAATCAACGCAAGAACAGCTTCCTGCAATCTTAATTCGTCCAACCCTAAACCGGTTTGGGGCCTTATGCCCAAAAGTCACCAGTTCCAAAGTCTAACTTCTTCAGGTAAGTTTATATAGAAAAGAATGCAGTTAGCTGCGGTGATGAATAAAGCAAGCGCTCAAAGTTAGATTAAATGTTCAGTAACGTTCAGATGAGTACTCAACTCAATCCAACACACAAGTATAGCCTTAGGGAAGGACCCTTAGCCCAGGGTCCACCACCAAAGGTCAGGGAGAGTGAGTTATGGTCAGGAATGTACACCCAAATACCCTATTGGAGACGGGGGAGAAAGCAACACTTACCCCCATGGCTTGGATGTTCTAGATTCCACTTGTGTAGGTCTCAAACTTCATTCTAAGCTTGTCTGTCTGCTATTGTTTCCACTGTGAGGGTCGTCTAGATGACTAGACAGCACAGATACTTTGTTTTAAGGGATTTTAGTTTCGGTCAGTCATGGTGCACAGGAAGAGGTTCTGGACAGCTTCTAGTTGACGACCCAAACAAAGACACATTAAGACGTTTGCAGGAGAGATGGCCTTAGAACACCTTAGGGATACAAAGTAGACAAGATTCAGCAAAGGTCATCACAGTCAGAGGTTAACAAGTAATAGAACAGCTGTGAACACAAGAGCAGCCCCAGCACATGTTCCCTTGGAGTGAGATGTTTGAGATTGCAGTAGCAGGCGACTTGTGGCACAAGTTGAAGATCTGGAAACTTCCAAGACTCTGCTCAAAGTGGTGACGGCTGCAGCCAGGTAACCCAGGATAGTGGTGGTAAGACCACCGGAGGATTCAGTGACACTTCTGAGGGCCCAGCAGGCATGGATCCTTGAGCAGGGTTCACAACTGGTTGTTCTGACTTTTCCAGGGTCGAAGTATCAGCAAGGCCTTCTTGAGATTAGGACAGAGGAGCAGGGCTTCACTGGGACACCACTGGAGTCGATGCTGGTCAGCTGCATGTTACGTCTTTGGTCATCAGCAGACTGCTCTTCTGCGGTTGAAGTCTTGGCTCTAGCGGTGATCTCATGAACAGTTGCAGGAGCCCTCCTTTTATCCAAGATTCAGGTTGGGAGCAAGCCCAAGCCCACTGTTGGTAGGGATCTGCACCATTCAAACAGCCAGTGGTTGGCCAATAATGGACAAGCACTATTCACTACATCTTCCCAGTGTCATAGTTTCAGGCACCAGAAGATGTGTATTGGAGCGAGACAGTCCCAGCCCCTTCCTCTGGCTCATACACAGAAAGCCCCTCTGCCCATGAAAACCACAGCTTTACCCGTAAAGTGATTTCCATATAAGGCATTTCCTGACCTGATAAATGCAGGAAGAAGGCCAATGAACAATATGGCCAAAGAACAAGTGCAACATCTGGTGGCACGACCATTTTAGAGTGCTAGCCACCTTTAGTAGCAATTTGCAGTAATTGCAAAAGTGCACAGGCAAAATAACATAAGAAAATGCTAAAAAACACACAGCAACCAACAGCTTGCCTTAGGCACATTGTATTCTTATAACATATATTATAATAATAATAATAATAATAATAATAATAATAATAATAATAATAATAATAATAATAATAATAATAATAATAATAATAATAATAATAATAATAAGGCTTTTATATAGCGCTACAAACCCTCAGGTATCTGAGGGCTGCTTATTATTACCCACGGTGTGTGGTGCTCATTTATCGACCTCGGAAGGATGAAAGGCTGAGTTTGGCCCCGCCGGGATTCGAACCTGCGTTAACAGGCTCTGCACGGGTGTCAAAGCGGGCGCTCTACTCGCTGTGCCACTTGACCCTTTTGGTTACTTTGATGAAGTATGCTAACTGCACTTCACTGTAAGGTGATTTGTGCAATTGCAAAAATAGAATTCATAAAAAGAGACATTCGGCCTAACATAATAAAGATAAATCAGGTGGAATAATGCCATAACCGGTTACCGTTACTACCACTTTGTTCCCCCAGATTTACTACAAGTGTTGGTTAGGCGGTGCAAATCCCTATTTTTGGAGTCCAGAGGATTTCATGGGGATTTTTGCAAGCAGTAATTCTGCTGTGGTATTTCTGCCGATCATTAGCCTTAAAGTGAAGGTTTTGCCTCCATCATGATGTTGGAGGTAAATCATCCACTTCAGTGCAAACTTGGGATATGGCAGAGTGGTAAAAATTGCAGTAATTCCGTTAACATTAAAAAAAAGTGGAGGTAACGGAATTACAACCACTTTTTTAGTGCTCCTCAAAACTCAGACTGAGGTCCGTAGTGTCTCAATACTGACAGTCTTACAAACTAGTCAGTTTCCCTGTAAGAATGAGCAAAACTGGCAAGGGAAGTAAAGTAGAAGGCTTAAGGCTTTACTGACCTCCCAAATGTCAGGAGAGTGTTAAAAACAAGGAAAAACAATGGGGGTCCCATAGGAATCTACGGAGGCAAAGGCGCATAAAGACAATCGTTACCAGCACAAGGTATATGTAAACAACACAGGTTTATCACTTTCAGACATAGGGAAGGCTAAATTGGCCTTGGTCAAATTTGGAACTGTGACCTGGCATATAAACACAAATGTCAGTGCTTAACACGCTGAGTAACCTTCTGAACCATTGCAGCACTCAAATGTATCAACATGCATTTCCACTTTGGTTATTGCACATGATCAAAGTATTCCACACAGAAAGGTGAGAATGCTGTAGTGACCGGCCAAACTATTTATACCACACTGAAGACACAAAGCATTATAAGATTAATTTATCATATCAGAATGTGCTTGTCAACAGCAGGCAGTAGATCTCGAGCCTCGGCACTACGCCATGAAATAACCTGATGTTTGCTATTTGCATTTTGTGAACAATGAGCCTCACCTTCTTTGGGTCAGGCAGTCACGTGGGCCCGCCAAGGTACTCATATATCCTGTTTTATAATGACATACTATGTTAATGATGAACTCACTGACGAAAGCAATCCCTTTCTATATGTCTTAAACACTCAACAATGGGAATGATACTACTTGATACACACACAGATTCAATGACCTGTACCCAGCAGGTGTATCATAGCACAGTGAGCAGAAGGTGATCTCGGGCTACAAAACAATAGGCCAGACTATTCTGTAGAGCATTCTTTAGGCAGTCCTTGGAAATGTTGTCTCATTTGAGAACTTGCTTTGAAATCATGATTGTAGCTGGAAAGGTCTACCTCTCACAGCCTGATAGCATGTGCATCTAACAGGACAGATCATCATATTTCATTGTATGCCACTGAAGGTGTATAGCACGGTTCCCCCCATTTTCCTGCAGTCGTTTTCCCGCATTTGTCTGTAGCATATATTACTGCATTGTTCACTGCCTTTTTAGGGGGCTATCAGGGTCAGGAAATCCAGAAAAGGGGAATTAAGCGTTAGAGGGAAGGAGGCAGAAATAGAAGATGAGGGGGTGCCGCCATAAGAATGTCACAGAAAATGTGTTGAAATGCCCCAATTGAGGAAATGTCACAGATTCACATAACACACTCTCACTAGACCAACCTCAGAGTCATTGTTCTGTCACGCTGCACAACCAGATTTTCCCATTTGTCTTTCCCCCCTTGAATGTTGTGATATACTTTTAAACATTACCTGCTGTGCCCATTAAGGTGGGGCCATTTATTACATACAAATTCTAATTGATGATGATGAAATTAGAAGGGAAAGTGTTTAAAAATAATAATCATCATGAATAGAAATGCCTGTGTCTGAGTATCTAAAGGTTAACCTATTTGTTCTTTCTTTCACTTAATCTTCTACAGGTTGAAAAGGTAATGCCATTCCACGCTTTCTATTTTGCCATCTTGCGTAACCCTGTTCATCTAATGGAGTCCTCTTTCGCCTACTACAAGGCCAGCTCTGCTTTTAACAAACCAAGGACATTAGAGGATTTCTTGACAGAGCCATCTCGCTTCTACAACCAAAGTGCCTCCGACAGCCATTATGCAAAGAACCTCATGACTTTTGACTTTGGTTTCAACAACAATGGAAATTCATCATCTTTATATTCCCGTCTGAACATTGTAGCCATTGAATCACTATTTAACCTGGTTCTTATTGCTGAGTATTTTGATGAATCCATGATTCTCTTGAAGGACACACTCTGTTGGAACATGGACGATGTGGTATCCTTCACCCTAAACAGCAGGGATGATAAGACTAGGTTACCCCTGTCTGAGAATGCCAGAGAGCAAATAAAGAACTGGAACAAACTGGACTGGGAGCTCTACGATTACTTCAACACAACCTTCTGGAACAAAATCGACAAGGGTATAGGTAGCGAAAGGATGAAGCAACAAGTGTCAGAGCTACGTCAAAAGCGAGAAGAGCTTGGCAAAACGTGCCTTCAAGGTGGCAGCAAAGTGGATCCAAAAAGCATCAAGGATAAGTCAATGGTCCCACTGCAGTATGGAAGAGCTAAAATCCAAGGCTATAACCTTAAGGTGGGACTCAGTGAGGAAAAAAGGGAGCAGTGTGAGAGCCTGATCCGGCCTGAGCTTCAGTATAGTAGCCTCTTATATAAGAAGCAATTTCCAGAAAGAGCCAAAGCACTTGAGAACATCAAACGGGCCTACAGACAACAACCAAATGTCAACGCAAGCAACAGAGGCATGAATAGAAATGAACGTTTCCAAAGAGGTGTTTCCTAATTGGAAAGAGATCAGCTCACTGATGAGACTCTCCTCCCTAGAGATTGTAACAGGAGCAATATCAACTCATGTTACTAGTTCATGACAGGAAAGAAATACATCTTGAAGATGGGTATTCATTAATGAGACCTCATCTACTAGGACATTCCAACATGTCAAATATCAATTCAAATTGCAGAGAGAAATTAACATCTCTGAAAGGGCATCTAATAACACAATTCGCCACTTCTGTAGAATCCAAGAAATCAACAGATCATGAGAGTAACCATGAGATTGACATACGAAAGCGACATACTCTATCACAGATACGCAGAGGTGTTTATTAAACTCCACAAACTATAGTCAGGTACAAGACTTCTTTTGAGGCAATGACCATTACTGTGAGTGCCACTGGTAGTGAGAGGCTGACAATGCAGGCTCTATGTTTATGACTGTTTCAGTATAGAAAATGACATTTTAATGTTTGCCAAACTGGTTAGCTGTACTATAAGACATAACTTGTTCAGCATCCAATTCTATTCGGGTTTTCCCCGAAGCTAATATAAAACTCTGTTTCCTTCACCGTTTGGGACAGACACTGCCTTTGTCATTCCTTATTTTGATATTCTAGATTGGCCTCCATTTTAATGTAATTGTCCAGTGCACTTTCCTACATCTGTGTCCACTGTCGACCGTTGTCTTGCTCAGCCTTTAGTGCAATAGTTATCAACTACGCCAACATATGGGCCCATTATTGTCATAATCTTCTACTAGGTCCTACACCGTGCAGCTAGTTCTCCATTCCACAATCCAAACCTCAAAGCAGGTTATGAAGCAGGCTCAAATCCCTTCTCCTCTCCCTTTCTTGTATTACCTTGCTAGCAAATTCCGTAAAATGATACATTCATGTGTCATAAATCAAAGATTTTCCTGTACTATTTTCCACTTTTAAAATTCCATTCTGTACCATGTTTGTCATATGCAGCCTTTGGTACAAGAACACTTGATATACATTTTTTACATGATTTTGAAATGATATTTATGGGAAATAATAACGAAGATTTCCTTTTATCAGACACTGAGAGCAAATTTAGTAGACCCAGTGTCACACTGTAGCAATATTTTCAAAACATGAAGATAATTATTGCTGTTTGGGGATCAGAGTCATACACCTTGTGTGGATGTAGCCGAGGGTCAGGCACTGAGGGGTGCCAGCCTCTGGTCACACTGAAGAATAATGTCCGGAGGTGACTAACACTAAGGAGAGACACCTTTCACACACTGAGCAGCAACAGGTAGGATGCTTTTATAGTTAGTAGTCCTGGCGGCCACAAAGTAAGATGCATTAGTTCTAAGGTCCCACAACGAGTGGCATTTATCAAAACAGACAAAATATTGAAGGGCATAAACCATAAAGCAGTAGCCACATTGGGACAGAATGTGGTATATATTTTGAATGAATAAATGAATGAAGGCATGCTTTCTTTCCGGTGACAAAAAACTATAAAAGCAAGTTACAAATAAGAAGAATAAAATAATACAATAAAATGGACAATACGATGAGGTATATGAGATACTTTAAACCCCAGACATTACATATAAAAACATCTAATAATCTACAATAGCAGTAATATAATTATTTATCATGTGCAATATTTTTACAGCAATTTCAAGCTCTGAGCAAATAACTAGCGATCACCTAGACTCTGTACATACATTTGGGTTTTTAATAAAACTTCAGAGCCCCTGTTTGCCTTTGGAGTTCGAAGAAGCAATCTTCTTATGATTTGGCTCAAAATTGTGTAATCATCAATTCGGGCCACACATCGGGCAGCAAAGATGTACTTGTGTTGCCCAACTGGTTTTAAAATGTAGGTGTAATATACCCAAGCGTAGCTTAACATAAAGGTTTCTTGCACCTACTGGTTTAATCCAGGAGAGTTACTGCTAGCAGCCTACAACTAGTTAGGTTTGAATATAGATGTTAAAGGAGCTCTTGCAGTCATTTTTGCAGAACCAATCTGTTAGTGCCCAATCTAACCAAAAACACACATATCCTCCGCAGGTCAGCCCTAACCAATGATTCAGGTTGTGCAAGATGGGGCCTAGATCGGTCTTTACCAGAACATTCTTGATTTGCTGAAGCCATGGCCATGATAGTTCTCAAGAAAATCCTGCAAATCCCCCTTATACACCATTAGTTCTTTGTAAAACCAATGATTGACCCAGAACAGAAGTGGCATAAAATGTGCATGGTAATCTATTCCAGACTGTCCTAGTTTCAAATTAGCAGCTATATTTAGGGTGCTGATGTGTACCCGTAATCCTTTTTTGAAGTACTTGTTTTCAAAAACCTTTATTTTTGGTATCTTGCAGTGCCCCCAAATTTCAGCTGCATACAAAAGAGCTGATTCTGTTTGGGCCCTCTGGTCCTCTAGGGCTGAATCAATTATGGAGCCCCCAAAGTGTTTTGCAAAAGTTCAAGAGTGTCCAGGCTTGTCTGTTCATAGTCAATCTTCATTTCTGGATATGGGAACTCCAATCCCCATTTAAGTTGCACCTCACGCACAGGTAATAACAAAAAGCAACATTTTCTATTCATACTCCATTCAGTTCAAGATCAATAGTCAGTAATTTGTGTTGTTCTTTCTGTGACATGCCATAATTTATGTTTCTGTTGTGGTGATTACTAAAGGAATATTACAACCTAAAGTTGCCAATTCAGCAAAAGCTTTCTTTGTGCCCCGAGGAGTTGTAGATAGTACAACTGCATCATCTGCCACCAATAATATATTCACACATTCCTTATTTACCAGGAAGGATTTGGCAAGGCCATTAATAAACTGTGTAAAGAAGTATGGGTTCATTACACATCCCGATCTGACCCCCTTACTGACCGCAGAGGGCTCTGTGTAGAATGCCATGATGCAATATATCAACTGGGGCGCAATTCCAAGGTCAGACACAAGCACAGCAACCTTTGATCAATAGTATCGAAGGCTGCCTTAAAGTTGATGAAAGCCAAGTACTGGGAGCATACCCTTCTGGCCAAAATATGTATGTACAATTAATAAAGCCTATTGACCTGCTCTATAGACCCCCTTTCAAAGCCCCACCTGCACATGATGAAACATATTCTGTTCTTCAATCTGATCAAATAAATGGTTAGCCAGAACCTTTGTATATACCTTACCAAGGCTATCTGGCAAGGACATTGGTCTGTAATGTGATGTGTCCTTGCTGTTCCCTTTTTTTAACATTGGGAAATATAACCATTGAACACCTTTTGGTGGTTCATAGTTCTCCTTTATCAGGTTAAAAACTTAACTAGAACAGTAACCAAAAATCTATTTCTTATTTTAAAAAGGTCTACAGGAATACCATTGGGCCTGAGTACGTTCTCATTGTTTTGGTTATTAGGGCAATTAATATCTCATCAGCCGAAAATGAAAGGGGGAAATCCCTAGAGTACATTCAATCTCATGGCTAACAGAGATGGAATCAACAGGTAAGGACGCATCATGAAGCGCTCTAAAATGTTCTAGCCATATGGAGCGTGGAATAGACATTACTGGAGCAAGATCAGCGTTTAAGCATCAACGTGAGACTATTTTCCAAAAGTTGCATTGGTTGCATTGATTGGAGACTTTTGTTAAATTTTCCCATCACATTGCATCGAGGAAGGGCATTGTTCTTTGATTTGATTGTGGATTTTTATTCGGATCTCTTTAATTTAACTAATTCTGTTTTGTCCTCACATTTTGATTTAATAACATTCAGCAACTCTTTTTTTGGCAAGCCTGCAGTCTTTTCATGCCATCTCTTCTGCTTTTGCCTCTTAATAAGCAACCATAGAGTTCTTACTTGTCCGGATAAAAATAAGGTTGCATAGACCTTACAAACCTTCAAATGGTGTTCCTGGGTTACGGTTGAAAGGTAATTACTCATAAAGTTAGCTACTAGTGTGTCAATTGCCTCATGAATATCTGCCCTTAATTCTGTACTATTAATTGTATTCCATTTCAGACAAAGACAATTTATTGAGCCAATAATGGCTTCAGTTCTATATATCCCACATTTGCTTTGTAAAAGATAATTAAGTGTGATGGTCAGCGCATTCCGGCCACTCTCTCACTGTTCCAACAGACAGAAAACTCTAACAAACGCCACGGCCCTTTATCAATTAAGCAATAGGCCCGAGCAGAGGGAGGGGAAGATTTACCTAATTCCCCGGCAAGGGAATATGGCGGCTGCCAGCCCTGAGGAGGATCAGGGCGGCGGGATTACCATCTGGTAATGCCTGTATTCTGAGCTTCCCTCGCCTGGTACTAATTAAACAGTAATCAATTAGACTGGAGGGATACTGTGTCCGATATGTTTGTCTGGCCCTGGTTTAGGACTCTGAAACCTCTTTCCGCAAGAATTGTAGCAAATTCCTGAGCATGACGATAGTGTGTTCTTGTTGTTGGGACCATGGTACTTGAAACTCCCCAAATGTCATCCTCGAATATATCCGCCAGGCATTTCTATGGTTCCAA
This sequence comes from Ambystoma mexicanum, assembly GCF_040938575.1. Lineage (NCBI taxonomy): Eukaryota > Metazoa > Chordata > Amphibia > Caudata > Ambystomatidae > Ambystoma > Ambystoma mexicanum. The sequence goes on from NC_090932.1 coordinate 522,724,888, forward strand.
CTGAGCGTTAAAGTCGCCAATAATCAAAATGACGACAGCTGCAGCATTGTCCACTGCTGTACTTACAATGTCAAGCCATTCTGTTAAACAAGAGGTTGCCTTCACAGAAGATGAACAGCCAAATGACCGAATGTAAACATTAAGTAGGCAAACATTTAGGCCACCGGGGAGGCAGATCTTAAACAGGTGCACATCGAGAGAACCTGTATCAGGTTCCATGATTTTACTCTCCATGTTAAGTTTTATCCAGATTGATAAGCCAATCATACATCTTCCTCTTGTCCCCTTAAGAGCACGAGCTAAATAACTCACATGGCTGCGCTTGACTGAAGTCCCACTTGCCCAGGTTTCCAGGAGCAAGATTATAAGGAATTCTTCCAAGAAGGCAGGCCAATATATTCCAAGAAATTATTTTTAACAAGGTAATACCTTCTGTCGAGTTCATAGGTGTACGCTGGAATTGTAGAATTTCGAACTGAAGCGCAGAACTGGTTGCGCCGGAATAAAGTTAAATGAGCCCAGTGGGGGCAGGGATGATAGCAGCTTGGAATGTTATCCCAGGAAGAGGTAAATCCATAAGTGTACAATCGGCATCTGAAAAGCTGTGCCAGGCGTGCTTGCAGAAGTCTATCGGCATACAGTGATCTTTCGGAAGTTCTTTCTTCAAAATCCTGCATTCCTGATTAGCAATGGCATTGACCAATGAGACATAGTTTAAACGACCCCTTGCCTTGATATAGACATGGAAGGGTTGAAAAACATGTTGGCTGGAACTAGAATTAAAATAACCTTTATTCTTAACACAACTAGACATGGTTGAATTCCTTGATACCTAATTAACTGAGCATGTTGAACTAATTGCTCACCCAGCACCGATGTGATTAGGGCTCTCCACTGCTCGTTTGTATAGTTAGTTTATTATGAAAAACTAGTTTATTATGTAATGTGGTTTGCTTCAAAGGTATTGCTATAAATAAAGTACTATTTAAGCAAATGAAATGCAAAGCAAAACCTTAATAAATATCTATATCAACTAAATCTGGGAAGATGTGTTCAGTTGCTTAAATTGTCCAGATCCTGGTTTTACCATTTAACTTAAGTGTGTGATCCTGAGCGAATCATTTAATTGCACTGGGCCTCATTATGAGTGTGTCGGTCCGGTAAGAATGGTGCCGGTAAGCTACTGGCACCATTGTTACCAGACCGGCATTCTCTGAGGTCTGCGACTAGGTGCCTTTCAGTCCCCATTGCCGGGCGCCGGAAACAAATGTACAGGGGCAGACGTGCCAGTAAATACCGGCACGGCTACCGCCGGACTCATAATGAGGCCCACTGTGTCTTATCTGCAGCTCTGTAAGTGATTTACTTCATAGCTTATGTTAATGTATAACCGGTGTTATAAAAAAAATCCTAATGACTATAGAGTTGCTCCATATATAATAATAGTGTAATTAGGTATTTTTCACACAAAGTTATTTGCCACTTTTCCTACTTATGGCAACTTATTCTAAAGTCGCTTCCATTGTGCCTTCCAAGCATCAAAGACTAATGCTGCTTCTTCCAAGGCCCTTTTCTGTAAAGTCACTTCTGTTGGTGCAATCCATATGAAAACGTGGAGGTTGTCATGTATTTTGCCCCACAGAGACTGGACAGAGCTCTAATAGATGGGTTTTGTGCATCTCTAATGGTCCTGCAGTTTTATTTATTTTCTAATGTGTATGTGTTAAAATGCCATCTGCCACTAATCTTACCAAAAACGTTGATTGGGCATGGGTGTGAAGCAGGGATGTCATTTGGGGGTCGCCAGAGGTCGCGACCGCGACCTCTTAGGTCTCCCTTGCTACCTCTGTGGTTTCCCTTGCGACCTCTAATAAAACAAATATATTTTTTTTATATTTCTTTTTTTAAATGCAACCTCCTGGGCTGCCCAGCACCATGTGGCTCCTTACTTCTGGATTGGCTGGCTTTCTTGTTCAGGACCCTTATAAAAAGAAGAAAAATAACAACAGGAGTGCCACAAGTCTAACACTTCCAGCACTGACCCTAAATAATAAAGAATAGGAATACCAAATAATGTTTCTTTCTGGAATTCTATATAATAATTGCTAGTCTCATTAAAGGTTTATTTCAGGCACACTTCAGGGGGTGAGTCACTGATTTAGTCTGTTCTTAAACGCCTCAACTCAGTCTTTCATCCTTCTGAGGTCAATAAATGAGTACCAACACAGGTTGGGTGATATTGGGTGTATATTTTTTCTATATAAAGTGCTTAAGCATAAGTGCTATATAATAACACATCATTACCATTTGGTCATGGACATCTGCTTGCATTCACAGTAATTTGGTAATATGGGCCTATACACACTGATCTTAACGATACCTATGGCGATCCATTCTTGTATGAAATGTACATCACATTATAGTGATATCGTAACCATATTTTTCAGAGTGTACAATGCTATGTGATGCCACTTCCTGTTTTGTCAACGGGTGAAAGGTCATGTTCCATCGCTTCCCGCGATATCACTTCGGGGTGGGGTCAAATGGCATCACTTCTTGTTATGTAATCAGGGGTCAAGGGTCTTATGATGTCACTTCTGCTACCCCTGGCATTTTGGTGAAATTACGTCCCTGGTGTGAAGGGGGGTGTGTGTAATGAGGCAGTATGGAATTGCACGCACTGCATTTGGGGGGGAAAGTAGTAGGACTTTTTTCATGGCTTGCCCCCCAACCCCTCTTGCAATTCTAGATACCCCCCTGACTGCAAGAGAATGGTAACTCCCCTGACTGCAAGAGAATGGTGAGACAACAGAAAACGAGCTGAAAGTGAGGAGAGACTGCAGGGGAACATGAGAGACACCCAAACCAAATTGGCAACAAAACTCACCAGCACAAGAAGAAGGCCACATGGAAAATGAGCAGACTGAGCACCTGGCTGCTATCCTGCAAAAAAGACATTGTAAAGGGGGCAGTGGCCCAAGTTTTTTTTTAAAGCATTACAGTTGAAAAACCTGCTCCCTGGGAAAGAATACTTGGTCCCTAGAGTGATTGCTGCAGCCAATGGAAGGAAGGGGAATCAGAACAAGGTAAAGAGCACTACAAAAGGAGAAGGAATGAAGTGCTGAGGGTGTGTGGCAGTGGTGAGGTTCATAGGTGTGGAGCTGGACCAAGAGACCAGGCGGAGGAAGGACACCGAAGCGGAGTGCTGAACATTTGGTGGAATAGTTGGAGCAGAGATCAGGTAAGGTGTTGAATGTGAGAGGGCCAGTTGTATGTAATGTAGTGTGAGGAGGGGGTGCATATAAAAGGTGAGTGATAAAGAGAGAGAAGGGGGCAGAAGTATAAGGGCATTGGGGAGAGAGTGAAAGTGACAGAGAGAATGTATGGTGAAAGGGTGTGGAGAGAGTGCAAGGCAGTAGTGGTGCAGGTGGAGAGAACTAGAGGGGGTATTAGGCAGGAAGAGTGTGGCAAGATTATGGCATAGAGGTGCAGATTGGGGCTTGTGTATTGTAGAGGGCAGAAGAGAGGGGTAGAGAGGAAAGTAGAGTAGAGAGGGGAAGTAGAATAGAGATTGAAATAGAGTAAAGAGGGGAGGAGAGAGTAGAAAGAAGACAAGAGAGGGGTGAGGAAAGAAGAGCAGAGGGAGTCTGCACATCAAAAGGAATAGAAGAGGTAGAGAGAGTGGGAAGATGATGAGTGGGAGTGAGACAGTTTGAGAGAGGGTGAGAGAGAGAGAAAGTAGAACAGAGCGAGTAGTAAGATCAGGGAGAGGAGAGGAAGGTTGAGACTGAGGGAGTGGCTGCACCAGAGTGTTTGACAATGGCACATATGAAACAGATGTTCATGTTGAGATACCTGTGGAATTGATAGGTCAGGGCATCCCTAGAAAATCCCCAGAGGGAGCCAGATGGATAAGGCTTTGCCTTTAGGCGCTAAACCGAATGCTAGTATTAGATGGTATGTGTTATCGATTGCAAGGTGGGAAAATGTTTAGGTTTATGTTTATAAATGTATAATGACGTTAGGCCCAAAGGCAAACGGTGCACAATAAAAACAAGACAAAACAAGACAATAAAAACATAAATGACCAATAAAACAGAATACAAAAAACAATAGCATCTTTTTGTTTACTTTGTTCCAATGGCTGCCATGGGAAGGGAGCAGGAACTACGTGTAGTGCCTGCTCCCTTTCCATGGTGAACAAAATGGCCACCATGGAAGGGGAGTAGGGACTACATATAGTTTCTTCTCCCTTTCGATGGCAGCCATTGAAGAAAAGTAAACAAAAAAGTTGGCCGCCATGAAAGGGGGAGAAGGGACTACACATAGTCCCTTTTCCCTTTCCATTATGGCCAGAACACAGACGCACCGGGCAACAAAGGATTTGTCAGGCTGGCAACGACCCGGCGAGGGCCTATGAGCTTTCTTGTTACAAGCTCATTGGCCCTCGCTGGGTACTAATTTACTTGCTAGGATCCTGAAATTATTCTCCACTGTTTTCAGAAGACCATGTCTAGGTTGCATTTTCTGTGGTAGCCTTAGGCAAAGAACAACACACCAGGGAGGTTGTAGCAATGTGTAAAAAGAGCATGGGGGCCAGCATGTAGATGAGGGGAACGAGTAGTCTTACAAAGGATAGCCACTGTTTGCTGACATGGTTACTGGGGCTTGCACTCCAGGACTCGGGCAGTTGGGGCATCTGCAGTCATGGGATTATCATTAGAGGGCTGCAAGCGTCCTTTGTACAGTGTAGGACAGCACAGGCAAAGCATTGAAAATTCAGGGGGTCGCCAGGCATGTGAACTATGTGTACACTGAAACCAAACATTTGGGTCTACAGTGTAGAGGAATCACTGCATCTGCGACCTGGGCTAATTAAGCAATAAGTGGCATGGATGCAATTGGGAGTCAGCAAGACATATACAAGTAGAGTGGCTTGTGACGTACAGCAGGGATCAGTATGATGCTCAAGGATCTTTGTACCAGAATCCTTGTCCTAGATTAGAGTTAATGTTCTTAGGTTATTTATGTAAAATCAAAATGTTGAAAAGTTCCAAAACCCTATGACAAACCCAGAAAGCCTACAATGCTATGGTGAGAGTGCCGCCAACCTATCCAAAATAGAGAAACTGCAGAAAAGTGAAGATGTAGTCTTAGGCTGACCCAAAGCACCACTGCCAAGGCATATACACATCGAGAAACTAAAATAACTCAAACCAAGAGAACAGAGACCAGTAATGGGCTGAACACAATGTGATTTCCCTTAGTTGCTCCGTTCATGAGAGTAGTCCCTAGAGCCGTAAGAAAGGTTGTCCCCTCTTGGAAGATTTCATAGACTAGCACAAGTTGCCTATCATCCATTGTTTATTGCCGTTGTAAATGTTTGTGCCCCCGCCGCAACGGGATCATTGGTTTGGTAACACACAATTTAACCTGCAAATCGTCACTCTTCTAATTTATGCTGCCCCCATTTTGCCAGAAGAAGAAAGGTGAAGGTCAGTGCTTTAGGCACTGGGAGCTGATTGCGGGAGGTGTTTTTACCTTGCAGTGCTTTATGAACACACAGTTTTCAATTACTACCTCATTTGCATATTCCTTGATTGATCATTTATTTCTGCCAATATTCACAAATGTTTACTCTTCATGTCCTTAAGCTATTGTGCACATGTTATGAAAAGGGTATTTCTGATTCCTTTCCTATTGAAGGTTGGTGAAGGCACATCACACTACTCTACAAGTCTGGTCCGCCGAGAGCTCAAGTGGAATGCCACTGGAAGAATACTATGCATTCTCTCCTGTTACAGATGGTGTAAAGGCTAACCATCAAGCACCGTCCACATATTGCTGCTCCAGCCTCCCACCAACCCTACTACAAGGAACCTCTTTAAACTCTCTTGATACTCACCCACCCAGAGCCAGCCTTAGTAATTTTGGAGCAAGGGGCACAGACACATTTGCTGTCCCACCAGAACCAAAGATATTAAGGGATACCAAATCTCTGGTCCGGCCCCCCCACCTTTCATTGTCCCACCTCCCAATTGTGATCACACACCACAGCTTGATATGCTGCCTTGTCAGAATTGAGGATAAGGCTGGTGACTCCTTTCAAGTGCACTTACCCTCATCTGGACTGGAATCAGAAAGATAAACAAGTATCATTTCAAGGGTAACAATAGCAGACAACAATATGGTTAGTTGTGTTCTAACACGTGTACATGACACATTTTAACAATAGTAGCCACAACTAATGTATACAGGCTATATATGCAGGACACAGCGTAGATGCATGTGAACAAAGTACACACACCCCAGCATAGGCACAGAACTCAGATTAGCATCTTCATAGAGGGAAATATTACTTACTGATTAAGTTCTTTCTATGGATTCTCCTCCCACAAATTCCTCATTACCATCGGGGGGAGGGGGGCAGTGTAGCAAAGAGACCTTCATCCTCAACACTCAACTTCCTCCACTCTGTATGTGCTACTGGTTGCAATAGAAACAAAAGGCTAATACGAAGGAACCGAAGAATAAATGGAGCAGAATCCATAGAAAGCAACTTCGCTGTTTAGTAATTTTTCCTTCAGTGTGTTGAATTCTCCCACAGATTCCTCATCTAGATAGGCTAGATAGTAAAGAATTCTGCAAAACCGCTCAACCAAAAACGAACGTCACGGCCATCCAATAGGTTCAGACAATAATACTTAGAAAATGTATATAGCAGGGACCAAGTTGCTGTCTGACAAATCTCACTCAGAGGCACTTCCCCTGTTCAGGGTTGAAGTTGCTGTCATGATCCTGGTCAACTGAACTCTGAGAATGTATGGCGTTTGGTCATAACACTCTGGAATTCAAAGCATTATCCAGTAGGACAGGCTGTGCTTTGTTAATGTTTTATCCATTCAAGCTTGGAAAAGGAAATAAAGAGTTCATCTTCTCTACGGAAATTAGCTGCCCTGGACACATAAAACCTCAATGCCCACTTTGGGTTTAACCTTTGTAATCTTTCCTCCTCCTGGTATGGATGGGCACGGGGGATATAGCCAAATACATTTTTAAGGTTAATGTGAAAATCTGAACGGTCCTTTCCTTTGGAAGAAATTAAGGCTTTACTTGAAGAGTAACCTTCCATTTTGAGGATTGAAGAAAAGAAGCATTGCACAAAAGGGCCTGCATCTCACTGAGATGCTAGGCAGACGTGATTGTCACCAGGAATACAGTCTTTAAAGTCAGAAGAAGGAGGGCACAAGTGAGTTGGCTCAAAATGAGTGACCCATGAGGAACAGAAGCAGCAACTGCATGTCCCAAGGTGGAACCACAAATTGAGTTGTTGGGAATATATTGGTTTTAGGGTTGTCCAGCTCCAGACATCGAGGGCCGGAAACGTGACCGCTTTTCAGGATACCCCTCATTAATTTTCATAAGAAAAACATGTGCATATATTTCTAAATATTGTATGCAAATGTATCTCATAAGTCATGGAGTTGGACAACCCATGGTTAAGCCCTTGAGAAACTTTGCCACCAGTGCAACTGTGAAGAATGAACCACACTTAGGTGACCATTTAGAAATTTAAATGGCACAAGGTAGACCTTGATATTGTCCACTTAATGGCCCTACCTGACATGGGATAGCTAAAACTCCTTAACTATGAAGTGGAGCACAATATGGGGTCCTCGCTCCTTCTCCTGTACCGATCCTCAAACTTTTCCCATCTGAAAGGGTAAGCAGACCTAGTAGCAATCATGTGTACAGCCAGCAACATCTCAGTGACTTTGCCATTCAGCTCCCAGCCATCACACCTCAACTTCTCAGCACCCTCACACGAGTAATGCGAGACTATACGTTCTGGTGAAGCACCTGACCCCCCAAATGGGTCAGCAAGCCCTCCCTCTCAGGAACAAGGCACTGGGGGAAGATGGTCATCTCTGGTACCATGCCTTTCAAACCAAATTGAGTATGACCAGGTTCTTGAAAGCCCTGAACCCCTTCCACCTCCTGAGAACAAAAAGGATGACAAGAGTTGTAGGGAATGCATAGTGTTGCTCGAAGGTACACTCCACTAGGAAGGCATGCCCTCAAACCAAATATCCTCGAACTGTATTCCTTCATTACAAAACAAATGATGGTCCTCCAAATGTCGAAGATCTCTGAAGGGCCCTCAAAGCATAGCTCCCATTTGTGGGATACTGAACCCTCCCTGTTGCCCCATTCGCTGCTACAACCATGTGAGAGGCTGAAAGCAAGCTTATTTTCTCCAGATCCAGATCCAGAACAGCATGGCCTCCATACACAGTTGCAGTGACCTCACACCCCATCTATTGGTAAGGTAGTGCACGGCCAAAATATTGTCCATCAAAATCAATTTTTCCTGTGAAGGGAAGGCAGCAAAAGCTATCAGCACCAGTCTGAAAGTTTGCAGCTCGAAAATATTGATGTGCCAAGAGCACACTGCCCAGAATCAAAGCCAGCTAACCTCGAAGTGAGCACCCCCGCCTATCAGGCACATTCTGGAAGTCTGGCTACAGTTGCCAGAATATCTCCCCTGCTACTAAGTTCTCTCCGTGGGATCACCATCTCAGCTCTCGCCAGGAAACTGAGACAACTGACTGTGATGTTGCGATTGGAGTGAGAGCACATTCTCAAGCGGGCCTCCGGCATCAGAAAAATAAAATGTGTCATTCTATGAGGACCAGGAGGCAGAGAACGACTGAGGCCTGTAGTCTGTGTGAGTCCTGAAACAAAGTGACCATCTGCTGATTGCCAATGACTCCTTCCTCAGGGGAAGAAACTCCCACTCCTGAGTGTTCAAAAAAAGTAAATACCGGCACGGCTACCGCCGGACTCATAATGACGCCCACTGTGTCTTATCTGCAGCTCTGTAAGTGATTTACTTCATATCTCATGTTAATGTATAACCGGTGTTATAAAAAAAAATCCTAATGACTATAGAGTTGCTCCATATATAATAATAGTGTAATTAGGTATTTTTCACACAAAGTTATTTGCCACTTTTCCTACTTATGGCAACTTATTCTAAAGTCGCTTCCATTGTGCCTTCCAAGCATCAAAGACTAATGCTGCTTCTTCCAAGGCCCTTTTCTGTGAAGTCACTTCTGTTGGTGCAATCCATATGAAAACGTGGAGGTTGTCATGTATTTTGCCCCACAGAGACTGGACAGAGCTCTAATAGATGGGTTTTGTGCATCTCTAATGGTCCTGCAGTTTTATTTATTTTCTAATGTGTATGTGTTAAAATGCCATCTGCCACTAATCTTACCAAAAACGTTGATTGGGCATGGGTGTGAAGCAGGGATGTCATTTGGGGGTCGCCAGAGGTCGCGACCGCGACCTCTTAGGTCTCCCTTGCTACCTCTGTGGTCTCCCTTGCGACCTCTAATAAAACAAATATTTTTTTTTTATATTTCTTTTTTTAAATGCAACCTCCTGGGCTGCCCAGCACCATGTGGCTCCTTACTTCTGGATTGGCTGGCTTTCTTGTTCAGGACCCTTAAAAAAAGAAGAAAAATAACAACAGGAGTGCCACAAGTCTAACACTTCCAGCACTGACCCTAAATATTAAAGAATAGGAATACCAAATAATGTTTCTTTCTGGAATTCTATATAATAATTGCTAGTCTCATTAAAGGTTTATTTCAGGCACACTTCAGGGGGTGAGTCACTGATTTAGTCTGTTCTTAAACGCCTCAACTCAGTCTTTCATCCTTCTGAGGTCAATAAATGAGTACCAACACAGGTTGGGTGATATTGGGTGTATATTTTTTTCTATATAAAGTGCTTAAGCATAAGTGCTTTATAATAACACATCATTACCATTTGGTCATGGACGTCTGCTTGCATTCACAATAATTTGGTAATATGGGCCTATACACACTGATCTTAACGATACCTATGGCGATCCATTCTTGTATGAAATGTACATCACATAATAGTGATATCGTAACCATATTTTTCAGAGTGTACAATGCTATGTGATGCCACTTCCTGTTTTGTCAACGGGTGAAAGGTCATGTTCCATCGCTTCCCGCGATATCACTTCGGGGTGGGGTCAAATGGCATCACTTCTTGTGATGTAATCAGGGGTCAAGGGTCTTGTGATGTCACTTCTGCTACCCCTGGCATTTTGGTGAAATTACGTCCCTGGTGTGAAGGGGGGGCAGGTAGGGGGGGGGCGTGTAATGAGGCAGTATGGAATTGCACGCACTGCATTTGGGGGGGGGGTAGTAGGACTTTTTTCATGGCTTGCCCCCCACCCCCTCTTGCAATTCTAGATACCCCCCTGACTGCAAGAGAATGGTAACTCCCCTGACTGCAAGAGAATGGTGAGACAACAGAAAACGAGCTGAAAGTGAGGAGAGACTGCAGGGGAACATGAGAGACACCCAAACCAAACTGGCAACAAAACTCACCAGCACAAGAAGAAGGCCACATGGAAAATGAGCAGACTGAGCACCTGGCTGCTATCCTGCAAAAAAGACATTGTAAAGGGGGCAGTGACCCAAGGTTTTTTTTAAAGCATTACAGTTGAAAAACCTGCTCCCTGGGAAAGAATACTTGGTCCCTAGAGTGATTGCTGCAGCCAATGGAAGGAAGGGGAATCAGAACAAGGTAAAGAGCACTACAAAAGGAGAAGGAATGAAGTGCTGAGGGTGTGTGGCAGTGGTGAGGTTCATAGGTGTGGAGCTGGACCAAGAGACCAGGCGGAGGAAGGACAGCAAAGCGGAGTGCTGAACATTTGGTGGAATAGTTGGAGCAGAGATCAGGTAAGGTGTTGAATGTGAGAGGGCCAGTTGTATGTAATGTAGTGTGAGGAGGGGGTGCATATAAAAGGTGAGTGATAAAGAGAGAGAAGGGGGCAGAAGTATAAGGGCACTGGGGAGAGAGTGAAAGTGACAGAGAGAATGTATGGTGGAAGGGTGTGGAGAGAGTGCAAGGCAGTAGTGGTGCAGGTGGAGAGAACTAGAGGGGGTATTAGGCAGGAAGAGTGTGGCAAGATTATGGCATAGAGGTGCAGATTGGGGCTTGTGTATTGTAGAGTGGAGAAGAGAGGGGTAGAGAGGAAAGTAGAGTAGAGAAGTAGAATAGAGATTGAAATAGAGTAAAGAGGGGAGGAGAGAGTAGAAAGAAGACAAGAGAGGGGTGAGGAAAGAAGAGCAGAGGGAGTCTGCACATCAAAAGGAATAGAAGAGGTAGAGAGAGTGGGAAGATGATGAGTGGGAGTGAGACAGTTTGAGAGAGGGTGAGAGAGAGAAAGTAGAACAGAGCGAGTAGTAAGATCAGGGAGAGGAGAGGAAGGTTGAGACTGAGGGAGTGGCTGCACCAGAGTGTTTGACAAGGGCACATATGAAACAGATGTTCATGTTGAGATACCTGTGGAATTGATAGGTCAGGGCATCCCTAGAAAATCCCCAGAGGGAGCCAGATGGATAAGGCTTTGCCTTTAGGCGCTAAACCGAATGCTAGTATTAGATGGTATGTGTTATCGATTGCAAGGTGGGAAAATGTTTATGTTTATAAATGTATAATGCACGTTAGGCCCAAAGGCAAACGGTGCACAATAAAAACAAGACAAAACAAGACAATAAAAACATAAATGACCAATAAAACAGAATACAAAAAACAATAGCATCTTTTTGTTTACTTTTTTCCAATGGCTGCCATGGGAAGGGAGAAGGAACTACGTGTAGTCCCTGCTCCCTTTCCATGGTGAACAAAATGGCCACCATGGAAGGGGAGTAGGGACTACATGTAGTTCCTTCCTTCGCCCCTTTCGATGGCAGCCATTGAAGAAAAGTAAACAAAAAAATTGGTCGCCATGAAAGGGGGAGAAGGGACTACACATAGTCCCTTTTCCCTTTCCATTATGGCCAGAACACAGATGCACCGGGCAACAAAGGATTTGTCAGGCTGGCAACGACCCGGCGAGGGCCTATGAGCTTTCTTGTTACAAGCTCATTGGCCCTCGCTGGGTACTAATTTACTTGCTAGGATCCTGAAATTATTCTCCACTGTTTTCAGAAGACCATGTCTAGGTTGCATTTTCTGTGGTAGCCTTAGGCAAAGAACAACATACCAGGGAGGTTGTAGCAATGTGTAAAAAGAGCATGGGGGCCAGCATGTAGATGAGGGGAACGAGTAGTCTTACATAGGATAGCCATTGTTTGCTGACATGGTTACTGGAGCTTGCACTACAGGACTCGGGCAGTTGGGGCATCTGCAGTCATGGGATTATCATTAGAGGGCTGCAAGCTTCATTTGTACAGTGTAGGACAGCACAGGCAAAGCATTGAATATTCAGGGGGCCGCCAGGCATGTGAACTATGTGTACACTGAAACCAAACATTTGGGTCTACAGTGTAGAGGAATCACTGCATCTGCGACCTGGGCTAATTAAGCAACAAGTGGCATGGATGCAATTGGGAGTCAGCAAGACATATACAAGTAGAGTGGCTTGTGACGTACAGCAGGGATCAGTATGATGTTCAAGGATCTTTGTACCAGAATCCTTGTACTAGATTAGAGTTAATGTTCTTAGGTTATTTATGCAAAATCAAAATGTTGAAAAGTTCCAAAACCCTATGACAAACCCAGAAAGCCTACAATGCTATGGTGAGAGTGCCGCCAACCTATCCAAAATAGAGAAACTGCAGAAAAGTGAAGATGTAGTCTTAGGCTGACCCAAAGCACCACTGCCAAGGCAGATACTCATCGAGAAACTAAAATAACTCAAAGCAAGACAACAGAGACCAGTAATGGGCTGAACACAATGTGATTTCCCTTAGTTGCTCCGTTCATGAGAGTAGTCCCTAGAGCCGCAAGAAAGGTTGTCCCCTCTTGGAAGATTTCATAGACTAGCACAAGTTGCCTATCATCCATTGTTTATTGCCGTTGTAAATGTTTGTGCCCCCGCCGCAACGGGATCATTGGTTTGGTAACACACAATTTAACCTGCACATCGTCAGTATTCTAATTTATGCTGCCCCCATTTTGCCAGAAGAAGAAAGGTGAAGGTCAGTGCTTTAGGCACTGGGAGCTGATTGCGGGAGGTGTTTTTACCTTGCAGTGGTTTATGAACACACAGTTTTCAATTACTACCTCATTTGCATATTCCTTGATTGATCATTTATTTCTGCCAATATTCACAAATGTTTACTCTTCATGTCCTTAAGCTATTGTGCACATATTTATGATAAGGGTATTTCTGATTCCTTTCCTATTGAAGGTTGGTGAAGGCACATCACACCACTCTACAAGTCTGGTCCGCTGAGAGCTCAAGTGGAATGCCACTGGAAGAATACTATGCATTCTCTCCTGTTACACACAGTGTAAAGGCTAACCATCAGGCACCATCCACATATTGCTGCTCCAGCCTCCCACCCAGCCCTACTACAAGGACCCTCTTTAAACTCTCTTGATACTCACCCACCCAGAGCCAACCTTAATAATTTTGGAGCAAGGGGCACAGACACATTTGCTGTCCCACCAGAACCAAAGATATTAAGGGATACCAAATCTCTGGTCCGGCCCCCCCACCTTGCATTGTCCCACCTCCCAATTGTGATCACATACCACAGCTTGATATGCTGCCTTGTCAGAAATGAGGATAAGGCTGGTGACTCCCTTCAAGTGCACTTACCCGCATCTGGACTGGAATCGGAAAGATAAACAAGTATCATTTCAAGGGTAACAATAGCAGACAACAATATGGTTAGTTGTGTTCTAACACGTGTATATGACACATTTTAACAATAGTAGCCACAACTAATGTATACAGGCTATATATGCAGGACACAGCTTAGATGCATGTGAACAAAGTACACACACCCCAGCATAGGCACAGAACTCAGATTAGCATCTTCATAGAGGGAAATATTACTTACTGATTAAGTTCTTTCTATGGATTCTTCTCCCACAAATTCCTCATTACCATGGGGGGAGGGGGGCAGTGTAGCAAACAGACCTTCATCCTCAACACTCGACTTCCTCCACTCTGTATGTGCTACTGGTTGCAATAGAAACAAACGGCTAATACGAAGGAACCGAAGAATAATTGGAGCAGAATCCATAGAAAGCAACTTCGCTGTTTAGTAATTTTTCCTTCAGTGTGTTGAATTCTCCCACAGATTCCTCATCTAGATAGGCTAGATAGTAAAGAATTCTGCAAAACCGCTCAACCAAAAACGAACGTCACTGCCATCCAATAGGTTCAGACAATAACACTTAGAAAATGTATATAGCAGGGACCAAGTTGCTGTCTGACAAATCTCACTCAGAGGCACTTCCCCTGTTCAGGGTTGAAGTTGCTGTCATGATCCTGGTCAACTGAACTCTGAGAATATATGGCGTTTGGTCATAACACTCTGGAATTCAAAGCATTATCCAGTAGGACAGGCTGTGCTTTGTTAATGTTTTATCCATTCAAGCTTGGAAAAGGAAATAAAGAGTTAATCTTCTCTACGGAAATTAGCTGCCCTGGACACATAAAACCTCAACAGCCATATTGGGTTTAACCTTTGTAATCTTTCCTCCTCCTGGTATGGATGGGCACGGGGGATATAGCCAAATACATTTTTAAGGTTAATGTGAAAATCTGAACGGTCCTTTCCTTTGGAAGAAATTAAGGCTTTACTTGAAGAGTAACCTTCCATTTTGAGGATTGAAGAAAAGAAGCATTGCACAAAAGGGCCTGCATCTCACTGAGATGCTAGGCAGACGTGATTGTCACCAGGAATACAGTCTTTAAAGTCAGAAGAAGGAGGGCACAGGTGAGTTGGCTCAAAATGAGTGACCCATGAGGAACAGAAGCACCAACTGCATGTCCCAAGGTGGAACCACAAATTGAGTTGTTGGGAATATATTGGTTTTAGGGTTGTCCAGCTCCAGACATTGAGGGCCGGAAACGTGACCGCTTTTCAGGATACCCCTCATTAATTTTCATGAGAAAAACATGTGCATATATTTCTAAATATTGTATGCAAATGTATCTCATAAGTCATGGAGTTGGACAACCCAGGGTTAAGCCCTTGAGAAACTTTGCCACCAGTGCAACTGTGAAGAATGAACCACACTTAGGTGACCATTTAGAAATTTAAATGGCACAAGGTAGCCCTTGATATTGTCCACTTAATGGCCCTACCTGACATGAGATAGCTAAAACTCCTTAACTATGAAGTGGAGCACAATATGGGGTCCTCGCTCCTTCTCCTGTACCGATCCTCAAACTTTTCCCATCTGAAAGGGTAAGCAGACCTAGTAGCAATCATGTGTACAGCCAGCAACATCTCAGTGACTTTGCCATTCAGCTCCCAGCCATCACACCTCAACTTCTCAGCACCCTCACACGAGTAATGCGAGACTATAAGTTCTGGTGAAGCACCTGACCCCCTAAATGGGTCAGCAAGCCCTCCCTCTCAGGAACAAGGCACCGGGGGAAGATGGTCATCTCTGGTACCATGCCTTTCAAACCAAATTGAGTATGACCAGGTTCTTGAAAGCCCTGAACCCCTTCCACCTCCTGAGAACAAAAAGGATGACAAGAGTTGTAGGGAATGCATCGTGTTGCTCAAAGGTATACTCCACTAGGAAGGCATGCCCTCAAAGCAAATATCCTCGAACTGTATTCCTTCATTACAAAACAATTGACTGGACAGGTCCTCCAAATGTCGAAGATCTCTGAAAGGCCCTCAAAGCATAGCTCCCATTTGTGGGATACTGAACCCTCCCTGTTGCCCCATTCGCTGCTACGACCAGGTGAGAGGCTGAAAGCAAGCTTATTTTCTCCAGACCCAGATCCAGAACAGCATGGCCTCCATACACAGATGCAGTGACCTCACACCCCATCTTTTGGTAAGGTAGTGCACAGCCACAATATTGTCCATCAAAATCAATTTTTCCTGTGAAGGGAAGGCAGCAAAAGCTATCAGCACCAGTCTGAAAGTTTGCAGCTCGAAAATATTGATGTGCCAAGAGCACACTGCCCAGAATCAAAGCCAGCTAACCTCGAAGTGAGCACCCCCGCCTATCAGGCACATTTTGGAATATGCCTGATAGGCCTGAAGTTGCCAGAATATCTCCCCCGCTACTAGGCTCTCTTGGTGGGATCACCATCTCAGCTCTCGCCAGGAAACTGAGACAACTGACTGTGATGTTGCGACTGGAGTGAGAGCACATTCTCAAGCGGGCCTCCGGCATCAGGAAAATAAAATGTGTCATTCTATGAGGACCAGGAGGCAGAGAATGACTGAGGCCTGTAGTCTGTGTGAGTCCTGAAACAAAGTGACCATCTGCTGATTGCCAATGACTCCTTCCTCAGGGGAAGAAACTTCCACTCCTGAGTGTCCAAAAAAAGTAAATACCGGCACGGCTACCGCCGGACTCATAATGAGGCCCACTGTGTCTTATCTGCAGCTCTGTAAGTGATTTACTTCATAGCTTATGTTAATGTATAACCCGTGTTATAAAAAAAATCCTAATGACTATAGAGTTGCTCCATATATAATAATAGTGTAATTAGGTATTTTTCACCACAAAGTTATTTGCCACTTTTCCTACTTATGGCAACTTATTCTAAAGTCGCTTCCATTGTGCCTTCCAAGCATCAAAGACTAATGATGCTTCTTCCAAGGCCCTTTTCTGTAAAGTCACTTCTGTTGGTGCAATCCATATGAAAACGTGGAGGTTGTCATGTATTTTGCCCCACAGAGACTGGACAGAGCTCTAATAGATGGGTTTTGTGCATCTCTAATGGTCCTGCAGTTTTATTTATTTTCTAATGTGTATGTGTTAAAATGCCATCTGCCACTAATCTTACCAAAAACGTTGATTGGGCATGGGTGTGAAGCAGGGATGTCATTTGGGGGTCGCCAGAGGTCGCGACCGCGACCTCTTAGGTCTCCCTTGCTACCTCTGTGGTCTCCCTTGCGACCTCTAATAAAACAAATATATTTTTTTTATATTTCTTTTTTTAAATGCAACCTCCTGGGCTGCCCAGCACCATGTGGCTCCTTACTTCTGGATTGGCTGGCTTTCTTGTTCAGGACCCTTATAAAAAGAAGAAAAATAACAACAGGAGTGCCACAAGTCTAACACTTCCAGCACTGACCCTAAATAATAAAGAATAGGAATACCAAATAATGTTTCTTTCTGGAATTCTATATAATAATTGCTAGACTCATTAAAGGTTTATTTCAGACACACTTCAGGGGGTGAGTCACTGATTTAGTCTGTTCTTAAACGCCTCAACTCAGTCTTTCATCCTTCTGAGGTCAATAAATGAGTACCAACACAGGTTGGGTGATATTGGGTGTATATTTTTTCTATATAAAGTGCTTAAGCATAAGTGCTATATAATAACACATCATTACCATTTGGTCATGGACATCTGCTTGCATTCACAGTAATTTGGTAATATGGGCCTATACACACTGATCTTAACGATACCTATGGCGATCCATTCTTGTATGAAATGTACATCACATTATAGTGATATCGTAACCATATTTTTCAGAGTGTACAATGCTATGTGATGCCACTTCCTGTTTTGTCAACGGGTGAAAGGTCATGTTCCATCGCTTCCCGCGATATCACTTCGGGGTGGGGTCAAATGGCATCACTTCTTGTGATGTAATCAGGGGTCAAGGGTCTTATGATGTCACTTCTGCTACCCCTGGCATTTTGGTGAAATTACGTCCCTGGTGTGAAGGGGGGTGTGTGTAATGAGGCAGTATGGAATTGCACGCACTGCATTTGGGGGGGAAAGTAGTAGGACTTTTTTCATGGCTTGCCCCCCACCCCCGCCTGCAATTCTAGATACCCCCCTGACTGCAAGAGAATGGTAACTCCCCTGACTGCAAGAGAATGGTGAGACAACAGAAAACGAGCTGAAATTGAGGAGAGACTGCAGGGGAACATGAGAGACACCCAAACCAAACTGGCAACAAAACTCACCAGCACAAGAATAAGGCCACATGGAAAATGAGCAGACTGAGCACCTGGCTGCTATCCTGCAAAAAAGACATTGTAAAGGGGGCAGTGACCCAAGGTTTTTTTTAAAGCATTACAGTTGAAAAACCTGCTCCCTGGGAAAGAATACTTGGTCCCTAGAGTGATTGCTGCAGCCAATGGAAGGAAGGGGAATCGGAACAAGGTAAAGAGCACTACAAAAGGAGAAGGAATGAAGTGCTGAGGGTGTGTGGCAGTGGTGAGGTTCATAGGTGTGGAGCTGGACCAAGAGACCAGGCGGAGGAAGGACAGCAAAGCGGAGTGCTGAACATTTGGTGGAATAGTTGGAGCAGAGATCAGGTAAGGTGTTGAATGTGAGAGGGCCATTTGTATGTAATGTAGTGTGAGGAAGGGGTGCATATAAAAGGTGAGTGATAAAGAGAGAGAAGGGGGCAGAAGTATAAGGGCATTGGGGAGAGAGTGAAAGTGACAGAGAGAATGTATGGTGGAAGGGTGTGGAGAGAGTGCAAGGCAGTAGTGGTGCAGGTGGAGAGAACTAGAGGGGGTATTAGGCAGGAAGAGTGTGGCAAGATTATGGCATAGAGGTGCAGATTGGGGCTTGTGTATTGTAGAGGGCAGAAGAGGGGGGTAGAGAGGAAAGTAGAGTAGAGAGGGGAAGTAGAATAGAGATTGAAATAGAGTAAAGAGGGGAGGAGAGAGTAGAAAGAAGACAAGAGAGGGGTGAGGAAAGAAGAGCAGAGGGAGTCTGCACATCAAAAGGAATAGAAGAGGTAGAGAGAGTGGGAAGATGATGAGTGGGAGTGAGACAGTTGGAGAGAGGGTGAGAGAGAGAGAAAGTAGAACAGAGCGAGTAGTAAGATCAGGGAGAGGAGAGGAAGGTTGAGACTGAGGGAGTGGCTGCACCAGAGTGTTTGACAATGGCACATATGAAACAGATGTTCATGTTGAGATACCTGTGGAATTGATAGGTCAGGGCATCCCTAGAAAATCCCCAGAGGGAGCCAGATGGATAAGGCTTTGCCTTTAGGCGCTAAACCGAATGCTAGTATTAGATGGTATGTGTTATCGATTGCAAGGTGGGAAAATGTTTAGGTTTATGTTTATAAATGTATAATGACGTTAGGCCCAAAGGCAAACGGTGCACAATAAAAACAAGACAAAACAAGACAATAAAAACATAAATGACCAATAAAACAGAATACAAAAAACAATAGCATCTTTTTGTTTACTTTTTTCCAATGGCTGCCATGGGAAGGGAGCAGGAACTACGTGTAGTCCCTGCTCCCTTTCCATGGTGAACAAAATGGCCACCATGGAAGGGGAGTAGGGACTACATATAGTTCCTTCTCCCTTTCGATGGCAGCCATTGAAGAAAAGTAAACAAAAAAGTTGGCCGCCATGAAAGGGGGAGAAGGGACTACACATAGTCCCTTTTCCCTTTCCATTATGGCCAGAACACAGACGCACCGGGCAACAAAGGATTTGTCAGCTGGCAACGACCCGGCGAGGGCCTATGAGCTTTCTTGTTACAAGCTCATTGGCCCTCGCTGGGTACTAATTTACTTGCTAGGATCCTGAAATTATTCTCCACTGTTTTCAGAAGACCATGTCTAGGTTGCATTTTCTGTGGTAGCCTTAGGCAAAGAACAACACACCAGGGAGGTTGTAGCAATGTGTAAAAAGAGCATGGGGGCCAGCATGTAGATGAGGGGAACGAGTAGTCTTACAAAGGATAGCCACTGTTTGCTGACATGGTTACTGGGGCTTGCACTCCAGGACTCGGGCAGTTGGGGCATCTGCAGTCATGGGATTATCATTAGAGGGCTGCAAGCGTCCTTTGTACAGTGTAGGACAGCACAGGCAAAGCATTGAATATTCAGGGGGCCGCCAGGCATGTGAACTATGTGTACACTGAAACCAAACATTTGGGTCTACAGTGTAGAGGAATCACTGCATCTGCGACCTGGGCTAATTAAGCAATAAGTGGCATGGATGCAATTGGGAGTCAGCAAGACATATACAAGTAGAGTGGCTTGTGACGTACAGCAGGGATCAGTATGATGTTCAAGGATCTTTGTACCAGAATCCTTGTCCTAGATTAGAGTTAATGTTCTTAGGTTATTTATGTAAAATCAAAATGTTGAAAAGTTCCAAAACCCTATGACAAACCCAGAAAGCCTACAATGCTATGGTGAGAGTGCCGCCAACCTATCCAAAATAGAGAAACTGCAGAAAAGTGAAGATGTAGTCTTAGGCTGACCCAAAGCACCACTGCCAAGGCATATACACATCGAGAAACTAAAATAACTCAAACCAAGAGAACAGAGACCAGTAATGGGCTGAACACAATGTGATTTCCCTTAGTTGCTCCGTTCATGAGAGTAGTCCCTAGAGCCGTAAGAAAGGTTGTCCCCTCTTGGAAGATTTCATAGACTAGCACAAGTTGCCTATCATCCATTGTTTATTGCCGTTGTAAATGTTTGTGCCCCCGCCGCAACGGGATCATTGGTTTGGTAACACACAATTTAACCTGCAAATCGTCACTATTCTAATTTATGCTGCCCCCATTTTGCCAGAAGAAGAAAGGTGAAGGTCAGTGCTTTAGGCACTGGGAGCTGTTTTTACCTTGCAGTGCTTTATGAACACACAGTTTTCAATTACTACCTCATTTGCATATTCCTTGATTGATCATTTATTTCTGCCAATATTCACAAATGTTTACTCTTCATGTCCTTAAGGTATTGTGCACATGTTATGATAAGGGTATTTCTGATTCCTTTCCTATTGAAGGTTGGTGAAGGCACATCACACCACTCTACAAGTCTGGTCCGCCGAGAGCTCAAGTGGAATGCCACTGGAAGAATACTATGCATTCTCTCCTGTTACACACGGTGTAAAGGCTAACCATCAGGCACCATCCACCTATTGCTGCTCCAGCCTCCCACCCAGCCCTACTACAAGGACCCTCTTTAAACTCTCTTGATACTCACCCACCCAGAGACAACCTTAATAATTTTGGAGCAAGGGGCACAGACACATTTGCTGTCCCACCAGAACCAAAGATATTAAGGGATACCAAATCTCTGGTCCGGCCCCCCCACCTTGCATTGTCCCACCTCCCAATTGTGATCACATACCACAGCTTGATATGCTGCCTTGTCAGAAATGAGGATAAGGCTGGTGACTCCCTTCAAGTGCACTTACCCGCATCTGGACTGGAATCGGAAAGATAAACAAGTATCATTTCAAGGGTAACAATAGCAGACAACAATATGGTTAGTTGTGTTCTAACACGTGTATATGACACATTTTAACAATAGTAGCCACAACTAATGTATACAGGCTATATATGCAGGACACAGCTTAGATGCATGTGAACAAAGTACACACACCCCAGCATAGGCACAGAACTCAGATTAGCATCTTCATAGAGGGAAATATTACTTACTGATTAAGTTCTTTCTATGGATTCTTCTCCCACAAATTCCTCATTACCATGGGGGGAGGGGGGCAGTGTAGCAAACAGACCTTCATCCTCAACACTCGACTTCCTCCACTCTGTATGTGCTACTGGTTGCAATAGAAACAAACGGCTAATACGAAGGAACCGAAGAATAATTGGAGCAGAATCCATAGAAAGCAACTTCGCTGTTTAGTAATTTTTCCTTCAGTGTGTTGAATTCTCCCACAGATTCCTCATCTAGATAGGCTAGATAGTAAAGAATTCTGCAAAACCGCTCAACCAAAAACGAACGTCACTGCCATCCAATAGGTTCAGACAATAACACTTAGAAAATGTATATAGCAGGGACCAAGTTGCTGTCTGACAAATCTCACTCAGAGGCACTTCCCCTGTTCAGGGTTGAAGTTGCTGTCATGATCCTGGTCAACTGAACTCTGAGAATATATGGCGTTTGGTCATAACACTCTGGAATTCAAAGCATTATCCAGTAGGACAGGCTGTGCTTTGTTAATGTTTTATCCATTCAAGCTTGGAAAAGGAAATAAAGAGTTAATCTTCTCTACGGAAATTAGCTGCCCTGGACACATAAAACCTCAACAGCCATATTGGGTTTAACCTTTGTAATCTTTCCTCCTCCTGGTATGGATGGGCACGGGGGATATAGCCAAATACATTTTTAAGGTTAATGTGAAAATCTGAACGGTCCTTTCCTTTGGAAGAAATTAAGGCTTTACTTGAAGAGTAACCTTCCATTTTGAGGATTGAAGAAAAGAAGCATTGCACAAAAGGGCCTGCATCTCACTGAGATGCTAGGCAGACGTGATTGTCACCAGGAATACAGTCTTTAAAGTCAGAAGAAGGAGGGCACAAGTGAGTTGGCTCAAAATGAGTGACCCATGAGGAACAGAAGCACCAACTGCATGTCCCAAGGTGGAACCACAAATTGAGTTGTTGGGAATATATTGGTTTTAGGGTTATCCAGCTCCAGACATTGAGGGCCGGAAACGTGACCGCTTTTCAGGATACCCCTCATTAATTTTCATAAGAAAAACATGTGCATATATTTCTAAATATTGTATGCAAATGTATCTCATAAGTCATGGAGTTGGACAACCCAGGGTTAAGCCCTTGAGAAACTTTGCCACCAGTGCAACTGTGAAGAATGAACCACACTTAGGTGACCATTTAGAAATTTAAATGGCACAAGGTAGACCTTGATATTGTCCACTTAATGGCCCTACCTGACATGAGATAGCTAAAACTCCTTAACTATGAAGTGGAGCACAATATGGGGTCCTCGCTCCTTCTCCTGTACCGATCCTCAAACTTTTCCCATCTGAAAGGGTAAGCAGACCTAGTAGCAATCATGTGTACAGCCAGCAACATCTCAGTGACTTTGCCATTCAGCTCCGAGCCATCACACCTCAACTTCTCAGCACCCTCACACAAGTAATGCGAGACTATAAGTTCTGGTGAAGCACCTGACCTCCCAAATGGGTCAGCAAGCCCTCCCTCTCAGGAACAAGGCACCGGGGGAAGATGGTCATCTCTGGTACCATGCCTTTCAAACCAAATTGAGTATTACCAGGTTCTTGAAAGCCCTGAACCCCTTCAACCTCCTGAGAACAAAAAGGATGACAAGAGTTGTAGGGAATGCATAGTGTTGCTCGAAGGTACACTCCACTAGGAAGGCATGCCCTCAAAGCAAATATCCTCGAACTGTATTCCTTCATTACAAAACAATTGACTGGACAGGTCCTCCAAATGTCGAAGATCTCTGAAAGGCCCTCAAAGCATAGCTCCCATTTGTGGGATACTGAACCCTCCCTGTTGCCCCATTCGCTGCTACGACCAGGTGAGAGGCTGAAAGCAAGCTTATTTTCTCCAGACCCAGATCCAGAACAGCATGGCCTCCATACACAGATGCAGTGACCTCACACCCCATCTATTGGTAAGGTAGTGCACAGCCACAATATTGTCCATCAAAATCAATTTTTCCTGTGAAGGGAAGGCAGCAAAAGCTATCAGCACCAGTCTGAAAGTTTGCAGCTCGAAAATATTGATGTGCCAAGAGCACACTGCCCAGAATCAAAGCCAGCTAACCTCGAAGTGAGCACCCCCGCCTATCAGGCACATTCTGGAAGTCTGGCTACAGTTGCCAGAATATCTCCCCTCTACTAGGTTCTCTCGGTGGGATCACCATCTCAGCTCTCGCCAGGAAACTGAGACAACTGACTGTGATGTTGCGACTGGAGTGAGAGCACATTCTCAAGCGGGCCTCCGGCATCAGAAATGTGTCATTCTATGAGGACCAGGAGGCAGAGAACGACTGAGGCCTGTAGTCTGTGTGAGTCCTGAAACAAAGTGACAATCTGCTGATTGCCAATGACTCCTTCCTCAGGGGAAGAAACTTCCACTCCTGAGTGTCCAAAAACGCTAAACTGAATTGAAGTCTCTGCACAGGTGTTGTTTGTGATTTCTGAATGTTAAAGGAAAAGACCAAGTCATGTAGTTGATGACAGGTGTCCTTAGATGACTTGACAGCTGTTACAGCAATTGAACCTAAAAGGGCCAGCCATCTAGGTGGGGAAATACATGAATCCTGAGGCAAACCACCACTCCAGGCATCAACTTGGTGAAGACCCTGTGGGTGAGGGTCAGCCCGAAAGGGAGCAGATTGAACTGATAATGTGTGCCATCTATCATGAACCTCAGGTACTTCCAGTGCTTTGGATGGATGGGCACATGGAAGTAAGTATCCTGAATGCCAGCGACAGCAACCAGTACTGGCTCTAAAGAACCTGGAGAATGACTCTCAGTGTTACCAACCTGTTCTTGTACTTCCTTAGCAACTTGTTCAAGTCACTGTTTAGCAGATTGAGACAGAGGCTTAACCCATTTTTTTGCTACGAAATGTAAAAGGGATACCACCCTGACCCCTCCTCTGTAATGGGAACTTCCTCCATTGCCTTTTTGGCCAGAAGCGCTGCCAGCTCCAGTAGTTATGGGTTGAGGAATATAAGTATGGGGCATTCTCTCCAGTGGCTTCTGAAGGAAGGGAAGGCAGCACCCACCATTTGTGAGCAAAGGCGGAGAAGTGAGCACAGTATGGGGAATCAACAAACGGGTTTCAAAGAGGATGGCACCGAAGGAACTGATGCTTTCGAGACTTGGTCCTTTGATGCATCCCTACCTTTAGCGTGACAGGTGGATCTCCCCTGGACTTCTTTCAAGGTGCCTTTTGGGTCTTTCTCTATGAAAAGGATGTGCATTGCTGAAGACCCCGACTAGACTGAATGAGTTGAAAGCAGCCTTCAAGACCTTAAGTTGCTTGAATGACTCATCTGCTTTGGGCTCAAACAAATGGATACAGTTGAACGATATATCCAACAATTTCATCTACACGTCCTGCCCATACCCTGAAGGCTTGAGCCATCTGGTCCTAGCATCACCACGGAAGATCCAATCGAGCACTTGGTATAGTCAGCTGAATCCATCCTGGACTGCAGAACCTGACAATCCGCTTCTTACCTTTAGTGACTATGATCTGGAAGCTGTTCCAAATCTCACATTCTGGCAACTACGCTGTGACTCAGACACCACTGGCCACAAGACACGTGAAAATTCAACCAACGCACATGAAGCATTCAATGGGCCTCATTACGATGTTGGAGGTAAGGGGTTACCGGCACCGGTAAGGATGCTGGTGCCGGAAACCCCTTACCTCTGTATTCCGAGGTCCCTTAGCGGGTCCCACTAAGGGACCATGGAGCTAATAACAGGCCCGCTATTTGCGGGCCCGTTATTAGCTCCTTCCCCATTCCCATTGAGCCCTATTTGGGCTCAAATGAGAATGGGGAATGGTTTTCAGAATGGGGACTTACCGGGTCCTCCAAGGTTGGAATGACCCGTTAAGTCCCTATTCCGACAACCCGGACCCGGAATGCAGTAAGGCGCTAGCCATGGTGCTAATAGCGCCATGGCTACCTCCAACCTCGTAATGAGTTCAATTACTTCTAGGCCATGCTCTTCAAGGCAAAGACCTTTTTGGTGAGAGTGTTAATTTTTATTCATTTATATTAATTTTATTGTTTTAAGTCTGGACCTACCTCGAGAGCAGCAGAAAGCTGTACAGGATGTGGGTAGCTAATATTCAGGCTGGCATCTTTTAACAGTTGCTCAGTATTGTGCACGGCAGTCTGTGTGTCAGTCTGTGTATCCACCAGGCATAGCCCTAGGTCACGTATTGTTAAAAAAGAAACATTTGGAAAGCTTTGCTGAATTGGAGAATTGTGGGAGCATTCTGAGCCGATATCAGGATCAAGTTCCAGTCAGTGGGAGTATGACATAGGAAGGATTTTTTTCTGCTCCTCTCTTTGTGCACAAGATGTGAATCGAGCTGGTTGGCCCATCTGCTACATGAGGTGCATGTGCCACCACATATGTGGAGCATAGTGTTGCAGGGTAAAATGAAAGGTCTGATACTCAGTTAAGGGAAGTGAACTTCTTTACTAAGTTCCAGTGACATGATATATACATCAGGTAAGTCCACGGGTAAGTAAGTAGGGAGGTACACAGGAGACATTCTCCGGCCTCCTCTCTCACAGGCTGCCTCATTCCAACTGACCATTCATGGAGTTTACAGGGGCACTCAGACCACAACATTCCACAGACATAACATTCCATCAGGCGTTCTCTTAGGCAAACATTCATGCAGGACCAAGGCAGGGAACAGAAGACACAGCACATATCTGCCAAGAACCATTCATCCTCTTTCCCGCCCTGTCCAGGGTATAGGAGAGGAACTCAGTGCTCCCTCAACGCCAGCTTATACTTTTTCATGGCTTCTGTCACAAGGCTTAAACCGGATCGGCCATGGCCATTTGGCAATGTTGTCTCAATCTGTGTACCCTTATCCAGGATGTCAGTGATTTGATAACACACCAAACACCTGGATGGTGCTCTAATGCCCAAGGCAGCTACCACTTTCTCAATAACCTTGCTGTTTTGAGCATTTGGGTGTGCGTCTGGAGACGCCTAAAGCACTTTGAGATCAGATGTGGTATCAACACCACTTGCGCTGTGAACTTCTGATGCCAAGTTTAAAACAGTGGTAACAGGGGTGTAGAGGAGCACACCTTTTCTTAGTTTGGGCCTTATGGTTTATACATTTTACATGAAGTTTTTCAAATTACTTTCTGAATTACTTAGGTGCTGACAGAGTCAGATTCTGGGCTACAGAATCCAATCTAAACAGAACAATTTTTGGGATCACTTTACAACAAAAATGACCTTGACTCCGTGCACACTTTTGAGCATAAAACTATGCAAAAATAATGTTCTCTCACAATTCTGTTGCAACTTTAACGTAGTTTAATTATTTAAACAAAAAATATATATGATTATAATAGATGTCTCTACTTGACTTTCTAATTACCTTCTTGTTCAAGACATAAATCATTCTACAATTTAGAATGTTCTCATGCTTGATAGTGCATTGGTCCGCACCTGATGAAGGGTGTAATTTGCCCGAAATGCGTCGTGCATTAGAGAATTACACCAACAAATGGGCAATCTGCCTGAAGTTAAAGAAAACATTGTGAGACATAGGAACTAATATCACTTTGAGTCAATAGGAAATGTATTCACAGATGGACAATGTGTGATATTCTACACAGGAGACAACATGAACTGTATGAAAATGTTTTAAGTATGTTTGTCTGATTATTGCTGTATTCAAACCAAGCACTATCAAGCATGAGGAAATGCTAAATTGTAGAATGATGTATGTTTCGAAAAAATAGGTAATTTGAAAGTCAAGTAGAGACATTTATTATAATCATATATATTTTTTGTTTA
Source organism: Ambystoma mexicanum (assembly GCF_040938575.1). Classification (NCBI taxonomy): domain Eukaryota; kingdom Metazoa; phylum Chordata; class Amphibia; order Caudata; family Ambystomatidae; genus Ambystoma; species Ambystoma mexicanum. Next base: position 522,752,192 of record NC_090932.1, read on the forward strand.
AATAATTAAACTACGTTAAAGTTGCAACAGAATTGTGAGAGAAAATTATTTTTGTATAGTTTTATGCTCAAAAGTGTGCACGGACTCAAGGTCATTTTTGTTGTAAAGTGATCCCGAAAATTGATCTGCCAAGTTTAAAACAACCACCTCATTGGGCAAAACGTCTGACAAAGGGGCTTTCCCCTTTTCCCCAAAGGGTTTTCGACAAAAAGGGACAGCATCACCACCATCATCAACAATGCTTTGTAGGGACTGGAAGAACCAAGACCCAAATGCTGGAAAAAATGCCCCTAACTGTGTTTGGGGGAAGATGATCATGGCATTGACTGCAACCAATGCCAAGACTCTGGCACCGAAAACCAGGGCCGACACGGTCGCCGGAGAAGCCGAGCATGTGACTTGACTCTGTGATGTCCTTACTGGCTCCAATGGGTGCAGGGGACTGTGGGGCTGCCATCAAGGACTAAGCCATGGCAGTCCAGGCTTTTGAGAAAATGGCCAACATCTGGCCTGTAAACATTTCTCTATCTTCCCAAGAGGCATATTTTGAAGGAAAAGTGTCCTTACCTCCTTTTTGAGAGCCTGAATCTTCCTCAAGGGGGCCCATCCTCGACCTTTGCCTCATCTTCGTTTTGTTTTTATGGGAAGATGAGAAAGTAGGATGGTGAGACGTGATGTAGACAAGCAAGTGAGTTTGGCCTTCTTACACCTCCTTCTCTTATCTTATTCCCCAGGGGGGCTCTTCGGTCTCCACCTCTGACGACTTGGGCAGGGAGGGAGAAGGGCACTTCGAGGGTGGACAGCTGCATGCCAGCTTAGAGGCCCACAATCTGGACTAACAGTAGCCACATTGCTATATATCATGGTCCAAATCCAGACACCAAATGGAGAATTAGTGTCGGTCTATGGTAAACACCTTGGAGTTGGAGATTGGCAGCACTTGAAACCTGGCGGTTTGGGAGCCAGCATGGAGCATTAAGAACAGTTCTTTGCAAGTTATTCCGAGAGACAGGATGCTGAGCATGGGGTAAAAAGGAACTGAGGTAGTGGGCCTTAGTGTGGGCTATTTATACGACGGAAACATCATATCTGGAATTGAGGAAATAGATTGTCAAGGATGAGGGTCACCAGGCTACACTATGACCCCTGACACGGTTTTCAGAGAACAGCCTGGCCCTGGAGGATATCTATCTAGAAGAGGAATCTGTGGGGGGATGCAATCCAGTAAATGTAAAAGGGCTCAAGCCTAGATGCAAGAGACACATGGAAAGCAATAAGCAAGGTAAGCATGCTGCAAGATACATGGTGGATACCGGTTAGAAGCTATGAGGAAGGTGCACATATCCAGACATGGACGGAGATTAGCCAAGAGCTTTGCTTTTCGAGTAGTGTCACTATCAGTTCTCAAAGAAACAAATGACTTTGTAGTGTCCAATATACCAGCGGCCACTGTTCAAATATATGAAGCAACACTACGGCCAGTTAAACCACGAGTAATGCTTTTTGGAAGAGTATATCCAGAGAAATGAATCACTCATTGGGGCTGACCATTTTTAAATATTATGGGACTGAAAAGGTTGACAGCTAGGCACTATGATATTAAATGATTTGCCCAGGATCCACACACTTTGGTTAAGAGATGAAGCCGGGCTTTGACCCACATTGTTTCCCAGTTCTTGTTGTAGATGAATTGATAAAGCACAAACATATCGCTATCTAAGGCACATCATGGTGCAGAGCATCTTCATTAAAAATTAAATTAAAAAAAGTTCTTGTCTATTCGGAAACGCAATCATGACATTACCTATGGAACAAGAAACGTTTCACTTCTTTCCAGAATGCTACGGGCTCCTCGAGTAGGCGTAGTGATAACGACAGAGTGTTCCATAATCTTGTTGCAAGGAAGAAATACATATTTAAAAAAACATTTTATAGAAATGTGTTATGGAAACAGAGAATTATTCTGGCTACCAGAATACTTCCAGCTGTGAGCCTCAACAAGTCACATCTGGGCTACACTACTGTATTTTAAAGTTTAAATACATTCAACAGGCTTGAGGATTGGTATTCATGATTTGCAGAAAAACTTAGAAATTTTACGCACAAAAAAAGGAAACAATGTTTTTTGTCAAATAAGCTGGCCTGTAAACTGGCTCTCCAGAAGTGTGTGAAAGGTATGTGTCTCTCTCTTCTGTCTGTCTAGCACATCTTCCACTCAAATGGTCTCCATGAAATAAAAGAGCAGGCAATGGGCTTAGCAATGGCCTCGGCAATGCTTCCAGAATATGAGAAGACAAACCTCTTCACAGAAGACAGCACAGTACTATGAGAAAAGATGATTTGTCCAGGATCAAAATATCGTCTGGTGGCGAAGCTTGGCTAAGACTGTAGAATTTGCTAGCAAGACCCCCTTGTCAGAAACCTGGTCAGAACCCCCGTTGTAGAATATAATATCTTCTGCAAGTAGACAGACAATGCATTTTATCTCATGAAAACTCTCAATTCAGTGGAATGAAAACATTTTAATAGCAAACCCAAATGTGGTCCAATGCATTTCGTAGGGTGACATCCATCATCTGGGACCCTCCATTAATTCTGTCACCACCAGAAGAGAGTTATTCTGGAGTGTGGTAGGTCTCAAAGTGAAGGTTGTTGTAATGTAGACTGCCCACCAAAACATAGCTCAACCTGTGGGGATCTTGCTGCAAATTTTAGAGACTTGATACACTCTCTAGTGCAAACATAGGGCCTCATTCTGAGTGTGCCAGTATCCTGGCAGTAGAGCCGCCAGGATACTGGCATCTGGCACTTACCTTTAGCGACACTCGGTCTGGCGGCATTGCCACAGGATTACGATTGCCGGGGGTACGGTGTAAATCCCCATTCATGTAATCCCATAGGACTCCATGAGTGAATTGCCGGTGTTGGTAACAAGGGCTTTGTTGGCTGGTAGGGCTGGTAGGGTGCCTGGCTTACCTCCAGCATTTAGCTGGAGGTAACCTAGGTGCCCCACCGGCATACCCGTATAGTTCTAGCATGAACCAAATAATGTATACGTAATTACTGAACTTGGGCTAATTTACCTAAGTGGTGCACACTTTGAACTCAAAGCTTGGCTAAGAGCCTCAAAACCATGGTTCCTCAGTTGCAAATTTGGCTTTCACTGTATCCTCTTCTTTTGGAGTAACTACCTAGTTTTTACAAACCCCTCGTTTGGAAGAACTGCATTTTAGACCAGCACTATACTGATGCTATTTTAGTTTTTATAACTAACACTATCAAGTGTAGATACAATGTTTTGTTGCTCAGTACTTGTTACCATCACCATATCTATATGCTAGTTTATCAACCTCAGAGAGAGGAAACGCTGAGATGGCCTTTTTAGAATTTAGTAGTGTCATCTGGCAAATGAAGACATGCCTCTGCAACAAATGCTTAGCTCACTGAGCTATCTTCTGGGCCCCTCACATTTGTTAATGTATCTGTCCTTGCATCTCATTTATGTTAGGTTCACTAACTTGGCAGTGTAAGGTAGCTCATGTACAGAGCTTCTTGTCAAAGGTTTCTCACTATCCCAAAAAATACACTGATAATACTAACCTTGGAGGGAGTGTAACAGAGGACAGACAGCTGCATTTGCATGACAGAGGCAGGTTGAGAAGCATAGGTGAAAAGGGGAGATCCATTGAACAGCTAAACTTCCTGCTTCCCCAAACTGTTTCCTGATAAAATAATTAAAATACCGTTTCAGTCCTATCACATCCTATTAAAATGCTTAACACTCAATCACTTGTTTCTGGACACGTGCCTCCTAGATTAAACATGTCGTGGTCCTGCCCCCCTTTAATAAAATGATGCTAACCCCAAAGCCCATGCTAATTTCCCCCTAGTTCAAAGCTCTTTTTTTAGGTAAACTCATTGAAGCAGCTGCCCCATTGCAATGTATGAACATATAAAGCCAGCAGACATTCTAGATGCTGAGGATGGCGTATGCGCAGGTCTCAGTATTGAGTCAGTGGTACCAGAACTGTCGTGCTCTTAGGTCTCTTGGCGGCATTCAGTATATCAGCAACGTCATTCTCCTGGGTTATCTGCAAAGGTTTATGATGGCCGGCTTTGCTTTCCAGTGGATATCTGAGATCCCAGTCAGTAGCAGATTACAATTACGACTCATGTTGCTCAGAAGTGGCCACCATTTCACCTTTTCTTTTCAATTGTTATCTCCAACATCTCTCTTTGCATGTGCTTTTATAGCTCTGCTAGATTCTCTTACCTGTGGGTGAGGTTTCGTCATCATCTAATACAATTTTGAGGTAGGCTGTAGAGACCATCAGCAATTGGATATATAGAAGCTGTCTCACAGTTTATTCTAACATTGCTGAGTTTCTTGCCTGTGGAAAGCAGTTAACCACATGGAGCCCATTCTTTCCATCTGATGTCCTTGGCCCTCCTTCTCGTCGATCGAGGTCCATAATTTGTCACAATGTACTCCCAGATTTCTCTAGCCGTCCAAGTCAAGAAAGTTGTTGCGACCTACTACAGTAGAATCATCAACTAAAAAAAGTTTACATCTTTTGGTGTTCAGCTATGAAGTGCAGTTCGCAAATATGCTTTTTTCATCACGTGTAGATTTTTGTAATTCGATCAGTTTAGAAATCCTGAAATGTCTTACCCTTAGATGACAAAGAATCCACAACAGGTTTGCCCTAGTATTGCTGTAAATGTCTAAAAGTACACACATGTGCAGCTCCTAGAAAGCTTCATTGGGGGAGCGCAAACCTCAACGCTTAGAAAGCTTTATGGGGGAGCGCAAATCCTCTTCAGCTCTTAGAAAGCTTAATTGGGGAGCGCAAACCTATTCAGCGCTTAGAAACAGGGACGGCATCAGGGCCTTTCAATCTTGTCAAATGAAAGGGGCCTCGAGTTGCAGGAGCTGCCCAGCAACTGCTGCATGTTGTCAGTCATCAGTCTTGTAACACAGCAACATATTTCTTTCTCTATTTTCGTTTTGGGGCTTAAAATGTGCGCTTTGCAGTGCTTGCATTACAAGCTGTGTTTTCTAGAGCCTTCCGGCCGTCACTTAGAAATGTTATCACCTTATTGCCTTCTAACACTGTTAGAAAGCTTCATTGACTACTGGTTGCAGACAATAGTGGAAGGCAGTGACGTTGTTTTGCTGAAAGAAAGCCAGAGCGTATCTGCATCCATCTAATGCATAGTTATCAACTCACCTTCATTTGGAACTCAGTTTGCCTACAAGACCCAACACCCTCTATAGACTTCAATGGGCTCTCACCCGCTAAAAACATCTGCATTCCCCAGCCTTTGCGACTGAACGTGTGAGCGATATGCTAATGTCCCTTTTCCTCGTGATCCCCCATTAATCTTCACTCCGCGACTCAACGTGTGAGCGATATGCTAATGTCCCTTTTCCTCGTGATCCCCCATTACTCTTCCCTCCGCGACTCAACATGTGAGCGATATGCTAATGTCCCTTTTCCTCGTGATCCCCCATTAATCTTCACTCCGCGACTCAACATGTGAGCGATATGCTAATGCCCCTTTTCCTCATGATCCCCCATTACTCTTCACTCCGCGATTCAACGTGTGAGCGATATGCTAATGTCCCTTTTCCTCATGATCCCCCATTACTCTTCACTCCTCGACTCAACATGTGAGCGATATGCTAATGTCCCTTTTCCTCATAATCCCCCATTACTCTTCACTCCTCGACTCAACATGTGAGCGATATGCTAATGTCCCTTTTCCTCATGATCCCCCATTACTCTTCACTCCTCGACTCAACATGTGAGCGATATGCTAATGTTCCTTTTCCTCATGATCCCCCATTACTCTTCACTCCGTGACTCAACGTGTGAGCGATATGCTAATACCCCTTTTCCTCATGATCCTTCCTTACACCTCACTCCGCGACTCAACGTGTGAGCGATATGCTAATGTCCCTTTTCCTCATGATCCCCCATTACTCTTCACTCCTCGACTCAACATGTAAGCGATATGCTAATGTCCCTTTTCCTCATGATCCCCCATTACTCTTCACTCCTCGACTCAACGTGTGAGCGATATGCTAATGTCCCTTTTCCTCATGATCCCCCATTACTCTTCACTCCTCGACTCAACATGTGAGCGATATGCTAATGTCCCTTTTCCTCATGATCCTTCCTTACTCCTCACTCCACGACTGAACATGTGAGCGATATGCTAATGTCCCTTTTCCTCATGATCCCCCATTACTCTTCACTCCTCGACTCAACATGTGAGCGATATGCTAATGTCCCTTTTCCTCATGATCCCCCATTACTCTTCACTCCGTGACTCAACGTGTGAGCGATATGCTAATACCCCTTTTCCTCATGATCCTTCCTTACACCTCACTCCGCGACTCAACGTGTGAGCGATATGCTAATGTCCCTTTTCCTCATGATCCCCCATTACTCTTCACTCCTCGACTCAACATGTGAGCGATATGCTAATGTCCCTTTTCCTCATGATCCCTCATTACTCTTCACTCCTCGACTCAACATGTGAGCGATATGCTAATGTCCCTTTTCCTCATGATCCCCCATTACTCTTCACTCCGTGACTCAACGTGTGAGCGATATGCTAATACCCCTTTTCCTCATGATCCTTCCTTACTCCTCACTCCGCGACTCAACGTGTGAGCGATATGCTAATGTCCCTTTTCCTCATGATCCCCCATTACTCTTCACTCCTCGACTCAACATGTGAGCGATATGCTAATGTCCCTTTTCCTCATGATCCTTCCTTACTCCTCACTCCACGACTGAACATGTGAGCGATATGCTAATACCCCTTTTCCTCATGATCCTTCCTTACTCCTCACTCCGCGACTCAACGTGTGAGCGATTTGCTAATGTCCCTTTTCCTCATGATCCCCCATTACTCTTCACTCCTCGACTGAACATGTGAGCGATATGCTAATACCCCTTTTCCTCATGATCCTTCCTTACTCCTCACTCCGCGACTCAACGTGTGAGCGATATGCTAATGCCCCTTTTCCTCATGATTCTCCATTACTCCTCACTCCGGCAGTAAGTGGCATTCATTGGCAAGGCAGGAAAGGTAACCCCACCGACCGCTGAGCCTCTTCTGCTCAAGGACAAAAAAATAACCCTTCCTTACAAAAGAAAGGTGTTAAGAAAACACGGTGTGTCGTTAGTAAGCAAGCTTATCTTATCACATGGCAGGGAATCCATTAGCAAAGAAAAGCCTTATGGAACCAAGAGACCTTGGCAACACGCGCGTGCTAATAGTTTAAGGCCTATGAATGCAAACCACACACCTGAGGAATATGTCTCAGGCTGAGCGCCGGTGTTTTCTCGTGATTAGTAGGGCTTTGAGAGGGTAGATACCATGCAGCGCTGGACAAGGCGCTGCCAGGTGGCAAGAGCAAGGTGACGGGGAAAGTCAGCACTGCTGGGCATTCTGCATCTCTGCCCCACGGAAGAGCAGCGTCCGCCTGGCCCCGGGGCTTTTCTTTTGGCGACTGCAGGGGAAGTCGGTGTTAATTTCAGCCACTCACTGTCCCACTCCCTTTTCCCGTTCATTTTAGGATCCCTTGGCAAAAGAGGCAAAAATACAGCCACATTTTGAATCAAACTGCAGTCCACCCGGAGCGACCGTTAAGGCAAGAAGGGCATGTGGCATAGATTATCGTTTGAACCCTCCATTTACCTACACACAGAGGTGGTGGGGGGCGGGGGAGGGGGCTGTGGAAAGTGTCAAGCTATGACCTTACTTTCTGGAGGCACCTACAGGTGAGAGAAGGAAGATCGTTAGTCCTTACCATTTCAAAGCCGCGCTTTCACTTTCGTCTTTATAGGTTCACAGTACATGGGCAAAACATTGTTACCTAGCCACTCAACTGGACCCAAACTGAGAGGGGGGCGGGGGTGAGGGGGCGCTAACGCTTCAAATGGTGGTGGGTGATAGGCCACTTACATGGAGAGACCCCGTGTGGGCTGGCCACATTTGCATACATCGGACCCCCTTCACTGAATGTTTGTAGGAGCTGGTGTAACACTAGGAAAGTGTAGTGGTCTTACATACAACTCTGCACAGGATGATGATTTAAGTGACTCAGACTGGGACAAGAACTGTTATATGGGCGTAGGACATGGGGGAACAGGGGGGACAAATCCCCCCACAATTTTAAGTGGGGGGGATGTAATGTCATTTATCCCCCCCAGAATATGTGTTTGGTGTGTCCTGCAGGGATCTGTTTTTGAAGTGGGGGGAGAGGCTGCTTACGATGTAAGCTGCCCTTTCCCCATGGCCCCCAAAGCATGGGGGGAATACCCTGGGGCAGATGGGTCATCATCTGTCCCCAGGAAAGGGGGGGCAAACAAAAAAAAATATTTTTAAAACGTAGTTTTGGGTGGGGTGGGTGTGATTGGGACCACTAGCCACCAGGGATTTTTACAATGGGGGTGGCCCTTATGTAGCCCTCCCTGGGGGCAGATTTATGCCCCTAGGAAGGAGTACATGAGATGCCCTCCATCCATCCATATGGGGTGGGGGGGAAAGGCCACTGCAAATATTGGCATAGCCACCGCTCCCAAGCCTGGGGCAGTACGTTTTGACCCCCCCCCCCCGGGGGGAGATGGCCACACACATGTGCCCATATGCCCTAGGAAAGGGGAAAACAAAAATCAAAAATATGTATATTATTACTTGTTTTGGGTTGGGGCAGGGGGGGCCACTAGACCACAAGGATTTTTTGTGTTTGAAAAGGAGGTGGCCCTCCCCCCACCCTAAGTGGATGGGGGGCACCTCATGTAGCCCTCCCTGGTGGCAGATTTCTGCCCGTAGCAAGGGGAACATGAGATGCCCCCATTCATTTGGGGTGAGGGGAGAGGCCACTGCAAATATTGGCAGAGCCACTCCGTGCCCCAAGCCTGGGGAGGTATGTTTTGCCACCCCCCCCGGGGTAAACCTGTGGGAACGCGGGAAGGTAGGCCACGTGTTGTTGGCTGTGTGTTTCGGTGGGTGACCATAGTGAAATGTGCGGAAATTGTGTTTTTTTTTTCTGTCATGTTCCCGATTTCCCCCCCAAACTATGGAATCTTTCCCTACATAGTTGTTGCCTGACCTGCACAAATCACCCCTTCCTAAACTTGGAATATTGTCCACTTTTCAGAAATGTATGCCTTTCTGGCTTCCCATTCAGCTTTCCTACCCTTTTCTTCCATTTCGTCCACCCATGTCCAATTGGTCAAAAAAACGCCAAAATCGCCTACCTCTCACAAAACGGCTGATTAGCATATCAAAATATGTTATTTTGGTTTCCACCGAATCCTGGAAAAATCCAGCACAGCAAACCATTTGTTGCTATTTCTTACAAGGAAAACACCACAGGTTTCTTTGTACAACTTTTTATTGGCATTTTCTGGAACAAAAAACAAATGTTATTTTTTTTGGTTATTTTCTCTCACCCCCCTGCTGCAAAGTAGGATTCCTGGGTGGCGTTACGACCGCCTACATGTGGGAAAAAAGGGGCCAACTTTGGCCGAGATATCTCATGTAACAAAGAAGTTACAAGGGATTGAATTGCGACATACCGAAATCACCAAAAAAGGCCTTGGCACTCGGGGGAAATACCCATGGCAGTTAAGGGGTTAAGACGGTAAAGCCCCAGAGGAGATACCATTTGTAAGGTAGCTCAGTTAGTTAATGCTCCAAATGCAGATTGTGCAGAGGAATATGTAACACCTGTGTTCACTTCCTGGCTTAATCTTCCGGTGGGATAATAGGCAGAGTGAATGCATTCAGCTTCAGATGCAACACATCATTTTCCAGGTCAATTGGCTCGGATAAAGTGGTGGTAAACACTATTACTGTTGCTTTTTCTAATTACAAAGTTATTCCTATGGCTAAATCCCTAGCCAACATTTAAATTACCCTATCGGTGCGTAATCTCTTACCAATTGGTTAGGGGCCCTAGTTGGTGCTGCTGGGCCGACTACAAGTGGTGTTGAGATCTTGTCCCTGAACTCTCTAAAAACACTTTCCTGGTGTCCAGTACGTGCACACAGATTGGAGGTCGATTCTTATATTTTTAATTTGTCGCCCCCAATGTGTGTGTCTTATCCTTAAAAACACAACAATACAACACCCAAAGCAACTGGTTTAGATAACAGTTGTCAGTGGGAGAGATTTTGCTAAAAACAAGGGGCAAAACGCGTATTTCTCGCTTGCCCAAACTTCAAGTGTACCACTATGTGTGTGGATAACAGGTTAAATTTCTTTAAGCAAACCCTTAGTTTTCTTTATAAGGGAATGAAGGTCTGGGTTATCCACCTGACCTATTGATTAGTCAACCGGTTTCAGCGGGATTCTCTAGTAGCCGCTTTCTTCAGGACGAATACTTTTTGATTCTTGTATTCTTAACAGTATCTTCAGCACTGTGAAGTGTTAGAAGGTGTCTTCTAGCGTCCAAGACTTGATAGGGTAATCAATTCCTAGTCCTATATGGACAAAAGAGAAGAAGGGGGGGGGGGCTGATATCAGTCTCAAGTACTAACAGGTCTATTTTAAACAATTGAAAACTTCTGGGGGTACCACCTGTGGGGGGTAAAAATCATTGTACCTCTGTGGTGGAGACCCAGGATCCGTAATAAAGATGGTGTCTTCAGTAGTCTCCAGTGTGACAGAAATTCTTTTGGTCCGGTAATGGGGAACCTGTTCGATTCTCTCTCTTTATTCCTATCCCTGGGATAGGAATAAAGAGAGAGAATCTAACAGGTTCCCCCTTACCAGACCAAAAGACTACTGAAGACACCATCTTTATTACAGATCCTGGGTCTCCACCACAGAGGTACGATGATTTTTACCCCCCACAGGTGGTACCCCCAGAAGTTTTCAATTGTTTAAAATAGACCTCTTAGTACTTGAGAGACTGATATCAGTCCCCCCCTTTCTTGTCTTTTGTCCATATAGGACTAGGAATTGATTACCCTATCAAGTCTTGGACGCTAGAAGACACCCTCTAACACTTCACAGTGCTGAAGATACTGTTAAGAATACAAGAATCAAAAAGTATTCATCCTGAAGAAAGCGGCTACTAGAGAATCCCGCTGAAACCGGTTGACTAATCAATAGGTCTGGTGGATAACCCAGACCTTCATTCCCTTATAAAGAAAACTAAGGGTTTGCTTAAAGAAATTTAACCTGTTATCCACACACATAGTGGTACACTTGAAGTTTGGGCAAGTGAGAAATACGCGTTTTGCCCCTTGTTTTTAGCAAAATCTCTCCCACTGACAACTGTTCTCTAGACCAGTTGCTTTGGGTGTTGTATTGTTGTGTTTTTAAGGATAAGACACATACATAGGGGGCGACAAATTAAAAATATAAGAATCGACCTCCAATCTATGTGCACGTACTAGACACCAGGAAAGTGTTTTTAGAGAGTTCAGGGACAAGATCTCTACACCACTTGTAGTCGGCCCAGCAGCACCAACTAGGGCCCCTAACCAATTGGTAAGAGATTACGCACAGATAGGGTCATTTGAATGTTGGCTAGGGATTTAGCCATAGGAATAACTTTATAATTACTTTACCTTCTGTTGTTTGAGTGTTACAATAATTTGGCATAAGCAGGAGGGAACTGCCTTTAAACTCCCCTTTGTGGTTACTCGCTTTTTCTAATTAGCCAGATTTTCATGCATTTTCTGGTGGAGTTTGGGAGCCGAGTGGACATACCAGGACCCCCTGTATTTCCCACTCCAACAGACAAATACGGCCTTACTGCCAGCATGGATTCTCATGCTGGAAATAAGGAAAGGGATTCCTCTGGGATCTGCTTGAATGAAACCTGGTAAAAGCGGGCGGAGTCCAGAGGAAGCCATTGTCAATTCTGCCAGCAATCGCTAATTGCGCAAGGTATTTACACTCTTCCAAAGTGGAAAAGCAATGTGATTTCACCTGCCTTTTACGCTAAAATCTTCCATTTTGTGGTGGAAAAGTAAAAACGTGCGTCAATGGAAGTGGTCCACTCCATGCAGTTTACTTTGCGCCTTGATGCTTGGGGGTTTTGCGTGATGCTACACATGTAATAAATAAATAAATACATTTAACATGACCCCAGATAAATAGCAATTCGTGATCAGAATGAGTGAGCATGGCATGTTGCTGGTAAGAGGGTGTCCTGTGCTTCTTGAGTGCGTTGGCAAATGCCCTTAATTGCCATCTCGCGTTAAGCAGGTGCTTAAACCCATCAGTGTGGATTGCGCAATAATAAGTCGACAGAGGTATTTCAAATGGCCAATTTCGCTCTTGGGGTGAAATTGTCAAAGTGGGAGAATGTTGCCCAGCAAGGGCCACTTTCTCTGCGGAGTGAATTGTGCCCACCCCGAGCAAGAAGTGTGAAAAACCCACAAGGGCACTGTGCCCTGCTCTTTCTGCAGGTGTCTTCCCCACAGGGCGACAGATGCTGACTCAGACATAGGTAAGTCTCAGGTAGCAAGCCTGTACCCTAGTTGATGTGGCAAAGGATTCCAGACTTCTGAGGCTGATAACATTAGTAGCATTGGTTACAAGCCACCTGACAGGTATGTGTGATAAAGTTGCAAAGCAGAGCTGTTAGTGGGCTAAAGCAGGGGGCAATATCTGCCCACCCTCAAAGGGTACGTACAACCAAAAGTAAAAGGCCCCTCCCACATCATGGTGGTAGGGGCCAGGCTCCAAAACAGGGCAAGAATGCCCTCCAATCATCCATGCCCACGAGTAGGGTAGCCCTTGTGCTCCAGGAACCCTGTTGAGCAACCTCTGTGCTTTCCAGGTGATACTAATGTTATTTAAAGCCAGAAGTCTAAAAGGTAATCGCTTAATTGCAGCTGGAAATTAGCTCCTGGGGTGATCAAAATGCCTTAACCAAGTGTGACATCATCCTCTTCATTTATAAGCAATATGTGTGTTCTCACGTTTCTTCATCCACTGAATTGCTGTTAGAAACAAAGGCAAGAGTTGTCTCTTGTGTAGACATTAGGAAGCCAGTTGCCAGCCTCTGGAAAAATATGCCCATGTTCTTCCAATATTGGCTAGCTGTTGCCCTCTTATGGCCAGGTAGAGACATTATGGCAGTGACTGGCAAATGCCTTTCCCCTGCAGACCGAAAAGCGGAAACAAGAGGCCAATTCAAGATACGGAACAAATAGACGTTAAGACAGACTGCAGCTGCCATTGCTGTGTTAGGGAGAATATGTTGAGTGTTCAAGCAAGGAGGTATTGATATTGATATTGTATTTCTATCGCGCTCGTCCACAAGTGTTTCAGAGCGCGGCAAGGCAAGGGAGGGGAACAGGGGAGAACAAAACAGCGAGCTGTATTAAGCAAGCAAGCAGTGAGACAAGGGAGAGGCAAACAAAGGCCAGAGGGGCTCTTTGAATAATGTAACAGGGCAGAGGACCCATGCTCTGCCATCCTAGTAACATATGAGAGAATCAAATAGATCAGGCTTTGCAGCAAATGTTAAACGAGAAAGGAACAGAGTCCAGCTCTGCATTCAAAATAACAAAGGCAAAGAAAGTCTAGGCTCTGAAGCCAGCATGAGATGGAATAAGAGGGACCAGACTCATCGTGAGAGGCAGCCCCGGCCCTCGCAGGTGTGCTAGAGGGGCAGCCCACATAGCGGGCTGCCCCTCTGGCTACCCCCCTAGGTCCATATACACCCCACCTACTAGGCATCCTCCGGGTCTGACACATCCGGCCGTGTACCTCAGGAGTGCTTATAATTGGGTGGGCTTGCGATCGCTCATCCTCCTTGTTTGCTGTAATCCTTCCACCCCCCGGAGGACAGTCAAAGCAGCAACATCACACACCTGGTCCCCCTACTCCCATAACAAGGTTTACTCAGAGGTACAAACAAGATTTCCTCTTTCTTTGAAACCCCCATCCTTCCATTCCAAAAGACTCCTTGCCCCCACACAAAATAAGTAGCAAATTGCGGTTGGTAGAAAAGGCTGCAACTCCTTTATTTGGCAGGAGTCCACTTACAGGTGTTCTGCCTCTTAACAAGCTGGTGTCCTAGCTGTGGCCCACTGGAAGTAAGTGTTATTTCCTCTCTCTTACCATGAGCTCATAGTCAGATGATAAGTCCAGAAATGCAACATAAAAAGACATGTTCTCTGCTGCTGCATCCTTTAATTTTCTTCTGTTTTCTTTTCTTCTTTTCTCTTGTTTTATACAGTGATATTTGTAATTTAATACGTACTGCTATTTTAATTCTAATTTTGTGAAAAGTCGAGTTCTTTGACTAAAACACAATAAATAAATAAATAAATAAACAAATAAATAAATAAATAAAGCAAAGTCCCCCAACATGTCCCCTGTACCCCCAGATTTTATGTGTCTCCTACGACCCTGGTCTCGCGAGATTGTAATTGTTTATTTGTAAATCGCTTATACACAGGTGAAGTGCTTCAAAGCACTTCAAGGCGGGAAGGGAACAGGGAAAACATTAGTCATTCTTAGGCATTGAAGTTTCCGAATGATCTAACAGAAATTAACTAGTGTATTTGGTCAGAGGCATTACCACTAGTGAAAGTGCATGACAGGAGGGAAGGAGGAATGGAAGGGGAGAGAGGGAGAGCAAACAACCAATAAGCTGCCATGCTAGGCCTAATGACTTGCCAAAAGTAAGTGCATGACAAGGAGTGTAGGGGGGAGGAGAGGGGAAAGGGCATACAGAACATGAAACTACAATGCTAGGCTTGGTGACATTCATATTGAATGATGATAGGTCATCATCAATAATGTGTCTAAGCACAAGTGTTTCAGGCACAGCCAAGCTAGGGAAGGAAGAACAAAGGGAGGACAGACAAAACGACCTAGCGCATTTAAGGTCGTACAAGTGCGCAGACAGAAAGTGCAAGTGAGGGGGAGGGGGAAGAAATCCACCAAGTCCATCAGTGGCTTGGGTTAAGTGCAGAAGCAGATGCCTCTCACATGGAGCACGTTCCGAGTGCAGAAGTGTGAGGCAGAGTGCAGAGGCCCAGAGGCAAGTGTAGGACTGGCGGGAGCCTGGGACCTTTGTGGATCTGAAGGTGCACCAGGTGACCAGTCAGTGAAACTGAACAGAGTTGGGGGGAAAGCAGGAGAGAGGATAAGGGGGTTAGCAGGTGAGAGAGAGAGAAAGAGGAGGAGAAGAGGAAGGTCTTGAGAAGTTTCTGGAAACTTGAGAAGATCCGGCTCAAGACATTGAGAGGCAGGGAGGCTGTTTGGAGAAACGGCTCACCCTCAGAGAGTTGGAAGTTGGAAGAGGACAAGTGGAGGGCTCTAGAAGGGGAGTATGTAGGGAGAGAGAGCTGTAGGTAGTGCAGGCTCTGGTCCCAGAAAGTCTTGTGGACTATGGAGAGGGACTTGAACTTGATCTTTGCAGCCACAGGGAGCCAGTGGAGAGATTTTAGCGCAGGAGAGATGTGGTCCCTGGGCCTGAGGGCAAGGATAAATCTTGCAGTTCTGTTCTGGATATCACACGCAGGCCGTGATCTTGCGAGGCTGCCTCTCCACATACCTCCTTTTGTTCAGCAGCCTGGTAGTACTCCATCACAAAGTTCTTGTACCTTGTAGGTTTTCTCCTCTTGCATTGGGTGTGATTCTCAGGAGGCGATGGTCTTGAGGACGCAGTCTCCATTCCCTCAGATCTGCTCCTGGCCTGTGGTGTGATGACTTCTGCATCTCACATTTTTTTCTTTCCACCTGTGTGCTTTCTCTGGGATTGTTCTCTTCTTGAGATTCTCCTCTCTCTGTCTCTTGTTCTCGGTATGCTTCTGGAGTTGGTTCCATCAAAGCCGATTATATTGACTGAAGAATCTGCCCTCTATACATAGCGACTTGTTTGAAGTTCAATTTTCTTTCATCTCTGGTGTATGTTTGGTGCGAGCTATTCCACACCACTTCTACCAGTTAGCTGTACTTGGACCCAGTCACTTGATCCTTATGTGGCAATTTTATTTTCAATATGTCCCCTTCATTGACCTCTGTTCCCAGGACTGTTCTGCGAGTGTCACGCAGCACTTTCATCTAGTCTTCATTCTTGTATTCTCCAAACCAGCGCTTTCATGTCGACACTGTCATCCTGCCGTACCTTGCATAACCACGGGGCACTAGGGTGGATGCAGACTTCTTCCCCCTCAACAGTTAAAAGGCAACACATTGGTGTCCACATGCCGGGTCAGCTGATGAGCTGCTGCTTCTGCTATTGCTTCTCTCGCAGTTCTGTACGGTCCTTTCCGACGCAGCTGCTAATTGCAAAGCGATATGGCTTGGGGGAGGGGGGGTGATAGAGGCTCGCTTTGACCTGTTTGATATGTGAGTGCAAGCACACTTCAATTTCTTTGGATACTAGTTGAACTCCATTGTCCATTACCAACTTCAAGTCTTATTTATTGATTTATTTTGCATTTTTTTTTTTTTTTTTTTTAAATAATTCTGTTTATTACGTTTTAGGAACACAAACAACAAAACAAACATGAATCAAAGGCATACATCAGATCATGGTAGCAAGGCAGTTTTCAAAAAGCAAAAGAAACCCATTCGGGTCGAGAGCCATCAGGCATGTGTGGGATAGGGCAGGTAGCCAATGTTAACAACTGTACATGTCTATTTTCAACGGCAGATTTCAGTTAGCGTCCAACCATTTACCCCATATTTTTCCGAATTTGCGGGGGCAACCCCGTGCATTATAAATCCGGCGCTCCGAGGCCGCGCATCTGTCCAGCTCATTGCTCCAGCGGTTCACGGATAGAGGGTCGGCAGAGCCCCAGCTAGCCGCGATCAATCTTTTGCCTGCCCCCAATGCCAGTGCCAGAAATATTTTTTCATATTTCGAGAGATCCACTTCACCTCGGATTCCCAGCAGTATCATTTTGGGGTCCCTGGGGATTGTTGTCACCAGGGTGGCTGCGATCTTGTTGATACAGTTCTCCCAGAAGACCTGTAAGACTCCGCAGTCCCATAACATATGGTAAAACGTGGCAGGTTCTGTTTTGCACCTGAGGCATGTCCCGTCTTCCAGTCCCCCCCATTTGGCCATGGCAGTGCGTGAATAGTATGTGCGGTGGAGGATCCTCAGTTGTATAAGCCTGAGCTTGGAGTCTATGCCTATTTCTCTAGGGGACATCAATGCCTCTACCCAGTCTTCTGGTTCCATTTGACCTATGTCCTTTTCCCATTTTTCTTTGAGCCCATCTAGCTGCGTCGCCCCAAAGGAGTTGAGGGCTTGATAGAGCGTGGAAGTGACCTTGGTGTCAATGTGTTGCGAAAGGATTTTGGTCTCAATGGGAGTATAGGGGGGTATGGTTGTCGTATCAGGGAATTGGGTGCGGATGGCATGGGCCAGTTGCGCATGTCGAAACCGGTCCATGGGTGCGAGGTCGAATCGCTCTTGCATGGTCTCAAAGTCAAGGAGGTGGCCGTCCTGTATCACATGCGCTAGTGTGTGTATCCCTTTCATGCACCAGTGACCGAAGGGGCCCATCTTTACAATTTCCGGGAGGAGTGCGTTGTGCCATAGGGGTTGGGATAGTGTTGGTTTACCTTTCCAGCCTATTAGTTTGTGCGCGTCCCGCCAGGCCCGGCAAATGTGGCGTGTCATTTTGGGTAACAACGGGGGTTGGTCGTGGGTGGCGTACAGAGTCTGTAGTGGGGTTAGTGGGGTCATGCTCTCTATTTCAAGGCGGGTGTGGGGGAGTGTGGGATCTGCGTGTATCCAGTCGTTTACCACCCCAATCTGGGCTGCAAGGTAATAGGTGCGTATGCATGGTAGACCGATGCCTCCCTCCCACACTGATCGCTGTAGCGTTTCGAGGGCGATCCTGGGTTGTTTCCCTCCCCACAGCAGAGTGCGAAGGCGTCTGTCTATGAGTGCGAAGGTGTCTCGGGGGATGGCAAGGGGGGCGTTTTGAAGTAAATACAACAGTCTGGGGAGGGTCAACATTTTGAATAGCGCCGCTCTGCCCATTAGTGATAGTGGGAGTGATTGCCAATGGGAGGTGTCCCTATTGAACCGGTCAATTATTGGTTGTAAGTTGAGTTGCAGGAACCCACCCAGTGTCGGGTCGAGTCTTATGCCCAGGTATTTGAGTTCTCTAATGGAGACGTGATATGGGCAGGATTCAGGGATCGCAGACTCGTCTCCCTGGACCGGGAAGTAAATGGTTTTGGTTTCGTTAACCTTAAGGCCTGCAAAGCGCTGGTATTCTCTAAGGATGCGGGAGACAATCGGGCAGGATGTGCGTGGGTTACTGAGGTATATGAGGAGGTCGTCCGCGTAGAGGGAAAGTCGGTCCTCCCCCCCCCCCCGGCCAGGCGAACCCTGACCAATTAGTGTTATTCCTAAGCTCAATTGCGAGAGGTTCTATGCCCAAAAGAAAAAGCAGCGGGGAGAGGGGGCACCCCTGTCTCGTACCACGACCCAGGGGAAATGATCGAGAATACCTGCCGTTCACCCTTACCGTGGTCTCAGGTTGTGCATACAGGAGTTTAACCCACGATATAAACGTTTGCCCCAAGTTCATCCGAGCCATGATTGCCCACAAAGCCTCCCATTCTACAGAGTCAAATGCTTTTTCAAAGTCCACTGCCAGGAGGGCCAATGGGGCTGGTATTTCCTTGGCTCTGCTTAGCGCCAGCTGAACTCTGCGCAGGTTCATGCGGGTGGATTTGTTGGGCATGAATCCGCATTGGTCGGGGTGGACCAGGGTCTCTATAACTTGCAGCAGTCTGTTGGCTAGTGTTTTTGCGAGGACCTTGGCTTCGCCGTTGATCAAGGATATTGGGCGATAGGAGGCACATTCCTCCGGGGGTTTCCCGGGCTTATGTATGACGATTATGCATGCCTTCCTGAGGTCTGGGGGGAGTGCCCCCAGCTCTTTGCTGCGTAGAAACATACGGTGCATGTGGGAGGGCAGTGAGCCGCCAAGGCATTTCCATGTTTCTGTAGGGAACCCATTAGGACCCGGGGTCTTCCCAGGTTGGAGCTGTGCGAGCGCCTCTTGCACCTCGGTGACAGTGATTTCGGCGTTCAGGAGGTCTGTTTGGCGCCGAGAGAGCTTCGGGATCTCGATCTGGTCAAGGTAACATGCGCGTTCGGAAGACTGTCTCTCGGCCGGTGGAGTGTAGAGTTTCTCATAGTAGGCGGCGAATGCCGCAACAATGTCCGAGTCGTCTGTGAGGAGCGTTCCGTCTGGATTGCCCGCACATGTCCCTTGGCCTGTTTGCGCCTTTCCAACCAGGCCAGTGTCTTATTCGCCTTGTCGCCTCGTTCATAGATTTGGCTCCGGACTAACTGATGGGCTATTCGTGCATTGTCTAGAGCCAGGTTGCGAAGGGCCTTTTGTGTTGTAATCAGATCCTCCTTCGCTTCTTGGGTGCCGTGTTCTAGGGTTCGCCGTTCGCACTCCAGGACACGCGCTTCTGCCTCTTTGATCTTTTGGGCTTGTCGTCTTTGGCAGGCCGAAACTTCCGAGATAACTTCCCCGCGGAGGACAGTCTTATACGCCTCCCAGAGTGAGATCGGGCAGTCCACTGATCCTTCGTTGTTTTCAAAATATTCTGTTGTCTTCTTTTCCAGTTCCTCCGCAATTTCGGGGAGACGTAGGTGATACGTGTTCAGGCGCCAATTACGATCCGGACCACGGCCGGAGTTCTTCATGGACAATAGGAGCGGAGAGTGGTCAGAAATACCTCTTGCGAGGAATTCCGCGTCAAGGAGCCTGTGCTGTATATTGCGGGGGATGAAGGCATAATCGATTCTGGAGAATGACTTATGGGCGCCTGAGAAGAAGGAGAACCCAGCCTCGTTGTTGTGGAGCGAGCGCCATGCGTCCGTCATACCCAGAGCTTCGGCGAACATGGCGAGTGGTGTGGGGGCAGGGCAGGTACCTGACCTCCTGTGAGATCTATCGACTGCAGTGTTCATTACTTCATTAAAGTCCCCGCCAATCACCCATACATCGGCCTCATCTTCTAGTAACCGGCTCTGTAGCTCGGAGAGTAGTTCTTTCGTCTGTGAGGGAGGTGCGTAAATTGCAGCGAGGCCCCATTTCTCGCCCCAGATGTCAGCCAGTATCATAACATAGCGGCCCCGGGGGTCGGTCTTGACCTTCTTGACCTGCAGGGGGACTCGCTTGTGAACCAGGATCATCGTGCCCCTGGCTCCCGTTGTGAATCCAGCCTGGTAGGCGTGGGAGTAGTTGGATCTTTTGAAGAAGTGTGTGCTCGTACCAAGCAAATGCGTTTCGTTTAAAAGGGTTATATCGGGCGAGTAACGGTTAAGGCACTGGAGCACTAGTCTTCGCTTTATGCTGGAGCCGAGGCCGTTGACGTTCCAGGAGAGCACAGTTATCTTGTTGGAGTTCATTCTATCTGCGTGGGGCGCATATCTGGACATCGAGGATCAATGGTAGTCTTGTGTACTCGAGAGGTGTATGGCGTTGTACTTTCGGGGGAGACGTACGGGGGTCGTCTCGGGTTGGTATATCTGCTGCCTGGATGATGATTATGTCTGTGGTCTTGCCCACAGATAGTATTTGATTCCCTTGCCAGTGCTACTATATGTCTCGCCTTCTTGTTTCTTGATTCGGTTTCTTTACAGTCCTTGAATTCCCCCCCACCCTGTACTTCCCCCCCAACTGGGAGCACCTGTCGCCCAAACATTGAACCTATAACTTTATAAACTTCTTCGGGATAACCCGGCTGTGATAACGCGCGCGCAGCCTTAGGGGGCGGCGGCCGCTAGGTGCGCATTTCCATTCTACCAATCTGCAGTTTGGGCCCCTCAGTACCGGGTATTCATCCTTTTTCCGTAGGGGTCCTTGACGCGTCGTCTTCCGCATCGGACGGGGGGTGAGGGGGCGAGGGTCTCCCAGGTCGGGGTCGCTGCGCGGGTGGGCCCGGTAGCACGCGTCTCCCGCTGGGGTCCGTGAGGACATGAGTTTCAAGCCAGTCCCATGCATCTTTGGGGTTGTAAAATAAGTGAGTAGCACCCTCATACTGGACTTTTAGCAATGCCGGGAAGAAGAGGGCATATTTGATGGATAGTGACTGGAGCTTCCTCTTGACGGAGTCAAAGGACTGGCGGGCTTTTTGGACTTCTTTCGTGTAGTCAGGATAGAAACCGACCTTGTAGCCGTTGTATGTGATCGGGCCCATGGCCCTTGCCATTTGTAGGATCGCATCACGGTCGCGATAATTCAGTAGGCGTGCAATCATTGTTCTGGGCGGGGCACCCGGTATAGGTCGGCCGGTGGGGACTCTGTGTGCCCTTTCCACCGAAAAGAATTTGGATAGCTTCTTCGGGGCAAAGATATGAGTGAGCCAATCTTCTAGGAAGAGTTCTGCGCTGGGGCCTTCCTCTTTCTCTGGTATACCGAGGATCCTGAGATTATTGCGTCGCGCCCTCCCCTCACTGTCTTCGGCGCGGTTTTCCAGTTGGGTCACTTTTTGGGCAATCGCAGTGAGCTGTTGTTCCATGCGATGGACCGCATCTTCAGTGTTAGACACCCTCTGTTCCGCTTCCCCCACCCTGGTCGACAAGTTGCGGAGGTCCTGGCGTATAAGGGACACCTCAGAGGATAGGCCACCCATTTTAAGTTCCAAGGACGTCCTCGAGTCCCCAATCGCTTTCATAAGATCTGACAAAGAGATAGGAGGGTCTCTGAGTTCTCCAGGGTTACTCTCTTCTTCTGGGGGTTGAGGTTCGCGCGGGGGCGGGGCCCCCACGGTGTAGAGATCCATCTTGCTCTGTAGCGTTTGCCTCTTGGTTTTCTCCTTTCCCATGCTTCGGTCGGGCTCTATGTCGTTGGGATCTGGCTGCTCTCCCTCGGGGCAGACGAGTGTGTATAGGCCGCGCAAGGTGAGCACTGCGAGCCGCCGCCAAAGTTACTTTTGTCGTCGCTCAGCCTCGCTTAGTGGCTTGGTGTATAGTAGGGATGTCGTGGGGAGGACTGTGCCCCTGTTCTACTGTTGTTGTGGGCTGGCCCTCGCCTGTCTCCACTACATAGGGTGGCCCTCCGCGAGTACTGCGTTTCGGGCGATGATTTAAGCCACTCGGGGCGGTCCCAAGAGAGGGGCAGGGCAGTTCTGCCGTTTACGCCAGGTCTTGGGGTCCACCTTGGACCGGGGGGGGGGTTCCCCACACTCTCAGTGTAGCTGCTTTTGTGGCTCGTGGGTCTATGGTGCAGCTGTGCTCTGTGTCCTCTGCAGCAGGCTAGTTGCCAAAAGGGGTCGCGGGGGGGGGGGGAACAAAGCAAAACATCCACCCCCCACACCCGTGTACCTTGCCGCGGGTGCCTCTGGTTGCAGCTTGTCTTCCTTCAGCGGGGGAGCGCAGCTTTGGGCTCTTGCTGCCGCTCGACCCCGGGTATTGTAGTCTTGCTGATGAGGAGGCCCCGCTGGGAAGGCTGGCGATGCAGAGTCTCTTGTGGATCGGGAGGTGTGTGGGCAGTCGTTGTCTCGCCCGGAGAGCGCCACGGGATCTTGATCCAAGCGTCGGCCTCGCCTGGGAGCCACAGCGAACTCAGCGTCTCCGGGGGGGGAGGGGCGATCCTCTTCTCCCGCCCGCGCCGCGATGGCCGCGAGTTATCCGCCGGCGGTCCGTGGGCTGGTTCTGGCGTCCCCCTCTCCGGTTTTCCCTCGGAGTGCAGCGGCAGCAGCTCTAGTGGGTCCGCCACCGTTGGCGGGCGGTTGAGGCGAGATTGGTTCTCGTAGAGTGGAAAAAAATCAGGATAATAGTAGCGGCCGCCGGGAGCCGTTGAATTTAGTCCCGCATGCGTCGCGCGCGCATGCGCAGTCCCTCTTTTGCATTTTTAAAGTGCTCCCACAGCCCTGGGGCATCGATGCGCTGTTACAGGAATATGACTTAGTTGTGTATTTATAACGCGCTTAATACCCAGAGGTTTCTAAGTGCGGACCCGGGGATCGAACCTGTGTTGCTTCTTGTCGTCTTGTTTCTAAGGCGAGCACGTTGCCACTGAGCTATCCTCGTGGGACAAGCCTTCTCTCTGAAAAATGTTTTTCAGCACTTCTATGATGGCTGTGGTTATATTTAGTACAAATTCCACCTCAACCTATTTCGATAGGTAATGCACTATCACTAGACCATACTTATGCTCAGGCGGCATAGTGTCTAGCGGTCCTATGAAGTCAAGGCCCAACTTGTGCCATACTGTATGTTTGTTATGTATGTTAACCTGTGCCATACTCTTTCGGGATTCTCATTGGGGAACAACAGAGCTTATCAAATCTTGAGTCTCTTATTGCTCTTCATGCACTCATGGCACCTCTCGATCATTACCCTGATGCCTTGATTCATACACGCCCTCCAGTATGCCTGGTCATGTTGCTGCCTAGGTGGCCTGTGTGTGCTCAGCACAGTATTAATTTCTGCATTCTAATGGGAGATATAACTTGATCTCCTCTGATCAGTAGCACATCAACCTGGTATATGTTTTTGTTTAACTTCAGTAAGGCCTCAATCCCTCTGGAATGGTCCCTTCACTAGACCAACCATCTCAAGCCCAGTCGGCAAATCTTCACAGGGTGGCGTATTTGGCAAATTCTTCCCTCCAGTGGCTCTCACTCATCTCTAGGTATTCGCAGCTTCTCAGATCACTCACAGATTCTACGATGCATTCATCCTGAAGAAATGTGGTGGCTGGCTCTTTGTGACCAAATGAACTTCATGCCCCACACATACGATCTAAAATACTCCACGGCCAGGCACAGACAAGCATCTCCTTTTCCACCATGCAGTCATTTCTTTCAGTGTTGGAGAGGGCCTTAGATGCAAAAACAAACAAATGTTCACTGTCACCTTTCTTCTGTGTCAATGTGTCAATGTGGCTCCTAGCCCATATGCACTGGCATCATGGGTTGAATGGTAATAGACACAGGGCATTCACTATTCTACTCTTGAATTCTTCGAACGCTGTCTTTTGTTCTAAACTCCACTCATAGTTGGCACCTTTTCTCAGTAATCCTCGCACCGGAGCTGTAGTCTTTGAAAACCGGGGTTCAAACTTTGCATAGTACTCCGTGAATCTGAGGAAGTAACACAGGGGCCTTGACTATGGCTTGTAAGAGGTCCTTTTTGGGATTAATGCTGTCTCTTGAGATTTTGTACCCAAGGCATGCAACCTCTTTTGCTCCAATTACACATTTCTCATTTCTAATGCGCACTCCTGCTTCTTGAAATGTCTCCAGTACTTTCCTCAAGGTTCTATTGTGTGTCTTGGAGTCGCCGGCATAGATGAAGATGTCATCCTGGAAGTATGACACGTTTCCCACATTTCGCAGCAGGTAATCCATCATCCTCTGGAATGCCTACGCAGTCGATGACAATCCACATGGTATACAGGTGTATTGATAGGTGCCAAATGGCGTGATGATTGCCGTTAGTGGTCGGGACTCTTTGTGGAGTCTTACCTGATGATACGCATTGCGCATGTCAAATTTAGAGAAATATCTGGCTTCCTTCATCATAAGGTTTAATTCATTGATACTGGGCAGTGGGAAACTGTCTCTTATTACCTCCATGTTTAAGCTGCGCAGATCGATGCACACTCTGATGTCATTGGAGATTTGTTTCTTAATAAGTACAACCAGGCTCAGCCCTTCAGAGGATTCTACAGTCTCAATGGTACCTTTTTTGACATTCTTCGTTAGTTGGGTTTGCAAAGCGCCTCTTGCAGTTGCAGGCACGGGCTCACCTTATGTTTGATCGGAACTGCGTTGGGCTTCAGCCAGATATTGTGGACATCATTTGTTTATTTTCACTGGCACTTTAGAGAACAGTACAGGTAATTCATCCCTCAACGCTGATGCTCCTCCTGTTGTTGAATAGCACTTGGTGGTCCGTTCTGGGATCCAGTCTCATTTTCAGTTTGTGCTGCTCCTCCCACCACAATACTGCCATGCCTTCTTCAGAGAAATAGGCCCTTGTCGTTGTTTGTCTGCCCTTGAATTCAATGTTTGCATTGATGTAGTCCAAAAGGTCCACTGATGCTTCTCCAAACACTGTGGGTCTGTGTTTGGTTCTTTTGACTTCCACTTCCTGACGTCCCACCATGTCCTTATTTGTTTGAATAGGCAGTATGGTGAGATCAGAACCTGAGTCTGCCATTACACGATTCTTTCTACCATCTATTTGTTATGACACTATGAGGCTTCTCTCTTCTCACCCTCAAACTGTTCACCATTATAACTGCAGAATGGATTAAGCAACTAACAGCCTCATTCAAGATAAGATGGCTGCCGCCATCGAGAGCAGCCAGCAATGGGATCACATAGCCCTGAAGGAGCCCCCCATTGGTCCAGGAACAGACCTATACCTGAGGATGCAATTTGCCATATGTTGAAGCCGGCATCAGTGAAAGGCAGCAGGAGCTCTTGGCTGCTTTCCGCTGTTTCCTGCTGCAGAGCCAGGTCTTGATTAAGTTTGCCGTCTCACCAACCAATAACACAGAATGTAACCCAGAAGTACTGAAATGTACTGCCAGCGCTTTTGCTGCTAAGAATATTATAATGATGCAACCATGGTGTCCCCTTCGCACCTCTAGCATTTGCCCAACCCCGTTCCTCCCCTCCGGCGTTTATTTTGGCTCACCAGCCCGTTACAGTCATCCTAAGAGCGTAACTATAGCCAGCACCTAAGCTCCTGCTCTTGGCTCACAATCCACCCCTACGGCTTGCTCCATCATTGCCCACCCCACAAACCATCAGAGGCCCCACAGCCTCACACCCTTCAATGACCACTGACCCGATATGAAGAGCCACCGACCTGCACCAGATCAATATTGCCACACCATATGCAAAACCCGACAGCAGTTACCCAGTCCCACTCCACCCCCACTAAGCAAGCACATCTTCCCCTGTGACCCGCTACAGCCAGGAGACCAGCGACTAACATAGCCAACTCCTAATAGTTCACCCAAGCCCACAAGCAAGCCCTAACCAAGCCCCCTTTCATCAATAGCCCACATCTCTGACTTCCAAAATGTATCCTCGCACCTTACCAGGCCACCCAGAAGGTGCGCAACCAATTCTGCCATACTATTGACTCCCATAGCATCAGCCACAAGTCAATCACTAAGAAGCTAATTACTGCGAGCAAAATGACCTCCACCCAAATAAGGAACCTCAGACTTTGCACTAGGACAACTAGAGCCTCACCATCCCCCCTCCCAGCCCCGCTCTTAA
Organism: Ambystoma mexicanum; assembly: GCF_040938575.1. Classification (NCBI taxonomy): domain Eukaryota; kingdom Metazoa; phylum Chordata; class Amphibia; order Caudata; family Ambystomatidae; genus Ambystoma; species Ambystoma mexicanum. Next base: position 522,778,433 of record NC_090932.1, read on the forward strand.
GATTAGGGTTCTCTCATCCACATCAGGGCCATGATGCCCCTGGGCGACTGTGCGCTTTACAAGTAGTCTTAACATAACGTAACGTAACATAACATAACATAACATAAGGAGAAATAGCAACCTCAGTGTAAGATCACATACAAAGCCCTCACCCATCACTATCACCACCAAACCGGTTGCCCTTCACCTGGAGGAACTTACAACCAGTCACCGGAAACCGAATGAGAACTCTAGTCGGCCCACAATTCATACCATCCCCAAGCCCCTGCCCAAATATTAATGGTATCACCAATCCGCTTCTGGATAACACCATAGATTAACACCAAACTGCCAAGCCATAATGTACTTCCACCACCTCTGACCACCACTTCCACACTAGAACCGCCAAAATGTTGATTTTTTAACGGAGCCCTCATCAATGCAAGATCCCTCTCTGCACATGCTCTCGACATCAACAACTTAATTTTAACCCTCAATCTAGACCTTTTGCCTATCACTGAAACATGGCTGCACCAAGCCTCAGGCCCTGCACTGTCCATAGCTCTTCCAGAAGGCTTTACTATCCTCAGATGTGACAGAGCAGATTCCTGATGGGGTGGGGTATCTCTCATCCACAGGGAATCCCGCCACATGAAACCCTGCAGCTCCTCCATTGAGGACACTATGAACACCTTACCGTTAAACTGGTCGCTGCACCCACAGACCCCATCACTATGCACATCTTCTATCACCAGCCATGCTCGCTAGCTGCTTTCAAGGCGGACCACACCATACCATTAGAGAGAACATTAATCCTAAATTAAGAGTGATACTCTTGGGTGATTTCAATCTAGGTCACCATGACCCATTAGACCCCACCGCAACTAGTGTCGCGAATGCCCTTTTAGACATAGGCTGTAAACAATGTGTCTCCTCCGCCACACATATTAAAGGCAGAACCCTGGACTGGATTGTCGACCTGAACAGCCAGATTACCATCACTTCCAACAACCCTTGCCCATGGTCAGGCCATCATATCCTTGGCTTCACTTTCCCTGCACTGAAACAAGCACCATCCCCTCCACCAAAGGTGCCAGCCACATGGACGCGTAGCTCCAAGAAAATGTCAAGAGAATCAATCTCCCCCTTTCTTGGCCTCTGGCACTGGAAAACCTAGCCTCATCAGACCCGCAAATCCTAGCAAAGATCTATACTAGAACTCTGACCAAAGCAATAAACCGAGTGGCTCCAATCCTCCCTTTGAAATCAAAACCCTCAGACCACCGTACCCCGTGGTTCACCACAGACCTACAAACACTGCGCTCCAAGAAAAGACAGGCAGAAGCCATCAGGAGAAAAAACCTTTCTGAGCCCTCCAAGCAAACCTTTATCAAGTTTGCCAAAGAATGCAAGCAGGCAAGTACGGCAGCCAAAGCAGAAATGTACAATGCGAGAAATAGCAAAAGCCAACTCCAACGCCCAAGAATTATTCAGAATACTTAGAGAAATGGAAACCCCCATCACACCACCATCCACTATCAGTAAGGACAGAACATGGTGTACCAACATCCAGGATGCCTTGTGGGCTAAAATATGCCTTCTTCAGCAGAAAATTGAAAAAAAACAAGCAAAGACCAGTTTTACCGACCCCCCTGACCAACTAATTCACACACCGCACCCCCACTCAGAACCTGAAATAGACAATCTCCTCAGAAACCTGAAACCCACTAGATGCAAAGAATACATATGCCCGGCAGCAATTGTTAAAGATTCCTCAGCAGACCTAGTCCCGTTCATCACAGAATTTGCAAATGCCTCGTTCTCCATGAATATGCTACCGACAAGCCTCAAAGAATCCTGGGCCATCCCATTGTTAAAAAAAAACTTCACTTGACCCTTCAGCGCCAAACAATTACCGCCCAATCACCACAGTTCCCTTCTTATTAAAGATCCTAGACAGAGCAGCCTACAACCAGATCCAACACTACCTAGAATCATATCATATCCTAGGGATGCATCAATCAGGGTTCAGAGGAGGGCATGGCACAAAGTCTGCATTACTAGACCTGAAAATTCAAATGGACTCCATCAGGGATGAGGGCAAACCTTTGCTCCTCCTACTATTGGATCTCTCAGCTGCGTTCGACAGTGGACCATAAAACCTTATGCCATCTCCTCACCTCTGCTGCAAACTTCTCAAAGGAAGCCTTGCTTTGGATTGCCTCCTTCCTAGAAGGCAGATCCATGAGAGTTTGCTAGGACACAGCAAGTGCCTCTCCCATCCCTATCCCATTTGGCATCCCCCAAGGTTCCTGCATGACCCCCTCCCTATACAACATCTTTACAAAACCCTTATTTGATCTATTGGACGACCATGGCATAGCCTATACAAACTAAGCAGATGACACCCAAGTCCTACTACCCCTGTTAGGTGCCTATGATAGGGACTCCTTTATGCTCAACAAAGTATATTCCACAATCCAGTCTTGGACAGCGACCAACTACCTGTGCTTGAACGACATTGACAAGACTGAAATTCTGCTAATGGGCTCCCCCTCAATGCTAAATAATCTCAGCCTGCAATTCACCTCCTTCTCTATGCATGGATTTCAAATCCCGGTCTTAGACATGGTAAAAACCTTACAGGTCCATTTGGATGCCTCCCTTTCTCCCAACAAGCAAGTCAGTGCTGTAGCTTCTTCGACAGCCTACACTGCGAAGCTCATCAATGCAGCTAGACATTTCCTAACCACAGAAAGTTGCATCACTATTGCAAGAGCAATCACGGGTGCCAGATTGGATTAATGCAATGTCCTTTTTTACGGGAACCTCCAAATGGAACATTAACAAATTACAGGTAATACAGAATAACGCCCTCCGAGTAGCACTGAACATTTCAAAAAGGACCAAATCACAGCCGCCAGGAAAAAGGCTCATTGGCGCCCCATCAGAGAAAGGATTATTTTCAAGACACTATCAATTACCCGCAAATGCTTGAACAAGACCGCCCCACAATACTTGGAGAACCGTGCAGAGTACCAGTCTGCACCAGAGGGAGAGGACGTGCTTTGCTCTGCTGCTGCTTTCTCTACGTGTTTCTTTAAGGAAAACAACCTCCACTGGCTTTAAAAACATCTCTACTGCGCGGAGCAAGCACGGAGTACCGTGCAGAGTACCAGTCTTCACCAGAGGGAGAGGACATGCTTTGCTGTGCTGCTGCTTTCTCTACGTGTTTCTTTAAGGAAAACAACCTCCACTGGCTTTAAAAACATCTCTACAGCACGGAGCGCGCGCGGAGTACCGTGCAGAGTACCAGTCTGCACCAGAGGGAGAGGACGTGCTTTGCTGTGTTGCTGCTTTCTCTACGTGTTTCTTTAAGGAAAACAACCTCCACTGGCTTTAAAAACATCTCTACAGCACGGAGCGCGCGCGGAGTACCGTGCAGAGTACCAGTCTGCACCAGAGGGAGAGGACGTGCTTTGCTGTGCTGCTGCCTCCTCTACGTGTTTCTTTAAGGAAAACAACCTCCACTGGCTTTAAAAACATCTCTACAGCGCGGAGCGCGCGCGGAGTACCGTGCAGAGTACCAGTCTGCACCAGTCCGCGCTGGCCGCGAGCCTCACTACTGACACTGTGCCTGCCAGTGAGTCCTGCTACGGAGGTGAGAAAGACGATGATTTTCACCATCGGAAAACTACTCGAACTGTGATCTGTGTCCTGTGAACTGAGAGTGAATTTGTACACGATCTATATAGATCTATAATTGAACATTGACTATTGATTACACCCCTCACTGTCGAACATTGATGAATATTTGATTCTGGCCCCCTGATCTGAGCCTTCCTCCCGCTATATATCTGCTCGCCCCCCTCACCTCTGTCTTCCCATTCACGTACGAGCCCCGCTCTCTGTTCCCCCTCGGTGCACAGTGCGCGACTCGCCTAAACATGGAGGATGACTCCGATCCACGTATCCTCAGAAGTCACGTGAAAAAAAACTCTTTGCTCACGTTGCAACCTCCCACTCTGCCAAATCCCTTCTTTACGCCCAAAACAAGGATCGCGTCTGATCCCATTCTGGACTACCAATCTCCCGCTACATCGGGAGACTACCGCTTTCTTCTCTCTCAGCCCACAGTAGGCAGCCCAAACCTCACACTGACCCCATCTCGATCTGAACACACCAGACGAAAAGACAACACACCCTACCTTTCGCCCATGGAGCGAATTCCGGCTCCTCCGGTGAACGCGATGGAGCTTGATCCGCCCACTGCGCTCGACTCGGAGGTCGGGACACCCACATCCACAGAGGTTCCCCCCGTCAGTGCCTCCCGCCCCGTTACCGCTTCGGCGAGTGACCTAACCGACGAGAGGATCGGAGGATCCCTCGCGGCAGGTCTGAGGGTGGGGGCCAAGGCGGATGTCGACGACTTGGTGCCCGCAGGGGAGCTGCACGGCCCACTCAGGGGTCACAGTGAAGAGACGCCTCAACTTCAACCCGTTTCTTCCACTACACCCTCATTTCAAGGGAATCTAGAGGGACACTCAGAAGCACATCCCGGTCTGGCGACCCAGATTCGCAACCCAAACCAGGAAAAGTGTCCCAAACAAGGCTCTGCCAAGGCACTTCAGCAAAGTCTAAATGGAATTCCGCCGTCTCTCACTGTCCTGGCCTTGGTCCACAACTATCCGCAGGGAGGACTGTCTGAACAACCCGATACAGTCCCACCTCCATTGCCACTCTCCGCTGTTCCCATTCCCACAGGCTTACATGCCAACTCAAATCTGTGTCTGCCCGCAGAAACAGCGAACCAGTCTCTGGATCTGTTACAAGCAGAGTCCGTGGGCTATGACTTAGATTCGGATTCCCACACCTACAGTGCTATGTCTACATCTAACTCAGACCAAGATGACGATGATCAGTTTAAGGCTGCACCTACTTTAATCTCCAAACCGAACTCGGTGATAAATAAGAAAAGACTGCAGTACTCTAAGAGAGGGAAGCCTACACCCAAACTCCCTCTGTCCCAAGGAACCGGGGACAAAACTATTGCACAAAAAAGAAAGGCAGATCTGAAAACAAAAGAAACTAAATCAACCACAAGCTTGGCCCCACTATTGCCTCTCAAAAAACGGGGTACTGGGAAACGGCTGCTACCTGCTCCGCTCCTCTCCAATGCCCTGCTGAATTTCTTTAAAACACAAGGAAAGCGCAAACTATCCAACGATTCCGAGTTGTCGGACGCAGAAATTCTTGAGGCACTGGAAGAGACTCCTCCATCAGCCAAATGCAGAAAAACACAACTGACCAAATCCACAACTCAGGACGTGCTGACCACAGAACACTTGCCTTGTTCAGTCACTGACGAACCTAGCTCAAAGACAGTGCCCTGCAACCAATCAGAAGCAACGGTCAAAATAGCTGACACGCCAGCACAACATCTGCAAGAAACATGCACAGACCCTGTGTCCACTGCCCAACTAGATCTCCAGATTACAGCTCCCACGGAACAATCCCTACCCAAAGTGGGCAAGACAGACGTACTGGTCATCACAAGTCGAAACCACCACCCAGAAGCCCTAAGCCTGAAGCCAACAAACCCAGAGGTTTCTACAATTAGTAAAACAACTGAAACATCGCTAAAAGAAGTGTGAACGCACCAGCATGGAATGCTGGACATTCTCGACCTACTCCAGCCCAAAGTATACCCTGCGCATAAAGGAATGAGCCCGCAACCCTGGACCAAAGCTCACATATCGACATCCAACGCCCGTCCGTCTGCCCAATCTTACCCAATGGATCTTATACCACAATCAGCCTCAAGTCGCGGCCCTTGGAATTCTTCGCCAAGGATTGCTAACCTACCAGAGGCAGCCGCTACTACACCGGGACGGCGGCACTCAGTCTCAAGCACTTTACCAACAGGCAGCAGAGAACTCTCCCCAAAAAAGGGAAGCACAACTGAATTTCAAAAATCTACATTAAAAGATTCGCCAAATAATAAGAGAGACATGTCTACGATAATGTCAGCCATAACAATTGCCATGGCGCCTTTTTGCAAACTCTACGAAGCCATAGGTGATGCTTCGAAAGACAACACTGCTACTCTGGCAATCATCCAATCTAAGCTGTCCTATCTGGAAGGCTTTATTACGGCCATTGACCTGAAATATGACATCTCAGAAAGGAAAAGAGATAGAATCGAACCCGACGCGGAACATGGCCCGGCCATCTCAAGCTCAAAACTCGTGCCACCGAGGACGCAAGAATCAAAATCAACTCAGACTCTTAGGCCAAAAGAGAACGATGAAATTGCTTCTATTTTTCTCAGCAAAAATAAATCTGCTCCAACTCCGAACAGATCATCTACGAAGATCGTTGCCACGACCACCAACAATGCTGGTCTATTGCAAAACCAGGAGCTGGGGAAAAAAGCTCTTAAACATGCGTAGAAGGAGCAAACAAACCCCCCAATTTGACACTTCCTCAACGCGAACTATCCATCGCCCACATTGAAAACTGCGACAACAAATGGTAATGCCGTCATAGAACCACTGCAAACGTCTGCCGCCCACGCGATAGACTTAACTCTCTCACCCAAAACTGCTAGGGAATTTTTAGACTCCAGCCCTTTAAGCAACCTTTCTCAGCATCTTGATCTAGAGTTCCACACGGTCTCCGGGCACTTGGAGGACAGTCCACAAAAGGAAGCAAGACGGACCTTAACTCCTCCGGAGAAGTTAACAACCCATCTTCCCTCAAGAACCCAAAAAAGGGACGGTCCTCCAAGCCAACAACTCAGGAAAGATGAAGCCCACCTCCTACCCACATAAATTCCTTCAGCGAATAAATGCTCCACAACCCCATTAACCGACTCTGCACAAGGAAACTTGTCGTCACACCATACGACACCACACAGAGCTACAGGAAAAACAAAAGCCTATGTCAACAATGTCAAAACCACTCGAATATTCAAAATTGAACAGTCCTCAAACAGAGGCAAATACATGGTTCTCAATCGCAGAACGGTGCTACAGATCATAGCAGCCACATCTGAGCTAAAGAACATGAAAACGGACGATTTCACACTAATTGAGCCCTACCATAGAGACAACAAGGCGAAAGCATATCTCCACATCAAATCAGACGCAATCCAACATTTAACTCAGAAAGTCGGAACTGAACTAAAAGCAGCCAGATTTCTCCTATCTGAGATAAAAAGCTCAGCTCCATCACCTAAGAAAGGAATCCAGGAAGAGAACATAGTCAACAAAAGAAAAGATAAGACAACCTCATCAGATCATCACCACACTCGAAAAGCGGAGTTAAGAGCCCATTTCAGGGTGAGCCCAGACAGGGAAACCGCCCGCCATGACGAAGATAGAAAGACATCCAGAAGAACTGACTCAAAATCTTCCACGAGGAGACTAGGAGTGTCCGACCGCCGAAATTATCCGACTGATGATTCAGAGGGCTTTTCACCTCGAGACTCTCGACACAGAAGTAGGCACAGCCCGCCCCAACAGTCTTTCGCGAGACACCACGACCCGCTAAGAAGCGAGAGGAAATGAGAGCATTCCCCGCAACGAAGAAGACTTAACAGCTACAGAAATCGTAGAAATCAATCACCATCTCTTAGAGTTCCGGAAACATCGGCCCACTTAAACAAAGATCCGTCTGCAGGCGGCCCATGGAACTGGCTAAAAGGAGCGTTAACCGCTAATCGAAGCAGATAGCAACTACCCACTGGAGCCAAACCACCTCCTCTAACAAAGACGCTGTCACTGGCCTCATGGAATACCAGAGGCCATGCCCACTTAACCCACTCCAACAGTGAGGAGCTGGGCCGCTTCGACATCCTTTGTCTCCAAGAGACATGGCTCCTAGAAAAACCATCCATGGATGGATTCGAGATCGAGACTTCCCCAGCGGTTAGGGGCCTACTAGGCCGCCCCTCAGCTGGCCTACTCATTGCTGTGAAAACAGGCCACAATCTAAAAATTGTCAATACCATCGTGAGATCCTACGGGATACTGGCATCACTCATTGAATGGACCCACTTCACAGAATCATCAAATCAATGGTCAGTGACCTCTCTGGCAATTGTCACGGTTTACTGGAACCCTCAAAGAACGTCGTCCATGGTCTTCTGCCAATCTATGGCTGAAACTATCGACAAAATCGTAATTGAGTGTAAAACCATCCACCTCTTAATATGCGGTGATCTGAATGCTAATTGTCGCCATCCAAAAGAAGCTCCGTCGAAATCACCAGCTGCTGTGTTAACGGAATCAAGAGGACAGGCTTGGATGACACTGATGTCGGCCAGGAACATACACAACGCAGCATGGATCAAAGACTGGCTCCCGCAAATCCCAACTTGGGAAAGAGGTTCTTCAAAGGCTACGTTGGACTACATCTTTATTTCTGAACCGATGTGCCCAGAGATCGAAAACTTCAAGGTTTCCAAAATGCTCCAGAGCGATCACAACATTTTCATCGTCGTCTGGTCTTCTGTTTCTCAAGAATCCAGCAACTACAAATCGTCGGTAGAGGTAAATCCCCAACAAACTCGATTACGCTTGACAGCGGCCAACTGTCTATGCAGCTTTTATAGACCTGTCACAGGCCTTCGACAGAGTCGATAGAACGCGCCTATGGAAAAAGCTTCAAGGATGGAGCTGCCCAGACGAAATCCTCCAACCGATTATAGCTCTCCACTCGAAGACATCCTTACGTGTCCGCTTGAACAATCAAGGCTCTCTTACCAAAGAAATTCCATCAGAAAGAGGAGTGAAACAAGGATGCCCGCTGGCGCCGACCCTCTTTGTTGCTTTCCTGGGAGACTTCCAAAAATCTGAAGTGACGGTCTGCAGCTTTCCTCTGAAGCTGGGTAACACCGTCCTGTCCCGTATTCTCTATGCGGACGACATGATCCTTTTAGACCAGACACAAATAGGTCTTCAACGTCAGCTAGACAACCTGGCAGAGTAAATGGCCGTCAATAACCTTACAATAAACAACATCAAGACAAAAATTATGATACTGGCCAAGAAGCGTCAACCGAAGAAATCAGCTCACTCCTGGTCAGTGAATAATTGCAGCATTGAAGTCGTCCCACATTTTAAATACTTGGGAGTCTACATCGACGGGACTCCAAAGGAGACAAAAATGCAACTGCATCTCTGGGAGAAAGTAAAAAACCTTACCTCGCAAATGAAGATGATTGACCGTAAATTCGGCAAATTTTCTTGGATTCCCGTCATCAATTTCTACAAAGGCAAAGTAGTCCCTGCACTAACCTATGGCATGGACGCCACCATTAACATGCCTAGTTCAATATGGCCTAAGCTGGAAGGCTACATCTGGAAGACAACTTTGGGCCTTCCGAACTCCATCCCGATTGCAGCCATCAGAAGAGACCTGGGCCTACTCTCGCTGGGTGCTACGGTCAGCCTTGCCTCTATGGCTATCTTCAGAAAGACCCTTATTCAAGACGGTCTACCAATTTTTAACATTATTAACAAAGAGCTAGAATCAACTAAATGCTCGGAGATCAAGAAGTGGATCGCCTGCCAAGTAAACAATCTGGAACAAGTGGCATGTTCTACAGAGGACCTGAAAAGCAATCCACAAAGAGTGTCTCAAAAATTGAAAAATCAAGAATGGATCACCACAGCCGACCAAACCAGAGCGATCAAATTCTTAAAGCATCTGCCACCGACACTCAATAGGCTCAAATGCCCACTGGTCTACTGCGTAAAATTTCCAAACAGAAATCTTCGAACCTACTTCCTAAGAGCAAGGCTTAACTTGCTCCATACCAGAGAAATCATGGCGATAAGAAGTCAGGCCGCGGCAACCACATACAGATTATGTCAATCCGACGACGCAATCAAGACAATTCGCCATCTTCTGCTAAACTGCCATATTCTCAACACAGAACGTGTAGCCTACTTGGAACCCTTATGGGTTAATTCAGTGTTGGTGGAAGAAGACACATGGTGGTGCCGCCTTATCTCGGGTGAAAAAACACGCTAGGCTGAAGCGGCATGTAAACTACTGGAAGCTGCCTTCACAAAAATAAAGGCCATAGAATCTTCTCACTAGGCAGGCGAAAGCACGGCCTCTCACTGAGACAGACAGCACCACCTCTGGTGTAGCAAGGTCTGGCCTTCGGACCTACAGTCACATTTAGACCTTCTGGGCCTGACCAGTCCGGTCAACACGCAAAGGACCCTAACTTCTTGCAATGGAGTGTGTGAGCTGGCGTACTCATACGAAAGCAGAAGCAATCGTGGCTAGACCGGATGTTGATCATCCTTGTAAAAATCATTGTTTCTTTTGATTATACACAAGTAAATAAAAAAAATAAAAAATACCTGTCTCAGAAAATTGAGAGACCTAAGTCTACCAGACCAGTAAGATCCCTCCATGCCCACAAACTAGCCATACCAAAAGTGAAAAGAGCGAAAGGATGGAGTTAAGCTTCCCAGCAGTAGCAGTCAACCACTGGAATTCCCCCCCCACCCAGAACTAATAGCAGAGGACTCTTATTGGGCCTTCAGCAAAGCCGTAAATACGTGGTTATTTGCCTTACCTCTCCATTTACTGTGAGTGCTCTGCTTGTAATTGTTTTTTTTAAATGTTTTGCACCCGCTGTGATTGTCAAGGAGCAATCATCGTTGTATAAAGCTTTATATCCTGTAACTGGTTGCAACAGTGCCCTGATGCCTGAGGGGTTAGGCGCTTTACAAATGGAAAATAAATAAATAACTGTAAGTCTATCATCATCACCTTCATCGTCACCACTCACATTTACATCACCTTCAATGGAGGTGAATTTCTTCCCTTTCCATTTCCAGACTATGACGATGTGCCCAAACCGCCTGCAATTCGAGCACTCTTTACTTCTTGTAGGACATTCTCTGTCATTTGCCAAGAGCTGTGTGCTGGTGCATCTGTGACACTTCGGGGGCTCTCTTCTCTTCCCCCTTTTTCATCAATAAAGTCCTGCCTCCATCTGTCAGGTTGCCTTCTTCACTGCACCGTGTTCACATCTGCGTCAGACAATGTTCCCCCCATTTCTTTGCATCTGCTCGAGGTCTCTTCCTCTGCTCTGGCAATCTGGAAAGTTTTATCTTAAGTTATTTCTTTTTCGAGGATGAATTTGTCCTGCACCTTTCTACAATTGGTGGGCACCACCAGCATGTCACAGATCATATTCTCTGCATTGTGGCAAAAACTGCACAACGCAGCCAGCTCCCTCATGCGAGTGGCATGGTCATCAACCGGCTCTGCATTTTCCTGCTGTCTTCTATAACATTTCAGACGGTGCAGAAGTGTTCTCTTTATTGGAACACCTTTTCACTATTGTGTCCATGACTTCCCTGAATGCATCATCATCCTCCACCACTACCTGTTGAGGCTTCATGCCAGCCAATATTATTTGACCCTCGACCCCCATGGCATTGAGCATCCCAGCTTTCTTCCTCCCCGCAGTGTAGTCCGTATCACCCACAGCTTCCAGATAATTTTTGAACACTGGTTCCCACTGTGGCCATGGTATCATGGCCTACCTGGGGATTGGAGAAATGCTAGTGGCGGCGTCACACTTTGCATGATGGAGCTGATGAGATCTGTCCTGGATCCTCATCGCCAAATATGTAGTGGCCTTACGTACAACTTTACACAGGATGATGATTTAAGGAGGGGTTTATTATGCACAAGTGAATCAGACTGGGAAAGATTGCACAGCCATTAAAGTCCTCTTCATACGTGCTGCAGTTAATTCACTACTGGTATCCACAGTCTTAAAGTGGAGTCTGCTGCAAGCCGTGTTTTTTATAGAGCTGTGCTTGCACCTATGAATAGAACACTCTACTCAACCTATGCAATAACTGTGATGGTTTGTTTTAGAATGTCTTGTGTGCAGTCATCTCTTTTTGATTGCACAACTTTCATGGCTTTTTGCCGAATAAAGTATATGATGATGATGATGATGATGAAATTAAACTGGGGAGTAAGGGGGCGGGGAAAATTGCCGCTTGAAACTGTAGCTCTGTGCTCTTAACCCATCAGACTCCCGATGATTAAAGACCTGGAGATCCCCCCTCCCCGAAAAGTGCTTTGCAAGCCCGCCCCCCACTCTGAACGGAGACGGGCACACTGGAAATTGAAGTTTACTGAGCCCATCTCAGCAGCTCTCAGCGATGGCCGAGCCGTGCCCTGCCATTGGGAAAGGAAGGCTGTGCATGGTGGGTCAGCTAGACACTTAGAGGAGGAGGTGTGCCACCGGGAGTCGGGTCTGTATACTGCTGGAATCGCTGAAGGCGGCAGGGCTCCCCGTGGTCAGGAAAGGTGAGCGGGGGCGACCGGTGATACCGGGAGTACACTTGGTTGAGCGAAATCCGATGAGATAAAGTGGGTCTCTCTGGAGTAGACGAGTTTGGCCCGGAAGAGACCAGACAAGGACGCATCCATAAGAGAAAATTGTGGGGGAAACGGTGGCAATGGGACAGTTGGATTCCTCATCAGGCCGTTTGCAGCACGTACTGTTGGACTTCGTTTCTAGGGTCGCACTGACGCGGGGGAAAGGGAGAAGGATAGTGGCAATAAGCAACGCAACAGGAAAAAGCAAGTAAAGTAGTGCAACATGTGATCTAAGCGCAAAAGAAAGTCCTGGCCCCGAGCATAAGGTGAACAGAAGCATGGGCGTAAATTTAGGTGGGGGGACAGGGGTGTTTGTCCCCCCCAACTTTCATGGCACACCATTTTGTCCCGATTCATTTGGCTGGGGCACCTTTTCTTCAGATGTTATAACAACCCCATCCCCCCCCAACATTTTCAGCTAAGTTACTCCACAGAACAGAAGGATGGACAGATACATGGAAAATGAACTCGAAGCGGCCATTACAGGGAAGCATGAAGAGAGATCCCTGTAGAGTGGAATCTAGAGTTCAAGCTACGAGGTTGAAGGTAACCCTGGATGCATGGTGCAGGAAGGCCCAGTGATTGCTCAGAAGGCTTTTGGAAATGTTCCCATGACCAAAGGGAAAGGAAAAAAAAACCTCTCAATAAGATGGAAGAAGCGGCGAGGGGGATGGCAGCGGCCATGAAGCAGGACATACCAATGTAACCAGTAGTGAAAATGGGAATCATTTATTGAGGGATCCCATAAGTGACAGCAGTGGCGGGTGGAGTTCGGAGGGGGCGGGGGTGGCAGTTGAACTCCGCCCAACCTCACCATAGGGCAATCATGCATTCAAGGCCGTTTGCCCCATCTGTCCTCGCCAAACCCCTGCCCTGGTATCATTAGACAGGCAGTCACACCTGATAATCCACAAATAATCTTTGTCTGTAGCATCTGAAGTAAAAGTATATTGCTAGCTTGGACAACATTGCAAAATACATACACTGAAAGAATGAAAGCAGTCCAAATCACAAGTACGGTGTTTAAATTAAAAACAATTTTTTTGGTAAATGAAGTCAAAAGAATGCAGCGAGGAGAGTTAATTGCTGCAGAGTATCACGCACAGTCAGCCAACAGGGTGCTAAAACACTAAGGCCCTCATTACGACCTTGGCGGAGAACCATGGTGCAATTAGCACCATGGTCCATGGCGCTAAGTTGCCAACTCCGCCATGGTGGTTGGCGGACTTACCGCCCCATTCCGACCTTGGCGGGGCGGTAAGTCCCCAATCCCCATTTACCCTTCCCCATTCCCATTTTTGCCCCATAGGGCATAATGGGAGTGGGGAAGGCGTTAATTACGCCACCGTAAATTACGGTGGCGTAATTAACAACAAGTCCCTTAGCGCCATGGATTTTACCGCCTGCAAAAAGCAGGCGTAAAAATCACCATGGCGCTACGGGAACTCGTACTCAGGCGGTAAGGGTCGGCGAAGTTTACGCCGGCGTAAACCCCTTACCGCCTGGGTCGTAATGAGGGCCTAAATGTCCATTGAAAATCTATGAATCACTCTTCGACAGCAGGGTGCTATGTAGAGGAAACCAGAGTAAAATATGCAACAAGGTGATATGAAGGTTGCTGGATGCTGCAAGAAGAGAAATAATGGCCTGACAGCACCAGCACATTTCCCAAATTAAAGGAGCCTGTTGATGTGACTGACTGCCAAAATGGGCAGCTTTTCAGGGGTACACCTGAGGCACCAGGCTCATTTCAAATGAAAAAAATGAAAGGCCCTGACGCTGTCCACAAAAAGGCCAAAAGAATCTCTGGCCACCAGAGTTCATGATTAGTCAAAGAAGGGCCTCAGGGAGCCATGACGCTTCAGAACGCCTGTGGTTCTGCTGCATGGGTGGAAAATCCCTTTCTGGATCCTTTCCGCCCCTGCGCGGTATTGATTATTTTCCTCTTTTTATATCTTTTCTTTACAATGTTCCCACGATGCACATCCAAGGTAATAATAATGTATTAAGTGGCTAATCTAAGTGTCCAAGATAGTGATTTAGTGGAACTTAAGGTGCAGGGGAGAAAGGTTGGTTCTGGCACCAAAGGTTGGTCCATACCTAAGCAAAAGAACAAGTTACCTTAGAGAACTTTTTCTTTTGCTCATATCTTTTCTTTCTCAGGGTTTGTGCCTGTGTGTAAATGTCTGGGGGTGGAGATCCTGCACCATGAAGGGCCACTTTGCGCATCTACACAATACATGCATCGCCCCTCTACACTTGAATTCCTGTAACCGCTCCTATACCCCCCTCCTTCCAATTTCCCGCCATCCTCCATTCAACTACTCTCCACCCACTCTCCATCTTTCCCTAGTTTTTACTCCCTCTTTTTCTCATACCCCCCTCTCTCCATCCCTCAAATGCTTCATTTTGTTTCCCTTTGCTCCTTCCATCACACACTCCTTCAGTCTATCTCCCTCTCATCCATTATTCTTTCTCCAGGCATTACTTTCCAATCCCTCCATAATTCTTTCTTCCTTGCTTGCCCCTTCCGAAAACCCAGTTACCCACATTTTTTCTGTCCCTGAACCCTCCCTTCCGGCTCTACTCTCTAAATCTCTATCTCTTGCCCACTGACCACCTATTTCTGTCCATGTCTGTACCTACCTTCCTCTCTCTCGTTCCATTCTTCCCCTCCTTCTGTCCATGTTTCCCTCTCTTCGATTCCTCTCTGCCAGTCTCATAGGCAGCTGTACCCACTGGTTGCACACAGCTTTCCACAGCTAGTGCATTAGCATGCTGAACTATCTTTTTGGAGTTTGAATCAATGGCCTCCGGTTTAAAACAGCCAGGGACACGTGACCCAGGAGAGGGTGCAGGCTGATTCACCGCTTAAGAGAAAGATGGAGCCAGAAGGACAGCAGCACAATCATGGGAGTGTGGAGGAGAGGAAGGCAGATGAAAGAGGCAAGAAAACACGTGGGTTTACAGGTGAGATGAAAGAAAAAAGGCTCAGAAACAGAAAGTCAGGGAAGAAACAATGGAATAAAATGGAATGCAAAAATTCAAAGCAAGAAAAAATACATTAATTAAAGAGAATTAGTAAGATAAAGCAAAAGAAGAATTACGAGCGCAGTGTATCTACGGTCCCCAGAATGAAGACTGAGGTGATGATGAGGTGGCGACCCCACTTTGAAGTGAGCAGCACTTGCTAATTGTGCACGTTTGCCTGCTAACATGTCACCCAGCAGGTGCCCAAAGCCCTGCCTCGTCCAGTGAGTGTGCCCCAGCCCCCGGGCTGTATGAAATACGGGCCGATGGAGAGCCTGGGAGGTTAGGCGCGGGGTGGGGGAGAAACGGCGGGAAAGCCGTAGGGAGGGGCGTCCAGTTGGCGCCCGAAATACAAAAAGCCCAGGAAGGGCAGGAAATGGCACCTGGGGGAGGTGCAAGGTGTAGCAGTAGGGGGCTGGGGAAAGCCCGGCCCCCAAGGGAAGCACAAAAGGGAGTAGGGGTATAAGTAACCCCAGGAAGGAAGAGCAGGTAAACCAGGTAAGGAGCTCACCTCTCTTGGGTAACCTCCCAGGGCCTGGAAAAGGGGAAGAGAAAACGTTTGCTCTTGCGGGCTTACTGGATTCTTTCCCCTCTATTGCATGCATTAACTTCCGTGAGCCGTACAGTTTGGGAGGACCTTGTCGTCGGAGCTAGGATCTTCCAGACCTACA
The DNA here is from genome assembly GCF_040938575.1 of Ambystoma mexicanum. Classification (NCBI taxonomy): domain Eukaryota; kingdom Metazoa; phylum Chordata; class Amphibia; order Caudata; family Ambystomatidae; genus Ambystoma; species Ambystoma mexicanum. Next base: position 522,794,545 of record NC_090932.1, read on the forward strand.
ACTGAAGGAGAAGTCCGGGTCGCTCACTGTACAAGCCGGAGCGAGGAGCCGGCAGGATCAACGCCGTGGAAGCCGGACAGCTCCAGGGAGGCTTCGTTGTCACTCGCCGTCCACGTCGGAGCTGACGGTAGCAGTGCCTGGGAAAAGCGGGCCTGCATCAGGAAGGAGCAGCCAGCCAAGTGGAGTGCAGCGACGCCAGGTGTAGTGGCCTGCAGTCAGCCACCCGAAGGGTCCAACGCCAGCGGAGTGGCAGCGACCCATCCGGAAGGAAGAACGCGCACACGGAAGGCAGCCCCGAAAAGCCCACGATCAATGAAAAGGCGGGCGTGGCTTGTGCAGCGAGTGGAGCCCAGGAAGGAGCGGCAAGAGCTGGGGGCCTGATTTAAAGAGACAAGCACAATGCACACGCAGCCGATGCAGTGAAGAGCGCACATAGGAAAATGAAGGATTTAAAGGGGCACAGTCGATAAGTGCTCGGACATGGGCCCCAAAGGTCGGAGGTCCACGCCAATCCACCGGCACAACATTACAGATCAGAGTTGGGAAATAAATATTGCTGAGTAATTGCAGGGAATTACAATTTTGGTGATCCTGCAAAAGTGGAAAAAGCATACAAAAGACTCAGTCGGAACCACAGGACAAAGGAAAAAAGGAGGTAGCAGTCCTGTGGAGTGAAGTAATTCAAACAAGAAGAATGGCAGAAGGAAGAGCAAGAAGGGCCCAGAAATTCAGCAAATGGGCAAGAAAGGCAGAGAAGGAGTATGGGGCAAAATGGGTGCTGGAAATAATGCAGAAGGAGGAAAGGGCAAAGGCAATGTCACCTTTGCTGTCCATAGAGCCGAGCAGCTGAGGGAGGCCAGGATAGTGCACTATTTGGATGACTTTTTATTCGTGGGGCCCAAAGGTTCAAAATTATGCAGAGCAACCCTGGATACATTTGTAGAGATAACAGGCGAGTGGGGTTTTCCACTGGCAGGGGAAAAGACAATGGGCCCAACACAGATTATCCAATTCCTAGGGATAGAAATTGACTCGAGGTTGGGGGTTTGCCGGATCCCAGAGGACAAAGTAGCAGATCTGCAAAAAACAATAAAAGAGCTGAAGGGAAGGAGCAAGGCGACAGTGAGAGAATTGCAAGCACTGGCAGGAAAGCTCAACTTTGCAGGGAGGGTCATACCACAAGGGAAAGTGTTCCATAGAAGCATTAAGCTGAGAACAAGAGGGGCCACAATGGGGCACCACAGAGTCAGGATAGGGGGAGGCATCAAAAGAGACATGGAAGTGTGGGCAGCGTTCCTGAAGTATTTCAATGGGTCAGTAATATGGCGTTCACCCATAAACTGAACTGATGAAGGGAAAAGGATGTTGTTTACGGATGCGGCAGGTGGCTTTGGTTTTGGCGCAATATTGGGGAGACAGTGGTGTGCAGAGAAATGGCCAGAAGCATGGAAAGTGGCTGAATGGACAAAGAACATAACACTGTTTGAACTCTTTCCAATCTGGGTCACATTATGTGCATGGGGGGAAGAGCTAAAAAACAAGGAGTTGGCAGTATGGTCGGATAACATGGCAGTGGTGCACGTGCGAAATAAAGGGAGTGCGTCATGCCCAATAGTGTTGGAATTGATGAGAGCAATCACACTGGAAAGCCTAAAAATGAATACATGCATAAGGGCAAGGCACATCGCGGGAGAAGCAAATGTGGTGGCTGATGCTTTATCTCGTTTTCAGTGGGGAAAGTTCAGGGAGCTGAGACCGGACGCCGACAAGGAAAGGACGCCCATGCCAAGGTCCCGTTGAAAACATTGGAAAAAAAGGAACGGTTGGCTGCAAGGTCGACTCAAAAGAAATCACAAAACCGCAGAGAACGGAACGGGTCATTGACAAACTGACCAGGAACGCCCTAACGTACAAAACGGGTAAGCACTACGATAAACATGTAAAAGATGTGTTGATTGAAGCTGGAGTACAAGATGTGGGGGAAATTTCGACAGAAAAAATGTGCAAATTTTTGGAAGGGGCATTTGCCAAAGTGAAAAAGAAAAGCTGGGAGGCAGCACACCTAGCCGCAGTGGCATACACCACAAAAGTGGCCTGTGTACCGGATCCAACGGACAGCCCTAGAATAAAATATGCTATGAAAGGTTTGGCAAAATTGGAAGGGAAGAAACCAGAAAGCAGAAGGCCACTGAATTTTGGGAAGCTAGTGATTCTGTTAAAAGTGTTGCGTAATACATGCAGTAGCATATACGAGACAGCTTTGTTCAGGGCAGCATTCGCGCTGACATGTTATGGGGCCTTTAGGGTAGGGGAGCTGGTGGCCAGTAACACGGTTGCAGGTAATGGCCTGGCAAGGAGCGATGTGAGTATGGGGAGCAAGGGTATGTCTATAATGTTAAGGAAGTCTAAAACGGACCAAGCAGGGAAGGGGAGAGCGATAGAAATTAACTGCATCAAAGAGAAGGACCACTGTCAAATATGCATCACCCAAGAATTCCTAGATATCCGACCAGAGGTCGACGGGCAGCTATTAATACACAGGGACGGCAGCGCACTCAGCAGGTACCAGTTTCAGGCTGTACTGAAACAAGCAGTATCCAAAGCAGGATGGGACCCAGTCGAATTTGGAACGCACTCGTTCAGGATAGGAGCTGCAACCTCGGCATGGGCAGGGGGCCTGGGAGCAAAAGGGGTGAAGAGGATTGGGGGGTGGAAGTCTCAATGTTTTAAAAGATACATATGACGGGGGGCGTGGCTTGGAGCACCATCGATGTGGTCGCTCCTCTGAGGCCGCCTGTGGGATGCCCGCCACCGCCGTCGAATTCCGGCGGTTCTAAGCAGGGTTCCGCTTCGCCAATGCCATCTAAAGCGACCGGAACCGACATGGCACAACCTGGCTAAACATAGCCTTCGACCGAGGAGGCGTTCTACCAGAATTTAGCGGCTGAACTTCTCCCCCGTCTTCGACCGAAGAAACCAAGATGGCCTCCAAGCCGGAACCCAGCAGCACACGCCGCACTCGGCGGTAGCGGGACCCTAGAACACCGAGGAGCTGGAGAGGGGGAGCGGTACTTAAAACAGAATCATCCGATTCGTACCAAGGCGACCCGGAACACTCCGGGTTGCTGCCTCGGCGGCTACGGCTTACATACACCCTGAGGGACCAAGAGAGCAGGCTTCCACCCCTCCCCCCGCTACGCAGAACGAGTCGGGACCCCCGCGGCCATCTTGCTTCATCCCCGACGGAGACCCTCTCCCCATACCAACGTTTCCTGGGGCGCCCCTGCCCACTCACCCAGATCTAGTCCAGAGCGGGGGCTGAGGGGGCGAATCTCCCGAGCTGCAGTCTCCCGCCGTCCTGGACCTCGCTGCTATTCTCTTAATTAAGACCGCCTGACACGAGCAGCATGTTGAGGCAGACGAAAGTGAGCAAGGGCACAGATATCTCCGCCATGTTCACGGCTCCAGAGAAACCCAAGAAACAGGATCCTCCTAAACTGACCCCACAGAAGCCACAAGTGGATAGGGGTGCTCTCGCCACCAAAGGAGACCTGATAGCCTTCATGGCGGACATCAAATCTGAGTTCCGCGCCTGCCTCTCGGAACTCACCGCTAAAGTTGACCAAACGGATCAGAGGGTCACAGAACTCGAACAGAGGTTCATAGAGATCGAGGACCATTCCCAGGATCACGCTACCACACTGGGGGAAATGCAAAAATCTATCGATTCCCTGCACCACAAATACGAGATCCTGGAGTTCAAACATGAAGACCTTGAAATTAGGGCACGTCGCAATAACCTCCGAATTCGGGGCATCCCGTCCTCTATCCCCGACAACAAGCTAGCGGACTACGTGGGGAGTTTCTTTGAGGCTTTACTCCCGGATCTGGACAAATCCCAGCTCCTGCTGGACCGGACCCACAGACTCCGCCCGCGCCTTGGGACAGATTCTGACCCCCCTCCAGATGTGATTACCAGGGTCCACTTCTTAACGACGAAAGAGGCAATATCAGCGATCAGCCGCCAAGGAGAAGAGATCACTTTTCAGAGCACTCCACTTCAAATATACCAGGACTTTTCACCACTCACTCTCCAGAAAAGAAGAGCACTTCGGCCTCTGACATTGTTCCTCCAGGAGCAACAGATCCGTTACAGATGGCTGTTTCCGACAGCTCTCCAGTTCACATATAATGGCACCCTACGCCGAATCAGCCACTTGGAAGACGCTGAGAAAATCTTACATCCAACCTCACCCCGTGATCCTTCCACGCCAATCCCAGAGGGGACCGAAGACTCTGGACCGCTTCCCTCTCCAAAACCCAAACGCACGCCTTGGTCGTCGACCCAGCGGAATAACAGAAAGAGATGAACGGGGACGCTTCCATGGTCCCAGGCTCCGCCAGCAAGTAAGTCAAGACACAGATACCCCTGCTTGAAGCAGGACCCGCCACCTAGATTGCAACCTTGAACACAGTGGCGGCGGGCCACACCCATGGTTCATACCCACCCCAAGGATACTTTCCATCTCTTGTTCCTTGGGAACCCACAGTACTCGATACGTGATGGGACAGTTGGCCCTGTTGGCCTTAGGTATGACCGTACTGACAATGTCGGTCTACCTCCCTGTTAAAGTTGCGGCTCCCCGTTGGGGCTCCGCGTTAAAACCTCAAGTGCAGGATGATACCAAGAGTTTCCCTAACAGACATGGCAGTTGAACCACCACCCCATGACCCCCCCCCTAACCCAAGGAACGGAGAGTGAGCCTTCAGAGGACCTTCAGTCGCTTTGGATCCTCTCCCTGAATGTTAACGGCCTGAACTCCCCCAACAAGCGAAAGGCAATTCTACTGAAACTTTGCGACGAAGATGCAGCTATAGCTATGCTTCAAGAGACCCACCTGCTGCCGGCAGATGTATCCCGCCTTCGATTCCCGGCTATTCCCGCTCCAATTCTTCGCCTCTGGCACAAGTAAAAAAGGAGGTACGGCGATTCTCTTCAGGAAAGACTTGAACCCACAGATTCTGGAAACGAAAATATGCCCAGAAGGCCGATTTACAGCGATTAAATGCCTCCTGATGGGAGACTTATATACCCTTGTCTCAGTATACACTCCCAACACTGGACAGTCACACTTCTATGACGCCTTGGGCACATCTCTCGCTAGCTTTGTGGAGGACCAAACAATTGTCGGCGGGGATTTCAATGGGGTTCCCGACCCCACCAAAGACCGATCACACCCCCCGACTCCAGGCGACTTCGCCCAAGCACTCAGCCTCCTTCGATTCTTCAGGACTCTGGAAATAATAGACTCATGAAGGGTGTTTCACCCTGACGAAAAAGATTTCTCCTTTTACTCTTTTGTCCATCGCACCTTCTCAAGGATCGACCTGTTCCTGATCTCCCCGCATACGTTCCCTTCAGTCAAAAAGGTCACCATCGGCACAAGAGCGATTTGGATGCTGTACGACCCGATCCTCAACGATATGGCCTCCAGAGACAAGATCGCAACAGGAATAAGAAACTTCTTTAATGAAAACTCAGCCTCAGACACCTCATTAGCGAACAACTGGGATGCCATGAAGGTGCGGCCTACCATCGAGATAGACGTCAGACCCGGACGGCCCTAGAGAACGAATTAAGAGAGGCCGAGACACTCCATAAGGAGAAAGGCTGGTCCCCCAAAACACAACGGATCATCCGTACGGCACGGAAAAAACTGGAAGCCCACTATGCGGAACAAACCACCCAACTAATGGCGAAGGCCAAACAGTCATATTACGCGAAAGGCAACAAGGCAAACAAGTTCCTGGTGGCCAAATTAGCCAAGCAGCGACGCATCAACGTGATCATGGGCCTGCGTGACGCCAACGGGGTCACACTATACTCAGAGCCCGAGAAGCAACGCCTCGCAATAGATTACTTGGCCCAAATCATGAAGGCAACCCCACGAAACCTATCACAACAGAAGGAATACCTGCAGCAGGCAGAAGTGCCCCGGCTCTCCGACGCAACGAGAGACGAACTGGAGGAGCCCATCACAGGGGAGGAAATTGAGGAGGCCATCAAATCACTCAAAACACGGGCCCCCGGCCCGGATGGCTTCTCAGCCAGGTTCTATAAACTATTCAGAGCACAACTGACCCCCCCATCTAGCTACCCTATTCAACTCCTTCAGGGAAACGGGGGCGGTGACCCCATCGATGCAGGAATCAACCACCATCCTCCTGCCCAAACCTGGAAAAGACCCAAGAAGCATAACTTCCTTCAGACCAATCGCACTCTTAAATATCGATGCGAACATATACTCAAAAATTCTGGCAACCCGTTTGAATCGCATCTTGCCGAAGATCATCCACCCCGACCAGGCTGGTTTTATCTTACACCGGACAGCAGGTGACAACATCCGGAGAACCCTGAACCTGGTGGACCTCGCCTCCCGGAACTCCCAAAAACTAGTCTTGGTGGCTCTCGACGCAGCTAAGGCGTTTGATAGGGTGGATTGGACGTTTATGAGACACACCCTAGGGGCCTTCGGCTTCGGACCAGCTTTCCAAACGATGGTTCTAGCTAACTATGATTGCCCTAAAACAAGCCTGAGGATCAACGGCCACAACTCAGCCCCAATCCCCTTATCATGCGGAACCCGGCAAGGCTGTCCACTGTCGCCCTTGCTCTTTGCACTCACCATGGAGCCCTTCGCACAAAAAATTAGGCGGAATGACCAAATCAAGGGCATACAAAGTGGCCCACACACCATAAACTTGCCCTATACGCAGATGACATTTTGCTTACGATATCGGAGGCCCATTCATCCCTCGAACACGCGATACGCGAAATCACCAGCTATGGCGAAGTCTCAGTCCTCACCATAAACTTCGATAAATCATCCGCCTTGGGTATCGGCCTCACCCCAGCAGAACGAGAACCGTTGACGAAGATGTGCCCAATAACATGGGAAAAGAGTGCCATCCCCTATTTGGGGGTCTACATCCCGGCTGACCCAAGGGAGACATACAAAGCTAACTTTCCCCGACTCTTCAAAGAACTGGAAGGCGACTTGAAGCGCTGGGAGACCCAAGAGATCTCACTGCTCTGGCGCATCACTGCATGCAAGATGAACCTCCTTCCGAGATTCCTATACACATGCGCCTCACTACCAGTGGCAATCCCCATGCCAACTCTCCGAGGGATCCAGAGGAAAATGCTGAACTTTATCTGGAGAGGTAAGAAAGCGAGAATCCCTCTCAGAACTATGCTGGGGAGTTCCAAATTGGGAGGGCTGGGGGTCCCAGACCTACAGGCCTACAGAGTGGCAGCCCAACTGGCCCGGATCCAGGCCTGGCAAAACACGACAAACCGCCCCAGATGGGTGGAGCTGGAACAATCACGGGCACCCCTACCCCTGCGATTTCTACCACACATCCCGCCCCCCCTCAGGACCCATTGGGGAGAGCTCCTGCTATCAACTAAACACACCCTTAGCACTTGGGACTGGGCGCTAAAACGAAAGGGAGTGCCAAGAGGACTGAGCCCACGTTCCCCGGTCTTTCATAACCCAATGTTCACACCGGGTACGAATCCTCGCAATTTTCGTAACTGGATCAAAGGTTGGCTGGAGACCATAGACCAGCTGTATATGGGGGAGAGACCTCTCACATTCGCCCAATGCAAGGAGAAGTTCCAACTCCAGGAACGGGATAGATTCACATATATCCAACTACGCCACTGGTGCTCGCATCCCCAAACCTTGCAAGCAGCAAGACGCCCTCCTACTGCCCTAGAACTCACCCTGGGAGACCTTCCAACCCGCGGCAGTGTATCCACCCTGTACAGACGCTTTCTAAGCGACTTCCTGACCACAAGAACCCGATGCATTGCCCAATGGGAAGCGGACCTGGGTCACCCGATAGAGGATCAAACCTGGGTTGACATATGGACTAGAACACATACCTCATCCACCTCCATCACCAATAGGGAATGTGCGTATAAGATCACGCTGCGGTGGTACTATTCGCCCCTCAGACTTCACCATATGAACCCCCAGGTGGACCACTCTTGCTGGAGAGGATGCGGCCACCCAGGCTCTTTCTTCCACATGTGGTGGGACTGCCCGAAGATCCAACCATTCTGGAAAGCTTGCCTAGGGTCCATCTCACAAATTACCGGAACAACGATTCCCTTGGAACCAGAACCGATCTTGCTGGGTGCTCCAATCCCCGGGACCTACCCGCGCTCCGGACCCAGAGCGAAACTACTAACTCACTGCCTACTAGCAGGGAAAACGGTGGTGGCCCGAACCTGGAAAACCCCGGAAGGCCCCCACATAGCCCAATGGTGGACCAAACTTTGGGACATTCTGATAGCGGAGAAGGTGACGGCAGCACAAGCGGGAACTCTACATCACTTCCAGAACATCTGGGCCCCAGTGCTGGAATTCGACCAGCGCTTCCCCTTCCTGACCGACAAACCCACCAGGGACCACTGGATCTTAAAAAACCAGGAGAGCCCGGAGGAAGACACATAGTCGCTGAGGCTCAATCCGGACTGCCCGGGAGGAAGGAGCCCGCCTACAGGGTTTATGGGACGGATGGACCAGGGGGAGGGAGGAGGGAGAAGACGCAGGGGGGATAAAGGACTGGGGTTCAACATGCCAATATAACCACTGCATATAATGTCTGTACTTATCATTCTGCCTTGATTTAAAATAAACAAAGTTAAAAAAAAAAAAAGATACATACGAGAGGAAATGATATGAATGCTTATCTCCCCCATTTCCACAGAACCAGGCCCCTACAAATCGGCATGGATAGTGGGGCACTCCTTCGTGACACGGGCAGGCAGGTGGATTGAAGAAGTGAAGCAAGGACTACACTTCAAAAACGCGAGTACATCATGTTGGGGCCTCCCAGGTATGCACTGGGAGGACATCAATGACAGGCTGTCAGACCTGATCTGCTTCAGAGACCCCCCCCCGAGTACCTGGTTATACACCTGGGGGGGGAACGATTTGGTGAGCACGAATAGGGGAGAGTTACAAAGAAACATTTGCGAGTCCCTACATAGCATAGCTCACAGTTGGTGGAAGACTGAAATCTTTATGTCTGAGGTAATACCACGGAGGGTATGGTACGGGGCGCATAGGAGGCAGTCAATCGAGGCAGCCAGAAAGAAGCTAAATAAAGCAGTAGAGAGGTACTGCAAGAGCACGGGGCTCCACTTCATAAGGCATGGTCTCTCCCAGAACAAATCAGAAATGTTTCACCAAGACGGGTTGCACCTCTCAAACGAGGGGATGAGGGTTTTCTCGGACAACATTTTTAGGGTGCTCCAGGAACGGGGATGCAGGTAGAGGTGCTTTTGGGGGGGACCTGAGCGGGCGGGGCAGCACCCACTCAGGTGTGGCGGCATGTGCCCAGGAACGGAGGCCCAAGGGTAACAAAGACTCGGGAGGAGCCTTGGGCAAAGTCCAAAACTGGACACAAGGTGCCCAAAAGCAGATGATTGTGTCATTGCTGTTTGTTGTTATGGTTTTTCTGTAAGAAAATAAAATGCCTACGGCCTATACGTTTCCCACAAACAAAATTGGTCGGCTATGTTATTGCTTAGTTAGGGATCAGGTAAGGGGTGCAAAGGGAGCCCACACTACTCAGCCTATGCCCCAGGCCCCGGGCCGTATGAAATACGGGCCGATGGAGGGCCTGGGAGTTTAGGTGCGGGGTGGGGGAGATACGGCAGGAAAGCCATAGGGAGGGGCGTCCAGTTGGCGCCCGAAATACAAAAGGCCCAGGAAGGGCAGGAAATGGCACCTGGGAGAGGTGCAAGGTGTAGCAGCAGCGGGCTGGGGAAAGCCCGGCCCCCAAGGGAAGAACAAAAGGGAGTAGGGGTATAAGTAACCCCAGGAAGGAAGAGCAGGCAAACCAGGTAAGGAGCTCACCTCTCTCGGGTAAGCTCCCAGGGCCTGGAAAAGGGGAAGAGGAAACGTTTGCCACCCAACCCACCCTACAAAGATAACGGAAGAAGGAGAAACAGGCAGGAGCCGGAACCCTGAGTACTTTCTTTCGGTACACGGTCCAAGAAAGTCGTAGGCGGCATGTGCCCAGGAACGGAGGCCCAAGGGTAACAAAGACTCGGGAGGAGCCTTGGGCAAACTCCAAAACTGGACACAAGGTGCCCAAAAGCAGATGATTGTGTAATTGGTGTTTGTTGTTATGGTTTTTCTGTAAGAAAATAAAATGCCTACGGCCTATAAGTTTTCCACAAACAAAATTGGTCGGCTATGTTATTGCTTAGTTATGGATCAGGTAAGGGGAGCAAAGGGAGCCCACACTACTCAGCCTATGGTGAGAGACCCTGAACCCTTTGCTTTGCTTTAACGTGAATACAGCTGTGCTTTAACATGGGAGTCTCTGTCCCTCGCGCGAAGCTGAGGCCTCTGTGATCTAATCTGCTCTGCGCTCTAACAGTGAAAGCTCACGGAGCAGATTAGATCACCGAGCCCATAGTTTTGTTTGTTGTTCCGAGGGACAGAGACTCCTGCGTTAATGCAAAGCTGTGTGTTAAGGGTGAGTCTCTGTCCCTCGCAGAGGCTAGCCTGATCTGAGATCCGGGGAGACATATTTTGCCGGATCTCGGCCCAGTGACCGGCACTGATCGTAATGGAAATTAGGATGATGCGCTCTGATATCACGGCCCTGATAACAGCATTGAAGGGGAGGGTGGAGAAATTGCAGAACAGACTCGAGGTGGTTGAGAATAACCCAATAACGGAAGATGTCTTAGAGCTGAAATATCGAGCTCACCTGGCAGGGGTAGGGAAAAAGAATAGTGCGATGGAGGGAAACGTGGACGATATTGAAAACATAGAAAGAAAGTGCAGCCTCTATTTGATGTTCCGGAAACACAGAGGGTGACTCCCAAACAGGTGGAAAAAAGAGTGCAAGAGATTGCAAACACCTTCATTGCAGACAAAGGGGGCCTAACAGTAGAAATATGCCACACACACAGAGGTGGAACACAGCGCTCAGGAGCAAGGTTGATTATAGCAATAGTGGTAACTTGTATTTCGAATAAAAAATCATAAAACCATGGACACCTAATAAAAACAATACATTTTACACAACAGCAATACATTTCATTCTGCTTCTCATAGCAGCAATTGAAAACATTCCAAAGCCTCACAAGTATCAGGCTCTTTAGCTTGTATCAAATATAAGTAAGCCTCATAAAAACGTCTAAAATTGCATTCCTTAAATAAGGGAATTAAAAAACGTGTTCTGGGTAGCTTATACCATGCATAAAATAATGGTTAGTGTATATTTGACTCAATCGTCTGATTATCAAAACCACAGACTGCTCCTGATTCCATCTCTCCGTAGATCTAGAGGTAATGGGTGAACATGCAATTGGGTTATTAACTTCCTTGCCCATCTAGTTGTTATGAATGACAGGTAATTCTGTTCCATAAGCACAGAACAACATATGTGGCAGATATTTTCTAACAAATGGCTTGTGCTCATACACTGAACTGCACTGTGCATATGCATTTTGATAGCCGGTTTTAGTATGGGACCAGCAGTCCCATTAATTACCATGGGGTTTAGAAAATAAATGACCTAAACCCAACAGTTCAAAAGAGTTCTTTAGACTCCTAATCCATGGAATGCTTAACACATTTCTCTCCTTCCCCCAGAAGCTCACTGTCTCCAGAGCTCTGGTTCACTCTAGGCTGGACTATTGCAACAGCCTCTTTCTAAATCTGCCTGCTTGTACTCTCCGTCCTCTGCAACTCATCCAGAACAGGACTGCAAGACTTGTCCTTGGCCTCAAGCCCAGGGATCGTATCTCTCCAGTACTGATATCCATGCCCTGGCTCCCAGTGGCTGCGAGGATTAAGTTCAAAACCCTCTGCATTGTCCACAAGGACATCTGGGGCTTGGGGCCTCAATACCTTCAACTCTCTCTTCCTAAATATCTTCCTTCTCGTGCTCTTCACTCTTCCGCCTCCAACTCCCTCAAGGTCAGGCGCTTCTCCAAGCAACGAGTTGGGGGTAGATCTCTTTCTTCAGCTGGGGCCTCCTTCTGGAACAGCCTCCCTGAAACTTGAGGAGAATGATCTCTGGTTCCGGAAGCACCTCAAAACCTTCCTCTTTGCTTCTGCTTTTTCTCCTCTCCCCTGCTGACTTCCTGACAGAAAATGAAACTGCACTCGTTACCTGGTCGGCCTCTGATCTCAGGCCCAGGTCCCCTGCCCTGCCAGTCGCTCACCTGCAAAGCCTTCCTGCCAACCCCCGCACTTGGGGACTGTTTTCTGTATCCCTACAGCCCCACTACCAGCACTTGACACCTGATGTCTGCACTTGCCACCTGCTGGCCTTACTTTTTACTTATTGTTATTTATTCTATTATCCCATGTACTGCACTGTACCCTCCCCCTTCGCCCCTTCCAATGCACTTGCGCGAACTGAATGACACCTGGCCTAGAAGGATCGTTGTCTGTCTTCCCTCTGTTTCTCCCTCCCTTGCCTCGTTGTGCCTCAAAACACTTGTTTATAGGCGCGTTATGAATGCCATATCATATCATATCATTCTCAAGTCATAGTATATCATTTAGAATTACCTTATTCAACTGAAAACTATTACGGGCCCACATCCTGAACCATAATTGAGCAGGATTAAACTGTAAAATCACAGCAATCTGAGTCATCTGAGTTTCCCAATAAGAGAATTCATCAGCTGTTGACAAAGCAACTCTCAGTAAACTTTTCAGGAATTAACGATAATACATTAAGATTACTTATACCTCAAACTCCGGCCCCAGTTCGACCAATACTTAAGGATTTGGCCACGCATGCTTTAATAGCTGGGGGAACTAAATAACCAGCATAGGCAGCCCAAAATGGTAAAATTCTTTGATTTGATTGCTTTTTCCTACTGGCCTTAATAATTCATTACCTTATAGATTGCACCTTGAGATGCTTACATTTTTATATATCAAACAATAGACAAAGGGGCCGATTCATGGAACAAATGTGCGGCGAAATTAGTGGCGCAAGCTGGCACAAGCGTGAAAAAGCAAGCGCACGCACACACGTGCGATTCAAGGAAGGCCCTGCGCTTGTTTTCCCCGGGATGTGTGCCAAATCCGCGGGTGGCGCACACGGGCGCACACGTCATTGCAACATCCAGAACACCATGCGCGACGGGCACAGCGAAAGCACACAATGTTAGCGCACATGCCAAAAAGGGGGCGGAACGCGCGGAATGGTGAACAACGCGTGAAAATAAGGGCCTAACTGGGGAAGTACTGCTGGGAAATACACGGAACACCCACACGCAAGCGAACTACACGTATTCATGGAATCGAATCCGGGAAACCTGCACATACCAAAAGACGCGCACAGGCGTCAACACGTCCACCACACGAAGGCAGGCGGAAGCGTCCCCGCACAAACAACAAACATGTGTATACAGTTACGATGAATGCCCCATTTGTCGCAGCACTGATCTGGGACACCGCAGGAGGAGGACAATAGCCAGGCCCTGCATATTTTTGCCCCAGACCAGCCTTTTTGGCGTGCCTGACGACCAGGTCTATGGCAGGTATATGTTTCCACCTCATATCCTCCTAGACCTGGTCAGGGAGTGGGGAGATGACCATACATCACCCACCCTGTGCCAAGCATTGAGCCCCTTGTAGAAGGTGCTCAATGTCCTGCATTTTTTTGCCACTGGGTCATTTCAGCGGACAACTGCCATAGTCAGGGGTGTCTCACAGGCCACGCAGTCACGCTGTCTACACCAGGTGTTGGCAATCATGACTGCGCGCCCCTCAGTCCGCAGGCACATGTACATGCCCAGAACACCCGCAGAAAGGCAGGCTGTGGTCCAGGACTTTTACAGGGTGGCACACTTCCCCAAAGTGCTTGGTGCCATAGATTGCACCCATGTGGCCCTATGTCCACCTAGGGCCACTGAGCACATCTATCGAAACCGCAAGCACTGACATCCCATCAATGTGCAGGTTGTATGCAATGCCAAGGGAATCATGACCTCTATCTATGCAAACTACCCTGGGTCTACCCATGACAGTTTCATATACAGAATGTCCGCCCTGAGCCGGACCCTGGAAGCTTGGAAGCATGGCGACACATGGCTCCTAGGTGAGTACAAATGCCTGTGCACATGCATGCATGTCACACACAGACAAATACACAAACCCAACTAATCACAACCATTATGACCTCCCCAGGGAACAGTGCCTACCCTCTGTTCAACTACTTGATGACGACAATCCGGAACCCCACCACACCACCCCAGGTAAGATACAACACTGCCCATATTGCAACCAGGGGCATAGTGGAGCGCACATTCAGAGTGCTCAAGTCACGCTTCCGCTCCCTTGACCACTCTGGCAGGCAGCTACTATATGCACCCCCAGTAATGTGCAGGATCATTGTGGCAGCATGTGTCCTGCACAATGTTTCAACACTGCGGGACGTACTGGTGGACATGGTGGTGCCTCCAAATCCCCAACCACAGGCAGCTGCCCAGGGGAAGGGAAAGGGCACTTGGCAAGGCAGCCCGAACCCAGCTTGTGGCCAAATTTTTCACCTAAACTCCCACCTCTGGGGAGTGCACACCGGCCTGGCACATACCAGGTGACAATCGATGATGACAAAGAGACAGTCAACTGTCACAACCTTACCACCCTGAGAATGTTGCCACGGAAGTGCTACATTGTGTGCATCCCTAGCTACTTAAACATAACCAATCCTGTGTGACCAAAAGGAACACATGCAAGGTGTGTATCACACCACCCCCCTACAAAACAGGCCATGACAATCACTGGTATGTCACCCAAACCCTCCCAACCCACATCACCCTTGTCTGCCACACCATGACATGGCATGCAACAGCAAAAGCCCAACACATGACCAATTAGATACAATGTGAAATGTGATAAATGAAAAGAGGCCCGACACAATCACATCTGACATGGAATCAGATGAAATGACTGACCAACAACCTCCCCCACATACAAAGTCATACACAAATGCATGCCAATAGTGGTACCATCAACAAAACACTGAATGCCTGTTGTCATGCACATTGGCCAAGCCAAATCCGCTAATCCCTAACCCGTGTGCTGTGTGTGTCTCCTGCTACACACTGCTCAGCACACAGCACAGTGAGCAGCCATTGTGTTGGAGATACACCTTGAGCATCATAAAAAAGGACAAGCAACAAAAATAACCTACTGACGCATGTACACAATCCCCAAATGGTAAGTGATCATGCGCTGGCCGAACACAGCATGCCAGAGAAGGCAATCTGTGTGCATGTGTGGGCATGGAAGGGTGGTTGTATGTGTGGTGGAGCATTGTGTAAGTGTGTGTGTCAGTAGGGACATGCACTCAATACATGCCTGTGAAATCAAGTGACCCTCAGTGTCCTGTACACATCACATGTGAACATTGCCCATGTGTACACCCCAGCATGTCAAAACACAACAATCCCCTAAAACCTTGAAAAGTAAACACAACAGAGGAACAGCCATTGACCCGCAGAACACATCATGTACATAGTACCCCACAATTAGAATGTCAGAGAGTGACCAAACACTGTAGCCCAAGCGTACTGTCCGACAACAAAAGGCCCTCCCTCATTGACACATCACCATGACCTTCTGAAGAACTGTGTCTGGTGTCTGTTGCCTTCTTCCTTCTAGTCTACCTGGCTTCAGGATCCCCCTATCCCTTGCTTTCCATGTTCTACCTTGCATGTAAATAGGGTCCAGCCCCCTCAGAGGCCACCTTGACTGGTAAAAATACCAAACCGCGAAGAACTTCAAGGAGCCAAATCCCCAAACCAGGGAAAAAGCCTGTAGCCACCAAAAAACCCTGGAAGAGTCTCCAGTAGATGAATTGAAGTCGCTGAAAATGGCCAAGCACAAGTCCAAGCAGAATGATAGAAGTACAACCAAGGTAGCACAGTTCAACAATGGTTCAACAGGATGGGTAGCATTTTCAGTACACAATAATCAATGAGGATGCAACAACTGATGGGTAGTGTCAAGCTCTGGTCTCCAGGCGCAGGAGTGGCACAAACCAACCACCCCCTCCATGGTCTGGGCACCTGCAAGGAAAAACGTACAGAGGCCACCAAGACCCCGGCGGGGAAAGAGGGCTAGGGATCCATTATTTGGATAGGCATCGGTATTCAGAATAACCGGAAAGAGGGTCAGGAGAGGGGAGGTGGATGGGCAAGGGAAAGTAGGCCAAAGACAAAATACACCTATTGACTATAACACATACTCAATCAGAGAAACCATGTTCTTCATGCACATTGTACAAAATGGGTCAAATGCAAGCCAAAGAGAGACTTATCTCTGGGGTGAGTGCTGGCCTCCTGCCTGCGCACTCTCAGGTCCGGTAAAAGGAGCAGTTCAATGCTACAAAGAGAGTGTGAGTTACTATTCTGTGTGTGTTTTCACCACACACATAACAGCATTCATGCCTCAAACTTAGTGACTCCTCCCCAAAGAAACACTCTTGTCTGCTGCTTTGTTAGTATACTTTTGCTTGCCCCCATGATGGTTCATACACTGTCAATGCGGTAAGGCAACCGCATGTGGCCCCGGGGCAAATGGAAGACCAATGTGTCAAGAATCACACATGATACCATGGTCCTTGGGCGAGCTTCTAGACGCATGTGGCGAGGTGCGACTTCAGTACAAGTCGTGTTCTGCCAGCCGCGAATTTCCATAGGTAGCACAGTGGCAATTTGCATATGCACCAACAGCTTTGGCTTTTGTGTAGGCATGAAGTAGCCCTTTTCCAGGCACTGCCTTAATGGTACGATGTGGCCAAAAGATGACAATAGCTGGCAAAGGGTGTTAGTACCTGGGCATATTAAGGCAGTGCCGGCCAAATACCTATTCAGGTGTCAAGGTTGTTGGCTTTGACAAAGCTTGTTTTTAACAGGAAATCGGTGCGAGGAACAGATGTATGGACACACAATGCTTATAAGTAAAGTGAGGAGCACTTGTTTAAAATGTTTTTATTGGACCATGCGCTGGTTTACAGCTGTACTTCAGCCATTACATTCAGAAGACTGCTTAGAAAGAAAATTGGCATCCTCTTGAAAGTACAGCACTAGCTCAAAGAGATCCTGGATTGGAGTTTTAGGCAGGTAGGGACAAATAGTGGGTCGGAAAATCCACAGGAACTAGCATGGGCATGGTTGATCAAATAGTAAAGTCAAACAACACCCAGGTATTTTGTCATGCCTAAAATCACATCTCTCTCCTATCGTCGCAGTACTTCCCATGCCCCAAGAGTCTTGGCTTCTCAGTAGTGCTTACAGTGCCATAGAAATACAAAACAAAAAAAAAGTTTTGCTTAGAGAGGGGTAAGAAAGAAGAAATGTTAGAGCATAATCGATTTGACGCATTATACTGTGGGCCACTGTTGCTATGGTGGCAAGACACTGAACGAAAAGCAGCCCTAGCAAAAATATACTATCCCCCCCCCCCTGAGCATGTTTCAGATCAAGCAAAGCCGAGTCCAGCACCAGGTGCCCAGGATTCCAGGGAAACAGACTTAGGGGACCTGGAGGCCATTACTTAGAAGATGGCGGGGTGGAGGCCATCACAGGGGGCAGTGGGGAGTGAGCTATTACGCAGGAGAGGGGCCTGGAGGCCATCACACATGAGAAGGGGGCTGGAGGCCATCATGCAGAAGAGAGGTCCGAAAACCACCAGGCAGGAGAGGGGGACAAGGCTGTCAAGTAGGGGAGGCGTGCTGGAGGCCATCTCATAGAAAAGGGGCACTGGAAGCAGTGGCGTCGCTAGGGGGAGCCTGGGCTCCTGCTGTGAAACCCTGTGCCCCCTTTGTCCCCACTACATAAGACGAGCAGTGACCATGAGCTCCCCCTACTTTTGTCTGTGCCCCCCTACTTTTGTCTTTGGCCCCCTTTGTGCCCCTCCTAAATTTGATTCCTGGCGACGCCACTGACTGGAAGCCATCACGCAAGAGAGAGGGGCCTTAAGCCATCATGCTGGAGAGTGGTCGGGACGCCATAACTCTGGAGATCGGGGCAGGAGGCCATCATGTAGGAGGGGCTGCAGGCGATCCCACAGGAGAGGGGGGCTAGAGGTCACCACACCAAAGAGGGGTCTGGATAACATCACACAGAACAAGGAGGATGAGGGGCATCACACATCGTGGAGAGAAAGGGAGCTAGAGGCTAGCATGCAGGAGAAGGGGTGGAGGCCATCACGCAGAAGAGCAGGGCTTGAGGCCATTGCACTGAAGAGGCAGATGGCGGCAAACACATAATAAAGGAGCAGTACCAATCACAACTTCGTGGAAACATTGGATGAAGCGGGGCTGTAACCACACTGACACCGTCCTGTGAGTATCAAGGGTATTTCAGCGCTCACCAAGAAGGGAGCTTGGGGTCTGTGGTTTGGGTCGTAGATAGGGGCAGGTGCACAGCAGAGGAGGATTTGCAAACTCTGGTGCATAAAGTGATCCTTGGAACCAGAAACTGCACGCAATGCACCACATCTTCCGAATTTATTTATTTATTTATTTTATTTGTGTTTAACCATTTAAGATTTTTACAACTTTTGGCGTTCGGCTTTCCAGTTTATGTATGGTACTTAAGATACCACTTTCGTTGAGTGTTTTCTTTTGCGTAGCCCTTGGTCAAATTACAGGCTTATCGTTCGCAGAGTTTGCCTTTTTCAGTGCTAAATCCAGGAGATTCGCTGCGGCCCTAGACCATCTTGCTGAGTCACCTGCGATAAGACGTCTCCATCCTGTTTCTTCATTTAGCACTGACGGGTGGGATATAAGTGGTGCCAAGTACGCCTCTCTTTCCTTGGTCATTTCAGGACAGGTCGTAAGGAGATGTCTTAACGTTTCTATTTGTTCGTGATTTTCACAGAGACGGCATGTGGCTATGGGAGATTGAGATCTGCTAGCCAAGATTTCCATGGTGTGGAGCATGTTTAGCCGGGCTCTCATGAAGATTTTTCTCAGCTCTTTGTCTGGATACGCTCGTGAGTGCGCCAGCTTCGCACTTGTTGAGTTCTTACGAACTCGTAACTCAATCAAACGAGCGCGGCGGTGATCAGCCCTGCGCGTAATATAAGCATGAGAGCGCAATCAATATCAGGTAAATGAGACGCGGGAGCCGGAGTCAGGAGAAACTGCTTTCTTTAATCATGGCGCCAAACTAACTGCGGAGGCGGTAACCCCGCCTCCTCATTCCCTGTCCCAACGTCACCACGTTCACTAACACAGAGAACGGACATGAAACAAAGGATAAACAAACAGGTGCATAGAAAGAGGACGCAACATCTCCCCCCCACTTAAGAGAGGAGTGCGCCTTGCTACATTTCTTCTATCCATCGAGTGGGTCGGCGAGTGGTCCTTTTGGAAAGGCTTCTCCGAGTTGTCTCCTCCCCATGCACGGGGGTGTCACTGTCGCTGTCGTCCGCATCTCGTGCTTCCACCTGGTACTCTGACTCCACATCTGAAGATTCATAGTCAGTCCTCGAATGATCGGTGATCTGTTCGGAGTGTCCCTCAAAGTTCTTAAAGAACGACGAGTTTCTTGTGATGGTCCCTTTGGGACTGGCTGCTGTTATCATGGAGCCGTTGATGTGTGTCACCTCCAAGGGTTCCGGTCTGAACGCCGGGGTGTCCTTGGTGGTTTGTTCTTGCCTTACTAACACCACATCGCCCACTTGAATGTGACACGGCTTGGCCTGTCTCTTTTGGTCAGTGTATGCTTTTGTCATTTCTTTGCTCCGCTTGTCCCTTTGGATGGCATCACCAACGGCTGTTGCCGATGATTGGGCAAGGGGATTGTGGGGCAGTTGCGTTTGTACGACGCGCCCGAACATTAGTGTAGACGGGCACACCCCTGTGGTGCTGTGTGGAGTGTTCCGGTATTCACGCAGGAGGATGCAGATGGCCTGCATGAACGAACGATTTGTGATGGCACATACTTGGAGCGTTCTCTTGAGGGAGCTCATGAACTTCTCAGCCATTCCGTTGGCTTGTGGCCACAGTGGTGTGATTGTTCTATGCTGGAAGCCGAGGTGTTCTGCGAACATTGCGAAGTCATGACCACTGAATGGTGGGCCATTGTCTGACTTTACTATTGACGGTATGCCATAATCAGAGAAGGTCTTGTCCAAAGCGGGTATCACAGCTTGGGCACTTGTTGAGTGAATGAGATGTACCTCCGGGAACCTGGACATCTCATCCACAATTACCAGGACGTATTTCCCGTTTGCAAGGGGTCCAAACATGTCCACTGCCACTCGGTCCCACACTTGCGGAGGTATCTCCGATGGTTGAAGGGGTGCTGGGAATGTTCGGGGCCCCACCGCTTGGCAGGTGAGGCATTTGCCTAACATCTGTTCCACTTGTTCATCTAGTCTAGGGAACCAGACCTTTGTTCTCAGCTGCCTCTTGGTGGACACTATTCCACGGTGTCCCGCGTGGGCTATGTCCAGTATTTGTTTTTGCAAGCTGGAGGGGATTACAAGTCTGTTCTCTTTGAGGAGCAATCCTTCTGGGGATACAGATAAGGAGTGACGTATTAGCTTGAAAGTATGAAAATGAGCTTTTTCTGCTTCTGTTAGTTCTTTGGCATGCCACCGGCCTGTTCGCAGGCATTCCTTTACTATGGGTATCAGCATGTCCGCAGCTGTGGCGTCCACAAGTTGAGCGAGGGAGACATGCTTTGGAAGTGCATTGTTGACTAAGAAATTAACGTATTGGTTTGCTTTTATGGACTGTCTTTCTATTTGAGCTGGTAGTGGATATCTGGAAAGAAAGTCAGCAGGGTTGTTTTCTTTCCCGGGGCGGTGTATGATCTTGAAGGAGTATTCTTGTAGCCGCAGGCCCCATCTAGCGATTCGGGGTGGCATTTTGGCAGTAGGTTTGCCGTATATTGTGGTCAGGGCTTGGTGATCAGTTACGACTGTGAAAGGGCGGCCATATAGGAAAAGGTGGTAGTGCTCACACGCCCATACCACTGCGAGACTTTCCTTTTCAGGTTGTGAGTACGCGCATTCTGCCTTTGATAGGCTCCGACTGGCATATGCTACAATACGCTTGGGTGAGTTGGGTGGTGCTCCTGGTCTGGATTGAGCTAAAATGGCACCCAGGCCTACGGGACTGGCGTCCACTGTGAGTTCCGTGTCGTAGTCGGGGTCATAGTATGCCATGGATGAAGCTGAAGATATGCGTCTTTTAATTTCCTGGAATGCTGTTTCGCATTCTGTTGTCCATTCAAATTCTTGGTTTTTGCCGGTGAGGACTCTTAGTGGTGTGCTCACTGACGCGAAGTCTTGAATATATCTCGTGCAGTAGCTCGCCATGCCCAGAAATGATCGTATGCCCGATGATGATGTGGGAGTGGGTGCATCCACCAGGGCCTGTACCTTCTCTGGATCTGGACGCATGCCCTTGTTGGAAAATATATGTCCAAAGAACTTGAGTGTGGACTTGTTGATCTCACATTTTTCCGAATTGAGCGTGAGGTTTGCATTTTCTAACGCCATGCAGACCCTTCTTAGTGTGTCATCATGGCTTTCTTGGGATGTGCCGAAGATGAGAATGTCATCACTGTAATTTAGGCAGTGTGGAATATGTTTGATTATCTGATGTATCTCATTTTGAAAAATCTCGGCCGCAGACGATACTCCGAAACTTAGTCTCTTGTATCTGAAGAGTCCTAGGTGGGTCGAGAATGTGGTTATATAGCGTGATGACGGGTGAAGTTCGAGCTGATGATAGCCTTTATTCAGGTCAAGTTTTGAGAAGATGGTGGCACCATGCAGAAGATGTATCATGTCCGTCATGCGTGGAGCTAGATGTCGCTCTCTTTCAATAGCTGCATTCGGGGCACGCATGTCTACGCAGATGCGTATTTTGGAGGTGCCATCTTTCTTGGGTACTGGGACTATTGGTGAAACCCATGGAGTCGGGCCTGACGCTGGTTCGATTATGTCTTGTTGGAGTAGTGAGTGAATCTCATCTTCTACTTGCCGTTGTATGTTGAGGGGAATGCCCCGGTAATGTTGTGCGATGGGTTTTATTTGTTGGTTGATATGTAGTTTGATTTGCTCGCCCTTTAGGCACCCCAATCCTTTGAAGAGTGAGGGAAATATCTTCTGTATCATGTCTTTGGCGCTGGAGGTATATGCAGACATGATCTGATACATGATGCTAATGAGACCCATTTGTATTGCCGTGCGGAAGCTTAGGATGCTCCCACCTGGAACTTCCCCTTTGATTACGTATATATTTATTTTCTGGCTCTTCTCCTTGTATTGACAGCGAGCGTTGAACATTCCTATGCAGTCTAGTGGTCTGTTGGACCCATAAGGGTATATCAGCGTGTCAGCTTTCTTCAAGTCTTTCTTGACTTCTAGCGACTTGTATATTATGTCATTGATGACATTCACAGTGGCACCTGTGTCAATCAGAAATTCTAGATTTTGGCCGTTTAGTTGGAGTAGCAGGGTCGGACTGTATTCCGCCGCTGTAGCGTTCCCAATAGCATGTACGTATGCCCGTTTTCTGTCTCCACTGGAGGAGGATGACCTGGTTGTCTGTCTGTCGTGAGGCGAATCATCCACGTATCTGATCCTTTGTCTTGTTTTGCGGTGTGGGGAGTGGCGCCTGCTTTCTCGGTGGCCAGACGTTTCTCTCTCTCTCCTCTCTTCTCGCCTCCTCGAGGATGGCGCGTATTCCTTGGCTGAGCTGTGAGAGCGCCTCCTCTCATGCGTGGAGACTCGATGTGAGTATTTGCGCGGGCTTTCCCGCCTGGAGCGTCCACCTTCTTGTCTTCCGGCTTCTCTTGTGCTTCCTGAGCCTTGTAGGAATTTGATGTTTCGGCATACGGACTGGAAGTGGTTTTCCCCTCCGCATTTGTCACACTGATGTCCAATAGCAGGGCATGGGCCTACATGGGGAAAGCGGAACCCGCAACGATAGCATTTCTTCTGTTCAGACGGGCCAACTGGCGTGCGGATGGGGCAGAGGGACGCTGGCTTGGCATTTTGCGTAATGGAGATGTTGCCCAAAGACTCGGTTTGTAGGGTTAGTGCAGCGTCTGCTCTTGCAATTTGAAGGATCTCTTCCAATGTCCTGCTCTTTTGTAACAATTTTCTGCGAAAATCCGGGGAACCGCACCCAGCAATGGCCTGCGATTTTAGTGCTTCTTCAGTGGAGTATTTGTCAAAATCGCAATATTTGGCTCTTTTCCTTAGTCTCATGATAAAATTATCCATGCTTTCGTCTTTGTCTTGTGTAGTTGTGTGGAAGACGTGTCTCTCGTAGTCAACATTCCGTAGGGGTGCGAAGTACGCATTTAATGAGTCAATTATGCCTTGAAATGAGTTGGTGTTGGCCTCGGGCATTTCGAATACGATGTCCCGCACCATGGGACCCAGGGAGTGAAGCAGGATGGCTCTCAAGCGGCGTTCTTCTCTCACCCCAGAGGCATCGACATAGATGTGGAGTTCTTGTAACCAGCGAGCCCACCGGGGTGCCAGGCTGTTGGTGTCAGTCATGTCAAAGTGCGGGACTGCTTGTAGCTGCAAAGATTCAGAGGAGTTATCTTCTGCATTGTTGGCTGCTCTCGGTGTGGAGCTGGCTTGGGGGCTCTGTAGGCCGCTATCCGTATTGTCTGCCGACATGTTTGGTGAAGCGGCTGGGCTGCGCTGTTCGTGAGTGCGTGCGGAAGCACTGCGCTGTTGTGGGTCTCTACTCACTGGAGTGTCATGTGCTGAGGGTCCACCTCCACTTCCTTCACCAATGCGGCCTCGCCGGCTGAAGTTAGGGGCTAGCAGTGACCTGGCCTGCATGGAGCTTCAATGCACGGTAGGTGGCCCTTAGCTGTTGCACTGCGGGGCTTTCTCCTGCAGCGTGTAGGGAAACGGGAGGTTTCTTTCCCCCGCCTTTGATGTTGGACGCGGCTCCGTTGATCCAGATGAAGTGGGGCCGTGTCAGCTGCTGCAGCGTATTATCACGGCCCGCACGCGACGCTGGGGCTGCCAGCGGGTGGGTCGTCCTCGTCGCCAATGTTGAGTTCTTACGAACTCGTAACTCAATCAAACGAGCGCGGCGGTGATCAGCCCTGCGCGTAATATAAGCATGAGAGCGCAATCAATATCAGGTAAATGAGACGCGGGAGCCGGAGTCAGGAGAAACTGCTTTCTTTAATCATGGCGCCAAACTAACTGCGGAGGCGGTAACCCCGCCTCCTCATTCCCTGTCCCAACGTCACCACGTTCACTAACACAGAGAACGGACATGAAACAAAGGATAAACAAACAGGTGCATAGAAAGAGGAAGCAACAGCACTTCAGGTCGGATCCTTCCACAACATAAACAGAGAGGGAGTCTCATCGAAAGGGGGCGGGGCTTAGCAAGTGCAGCCTTCCCTCTGCCAATCTAGAAGGTACACATTCCGAATTTACACCTGTCACCCATTTGGTTGTGAAAACACCACTATACCATACCACGAGTTGAGTGATTACGAGCAGAGAGAATGCAGAATGTGAAACACCGTGATTTGAAACAAGGTTGCGCTAATAAAGGGGCAGGGAAGAGGATACATTACGGGCTGGAGGCGAGGGTATTTTGCAGCGTTTCCGTTCGTTTTTTGTTAACATGCGATAAGGGGGGTCGGGAAAGAGCCTCCCACGGGGGCTGCACTCAGGGGTGAGCTGGCCTATAAGGAACTCTGGAGATTTCCCGGTAGGCCCCTGCACCCTGGGCCTCTTGTGTGGTATTTCCAAATGTTGTCGTAGGAAAAGGGTTGGGATTGCTGAAAATGTGTAATATGGGGCCACTTTGAAAATTATTTCCAGGGCCTCCTTTGGTTCCCAGTCCACACCTGGCTGCGCCTGCCATATCGGACGGCTCACTCAAAATAGGAATACAATTGGTTCTGATAATTCCCTGCAGCTATTTTTAGAGCAGGGATCTACTTAAGCACTACTTTCTTTCTTTGTCGTCCTCCTTCCCCTTACCCCCTCTCACCACTTGCCTCCTTCATTCTCTCTCCGTCGGTCTCCAAGGGTGACTACATCTACACTCACAGAGTCCATATCTGATCGTTTGTACCAAGGCAGCAGTTACCAATGCTGACCCCGCAGTCTCCATTTCAGAACGCTGTGCCCCGGCATCCGTAGACGTTGCTGACCTTTCCAGAAGGTTTCCATGCATCAATATAGTATGCAATGAGGACGAGGGCGGCTCCTTACAGAGATGTACCTTTGGGCCAGTGCTCTTGTGCCTGTTTGTGTATGCGTGCATGGATGCAAGTGAGTGCATATTTCAGTATGTCTGTGTAAGTGCATGCACGGTAATGTGCGGGCATGCTATGTTGGTTGCTTGAATAGCGCTTCATGCAACTGCCAGGCCACAAGGAGCTCAGGAGAGAGGGGAGGAAGGGCTAGTACAGCAGTATGCAGCGCCATTGTGCCAAAACGTCTGTTCTTGAGGCCTGTGGGGACCGAACACACACAAATGTTCAGCTCA
Source organism: Ambystoma mexicanum (assembly GCF_040938575.1). Classification (NCBI taxonomy): domain Eukaryota; kingdom Metazoa; phylum Chordata; class Amphibia; order Caudata; family Ambystomatidae; genus Ambystoma; species Ambystoma mexicanum. The sequence continues at coordinate 522,820,123 of NC_090932.1, forward strand.
TAGGAGGGATGCCTTGGTAATCCTGTACCCACTTTCTGGTGATGGAGGGCTGCATACTGTAGATTCCTTCCTGAGAATACACCCCTGAGTCGGTTGCCACTTCAGTATTAGAGCCCTTGTAAGCCGTTGTTGGTACCACCCCTTTTCCAACCACACGCCTTGTGCTTTAGCCACAGGGCATCCTGCTCTTTGTACAGCACTGCTGTGCCAACAGGATTCCTGGCTTGGTAGACAAATAACTGGTTCGGTGTTAGTGAAGTGCGCGCCGTGTGTCTGCTTGTGTTTAGCAGGGGGGTTGAGGAACGTCTTTATCGGAGGGTAAAAGGGGCACTTGCCCCGGACCCCCATCTTGGAGAGGGCCCCCCACAAGGCTTCTTGATCTAAAGAAGTCAGTTCTCATTGTTCGACAAACTTAAATAGCACACACTAGGATACTTTATAGTGTGCTGCTGAGGCTCTAAACGTTTTGCTTGTCTGTTGGTAACAAGTACATTATTCTCTAATCAATTAATCTTGTAATGCTTTCTGCACTCACTATGGAATACATGGTTCGTTCATTCACTGCGGCACATGTTGTACAGCATTCTGAACTTTCCATGGGAATTCTGTTGATCATGTAAAGTAGATAAAGTTGAAAATGATATGGATACATTTGAGTGAAGCAATGATTCAGAAGATTGCTCAGTGTGTTAAGCACTCATTACAGAGATTACAAATTCCAGCTGCATGCATATGTACTTTGTTTTGTACTTGTTCTGTAGCACAACAGGTGCTATTATCAGCAATATACCTGCACCAGATAACATTTGCTATGAAAAAGTAACATAACGTCAGCACAGATATTGGTCTGTTCAAATGTGGAGTTGTAAAACCTAGGAAGCCTAGGAAGCCACCTCCAATGATGAGCATAAAGTTTTAGTCCAAGAGGTGATTAGGTATCCAAATTCAAGGCAGTGAGACAAAAGCGTTCATGCTTGTATCATGACTTTACCAGCAGACAATACAGTGATCCTGGACTCATATTAATCTTATAGCACTAACATAACTGTGCTGTCTTCTGTGAAAAGGGTTGCCATTTCACATGCTGATGGCATTGTTTAGCCCATTACCTGGTCTTTCTGTTTGTGTAGGCCATTTGAGTGGAAGGGATTCTAGACAGAAGAGAATGGTCCAGGTATTGCAGGCCTCTGGCAAGCATCTTTAAGGTCTTCTCATTTGACAAAAAATATGCTTTGCTTTTTTGTACAATTGAAAGATTTATATGCACATTTATGAATGACAATTTCACAAGCCTGTATTTTATGTTTTTTAAAGCTTTAAAATACAAAAGAGAAACCAAGATGAAATATTTTAAGATGGCATCAATTGGTATGGTGCTACTTATATGCTTCCCTTGTTGATGGAGACAATGGGCCTCATTACGACCCTTGCGGAAATGGAAAAATGATGGCGGAAATGCAATACCGCCATCGAACACCGCTCGTTGCGATCATGACCCGTCACCGTAAAGTACGATGCCATTAGCGACACCGCAGTGAACGGCAACGCTAACTGCACCAAGTACGCGCACGCGCGCCTTGCAAAACCGGAATCACCGCCATGGCGCAACGGTACGCGAATTCTGACCCTAGCGGACATGTACTGAACGCCATCAAGCACGTCGTAAAGTACCATTCCGCCATGGCGAGAAATACGGCATCGTGAACCAACCGTAAATGGCCCACTGAGTGCCTGTACTCCACTCCCTGGCCACATTGCACAACTCCTGGCAGGCGCAATGTACCCACACTATGCAACCAGTGAAATCTACAATTCACCCATGCATGCCAACGTAGAAAAGCATGCAGGGGCTCAAAGCGCCCCGTGAGTGGGCATCCATGTACGGCATGTCACCATAGCCGTACTGACGCAGCACAGGCATGTGAAGGTACAATACATCAAAATGAAAATCAAGAACACATGACACAAAACAACAGTAGTCCCCCATCGCTTGCCACCAGCGCAAGGCAACATCCAAAACAGCATCCTGAGGGGGATTGCACCAGCCCTGTACTCTTGCCAGTAAACAAACCAACCATCAGCAGAAGCATGTACCACACAAGTTGGCAGAGTGACTGAGCAGCCAGGCTCATCCCAAGAGGGGCCGATGGGAGCTGCAGGGCACAGATGGCATCAATACAGAAGCTATTCCAATGGACATGACCCCAGTCCCCCTCCAACAAACGCACGCAAACACAGTCACCTGTGACCAGCCACATTCTGAACATCCCATCATTCCACCAATCGACCTGGCTGACAGGCACCAGTCGGCCAAAAGCCAATCCCCCGCCCCTGAACAGCACATCATGTAAACAGTCACAATGGCAGCCCCTATCCGTGACCATACTGTGCTACGTAGGCAAACGCGGCCAGTACTGTACCACACAACTCAACTCAGAAGGCGGAACACAATGCAGATCATCTCGCAATACATACCGCCACAAAGCGAAAATCGCCACATCACCTGCAAAGAACAACGCAACACGACAAATATCGGAATACAATTTAAATGCACATCCAAATGACAAAGGCCCCACAGCAATTTGCAAAATAACACCAAAACAACCATCATCACCGAGGGCTGCATCTGCAATAATTGACCAGCTTCCACTTGTGTGACGCCCTGTACCATCATGGCACACAGGGCCTACATCAACGTTCCAAAAGGCAACATGGAAGCGGCAAGAACCGCAGGTCCGTCCCATGAGGCAGGCACTAGTCGAGCTGAAAGGCCGAAATGTTGCACCTAGCCACCAGTACAGCGTAAGGGCATGTGGCCCATTGGCGATCGTCCCATAAGATCGAAATGGTGCTCCACTGATTCACCCGAAGCTGCAGGAGTCGAGAGTAAAAACCATCTGGAGGAGTGGCGTAGAGATGGCATCTGCAATAGGGCAGGAGATACCTGTCACCCAAAAGAAACACAAATTAACCGATTGCATTACGGGACTCATGATGCATTACAATCTTCATTCAACACACCAAATCCACACCCATATGCATGCTAGCCCACTCCAAAGGAATATACACACCCCTAAATCAGTATCGAATCATAACGAAATCAATCGAGCTAAATACACCATTGGCAACGTCGGTTACTGTGCATGCGTCCGTCAAGATAGAACCCATGACATGGGATTAGTAACGTGCCTAGACACAAGTGTATGAAGGCGCGTCGAGACAGGGAGGATCCGACAAGGGCAGATAGACGTATGTCCCACTATGGCAGCCTTGCATCACATAGCGCAGGGGAAGGGGAGTGATTCAAAAAACCCATGTACATGGCAGACCCTAAACGGAATCATCAGTCCATGCATCCATTCATCATTCCCTCATCCCGCAATGAAAACGCATGAATATTCACTCACATTATATGTGAAACTTCCATCGCGTCTGTGCGTAATGCAGTCCGCAAAAACCACTGTGCCCCTGGCCGGATCTGTAGTGTTGTGAAGCAAGATGGATTTGGGAACGTCCTGCCTTATCGTCCACTACGCTATTGCGCATCCCATTCAATTCATATCATTCATTGCCTGCTCGTTATGGGCCATGTCCCAAGGACATTCTACAATAGAACGTTACATTTCCAGCCAGACCTGTGGGCGTATCCTCGCCGCTACTTCAAAACCAAAAATGCTGGCCTTCGAATTCCTCACTTGCAACATTACGTCGAAAAGGCTTCTGTGAACGCTTGCATTCACAATTACATCAATGTAGTGCGGCTGTGTGTCATAATGCTAACTGGCTGCAATCACAAATGGGACGCCACGCCCGTCGGTGAAGTACGTTACTGTGCTGCATGAGGGTCGGCCATCGATCGAGCCCTACATACCACTGACTCTTCACAGGTATGTAAGCGGCTGCAATCATAGCATGTGTAACAATGGGAGCATAGCATGAAAATCAGTCAAAGTACATCACACTGCCATCGGGATTTGATACATGATTCCAATCCCAAGATGCCATGCGGCCAAATGCAGCCTTACGTGCGGGACGTGCTCGGCCAGAAGGGATAGCATCTGCCACAGAATCATTCAATCAGCACAGGTGGAGGCCATACAGGCCGACAGCACATATATAGCAGACCCAAACCCCTCCCACAACCACTCCCACTCCAAAATGCTACCGGCAGGACTAGCGATGTTGGGCCTGGGGGACCAGATAGCACTGCAAGTGCTACAACTACAAGAAGACGACGAACAACAACAGGTACAACAACCGGGCGCACAGGGGAGACGGAGGAGAAGGAGGAGGAGGAGGGCAAGGCAGGGTCAGCAAGCCCCACAAGCACTGCCACTACCACCACGCAGGCGGCCCGCAATCCCACGCCTCCGAGCCGATCCGTTCAACCTCACTGCTGAGCAGATCCACACCCTCTACCGTTTGGACCGGGACACCATAATCGCCATTGTGGACATGACACATGCTGACCTCGTGAGCATGATAGATAGCCCAACCGCCATCCCACCCCTACTGAAGGTGGTGTCTGCACTCCACTTCCTGGCCACAGGCACCTACCAGCACACAGTGGGACAGTTGCATGGCATTTCACAGCCACTGTTCTCACGGACACTCTTCCAAGTGCACGATGCCCTCCTGAAGCACGCCGACGACCACATCACACTACCACGCACGTACCAGGAGATTACCAACGCAAAAGTGGGATTCCATGCACTTGGCGGCATCCCGGGTTGCATTGGTGCCATCGACTGCACCCATGTTGAATTGGTTGTCCCACATGCCATGGAGGTCCAGTACCGCAACCGGAAACAATTTCATTCAATCAATGTGCAAATGGTGTGTGACTCCAACAAGATATTTACGCATTGTTGTGCCAGATTTCCAGGATCTACCCATGATTCTATGGTCCTGAGGAACACAAGAATACCACGCTACATGGAGCGACACGCAGGGCACAGATCCTGGCTACTCGGTGAGTCTCATTCCATGCATGACATCGTGGCCCATTTGATGCGTCAATGACCTTGCAGGAGGGGGGGGGGCTACTTAGCACTATCATTCCACTGACACCCTTTATTCGTCTCATACAGGTGATGCCGGGTATCCACTGAAGAGATGGCTCCTTACACCAATCCGGAACCCACAGAACGAGCATGAGGAGGACTACAACCATGCCCACTCACGTACCCGTGTGGTCATTGAACAGGCATTCGGCCTACTGAAGGCTCGTTTCCGCAGCCTCAGCAGGTCTGGCGGGGCACTCATGTACAGCCATGAGAAGGTTTCTAAGATGGTCATGGCATGTGTCATGCTGCACAACATGTGCATACGTAGGAATGTGCCCATGCCCCCTGACGCTGTACTGCATGCACCTGAAGATGATGATGATGATGAGGGTGGGGATGTGGAGGCACCTCAAGGAGTCCATGAGGCACAGGATGCACGTGCAATCCGACAGAGCATCATAGATGCATGCTTCTAGCAACCACGCATGGTGCCTATTACACGGAAAGGGGACCTGTGGCACTGTGTGTGTGTAGTACAGGCACATTGTGGACTGTACGCCTATGAAGGCCTCGTACGCAAATATCAATGTCCACACATGTCATTGGATGATTATGAGATGCTGTATTGTTAATGTGATTTGATTTATACACCCTATGGACCCGCCACCCAGTGAAGCCCAACACACCCCCTCCACCCTACTACCTCCCCCCCCAACACCAGTGTCCAAATATGCATGCTGTCCGTGGTTGGACGCTATTGCAAGCCCCCTCTACGGGTATCAGGGGCACCCCTGCCCGTGGAGCGCAGGTTCCTGCCAGATCTGCGTTGGGGGCTGCCCTGGACGGAACTTGCCACGGATGATGTCTCTGCCTGCTCGCGTCCATTGTGAGAGCTCCGAGAGCACACGGCGCACAGCAGCAAGTTCAGCACAAACGTCTTTGGACGTCGCATGCAGTTCCCCCCTCAGGCTCTCGGTGCTTTTCTCCATTTGTGCTCTCAGGCTCTCGGTGCTTCTCTCCATTTCTCCCCTGAGGCTCTCACTACTTTTCTCTATTTGTGCCCTGAGTGTCTCGGTGGATGTTTCCATGGCTGCCCTGGAACCCCCGCATTCATTTGCATGGTCCTTGAGTAGCGTGGACACTTCCTGCTGTTGCTCGATCAGCAGGTCGAGGGACTGTTGCCTCTGCTGGGCCATGGACATTTGCGGTGGTGTGACAGGGGGGCTGCTCAACACATGTTGCCTTGGCACAGGACTTGTGGGGGTTGGCCAGTCGTCGTCTTCAGGGTGCCCCTGCGTGGTTTCGTCATGGTGTAGGGGATGGGACATGCAGGGGGATTGGGAAAGGTCATGGATGGTATCTACGTCGCCAGCACTGTTTTCCGTGTCGGAGCATGCTGGCATGACAGCTGTGTCACCTATGGTGCTGCTACCACCAGAGGCAGTGCCATCAGATACGTTCTTTGGGGGGACCTGTGGTGCTGGGGTTGTGGACTTGCTGGCTGCTGGGGTGCCTGTTGCAGTCCCCTCCAGTGTGCTGCCACTTGATTCCTGCTGCTGCCGTGTCTTGATCCTTGCACCTGAGGTGGAGGCTCTTGGGACGTTGGTCCTGGCCCTCTTTGCAGGCGTGCTGGTAGGGGTGTCCTGCAGCTCGTCGTTGGTATCGGACCCTGTGGTGGAGTAAAGAGGGGCGAGCGTTAGTTATGGGTCTGTCGGATTTGGAATGGCAACGTATCAAATGCATTGGGGTGGTACATGAGGCTGATTTGGGACTGGGCCTTGGAGGTGGTCTCATTTTCGTGTGGATTGAGGATGCATTCATTTGGCTGCCTGCAGTTAGGGGGTGCATGCTGCACATGTAGGGGTTGTTTATGGCATCTTGATTGATTTGTTTATTCATTCTGACTTTTAGAGGGCGCTGTCAGGGCAAAGTATGTATTGCACTATGGGGTCACATGGTACTGCACATGTTCGTGGTTTGTGGATTTCGCATTGTTTCTCTTGGCCAACCTACCTGATTCTCCGGATGTCGGCACTCCTTTCTCCATCCCTCCGACTCCCTCTATGCTCTCCATTCCTATGGTGGAGGCGCAGATATCCTCCCAGGGGGTCAACTTGATGGGCGACTCTGAACCCCCCCCGGTAGCTGTGGCGATGTTCCTGTTCGCAGAAAGTATGCTGCGTACGCGGATCCGCAGGTCGTCCCACCGCTTGCGACATTGCTGTGGCGTGCGGGGTGTTGTCCCCACCGCACTTATGCGCTGTGCCACCAGGGCCCATATGGCCTTCTTGTTGGCAAGGGCCGTCCTGGTCATTTGACTGGAGAAGACGACGGCGGCATTTTCCTGGAGGGTCTCGGTGAGCACGGTCAGTTCCTCTCGGGAGAAGTGTACCTGCCGCTTGCGGTCACACGCTTTCTTGGCTACCTTTCCCATATTTATTTTTTTAACTGGGGTTGCTAACGGGTTGGGATGTGTGTCAGGGTCGGATTTTTAATGGTTGTGTTGGGATTCGGTTTTTATAGTTGTGCGGCGTGCTGTTTCCCGTTCCGGCCACATGCTTTTACTTCCGTTTCCGTATATTTACGGTGGCCGTAATTTGCGGTGCCCGCTCGTTACGGTGACCGCTCATTACGGTGACCGCTAAGATGGGTGGCGGTATTGCACCTGGTGCAGCGTACGGCGGCGGTAAGGGCCGTTTTGGGGTCATTTCCGCCATCGCAGCCTTTCGGATTCCGCCATGGCGTAATGCTCGTGCCTGATGGGTCGTGATTAGCCGCACTTTGCTCCTTCGTGCAATGGCGGAAACGCTATTTACGCTGTTGCGGTCCGGTCAGTCACTTTCCGCCAGGGTCGTAATGAGGCCCAATGAAACTAGAATCGTTCCCATTTTGCATAACAAGCTTTTATAACATTTTATTTTTGAAACTGGTCATGTTGGGTTATGTGATGTGTGTACTTTCCAAGTCAGTTCTATAAAATGGGATTATTTTAGTTCATGCTAAGAACAGGGGGACAAAAGTGGTGAAGTGCACAAATTGCAGAGTGGGCACATATTCCAACTTCACCTCTTCACCAATGTGTGATCCTGGGCATTAGAGTGATTTCGTTCTTATAGTATGATCATCAGAAAAGCCTCACTCATGGCTTCACTGGCTATAATGTTGCTTCCTCTATAATATTAGTGAGCATTGATATATGGTGCACCACAGCCACTTGTTCCTTTGCTCTCTAATGGCAACACTACTTGAAAACCATGTCGCTCTTCGAATCTCCGTCCTTCTGGATACGGACACCTTCCTGGCAGCTTCTAATTTTCATCCACTATCTATGCTATGTTATGGTCAGCTTTCTCCTTGCTTCCTATTGGGTCTCCTGTTTCCATGCTTGAGCACTTCTGTTTTCTGTGAGGCGGGTAATCTAAATCCTCTGTCTATTCTGGATTATGTGAACCTTTTTAAATGATCTGTGTCTCACATTTATAATTTGGCCAGCATACCTTCCTCGTTGCTACTATTGCTGAACATTGTCCAGCAGCTTTGCTAGAACCCTTATCCTGGACTGTGAATGTTGACTGAAATGGAACTTGTTTATCATTCTAATTACAGCGAGAATGGTAAGGGGACTGAAAAGGAGTACCCATGCTTATTTTGATCACTGTGAGGCAGCATAGCAAGCTATGGTCTTTGATTTCGATGAGGGGGGCCCACCCAAATATTCTGGATCGCTTAAAATTCCGTTGGTTTGGTGGAAGTGGCCCCAAACGTTTCTGTGCCCCGGGCCCCAAAAGTGCTTAAGACGGCCCTGTTGACGATAGCTGTATAACGCATGGAATTAGGAGGGAATTCTCTGCCTAGAGAGATTTCCAGATATGCTGAAGAAAACGGGAGAGACGTGGCTCAGCCAGGCCAGGTGGGACAGAAAGAAAGGCAGGGTTGTTGTACAAAGCACCTGTGTGTTTGCGTCTGGGTTGGGCATCTTTAAATTGCATTGACATGCAGATAGATGACACCTTCACAATTAAGGTCTACCTTAAAATCAGAAAGGAAGGGCGGGCGTGCAGGAAGAATTACTTACCCAATGCATGTGCGCATTTGTGTGCATGTGGAAGAGTGCCTCCTGCTTGTGTATGTGCATGCTTGTGTGCGGGTATGTGTTTGAGAGAGAGAGAGAATGAATGTGTGTCTAAGTATGTGCGCAGTGGGGGAGAGTGGCAGTCTTGCAGCCAAACCCGAAGTCTGTTTCTACTCTTTACTGCTGTTGTTGGAGGAGGCGTGTCTGCACCATCACTACTGCTTCTCCATAAAACTCTCCTTTCTCCGCGGAGCGGACGCAGAGTGGCGGAGAGTGGCAATCTTGCATTCTTGGCAGCCATGGCCTCCACGACTGTAGACTCCTCAAACCTCGCCGATCCTGAAAACCAAATGCTGGGCGAAGAAGAAGGCTGCTGCCTCCGAAGTGCGCTCCCTCCCCTAGTAAAAAAGAAATCCACTTTTTGGATTGTTTTGGGATTGCTTCTGGATTGTTTTCAAGCTGCAGATTTTTTTGGGAGTTATTTTGGATTTTTTGGGGATTTTTTCAAGCAAGGATTTATTTGTCTTGGGTTGGAGGATTTATTTTGGATTTTTATTGACTTGTTTCTCAGTAAAAACAATCCACTAACACTAATTGGCAGGCAGGCATTTCTACTGGATTTATTTTGGAGTTTTACTGACTTGTTTCTCAGTAAAAACAATCCACTAACACTAATTGGCAGGAAGGCATTTCTACTGGATTTATTTTGGAGTTTTACTGACTTGTTTCTCAGTAAAAACAATCCACTAACACTAATTGGCAGGCAGGCATTTCTACTGGATTTATTTTGGAGTTTTACTGACTTGTTTCTCAGTAAAAACAATCCACTAACACTAATTGGCAGGAAGGCATTTCTACTGGATTTATTTTGGAGTTTTACTGACTTGTTTCTCAGTAAAAACAATCCACTAACACTAATTGGCAGGAAGGCATTTCTATTGGATTTATTTTGGAGTTTTACTGACTTGTTTCTCAGTTAAAACAATCCACTAACACAAATTGGCAGGCAGCATTTTTACAGGATTTATTTTGGATTTTTTGAAGCAAGGATTGCTTGCTATTAAAGTGGTGGATTTTCTTTTTTTTTTTTAACTTGTTTCTCAATGAAACCAATCCAGCAACACTACACATTTTTTACTGCATTTGTTTTGGATTATTTTACAAGCAAGTATACATTGTAAGATTTATTTTTGATTTTTTCCAACTTGTATCTCTGTAAAAACAATCCAGTAATATAGGCACACATTTTTACTGCATTTAAATGTTGGCAACATAATGTCAAACTAGTTTCGACGCTGGTAGCCGTTATTTAGCATTTTAATCTGATTAAACATTTCGCAGAGATTAGGTTTTATTCATTTTGCATTTTATTGGTGCAAATTACAAGTCCAACTGCACTTAACTAATTTCTCCAGTAGATAATGCCTAGTCGCTAACATTCAGGGTATACCAATTTGCAGCAATGGATAGAAGGAATGGCTAACACCTCGGCCATACCTCCCATCGCGCCACCTGGCTCGCTGTACCGGCTGGCCGCCTATGTCCTGCCTGCCACCCGGTACAGCTGTACCCCTCCTCTGTGCCCCTCTATATACCACCCCCAGCTGCGTATCTGTTCTACTGTTACCTCTGAAAACTGCTCTGTTATGCATCTGTATTGTTGTATACCCCTGTAAAGCGCTCTGCTGTTTCTCGAAGCTTGGTCTGCACTTAATAAATTCAATAATAATCAAATGGTATGTAGTCAGACTAAAATTGGTATGCATTAAATTTGAAAGGATGTTTTGATTTAAAACATAAGACCATACAAATCTCATATAACAGTTACAGTTCTTTTTATTTAATATTTGTAATTTTCTTTTCATAAAACATATTTGGCAGATGTAAACATTTCTTTTACTTAACATCCTGGGTACTTAGATACATTAATAGCACAGTTCTTCTTAAAGCAGTTTTTTTACTCCTCACTTTCATGTAAAAAGCTGTCAGTAGTAGAATACACAATGAAGTAATGGTGACAACACTTTCTGCCTCATCGCGAGTTTGGCGGCAACCCTTACATGCGGCGGCAACGCTATTACTGCTACCGCGATTTCCTTAGCCAATTAAAATAATCTTCTGCTTCTTAATCTAGGTCATATCGATTTGGTGGTGCAATGATATATGTTTCACTCTCTACTTGCACCAGGTTGCAGGCATTAGTTATGGCACTCATTGGCACAGCATCAACCAGGTCACCCTTTTCTACAGTCCACAACTGTCCAATGCTACCAATCATTTTGAAATTCTCGATCAAGGCAACATTATATATTGCTGAATCCACTCCGAACTGTAAAAAGCAAACTGCAATTCCCAATGCAAGCTGGTTTCCCTTTCTATAGGATACAGCACTCTGCTGTCTCTTTTTCAATCTGCAGTACTCTGATCCATAAACATAAAAACCCCTTTTGTACATATTTACTCTTAGGAAGCACTTCACTGTAGTTTCCTTTAAACCATACATGTTTTGCAGTAGCTTGTAATGCTCTTCCGGCAATTGTTTCCAAACAATTTTCCCCAGCGCACATATGCCCATATCAATTTCTTTACTTTTGTCTGGTAATCTAGTACAATTGATTGCACTATGATACAGGTCTATCACTTCATCTGATAGTTGTTTTTTGTGCACTTCAAACAGCAAAGGTGTCACCTTCCAAAGCCCAATTACATGCAAAATTTGCATGTCAACACCTTGTTTGGCATGAATATTTTTTAACAGAAAGCCATTCAAATCTTCAAAAATAAAACAATTATTGATATACAGCGGGCCTGTAAAACGTACGCAGTCTGTCAGATGGATCAGATTGTGAAGGTTAAGAGTCATTCCTCTTTCACCATACAACTGTTCGTAGAGTTCAACAAATGTGATTAAACATCTTTCAGCATCAGATAAATCCTGCTCACTAATGCTCTCTTTGGACAGCTGATAAATACCTCGTGATAGTAAACAGAAATGTACAAAATAAGATTGGGTTAGTACCTTTTTTAATATTGGTACACCCCAGTACAATAGAAAGTTTCTGAACTCTGATGCTTTCCAATGTACAAGGTCTTCGATTGTACGTGGAACCCGTGTGACAAACAGTGTTGGCTTAATCTTTTTTAGAGCATTGCTGACATATTCTTTTTTATCAAAAAAGGAAAAGTATTTGTCCTTGTTCTCTTTTGAGAACCAATTTCGCAGCAAGAGATTCATGACACCCAAACACACTCCGTGCATATAATCAATGACACAGCTATTTCTTGCGTCTGGATATTGTAAGTACAAAAACCAAAATGGACCCTTGTGGCCCCTTACTACGTGATTTGCATCACCAGTTTGTATTTTACCAATAGCTGACTCAATGTCTATACTCATAGTTGTTTTGGTTCTCATTGTTTGGTTCCCTTTAGGATCATTTTCATCATAAGGAAATATGTGTGATGAGCCTCCATTCTGAAACTTATAACGCTTCCCTTTTTGTAGACAATGCCAACAGCTGTAGTACCCATTAAATTGTACACAGTTATAAACTAAAGCCCTTGCTGGCAAGTCACATGTGCATGTTAACAGGGCACACCTTGAAACAAAAGGTCCATTTTCGTCATGAAATTCATAACCTTTTTTGAGCAACGCAAGTTCCTCATACAAAGGTTGCAGAAATGACCACATTGGAGGCTTGCCCGGGGAAATCCATATCCCATAGAGCAACATATTATGTCTTTTCTTCCTCATGGCTATTGGCAGCTCATTTATTAACATATAAACAGGCCACATGCTTACATTTGAAGACTTGAAAATTGGTACCCTGTCTGTATTCATTGAGAATGACAAATTATTCTTATCACTTAGAATACCTTTTTTATACATCTCTTTGTAGAGCAGCCCGTCATAAATATCGCTAATATTTCCTATTTTTTCTGAGTAATGTTTAAATCGATGTGTTCTAACATAATCTGAAAAATCATTTCTGTTCCACAGACTTTGCAACTGAGCAATAATTGATAGCTGAACAAAATAGGACATAGCACCAGATTCGGTCAGGTTTTTCCCACAAACGTGACTAGTACATTGTTGAGTACTCTTTTTAACTGGGGTATAACATGAAGAACAATAATAGTGAACTGTTGGTATCAGATTGTTAGCCAAATCCTTAAAAAAAAGTTATCTGAAATTGCCTCATCTGGTAACTTAAACTTAATTAGTAGACAACAAATCATCAAAACAGCAGCCCCGAGTGATGTGGTTGTACTAGAGTGAATGGGTTCAGTCCCTGGAGGAATTTCCTGAGGGACGCCGTCAATTTCAGTGGTTTCTCCTTCAGGGAAATCAATATCATCCAAAATCTCTCCTTGCTCACTAAATAAATTGTCATCTTCACAATCATCTACAAGCACATCACAATTTCGTAACTTGGATTCCATAAGGACTTTTTCAAAGAGTTCATCGTCAACATCAATCCCTGTGGCCGGAATAGCCACAAAATCCTCTGGTGTCCAAAGTCCCTCATAATTTGATGATATGCCACCATCATCACTATTTAATTGTGAAGTAAAAGATTCAGAATCTGAACAGGAACTAAAAGTCCCAATTGCTTCCTCGCAAGATGATGGCTGTATTTTACATGAATGGCTTTCTTCTGTAGTTGCTGATTCTGTTATTCTGGTCTTTTTTGAATTAGGTTCAAAGTCATTCGCACAAGATGTGCTTTGGTTGACATATATGAATGTTGTTCTCTGTATATGAAAGAAAATGTAATTGAACTTTAATGATATGACCAATACATGTGAAAAGAAAAGGAGTGTGTGACTATTTAAAAGAAGCACACTTCTGCCAATATTTTTTTTTAAAAATCCCTATATATGTACCCACATTTACAATTGTATTTATTTAGTTTATTTATTCAGAGTGGCAGGGAGGATGTTCCAGAGGGAGGTACCAGACGAAGACAGAGATCTATCCCCAGCTCGTTTCTTTGAAAACCGACTGTCCCTGAGGGACAGAGAGGTAGAGGAGCGAAGAGCCTGAGAGGGGAGGTATTTGAGGAGGGATAGCTGAAAGTATTTTGGACCCAGGCCCCAGAAAGCCTTGTGGACAATGTCAAGGGTTTTGAATGTAATCCTTGCATCCACTGGGAGCCACTGGAGAGATACGATCACACCAATCTTGAATGGCAGTTAGGTGATGAGACAAGGAGAGGAGGTGGCCGAGGGCAGCCTGAATAGCCTACTGTCTCTACCCCCAAACAATAAATACTATGGATGGTACTCTTAAATAATTAACATTTCTTAAGCAGATGTAAGTAAAGCAAGCAGAAAACAAATAATATGCCTACCAGTTCTTTTCCATATGGACCACGTTTCTTTCGATTACCAGATGTCATTTTATCGGCAAGTATGTTGCAGCTGTAAACAAGTAAAACATGTAAACTAAAATATAGGCAGCATTGGGGATGGATATGTGAAAACTCCTTGCAGGTTGCCTCTAGTCTCTTGCTCTGCCTGTGCAGACTATTATCGTCTCAGTATTGCAAGGGCCCTAGCTGACTGTTGGTATTCCCCCTTGTGCCCACCCTCCTTGAGCGCTTGGAAACACTTTTCTGTGTATAGGTGCTATATAAATAAACAATACAATATCTTCGCACAGCCCTGCACTCTGCCTGCACATACTTCATAAAGAGATTTACAGTCCATGTTTGCAGCTAAAGTTTGTCTTTTCCAGTTAAACTAATAGGCTCGTTTTTTTCTTAGTTTTGCACAATATATTCATACTTGCCAACCCTATTGATTTAGGCAGTAGGCTACTGTTTTTGAAACAGTCCTACCGTCCACAGATTTTCCCCAAAGGAATGCATTGGGGATATTGTTATTTTAGGCGGCAGACAGTTACTAATTGTACTGTTTTTAATGAAAAAAATCGGGAGTGGTAAGTGGACTGAAAAGGAGTACCCATGCTTATTTTGATCACTGTGAGGCAGCATAGCAAGCTATGGTCTTTGATTTCGATGAGGGGGGCCCACCCAAATATTCTGGATCGCTTAAAATTCCGTTGGTTTGGTGGAAGTGGCCCCAAATGTTTCTATGCCCCGGGCCCCAAAAGTGCTTAAGACGGCCCTGTTGACGATAGCTGTATAACGCATGGAATTAGGAGGGAATTCTCTGCCTAGAGAGATTTCCAGATATGCTGAAGAAAACGGGAGAGACGTGGCTCAGCCAGGCCAGGTGGGACAGAAAGAAAGGCAGGGTTGTTGTACAAAGCACCTGTGTGTTTGCGTCTGGGTTGGGCATCTTTAAATTGCATTGGCATGCAGATAGATGACACCTTCACAATTAAGGTCTACCTTAAAATCAGAAAGGAAGGGCGGGCGTGCAGGAAGAATTACTTACCCAATGCATGTGCGCATTTGTGTGCATGTGGAAGAGTGCCTCCTGCTTGTGTATGTGCATGCTTGTGTGCGGGTATGTGTTTGAGAGAGAGAGAGAATGAATGTGTGTCTAAGTATGTGCGCAGTGGGGGAGAGTGGCAGTCTTGCAGCCAAACCCGAAGTCTGTTTCTACTCTTTACTGCTGTTGTTGGAGGAGGCGTGTCTGCACCATCACTACTGCTTCTCCATAAAACTCTCCTTTCTCCGCGGAGCGGACGCAGAGTGGCGGAGAGTGGCAATCTTGCATTCTTGGCAGCCATGGCCTCCACGACTGTAGACTCCTCAAACCTCGCCGATCCTGAAAACCAAATGCTGGGCGAAGAAGAAGGCTGCTGCCTCCGAAGTGCGCTCCCTCCCCTAGTAAAAAAGAAATCCACTTTTTGGATTGTTTTGGGATTGCTTCTGGATTGTTTTCAAGCTGCAGATTTTTTTGGGAGTTATTTTGGATTTTTTGGGGATTTTTTCAAGCAAGGATTTATTTGTCTTGGGTTGGAGGATTTATTTTGGATTTTTATTGACTTGTTTCTCAGTAAAAACAATCCACTAACACTAATTGGCAGGCAGGCATTCCTACTGGATTTATTTTGGAGTTTTACTGACTTGTTTCTCAGTAAAAACAATCCACTAACACTAATTGGCAGGAAGGCATTTCTACTGGATTTATTTTGGAGTTTTACTGACTTGTTTCTCAGTAAAAACAATCCACTAACACTAATTGGCAGGCAGGCATTTCTACTGGATTTATTTTGGAGTTTTACTGACTTGTTTCTCAGTAAAAACAATCCACTAACACTAATTGGCAGGAAGGCATTTCTACTGGATTTATTTTGGAGTTTTACTGACTTGTTTCTCAGTAAAAACAATCCACTAACACTAATTGGCAGGAAGGCATTTCTATTGGATTTATTTTGGAGTTTTACTGACTTGTTTCTCAGTTAAAACAATCCACTAACACAAATTGGCAGGCAGCATTTTTACAGGATTTATTTTGGATTTTTTGAAGCAAGGATTGCTTGCTATTAAAGTGGTGGATTTTCTTTTTTTTTTTAACTTGTTTCTCAATGAAACCAATCCAGCAACACTACACATTTTTTACTGCATTTGTTTTGGATTATTTTACAAGCAAGTATACATTGTAAGATTTATTTTTGATTTTTTCCAACTTGTATCTCTGTAAAAACAATCCAGTAATATAGGCACACATTTTTACTGCATTTAAATGTTGGCAACATAATGTCAAACTAGTTTCGACGCTGGTAGCCGTTATTTAGCATTTTAATCTGATTAAACATTTCGCAGAGATTAGGTTTTATTCATTTTGCATTTTATTGGTGCAAATTACAAGTCCAACTGCACTTAACTAATTTCTCCAGTAGATAATGCCTAGTCGCTAACATTCAGGGTATACCAATTTGCAGCAATGGATAGAAGGAATGGCTAACACATCGGCCATACCTCCCATCGCGCCACCTGGCTCGCTGTACCGGCTGGCCGCCTATGTCCTGCCTGCCACCCGGTACAGCTGTACCCCTCCTCTGTGCCCCTCTATATACCACCCCCAGCTGCGTATCTGTTCTACTGTTACCTCTGAAAACTGCTCTGTTATGCATCTGTATTGTTGTATACCCCTGTAAAGCGCTCTGCTGTTTCTCGAAGCTTGGTCTGCACTTAATAAATTAAATAATAATCAAATGGTATGTAGTCAGACTAAAATTGGTATGCATTAAATTTGAAAGGATGTTTTGATTTAAAACATAAGACCATACAAATCTCATATAACAGTTACAGTTCTTTTTATTTAATATTTGTAATTTTCTTTTCATAAAACATATTTGGCAGATGTAAACATTTCTTTTACTTAACATCCTGGGTACTTAGATACATTAATAGCACAGTTCTTCTTAAAGCAGTTTTTTTACTCCTCACTTTCATGTAAAAAGCTGTCAGTAGTAGAATACACAATGAAGTAATGGTGACAACACTTTCTGCCTCATCGCGAGTTTGGCGGCAACCCTTACATGCGGCGGCAACGCTATTACTGCTACCGCGATTTCCTTAGCCAATTAAAATAATCTTCTGCTTCTTAATCTAGGTCATATCGATTTGGTGGTGCAATGATATATGTTTCACTCTCTACTTGCACCAGGTTGCAGGCATTAGTTATGGCACTCATTGGCACAGCATCAACCAGGTCACCCTTTTCTACAGTCCACAACTGTCCAATGCTACCAATCATTTTGAAATTCTCGATCAAGGCAACATTATATATTGCTGAATCCACTCCGAACTGTAAAAAGCAAACTGCAATTCCCAATGCAAGCTGGTTTCCCTTTCTATAGGATACAGCACTCTGCTGTCTCTTTTTCAATCTGCAGTACTCTGATCCATAAACATAAAAACCCCTTTTGTACATATTTACTCTTAGGAAGCACTTCACTGTAGTTTCCTTTAAACCATACATGTTTTGCAGTAGCTTGTAATGCTCTTCCGGCAATTGTTTCCAAACAATTTTCCCCAGCGCACATATGCCCATATCAATTTCTTTACTTTTGTCTGGTAATCTAGTACAATTGATTGCACTATGATACAGGTCTATCACTTCATCTGATAGTTGTTTTTTGTGCACTTCAAACAGCAAAGGTGTCACCTTCCAAAGCCCAATTACATGCAAAATTTGCATGTCAACACCTTGTTTGGCATGAATATTTTTTAACAGAAAGCCATTCAAATCTTCAAAAATAAAACAATTATTGATATACAGCGGGCCTGTAAAACGTACGCAGTCTGTCAGATGGATCAGATTGTGAAGGTTAAGAGTCATTCCTCTTTCACCATACAACTGTTCGTAGAGTTCAACAAATGTGATTAAACATCTTTCAGCATCAGATAAATCCTGCTCACTAATGCTCTCTTTTGACAGCTGATAAATACCTCGTGATAGTAAACAGAAATGTACAAAATAAGATTGGGTTAGTACCTTTTTTAATATTGGTACACCCCAGTACAATAGAAAGTTTCTGAACTCTGATGCTTTCCAATGTACAAGGTCTTCGATTGTACGTGGAACCCGTGTGACAAACAGTGTTGGCTTAATCTTTTTTAGAGCATTGCTGACATATTCTTTTTTATCAAAAAAGGAAAAGTATTTGTCCTTGTTCTCTTTTGAGAACCAATTTCGCAGCAAGAGATTCATGACACCCAAACACACTCCGTGCATATAATCAATGACACAGCTATTTCTTGCGTCTGGATATTGTAAGTACAAAAACCAAAATGGACCCTTGTGGCCCCTTACTACGTGATTTGCATCACCAGTTTGTATTTTACCAATAGCTGACTCAATGTCTATACTCATAGTTGTTTTGGTTCTCATTGTTTGGTTCCCTTTAGGATCATTTTCATCATAAGGAAATATGTGTGATGAGCCTCCATTCTGAAACTTATAACGCTTCCCTTTTTGTAGACAATGCCAACAGCTGTAGTACCCATTAAATTGTACACAGTTATAAACTAAAGCCCTTGCTGGCAAGTCACATGTGCATGTTAACAGGGCACACCTTGAAACAAAAGGTCCATTTTCGTCATGAAATTCATAACCTTTTTCGAGCAACGCAAGTTCCTCATACAAAGGTTGCAGAAATGACCACATTGGAGGCTTGCCCGGGGAAATCCATATCCCATAGAGCAACATATTATGTCTTTTTTTCCTCATGGCTATTGGCAGCTCATTTATTAACATATAAACAGGCCACATGCTTACATTTGAAGACTTGAAAATTGGTACCCTGTCTGTATTCATTGAGAATGACAAATTATTCTTATCACTTAGAATACCTTTTTTATATATCTCTTTGTAGAGCAGCCCGTCATAAATATCGCTAATATTTCCTATGTTTTCTGAGTAATGTTTAAATCGATGTGTTCTAACATAATCTGAAAAATCATTTCTTTTCCACAGACTTTGCAACTGAGCAATAATTGATAGCTGAACAAAATAGGACATAGCACCAGATTCGGTCAGGTTTTTCCCACAAACGTGACTAGTACATTGTTGAGTACTCTTTTTAACTGGGGTATAACATGAAGAACAATAATAGTG
Source organism: Ambystoma mexicanum (assembly GCF_040938575.1). Lineage (NCBI taxonomy): Eukaryota > Metazoa > Chordata > Amphibia > Caudata > Ambystomatidae > Ambystoma > Ambystoma mexicanum. The sequence continues at coordinate 522,839,743 of NC_090932.1, forward strand.
AACTGTTGGTATCAGATTGTTAGCCAAATCCTTAAAAAAAAGTTATCTGAAATTGCCTCATCTGGTAACTTAAACTTAATTAGTAGACAACAAATCATCAAAACAGCAGCCCCGAGTGATGTGGTTGTACTAGAGTGAATGGGTTCAGTCCCTGGAGGAATTTCCTGAGGGACGCCGTCAATTTCAGTGGTTTCTCCTTCAGGGAAATCAATATCATCCAAAATCTCTCCTTGCTCACTAAATAAGTTGTCATCTTCACAATCATCTACAAGCACATCACAATTTCGTAACTTGGATTCCATAAGGACTTTTTCAAAGAGTTCATCGTCAACATCAATCCCTGTGGCCGGAATAGCCACAAAATCCTCTGGTGTCCAAAGTCCCTCATAATTTGATGATATGCCACCATCATCACTATTTAATTGTGAAGTAAAAGATTCAGAATCTGAACAGGAACTAAAAGTCCCAATTGCTTCCTCGCAAGATGATGGCTGTATTTTACATGAATGGCTTTCTTCTGTAGTTGCTGATTCTGTTATTCTGGTCTTTTTTGAATTAGGTTCAAAGTCATTCGCACAAGATGTGCTTTGGTTGACATATATGAATGTTGTTCTCTGTATATGAAAGAAAATGTAATTGAACTTTAATGATATGACCAATACATGTGAAAAGAAAAGGAGTGTGTGACTATTTAAAAGAAGCACACTTCTGCCAATATTTTTTTTTAAAAATCCCTATATATGTACCCACATTTACAATTGTATTTATTTAGTTTATTTATTCAGAGTGGCAGGGAGGATGTTCCAGAGGGAGGTACCAGACGAAGACAGAGATCTATCCCCAGCTCGTTTCTTTGAAAACCGACTGTCCCTGAGGGACAGAGAGGTAGAGGAGCGAAGAGCCTGAGAGGGGAGGTATTTGAGGAGGGATAGCTGAAAGTATTTTGGACCCAGGCCCCAGAAAGCCTTGTGGACAATGTCAAGGGTTTTGAATGTAATCCTTGCATCCACTGGGAGCCACTGGAGAGATACGATCACACCAATCTTGAATGGCAGTTAGGTGATGAGACAAGGAGAGGAGGTGGCCGAGGGCAGCCTGAATAGCCTACTGTCTCTACCCCCAAACAATAAATACTATGGATGGTACTCTTAAATAATTAACATTTCTTAAGCAGATGTAAGTAAAGCAAGCAGAAAACAAATAATATGCCTACCAGTTCTTTTCCATATGGACCACGTTTCTTTCGATTACCAGATGTCATTTTATCGGCAAGTATGTTGCAGCTGTAAACAAGTAAAACATGTAAACTAAAATATAGGCAGCATTGGGGATGGATATGTGAAAACTCCTTGCAGGTTGCCTCTAGTCTCTTGCTCTGCCTGTGCAGACTATTATCGTCTCAGTATTGCAAGGGCCCTAGCTGACTGTTGGTATTCCCCCTTGTGCCCACCCTCCTTGAGCGCTTGGAAACACTTTTCTGTGTATAGGTGCTATATAAATAAACAATACAATATCTTCGCACAGCCCTGCACTCTGCCTGCACATACTTCATAAAGAGATTTACAGTCCATGTTTGCAGCTAAAGTTTGTCTTTTCCAGTTAAACTAATAGGCTCGTTTTTTTCTTAGTTTTGCACAATATATTCATACTTGCCAACCCTATTGATTTAGGCAGTAGGCTACTGTTTTTGAAACAGTCCTACCGTCCACAGATTTTCCCCAAAGGAATGCATTGGGGATATTGTTATTTTAGGCGGCAGACAGTTACTAATTGTACTGTTTTTAATGAAAAAAATCGGGAGTCTCCCGCCTAAATCGGGAGGGTTGGCATGTATGTCTACATGACTCTGCCCTGCACTCTTGCTGGGAGAGACCTTAGGTGAACCACCAGTGGAGGCAGGTTAATGTTAATGTTAAAGGATATTTATACCGCGCACTATCACCACCGGAGTGGTCCCTTGGCGGCTCTGAAAAAGGGAGAGGGGGGGGTGAGTTAGTGGGAATAAGCTGGAAAAGTGCAAGAGAGCAGTGATTTGCTGTTGGCTTGGGGTGTTTTACGGTATGCAGAGAGATGAGATCGTTACTGGATTGGTTAGTTGGCCTTTCTGTCCTTGCAATTGTGTCTAGGTGTGATGCTTGCTATCATTCACTATTCCTTCTGAGTGTGTGGCGCTTGCTAATTTCAAAATTCTGTCTAGATGTGAGGAGGGCTAGTGATCATGATTCCATTCGGGTGTTGCACTTGTCATCATTCACAGTTTCATCTAAGTGTGGCGCATGCTAGCATTCATAATCCTGTCTAGGTGCGGCGCAGACTAGAGTCAAGAATTCCATCTAAGTGTGGTACATGCTAACATTAACAATCCTGTTATGTGACGCAAGCTGAAATTGAGAGTTCCATCTAAGTGTGGTACATGCTAACATTCATAATCCTGTCTAGATGTGACGCAAGCTAAAATTGAGTGCATGCCTCCAAGAGTCTAGGCCCGAGTGGCCAATCACGGGTGGAGGGAGGGCCGGGAGGCGGGCGGAGGGAGGGGAAGGGGAAAGGATTGTGCGCAAGGCTGCAGGCGGGGGCCTGGGTGCACATGGGGACACAGCACCAGATTTTAATTCAGTGGCAGAGCGTACCAACATACACAGTATCTGCCTATCAGACTGAGGAGGGTATCAGTCTCCATGTTGTTCAACCTGCACTGCTGGGATAAATATGTACTGCCCAGGCTGCTGTTACAGAGCAGTGGCAAACATTGCCTACCAGCTCAGTGTGATTATTTTCTGTGAAGTTAGGTAATTGAATTTGGTGTTAATTTACCATTCACAATTATACATTTTAAACATTTGAGCATCTTTCCATGTTGTGCTGTTTGATGGGTTAGCATTTTCGAATGCTCCAGTGGTGCTAATAATATATGTTTTGTAATTTCCTGTGATGTCATTATGCTAAATAATGTTTTTGAAACTTGAAAAATCCTACATCTTTTCGGTCACAGAATGTTGACAATTATGTATATTTCAACAACAATTTTTTTTCTCCCAAGCACAGTTATAAAAAACGACATGTTCTATACTTTTGGGATACACATTGGTTTCCTTTCAATCAAGTCTTTCCTTTCTGCCTATTCTGTCCCTGCTTTGCTTTTCCTACCCAGTCTTTCCTCTCTGTCTATCATTTCCCAGCATTCCTTCCCCAACCCAGTCTGTCCTCTCTGTCTATATCATGGACTTGCTTTGTGGGGGGTATGGTCTTGGGGATATATATGGGCACTTTTCAACACAATCGGACTTGCTAAACTGTTTGGAGGGATTGCGAGATCACGCTGATAGAAGGTAAGCACTTTGCAGCTTTATTTTGTATTTTTTGTCACGTACGTGCTTAATTATATTTTAAATCCGCGTGGCTAGCGACGCCAGGCGCATGCAATTCGGGCCGCGCTGCGCCCTGCATTCTGTGCCGTCCTTGCTGTTCACATTGTGCGGTATTGCGCGCACGTACAGCGTTGACCGCGTCGATGCCCGAAAATATATTTTGAAATATGGCGATTCTGCCCGAAAATATATTTTCAAATATGGCGATTCTGCCCGAAAATATATTTTCAAATATGGCGATTCTCGTATCTGGCATTTCGTTTTATTGCCCTCGCCACCCCATGCACTCACATCCACATGCAGCCATTAAATTGCAGCGACCGATCCAAAAAAAAAAAACGGGCACGCGTTGCCGTGGTAACTGGCTTCTGGCTTGGGAGCGTGCTGGGCGGTGCATAAACACTCAATCCTGCTGCCACGCATAAAAGTATAATTCCCCCCCCCCCCAGGCCACCATACCCCATTATTGCATTCGATTCCGCCAGATCGCGTTTCGGCGCGCTGCCCCGAGCTCCCCATGTTCCGTTGCCCCCCACCCCAGGTCAGCCGCCCGATCCCGGCCAACATACCTTGTATTCAGAAACAGCCGTGCACCGCGATCCCGACGTCTAGCAGCAGCCACTGTTTGCTTTAAATATAGTGCCCATTACGCCCAACATTCGCGTTTCATTAGCATTTCGGGAAAATGCTCGCCAGCCAATAACAGGCAGGTTCCCTAAACCCACCTCCCCTCCTCCCCCCCGCCCAACATGCCATTATTGCATGTGTGCTAATCGCGCCCACCAAAACAAAAAGCAGCCAAATAGCCGCCTTCCCCCAAAGGATCTTACAATCCAGCGTCCAAGAGGCAGAGAGTCAACCATTGTTCAAACAACAAAATCAACCTCAGGACTCGAAGAGAGTGACTCGAAGAGATCGACTCTCCGCGAACACCGAGGACTTCCATCTACAAGGAGACGGAGACCATGGACCCCGAGGGGGCCAAAGAAGTCTTACCTGTGTTGACGACACCCTCGCCTCTTGCTCCGGCCCTGCTGATTCACCTGTCGATATCCCCCCCTCGCTCTGGCTCCCAGTTTCCTCGGGAGGGAGGACCGAGGGCCATGAGCAGAGAGGGATGGGTCCAGGGAAACTGTAGCCCGGAGCGCTATTGCAGCAGAGGCGGGCACGAATGAAATCAGCGAGGCTCCTTCCTCAGGTGAATAGAGGACAGAGCAGGAACTTCGAAGTGAAACCACGCCCACCCCTTTCTTCCCCTCAGCTACATTTCAACCATCGAACCCCAAAACTTCACAAACAAAAGCCACAAAACGGGACGTGCCGCCCAGCAGGCTACTTCAAAAGGATTTCACCATTGTGGAAAAAATACTGAGGCGCCTGCTAAAACCATGATCAACCAATCTGACTCGAGTTCAAGTGCCCCCCAAAATCGGATACACATTTCCGCCCAAGTTCACTCGGGTCTGACCCAAAACGGATCGTCACTCCTACCTGGGGTCCCTCCCTCGCCCCAAGCGGACATAAATCACCAAAATAAACCTGCTTCAAATGGGCCAGACCCACCACAACACCACCCCTCAGAGGAAGCCCAAAGTGTTTGAAATTCACAAACCAAAAAGTGTCACTGGAGCCAGACTGCTTCACCTGACAAAGGAAAAAAGCGACAACCTAAGCTGAAAGGACAAACAAAACCAAACCAACAAAAAAAGTGACTATAACTCAGATGGCCACTACATCCAAAAAACTCTGGGCCAAATCAACAAAGAAAACCTGGAAACCGGAGTCCAGCAAACCAACAGTGGCAAGCATAGTAACCAACTTTTTTAACGCTTTTGCCCCACAGGTCTCGGGTCTGCAAGAAGACCTCACAGATGCAGATATTAAAGATGCAATCATGATTTGCCAACTTCCACAAAAGTCCAGAAAAATGGACATCATTACCTCAAAAAAACACTTCTCGCAAGGAGCATCAAGACCTGCAAGCAGCTGAGTCGCCGCAACAAGTGTCACGGACAAACGTCAACAGCCCACCTCTCCTGCTACAAGCTGGCGGGAACCCCTTAGCCTTAGCCACACGGGCCACGCCAACCCTAAAGTCTGCCATTCAACATCCTCTAAACCAAAGGAGGGAGCAACTGGCTCCAACAACGCCTCCCCGGTGTGCACCACAAAATGGAGCAAAACATTCTGACACCTGCTGACAAGGTACAGGAACAATGGGTGGTCCCGTAGGGTAAATCTTGGCCAAATACTGTCCACATCATCACTTAGACCACTAGAAAAGGCCACAGATAAAGAGACCATATCTGTGCAGACGCCACAGGAACAAATACAATAAAAAAGGCTAAGCCCCACTGACAAACGGCCCTTAAGAAGACACTCTCAGGCCGGAGACCCAAGAGAAACTCCAAACAGAAAGCAAAGCCTGGACCGGGACAGGCGTGGCTCAATAGACTTTTCTAATGGACCTTTAGCCCGAAAGCTGCTCTACAAGAGCTATGCAAAAACTCCATCGTCCAAAAAAGACATACAGCCAAGTGGAACCCCAAATGAGTCCCTGTCATGCCTTCCACTTCACACTCCGCTACCACTAGCTGTCCCCTTGGCACGACTTCTCCTTTGTATCCAGTTACCCCTGGCAGCCCCCCTACCTTGAAGTCTATGGTGTGCACCCAGCGGCGGCATCTTGGTGTACGGCGCTTGGGCTTTTCCATTGCCGTTGACCTGTTTGCGCACCATTTCCGGCAACCCTGGCGTCTGTGGCCACAATGGCAACCCACAAGTCAGCAGCCTTAGCTAGGTTCTTGGTATCTAGTTCTTTTGAATCAGCCAAGTGCTGTCTGAGCTCAGGAGAGCAGGCATCATAGATAGACTCCAACATTACAAGATGTATCATTCCTTCATAAGTGTTCACTCTGTAACCCTTAATCCATCCCTCTACGTTTTTCAAACACTCCTTCACCCAATTAGCCCAAGGGGTACTATCATGCTTTTTGAGGGTCCTAAACCTCTTAAGGGAGTGGGAAGGGGTCTTCCCAAATCTAGCTATTAAAGCTAGCTTCACACATTCGTAATCCATCCTATCCACCTCCCCCAACTCTATTACCACATCAGATGCAACAGGGGGGAGCCTAGAGAACAACCAGGGGATCAACTGATTCCATGTGATATCCTGGAGCCCATGATTGCATTCAAACATAGCTAACCAATCTATCACACCCAACTTAGGTTCATACATACCCAAAATCTCTTTAGGCATCCAGGGTCTTTTTGGACTGGAGGATCTAGAGGATTCAGGGAGAGAAGCTTCTTCCAAAGACAATTTCTTCATCTCTAGCCCATGATTGAGCTCCATTTCTTTGAGCCTTAGTTCTTGATGTCTCTGTTCAGTTTGGGCAATAATCCTTTTGAATTCAAGTTCATGTCTCATTTTGTCTAGAGTGATACATTCTGGACTTAATGGGGGACCAGACAATGGTCCAGTAGACATAGGGTGAGGCCTTTGAGCAGGCAGAGGGCCAGAGGGGGTGACATTGTTATCCTCCTACTCCTCATCTGCTTCAACAATAACATCATCAACATTATCATCCTCAATGTTTGCTTCATTTGCTGGAGGGGTAGGCACTACAGCTCTATTCTCCAGACTTTTTTTCTAACAATCTTGCAATCATTTCTGATGTCTTGCCTTTGACAGGAAGATGATTCTGTCTACACAGATCCCTTAAATAATCAGCAGTATTTGTAAGGAGGGTCTCCTGGCAATAGCGTTCCATCTTTGACTTTTTTTTTAAAATTAACTTTTAGTGATTGTTAAGCCTTGTGGTTAATTGAACCAAGGTACTAGTAGCACTCTAAAATGTAAATCCAATACTTTTATCCTCACCGCTGTACACCAGTGTTAGGCAGAATGCACTGCAGTTCCCTTGGGGAGCACTACAGCAGATTAAGACTACAGGTATATGCAATAAATTGCCTTTGGTATCAGTCTGTACCACAAAGATTTAGTTGGTAGCTGTGGCTGAGCAGTCAGACTTATCTCAAGAGGAAGATGAGCAGTATTCAGGGTTTAAACATTAGGACCATAGCACTATGGTACAAGGAAACACTGACCAAAGCTTTGTATTAAAAATAATATATATATTTATTTTACATACTTCTCGTTCAACACATAAATCACAGTTGTCAAATTAAGTTAAAACAGTCAAGAAAAGTATATTCAACTCCCTATTTAAATTATAGACAAGTTTGAGCCAGAGTGAAAACTGAGCAAAATGGCACAGGGTCAACCAAGCAAAAATGGCACTCTAGTAATTTCTCAAAAGGGAGAGAAAGGACAAGTTATACAGGTTCAACCTCTTAAACACATGAACACTACTTCCCAAGTGGATTGTGAACAAGTTAGGCAAGGTAGCACTTTAGCAATAGTCAAGATAGTCAATAGTCAATAGTCACTTCAGCAATACTTAAAAGGGAAGGAAGAGTGGTTATAAGAGTTGTGGGTGCACCAACACAGTTGAGGATGAAAAGCAATCTAGTGGAGACAGATTTAGCCATAGTCAATAGGCCTATGCCAGAGTTAGTGGTACAGGGCAATGTGCCCAGGATCAAACTGTTCTAGTCGCTGCAGACAAGTCTTTGGTTTAACGATTCAAAATGAATGTTTAGGTGGTAAAAGATAATGTTAGTCAATAGGGGCGGCCAACCCAGGAGGTAGGTGAAGGATTTAAAACACCTTTAGCAGTACCTCTCGAAACGGGAGGCCTGGCGGAACAATGTAAGTGAAAAAGTGGAAGCGGCTCCTGCGGTGGCGGTGGTTCCTGGCAGTTTGCGTTGTCCAGCAGAGGAAGAGAGGCTCTCATCATGGAGGAAGGTTCGAGTTACTGCACTGCCCAGGGATGAAGCCAGCCACGGTGATGCCGAAACGTATTAAAAGGTACGCTCCTTTAAATCGCGGTTGTGGTGGACGGGTGCCTGGCTATCCGGTCTCCGAGTGCAGGGTATTGGTGATTTGAACAAAGCAGGTCCTGGAAGCCGATTGGTGAACTTGTTGGCCCCACCAGCTCAAGGGAAGAAGACTCTTGCAGGCAAAGATCTTCTCAAGTCGTTGGAGAAAAGTGGTGAGGATCTGCAGCAGGGCTTCACCGGTGGTTCAGTCGTTGCAGATGTCTTCAGCTTCTCTCCTCTGCAGTTTCTTAGTTCCAGTGGAGACGTCTTGTCCTCCAGTCTTCAGGACCTTGCTTTTATGCAGCAAGACCCCCATCCATACAGCCTAGCTGTCACTCACACAGTGGGGTGGCTCTCCTGGCGGAAGAACTCCCCAGCCTATCAGGGCAGAGTGTGAGTTGGGTTGCATAGCCAACCCTGTCCAGGGTGCCTATTCCCCCTCCCACACATCCTGTGTACCCCAGACTCAGTGGTGCCGGGAGGAGGGCTTCTGTGCACAATCCCGCCAAAAGGACGAACAAAGGATCCCCGACCGGGTTATGATTTCAGAGAAAGACACGAGAAAGAAATATTATTAAAGTTCTGGCAAAATAAAACACCGGATTAAAGTTAATATTAAAATAAACTGGCGGTAGGTTAGAGGCTGTCAGTAAAAGTGGTAGCCTCGAACAATGGGAAAATCCCATAGGAAAATATTTGCGGTCGAATATTTACGGTAGAAACCACTGCCACTAGCCAGAAACATTTGAGAGAGGGACTGTACGGTACCCCCTCGAAAATTAACACTAGGGAAAAACTATTAACCCTTCCCAGTACCTCCATAGTAAGATGGTTTGTACTGGTTTTGTTCATAATGATTGACTAGTAAAGTTAATGGGGACTTTACATGCCCTGGGAGACAGTAGTCAGTCCCAGGGTATGGAGTCTATGTTTGGGGGTCACTACGACACCCCTGTGGTAGGGCACGGAGGGTGCTGTGTACCACACATGTTAAAAAGATGATTCCTATGAGGGTGAGAAAACCCCATAGACCATAAGCACACAAGATAGCCTAAAACACACACTAACAATCTATCTAAGAGTGGGAAAAAAGGGTCTCACTCTTAGCAGGAGAAATAAATAAACTCCTCAAATCCAGCAAAGCTGCTGGGGGACTCTATAGGTAAGGGAAATTAGCCTTTTAAGAGAATTCTCCCTAACACTCTTTCCCATCTGAGTGGCATTGCCGCCACTTGGGCCAATCCACTACTAGAAAGCGATAGCACAGTCCTCTACGATTTTGATAGGCTGGTCACTGAAATGACATGTGTATTTGACACCCGCCACAAGGCACAAACCTGTGACCTTGAATTGCTAGACTTGACCCAAGGAAAATCATCTCTGGTTGATTATATCATCCGATTCAACCAGTTATCTGGTGAGACATCCTGGCCTGACCGTGGGTTAAATGACCATATGAAAGACGCATTAGCAGTGGTCCCTTCCTTACCTGCCCAATACCCAGAATTGGTTGACTTGGCTTTGCAGGTAGATGCCCGGCGCGCCAAGCGCAAATCCGAAATGGGTAGGGGATCTGGTTGTTTTGTATCCCCTACTCCAGCACCTGTCGCTACCCCCGGTGAACCCATGCAAATTGGGGGCATTAGAAATCCGATCACGGTCACGGAGAGAGAGAGACGCTGGAGCTCCAACTCTTGCTTTTACTGTGAACTGCAGGGACACTATGTTAGGGAATGCCCAAGATGCCCACGTCTCAAGCCACAGGATTTTCAGAAGGCTCGTCCCTAGTTCCGGGGGCACGGACGAGCCCATGGCAAGCCCCTGTGTTTTCTTCTGGTATCACGAAACCCATTATGGTTACCGCCCTCGTCTTGTCCCCGGATGACATCAGACATTCCATGCAATTGGTTATCGATTCAGGGGCCACTGGTAACTACGTGGACATTACAATAGCGGCCTCCTTGAAGTTATTCCTGCAGAATAAGAAAAAACCTGAGTTTGTGCAGGCGGTGGATGGTTCCGCTCTTGTGTCTGGCCCCATCTTACAACAGACAGTTCGGTTAACCCTGATTATTCAGGACACCCATAGGGAAACAGTGTCTTTCGATCTCATTACCACACCTCAGTTCGGCATGATATTGGGCATCCCTTAGCTACGTATCCATAACCCGTCAATTAATTGGTCTAGTGAGAGAGTGTTCTTTGAGTCCTCCTATTGCCAGGAGCATTGTCACACGATTCCAGACACCTTGTCGTCTCCATCCCTGGTTCTGGATGCCTTGGCTCATTGGACTTTAGGTGTAGACAACTCCCAACCTATGGATACCAGCCCTCCCGACCATGTGATTGGAGCCTTGGTGCCCTGTGTTCGAACAGAATACCAGGAGTTTTCAGAGGTCTTTGACAAGGAATGTGCTGAAAACCTTCCACCCCACTGTCCCTATGACTGCCCTATCGACCTGGTCCTGGATGCGGTTGTCCCTACAAGTCAGATATATTTGTTGTCCCACTCCGAAGACCAGGCCCTTAGAGAGTATATCCAGCATGTCCTCCGTATTGGACACATTAGGCCGTCTCGTTCACCCGCGGCTAGTCCAATCTTCTTTGTGCCAAAGAAAGAGGGGGACCTCCGTCCCTGTGTGGATTATCGACGGCTTAACCAGGTGACCATAAAGAACTGGTATCCAATACTGCTCATCAACCCCCTTCTGGACCGTTTGACCAATGCCACGATTTTTACAAAGCTTGGCCTCCGAGGTGCCTACAATTTAGTTTGTAACCGAAGGGGCGACAAATGGAAAACCGGGTTCTGCACCCGACATGGCCTTTAGGAGTACTCTGTAATGCCATTTGGCTTATGTAATGCCCCTGCCACATTCCAGTGGTTCATGGATGATGTGTTCCATAACATCACTGACGCCTATGTCATCGTCTATTTAGACGACATATTGATTTTTTCATCCTCAGTCAGTGAACAAATAATACACGTCCGGGAGGTCCTTGCCTGACTCAAAGCCCCCGCACTATATGCCAAACCTGAGAAGTGCCTGTTTCATGTGACAGAAGTAGATTTCCTGGGATTCCGCATTTCATCGGCGGATTGTCCATGCACGCCTCCAAAGTTAACGCAGTCCTTGATTGGCCTGTCCCCACCTATGTTTAACAGCTCCAATCCTTTCTTGGGTTTGCCAATTTTTATCAGCGTTTCATTCCGGGGTTTTCCTCCATAGTCGCTCCACTAACCTCTCTCACTAGTCTAAAAACACCCTTCTTATGGACCTTTGTACAACAGGAAGCATTTACCGCACTAAAGACTGCCTTCACCACGGCGCCCATACTCCAGCACCCCAACGAAGACCAGCCTTTTATCATTGAGGCCAACGCCTCCTCTTATGCTTTAAGTGCTGTCCTATCCCAGTCTTGCTCCACCACTGGTCTCCTCAATCCAGTGGCTTTTCACTCCCGCAAATTCACCCATGCGGAATCCCACTATACCGTTACTGAATAAGAATTACTAGCATGTATTTCCAGTAATGCTTTCCAGGTATGGCGGCATCACCTCTTGGCAGCCAAACACCAGGTCACGGTATATACGGACCACCGCAACCTGCAGGATCTGGCTACCTTTCGATGTGCCAACAGTGGACAGGTACGCTGGCATCTGTTTTTTTCCGCCTACGACTTTGTCATACGTCACCGCCCCAACGTTATCCATGGCAAAGCAGATGCCCTATCACGTCTACCTGGTGGTGAATCCCTTCTGGTATTCCCTGAATCGCTCTTAGGCAGACAACATGTCATTTGTTTATGTACTCCTCCAGACCATTTACTTGGTACCATCAAACAATGGGCATCCCGTAACCCTGACCAGATACAGGATTGGAATTTGGTACTTCCCGATGGGTTGCCGTTTATGCAGGGCAAGCTTTATCTACCCACCCATGACACTTGCATTTGCGCATTAGAATGGTCACATGACACCCCTATCAATGGACATCCCGGGCAGAAATGTACCCTGGCTTTACTTCAACGTTGGTGTTGGTGGCCTACTATGTGCAAGGACGTATGTGTTTATGTCAATGGTTGTCCTATTTGCGCCTAGTGCAAGAATCGGAGAGGAAGACCCCTGGGTCTGCTCCAACCATTGCCCCTCCCACTCCGTCCATGGCATACAGTGTCCATGGACTTCGTAACAGAACTGCCCAAGATACAGGGTTACAGCACCATTTGGGTCGTGGTGGATTCCTTTACCAAAATGGCCCGTTTCATTCCTTGTACTGGTGTGCCATCTGCTCCCACTTTGGCTGACTTGTTTTTTCTTTCAAATTTGTGTATATCTGGTCTCCCCACTGTCCTGGTTTCCGATAGGGCTTCACAGTTCACTTCACGTGTTTGGCGGGCACTCACTAAACTTACTGGCATCGATGCTCGATTTTCGTCCTCCTATCATCCGGAATCCGATGGCCAAACAGAACGTGTTAATAAAACCCTCAAGCAGTACTTACGTTGTCTATCCCTGCAGTTCCAACAGTCATGGCAACGAGTCTTGCACATTGCTGAGTTTGCGTACCGTAATGCCCCCCACTCTTCCACTGGTTTTTCCCCTTTCTACGCTCTGTACGGACAGCATCCTCGCACCCTGCCACTCCCTGACCTCTCTTCCTCGGACACACCTGCTGCTGATGCCTGCCTCCGGGATTTGTCTATCATTTGTCTACCACCTCCGAGAAGCACAGTCCTTTATGTGTCGGACCGGTGACAAACACAGAACTCCGGCCCCTTCCTATCATGTTGGTGACAAAGTCTGGTTGTCTACTAGGCATCTGTGTATCCCTGGTTGCAGAAAGTTGTTACCTCGTTTTGTGGGCCCCTATAAAGTCATTAGGGTCATCAATCAGGTGGCATGCCGCTTATCGGTTCCCAGTACCTGGAGAGTCCATCCTGTGTTTCACACCTCCCTTTTGAAACCTTTTTGTCCCTCCACACGGGCTATTCTGCCGCCATCTCCTGTCGGAGTTCGAGGTCGAGGCCATACTTGGCTCTCGACTCATTAGGGGACGCTTATTTTACCTTGTGGACTCGTTGGGAATTGGTCCTGAGGAGGGATCTTGGGAGCCCGCTGTTAATGTCAATGCCCCACTCTTGGTTTCCCGCTTTCACAGGGACAATCGTCCAGCCCACGGGGTTGTGGGCCTTTACGGGGGAGCTCTGTCATGCCTTCCACTTCACACTCTGCTACCACTAGCTGTCCCCTTGCCACGACTTCTCCTTTGTACCCAGTTACCCCAGGCAGCCGCCTTACCTTAAAGTCTACAGTGCTCACCCAGCGGAGGCATCTTGGTGTAAGGCGCTTGGGCTTTTGCATTGCCGATGGCCTGTTTGCGCGCCGTTTCCGGCAACTGTGGCGTCTGTGGCCACAATGGAGATTGCGGTTGCCGTGGTAACGAAACGCAAGCAACAATACCACTCACAACAGCCGAGCAATGCGGAGACTGTCAAGTTCTGCTCACATGATCATGACGGGACGCTCATAAGGAAGTCGATTCCCTAGAATAGCGCTTATCAGCTGTTCTCTGCAGTTGCAATGCGATATCGACCTTGTTACTTTGGACCATTTTTTGGAACTTTGAATCTCGGCTTCACCCCTGGATTGCTCTTGCCTTACGTTTGGATTATTCTACCCTGTGCCATTGACGACCACGGACTGTTTACTGGATTGCTCTTGCCTTACGTCTGGATCGTTCTACCCTGTGCCATTGACAACCAGGGACTGCTCTCCGGACTGATTTTGTTTCTACCCTTATTTTGGATGTTTGGATACCAACATCAGGTTGGTTAACGGACTACCTCTCAAGTGAACACTTGTTTATCATGGAAATACTTCCTGCTGCATCCTGTCCTCCCACGTGTTTTGGCAGCACCTTTGTACTTCCCTACTGGAACACGAAGCAGAATTCCTCCAATTTATCTGCACGCCAACATCAACCTGCAGCTGCTGGGTGCACCTTCCTGTTCTTTAAGTACCCCTTGCATTCCACAGCTACACACCCGGATTAGAGACCCCTCATTCCCAGCGCCCTACAACTCTCACCTAGGTAGGTGTCCATTGTCTTTTTCCCTGAATCTTGTTACCTACGAAAGTTCTGTCAACTGTCTTATGCTTGTCTTTTCCTTGCAGCGGCCCGGGGTCCTGTTTGTTTGGTTGTTTGTTTGTTTGTTCATTTGTTAAGCGCACCAGACTTGTAAGTAAAAGGGCGCAACGACAAGGAGATGCAAGGCTTACATAGTTACATATACATAGGTTACAGAATTTACATATCAAAGGATGAACAATTTTGCGTGACTACAGGATATATACAATATGAACAATAGGTTACATATACACATGCTGCAATATTTGCCATTTACAATATTTACAAAGGAAAGAATATAGCAGGATATACTGTTTCTTAATTGCAGGATAGTGTCCTCGGGGAGAGGGAGATGGGAGGCTAAGGGTTGGAGGCAGTGATGTGTTTTATTAAGTTTTTTCTGAAGAGTGGATATGGATTGTCAGCTCTCAGCTCCTGGGGCAGTGAATTCCAGCTTTTGGCTGCCTTAACAGTGAAGCCATTACCCCCGATAGTAGTAAGTATGTATTTGGGGATATTCAGGCAATTGGTGTTCCCACTTCTAGTTGGTCTGAGAGAGGTTCTTCTCTGAACTTTGTCTATAAGGTAACTAGGGGCCGCATTGTTCAAGGCTTTATGCGTCAAGGAGAGTGTTTTTAGAAGTATTTTTTTGGACCTGGAGAGCCATTTGTGTTGGCGACTCAAGGCAGAAATGTGGGTTTTCCTGTTTATGCCAAGGGCTGCTCTTAAAGCGTTATTCTGTAATGTTTGGAGCTTTTGAATGGTAGATTTGTTAGCCCCAATGTAGAGGGCATTGCTATAGTCGATTCAAGAGAGTATGAGAGCTCTAGCCAGGATCAGACAACTATTGTCAGAGAGGAACGGTTTACCAGCTCTGAGAAGTTTGCATGTGTAAGCCGTTGCCGAGGTAAGGGATTTGACCTGCTTGTCAAAGGATAGTGTGGGATCCAAGTAAAATCCCAGGGTTTTTACTTCCTTGGAGACTTTAATGGTATTGCCGTCAATATTGAAAGATGAATATTCTTGACCTAATTTTTTGATATTGGCCTGCGAACCCAGTATTATTAGTTCAGTTTTATCATCGTTCAAGCATAGGCCATGAGTGGCCATCCATGCTTGGATGATAAGGTAAACCTTGTTCACCAGGCCCATGTCCGTACCGTAATCCCCAGAAAGTGGTAGGAGAATCTGAGTATCATCTGCAGTGGCTTGGTGAAGATGTTGTAGAGGGTAGGCGAGACGCAGGATCCTTGGGGGACACCGCATAGGATGGGTGTGGGATCGGCCGATGCTGAGGGGGATAAGACTCTCATGGTCCTCTCACTCAGGAAGGACTCGATCCACTTGATAGCGTCTGTAGAGAAGTGAGCTGCAGAGTCAAGGTGCCGACATAAGACCTTATGGTTGACCAGGTCGAATGCAGCAGAGAGGTCGAGTAGGAACAGGAGTACTGTCCTTCCTTTGTCTCGCAACTCGTCTATTTGGGACTTGAGGTCAAGGCAGTCTCTGTTCCGTGCAGTGGACGGAAGCCAGATTGTCTGTTGCCCAGGAGTTTGTGCACTTCTAAATGCTTCTGAATGTGAGTGTAGGCGGCCTTATCCAATATTTTTAATAGGAATGGGACTGTGGTAATAGGCCGGTAGTTTGTAGGAATGAGGGGATCAAGTGTCTGTTTTTTGAGGAGTGGTAGCACCCAGGATTGCTTGAGGTTGGCGGGTATCGTACCTGTAGCAAACGAGGCATTTATCAGTTTGGTTATAAATGGGGAGAGTTCTCTAGCAGCATCTTTTATTAGCTGTGCAGGGCAGATATCGACTTTGCAGTTTGAGGGCTTCAAAGATAGGATAATGTTTTCTACCTCTATGATGGACATTTTAGAGAAGTGGAATGTAGTGTTGTGTGCCGGTGGTGGCTCATTGGGGAGTGTTAGGCGAGTGCAGTAAGTTTAGGGTCTTCTTTTTTAGTTGACTTTTATTTTGAAGTTTGTCAATTTTATGCGCTAAGACTTGTTGTATACCTGTACACCAGGATTTGTCCTTGGTGCAGACGTCTGGGATAGCAATAGGGGACTCTAGTTCTTTGAGAATGCCGAAGAGTTCTTTCATGTTTGAGTTTGAATTACCAATACTTTCGTCGTAGGAGTCGCGTTTTGCTTGGCAGATTTCCTTTTTGTAATGTGAGGAGAGTGCAGTTAATTTAGCTTTATTCTCACTAGAGGGGCAAAGTCTCCAATTTGTTTCACTTTTGTTCTTTAAAGTGCGAAGGTCTTTGAGTTGTGGGGTGAACCATTTGTTTAGGTGGGCTATGGGTTTGCTTGGTCTGAGTTTGATAGGAGCAATTTTATACAATGTGGTGAGCATGATATTGTTAAATTCCTGAACTAGGCTGCTGGGGTCGAGATTATCAGGCAGTGCGTTGAGCGTAGGCAGTATGGCGGGGATGATTTTTTCTACCGTAATACTTTTATTGCTTCTGGTTGGGCATGGTGGTGCTCGTGGTGGAGCCAGTAGAGTGGGTCTGATGGTGGATAAATGAAAGGTGATCAGAGAATGGTCTGTCCATGCTAAAGGCAATATGGAAGTAATAGTGGCAGAGCAGTTAAGGTCCGCTACCCAGTCCAATATTCTCCCTTTAAGGTGTGTAGGTGTAGTGACTTTTTGGGTGAGGCCGAGTGCTTTGATTGTGTTGGCTATTTCTGTGGCATGTTTGTCCGTTTGGTCTTTGAATCCTAAATTGAAGTCACCTAATATAAGTAGTTGTGTGGTAGGTTTCAGGTTGTTCATAATTATATTATGCAAGTCTTCCTCAAAGGTACCAAGAGGGCCAGGTGGTCTGTATATAAGGTGTATGGTAATAGATTGCGAATTGTTTATCTGAATTTTGGCCGAGAGGGTTTCACATGATTGTAGAGGCTGGGTAGGGGCTAGTCTGAGACCGAGAGCCGTTTTAGAAATAATAGCAATGCCACCACCTCGTGCATTATCACGGTCTTGTCTGATTATGGTCTAGCCATCAGGGACAGCTAGCATGAGGGCAGGTCCTGCTGCATTATGGAGCCAGGTTTCTGTAATTGCAAAATAATCCAGGTTCCCTTCCGTAATTAAATCGGCAATATCCGTAGCGTGAGCGACTAGGGATCTAGCATTAAGGAGCGCTCCCTTGAGAGGAGGGGCTTCCGGAGTTTGTTGGTTCGGATGCGTTTGTCTACAGTGGGGCAAACTTTAGGGTGGAAGTTATTAAGCTGGAGGGTGTTCACATTCAAGGTAGAAGTTTGAGTCGGCCATTTGGATTGTCTGGGCAATCGTGGGCTGGGTTTGTAGTTATTTTTAAGGTTGGAGGCCGGAAGGGCTCTTCTCAGTGGTTCGTAGTTTGGCTAGTCTTGCGCGGAGTCTGTTGTTTCTATTGGGTGTGGTGCAAGGTAGGGAGGCATAGTGTGTTGTTACTTGGACCTTGCAGAGTGTAGAGAGATTAGGTTGCATAGCGTTAGTGGTGAGTTGGCCAGGGCTTTAAGTGGGCCGGGGCCTGCCGGGGCTGGGCCCCGGCAGTCTCCAAAAAGTGGGACTGAGCTGGGTGCCCTGCCGGGGCCCCCCCTTCCACTGCACGCAACATTGGCGGGATGCATTATCCCGTCGCGGCGGCAGCCGCGACGGGAAAGGCGCCTGCCATGAAGTCAGGCGATCTGACAGAAGTGGCAGCCAACCACAGCGATGCTGTGCCTGGCTGCCACTTCTGTAAGTCATAGTAACTGCCTCTGGTGACCTCTCGCGCAAGGGGTCACCAGAGGCAGTTACTGTCCCTTTGTTTTCCCAGGTCGCCGAGGCGTCTTTAACCCTCGGCGAACCTGGGGATTCCTTGACATTTTTCGAGGTTTATGAAAGATGGCTTGAATAGTACACAATTCAAGCCATCTTTTATAAAGCTTTGCCGACTGACAATTTTGTCCGTAGTCAAAGCTTTATAAAAGATGGCTTGAATTGTGTACTTTCAAAGCCATCTTTTATAAAACCGAAATGTTTAAAAAAAAATGGCCTGAAAAGTAGGCAAACCGTAAGGTATGCACACACTCATATATATGCATGTTATATATCTGTGTGCGTACCTTACTATGGTTTGTGTACTTTGCAAGCCATCTTTTCTAAACATAGAAATACATATTTCTATGTTTGGAAAAGATGGCTTGCAAAGTACACAAACCATAGTAAGGTACGCACACAGATATATAACATGCATATATATGTGTGTGCATAACTTACGATTTGCGTACGTTTTAGGCCACACCCCCCACAAGCCACGCCCCCAAATGAGGGCCCCCCCCTCGATTTCTTACCCCACTTAAAGCCCTGGAGTTGGCAAAGGTTTGAGGTAGGTGTTAGTGGCTGATCGATGTGATCTTGACTGCTAGGGACAACCTGTGTGACTGTGGCCATGATACAGAGGAGTAGTGCTGGGTATAGCATCCTTCCAGTTCCAGTGGCAGGAGAATGTAGTCTAATGGCGACCATAGGGCGCGACACAGGGCTTAGCATAGGTCGGAAGTGGTCTAATGGCGAACAAAGGGCACAACGTAGGTCTTCAGCATAGGTTAAAAGTGGTCTAGTGGCGACCAGGGGGCACAACCCCAGGCTCAGCATAGATTAAATGTGGTCTAATGGCGACCATAGGGCACGACACAGGGCTCAACATAGGTCAGTTGTGGTCTAATGGCGAACAAAGGTACAACATAGGTCTACAGCATAGGTTAGAAGTGGTCTAGTGGCGACCAAGGGGCACAACACAAGGCACAACATGGGGCATGTAGCGACCAAAGGGCACAACATAGGTCTCAGCATAGGTTATGGCGACGATAGGGCATGACACAGGGCTCAGCATAGGTCAGATGTGGTCTAATGGCGAACAAGGCACAACATAGGTCTTCAGCATAGGTTGGAAGTGGTCTAGTGACAACCAAGGGGCACAGCACAAGGCACAATATGAGGCAAGTAGCGACCAGAGGGCACAACATAGGTCAAAAGGATGTCTGAACATGCCCTGAGGCACTACATGTAATACATTGGAATAGCAGTTCAGTATGAAATGACACGATAGCAGAGACGTGGTTCGCCTGCCCACGGATGGAGGAGTATAACCGAGATTGTAAAATCCGTCTCGAGCGGGGGTGCTTACAAGCAGGCAGCTCATGCAGGACAACGTAGGAACTCAGATAGATGTTAGACTTTCGCCTATAGGGTTTACCTTAGTGGCGTGAGTGTAGTTTGCAGATGCAGGAAATCGTTAGTACATGTTGGCAGATTTGGGCATAGTAGCTGGCTGACGGCGTGTACGGCTGTGGTCAGGCTCGGGTCAGGAGCCTGTTTGCCTTCCTTGGGGGCCAGCTCACGCCTGCTGGTGCCTCCTGATAGGCTATGAGGCTCCACTGGCCAATCAGGCGTTGGTGCTGGTCTCCAGGGGAGGCGGACTTGCTGGTGAAAATGCGGTGGCCATTTTAGAGGTGCTTTTACCTCCGAAAATACAATTACAGGTGCAGAGGTCGGGGAACATAGGCAGAGAACATCTGCAGGCCAAGCAGCGCAGAAGGCATCAGATGAGCTTAATCTGATAGTGCGCTATTTAGCATTTGGTGCTGGCGAAAAAGCGGCGCTTTGTGTAGGGATACTTCTTGCAGGGGAAAGCCTCGTGGCTTACCTCGATGGATCAGCTGGGCTGGGGAGGAAGGAGGGCTGCTCCTGCAGCCTCCGGACAGGAGGGGCTTCAGCTTGGAAGTGAGATCGAGTGTTCCTGCTTTCAACTACCTGTGGCCCCAATAACCGGTCAGCGAGTCTTTTAGTATCTCTCTGACTGGTTCTTGGGGACGGAGGTTTTCATAGTCTACGTGGTTACGGTTTCCTTACAGTCTCCCTCCAAAAAAAGTTGGACATTTTATCTATCATGTCAGAGGTAACAATCGCCCTGGCCCCGTTCACAAAGTTATACGAATCAATAAATGAAAATCTAAAAGATCACACCACCATACAAGCGATGATGCACACAAAATTAATCTTCATAGAAGGATATATCACTGCACTAGACGAACGTCTAAAGAAGAACAACATCAACTGTGATTTTCAATCCTTCCACACACAACAAGTCCAAGAACCAGACCCTATTTGTGTAAAAACCAAAACCCGGTCAACTTCACCAATCAAAGTCTCACCATATAGTACAGAGGCAATCACTGTGACTATGGCTGAAAGCACCAAGCCCGAATCATGAGAAGTCATCCACATCGTAGACGACAACCCTGCTAGAACTCCTCAACACAAACCAAAACTAGACGATAAAGATCAAGCCTACTCGATATTCTCTGCAACAAAAGAAAACCATACCGAAAACATAGACCAAGTTCCAAAACCCCCAGAGGCGGGGAGGCTAAAAAAAAGCATTTAAAAAAAAAAAGACAGTACGATCCCTCGACCAGGCACGGGCCTTGTTTTACAGCTTGCTAAGCCGAACTGCAACCAAAACTCTCCCAAAACAACTGAAGATTTTCTAGATGATGAGCACTTGTTGAACATTAGTTAACACATCGATATTGACTCTGCAAGAACCACCCCAAGAACCAACCAGTACGTCCTTGCAACGCAAAACGAAACCATGAATGAGGAAACACAACACCGGGCCCAGTTCAACAATATCCCAGAAGAGTCTTCTCCTCCATTTTGTACACTGGAAGATCGAAGGAAAATCTCACTACAGGCATCAAATAGGAAGCCATCGACTAATACCAGAGCACGGAAAGTATCTTTCCCATCCAGGACAAATTCGGTATCTCCGGTTCGTAGGACTCCTGAACCTCGACAACAGACCACGCACCCGAAGAGGGGTAGGACTCACGCTAGAGACCCTAGATCGAGAGACAGAAAGCAGTCGAGACTGAAAGAAAAATCTCCCTCCGAAAACTTGAAATACCAACCCACCCATTATAAATCTAGAACTGAGAACTACCATAACCCGACAAGGACTACGGAAAAGCCCATCCGGGCACTCAAACTGGAACAGTGTGCCGAAAACCGGGACGACATAATCCTTAATAGAAGAGGAATCCTCACCCTGTTCGATCTTATACCAGCCCTTCGTCAGATCAAGTCAGACGATTTGAAAATCGTGGACCCATACCACTCCCACCGAAGAGCAAAAGCATACTTATATATCTCATCAAGGAAGGTGAAAACTAAAATAACCCGATAGTCTGATGAACTACTAACATTGGGTTATATATTGACTGATCAAATTACAACTCTTCCTCCCAGGCTGGAGGTTTACAACAGAAAACGAAATAGCTCCCCGGGGACAAATACCACTCACATTGAGCCCCAGAAGCACTACCGACGGTAAGAAACTTCCAACATAAACAGAAGAAATGACACTACAAACCAACCTACGAAAGAAAAAACATCAAGCAATTCACAGCAAACACAGAACCCAAAACCAAATCAATACCGCCCTTAAGCAGGAGATAAAGATACAGCATCCTAGATGGAAGCGCCAAATCCAAAGTCAAATCTACCCCAAATCACTCAAACAAAAAAGACTTTGCTCAAAAACTGGCAGCCAGAGCCTACTGCAGACAGAATTCATTCAGAGAAAGAAAGTATGCCAGTAAACCCGTGAACAAAAGAAAAACCTCAGGGTCTTTGGTCCTGGCTCCCCAAGGTCCTGACCCAAATTAGAAAAAAATCGCAACCCGCGGGTCGGCAACCCAACGAATACGACGACTCGCCAACCGACCACAGCCCAAGTCTACTAAAACTCTGCTCATGGAATACTCGAGGTCACCTCCACTTGACCTCTCCGGGAGACGCAGACATGGCCTCCTTTGATGTTATCTGCCTCCAAGAAACGTGGCTACTGAAAAACCCAGTTTTAGGCGGGTATGACATTGTCCTGGCTCCTGCAAAAAAAGGCATCTTAGGTCACCCTTCCTCGAGCCTCCTTACGGTGTGTCAACAGGGAAAGGGGCTCAAGATTAAAGAAACTCTGCAGTCGAACTTATCAATCCTGAAAGTCCTCCTAGACTGGGAAGGCACGTCGACAAGACATAATTCACCCATAGCAATCATAAATACATACTGGAACCCTGCAGACATAGAGCAAAACATTTAGCTGTCTATGATGGAAAAAGCGATAGATGACATTCAGACCACCCACCAGGTGTCCTTTGTCATAATATGAAGCGATTTTAACGCACCATGCCACCATACCACTGTCAAAAACGGAAGAATCAACCAACCCTCAGCGGCCACCAAGAGAGGGCTACAATGGTCAAAGCGAATGGCATCAAGGTAAATGCTAAATCTTGACACCATCTTTGAAAAAAACGATCATACTCCAACTTGGGAGCAGGGAAACTTGCAAGCTACCATAGACTACATCTACGTATCTCGCCCCTTCCTGGAAAAGACAACAGCCTTTGATATCCACAAAACAAAAGAAAGCGACCACAACCAGCTAACAGCAACCTGACTAAACTGCTTTGAACAACCCAACCATAACAACTTTGGGGTTGAACCAAACAACCAGGGAAATCGCCTGAAACTCACAGCAGAATCAGTTAGAAAACTGACTAAAAGGTATTCCCCTGGAGGATGTTCAGAAAGTAAAGCAAAACTTGACTATGTTCCTCTAATAGTGCCGTACATCGTGAAAAACAAAACAAACTCCAACTCCTCCAATCCTCACAAGCACATATACGATGCGCAGCTAGTAGAGAAAAGGCACGAACTACGGAGAATCAAAAGAATGTTGAAACAAATTCCATGAAACCAAGAAAAATTACTGGCGGCCACAAAAACTTACCAGAACTGGGCCAAAAATCATTGGTTCCAACTTTACCAGCAAGATTCGGAAAACATCTTGAAAGCAGTTTGTGGAAACAAAGCCAGGGACTCTTTTAATAACGTCCACGCCCTCGAGGAAAAACTCGATACTGAACTGTATGGGTGAGCAAAAATGGATCGACCATTTTACCTCTCTCTTCAAATCTCCCCTGCAGCTACAAACCAAATCCAGGACCACAAACGACAAGGAATGGCTACCTCTCGATGACCAGGAGGAAATCCTTGAACAGCTCAAAAAGCTCAAAAACTCTCGAGCCGCTGGACCAGACGGGATAACCAATATGGATCTCAAACACAATCCCGTAGAATGGGCAATCCTCCTAAAGAAAATCTTCGAGAGATGTGCTCACCAGAAATCCATCCCGCCTTCGTGAACAAAAGCAATAATCGTCCCGAAATACAAGAAAGGAGATATCAGTGATCCTTCAAACCTTCGCCCAATAGCTCTTCTGGATTGCATGGGGGAAATTGTTGGTGCCCTACTACTGAAAAGATTCCAAGCCTGGGCAAAAACAGCACCATGTAACGAAACCTTCCAAACGGGCTTAAAAAAAAATGTCGGCATTACAGCCAACATTCTAACGATTATCACCCTCAAGAGTAAGGTCCTAGAAGGAAAGCCTCGAACATTTGTGGCTTTCATAGACCTATCACAAGCCTTCGACCTAGTGGGCAGGGCTTGACTCTGGACAAAAGTAAAAGAGTGGAGATGCCCTACACACAGATACAACACTCAGGGTGCGACTATCACAACAAGGCAACCTCTCGGCAGAAATACAGACCGGAAGAGGGGTGAAACAAGGATGCCCACTAGCCCCCGCCCTGTTCCTAGCATACATGGGCGATTATGGGGAAACCGAAGATCTCACCAGAACCTTTCCACCAAAACTGGCTAATGTAAAAATCAGCTGATTCCTGTACGCGGACGATCTTATCCTGTTCGACCAGACCCAGATTGGACTCCAGAGACAGCTAAACAATCTGCTACACTACACCTTAGAAAATAACCTGAAAATCAACAAAGAAAAAGCAAAAATAATGATAGTGGAGGACTCCCAAAAAGATCAGAAAAAGACAAATGGTCCCTCGAAGAAACTGAGATTGAAAAAATAAAAAGAGTTCAAACAACTTGGCGTAACAATCGACAGCTCAAAACATGAAACTTCTATGCAGGAAAAACTTAAAAGTAAAATAACAAAGCTGGTGGCACAAGGAAAGGCAATAGATATGAAATTTGGAAGATTCTCGACTATTCCAGTAATTGAATTCTACAAGAAGAAAGTGGTCCCCTCGATCACATATTGTGCAGAGGCTATGCCCTTAATACCCAAAACAGCCTGGCCAAGGGTAGAAGGCCATTTCTGCAGGACAGCTTTGTCTCTACCTAAATCCACATCGATGCCAGCGATAGGCGAGAACTTAGCCTTTTATCTCTCCTGGGCACAGTAAATATCCACTCCCTACTCCTACATCGAAAATGCATCATCCAAAGCAGCCAAAAAATGTACACACTGTTAGGCAAAGAAATACAAGCTGAAACGGTCAAAATGTTATCAACATGGAGGAACGACAACAAGTCCTTACTGCTCACAGTCGCCTGTTCTGAAGAAGACCTCATCACAAATCCAGTCAGAGTGACCAAGAAACTGAAATACCTAGATTAGTCGTTAACCCAGGAAACAGCAGCTACAAACAAACTACTTACTCACTTACCACAAACAACCTGCAAGCTAAACGAGCCCCAGAGGTACATAAAAATAATTCCTAGCACATTGGCCCGAAACTTGCTACTGAGGGCAAGATTAAATCTACTGGAACTAACGAAATCCAGAAGATAAGAGGAATTTCTGCCACAAGTGAGTGCCGCCTATGTGGCTTAGGGAATGAAACGATTTGCCACCTGCTCCTGTCCTGCACAAAAAATCAGCTAATAAGATCTGCCCATTTTAAACACCTTTTCGCCGATGACCAGCGGTGGGACGAAGACCAATGGTGGCACAGATTGATTGGAGGTGACAGAACAACCTGGCAACTAGCTCTAGTCAAAATCCTACAACAGACAATGAAAATGATAATCTGATATTTGGTCATTCTTTAGAAGCAATTGTGCTACACAACTTTCTTTGTAAAGTTCCATTTTGGAACACACACAAAAACATTAAAAAAAAAAAAAAATGTGTGCCTATGATGGGAGAACCTGGGCGTATGGTGTACGAATCTGGGCATATAACAACAACGTCCTGCATATGAAGTAAGTACCTGGACTTTCAGGATTGCTGTTCTGTTACTGCCGACACCTATGTAGTTACAGTCAAATAAATCAGCTGCAGAACTTGCCTGTGGCCGCGGCAGACACCAGGCTGACCTGTGTGCTTCACTTCACCAACTGAACGCGCTGTTCACTTGGTGAAGAGAAGCACAAGTCAGCCTGGGGTCTGTATTGGTGGCGCGGCCGCAGGTGAGTCAGTGAAACATGCACGCACACCCAACTATAGCCTGGGCCTACGGCGGCACCGCGTCCGCAGGCGAGTTCAGTTGGGCAACACACAGCAACTTATTAACATTATCAGCAACCCCAACAAGCAGCACACAAACTCCGACCTCAGTCAGACTGCACACACCGACCCGACCTCAGACTCACCGTGTTTATGGAAGTTGGCCTTGGACAGGAGCGCTGTGCATGTAAGAAAAACCACACGTGCTGCTGTGGCCACGACCCCTCCTCCAATTGGAGGAAATAAATGCCAGAAGTCGCAAGAGATTGACAGCGGTCGCTGGCCAATCAGCAGAAGTCGCTCTTGCGACCTCTGGAGACCCCTAAATGACGTCCCTGATCCCACATGTTCCATGCAAAGTAAATAATGGTCACTTTCTCTTGTTTTTATTATCTTGAATGACGTTATTAGTGGTAAGAAAGATTGTGAAACAAAGACATAGTCTAGGATGGAGGAGGAGCCCATCCCTTTCCATGTTATTTGTGATGGTTTGTCTTGTTTTAAGTTCCAATTTAACATGACCATTTCTTTATTTGCCATCAGGTTGTTACACATTGTTTCTCTAGATGCTCTAGCAGGATTTTGGGCTGTGTTTTGAGTTAACACGTTGTTAGTTATACATGAGGTTTTCAGATCGCCACAGACAATTACATAACCAGTCTTCTGGGTTATGTATGCATCATCAATTAACTCTGCTATGTGTTCAATAAACTTGTCGTTTGATACCAGGGCTGGATTCTAATATGTATTTATCAATAATGCTTTTACTGCAGTCTCAGTCGCTTGGGGGTCCATGTTCATTTCCCATCCAATTACAATTTTCTGCAACAAGGTGCTTTTTGATACACATTGCTTCAGGTTGCAGTCAACAGCCCTGATGATGGGTGCCCTTTTTTGCCCTTGACCACTTCACTTATTGAAATATCTAAAGATGGTTTAGTACAAAGCCAAGTCTCTTGTAAACAAAGCACATCAAAATCACTTAAGTTGATGTCATTTTTTTTAGTGAGATGAATGTGGCTGTGTATATTACATGAGGCTAATTTTAAATGGTGAGAGCTTTCATTTGTTGTGCCTGATGTTCGAGTTGCGGGCACCAATACGTGTTTGGGTGGCTACAATGCTCTCTGGGCTGTTAGTGTCCTTGACAGCCACAACCAACCTTGTTGTTTCTCGATGAGAGCTCTTGCAGTTGAGTGCGTATTCATCAAATTGATGTCACGGATAAAGAAGGTTGCTTGAAATGTTACATTTAATTTCTGTTGCAGACACTTTGGAACTCGCCTGACCTGCAACGGATCTGAATACTTGACAGTCCAGATTCCGCTTGGTCCTCTCTATTTTGACCAATTCTTGTACCGTGCGGCAACTCACTATCAGTTTGTCTTGAACTTTCACCTGGCATTACTTGAACATCCTTCAAGGGTGTGATCGTAGTCAAGTCAAATCCCAACATTTGGAAGTTTTCAGTTGCGGCAATGAGTATGGTTTTGATTATTGGAGATGTGATGCGCAAGTATATTTGATCTGTTCTTTGATTGTCAACAAACTGGATAGTTTTGAGATCTCTTGAAGTTAGTTGGCGCAAGTTAGGGATGTAATCGAAGAGTTCCAATACTGCTCTTCTATTCAATATTAAAGGATTCTCAGCATCTAATGTCTGTTGCAATTTGAATGGTTTCTGGTCAGAGTTTTGTAACAAGGATCTTTTGTCTTTACTTGTTCGATCACTTGCAGAATTGGAGGCAATCTTTTTGCTGTTCAGTCTATTGATCATTTCATGTACTTGTAATTCATGTTGATTGTGGGCCGTCTGCTATGGTATGATTCCATTTGGTTTCTCCAACCCACAAAGAACCCTTTGTAGATCAACTGTGTTCAAGCGAGTTTTGTCTAATTTGTGATCTGGGTTGCCATTCTGGTTCTCCGGACCCAACGACCCAATTCGCGCATAAGTTGTGGTGAGCCAAGTGTGATTTAATTTGAGATTTGAAGTCACAGCCTGTATTTTAGGGTTCATTGCTGGATCACTTGTTCCCCTAGCCTCTGTTCGTTCTAGTTGAGGACATGTTACATTGCATCTTTTTCTTTCTTCCGACATAGTGATGAAAGGTGGTGAAGATGGCTGAAACAGCGCGAACCTTGGGTGCAAGGCTCCGTCTTCCTGCACACTCATTGGTTCCTGTAGATGTCGGACTTCATATAGGTCACTAGTTGAGTGATTCACTGAGTGTGTTGAAAAGTTCAGTATTGCTTGTGAGGTTGGACTAATTTCATTTTCAGTGGTCATTGGTAAGCACAGTTGATCGTTGGGGTTGGACTTTATTGGCACATGGTCGGGTGTCTTATTTTTTTTTTTTTACTGGTAGCATTCTTGGTGCCGGTCTGGGCGTTTCTCTTTTTGCTTTTGTTTGAGCTAACACTAAGACCGGGGTCTTTCTAAGTTGAATTGTCTTGGAGTTTTGTTTCGCTTGATGTGGTTTTTCAAGCCTTTGCGAAATGTTTTGCTCCAAAGATGGCAAAGGGTACATTCTGCAATTCAATTGGGCCAATGGTGTTAGCTTCAATAACATTCAAAACATGTTCAGGTATGGCACACGGATCGGCCCTTTTTGTTGGATTTTGATGACTTTTAACAGTTTGTTGTTTACCGTTAGTTGTGAGGGGTGAACTGTTTGGAGTCTGCAATTCCTGACAATTTGACGCAAAGTCGTTTAAGGCATTCCAAAGAACACCTTTGTTCACAGACTCTATTGTTAGCTCTACTTGTTGTGCGACCATGATTGTCTGCGACCCTCTTGAACAAGTAGGTTGCTGGCTAGATGAATGTTTAGATATTTTGTTTCTTTGATTTGTTTGCGACTGATCAGTGGAGACAACTTGAACATGGGCTGTTACACATCCCTCTCAAAAAACGAGTTTAGGGTGCATCATTGCTTGTAACGTAGTGTGGTCTTTCAAGGTTTCGTTTAGATTCTCATATAATTTCATGAATGGTGCTAGAGCTATCGTAATAGTTGACATCAAGATGAGTAGATCTGGTTTGTGTTTTTTGGTGTCCTTACACCTCTCACTTTGAACATTTTATTGGTCCAGTAATGATTCATTCTGAAGGGTGCCATTAGCGCTCTCCAATACTGGATTGTGACCAAGGTTCGGTTGACACAGTGATGGAGGTGGATGTTAATTTGCCAATCCTCATGTTTCTTCATAATTCAATTTGCTGGCATTATGCATGCAAGTATTGATCATCACCTCACTTACAGCTGATTGCATATCATTGATTGCATATCATTCATTGTCAGTTTGTGTGAAAGGTCCTCCTCAACTCTCGAAACTGTAAATTGCGCTTCTTCACTGAAGATTCTAATTTCTTTTGATGAGGAGGCTTCCACTGAACCAACTATTTGGCTTTTATATTGCTTATCAAATGCCTCCATCACATGATCCACTCTTGCTTTGCTTCTGTGCCTCAGGTCATCATCTGTCATGATCTTTATTATGGTGGCGTCTGGAAAATTCAGAGCCACTTGCGATGTTAGTGATCTACGAATGTCTCTGATGTTAACTACTTTTTTTGCAGTTAGACTCTCAAACACAACGTTTTCCTCATTGTTGGAAGCAATTGCTTCGGGGTGAGTTTGAGTGTCTTTTCCTGCTGATGCAGAATTTTCAAGACTTTCTAGGATTTCTGCATCAGATAAATCTGTTGTGATTGATGCACATACTAGATAACTTCTTTTAAAGGGGTTAGAACTTGAGCGGCTAATTCCTGGACCGCAAACCCTCACATGCGCTCTTTTGGGAAAATTCTGGATTGGCCAGCTCGTATATATGAATCTTTTGAATTTTTGTTCAGATTAAAACAAGAAAAATGTTTCTGGGGAGCGAAATGCATCAATTTATCATTCGGAATTGAATCGGGCGACATGCTGGCACTCACTGTGTTCGCCTGTATTCGGTTTGTGTTAAGTTCGTAATTGTTCGCTGCCATATTTTCTATTGCTCTACCAAATATGACAACATTGGAGTTTTCCAAGTAAACGTCACACAGAATGGGTTTGTTTGGGTTGCTGGGCTCGGTGTGCATCATGGCTTGTACCACAACTTCCTTATGATACACCGAGCTATCAGCTGTCAAAGCCATAGGCAGGGTGGACGATTGGTAAGAGGGGTAGCTAAGTGCGCCTGGCACCATGTCGTAATTCTCACACGTCTCTTCATAGAGGCTCTGGAACACGTGTGGCACAGCTGTATTGGCCACCCTCAAAATGCTTGAAACAGCGCTGGAGCTTTGTACGGGCGGCAACACTCTACTTGCTATGTCAACTATATTCGCTCCCATGACTTGTGAATTAATTGGTTCTGGCTCATCTCCAACTTTCAAACCAGGAGATATAAGTATTTAAGACTGTAGATTTATGAGAGGCTTACCCGATATGGATGGGTCAGACACATAGTCTTCCATGAACGTGTGCGTTGGTGACACTGCTGTTGAAGTGTCGGGCACCGATGAGCCGACAATATCCCTGTCTATTTTGCTTTTTGAACTCTGAAGAGTTCTTCCTCCCTCCATAAATCCACCGAAACGCCGGACACCCTTCACACTCCACTCCGCTTAGCAAAGTGTTTTTGATGTGGGCGTAAGCAGGAGGCGGGGTCTGGCTCTGGTTTAGGGCTTATAGAAAGACTGGATACAAAGGTTACATACAATGACTCCAAGTAAAGGAAAGACTGAATATCCTTTACCGCAACGCTGGATGCAGTGTTGTCAGGTACCACATGTCCTTTTGACAAATGCTTGTGGAAATGCACATGAAGTAGTCTTTCCTCAAGACACCAGACACTCTTCACACTTCGTCTGTTTTAATGTCCCCATTATATCAGAGACTGATATTTTTTCCATTGCGAACTTTCCCATACTTTGATCCACCAATATGAGATGCACAGCCCTTCGGGAGTTTTCCAGAACCTAGCGCAATTTATTCTAGCAGCCATTAGTACCTGTGATATGAGCATTGCCCTGGAGCCTGACGTAGGGTAAGAATCATCAACTGGGACATCCCTCAAGACCAAGGTTAGCGGGCACATTGGGAGAAGGCTGCCAGTTATCTCTTTAATTTTGAACAAATATCGTCCAAACATGTCCGCATAGTTGCGAAAGACCACCACATGTAGGCCAAGTCCCCTAGCTGGCCACATCCTTGCAAACAGCAATCTGAACATTCAGGGAGAATCTGGGTTTTGAAGAATTGGCGAGAGAGGTCCCAGCCCTGACTGAATAACACACTGAATGCATGCTTTATCCCAATGATTTAAGGTAACCGCAGTGGTCACCAGAAGGCCCTCATTGACACTTTTCCCATCCTTAGGAAGGAATGGAAGATGAGCCAGCTGAAAAGGTGAGCAATATTGTTTGATTATTTTCTACTTTGGGACCCTCTTGTTGAATGCCCAATCCAACACTGGGGCCACCTATGCTGCACAAAAGTACCTCTGTATTGACATGACGTTGAAACCTTCTTCCCCCCTGGATCTAAGGAGGACGTTACGTGGAATCGGGGGCGGGGGGGTCTATGTCCCCAGATGAATTGCACCATTACCTTTTGGAGATCCAGGTCTCGTTCAAGGAGTTGAATCAGCAATGCCTGAAAACCTAGAGCAGCTTTAGAAGCAATGTCATTTTGGGTGCACAAATCCAATCCATCCACAAGAGCTCCTGCAGGCCCAAACGTTTAAGAAAGTCCTCAGCCTCTTTGCACAAGGGTCAGTTGCGGGGGGGGGAGGGCGGGTATCGGTCTTCATTAGAGTCTCATATGTTGCTCTAAACGGTACTCCCAGGTAGGAAAACTCTCAGTCAGCCCAATGGAAGGGGAACCGGGTCCTCAGAGAGTCTCTAAAGTTGGGGGGGGCTCTATTATATTTAGGCCGACCAACTTCCCAAGATTTATGTGAAACCCTGAAATGGAGCTGAAGTCTCCACGTAGTTCCATTAGCTCAGGTAAAGAGGATAATGGATTTCCGAGAAAACACAAAGTGTCATCCGAATATAGCTCCACTTTATGGGGAGTCCCACCATGCGAGAACCCCCGTATCCCAGGAAGGAGGTGGATCCTCTGGGTCAGTGGCTTGACTGCCAGGACAAACACCAGGGGAGAAAAGGGGCAGCCCTGCCTAATTCCTTTCTCCAGACTAATCAGATGACCATTGGTTATTCACTCTCACCCTCATAGCAGGGATCTGAAAATGTGCCATAACATACCCGGAGAAGTTTGGGCTAAACCCGTATGCTGACAACAGCAACCCCAGATGGTCCCAGGACCATGCTATCGAATGCGTGGTGTGTGCCCAGCAACAGGATCGACAGCCCAACCTGAGCCTGAGGATCCAGGGCAATAAGGTCAATTACCCTCCTGATGTGATCATGTGCCCCTCTATTTTTAATGAGCCAAGTCTGATCACTATTAACCAGAAGTGGGAGAGCCTCACTCAGTCTAGTGGCTAGTACTTTGCTATAAATATTGATATCTGTATTAGTAGGGCAATGGGGTGATAAACTGAGCAGTTTTTTGGGTCTTTCCCCAGCTTCAAGAGTTGGCAGGTGGCTGACTCTGAAAAAGGGGAATAGAAACAAGACTTCCCCACCCTTAGATGCACAGGGGGGGGGCTATCTAGAGCTAGGCAATTGGCACTAGCTTTTGAGGATCACACTTGTAGTCATACAGATAAAACAAAGTTTAATTCAAAACATCATGTTTAAAAACACAAAGAAAAAAATCACTATGAGAACAGATATTCATATGGCATGTCATAGATACTGAATCAAAAGAAAGGGAGGTTGATCAATGTGTAGTAGTACATTTCAAACACATTTATACTGTCGACACATTGGTGTTTCTGGCTTGGATTAACTTGTTTAAACCAAAGAAAGTCTTTAAGGTGGAAAATGGCTTTCAGGAACTCCGAGCTTTCTTCAGGACAACGTCAAGGGTGTTAAATGTAACAGTTTTGGATCTTTCAGTAATTCATGGCGTCTTGGGGTAGAAAATTCAGTTCAAACTGTCTTGCGTACAGTATAAGCTATCTCTTGTGCACGAAGGCCCGTAATGGTATTTGGATCACGTAGTGTGAACGGGGTTGTACAAAAAGTCTGGGTCTTCTTAAGGCATGATGACAGGATAGGTGGAAGGCAAAGGTTGATTCAGGCTCAATTTACATCCACCAGTAAACGCTTCTGAAAAACATGCTCGTGTTGGTATTTGTGATCACGTAGTATTACGAAAAGCCTGGATCTTCTTGAGGCAAGATGTCGAGGTAGGCGAAAGGCAATGGCTGATGCAGGCTCAATTCATCTGTTGTTAAGTAACATATGTTAAAACACGCTTCCAAAACGTCCTACGCTGGTTTACAATGCGGTCATAGTAGCGCAGTGTCCCGGTTCTCGTGCATGTGCAAATGTGGCTAACTCTGCCATGGAGTCAGAATC
This sequence comes from Ambystoma mexicanum, assembly GCF_040938575.1. NCBI lineage: Eukaryota > Metazoa > Chordata > Amphibia > Caudata > Ambystomatidae > Ambystoma > Ambystoma mexicanum. The sequence goes on from NC_090932.1 coordinate 522,873,040, forward strand.
TCTATACGTTTCCAAGAAAGCATTAAACAAACTGCTTAGGTGATGGATCAGGACATGAGCGAATGCCCCCAATGCGAGTGCACAGATTGTTTGGGCAACCTCCTGATCTGTAATGCATGCTTCTAGGAATTCCTGCATCTGCCCGGGGACCTGAGTGAGGTCCACTAAATCAATAAACCGTTGGGTTTGGACCAAATCACTCGGATGCCTAGTCAAGATCCCGTGAAAATACTCCTCCATAATCTTCAACTTCCCTGATTCATTGACTACCCGGCACCCCTCTCTATCCCTCAGGGACCCTATGTAGTTGTGAGTAGAGATATTCCGTAATTTGGCTGCTAGGAGTTTGTTTGCCTTATTGCCCCTAGAATAACAATAGTGTTTCATGAGCAAGATGGAATGGACAGCTTTTTCCATTAAGTGGGCTTCTAATGCCTGTTTCACTATCCATTGGCCCCACAGAGACCAGAGTACCCTTAAGTACATACTCCCTTTCTTTGTCCTTAATTTCCCCCTATCGGAGAGATTGGTGAATCCTTCTGGCTCTCCAAAAAGCAGCTGACTGCTCTATTATTGTTCACCTGATCAATGCTTTCCCTGCGTCTCATATCGTCCTGATGTCCAGTTCGCCCCTATTATTTTTGCGAAAGTAATTGTTCAGAGACTGTACAATGTGGGCTTTCATGGCTATATCCCTGAGGATGAAGTCATTTAATCTCCACCAAGGTCTAGAGGGAGGTAATGCTGCGCCCAGATCTAAAATTAATTTAACTGGGGCATGGTCGGAGAGGGCCTCAGTGTGTATGTCAATCCCAATGACCTCTGGAATGAGGGTGCTTGCTATGAGAACCATATCTAGCTTTGAGAAGCCCTTATCTACTGCTGAGTATAAAATATTTGTATTTTAGTGATGATGCCACACAAAATAGCATTTCCTGAAGTGACTTTTTGGGAAATCACATGACAGGACGTTCGTAAAAATCCACCAAATTACAGTGCAATTAGTAAAGAAAATACTCAAAAATAGACCCTCTATCTTCAATAACAAGTAATACATGCATTTTCTTGTATTACATATGAAATATATATATCATCCCAAGTGACAAAAGTCACCCTTCAGGCAGTTTGAGCCTTTAGGGTCCCAGCACAGAGAGGTCTATAAAGCAGGCCATTGTAGGGCGCCTTGATAAAGAGACTGCAGCGACTCGACGAGGGTGGGATATTCCAGGCACTTTCCATTCATAGACCCCTGTCTCCCGGGCACGTTCCATGCACAGAACATCATAACGGTGCTCTTTCCCTTCGTGCCATGTGCCTTATGGTGGATCACATGTGTATCAAGGAACGAATGGAACAATTATACACAAAGTGTACCCCTGAACCCTGTATAACCAGTATTACCAGATGTAATTGTGCCCTGTTAGCACAGTAGGACTAGATCCCATTACTCTAAGCGAGCACCGCCAAGGTAGAAGAAATGCCACTCAGTAATCACGATAGACCCCGATTATGGCTAGCTAGCACAATACAGCCTGTTTCCATTGTGCCCAGATAGCACAATGCCAGATTCCATTATTCCCAGTTAGCTCATAGATTCCATCATGCCCATTCAATATATGAATCATGGTCAGATACCTTTATGCAAGGTTAGAACAGTAGTGTCTGGTGCCATTATGCCTCCTTAGCACAGAGGTCCTGGTGTCATTAGGCTGAGTTAGGATATTATAGCCTGTCTAAAAAGGCTCCCATGGTGTTTGTGTCTGTGTGTCTGTATCTGTCTCTGTGTTGGGGCTTCATAACTTGGACAAATAATAAAGCAGTAAGACCAAGCAGAGTTATTACCAGTTAGCAAGGTACGGTCTGGTTCCATTACGCTCAATAAGGCCAGGAATAATTATCTTCAGTTAGCACAGAGAGAACCAATGTCATTAACCCCAGGAAGTACAGTGAGACACAGTGTCTGTGTATTTTGGCACAAGAATCACAATGCAAGGGTTTGTATTTCAATTTGTGGGGGCCCTAGTGCAGTCCATCTCTCTCTCATCGTATTTAGCACCTCTTGCTTATCCAGGCGTCCCTAACCGCCAGGCCGAAACATTTGTCTCAGGTTGCTGATGGTACTCTTGTTCAGTGGAGAATTGACCAGCCTTTCAGTGTAAATGGATAGTTCTCCTCTGTGAAGGGTCAATGAACAAAAACATGGTGGTAGACCCTCCTGAGTGGAAGAAAATCCACGTAGTAGGTTATTCGAACCACGTTTTGCTCTCAGTACAGGGGCTCATTTTAACTTCCAGGTTAGTAGATACAGAAGATTTAATGCCTACTGTCTAAGTTTACCTTGTATTATGTGTGAAGGCCTAACGGCAGGTTGCCTGCTCTAATTAAACTCCTTCAGGGGCTTGCTATGTGTCCCTACTCTGTGCAGGTATTAGTGTTCTATCGGGATATGGGGAATTGTGCCTTACAGATACCCTGTTAAGTTCAGTCCTTCTTCTATCACTGTTACGCTCACCTGGTATCCCCGGGGACGCCCTTATGCCCTGGTTGCCGTATTCACCCTGGACGTTCCCAATTCTGGACGATGCCTTCTATGGCGGTCAGGCCTGGAAACACAGGAGGACTGGACTTAGGAACAGACTTTGTTTCCTCCCACCAGCCCCCAGGACTCGACCTGATGGCCCACTCCTCACCTTGTTATGATGTCTGGCGTGCTCTCCGTCCTGTCTTCTATGCAGGGGCGCATAGTCTTCTGCGGGTTGTAGCGACCGAGTTATCTTCACTGGTGCTAACCCATTCAAGTGTCTTTAAGGAGGTAAGTCTGGTTATAGCAGTCTTTAAATGTCCTTGCTTTCCTTTCTTGCTAATAATGTCTTTTCTTGTTTGTTTTCCCCTTAGGTGCACGGTGGTTCGGTGGGTGCTCTACTTGGATCAGACTCCTGCCAGGATGATGGACGCAGGAGCGTATGATAGATGGTAGAGTAAGCGCGAAGTGCGGCGCGGTAATGTCTTTTCTTTTGCTAACCTGTATTCTTTATTCCTTTTTAGGTCGCAATGGTATTTCTGGGCGTGTGAAGATTTCCGGAGTGGAACCGGTCAAGAAATGCCCAGCAAGGTGAGGATTTTGTGATTACTGCCGTGAATGCTGTGAGTAACCTGTTTAATGTTGTCCTTCTTTCTCTCTCCCTCCAGGTGCTTCGTTCCGGTGCGAGCGTGGTGTCCTGATGATGCTGCCAACTCGATGGAAGACCGCGAGCAGCAGGAATCGACGGATGGAAAGTTGCAGGTAAGCAGAGACTGCTAATGATGTTCTTTTGTCTCCTCTGCAGGTCCGCTATTCAAGGATCGCCGGGTGCTGGTCTCTGAACATGATGAGCGTCATGCTGCTGGCTGCAGAATAACGGGAAGCACGTTCTGTAGCTCGGGTGCGGTTTATATAGCCCTCTGTAAAGTAGTCCAGGTAAAGTAATCCAGGCTACCACACCCTAAAACACGGCACCGCACAGTCTGGTTCCTAGGAACTAGACTGTATGGGTGCCTCCATGTTGGCTGCAGGCCTTCACAGGAAAAGTAGTCCCTTCAAGGTAAAGTTCCAATCTGAACATGAGCCTGGCGCCGAAGGTGCCAGGACTGACTCCAGGAGAGTCTATGATGATAATGCAAGGCTCTTGGGGCCCCAAATGAACCCTGAGTCCTGACCCTACCTGGCATGTGACCATGCCAGTGGTGTTCTGGGTCACGGGTCGTGACAATCACACCCACTCTTTCATTTTTCCATATTTTGTTCCATTCCCTTCCCTTATTTCCACTACCTCTCCCTTGTCCTCCATCCACTCTTCAGTCCCTCCAATGTCTCTCATTTCTGATCCTTGCCTCCACCCTTTGCTATTCCCACCATCTCTCTGATCTTAATACTCTCTCGTCCGTCCACCCTACTGCTCAATCTTTACCATTATGCCCTCCTTCACACTACTACTCCCTCCTCCAAAACACTATTCTCTCCTCCACACTACTACTCCCTCCTGCATACTACTTCTGCCCAAGCATCCTCTTTCACTCAGTACCATACACTTCACGGTCACTCCTTACTCTAACATTAACCTCACTTGCCAAACTAACACAAACACTCAGACTGCAGTACCACTTTCACTCACTAGTCAATACCTCACCTTCTACAGACATCACCTACAAACGCCCTCCTGCTGGTCTCTTGGTATACCACCTCCTCATCCTCTGACCTCACCCAAATAACCCACATTTCCTGCTTTCTGTGGGGTTCTTTTATCACCCTCCTCTCCCCTGGATTGGGCCTCTGTCCCCAGCCACTCAGGCCCTGTCTTCCCTTCCCAGCACATGTTAAAGGCAGCCAATGTTACAAGTATGGGGCTACGCCACAACCACTTACTCCACGAACCTGCCGCGGAACAGCAATGGTGGCCCAGAGGTTGAACATTGAATTACGTGCCAGAGGACTTTGTTCCTGCTGCTGCAAACGGTCTGTCTGTTGTTGCAAGGGTTTGTGCTTATCGAGACAGTACCTGGTGGTCTAGGTTGTTCATTTGGGTGGTAGGTGTTCGCCGCCATGATCCCACAGCAGTTTTCAGGCTCCCTGACTGCCAAACAAGGATGGTGTCACTGCACTGATCTCTTGCATCCAATCTGCAAAAGGTTGATACAGGAGCAGGGGGAGCTGATGATGGGGTCGAACAAGCTAATGAAGAACAATGGAGCAGAAAGAAAGGGCCGACTGCGATGGTGAACAAGAAAGGATGGAAATCATACACTGGACAAACAATGAGGATCCCACTAGGGGTTCCAGGCAGATGTAAATCACTGTCAATCAAAAAATAGTTGTAATAGACGCAGACACCAATCTGACATAATACTTAATAGATATCAACTACTGGGTTCATAAGCTGCTTATTTACTGATGACCATTTTAATTATTGTTTCCATATGAACAGTTAATTGAATCATGTGACATTTATCAATTATATTACACAAGCAAATACTTACATTATCTGATGTTTCAAAGTTACATCCTGTTTCTTCACGACTTAATATTGCATTCTAACTCATTGGAAGTTCAAAGAAGGAAAAAGATACCTTACATTGGTACATATAGAGAAGAGACAACCAACAGTGAAAAAAGTGTTGGAGAGTGTTGGGGTGCTCTAACCAAAAACCCAATCTATTGTCTGATGGTAGAAACCAGAGCCAACGCGAAAAGATGCTAAATGGAGGTATTCTTAGTGACTGGACTGAATCATCCTGGCACGCGAGCTGAATCGGATCGCCTTCCTAAGGACTGGCATGCCCTGGTGGAAAAGGAGTGACAAGTACCATTAAAAGCTAGCCTCTAACTAGTCTACGGATACCTAGAGGAAAAGCTAAAAACTGCAACTCATCTATAGCTGGCAAGATGATCTATTCAGCTACTCAAGTTGTCTAATCTGTGTTCTATTCAATGTGTGCCGGCACCCACAAATTACAGGGCAACAAGGGTGTATCAGTTACATTCACCTATACTGATAAGGGTAGAAATACACCATCACTGAGTATAGTACTGCTAACGCCTGCCAGATACAACGTAAATCTGAATAATGCTTGTTAAAAGAAGAACAGGAGCAGGACGTACCTCTCTAGTGAGTTCTGAAGGGTTCAGATATTAACCAAATATCGCTGGGTTAATGCTTCCAGCGATGGGGGAGGGGAGGGACAGAGAAGTCCTCATCACCAAGCCAACTACAAAGACAGCAAGAAAAGGCCTTTTAAAACTAGAAGAGGAATGAAGAGAATGTGAAGAAGTTGGGTAGATTCGGAGATCACAGCTATCAAGTAAATTAGGTTGCTTACCATTGCGGGCAAGATGTTGTCTAGCAAAATGCCTGCTGCCGATTTCTGCAATCTGGGGAAATGGCATGGAGTGAACGCCATAAACCGTACATGCAGCTCCTGACGTCACTGCGCCAAAGCGTGATTATATAAACGAAGTGCCGAAAGCAATGTATGGCCTAATATGCCCACTAAGTATATCTGGACACTGCCATCTGGACAGGCCATCCAGTCTTGTGTTTGCTCCGAATTCTGGGACTTGTAGTTTGTCTAAACATCAAATGGGAAACCCAAAAACACAAACCCCACAGTCTAAACGGAAAAACGTGACAACATGGCCTTTTAATGTTTGGGGTATGAGGAAAGGATGGAAACCTGGTTAGTGATGGCGCTGGATTACAATGTTTTCACTAATTGCACTAGTGTGTCTGTCATAGGCAAAAGATGAGTATTGAGACTAGGTTGTGTGTGTGTGTAGTATTGGCTTTAGTGGGCAAAGTATTGCCACAGACCAATGGGTCTTTATCAAGGCTCCGATGTTGTGGCAAAGTGAGAGTGTCATTTTGGTGATGTGGTGAGTTGCTGTGAGTAGTGATGTGATAAGTAAAAAAGTACATTTCCAAGTAACAATGTGGACATACATTAGTCATATGTACAGTATGGTGGTGTGAAGTGAATGTGGTGTGACAGATATATACATGTACATGTTAATGGTTAAACATAGGTACAAATTCAATTTATAGTTGGCCAATTGGATACATATTAAGGTAAACAGAGATTGCACCAAGAGCGCAAAGAAGGAGACATAATTGGGTTGATGGGGTAGGCTCAGTGCCGGGAGTCAAAGTTACTGGGTGTGGAGGGTTTTACCAGTTTGGTGTTGAAGATTATAGTCCTAAAAAGGACTTTTGCAGGTGAGATCTAAAAATATCAGTAATGGGATGTAGGATGCCTCGCGAGACTCGGCAATGGCTACGAGTGAGAAGCGCGGAAGCCTCCGGAAGCGGCAGCCGCCAAGCAGAGGGCTCCTGAGCGACGGGGCAGCAGCAGCTCCTGGCGCTCCTCCAGCATATGGAGCTAGAGACTACTTTACTACCCAAGACTGCTAGAAATCCCCAGAGGCTTGAATATTATATGAGCCAGTGAGTCAAACTGTGCCTTATGATGTCATGTATATATGTTGCCACTGTTGTGCACCATTAAAGACCAAGTTACCAAACTACAAGAAGCCTGATCATTTTACAACATGGCAATTGAAGATTATTTTCGAATACAAGGGGCACGTCCAAAAATAGCGCTGTAGAGGCAATGTTTTATGTTTTACATTATGGAACTAATATCTTCAGCAATTTATATAATTATGATTATGCAACTGATATATGTCATTCTTGTGATCTACAGATGTAAATACAAGTTGTTGTACCCATTTGTATTCCCCTACGAGTATTGTTAGTAAATGAAGCCGTCACCTGAACAACATCCATTACTAAGTGTTAATGTTGGCATAAACTTGTAGGGAGAGGTCAACACCTATTATCGCCATGTACATAATAATTTAAGCAAATAGGACCAAATAATATTACTATTTGACTCATCTGTGTAAAATATAAAGGACCTGAAGCACAACCTATGTGATGATCTGGTTACATTGAAAAGGTTGCAAGCAAATGTATGTTGTCGTTTGAGTGGGGGGTTTCACCTTTGAAAATGTTAAATATGTTTTATAGATATGAATGCTTTGGGGAATGTTCTTTAAAGTTGCGTCTCTGCTGTCATTGAGAATTTGTTATTATGTCCATTAATCAATATTAACGTGTCGGAATTAATCAGTCCTCTGGTAAACAGCTACTTGCAGATAATATATCACGTTTTTCTTTTTCGTAAGAATATTGTTTCAGGTGTATGGTGCCGAAAGGATCTGAAGATGAAACGTGTGCCCAAGGGTTCTCTAGAGTGTAATATTCTAAACAGAGAGATGTCCCACGTCCCACACATCCGGCTACGCCTTACTGCATGTCCTGGACTGTGCAAGCGACCAGAATGCCATGTGAATAGGACAACCGCCTTGTGCCCTGTTGGTTGGCCTATTGCCAATTGACATTTCATGGTCTCGGGAATGAGGCTGTAAGACATCAGCTTCTGAAATATGGCCTGCATTTGCCAGACATGTACAATAGCTAGTTAAATAAAAGCAGAATTCAATGTTTGCTTTTTTTCGCTAAAATAACAAGATGTAAATACATGTATGTAAATACATTGCAGGTCTGTTCCTGGAATGATAGTTTGAACTTGTTAGACTTGCACTTCCATAGTTTACCAAAGTGGTACCGTAACAGCAAGCCCTATACCAAGAACGCCTGGGTAAATACACTCTTCGGGAGAGGTTCCACTCCATAAATGTGTATTCGAATGGAAGCGCTATTATCAAGGGAGCAGGGAAAACAGACAGCCCATTGTGTGCGTGGGTTCATCTTGTTGTTTGAACACCACCGAACGGAGCGCCGTTGATAAACACACTAAAGAAAGCAAGCCGGCATCCGAAAGAACATGAAGACGCCTGGAGTGCTCCCACTGTACCCACCGCCATATGACCTAACCAGTAGATTCCTCTCACACTCATTTCCACAGGAGAAGGTTTATACTAGAACTTCTTTACTGCAATTTTTTTAATGCACTTCATTACTTGGTCGAATGGTTCAGCCAGCTGTGATTATCAAAACATACTAGGTCCAGTTCAGGTTATTGACTCAGGACTCAGTTATGACAGCATGGTCTGTAGAATCATATCGTTCAGTTGCAATATACAATTTCACAAACACTGCTTTAAGGGGTCTCCAACCTTTATGTAGACAAGAGCTACTTGTAGGCAGGTCCAACAGGAAAGAGCTGCTGGGGTTGTGCTGTCCACGAGTATGAGAATTGGGACCAAGATTTTTTAGGGCCATTTATTTGCTCATTGAATAAAAAAGGAATAACATATGCATTTACCATTATAAAAATAACTTCAAAATTATCACTGGCAGTGGCTGTGGCCTGCTTGCCTCCAGCAGAGGTGGTGGTGGTGGTGGTAGTCCTCTTCTTAGGGTGTGAGGTGGGTGCCCTTGCGGTGTTCTCCTGGGTTGCTTCTTCCTCATCGCTGCCTGGGGGGTAGAAGAGATGCAGGGCATCAGTGATGGTGTGACATGGCAGAGGCATAAGAGGGTGCTGTTCATTATTCATTTGATCATGCATTCATATTTTACAGGTGTGTCACGCAGGGTATTTAGAGGGCGCATGTTAGCATTCACTGTGTGGCAGGTGGCATGCCGTTGATTTGGGGTTTGTGTGATGTATCACATGGGCAAGGTCCAGGTGTGTGGCTGTGTGTTGGTTATGGGATTGGCACTCAGCATGCATTTTGGCCCGCCATCTGGACTTGGATATGGTCATGTGGGTGTTGGGACATGCATTGCCTTGCCTAGACTCTCTACCACATCACTTGTGCTATGGTCTCCCCTACAGGGATCTGCAGGGTCACTCACCTCCTTCCGCGGTTGATGCCGCACCCGTCTCCATCTCGCAAAATCCCTCGATGGACTCAGGACTGATGAATCTGCTAGTCGTCTCCTCCCAGGGCATCAATTTGGCAGGGGGGTAGGCACCCCCGCCTGTTGCCATGGCCTCCCTCCGATTGCTGGCCATGATATTGCGTACCCTCAACCGGAGGTCATCCCACCGCTTCCTGTAGTCCCTCACACTGCACGGGGTGGTACCTACAACTGATACCTCATGGGCTACCTCCTGCCAGATTTGCCTCTTTTGTTGCTGCACCTCCCTCTTCTTGTCGTGGGATTGGATTATGTCTGCATGTGCAGCTAGAGTGTCCGCTAACATGGTCAGCTCTGCGTCTGAGTAACCCTGTTTCTGCAGCCGGGGCGTGGTTCTCCTGGTAGCCTTTGACATTCTCTATAGATTTCCACTGTGCTCTCCAAGTATCGACTGGTGGTTTGGGAGGATTGCAATGGATTGTGTTTTTAAAGATGGCCACCGGTCCATTTCCAGTTCCTGCGCGATGATGTTATTTCCGGGTCCGGTTTTGCGAACCCGTTATTAGCATGGTGGTATTACCGGGCTGGTATTTAGGGGTTGAACCTAGGCGATGCCGGTATCGGCGGGTCCCGTGATGCCGCTATCGGGCGGTTGGAGGGCCTTTAGCGGCATGCCGGTATTTCCATTACTGGCATGGGGGGTTCGGGCGTGCTTGCGCACTCATAATCACCCGCTATTAGTGGGTTCATACGAGCATGGACCCGCTCTTACCGGCATGCCGGTAATGAACCCGTTTTTACCGGGCTACTCGTAATGAGGCCCTATGTGTGTTTTTGTTTTGTTGTTGCAATGTAGTGAAGTTTGTGCGGTTTGTTGTGCTGTAGGTTTTGGTTGTGTTTGGTTTGGAGTTTGAGAGGTGTATGCAGAAAGGGAAATCGTTAGTACGGTTGGTTAGTTTGCATCTCTATCCTGAATTGAGGCGCTCGACTTGCGTAGTCTCCCCTGATGCGGCTCTGTCCTGATCTAGGTCTGACTGGCATACAGGTTCCTTACTCCTCTGGCCCCCACCTCTAACATGTTCTCTTATAGCTCCCCTTATCCTCCCTTCATACTCCTGTGGCCAGTGCACCTGCCAATGTCAACCTCTCAGGTAGTGTGGTGATTGCCAATATCTCGACAATTCCACACCACTGTGATACCTGGCTGTAACTAAGTGGTGGGTGAAAGTGTTGGTGGGATTGTCTGGGGGAGTTCACTCAGTCTCTGTGTGTGCCGCCTGTGTTCCAGTCTATCCGGTGTCACCCGTCCAGGTGAAGAGGGAGTTAGTCTCTCGGGTCGGGGATGTCGGTGTCCTTTACGGTTTAGTCATACTTTTTTCGGTTTTGGTTTCCAGATTTAGGGCCTCATCACGAATTTGGCGGTAACCCTTAAATCTGGCGGTAGCGCTGTTACCGCCGGATTTAAGGGTCCACCAAATCAGGGCTTCGGTGGATTTCTCCCCAGAAATCCGCCGGCGGTATGAGCGCGAAATTTCCCCATTGAGCCCGATGGGGAATGGGGCATTCCCGAATGGGCTCAATGGGGAATGGGGATTTCCAAATCCGCCAAACCCGTGATCCGGCGCTAATAGCGCCGGTGGGTTTGGCGGTAGGGCAGATAGCACCAGCACTATTAGCGCCGGCGTTACCGCCCAACTCGTGATGAGGCCCTTAGTCTGTGGTGTTGAAGAGCCAGGTTTTTAGTGATTTCCTGAATTTTAGGTGATCTTCAGTGTTTCTTATTTCTTTTGGGATGTTGTTCCAGGTTTTTGCGGCTAAGTGGTAGAAGGAGGTGCCTCCAAGTTTTTTCTTAAGGTATGGTTTGAGTTCCAGGCGGATTTTGTTACTTGATCGGAGGGGTCTCGTTGGTTTGTAGACGGTAATTTTCTTTTGTAGGAATTCTGCTCCTTGTCCGCTGATTGCCCTGTGCGTTATGCACATTGTTTTGAAGGTGATGCAATGTTTTACTGTGAGCCAGTGTAGTGTTTTTAGGGCTGGAGTGATGTGGTCTCTTCTGGATAGTTTGAGGAGTAGTCTTGCTGCTGCATTTTGGATATGTTGCAGTTTCTTCAGGAGGTATTCTGGTATTCCGAGGTAGAGGGTGTTTGCATAGTCGATTTTTGACATGATAAGGGCGACGATAGTGAGTGTTTTGTGTGTGAAGGAGAGGAAAGGTAGAATTCTTCTTGCTTTGTGGAGGAGGAAAAAGCATTTCTTCACTGGTGCATTTATTTGTGGTTCCAGGGTTAGGGAGTTGTCCATAAGGATGCCCAGATTTTTTACTACCTTCGATGGTGTTGGTGCATTTCCCATTTCCTTAGGCCATGGGATGGTGGTTTCTGTCTTTCCTGGGTTGATTTTCAGGTTGTTGGCATCCATCCAGTTGAAGACTTCTTTTAGACAGCCGGTTAGGGTTGAATGGTCGGCATCGGTGTCTTTGATTTTGTAGATGATCTGAGTGTCATCTGCGTAGTTGTAACATGTAATGTTGTATTTTTTGAAGATTCTGATGGCCGGAGTCTGATAGATGTTGAAATATAGTGGAGATAGTGAGGATCCTTTTGGGACTCCACAGTCGTTAACTCGTGGAGTGGATTTGAAAGGTTTTATCTATATGGTTTCTGTTCTGTCTGCTAGGAATGATTTGGTCCAGCGTAGTGCTGTGTCTGTTATACCTTTGTCTTCTAGTCTTTTGGTCAGGGTGTTGTGGTTAGCTGTGTCAAAGGCTGCGGAGAGGTCGAGCAGAATAAGGGCTGAGGTAGTGTTTGAGTTTGCGTTAGTTTTGAGGACATCCCGGATGGATAGCAGTGCTGTTTCCGTTCATCTCGCTGGTCTGAAACCGATTTGAGCTTGGTCCAGCAGGTGGTGTTTTTCTACGTGTTCTTGAGTTAGTTTATATACGTAGGTTTCTAGAATATTTGCTGGCTAGGGGCTGTTAGAGATCGGCCTGTAGTTGGAGAGGTCATCTACGTCACCACTTGTGTTTTTCAAAAGTGGCTTGATGTATGCTGATTTGAAGATCTTCGATACAGTTCCTGTTGATAGTGATAGATTTAGAAGGTTTCTGTAGTGTTCTGCTGGCGATCCTTGCGCAAGGATTGATTTGTAGATGTCTGGGGGACAGGGGTCCATGGGTGATCCCACTTTCTTGCTTAGTTTTACCAGCATTGCGAATGCCTCTGCTGATATTTCAGGAAAGCATTGGAGTTTGTGCTGTGGTTCCGTGTTAGGTTCGTTGGGTTGTATTTTGTGGTTGGTTGGTTGATTTTGTATGGTTTGTCGAATGTCATAGATTTGTTTTTTTGAAGTGGTCTGCCAGGTCATTGCATAGTTTTTCTGAGGGGGTTGGGGTGTTATCGCAGCCTGTTGGTTTCTCATTTCTTCAATGATGCTAAAAATGTCTTTTTGTGTGTTGGTGGCATTATTGATTCTGTCATCGTAATGTCTTCTCTTTGCCTTTTGAACATCCTTCTTGTATGCGCGGATTTGTTTCTGGTACAGTGTTTTTTTCCCTGGGTTGTATTCTTTCCTCCATTCCAATTCCATCTTTTTGTATGATTCAAACAAATACTGACTCAAGGTTTCTGAGTAAAAGAATATACATTTATTTACACATCAGTTGTATAACATTTCACTAAAGTAAAGCAGTTTAAAAATCACACTCTTAATACACCACACCACTCCCAATAGGTTCCAGACAAGTTAAGCTCACAAAATGAAGTGGGAGCAAAATGGCACTCCATAAATTTAAAAGGTAGGGAAAGCCAAAGTTCGGCAGAAATTGAACAATACCAACAGGTAAGCAAGGAGGGCAATCTAGAAAGAGGAACTACAGTGATAGAATCAAATCGAAAAGGCTTAGAGCCAAAGTCAAAAGGACAAAAGTCTTTTGCTCAAGATCACACAGTTCAGGGTAGTTCACGGTTAAGTCTTTGCCAAGAGTTCTGGACGAAGTTGGTCGGCAGAAAAGTTAGGTTAAAGAGTAGAGAAGAACAGCCCTCGGATTGGAGAAAAATTACACACACTTTCACCGCAGCTTAACGAAACGAGCAACCGGATTTGAACAGTACCTTTCAATGGAGAGGAAGCTGTAGCTGAGGCGGACGTTCCTGGTAGTTCCTGCAGGCTCATGGTTCCTGATGTGACTGTCGCACTGACATGACGTAGGAAGACTGGAGGGTACTGAACTGCCCAGGGAAGAAACCAGCAGCAGAGCAAAGCAACAAATGAAAGGTACGCTCCTTCAAGCCCAAGCAGGGTCCGACCTTCCTGGCTATCTGGCCCACTGTAGCTCTGTACAGCCAATTCGACCAGAGGAGGGAGTCCTGGCTTGCAGTTTAGGTGAACTGGTTGGTCCCACCAGATCAGGGGAAGAAGATTCCTGGAGGATCTTCTCTGTAGTTGGAGTTCGATGATTCGGACCTGCAGCAGGGATTCACGGGGCAATTCAGTCATGGTAGGAGTCCTCTTCCATCAGCTCCTCGTCGGTTCTTTCGTTCCAGTGGCGACTCTGCCTTTCCAGACCCAGAGACCTACTTTTTATGCAGTTTTCCCCCATTCACACAGCCTGGCGGTCAATCACACAGCAGGGTGGCTGTCCCGCCGGGACAGTCACCACAGCCAATCAGTTCAGAGTGCGACATGGGTCTCCAAGGAGACACTGTGCAGGGAGTCCTAAACCCCTCCCTCACATCCTGCCCCCCCAGACATACAGGCACCTAAGGAGGGCTTATGCGTAGAAGCCCGTGAAAAGACTGTGAACAAAGGAATCAAACCTGGTTTGGCACGCACAGCAAAACACGAGAAAGACTTTTACAAAATGAAATGGGGAATAAACCCAGCCGGAACCGTAATAAAATATATATGGTTGGGCGGGTTTGAGTTCGAGGCTACCAAGATAGCCTAAAACAATACCAAGGTTATTTAAGATAACCGCAGTAGGAAAAATAGGGTAGTTACCACTGCCACCAGCCAAGTCTTGATGAAAAGGGAGCGAAACAATGCCCCAAGAGAAACAGACATAAAGGGATAAGTATTAACCCTTTCCAGTACTCGATGTAAGATGGTTTGTACTGGGTCTGTGCTTTTACACAGGCTAATAAAGTTAATGGCAACTTTATATTTTCTGGGAGACAGTAGTCAGTCCCAGAAAAAATGGAGTTGAGTTGGGAAGTCTAAAAGACAACCCTGTGTCACTGCACTGAAGGTGCTATGTCAGTCCCAGAAAAAATGGAGTTGAGTTGGGAAGTCTAAAAGACAACCCTGTGTCACTGCACTGAAGGTGCTGTGTAACACACAGTAAAAAGATGATGCCGGTGGAGTAGGCTCCACAGGCTATGAACACAAAATGTTAAACACATAAGGCAAAACACATGTAAGAGTGGGAAAAAAGGCTCACACTCTTACCAGGTGAAAACAAGAAATCCAAGAAATCCAGAAAAACTGCTGAGGGACTCGGTAGGTAAGGGAAATTAGCCATTCTGGAGAACTCTCCCTAACAATCACCCCCACACCACCAGACTAAGGGACAGGAGGAATTAATCCACTCCTGGATGAATCTCTACCTCTAGACAGTTAAAAACATCCTAGAGAGACCATCAGCATTTTGGTGGTGACATCCTGCTCTGTGCTCAATGGTGAAATCAAATCCTTGCAGGCAGATTGACCATCTAAGACATTTTGGGGTGTCCCCTTTCATTTGCATTAACCATCTCAAGGGTTGGTGGTCTGTCTGAATCACAAAGGTAGATCCATACAAGTATGGTCTAAACCTCTTCAGAGACCACACAATGGCAAAACATTCACACTCTATGGTTGCCCACCTTGTTTATGGCTCCTTCAGTTTCCTACTGATGAAGCAAATGGGATGCTCCCTACCTTTCTCATCCAATTGACTAAGGACTGCACATATACCTATATTGGAGGTATCTGTCTGCACAATAAAGGGTTGGTGATAATCAGGAGCTCTTAGGACTGGAGCTTGACAAAGGGCTTTCTTCAGGCTTTCAAAGGCTTGAGTGGACTCCTCATTCCATCTAAACTTTTTAAGGAATTTTGGAGAGGAGATCACATTCAAGGGAGAAAGTTTCGTCCCATAGTTCGCTATGAATTTCCTGTAGTACCCCGTGAGACCTAGGAAAGCTCTCACTTGGGTTTGAGTAGTAGGGGTGGCCCAGTTTTGTACAGCTTGTACTTTGCTAGGCAATGGTCTTATTTCACCTCCTCCTACCTCATGACCATGGTAGACCACTTTTCTCTGACCAATTTGACATTTACTTGCCTTTATGGTCAGATGGACCTGCTCAAGAGCCTGCAAAACACATTCTAAGTGGTCAATATGTTTTTTCCATGTAGGGCTGAACACTGCAATGTCATCCGAGTATGCCCTGCAGAAGTCCTCCATCCCATTCAGAACTTGATTGACCATCTTTTGGAATGTAGCAGGTGCATTCTTTAGTCCGATAGCCATAACCTTAAACTGGTAGAGGCCTGCTGGCGTGGAAAATGCAGTTTTCTCCTTGGCATGGTCTGTCAGGGCTATTTGCCAATAGCCTGATGTCAGATCAAATGTACTGAGGTACTTGGCTGAACCAAGTCTATCCACCAGTTCATCTGTCCTTGGATCCTGCCTTTGGCACTAGAACAACTGGACTAGACCATGGACTTGTAGATGGCTCTATAACCCCGAGATCAAGCATTTTGTTGACCTCTCCTTTGATTTGGGATCTTACATGTTCTGACATTCTGTACCCCCTGCTTTTGACAGGTAGACAGTCACCAGTGAGAATTTCATGCTGGCCCCAAGGCATCAAGCCTGGTGAAAGTGAAAACAGGGAGGCAAACTGATTTAACAGAATTTTGCACTCCTCCTGTTGGTCAGATGTTAGCTGAGAAGAGAGATTGACTCCTTCTATTTTCTCATCCAAAGGTTGGCCTCTGAGGAGGTCAGGTAGAGGTTCACTCTCCTCCTCTTCTTGAGCTGAAGCTAGAAGCAAAGCTCCCACTTCTGGTCTCGAAACATATGCCTTCAAAATGGTTGGTGTGAAAGACTCTGGATCCATAGGTCTGCCTAAATCCACCAAATCGTTCACCTCGCCAAGTTTGCCCACAACCTTGAAGGGTCCTATCCATTTGTTCTGCAAGGCCCTCTGCCTTGTTGGCACCATAACTAACACAAGCTGGTGTTGAGTAAACTCAACTATGCTGGCCTTCTGGTCATGCCAATGTTTGACCAGAGCCTGCTTTCAAGTTATCACTAGCTTCTGCCATCATGTGTGACATTCTCCTCCGGAGACCTATCACATAGTCAGTCACTCTGACTGGCTTGGGGGAAGGAGCACTCTCCAACCCCTCCTTAATCAGGGCCAATGGACCTCTGACTGGATGGCCATAGAGAAGTTCAAAGGGACTGTAACCAACTCCCTCCTGAGGGACTTCCGTATGAGCAAAAGAAGGCATGGCAGTAGAAGGTCCCACTTTCTGTTAAGGGGTTCTTCTAAAGCACCTATCATGCTCTTCATAGTACAATTAAATCCCTCTACCAGTCAATTTGTCTGTGGATGATAGGCTGTAGAGAACCTGTAAGTGACACCACAGTTTTTCCACATGGCTTGCATGTAGTGGGACATAAAATGGGATCCCCTGTCGGATATCACTTCCTTAGGAAACCCTACCCTGGTAAAAATACCAAGTAGAGCCTTAGGCACAGCCTGAGCCGGAACAGTCCTCATAGTTATAGCTTCTGGGTATCTTGTAGCATGGTCTACTACAACCACGATAAACCTGTTCCTTGAAGATGTGGGAGGGTCAAGGGGACCAGCAATGTTGATGCCCACCCTCTCAAAAGGAAATCCCACCACTGGGAGAAGCACCAGGGGTGCCAAATTCTTGGCTCCACTCTTGCCAGATGTTTGGCAAGTGTGACAGCTCCTACAGAATTTGTCAACTTCTGAACCCATTTTAGGCCAGTAAAAGTATAAGGAGAGCCTTTCCTTGGTCTTTTTGAAACTCAGGTGACCAGCCAAAGGTATCTTATGGGCCAACTGTAGGAACTGGAGTCTGTTGGCAAGGGGCACTACAATTCTTTTGCAGTCCACAGAGGTAGACTCAGTCGGTTCACTGTAGAAGAGGCCATCTTCCCGGCTTAACCTATGCTTTCCAACTTCTTGCCCATCGAGTTGGTTAGCAGCCTGTTGTCGAAGACCTTCAAGAGTAGGACACTCTCTGTGTCCTCTGCCGAAGTCTGCCCTGTTGGTTCCACCTTCTGCCAGTAAAGACTGCAGCTCAGGATGTTCAACAGGGTCCAGATCTCCAGCTAAAACAGTGTTTTCTTCTAGATCTGATTCTTCAGAAACTGGCTCAACCACACAAGGTTGCACCTCACACTCTGCCTCAGCAGGTGGAGGGATCACAGGTGTGATCTTGGACAATCTTGGGGATGTCCTTGTTGGTAGCACAGGGGTGCTGTCTGACTTTTTCCTTGAGGTCTTGGGTTTCCCCTTTGCCTCATTCTTCCTAGAAATAGTAGTGAGCAACTCCTGTGGAGTGGGAGTGATAGTTTCCTCTATCAGTTCCTCTGGAGAGCCTCTCAAGGCCCTCTCCCTTGCATGCCTAGTGAGTTCCTGTCTCCTCTTACTGGGGGGCCTGGGGGTGCTTGACACAACTCCAAGAGTGTTTAGGTCATTACCCAACAGGACTCTCCCAGGCACTTCACTCTGCACACTAACAGGTATTTTGACAGTCATATCATTACACTGGATGAGAGCTGGTAACTGGGGAGGCATTTGCACAGGGCCTCCAGCTAACTTGGTGAGGCATTTGGGTGCATTAGCAACATCCTCCACCTTGAAAAATGATTCATCCACCACAGTTATGCTGGCTCCAGTGTCTCTGATTGCAGGAGTCTCCTGGCCATTCACAAGAACACTATCTTTATAATACTCTTTAGTATTATATGGGATGGAATTATATACATCTAAATTGTGTTGTTCCCACAAGCCCAGGGACACTAAAGAAACACTAGCTGAGACTTTCATGGGTTTGCAGAAGCCATAGGAATGCTGGCAAAGCTACAGAACCAGATGATCGACGAAACTGACAAAGTTGACGATGACAGCTGGTTTGGATCACTATTCTCATGGGTCCCACAATGGATGGCAGACATATTCAAGTTTCTGGGAGCCCTGATATTGATGATATTACTAGGATTTTGTGTCATCAAGATAATAATCTTTCAATGCCAGAAAACTGCGAAGAAAGCCATAGGGATGAAAATTATGATTGATGTCAAGCCAGGATGGAAGCCTAGAGATCTAACTGATGATGAAATTAGGGACTTTGTGAAGGCCAGCGAGCATGCACCAGAAGGTGCAAAGTTTCTTTATCCCAAGAAACGCAGAAATTATGAAGGAAAATGGATTTACTGCAGCCCAAATGGACAATGTCAGCTGATGATATGGAACAAAGACAAACATGTAAGGACAGCAGGAAACCTCAGAGGAGTGATAAAAATATGGACTCCAAAGAGACACTTCTTCAAACCATCATGTACAAACCCAGATTATGAAGAAGGAATGAACCCAGAAGATGAAGGGAAGATGAATACAGAAGAACCAAGTAAGATGAATCCAAAAAAGGAAGCGAAAGTGGTCGATGAATCGAACAGAGGGGGGAGTGTATAGGAGGTCCAAATAAAGCCTGCAGTCCAGTCGACCATTTTGAAGAACCAGGAATGTTCACACCGAGATATGTGACGTACGATGAGCAAATAAACCAGCAGAGAGCCGCAGTAGGGCTCTTCCCAGTGATTATCAGGAGAACAACACCTGTTGAAGTACTGATACCTAGAAAACCATGGACAGTAAGGTATCCATTGAGAAAACCCTACCAGCAAGTAAGACAAAATGAAGATAACCTAAATACCATCCTGGAAGAAACCACAAAGGCCTTAATTGAAGACGAATGGTGACATCACGAAGGGCAGGACGGACTTGCAGATAGAAGATAAGACGACCCAAGATGACTCAAGAGGCGAAATGTCATGAATAAGAATATCATGAACCTAGAAGAAGAAACGATGTTGAAAATAAAGAAACTTAAGCTGTAAAACAGGATGGAGTCATTCCAACCAGCTAACGCCTGTACATATGCTTTTAACCGCAAGAAAGCAGTTAGGCTGGCTATGCTTAGTAGAAGATAGACCGCGGCAAGCGCCACCTATGCATATCTACCTCAACAAAGCACACTATACAAGTGCGAGTCCACTTTACACAAAAGCAGAATTAACTCAGGTTACTAGAGGTCAAACAGGACAGGATTCGTATTCCAGCCAAAATGAGAAGAGATGGTTGAATCGAAACTCAGCAGAGGCAACGTGAGCCAGGAAGAGCCGAGGTCAGACCAATGGAAGGAGCGAACAGTAGCTTCACTGAATTGAAACCTAAGAAGAATAGCCTATCTCAGGAAGGCCGAGATAAGGAGGCGAAGGCAGGTGGAAAGCTGAATAATAATTAAACGCCCAAATTGAAGGAAACTAGGCAGATTCACGGTGTGAGCAGCACGTGACCATCCGAGCAAGAAGGAGCACAGGTTCACACCTACGCCTGGCTATCACCCAGACAGAGATATCCTAACTTTTCCTGACAAGAAGATACAGTTTCGAGGCTGACCACAGCCAACTAATTGACACATAGCCACTAAAGTAATGATGGATTGAAGGGAGGCTGGGTGAATCTTGGGGCACCCTACACCTGGCTGACCATTCTGCATGCTGCTAAGTAAAGTGGAGATTTATGCATGGGGTTGAAGCCATACCAATCACAATGAACCGAATAATCTAGGGTCCTATAGATAATAGAACCAATGGGACGTTGTACTCTTAGTGACGTCTACAAGAGTAATGTTAGAAGGAAGGGCTTGGATGCCCATGTGATAGTGTTTATCCAACCCTCTCACTCTGTTACCATATACAGATATAGTACCTATAGTAAAGTTACCTTTTCCTAACCAATAGAACTGCTTGTTAATTTTTGAGCGTTACATGTCAGTGATGACGAGTTTTGGGTATAAATGTCACTGTTTGTATGAAGTTCGAGGGAGTTGAAGCGAGACGGATTATCGCATTACTGTTGATTTCATGTTTCCCCGTTTTTTGTACTTGTCATTAAATGGACTCCCCTTTGCCAAACCATTGAGTTGTCCTTATTGATTGGTGTTGGAGTAATATACCTGCACTCCCATCCATCTCAAAGGTGCAGCTACCTCGTTTTAAAGTACTTTGGAGCAACCCCCGACTTTATGTGCTGGCCGGGGGTCTCCCCAGTACACTTGGTAGCAGAGGATGGTTATCGACTATCAATTATTTGACTAAAGTAAGACACCTATTGACCATTGACATAAAGTAACTCTAGGTCTTCGGCAATGGCGCAAGTCTTTTGCCATTCGGCTGTGTAGACCGTGAAGCTCGCCATAGACAATGGTAGCTTAAGCAAGAGTCTGCAGAAAGGGCCTGAAGGGACCCATTTTCCCACACTTCCCTTCCCATTCCTACGGGCAGCTGAGTGAGCGAAAAGCTGAAAGAGGCGGTAACAAAGGCTGTGATCCCGAGGGTCCAGAGATGAACCATGGGAACGGTGAGTGAAGAAAAAAATTCAATGCTTTGGCAAATAGAGCATGCCTTAGAACAAGTAAAGAGAAAAGGTAACGGAGGGAAGAGGAAAAACAAAATATAGTTAGAAGTAGAGAAGACTGTATATATATATATATATATATATATATATATATATGGGGATAACGACTCGAGAGCAATAAAAGATAAATGAGAAGTTACCAGGGTAGACACCCGAGAAGAGATAGGTTCCCGGGGTTTGACACCCGAGAACAGAGAGGATTCGCCTTATTCCTGTGCTTTAATATAGTGGCTAGAAGAAACGTGTACCCAGAGTCCCACATAATGGGCAACGACTAGGCTACCACAATGTTTAAAGACGTTGTGAAAGGGTGCGTTTACACTCCATGAAGGGGTAATGATTAGAGGCAGAGATATTTGTGTCCAGCTGGTGTCCGTCTAGTCTGTTAAGTGTCTGTCTTACATGATTCTCTGTTGTGACATGACACATATGCATTGACATTTTTTTTGAGAAAACTGATTTAAAAATGTCATGCGATTTGATAGCTGAGACATAATCGCACGTGAATTGATGTTTTTTGAACAAATCAGTAGTATAACATTTTTGTGGAAAATTTGGGTTGGAGCTTGCGATATATGGTGCTCGCTCATATTGTTAGAAGTTGTTTAAACCACACGAAAGCATTGACAAGTGTTATATAAGAGGAAAGGGAACAGATTTAAGCACGGAAGACAGAACTCCATTGGCACACTTATGCAAGCAATTGCCAAAACACGCACCCAAGCTAAAGAAATATAGTACTGAGTGGGATAAAGGTACCGCCCACAAGATGTTTATGCCATGGCCACAAAATGGGTCTTTATCCAAAGCCGTCTTACAGCATACGACAACATATTTGTACACCACATATGCAGGAAAGAAGTTCAAAAAGCGGCTTGCTGCTCTCGAGTTGTGGAAAATGTACGAACAGGTAAAGGAGGAAGAGCCGGCAACAGATTGGATACTTAATGTATGCACAGAGGGGGGTGAGACGCCTACCGCGCCACCTGCCCCGCCCGAAACGAAAATCGAAGAAAGTAAGGACGAGGGATTATACCCGTTAAGGGAACTTAAAGCAGCCACGGTGTATAGCAACCCCGCATATGAGTCACCTACACATAGTAGTGACGAGAATCAAGGGAGAGATAAGGAGAAGAATATTACCTGCACAGTCCCAAGGGACAATGGGAGATGCGATGATGAAAGGAAAGATCAGCCACAGACAAGTGCATCTCTCAACAAAGAGAGAGAAGGGAAGAGATGGAAAGGGAGCAAAGACAGAACTGATGAGATAGCATTCCCAAAGGACGAATGTATGGGAGGACACATTTTATTGAAACTCAATGGGAAAGGCATTGATGACACAAGACAAAAGGAGAGGTTAGATGAGACACAGAGAAAGGGGAAAGAAAAGGAATTAAGAGACGAAAGGATAAGAAGGACAGGCAGACAAAGACGAGAACAGCTATATCGCAAAGAGCAAGAAAAACAGCTTGATTGCAACCCAAGAGCAGCCTACAATCAAGACAGACAGAAACAGCAAAGGTTATAAGAAGAGCAAAGGATACGTGAGAAAAGAATAAGGAGACGGAGAGATGAGGAAATTCAAAAGGCAGATGAATGTAGAAATGAAAAGAGAAAGGAAGAAGACAGGGTCAGAGAAGAGGCGAGGAAGCTCAAAGAATTTGATGACGACATAGAACGTAAGCGAAGACAGAGAGCACGCGATCTTGAATATCTGGGGAGAGAGATTAAAAAACCTGCTCCAGTAGTAGATTGGGAAGACATCAAAGAATTCTTTCCTGCGTACGATTCAGTACCAGGCACGTCTAGGGCAAACATTGATGATGACTTCAACACCAGAAGCATTAGAGAAACGATTGATAGAATATATGATGGAATGGGGCTAAAACAAATACCTCAAGGGGAGGGGAACGACGAGCACCTGGAGAGCACTCAGCTATGTGACACTGAGGATTTCTCCCAAAGTAGTGGGAATAGAGAGCTATCCCTGGATAGATTAGAAATAAGCAGGAACAAGGAGGATACAAGAAGTTGCGTGAATTGGGGACAGACAATGTCCGACTCCGATAGGGAAGAGCGCAAAGAAAACGAAGAAGGGAGGCAAAGTGAAAGGTGACTCCCAAGGGAAAAGGAAATAAGATGGTCAGCCGCTAGTGAGTCTGCACCAAGAGCGTCAGATTCCGCCACGCAGCCTGATCGATATGAAGAAGTATCTCACGGTCAGAGGGGGGGTGTCTTCGCTACCTTGTGTAGATAGACTAAGGACATTGCCAGGTAAATGGCGATGCAGGAATATTACCCCTGCAATAGACAGGAGAACAATGAGAGAAGAAAAAGAGGGCTATGCATTCCAATTTCTGCTACTAGAGAAGGGGGGAGTAAGAACACAATATATTCCAGGGCCACACATGGATTGAGAACATTTGAAAAACATGCTTCCAGTGCTGACATCGGGAGCCGGAAAATGGATACATGAGTTAGAAAAAATGACAGGAGGCAACACGCTAGCTATAGGGGACATCAAAGGTCTCCTGATCGCCATACTTGGTGAAAGAGCAGACGATGTGTGGGCACGAGCAGGCTACCCTGGTGTAACCACAATTAATACCTCGCATGACGGAGCTCCATTTAAGAATTGCAGAGCCACAGTATGGAAAGGGCTATGAGTACTTTACCCAGATACTTCCGATATGGGATCTATAATGACTCGAAAAATGAAGGAGTCGGAAGATCTGTTGATTTATATACAGAATTTCCAAGACGTGTGGGTTCTTGAAACGCATGAATCTTGGACGAAATCTATACCTGTGTTCTACCATTTACTGTGCCAAGGTTTGCCAGAGCCGGTGCAAAAACAACTCAAGAAATTGGTGGGAATCGAAGCCAAACCTTGGGCAGAAATACAGTTGACCATCGCACATTATTGTAGACTGTTGCAAGAAAAGAATCGCAAAAATGAAGCGGTTTGTAAGGGTGAGGAAGCGAAGTTGGTGCAAAAGAAATTGTTTAAGTATGCTCCTGAGGGAGCATGATAACTAGCACTGCTGAATCAGGCATGCAGCAGGTGGCTAATCCACAGCAAAATAATCAGGGCAATATAGAATTCTATCCCAGGAGAAGAGGATTTAGGGGAGGAGGATGGCAGAGCAATCAGGGAGGTTTCCAAAATACTCAAGGAGGTTTTCAAAATATGCAAAATGGTAACCAAGATATGTCAAATGGGCAAATGATCCGACCACCGCCAGTTTGTTGGCTGTGTGGAATGAGAGGGCATTTGGCGCGCACATACAGAAGTCAAGGCATGATGCAGAACAGCCAAGGAACAGGAGCATGCATGACAAATCCACCTGCAGGTTTGCAGCATGGTGGTGCACAGAATCACATGGTGCAACAACAAGCACAAGGAGCACAGCAAGGGGTGCAACCACAAAGCATGGGGAATTTTCCACAAGGACAATCCCAACAGGCATTGCTGCAACTACCACAGACCATGAACCCTGGAATAGGAGGTAATAATGGGAATGGGGGAAATCCACCGGCACACAGTGGGCCGAATTTATATATAAGTTAGGACAGCTCACTGGGAACCCTGGTGTGCTCTACCCTATCAGTGACACCAGACCCTCATAGGGAACCTAGAGTGGATGTATTTATAGGGGGTATAGAATATTTCTTCCTAGTTGACACGGGTGCGACGCGCTTGTGCATACGTGAAGGCAGGTTTTCCTTGTCCGGCGAGGCCATAGATACTCAGAGTTTTACAGGCGCTCACAGTCAAGTTCCCTTTATAAACGCACTCCCAGTCTCCCTAGGAAAGTGCTAAATAAATGTATGTTTATTATATTCACGTCAGACCCCAGTAAACATTTTGGGTCGAGACTTAATGACATAGTTGAACATGACAATTTCATTCACGGAAGAGGGCATAGTATGCTCCACTCGAGGAATGCACTATTCAAATGTACGCAAAACACACTCAGGACACATAGCCATGAGGGCCATACCATTGGAGCCAGAAATCTTTGCATATGGCATGTGTGTGCTCATGGCGGGATTGCCAGGCCTTGCAGACAGGATCATGAGAACCCCTGATGAGTTTTTATTCAGACCAAGAATACCAATGCATGAGGAGGAGGGACAAGTATTTCCCTTAATGATACACACATCTGCAGTACAAGGGAAAGTGGTCTTGGTTGATGGTTACGATGATGGCAGACAATGGTGCGCGATAATTGCCATTGAAGAAGGATATCGAGTGACTGACATCACCGATGACGCTCTGTTTGAAGAACAAGCATAATTCGGAGAGACAATGGTGGAAGTAAGTCTCACCTTTTGGGTAAAGATGATTAAAAGAGAAGTATCTCAGAGAATGATGTTGACAATAAAACATCCTGAATATTTTGATGACAATATAGCTAAAGTGGCTGTCTCAGTGTGGACTACCGACCCTATGACGTGGGTCTCTTGAAGGGGGTTGGAGAAGTAAGGATTAAACTGAAACCAGGAGCAATTCTACCAAGAGCCCCACAATATTGCATGTCCAGAGAGAGAGGCAGATGAGGGGATTTTTAAGACAATTTCTGCCATGATGGACCAGGACATCTTAGTGACGTTAGAGTCACCATGTAATACGTCAGTGTATCCTGTCAAAAAATCAAAGGGATGGTCTTGGCGTTTAATTCAGGATTTACACCCAATAAATGATATTGTTGAGGCTGAGTTCCCTCTAGTCCCTAACCTGTCTACAATTCTATGTAATACACCTGTTGAGGCAAAACATTTCACGGTGATTGACTTGAAAAATGCATTTTTCTCAATCCCGTTGCACCGTGACTCACAAGATCTGACGTCATTCATGTTCAGACAGATGCGTCTGAAAAGCACGAGGCTGCCACAGGGGTACTGTGAGTCCCCTTCTATTTTCAACAGAGTCCTGCAGATGGACTTAAGCAATATTGTGTTAAAAAGTGTCGTCCTGCAGTATGTGGATGACATTCTAATCTGCAGCACAACAGAAGAGCAGGGCAGGCTCGATTCTGTTCAGCTATTGATTATACTGGCTGAGAAAGCATATAAGGTTGACAAGGAAAAGTTACAATACTGTCAACAAGAAGTGCTGTACATAGGCCAGCTGATCTCACATGAAGGAAAGAAAGTGACCCCAGAAAGGGCTGAAGCCATACTGAACACGGCTAAGCCGCACACAATAAAGCAGATGCAGAGCTTTTTAGGCCTATGCAACTATGTCAGGGCATGGGTCTTCGACTACAGCTCTTACACTAAGCCTTTACTTCAGGCCCTAAAGAAGGGCCAAGTGACGAAAGAAAAGATCGAATGGTCTGAGGCCATGGAGAAAGGGTTTGCCAAACTCAAAAGAGCTATTTGCACAGCACCAGTTCTAGGGATCTCCAATTATGCAGAGGAATCTTACCTGCTTTCACACACAAATGGCAGCGTCATGACAGCAGTGCTCGGTACAAGCCCCTGGCTTATTACAGTGGGAATCTGGACCAAGAAATGAGAGGCCACTTCCCATGGGAACAAAATTTAGCTGCCGCAGCATTCGCCATGGAGAAGGCGACAACCATTGTAATGGGATGCTCAATGACATTGTACGTCGAGCACTCATTATTTACTATTCTAGAGAAACCGAAAGGCACATTGACATCTCAGAGAGCTTCTGCTTATGAAGTAATCATATCGAATCCCTCGATAACAATAGTCTGATGTAAAATAGTGAACCCAGATATGTTTATAGCACAGCCAGTCACTGAGGGAGAGCCGATACATGACTGTGCAAATTACGAAGAATTCTATGATGAAATCCCCAGGTTGAAAGAAAATGCCTTGTCTTCATTGACGGGTCTTTGAGAATCTATCAAAATGACGGGCAAAGATATACAGGCGTCGCTGTGGTGAAACGCATAGCAAATGTAGAATTTCGAGTACTTGTTAGTGCGCGAACACCATCTCATTAATCAGCACAGGCCGCAGAATTATTGGCATTGGTACTCGCCATTGGGAGTCACGCAGACCAGGAAGTAACGGTGTACAGTGACTCCGCCTATGTGATGTCAACAGTGCATGCAGGCTTAGCGCGCTGGAAAAGGAGGGGCTACCTCCGAGCAGGCAGCACGCCAGTGCAACATGCAGCCCTATTGGACAGGCTGATTAAGGCACTACAGCTCCCAGTGGGCATAGCGGTCGTGAAATGCGCCGCCCACACGAAGGGGCAGATTTTGTCTCACGCGGAAACCAAGCAGCAGACACGGAAGCCAAGTGTATGGCATCCAAAAGTGAGACGATTATGGAAGTGGAAGCCGCCTGTACCAATGAAAGAATGTTGGTTGCATGAACAACACCTGAAGCCTATAACAATCTTCGGAAAACGCAGCTAATGGAACTCCATGGGGAGGCACCACAGGAAGAGAAAAACTGTTGGAAACATTGATGGTGTTCTTTAAACCCCTCTGACAGCTTGTGGCGACAGGACAGCACTGGTAAACAAGTAATGCCTGTAGCCCTACCAAAAATAGCGCTGGCGCATCACCGCTGGGCCAGTGGTCGAAGTGAGCGGGAGCAGTGCTCCCCTACTTTTTTAAATTATGTTTTACAGCTCCTATACTTTTATTTTAAAAAGAAACCGTTCTGGAATGGTTTTGTTTTAAAATAAAAGTGTAGGAAGACGTTGCAGCTTGCACTTTCAGTGCACTGCACTGAATGTTCCCTTAAACAGCAGGTGAAAGTGTTTGGGGTTTGTATTGTGTGTGGGAGAGGGCGTGGCGATGGGGTTTGTGGGGAGTGAGTGCAGGCCAGCAGGGAACATAGTTCTACTACTTCTTTTTGTACACTCCGACCACTGCGCTGGGCACACATTAAAAGTTATGAGAAGAGTCATCCCTAGACCAAATGGGCCTTTTCAGCACTTGCATGTCGATTACATCGACATGATTCAAGTATGCAACGGGTACAGATACTTAATTGTTGTGGTGTGTCCATCCTCTAGGTGGATAGAGGCAGGTCTATGTTCACATCCAAATGCTACCTGTGCGGCAACATTTTATTGAGGGAAGTGTTCCCAAGATGGGGGGTATGCGTAGTCATGAGATCAGATAATGGCCCTCACTTTGTTAATACAGTATTTAAATAGATTAACTCACTGCTTGGCAGAAAGCACAAGTTCTCGTTGGCTTATCATACACAAAATAATGGAATTTGTGAGAAGCTCAACGGCTTGTTGAAGGAGAGAATAGCCAAGTTGAAGCTTACTCTAAAGAGGGGATGGTTGCATTGCCTTCCCCTGGCACTGTATGCACTTCGGAACAAACCAGGCTCCGACCATCATCTTACGCCACACGAGATAGCCACAGGAAGAAGAATGCGAACTCCCCTAACACACCGAGATAGAGCTAGATGTGATGCCCAGTCAACAGGAGAGGCTTTAGGGTCTGAAATGCAATACTATCTGAACTGCATGACATCTTGCCTTGCTGTAATTTCAGACCAGCTGCAGTGATGACGAAAAGGGTGCAGCGCAGCATAGGACACAGAAGGAGACACTGCAACAGACCCAGTTCAAGGTCTACATGTTCCACTCATCTTCCCTGGAGACGCCGTCTTCGTGAAAAACCATACAAGGAAAAGGTGGGACGAGCCAAGATTCAACTGTCCTTTTATCGTAGAGGACTGCACTCCATCCGCTGTGAAGCTACAGGGCAGGAGAGCATGGATTTTTCTCGGTGATATCAAACCCTACATCGGAGAAGGCCCCCTGCCTGCACCCCAACGAGAGGAATTGACGAGCGATGGGGAAGAACCACAGCACATGCAGACAAGATCCATGACGAGGAAGAAGGACGCATGACCTGCAAAACAAAGACAAGGAACTTTTCGCAAGTTGTGGCTTAACTTGGACACTTCCTCTAAGCACAAAAGGGGATAAGGGCATAAAAACGGACACTCTGTGCATCCTAGTTGCAGGGTGAATAAGAAAATTGCGTGCATAAGCCACAACATATTCTGTTGATTTGAACTTTGAACTGAGGCACACTTAAGCCTTGATGAGAAAAAGACTATGACATATTTTGACCAAGGATATTTACATTGGAAGCAAATACAGTATCCTGATTCATTCAGTACCGAGACCCAATTTGCAATCACTTATTGTGTCCCACAGTAGAGACATCACAAAGGATGTGGTCACCTATTTCGACCTAGTGCTAAGATCATACCTGTCACTGGTAGGGAGGCTCAACAGTGTCACAGACTTTTTACAAGATCCTCAAAACGAAAAAATAATAAGACAACTGCTCACTGTCATTGCCGAACAACTCATCCTCCTCCCTGAGTACAGTGAGAAAGAATCAAATGTTCCAAACACAGGCGGAAATAAATGTGCTTGTCAACACACTGTTCTTTCGCATAGTCGAAGATTGTCCAACTCTTATTGCAAGAACGACAAACACACTCATGTTTCTTTGAAACCCAGCAAACACTGAACATTTAAACCATCTTGTAATAAGATGGTCATTTTAGTCGCACTCCACACGACCGGACAGTGCAGACATTGTTTACATCAAGGAAAAAACATATAATCCTGAACCCAGCAAGACAGGACAGATGTCCCTGTCACCAGAAGACAGCAGATTGGCGCACAATGTCCTTTTTCGCCTAGTCACTGACTTTCCAGAGCTGGTGGGGAGACTTATCGAGGTTGACGTACTCACCTTCATCAGAGTTCCAGCTAATGTCGCACAGATGGGAATGCTCCTGCATGGAATCATACTCCAAGCGGAACTTTCCAAACATCAGAGAGATTAAAGCCTTCCGCCGAGGGACAGATCGAAGGACCAGATTGAACAACTTCACTTGTTATACTTGTTGTTATTTTTTCCCTATTTCTTCATACTGATCAGTGTCCAATATGTCCTCAGGACTGAAGCAGATTCGAGGGCTGGACTGGGAGCTTACCTACGTTTAACATGCTTACTACTTTTTCCCCAATAATCTAGCAAAGGACCTGCATCCTGAAATAAGAGACAATTTGTCATTCACAAGAAGGGGAACACTTGTGAAGCACCCGACAAAATCTGAAAGACGATATTGTTTAAGGGAATATAATAAGTTAGACATTTTGGAAAATGATCGAGATGGGGCTGCAGAGCAGCAACCTGGTCCTCCCACAAGCAGAGAGGGACCCTCGCTTCTCTGGAAGGAAATGCTGTCGCCTAACACATAGAAACCATAATGTACTTATGCATCATATTTGTCATTTTTTTTCTGTCATTAGCAATCAGAACTGCATTCTTTATTGGTGCACAAAGCATCCAATTTTAGTGCACCCACCTGATGATACACGCCTGAAACCCACAAAAGCACCCAGACCTTATATAGTTGTTCCAGTCCCTAGAAAATCTGATGGTAGAGTAAATGAACTTGAAATGAACGTGATTAATAGTGATATACACACACTTATGGTAACAAATGAACAGGAAAACCAGAGACAGGGTCGGCATGAAATGAATGAAGAAAAAACACTGGCAACTACACGCACACACACACTGAATGCACATGAAACAGCCCTAGTGTCAATGTCCACAGAACCACAAACGAAAGCGCTAGAGAAGATGAGACTGCATGCCATAAAAACCTTCACAGAAGATAGTGTGAGAAAACACGAAGAACTAAGAGAAAGACCAACAGAAGCAGTCATATCAGAAACTCTTGAAAAGACAAAAGCCAACTCACAAAAACTCTCTGCACGGACACAAATGATAGTAGACTTATTATTCCTGCACATAACCAGAGCTAGGAAACTACAAGAGGAAATGAAGAACAAAACAGCAGAGACTGTATTGACAAGCACACATGTTCTAAACAAAAGGGACAAGTACCAGGTCTACAATACAGCCATATACCGGACCAGTGTCAGGCTGGTTGGCTTGGGCATTTGCACGCAGCAGAGAAAAGATGCATGAGGACCAGAAAAGAGCTGCCAGATTCTTGTCCACTCAAATGGCGCAGAAGAGGATGTACCATGGACCGGGATACCTGAAGATCCTCCAGCAAGAAAAAGCCATACAGAGGCATTCAGAGATGTAGTTATAGCGAACTACAGGAAAACCTTAAGAATCAAGAGAAGCATGCATGAAGATGACAATGAACTAAACGACTACCTGGACAGCACAGCACATCTGGGAAACACCATTTAGTACCAGCACATGAAAGAAGTTGGAAGACGAAATTCAGAAGGAGAATGCTTTGTTTGTGCACTTCTACCGTACAGCATGGGGAAGTCCAAGATCTTTGTAGCTGTAGAAATTGATGTCCCGACAGCACACAGTCTTTCACACATAGCAATGTGCAAGACCAGAGGCCAGTTCATGGGAAGTGACGCCTCATTGATATGGGCAACTGAAACAGCTTATCCCGATAAAGATGATTATGCCCAGGACATTGAAACAAGAAACAGAGCTCACACTAGGAATCATGTGATTAGATACGAGAAACCTGAGGTTAAAGGAGCAGGAATAAGATGGGAAGTAAACCCGAGACTGAACGTCCAAGGGAAAACTCCAGAAGAGGCTCAAATTTGGAAAAACAGAGGCCAAATGCAGATTTGGGGAACAGTGCTTTCACCAGATGGATGGGAGCAAGGAGTAGTGATCTGCCGAGCATGGATGATCCTCAGAGCCTGCAAGGAAGCCATCGAAAAATCATAAAGACTGTGCAAGCCAGTATGGGCAAAACTTGCAAAACTACTGACATTGGTCAAAGACAGAGCAGGACCCTTGCAGATAGTGCCACTAGAAAGTCTGAAACTGTGCTTCAGGAACAATGGCACAAGAAAGATGGGAGAGAATCAGAACTGTGGACACATTTTTGATGCTCCAGGAATGGATCACGGAACCACAGTAATTATGGATCATTATTGGGCATGCAGACCCAAAGCATACATCAGACTGCCGAAAAACTGGGGAGGCATATGCACAATAGTGAATGTCCATGTACCAGCATTAGTAATCCCAAAAAGCGACCTGAAAATTGACAGTTTCCCGAAAGCAGATGCTCACCTGAGGAAGAGGAGATCTGTGGAACTGATAACTTGAATGAAGAGAGAAAATTACTTTTCCGTCAAATAAGAAGCATTTCATGCAATCCCATATGAACACAGACTGTTCAGCCTCACCTCATCAGTGTTCACGATGATTTTCATACCACAAATCCAAGTTGGAGTAATACTAAATGGTTGCAGATAACCAGATGAGAGTTACTGCAAACCATCAACACGACAATAAAAGGATTCAATGCGATCAAGGAAGAGTTAAGAGCAATCCGACTGATGACTCTCCAGAACAGATATGTGCTTGACATGATCACAGCTATGGATGGAGGAGTTTGTGCAAAAATTGGATAATCAAGTTGCACATTTATACCTTCTCACGACGAAGAACATGGAACTCTAACAGAAGCCATAGGAATGCTGACGAAGCTACAGAACCAGATGATCAACGAAACTGACCAAGTTGACAATGACAGCTGGTTTAGATCACTATTCTCGTGGGTCCCACGATGGATGGCAGACATATTCAAGTTTCTGGGAGCCCTGCTATTGATGATATTACTAGGATTTTGTGTCATCAATATAATAATCTTTCAATGCCAGAAAACTGCGAAGAAAGCCATAGGGATGAAAATTATGATTGATGTCAAGCCAGGATGGAAGCCTAGAGATCTAACTGATGATGAAATTAGTGACTTTGTGAAGGCCAGCAAGCATGCATCAGACGATACAAAGTTTCTTTATCCCAGGAAACGCAGACATTATGAAGGAAAATGGATTTATTGCAGCCCAACCGGACAATGTCAGCTGATGACATGGAACAAAGACGAACATGTAAGGACAGCAGGAAACCTGAGAGGAGTGATACAAATATGGACTCCAAAGAGACACTTCTTCAAACCATCATGTACAAACCCAGAAGATGAAGAAGGAATGAACCCAGAAGATGAAGGGAAGATGAATACAGAAGAACCAAATAAGATGAATCCAAAAAAGGAAGTGGAAGTGGTCGAAGAATCGACCAGAGGGGGGAGTGTACAGGAGGTCCCAAATAAAGCCTGCACTCCAGTCGCCCATTTTGAAGTACCAGGAACGTTCACACCGAGCTATGTGACGTATGATGAGCAAATAAACCAGCAGAGAGCTGCAGTAGGGCTCTGCCCAGTGCCTATCAGGAGAACAACACTTGTTGAAGTACCGATACCTAGAAAACCATGGACAGTAAGGTATCCATTGAGAAAACCCTACCAGCAAGTAAGACGAAATGAAGATAACCTAAATACCGTCCTGGAAGAAACCACAAAGGCTTAATTGAAGACGAATGGTGACATCACAAAGGCCCGGACAGACTTGCAGATAGAAGATAAGACGACCCAAAGATGACTCAAGAGGTGAAATGTCATGAATAAGAATATCACGAACCTAGAAGAAGAAACGATGTTGAAATATAAAGAAACTTAAGCTGTAAAAGAGGATGGCGTCATTCAAACCAGCTAACACCTGTACATATGCTTGAGCACCGCCAGACAGCTAAGAAAACAGGCCAACCGAATTACAATGAACCAAATAATCTAGGGTCCTATAGATAGTAAAACCAATGGGATGTCGTACTCTTAGTGACGTCTAGAAGAGTAATGTTAGAAGGAAAGGCTTGGGCGCCCACCTGATAGTGTTTATCCAACCCTCTTACTCTGTTACCATATACAGATATAGTACCTATAGTAAAGTTACCTTTTCCTAACCAATAGAACTGCATGTTAACTTTTGAGCGTTACACGTCAATGATGATGAGTTTTGGGTATAAATGTTACTGTTTGTATGAAGTTCGAGGGAGTTGAAGCGAGACAGACTATCTCATCACTGTTGATTTCCATGTTTCCCCATTTTTTGTACTTGTCATTAAACGGACTCCCCTTTGCCAAACAATTGAGTTGTCCTTATTGATTGGTGTTGGAGTAATATACCTGCACCCCCATCCATCTCAAAATTGCAGCTATCTCATCTTAAAGTACTGCGGAGCAATCCCCAACTCTATGGGCCGGCCGGGGGTCTCCCCAGTGCAGGTTCATCAGTCAGTAGGTGAAAGTTTCCACTTTCCATAGGTACTTCTTCCTCTGGGGAGAAGGCTAAGGAGACATTGTGGATCCCTGAAGGTTTACCCTTACATCTGGGATCCGCTTTCACATGGTCAGTTGACCCACAAACATAACATTTCCCAAATGCCTTGATGAATGGGGGTTTGTTCTGACCTCCATCTGGTTTGGGTCCAGATGGTGCACTAGCCTGATTTGGTTTCCCTTGTGGTTTACATGTTGCTGTTTGTGGCCCTCTTTTGGGTTGGAGGTATTAGAATTCTCCTTGTTATCTTTCTTTGGCTGCTTTCCTTCATCCTTCTTCTGAGTTGCCCCAGAATCATTGTTAGTAGCCCTGTTGGCAACCCACAAGTCAGCAGCCTTAGCTAGCTTCTTTGGTTCTATCTCCTTAGAATCAGCCAAGTGCTGTCTGAGCTCAGGAGAGCAGGCATCATAAATTGACTCCAACATAAAAAGGTTCCCGATACCTTCATAAGTGTTTACTCCGTAACCCTTAATCCAACCATCTAAGTTCTTCAAACAGTCACACACCCAGGTAGCCCAAGCGGTACATCATGCTTTTTGAGGGTCCTAAACCTCTTAAGGTACTGGGAAGGGGTCTTCCAAAATCTAGCAATTAAAGCTAGCTTCACACACTCATAATCCATCCTAAACACCTCCCCCCAACTCCATTACAACATCAGATGCAACAGTGGGTAGCCTAGAGAAGTGCCAGGGAAGCAACTGATTCCCTGTAAAACCTTGAATCCCATGGTTATATTCAAACATTGCCAACCAATCCAAAATATCAAGCTTAACCTCATACATGCCCACATTTTCTTTAGGCATACAGCGTCTCTTAGGACTGGAAGACCTAGAAGACTCTGGGAGAGAAGCATTTTCAAGAGATATCCTTTTCATTTCTAGTTCATGATTAAACTCCATTTCTCTGAGTTTAAGTTCTTGGTGTTTTTGTTCAGTTTGAGCATTTAAACATTTGAATTCCAATTCAAGCCTCATCTTTTCTAGAGCAATGAATTCAGGACTGAGTGTAGGACCTGATGGGGTCCCAGTGGACAAAGGTTGAGGTTGCTGAGCAGATGAGGGAGCAGTGAGGCCTACATTAGGAGACACATTTACTTCCTCTAACTCATCAGTAATAGATACACTATCATCCTTGTTATTTTCCACATTTGCTGAAGAGTCAGGTATTTCAGACACACTCCCCAGACTTTGGTTCTTCCACAATTTTTCAATCAATTCAGACTTTTTGTTTTTGGCAGAGAGATTCCTTTCTCTACACAGATTTTGTATAGAATCCACAGTGTAACTAAGGAGGGTCTCCTGATTGTAGCTTTCCATATCAGACATGATTAATTTAGCTTTTTAGTGATGTTAGCCTTGTGGTTAGTTACTATACTTGATCCTCAGCGCTGTACACCAGTGTCAGGCAGAATTATATGCAGTACCCTTTGGTAACACCACACACAATTAAGACTCCAAGTGACAGTACAAATTAACCTTTGGCACAAGCCTGCACTACATAGTAAAAGTGGTAGCGATGGCTGAGCAGCCAGACTTATCTCAAGAGCAAGTGAGCAGTATCAATAGTTACACAAAGGACAGCAATTACTATGATTCAAACAAACGCTGACTCAAGGTTTCTGAGTAAAAGAATATACATTTATTTACACATCAGTTGTATAACATTTCACTAAAGTAAAGCAGTTTAAAAATCACACTCTTAATACACCACACCACTCCCAATAGGTTCCAGACAAGTTAAGCTCACAAAATGAAGTGGGAGCAAAATGGCACTCCAGAAATTTAAAAGGTAGGGAAAGACAAAGTTAGGCAGACATTGAACAATACCAAAAGGTAAGTAAGCAAGGCAATCTAGAATGAGGAACTACAGTGATAGAATCAAATTAAAAAGGCTTAGGACCAAACTCAATAGGACAAAAGTCTTGTGCTCAAGATCACACAGTTCAGGGTAGTTCGCGGTTAAGTCTTTACCAAGAGTTCTGGACGAAGTTGGTCGGCAGAAAAGTTGGGTTAAAGAGTAGAGAAGGACAAGCTCTCGGATTGGAGAGAGATTTCACACACTTTCACCGCGGCTGAACAAAACGAGAACCCGGATTTGAACAGTACCTTTCAATGGAGAAGAAGCTGTAGCTGAGGCGGACGTTCCTGGTAGTTCCTGCAGGCTCACGGTTCCTGAAGCGACTGTCAGACTGACACGAAGTAGGAAGACTGGAGGGTCCTGCACTACCCAGGAAAGAAACCAGCAGCAGAGCAAAGCAACAAATAAAAGGTGCACTCCTTAAAACCCAAGCAGGGTCCGACCTTCCTGGCTATCCAGCCACTGTAGCTCTGTACAGCAAATTCGACCAGAGGAGGGAGTCCTGGCTTGCAGTTTGGGTGAACTGGTTTGTCCCACCAGTTCAGGAGAAGAAGATTCCTGGAGGATCTTCTCTGTCATTGGAGTTTGAGGATTTGGACCTGCTGCACGGCTTCACCGGGCGGTTCAGTCTTGGTAGGGGTCCTCTTCCATCAGCTCCTCATCGGTTCTTTCATTCCAGTGACGACTCTGCCTTTCCAGACCCAGAGACCTGCTTTTCATGCAGTTTTCCCCCGTTCACACAGCCTGGCTGTCAATCACACAGCATGGTGGCTGTCCCGCCGGGACAGTCACCACAGCCAATCAGTTCAGAGTGCAACATGGGTCTCCAAGGAGACCCTGTGCAGGGAGTCCTAAACCCTTCCCTCACATCCTGCCCCCCCCCAGACATACAGGCACCTAAGGAGGGCTTCTGCATAGATGCCTGCAAAAAGACAGTGAACAAAGGAATCAAACCTGTTTTGGCGCGCAGAGTAAAACACGAGAAAGACTTTTACAAAAAGAAATGGCGAATAAACCCAGCAGGAACTGTAATAAAACATATATGGTCTAGCAGGTTTGAGTTCGAGGCTACCAATATACCCTAAAACAATATCAAGATTATTTAAGATAACCACGATAGGAAAAATAGGGTAGTTACCACTGCCACCAACCAAGTCTTGATGAAAAGGGAGCGAAACAATGCTCCTAGAGAAACAGACATAAAGGGATAAGTATTAACCCTTTGCAGTGCTCCGTGTAAGATGGTTTGTACCAGGTCTGTGGTTTTACAGAGGCTAATAAAGTTAATGGCAACTTTATATGTTCTGGGAGACAGTAGTCAGTCCCAGAAAAATGGAGTCTGAGTTGGGATGTCTAAAAGACAACCCTGTGTCACTGCACTGAAGGTGCTATGTAACACACAGTAAAAAGATGATGCCTGTGGAGTAGGTGAGGCTCCACAGTCTATGAACACAAACATGTTAAACACACGCAGCAAACACATGTAAGAATGTGAAAAAAGGCTCACACTCTTACCAGGTGAAAAAAATAAATCCAAGAAATCCAGCAAACCTGCTGAGGGACTTAGTAGGTAAGGGAAATAGAGCCATTATGGAGAGTTCGCCCTAACATCAGCCAAGGAAAAGTAAGTCAAAGCTTACTTTGTTGACTACCCTTAACAGTTTTTATTTAAAAATAATTGGAAAGAATGAAAAAATGAATGCGTGGAAAACATGTGATCAAGCTATATACAACATAGGTGTACATCACAGGGCTAAAATAACATTCATTTGTATAGTGTTAGACTGCCTTGATTGACGCATCCCTCTTTGGCATTGCGGAGCACAAGGTCCTGCAACACCTTACCTTGCCATCTTCATCTACACTTACCATCTGTGGCTGTGCAGGGCTGATGCTGCCCCCCCCCCTTTGATGTAGGTGCATTGTGACAACCTGCTGCACCTCCAGGGGCTTTTGAAGAATTTTGCACTGAAAAAAAAATGTACATTTCGGAAAAAGCGTTTCAAATAATTTTTCAACATCAGTAATCACTGTGCATTG
Source organism: Ambystoma mexicanum (assembly GCF_040938575.1). Taxonomy (NCBI): domain Eukaryota; kingdom Metazoa; phylum Chordata; class Amphibia; order Caudata; family Ambystomatidae; genus Ambystoma; species Ambystoma mexicanum. The sequence continues at coordinate 522,911,208 of NC_090932.1, forward strand.
TCAACGCGCTGGCGGGAGTCCTTCTCACAATAACTAATCTGCCTTTGGCCTGGAATTCATTGTGTTTACTTGGTGCTAGCTTACTTTGTAATACCTGTGGCACTTTTAAGATGGCCCGCTGTGCTCTTTTTGTGGCAGTGTGTTAGTGCTGACTTCTTCTCCCCTGCACTGTGATTGGTGCTGACATCCTCTTGACAAACAACTAGGGATGGGCAGGCTTTAGCGGGCCCCCTCACCAAGGCCCACTGCCTTGATTGAAGCATCCCTCTTCAGCATTGCGGAGCACAAGGTCCTGCAACACCTTACCTTGCCATCTTCAACTAGACTTACCATCTGTGGCCGTGCAGTGCTGCTGCTGCCCCCCCCCCCCTTTGAGGTAGGTGCATTGTGACAAACTGCTGCACCTCCAGGGGCTTTTGAAGAATTTTGCACAAAAAAAAAGAAACGTACATTTTGGAAAAAGCATTTAAAATCATTTTCCAACATCAGTAGTTACTGCGCATTGTCAACGCGCTGGTGAGAGTCTTTCTCGCTATAACTAATCTGCCTTTGGCCTGGAATTCATGTTTACTTGGTGCCTGCTTACTTTGTAATACCTGCAGCACTTTTAAGATGGCTGCTGTGTTCTTCTTGTGGCAGTGTGTTAGTGATGCCTTCTTCTCCCCTGCACTGTGATTGGTACCAAGTTCCTCTTGATGGCCCCCGTATCAAAGGCCCACAACGAAGGCCCCTGTCTGCTCCCTGTCTGCTACCAGCACGCTACTTGGGGTCCTCTCTGTACCATAGCACCTCAACTTAAATGATGCTGCCACCTCACTCCTCCAAGAAATCAAGACTGTCTTGACATTGTCACCTCCTGAACTATGGGTTAGTTACCTTCTTTTGGACTCACTCCTACCCGCTTTTTGACTTTCACTGTCCCTTCCGCTTGTTTCACCCACGTTTACATTCTGATTTGCTTTGGGTTTCTAGACCCTTCGCTAACATCTGAACCCAATCAGAAATTCAAGCCTTTCTGTTTTGCTTTTTGGTTTAAAAGTGAAATCTTGCTGTTTTGCCTTTTGGTTTAGAAGTCAGATCCTGCTGTTTTGCTTTTTGGTTTAAAAGTCAGATCCTGCTGTTATGCTTTTTGGTTTAAAAGTCAGATCCTGCTGTTTTGCTTTGGTTTAGAAGTCAGATCCTGCTGTTTTGCTTTTTGGTTTAAAAGTCAGAGCCTGCTGTTATGCTTTTTGGTTTAAAAGTCAGATCCTGCTGTTTTGCTTTTTGGTTTAAAAGTCAAATCTTGCTGTACTTTGCTAACCTGCACTTTGCTTGTAACTGTTGCGTCTCTGTAATTTGCCGGCCCAGTGACTTCACCGCCCTCTTTGTTACACTCCTACCTGCCTCCCCCTGCTTCTCCCTCCTTTCCTCGTTACCACTCCCATGGCGCTTTCAGTCTCTCCTAGATTTTCCAACTGCTTCTCCATTGACTATCCTTCCCTTGTCACTAAGTCTGGTAGGAAAAAGTTCAAAAGGATATTCTGTCCTCAAACCCTGGTCTCCCTATCGCTGACACCTATACCAGTGCTTCCTCCAGATAGACCCTCACCAACATTCTCTTTGCCGTTCCTTTGCCAGATCTATGGACTCTTCATATGATCTATGTCTGTGCTCTGCCCTGTCTTCTGCTCTCCCATTAATGGTGGTACCCGCTAGGAAGTTCGCATGGCTTCCTTTGACTCTTCTAAAGTCATCATGAATGTCTACCTTAATGGCACTGTCATCGTCCAAGGCCCTCAGGCCAATCTCCTCCTCTTTGATAGGCGCTTCCCTCACCTTATCAATTTCCTTTCATCTCCTGCTGTCCCCTCCACTCCCCCCTTGGTAGCCTTGCCCTCTCCTTCCTCTTCCTCTGTCCCACCTCTGGATCCTTCTCCTCTGCAGACCATACCTCTGATTTGTACCCATCCCCAGGAGGTCTTTAAGGCTGGCAACCTTCTTCATCTTGCCATTCTCATCTCTCGCTCTGCTGTCAAACACTCCTCTGACATCTGCCACCTCCTGGAAGAACTTGACCTCGAAGTCCTCGGTCTTACCGAGACACGGTTCATGGCCAGCTCTGTCACAAGCTTTGACACTCTCCTCCCTGATGGCTACAAGATCCTCTCCGTACCTAGATCCTCTTGGTCCGGAGGAGGTGTAGCCCTGATCTTTCCTGAGTGGATTCCTGCCTCTATCATTCCGACTCAGACTTAATCCTCTTTTGAATGCCTTGTCTGCAGGCTCTCTCTCTCTCTCCTAGCCATTCTCTTACTGTGGCAGCTATCTACCAGCCTCCTGGTCAAATCACCTAATTTCTCTCTGAGTGGGTGGACCTCTCCTCTTCCCTCCTGGCCTCAACTCCTCCTCCTTGGTGACCTCAATTTCCATCCAGACACTCCTTGTTCATCCTCTGTACTCTTCCGTGACCTCTGCGACTCCCTCTCCCTTTCCATCATCTCCCCTGGCCCGACTCACTCTGCAGGGCACACACTTGATGTCTTGATCTCCTCTGACCTTCCCCTCTCCATCCCTCTGACCACTCCTCTCTCCTGGAGCGATCACTCCTTCCTCTCCTCTCACCTCTTCCTCTCCTCCCCCCAGGCCAAACCTATCCAATCACTGCCACCTACCTTCTCAGACATCCGGCCCGTGAATCGTGTGTCATTGGAGGCTTTTGCCACAACCTTCTCTCGCCCCCTGCCCTCCACATCTGGATAACTCACAATCTGACAAAGCCCTGTCTTGGCTCTACTCTTCTATTTCTGATACTCTTGATGCTCTTGCCCCTGTCATGAGAATCCCTTTGAAGTCAAAAACCAAGTGCAGTTCTTGGTATGACTCTGACCTAGCTACACTTGAATATAAGTGTAGGGGGGCTCAGAGGAAATGGAGGGCTTCTTGTTCATCCTCTGACAAACTGCCCTCTCGCCTGCTCCAAAGGCAATACTGACTCTGTCCACACCAAGAAGAGAGCCCACATCCAAACCTGTGTCTCTGCGGCATCTAACAACTCAGCCGAACTCTTTAAAATCTGCAAGGAGCTGGCGAACCCTGCTACAGTCTCTACACCCCCTGCCGCCTCACAGGCTCTTTGCAATGCTCTTGCCTCTCACTTCATTGAAAAAATGCAGGACATTCTGTCCATCCTCTCCTCCCCTCCTCTCCCTTCTCCTTCTGTGAACGCAGACCCTCCTTCAGCCACCCTCTCCCCCTCTTTCTCATCCTTTCCTCTTATCTCCCCTGACAAGGTTGCTAAACAAGTCCGATCTATGAAAGCATCATCAAAACAGATTCATCCCTGATCCTCTAAAACCATCAAGGTCCACATTCATACCCTCGATCCAGCCCTTGCTGATTTCTGCAATCTCTCCTTTGCCTCGGGAGACTCTACCTCCCCTCTGAAGAACTCTCTTGTGCATCCTCTTCTCAAGAAACCCACAGCTGATTCTTCCTGCCCGGCTAACTATCGCCCAATTTCCATTGCTCCTTTTCTGGGCAAACTCCTGGAAAAGCTGGCCATCTCAATTTAACCTTCATTCTGATTCGGTTGGCTCTCTCCACGGCAATCAGTCTGACTTTAGAGCTGCCAGAAGCATGGAAAATGCTCTCCTGAACATCCGTGAAGATCTGCTCTCCAACCTTGACTCTACCATTCACCCTGTCCTCATCCTACTCGATCTCTCTTCTGCCTTCGACATGGCCAACCATACCATCCTGCTCAACCGTCTCCATGACAACCTGGGTATCACTGATCAGGCTCTGGCCTGACTGGCCTCTTTCCTCTCCGATCGACCCTACCAGGTCCAACTTGAGTCCTTCCTTTCATCTATCTCCTTTTATACCTGTATTGTTCCCCAGCGGTCTAACCTCTTGCCCTGGCTTTTCAACCAATACCTGACAACTCTCACCCACTGCATTGCCATTTTCTGCTCCAATTTCCAGTGCTATGCTGGCGACACTGAACTCATTTTCAGGCTTCCCTCGGCCACCACCTCTCCTTCGCTCATCTCTGATTGCCTAACTGCCATTCAGGGTTGGTGTGCCACCAACGATCTCTGGCTCAATGCCAGCAAGACGGAGATCCTCCTCATTGGCAAACCTTCACCCTCCTTTCCTCTCACTCTCTGGCCAGCCTCCTTTGGCCCTCCTCCTACCCCCACCTGCGAGGCTAAGAACCTTGGGGTCATCTTTTACTCCACGCTTTTCTTCTCTGCCCATATCTCTGCAGTCTCATAAAAGTCAAACTTCCTACTGCACCTCCTCAGAGGTACTCTGCCTTTCCTCTCCTTCCCCCAGAAGCTCACTTTCTCCCGAACCCTGGTTCTCTCTAGGTTGGACTATTGTAAAAGACACTTTCTAAATCTACCTGCCTCTACTCTCCTCCCTTTGCAACTTATCCAGAACAGGACTGCGAGACTTGCCCTTGGCCTCAAGCCCTTGGATCGTATCTCTGCAGCCCTCAAATCTCTACACGGGCTCCCAGTGGATGCAAGGATTAAATTCAAAACCCTCTGCATTGTTCACAAGGCTTTCTGAGGCCTGAGCCAAAATACCTTCAGCTATCCATCCGTAAATACCTCCCCTCTCGAGCTCTACGCTCCTCTACCTCTACCTCTAACTCCCTCAGGGTCAGTCGTTATTCAAAGAAACAAGCTGGGGGAGGATCTCTCTGTTCGGTTGGGGCCTCCCTCTGCAACAGCCTCCACGCCACTCTGAAACTTGAGGAGAACCATTCTGGTTCTGGATGCACCTCAAGACCTTCCTCTTTGCTTCTGCCTTTGCCCCTCCTCTCCCATGCTGATCGTCTCTCTCTCGGCAGCGTGCACCTGTCCTACCTTCTGTCTTCCAGGCCCAGGTACCTGCTCACCCTGCCAAAACACCCGCGCTGCCTCCAGGCAATCCCTTGCACTGGGGTCTGTGTCTGTGACCATACAGTCCCCCTTTTTTTACTGCACTTATCAGACATACCGTGTCTGCTGCCTTAAACCCAGCACGTGCCACTTGCAGGCTGCACTACCACTGTTTGTTGCATTTTATTATTTATTTTGATAATTATCTGTTGTCCATTGCTCCACCCTCTCCAATTCTCCCCCCTTCCATGCACTTTTCCCCTCTCACTCTCCCATGCACGTGCGCGTTCTCAATGTCACTGGGCCGAGTAAGATTGCTTTTTTTGTTCTCGCTTGTTCCCCTTCCTTGCCTTGTCGCGCTCTGAATCACTTGTGTATGAGCGCGATACAAATAAAATATCAATATCAATACTGATGACTTGAAATGTGCACAGATCATATAGTAACCCAACCAGACAATATATAAATCATGATATTAACATTTTGAGCAAAGAGAACCTGCCACCCATCTTCCCTTTCATGACGGAGGCAGTATCACAGAGAACATCATACAGGATCACTGCATCTCCCAGAAGGAATCATGACGGTCATTCTGGTGCATGAACAATGGGCCATGACAGGCTTACACAGCTATCTGACATATTGTAATTTTTCATGTGTTAGAAAATTACTTGTAAATTGTATGGTGTGTTGCCAAATTTTTAGCAAAAACAGTGCTCAAGAAACAGATATGTTTTTGGATTCTTTATATCGACGATGTCCTCATGACATGGAAAGGAAACGAAATAGAACTACAAGATTTCTTCACCAGGATTAACAACAAAGATAGTTGCATTAAGTTCACAATCCACTCTGACAAAGTCTCCATTCCTTTCCTTGACCTAACTGTCTACAAAACCACTACCAACACTCTAGCCACCACTTTATATCACAAACCAACTGCCAAGAACACTCTCCTAGAGTTCCACAGTTTCAACCCAGCACGACTCAACCAGCAGAAACCTCTCAACAAGACTAAAAGAAAGAGGCTACCCTAGCCACATCATCCGCAGAGACAGAAAAAGAGCCAAAAACAGAAGCAGAGAATCATGTCTCTTACCAATCCCACTTGAAACCTGCAAAGATAAAATCACCTGTGTAACCACCTTCTTTCCCATAAGTAATCAGATCAAAAAAAGCATTTTTACGACACTGGAACATCCTCCACACAGAGTCTTTCAAACCAACCAAACCTCGGTTTGCTTTCAAACGTAGCAGAAATTTGAAAGACCGCCTAGTCAATACCTACAAAGAACCCATCAGAGCTCCTGACCAACAGAGTACCCTGTGGAACCTTCCAGCTGTTAAAGGCCACTATAAATGCAGGTCTTGCTCAGTGTGTTGTCTGACCAAAGATATGAAATCCATTGACCTAAACGGAAAAAATTGGAATTTCGAATCTTTCACCAATTGCAAAAGTAAATGGATGTTATACACCATCCAATGCCCGCGCAAGCTACTCTACATCGACAAAAGCAAGAGAGAAATATGACAGCGTATTTGTGAACATTGTTCAAGCATTAAAAATGCCATTCCAGACAAGCCAATGGTGGCACACTTTCAAGAGAAAAATCACACCCATAATGACATTTTTTGGTTTATTCCACAAACAGCCAAAAACCCATTCAGAGGCGGTGATAGAGATCTATCACTTCGTAAACTCGAGCAACAATGGATTTTTCGCCTCAATTCAGTCAAAAAGGGCCTTAACGTGGCAATTGAATGGAACCTTTTCTTCTGCACAAACTCTTTAACTACACCATCATTACTACCTTTTCATATCAATAGCTACACAACAGCCACGTGTACTTCCATTGTTTATTTTGCCTATCACATACCTTGAACCAACACCAATGTATCACTTGCTCCTCTAATGGTTCTTGAAAATGATCATTGCTTTAAAGGATCATATAACCTCTTATGTATGTTGGTTTTTAATTTTGATATTATATCATGCAAGTGCAATGTGATTTTACAACGGAACCACTAACTAAGCTGTAAACATCCACTTAAATTCTCATGGCTGTTGAGACTCACCCATGCTGTAATTGAATTAATTTCTCATGTTTGTAGAGTATTCACTGTCATGATAATTATTTATATATATAACTATGTAACTCAGATTTGTCGCCTGTGTCACTATATCTTGCTGGGATCAGCTTCCTTACTACATGCATCCAATTGGCATTATCCCTAAATTATGTCCTACTGCCATGACGAATAAACGGCAACCTTAAACACCACTACCATTGCCACTCTAATTTCCAATCAGGCGGCCACACACGTACGCCACTGCTCGCACGACCTGAGATTAGTGTCTCATCCTCTACACGCATGCACGTCCAAATCAGTGTTTCGGGAGTTTGTTCCCACTACGCATGCGCCCGCATCATGACAATGCTTATCACTCTCTCAAACGAGCACAGTCACAGCTCTACCAGCGACCGCAATATACCGCACGGATTAGTGTCCCACCCCACCAGGTAAGAGACGTCTACATGTCTTCAGGCTCTCAAATTTTAATAATTTTTTACTGATTAGCGCTATGCTAAAGATCTTCCCGGAATTTTCGTCCTACGACCGCCAGTTCTTTTTGTTCACTCCACCATTAGGTCTTCAACCACCTAGCACACTACAATATGCTCCTGCCAACCGGCAGCACCTCAACTAAACGATAAAGTAGCATTTTTCACTCAATGAACCTTCCTTAGCCTCGGCCACCCCGGCACCCCGCCAACTATTATAAATATATCTAGACCTAATTCATGGCACTTAAAAATAAAAATATAGAATCCGACCTTAGCACGCTAAGAAACACTCTCCGCCTCTATTCCTGTGTTTAGGCACTTCCACGTGAGGATCCAATAGTAAGCCCATTTACTATCTTATTTTCTGCCCTTGTGCCTTTTACTTTACTCAGCTAAATGGAACATTTCTCAACTTTTGAGTTACCACTTCCGGGCCAGACAGGCATCTAACCTATGAACTATCCAGCCTCTTCACTGGACACAACATACCAGCACCCTAAGGTATGCTCCCATACTGTTTATTAAATTCCGATGAATAAACATGATATCTAGGTAACATACTGTTACCCTTTTTTGTAGACCTTGGCTACAAACTCCCTGCAAGCAACCCACGCACGCACGATTACTCTTCCATGATCAACCGCTGATACTACAAAGGTAGGCTCATAGCATGCAGTTCTCTACACTGAATTCTTTCTCTGTGAGGTCACCCTACGCCTGACACTCTCTTCTATGTGTCATCTGTTCTCCTAGGCGTTCACCACCCCAAACCACGTCCTGATGAAAGTTCGGACCCTATAACTGCGAACATTTCCATCACAGTTAAGGCTTAATCATTACCGGACTAGAAACACCAATATGAACCTGTGTCGACAACAATAACAGACTACCAGTCTCAAAGTAGTATTTTAATTCACAGTATACACTTATGTTACTAACCCACACTCACTTAACTGTGGTGAAAAAAACAGCCTTGCAACTCTTTATTGTAAGCCCAATAGGGCTCATCTGTCCTTTTAAAGGTTCAATTGTTTTTTCTGTTGTGAACCTATAAGCTTTTTAGATGTGTATCTTTAATTATGAATAAATGTAATTACCACACAATCTATTTACCTTTTCTTGTGACCTGCAATAGCCAGTATTTGTATAAACTAGCTATCTGCCTTCTATAAGCCTACTTCCTCTACACGGTTGCTAAGGGGTAGCTGTTGACTCTTCTGTTCGCTCATATGTCAAATCGCCTTCTTGAGTCAAGCCCCCCCTCTAACAAAAAAGAAGGTTTTCTTCGCCCCCCTTTTCTCTGTAGTCTCTGGACAACCCTTTGGTTGTTGGGCTTAAGCTACCTTTTATCCAATCAATGGAAAATGTAAACATTGTCAGTTTCACTGACGATTTGTACAAAAAACTACTAGACTAACCTTCACTGTTGAGAAACAAAACACCAACAGTCACAGCCGTCCAAAACCCATCTAACAATGACCTCGACACTCTTTTCTCAAAGAAAAAGAAACTTGTGAGAACCGAGTCCCACAGACACTTAATGCTCGAATATCTTAAAGCAGGAGTCATTCCAGAAGGCATTCAGGTTAGGAACATTCCGCGAGTATTTCTGGATAACCCTAGATTTATGACAAAGTTTAGTGTAGTAGGAAACAAGTGCTCACGTGACTGGGTCATCTTGGCCATAGAGACCGCAGAAGAAGAAACTAAGAGCCAAAATACAGAACTTCAAGTCCTCGAAGATAAAATTAAAACTGAGAACATTATCCCTGATATAAAGGAGCATCTTGAAAGAATTGAAGAAGAGATTAAAAAATTTGAAAAATATACCATTGACAAAAAACTGTGGAAACTGCAAAACGACGTGAAGAACTACAAAGAAGAAAGAACATACCCTTACCTTGCACCAGGGTTCTACAATCAAGCAAACCAAAACATCCAACAAAACAAACGTAATCCACGTAGACCACAAAAAAAGTGTATTACCTTCTCTAATAGCTCTAATAGCAGCGCCTCAAATAGCAGCGACTCATGCTCTACAAACTCAGGGGCATCAACCTCAAACCAGCAACATCCTTTTCAAGGACGTGGGCAAAGAGGCCGACCAAGACAATTCCAGCAACATCCCATGAGAACGAGGCAATGGATGCCCCCAGGCAACCAACATGGTGATACCCATTTTTAATTTGAGTGACCATAACCTTACCCACGAAGAAACAAGTATCCTAATCAAAGGCTTGAGTTTTATTCCCACCACGCCTGCCAATAGATTCCAAACTGAAGTAGAACTCCGAAAATTGTTCCGAACTATCAGACTGAAATATTTCTTCAATGAAAAACCAGAAAAAGACCCTCCTACATCCACAAGATTGAAACCCCCGTCTACCTTCACACCAATATCCCATATGGTTTGTCCAGAAATCCTGGCTTTCGAAAATCGCATTCTCTTGGAAACCAACCAACGGCTTGATAAAAACATCAGGTACCCAGATAATTTAAACAAAAACGAACGACTGGCTTTGAAGAACCTCGAAAACAACCACGAATTCCTGATCAAAACCACTGATAAAGGCGGAGGCATCGTACTATGGGCAAAAACCCTCTATGACAAAGAAGTCAACAAAACACCTCAACAACATAAAATTCTAATGACAGATACCCACCGATCCGACTACCAGATTCCTCACTGAAATAGAAAGTCTTATGTGCCACGCTTAGCAAGAAGGGTGGATCGACGATAACGAGAAACTATTCTTGACCAACCGCAACCCGATCCTACCGGCCTTCTACCTCCTACCCAAGATCCACAAAGATGCAAGAAACCCTCCAGGCCGTCCAATAGTAACAGGCATAGGATCAGTTCTAGAACCATTATCGATCTACATTGACTTCTTTCTACGACCATTCATCGGCCAAATGCGATCCTATGTTCAAGACACAACATCACCAATCAAAAAACTAGACACCCTTTCAGTGGACCAAGAAGACCTGCTAGTCACCCTCGACGTAGAATCACTCTACACCAGTATCCCCCAACGCGAACGCATCGATGTTCTAGCCACATATCGCGACAAAAGAATTCATCGAGCACCACCTCCTGCGTTCCTACTTGAATGCATCCAGATAGCTCTTACAGAGAACTACTTCATTTTCAAAAAATCCTTTTACCAACAATGCCATGGTACTTCCATGGGAGCTACATTTGCCCCAGACATAACACATCTCTTCATGGACTCCTTTGAAGCCAAATCCATGTACGACATCAACAACCCCTTCAAGAAACAGATATGTTTTTGGATTCGCTATATCGACAATGTCCTCATGACATGGAAAGGAAACAAAATAGAACTACAAGTTTTCTTCACCTGACTTAACAACAAAGATAGTTGCATTAAGATCACAATCCACTCTGACAAAGTCTCCATTCCTTTCCTTGACCTCACCGTCAACAAAACCACTACCAACACTCTAGCCACCACTTTATATAGCAAACCAACTGCCAAGAACACTCTCCTAGAGTTCCACAGTTTCCACCCAGCATCCCTGAAAGAGAATTTACCTTTCGGACGATTTTTATGCCTAAGGCGTAATTGCACGACCCGAGAAGATTACAACTCAACCAGCAGAGACCTCTCACCAAGACTAAAAGAAAGAGGCTATCCTAGCCACGTCATCCGCAGAGCCAGAAAAACAGCCAAAAATAGAAGCAGTGAATCATGTCTCTCACCAATCCCACGTGAAACCTGCAAAGATAAAATCACCTGTGTAACCACCTTCTCTCCCATGAGTAATCAGATCAAAAAAAGCATTTTACGACACTGGAACATCCTCCACACAGAGTCTTTCAAACCAACCAAACCTTGTTTTGCTTTCAAACGCAGCAGAAATTTGAAACACCGCCTAGTCAATACCTACAAAGAACACATCAGAGCTCCCGACCAACAGAGTACCCTGTGGAACCTTCCAGCTGTTAAAGGCCACTATAAATGCAGGTCTTGCTCAGTGTGTTGTCTGACCAAAGATATGAAATCCATTGACCTAAACGGAAAAAATTGGAATTTCGAATCTTTCACCAATTGCAAAGGTAAATGGACGTTATACGCCATCCAATGCCCGTGCAAGCTACTCTACTTCGGCAAAAGCAAGAGAGAAATACGACAGCGTATTTGTGAACATTGTTCATGCATTAAAATGCTATTCCAGACAAGCCAATGGTGGCACACTTTCAAGAGAAAAATCAAACCCATAATGACATTTTTTGGTTTGTTCTACAAATAGCCAAAAACCCATTCAGAGGCGGTGATAGAGATCTATCACTTCGTAAACTCGAGCAACAATGGATTTTTCACCTCAATTCAGTCAAAAAGGGCCTAAACGTGGCAATTGAATGGAACCTTTTCTTCAAATAATCTATCTCTACACAAACTCTTTAACTACACCACCATTACTACCTTTTCATATCAATATCTACACAACATCCACGTGTACTTCTATTGTTTATTTTGCCTATCACATGCCTTGAACCAACACAAATGCATCACTTGTTCATCTAATGGCTCTTGAAAATGATCATTGCTTTAAATGATCACATAACCTCTCATGTATGTTGGTTTTTAATTTTGATATTATATCATGCAAGTGCAATGTGATTTTACAACGGAACCAATAAATAAGCTGTACACTGCCACTTAAATTCTCATGGCTGTTGAGACTCACCCATGCATTGGCTAAATGTATATTGATGGCAAAATATGATCGCCCAACAGATCACATTTAGAATAAATCTTATTACAAAAACAGGAATGTGAATAAAACATTTCTGGCCAAAACTGCACGGATTTAACTGATATTTTGATTTTATTAGAACATTGGACATAAATACTCTGGGAACTTGCAGCCCTCTCTAGGGGCCAACTGAGAAGCGCCAGTTATAATAAGGCAAAGTTGCCTTGTTTTAGTTTGTTTGTGGTTTATCGAGGTCCTTGTGCTATAGGACCAGTTTCAACTGGCAGCTCCAGGTTAAAAATATTGAAAACTAACTGAGAGATGTACATATTGAATAGAAGTGAGTAAACATTGTGGTGCCCACCACTCTGGTATTTTTTTCTAGTTTTTTCCTCAGCACAATTGAGGTGGAGGCCGACCAATCTTGAATTCAAGTACAACAAGCCCGAAGAAAGAATGTCATTTATAGAAATTGAGGCTTTAACAAGCAAAAGAGCAGATACGTTGGGCTTCACAACAGAAGAAGCAGAAACAATTTTCGGGCTAATTAAAGACAGCGGATTTGGGGCAAGCAGTATGAAAACACAAGATCCTAAACAACAGATTAAACAATTGGAATATCTTATACGCAAAGAAATAAATCGCAAATTACATGCCATCACGTTAGGGAGATACCACAAATGCCAAAGGATCCCAAGAGGGTTAAGAATACAAGTACGACCAACATTGTGTAAAGAGAGTAAGAGCTTTGTCAAGAAATGGGAGGCTATATTGAATAAGTGTTCCCTGGACCTCATACTACTCACCATACAAGAGTTAGCCAACAATTTGGCGGACCTTAATAACGAAATCCAAGAAATAGAAAAATAACTTGTGGCAACACTAAACAGAGAAGAAGTTGACATAATCTTGGAAGAGATTAACAGTTAGCTAGCAGACTACAAGCCAGAACTTGAAACCAAAAAGATTCGAAAATTCAAAAGGGATACATATAACAATTTGAAGGATGAAGTTTATACTTGGATGGACAAATATGGCACTCCAATAAGAACACCTAAACCTACAAATACCAGTGAGACATCCAGTTCAGGAACAGACACTGAAAGAGAGTCTACTAACGTAGAAGAAGAGAATCCACCAACAGCTTCAGGATATACAAGGCCCTCAGAAGCTTCGACAAGAGGAAGAACAGCTTTTCTAGAGAAAGGCAGAGGCGAACAAGAAGGGGGAAGAGAAAGACAAAGAGGGAAACCGAACACAAGGTTACAACAAAAGAAAACATTGTGATAAATCTATCAGCAAGGATTTTGACGACTCAAGAACTGCAGACACTACAAAAAGGCTTAAGCTTTGTGCCTAGGTATGACAGCACCTTATTTGAGTCCAAAATTGAACTATACAAACTAATCAGAAAACTGAAGCTAAAAGTGTTTTTTAGCGAACTAGAAAATGAGGAAACAAGGAACAAAAAAGAAGAAGATTTGAAAGAATTCAGGAGCAAGAGCACCTTTATCCCTCCTATTAGTGTCCCATCAGTAGACATATTTCAAAAACAGGTAACGAGAGACTTTGAAAAAATGCATTTTAAATCTAAAACTGGACGCAATATGAAACCACACGAGTTAAAATTAATCCAAGATTTATATGGTGATCCGAACATCACAATAAGAGCTGCAGATAAAGGTGGTGGTCCAGTTTTGTTGAACACGGTGGACTATGATGAAGAATGCAAAGACAACTGAGAGATATCAATACCTATGCACCATTAGAAAATGATCCAACAACAGAAATTAAAGAAAATCTGGGGATCCTTTTGGATAAAGCAGAGGAACTAGAGTGGATAAACCATCATACAAAACAATTCTTTACGAATCCTTACACACGGATACCACACTTTTATACTCTCCCAAAGGTACACAAAGACTCAGTCAAACCGCCAGGCAGACCAATTGTTGCAGGGATAAACAGCATTCTAGAACCTCTTGGTAAATATGTGGACTACTTCCTACAACCTTTGATTAAAAAAACAAGTACATACATCCGAGACTCTAGACACTTTTTGCAACATCTGAATTCAATACCATTTGACTCTGTAAACATTTGTTTTACAATTGACATTAAGAGTTTCTATACGTCAATCCCACACGATCTGGGTAACGAAGCAGTGGAATGGATACTTCTGAAAGCAGAGGAGATAAGAGCTCAAGAAGAATTCAGAATGGCACTGCTGGAATTCATCAGCAACAATTCGTACTTTAGATACAAAGATAATTGCTACCTACAGGTGGCTGGCACAGCTATGGGGTCTACCATTGCCCCTTCGTATGCAAACTCATTCATGCACAAATTTGAAACCGAATATGTTTTACTTAACCAACAGTGGCAACAACATCTGGGTATCTGGATAAGATACATTGATGATATTTTTGGGGTATGTAAAGGCAGTGAACAAGAACTACTTGAATTCTTTGATTACCTAAACAGTAAAGACACAAGAATACAGTTTACACATGAATACTCTCGTGAAAGTATACACTTCCTGGATGTACAAATCAGAATAACCAACACAGGATACCAGACCACCATCTTTCTAAAGCCTACAGATAGGAATAATCTACTCCAACGACTAAGCTTTCACCAACCAAGCCTCATCAAAAAATTACCATATAGCCAGATGCTTCGTGTAAAAAGACTTGTAAGTGACCCTGTAGAGTACGAAAAAGAAGTCAAAGAAATGGGCAAGAAATTTCTGGACCGTGGATACATGAAAGAAGAAGTGACAGCAGCAGAAATACGCATAGCAACTCAGAAAAGCGAAGATCTATTGAGAACTAAAACCAAGAAGGAAGATGAACCCCCCCCCCTAGTATTCGTATCCAAGTACTCAAGACAGAGTAATCACATTAAAACTATCATTAAAAAACACTGGAACACAGTCACCTGCGACCAACAGGTAGAACATTTATTCAAAGAGGTCCCTACATTCGCTTATCAACGGAGCCATAATTTGAAAGATAAACTTGTAAAGACCAGACCAGCACAAAGGAAGAAAGCCACCAAGAGAATAGGTACTTTTACTTGCCTAAATTGTAGCAATTGCAGCTACATCATGAAAGGTGATTTTTTGAAACATCTGTATACAGGAGAAAATATAAAACTAAAAAGCTTTGGAACATGTGACTCCCAAAACGTGGTATACACCATAAAATGTCCCTCTGGCTTGCATTATGTTGGACAAACTGTGAGGATGGTTAAAACAAGATGGAACGAACACAGATCGTGTATAAGTAACAACAACAAAACTTCGGCTGTGGCAAGACATTGGCATGACAAAAAACATAACTTGGAACAGATTCGATTCGCTATTCTAGAAATAGTGGAAAAGAGAGATCCACATGAAAATTTTCAGAAAACAATGGATCAACGAGAAACTTTCTGGATAGATCGTTTGAGTTCCCTGATTCCTAAAAGAATGAACGAGGAGATTAACTTCATGTGTTTTTTGTGATCAAGCATTCCTGATTCCGTATGAACACCCACAGCAGCCACCGTAATGGACAACCTGGTCTGGAGTCCAGACATTGGTAGATGAAACGGACGTAATTTGACACTTGGAATGACATTTATTTCTAATTTAACTAACACCATGTGCAAGATTGTCTAAAACATTGTTTGGGTGAAGGTTTTCTGCTTGTCCTTTTAGACGAAAAATCTTACGTGACTTTTTATTGTAAACGCTACATTTTTATTTGTGTATTTGTATATTTACACTTGTGCCTGTTGAATCAAGACCTATTGTTTGAAACCCGTAAATGAAAAACATAAATACAACACATCGTAAGCTAATGACAGTCAGCTTTGTACATAACCTGTATGCATTAGCTAGTAGACGCCAAAGAGGTAGCTATACCTTGTTATCCGCAATAATGAGAAATTTATAACAGCACAAATTATTCAACACTTATAACACTCATTTTACACATCCCTACAATCACGCTACAATGCAATCGCATTCACAGTAACAGACCGAAACTGATGTCAATCACACAAGAACGGTGCTGACAGCTTGGCTACACGTAGCGTTTCAGGAGTTGTCATGGAGACATCCCCGCCCCAGGGTAAACACCCAGGGGTGGGGCGCGAGGCGTACGTGCTCCGGCATTCCTGTCGGACCACGGCACCTCACCACCGTCTCCAAGGCAACGTTTAAATAGAACTAAGAGGTTTGCGCGAGCATGTCTCTCTGCAGAAGGCAGAACAACGCAGGAACTGAAGGTAAGCGTCGGAGAACATTCGCCGCTTTGATCTATACAAACACAAATGACATGTTAGAACGGCTGTCTAATAGCCTGTTTCTTCCACAGAGACACGAATGATATATGCGTTTCACCATGCATCTGCAAAACACGTGGCTGTAGCCGTGAGTTTTGCAAAATAAAAGCCTTTGGGGCTTATTATATTTGACAGAGATAGCGCATTGAAAGCGATCATGTAGGACACTTTTCTTTCCTTAAACTGTGTACATAGAGTTTTGTAACGCTGATACTGAATGGCAATTTCTGTTTTTCATTCATTTTCTCTGGTGTACCAATTGAATACTCGTGGGACAAACAAAATGGTATGTGTGAATTTGTTTATGTATTGTATATAAACCATTTAACATACTTGTATTGACAAATGTATTACTATGCTTAGCTTCATGATGTAATCAAGAGCCTATATACAGCCCTGATGAAGGTTCTCACCGAAATGCATTTGCTAAATGTATATTGATGGCAAAATATGATCGCCCAACAGATCATATTTAGAATAAATCTTATTACAAAAACAGGAATGTGAATAAATCATTCCTGGCCAAAACTGCACAGATTTAACTGATGTTTTGATTTTATTAGAACATTGGACATAAATACTCTGGGAACTTGCAGCCCTCTCTAGGGGCCAACTGAGAAGCGTCAGTTATAATAAGGCAAAGCTGCCTTGTTTTCGTTTGTTTGTGGTTTATTGAGGTCCTTGTGCTATAGGACCAGTTTAAACTGGCAGCTCCAGGTTAAAATTATTGAAAACTAACTGAGAGATGTACATATTGAATAGAAGTGAGTAAACATTGTGGTGCCCACCACTCTGGTATTTTTTTTTTTGTAGAGTATTCACTGTCATGATAATCATTTATATATCTAACTATGTAACTCAGATTTGTCGCCTGTGTCACTATATCTAGCTGGGATCAGCTTAAATTCTCATGGCTGTTGAGACTCACCCATGCTATAAATGAATTAATTTCTCATGTCTGTTGAGTGTTCACTGTCATGTTAATCTTTTCAATACCTAAATAGGGAAATCAAATGTGTCGCCTGTGTCACTATATCTTGCTGGAATCAGCTTCCTTACTACATGCTTCCAATTGCCATTGTCACTAAATTATGGCCTATGACCATGACGCATAAACGGCATCCTTAAACACCACTACCATCGCCACTCTAATTTCCAATCAGGGGGCCCCACACGCACGCCACTGCTCGCACAAACCGAGATTAGTGTCTCATCCTCTACACGCATGTGCGTCCAAATCAGTTTTCCCGGAGTTTGTTCCTACTACGCATGCGCCCGCATCATGACTATGCTTATCCCTCTCTCAAACGAGCACAGTCAAAGCTCTACCAGCGACCGCAATATGCCGCACGGATTAGTGTCCCACTCCATGGGGTAGGAGACGTCTACACGTCTTCAGGCCCTCAAATTTTAATAATTTTTTACCGATTAGCGCTATGCTAATGAACTTCCTAGAATTTTCTTCCTACGACCGCCAGGTCTTTTTGTTCACTCCACCATTACGTCTGCAACCACCTAGCACGCTACAATATGCTCCTGCGAACCGCAGCACCTCAATTAAACGATAAAGTAGCATTTTTCACTAGATGAACCTTCCTTAGCCTCAGCCACCCCGGCACCCCGCCAAGTATTATAAATATATCTAGACTTAATTCATGGCACTTAAAAATATAGAATCCGACCTTAGCACGCTAAGAAACACTCTCCGGCCTCTATTCCTGTGTTTAGGCACTTCCACGTGAGGATCCAATAGTAAGACCATTAACTAGCCTATTTTCTGCCCTTGTGTCGTTTACTTTACTCAGCTAAATGGAACATTTCCCAACTTTTGAGTTACCACTTCCGGGCCAGCCAGGCATCTAACCTATGAACTATCCAGCCTCTTCGCTGGACACAACATACCAGAACCCTAAGGTATGCTCCCATACTGGTTATTAAATTCCGATGAATAAACATCATATCTAGGTAACTTACTGTTACCCTTTATTGTAGACCTTGGCTACGAACTCTCTGCAAGCAACCCACGCAGGCACGATTACTCTTACATGATCAACCGCTGATACTACAAAGGTAGGCTCATAGCACCCGGTTCTCTACACAGAATCTTTTCTCTGTAAGGTCCCCCTATGCCTGACACTCTCTCCTATGTGTCATCTGTTCTCCTAGGCGTTCACCACCCCAAACCACGACCTGATGAAAGTTCGGACCCTTCAACTGTGAACATTTCCATCACAGTGAAGGCTTACTCATTCCCAGACTAGAAACACCAATATCAACCTGTGTCGACAACGATAACATGCTACCAGTCTCAAAATAGTATTAAAATTCACAGTATACACTTATGTTACTAACCCTCACTCACTTAACTGTGGTGAAAAAATAGCCTTGCAACTCTTTATTGTAAGCCCAATAGGGCTCATCTGTCCTTTTAAAGGTTCAATTGTTTTTTCTGTTGTGAACCTATAAGCTTTTTAGATGTGTGTCTGTAATTATGAATAAATGTAATTACAACACAATTTATTTACCTTTTCTCGTGACCTTCAATAGCCAGTATTTGTATAAACTAGCTATCTGCCTTCTATAAGCCTACTTCCTCTACATGGTTGCTAAGGGATAGCTGTTGACTCTTCTGTTCGCTCATATGTCAAATCGCCTTCTTGAGTCAAGCCCCCCTCTAACAAAAAAGAATGTTTTCTTTGCCCCCCTTTTCTCTGTAGTCTCTGGACAACCCTTTGGTTGTTGGGCTTAAGCTACCTTTTATCCAATCAATGGAAAATGTAAACATTGTCAGTTTCACTGACGATTTGTACAAAAAACTACTAGACAAACCTTCACTGTTGGGAAACAAAACACCAACAGTCACATCCGTGCAAAACCCATCTAACAATGACCTCGACACTCTTTTCGCAAAGAAAAAGAAACTTGTGTGAACCGAGTCCCACAGACGCTTAATGCTCGAATATCTTAAAGCAGGAGTCATCCCAGAAGGCCTTCAGGTTAGGAACATTCCGCAAGTATTTCTGGATAACCCTAGATTTATGACAAAGTTTAGTGGAGTAGGAAACAAGTGCTCATATGACTGGGTCATCCTGGCCATAGAGACCGCAGAAGAAGAAACTAAGAGCCAAAAAGCAGAACTTCAAGTCCTCGAAGATAAAATTAAAACTGAGAACATTATCCCTGACATAAAAGAGCATCTTGAAAAAATTGAAGAAGAGATTAAAAAATGTGAAAAATGTACCATTGACAAAAAACTGTGGAAACTGTAAAACGACGTGAAGAACTGCAAAGAAGAAAGAACATACCCGTACCTTGTACCAGGGTTCTACAATCAAGCAAACCAAAACATCCAACAAAACAAACGTAATCCACGTAGACCACAAAAAAAGTTTGTTACCTTCTCTAATAGCTCTAATAGCAGCGGCTCAAATAGCAGCGACTCTAGCTCTACAAACTCAGGGTCATCAACCTCAAACCAGCAACATCCTTTTCAAGGACGTGGGCAAAGAGGCCGACCAAGACACTTCCAGCAACAACCCATGAGAACGCGGCAATGGATGCCCCCAGGTAACCAAAAATTGTGATACCAATTTTCAACTTGAGTGACCATAAACTTACCCACGAAGAAACAAGTATCCTAAGCAAAGGCTTGAGTTTTATTCCTACCACGCCCGCCAATAGATTCCAAACTGAAGTAGAACTCCGAAAATTCTTCCAAACTATCAGACTGAAATATTTCTTCAATGAAAAACCAGAAAAAGCCCCTCCTAGATCCACAGGATTGAACCCCCCGTCTACCTTCACACCACTATCCCATATGGTTTGCGCAGAAATCCTGGCTTTCGAAAATCGCATTCTCTTGGAAACCAACCAACTGTTTGATAAAAACATCAGGTACCCACATAATTTAAACAAAAACGAACAACTGGCTTTGAAGAACCTCGAAAACAACCACAAATTCCTGATCAAACCCGCTGATTAAGGCATAGGCATCGTAATATGGGCAAAAACCCTCTATGACAAAGAAGTCAACAAACACCTCAACAACATAAAATTCTACTGACAGATACCCATCGATCCAACCACCAGATTCCTCACTGAAATAGAAAGTCTTATGTGCCATGCTTAGCAAGAAGGGTGGATTGACGGTGACGAGAAACTGTTCTTGACCAACCGCAACCCGATCCTACCGGCCTTCTACCTTCTACCCAAGATCCACAAAGATGCGAGAAACCCTCCAGGCTGTCCAATAGCAGCATGCGTAGGATCAGTTCTAGAACCATCATCGATCTACATTGACTTCTTTCTACGACCATTCATCGGCCAAATGTGATCCTATGTTCAAGACACAACATCACCAATCAAAAAACTAGACACCCTTTCAGTGGACCAAGAAGACCTGCTAGTCACCCTCGACGTAGAATCACTCAACACCAGTATCCCCCAACGCGAATGCATCAATGTTCTAGCCACATATCTTGACAAAAGAATGAATTGAGAACCACCTACTGCGTTCCTACTTGAATGCATCCGGATAGCTCTTACAGAGAACTACTTCATTTTCGAAAAATCCTTTTACCAACAATGCCATGGTACTTCCATGGGAGCTACATTTGCCCCAGACATAGCAAATCTCTTCATGGACTCCTTTGAAGCCAAATCCATCTACGACATCAACAACCCCTTCAAGAAACAGATAGGTTTTTGGATTCGTTATATCGACGATGTCCTCATGACATGGAAAAGAAACGAAATAGAACTACAAGATTTCTTCACCTGGCTTAACAACAAAGATAGTTGCATTAAGTTCACAATCCACTCTGACAAAGTCTCCATTCCTTTCCTTTACCTAACCGTCTACAAAACCACTACCAACACTCTAGCCACCACTTTATATCGCAAACCAACTGCCAAGAACACTCTCCTAGAGTTCCACAGTTTCCACCCAGCATCCCTGAAAGAGAATTTACCTTTCGGACAATTTTTACGCCTAAGGCATAATTGCACGACCCGAGAAGATTACGACTCAACCAGCAGAGACCTCTCAACAAGATTAAAAGAAAGAGGCTCCTCTACCCACATCATCCGCAGTGCTAGAAAAAGAGCCAAAAACAGAAGCAGAGAATCATGTCTCTCACCAATCCCACGTGAAACCTGCAAAGATAAAATCACCTGTGTAACCACCTTCTCTCCCATAAGTAATCAGATCAAAAAAAGCATTTTACGACACTGGAACATCCTCCACACAGAGTCTTTCAAACCAACCAAACCTTGTTTTGCTTTCAAACATAGCAGAAATTTGAAAGAGAGCCTAGCCAATACCTACAAAGAATCCATCAGAGCTCCCGACCAACAGAGTACCCTGTGGAACCTTCCAGCTGTTAAAGGCCACTATAAATGCAGGTCTTGCTCAGTGTGTTGTCTGACCAGAGATATGAAATCCATTGACCTAAACAGAATAAGTTGGAATTTCTAATCTTTCACCAATTGCAAAAGTAAATGGATGGTATGCGCCATCCAATGCCCGTGCAAGCTACTCTACATCGGCAAAAGCAAGAGAGAAATATGACAGCGTATTTATGAACATTGTTCATGTATTAAAAATTCCATTCCAGGCAAGCTAATGGTGGCACACTTTCAAGAGAAAAATCAAACCCATAATGACATTTTTTGGTTTGTTCTACAAATAGCCAAAAACCCATTCAGAGGCGGTGATAGAGATCTATCACTTCGTAAACTCGAGCAACAATGGATTTTTCGCCTCAATTCAGTCAAAAAGGGCCTAAACGTGGCAATTGAATGGAACCTTTTCTTCAAATAATCTATCTCTACACAAACTCTTTAACTACACCACCATTACTACCTTTTCATATCAATAGCTACACAACAACCACGTGTATTTCTATTGTTTATTTTGCCTATCACATGCCTTGAACCAACACAAATGTATCACTTGTTCCTCTAATGGCTCTTGAAAATGATCATTGCTTTAAATGATCACATTACCTCTCATGTATGTTGATTTTTAATTTTTATATTATATCATGCAAGTGCAATGTGATTTTACAACGGAACCAATAACTAAGCTGTACACATCCACTTAAATTCTCATGGCTGTTGAGACTCACCCATGCTCTAAATGAATTAATTTCTCATGGTTGTACAGTATTCTCTGTCATGATAATCATTTATACATCTAACTATGTAACTCAGATTTGTCGCCTGTGTCACTATATCTTGCTGGAATCAGCTTCCTTACTACATGCATCAAATTGCCATTATTACTAAATTATGGCCTACTACCATGACACATAAACAGCATCCTTAAACACCACTACCATTGCCACGCTAATTTCCAATCAGGCGGCCACACATGTATGCCACTGCTCGCACGAACCGAGATTAGTGTCTCATCCTCTACACGCATGTGCGTCCAAATCTGTGTTCCCGGAGTTTGTTCCCACTACGCATGCGCCCACATCATGACTATGCTTATCCCTCTCTCAAATGAGCACAGTCACAGCTCTACCAATGACCGCAATACGCCGCACGGATTAGTGTCCCACCCCACCAGGTAAGAGACATCTACACGTCTTCAGGCTCTAAAATGTTAATAATTTTTTACCGATTAGCGCTATGCTAATGAACTTCCAAGAATTTTCGTCCTACGACCGCCAGGTCTTTTTGTTCACTCCACCATTACGTCTGAACCACCTAGCATGCTACAATATGCTCCTGCCAACCGGCAGCACCTCAATTAAACAATAAAGTAGCATTTTTCACTCAATGAACCTTCCTTAGGCTCGGCCACCCTGGCACCCCGCCAACTATTAGAAATATATCTAGACCTAATTCACGGCACTTAAAAATAGAATTAAACATATAGAATCCGACCTTTGTACGCCAAGAAACGCTCTCGGGCCTCTATTCCTGTGTTTAGGCACTTCCACGTGAGGATCCAATAGTAAGCCCATTAACTAGCTTATTTTCTGCCCTTGTGTCGTTTACTTTACTCAGCTAAATGGAACATTTCCCAACTTTTGAGTTACCACTTCCGGGCCAGCCAGACATCTAACCTATGAACTATCCAGCCTCTTCGCTGGATACAACATACCAGCACCCTAAGGTATGCTCCTATACTGGTTATTAAATTGCGATGAATAAACATCATATCTAGGTAACTTACTGTTACCCTTTTTGTAGACCTTGGCTACGAACTCTCTGCAAGCAACCCACGCAGGCATGATTACTCTTACATGATCAACCGCTGATACTACAAAGGTATCTCATAGCATGCAGTTCTATACACAGAATCTTTTCTCTGTAAGGTCACCCTATGCCTGACACTCTATCCTATGTGTCATCTGTTCTCCTAGGCGTTCACCACCCCAAACCACGTCCTGATGAAAGTTCGGAC
Organism: Ambystoma mexicanum; assembly: GCF_040938575.1. Taxonomy (NCBI): domain Eukaryota; kingdom Metazoa; phylum Chordata; class Amphibia; order Caudata; family Ambystomatidae; genus Ambystoma; species Ambystoma mexicanum. The sequence continues at coordinate 522,935,120 of NC_090932.1, forward strand.
CCTACAACTGCGAACATTTCCATCACAGTGAAGGCTTACTCATTCCCGGACTAGAAACACCAATATGAACCTGTGTCGACAACAATAACATACTACCAGTCTCAAAGTAGTATTAGATTTTACAGTATGCACTTATGTTACTAACCCTCACTCACTTAACTGTGGTGAAAAAACAGCCCTGCAACTCTTTATTGTAAGCCCAATAGGGCTCATCTGTCCTTTTAAAGGTTTAATTGTTCTTCTGTTGTGAACCTATAAGCATTTTAGATGTGTGTCTGTACTTATGAATAAATGTAATTACCTCACAATTTATTTACCTTTTCCTGTGACCTTCAATAGCCAGTATTTGTATAAACTAGCTATCTGCCTTCTATAAGACTACTTCCTCTACACGGTTGGTAAGGGCTAGCTGTTGACTCTTCTGTTTGCTCATATGTCAAACGCCTTCTTGAGTCAAGCCCCCCTCTAACAAAAAAGAAGGTTTTCTTTGCCCCCCTTTTTTTCTATGTCATGATTGCAACCATGTCTGATGTATCGGGATACTGTACCCTGAGAGCCCTCCACACATCTGCTCTGCAATTATTAAACATCGCTCCGTCATGCTCTGTGTTTTGTGCTGTCACACTTGAATAGCCTGCTCTCCTCCATATGTCATCATCTCTCTCCCAAGAATAGCTGCCAAGAGACTGTAGTATATTACCATTCTGATAGAAGCTGCCTGATCTCAAGAATTAGGAATGACTATTGGTGGCCTGGTTGCGACCTGCAGATTGAGCGATATATTAGGGAATGTATCCTTTGTTGCGATGATTAAAAAAAGTGTGTGGGTTCCAGACAACCAATGGTTATTACTGACATTCCCAATAGTGTTTGGAGGGATATAAGCATGGATATTTTAGGTCCCATATGTTGCAAAGGTGTACAAAAATATTGTTTGGTAGTCATAGATCTCCTCACCAGGTGGGTAGAGATTTTAATTGCCTCTAGTATCACGATATAACTGTCCAGCTCTCGTTGCTACAAGCAGTCTCCCTCCTCTTTCCTTTCCTTGTAACTTATTTGCATTATTATATATATTATCCATTAAATATACTTACTTTTACAACTGCCTCCTGCTGTCCTATATATTACCCCTGTTACGGTCTACTTCAGAGACCCTTAATGTTCCATATGGCCAATGTGTTTCCTCCTGTCCTTTTCTCTAACTCGTATGTTCATTTCCCAGCACCCGAAGACAAGCTCGGGAGCTTGCACCTTAAATTATCCTTATCTGTCTGTGGCCATAGAATATACTGTGGTCTTGCTCCCCCTTTTTCCAATTAGGGAAACTGTGTAAACCCTAACCTGCAGTTGGCTCCCATCCTCTGCCTATCCATAAGCAGGGACCATCATCCCTGATAATCTTCTCACTGGCACCGATCTTAACCTGCTCACATATTGCGGTGATTCTCCTTTCTCACTATAAAATCATCCTCAGGGCTGCTTTGGATATGCTATGGGATCTGGCGTCCTATCCTTAGGTTGCTCTAGATCCAACCATCTTACTTATCTTACTTCCTTGTCTGTCTGCAGGCTTCCCTCAGGGGCACATACGCTCCCCTCCCTCTTCCCCATGGAAGGATTCTCTTTCCTCGTCCGACATGACTAGTCCCCAACTAGTGTGACTCTCATTCCCTTTGCCCTTATCTAAGTTCAATCTGCTTAAGGACAAGTCATTATGCTCGAGGCTAAATGGATTTTCTCCTTCGCTTCATGATTAAATGCTAGGGATTGGTCCCACTTCCCTCGGCTTCCATATTTGCTACCTTCCTTTAACTCTTGATAGGCCTTACCGATTCTGTCTCCAGCACTTCCTATATCAAAGATTTCTTCCTATAACACTACTCTAGATGCCCCTGAAATTGCTCTCTTTAACAGAAGGAACTCTTTCTATTCTGTCCCATCGTATTGCTGGGCTTGGCTGTACTGGTTTCTTATGAACAAGGCTAATATCAAAGCCCCGCTGTCTCCTTCTTCGTTCTAATTCCTCATCTAATCCCCTTCATTTTCTCACATCCCTTCTAATTCTCTCCTCCTCTTGCCTTTGCTCTTCTTTCCTCACTCCTGCGCTCCTTTATTTCTCCTCCTCTCTTCGCCTCTGTATTCTTTTGTCCCTTTATTTCTATGTTTCCTTCTCCTCTATATTCCTTTCTCTTTTATCCCCATCTTCTATTGCTCTCTGCCCATTGTCATACTTTCTTTGCTCTTCTGCCTGCTCATTTTTCTCTTGCTCCTCCTGATACATCTGTACTCGTCTCTCCCTGCTCTTTCTTTTATGCTTGTCTTTCTTCAATCTCTTTTCTCGCTCCCTGTCTTTTCTATCCTGTTCGTCCTTATCTTCTCTTTGCCTCACTTCCTCAATGCTTTTCCCATCTAGCTTGAGTAGTATCTGTCCTCCCATCTATTCGTTCTGCACGAGCGTTACCTCGTCAGCTTTATCCGTCTCCCCTTTCCATCTCTTAATCTCTCTTTCTAATTCTTTTCTTTGTCTTGTATGATCTTAAAGATCTCCTCTTTTATCGTATTCATCTCTGGACTTTCATCATTGCTATAAGCGGGCTGTTCGTATATTGGGTTACTATACCCCGTTGCCACTTTCAGTTCCTTTAGAGTATGCAACCCTACTTCTTCCTCACTAGCGCCTTTCACTTCAGGTGAGGTAAGGGGAGCAGAGGGCTCGACACCTTCCTCCTCACACTGGCTAAGCATCCACTCCTCAGGTGGTGGATCTTCCCTCTCTTCCTGGTACATTTTCCAGAGCTCTAAGATCGCTAATCTTTTCTTCAATTTCTTCCCTGTGTACGCAGTGTGCAAGTATGTGGTCATGTGTTGCAATGCTGCTTTTGACAGTGATCCTCCTTGTGGCCATGGCATGAACATCTTATCTGCTGTGCCTTTCACCCATTCTGCACTACACTGTTTGAGCTTGGGCATGTGTTTTGGCAATGTGCTACATAAATACATCAGGGGAGTAATATCTCCGATTGTGACAAGTCTCCATGCAGTTCCAGAATTATGATAGGGCGTGCCTGCACTCCCCTATATTCTCACAGGCAAGGATACTTGCAAGGCCAAGTTCAAAGACAATCTTCATGGTAGAAGGAATTGGTGATGAGAGATGTTGGGCTAATTGGGTGGGGAGGTACAGTCCAGTCCACCTCCTGACACCTGGGGAATGAGCTTACATGATGCTAGTGAGCCGAATGTTCCAGACTGGCACGAGTGTGCCAACCAATTGTAGAGGGTCACAAAATGAAGGGCCTTATAGTTTGAGAGCCAATGATGTAATGTGTAACTAATTATTGATGAAGATGACTTGCACTAGGGGTGGACATGAGTTGTCCACCTATCAGTAGATGTCCAGTCACAACCCAACCCCTTATACAAAGTATACTTAGATGTTCCCCTTGAGCTTATCACAACCCCCCAGAGGTTTCTCTTATTTGCCATGTAGTATGAGGTCACGTATGATTTGTTTTTACTATACAAGTATGATTTTTTTAAATTAAATGCTTTGAGAGAATGCTGTGTGACATCTGTTGATGTCCTTTATAATTCCCTGTTTTAGACAATTGATAATAAAACAGACAAACTTTCGATCTTCCTGAGTTGGTTCCATTAAATGGTGTAACAGTTATTCTGCTTCCCAGCCACTGCATGATACGCTACCCAAAGGAGCTTTTGTTCACGTGGTAGCAGTATTGGATGGTTCCAAAAGATCCAAACCATTTTGCCTCCAGATTTCCAGACGATCGGGCATCCTCCGCCATCTAGCTGGAAGATGGCAGGGTTTCCTGTGGAGAGCGGCGGAATAGAAATCTTGCAAGAAAAACCGAAATGGTAGGCAGGGATCCTTCTGCTCCCCTTGCCTCATCTGAGGTAAAAGGTGATAGCAAAGAAGACGTAAGATTGTATCTGTTACAGGAACTGAAAGTAGCGACGGAGTATAGTAATGCCATATACGAACCGTCTGCTTATAGTAGTGACAATAGTCCAGAGGAGATGAAGAGAAAAGAATAGATATTTAAGGTCTTACAAAACAGGGAAGAGAAAAGTGAGCATTCAAATGTATCGACAGACATAGAATGGGAGATTAAGAGATGGAAAGGAGAGAAGGATAAAGCTGATGAAGTAACGCTTGTACAGAAAGAATGGATGGGAGGACAGATTGCTCAAGTTAGGTGGGAAGAGCATTGAGGAAGTCAGGCAAAGGGAAGATCAAGACGAAGCGGATAGGAAAGACAGGTAACAAAAAAAGAGATTAAAAGAAGATGTGCATAAAAGGAAGAGCAGACAGCGGCAAGAATAGATGCACCAGGAGGTGCAACAAAAGTAAGAATAAAGGGCAGAGGCGCAAATTAAGTATGATAACAGACAGAGAGCAACAGATGAAAGGGATATGCAAGAAAGCAAAAGAGAAGAGGAGGAAGCATAGAAATTAAGAGATAAAAGAATACAGAGACTAAAAGAAGGCTATGCGAGAAGAGCAGGGGTAAGGAGAGAAGAGATAAGACAAGAAGAGGAAAGAGTTCTATGGGAAGCAAAAAAGCCAAGAGAAATAAATAAAGAATTAGAATGAAAAAGGAGAGAGCGGGAGCGCGATATTGACAGCATTCAAAAGGAATTAATGGAGCCAAGCCCAGAAATACAATGGGGCATTATAGAAGAGTTCCTCCCGTTACAGGGAGCAACGTCAGGGACATCTAGAGTAACCCTACAAGAATGCTTCTATATAGGAAGCATCAGAGATAGGCAATCCTATCAGGACTTAAGAGAGGTGGCAAATCGGGAAGGCGACAGAAGGGAGATCAAACCCTAGACTTCCAATCACGAAGCAAAGAATAATCCATGTAGTCTTGAGCATAGGGTCTTGTCTTTAAGTAGACTGACCTTAGATAAGGGGTAAGGGGATGAGAGACACAATAGTTGGGGACTAAATATGTCAGACGAAGAGATAGAATCCTTCAGTGAAGAAGGAGGAGGTACATGTGCCCCCGAGGGAGGCCTGCAGGCATACAAGGAAGTAAGATGGTCTGATCTAGAGCAACCTAAGGATAGAACGCCAGGTCCTATAACATATCCAGAGCATCCGAAAGGATGATTGTATAGTGAGAAAAGAGAATTACCGCCATATGTGAGCAGGTTTAGGTCATTGCCAGGAAGAAGGCGATCAGGAACCATTGTCCCATTATGGATAGGCAGACAATGGTAGCCGATTGCGGATCAGGATTTACGCAGTTTCCCTTATTGGAAAAAGGAGGAGCAAGACCACAGTATATTCCATGGCCACAGATGGATAAGGATAATTTAAGGTGCAAACTCCCCAATTTAATGGCGGGTGCAGGAAAATGTATTTATGAGTTTGAGAAAATGACAGGAGGAAATACCTTAGCAATAGGTGATATTAAGGGTCTCCAGCAGCTATTCTTGCAGATAGAGCTGATGACATTTGGACAAGAGCAGGCTATTCGAGTGTCACGGCACAAAACACAGCACACGAGGGAATGCAATTTAATAATTTTAGGGCATATGTCTGGAGGGCTCTCAGAGAACAGTATCCTGATATATAAGATATGGGTGCGATAATGACACAAAAGATGAAAGACGAGGATTCGCTTGCTTACATTCAGGAATACTGGACTCTTGAAACACGTGAGCGGTGGGGAAAAACAGAAGCAGTATTTTACCACATTTTATGTCAGGGATCGCCTGAGCAGGTACAGAGGCAACTCAAGAAGAAAGTGATAATGAACGCAAAGCCATGGGCTGAAATACAGTTGACTATAGTGCATCATTGTTGGCTGTTACAGGAGAAAAATAAGAAGAAAGATGATGCTAGAAAAATTGAGGAAGCCAAGTTAGCTCAGAAGAAATTGTCAAAATATGCTATAGAAGGGGCGGCATTGACAAGCAGAAAAGCACTAGGAGTACAGCAAGCAGTGGGTAGATCGCAGCTGAGTGATCAGTGCCCGATGAACCAAGGAGGGAATGGGTTTGTACCACAAGGTAGAGGCATGGGCTACAGAGGAAGGGTGGATTTCAAAATAATCAAAGTGGGTTTCAGAATACACAGAATGAGAATCAGAATGTGCAGGTAGGGTTCAACCAACAGAAACTACTCAGACATGGTCCTCCTGTATGTTGGACATGTGGGATGACAGGGCACATTGCGCCTGTATGCAGAAGCAAAGAGTATGTACAAAATGGCCAAATTTCAAGAGAGGGGGACAGCTTATCCTCCACCATATAGATGACAAGTTAGGGAAGGGTTCGCCCAAGACCAGACAGTGTATCAGGCACAAGCGCTGCAAATCAAACAGGCACAGCAACCACAGAAACCATCATTAAATCCACCACAAGGGCAGTCACAGCACAACCCCATGCAGATACAGCAGAATGCAAACACAGGACAATTATTGATACCTAGAACAGGGGGTGTCACTGTGGTACCAGGGAATCATTTCACAGGTACAGTGGCATGCATGTATCCACAAGAGAACAGCTTGCATGGCGACTTCATGTGTTCAGTAGTATATGTGACACCAGACCCCCAAGAGGAACCAAGGGTTGATGTGACGATAGGAGGCAAATCTTTTTTGTTTTTAGTAGACACTGGTGCAACTCGTTCATGTATATTAGAGGGAAAATATCCAATGTCGGGAATTGCCATGAATGCTCAAGGATTCTCTGGAGCTACGAGTCGAGTTCATTTTACTGATGAATTACCAATATCTGTAGGAGAGTGTAACATGTCTGTTTCATTGTTGTATTTACGACAGACACCAGTTAATATTTTGGGAAGAGACTTAATGACTAAACTTAAAATGACGATTTTCTTACTGCCAAAAGGTATAGTGTGCTCCACTCCTAGGATACACTATATGAATGTGGGCAAATTTATATTGGCATTTACAGGGCAAATGGATCCGCGAGGTGTGCCGATAGAACCAGATGTTTTCCTTTATGGGGTGAGCATTCTATTAACATGGTTACCTGGCTTAGTGGGAAAGACTATGAGGATACCTGATGAATATTTATTTAGACCACAGATACCTATGGAAGAAGAGGGTGGACAGACCGGCCCTCTAGAGTTAGATGCAGCCATAGTACGAGGGGAAATGGCGGTGCTCAAAGGAAGGGATGATGAGGGTAGGGCATGGAGAACAGGGATTGCAATTGGGGAAGAGTGCAGATTGACTGACGTCACTGACAATGACATGTTTGGAGATAATCCATCATATGATAAAGTAGTGTTTTTTATGAACATTACATATTGGATCAGAATAAAGAAAAGAGGGATCCCACAGCACATGGCGATAATGCAGCAGCGCCCAGCATTTTTTTATGAAGACTTGTAGAAAGTGCCAAGCGCTTTATGGACTACAGGCCCTTATGATGTAGGTCCTTAAAATAAATCCGAGCAAGACAGTACCACATGTCTCGAGAGGCAGATGAGGGACTTTTTTGAGACTATTTCAGCACTGATGGAACTAAGTATTCTGGTACCATCAGAAACATTGTGTAATACTGCGGTGTACTCTGTGAAAAAATCAAGGGAGGGTTGTGGAGATTTATACAAGATATGAGACTGATGAACCAGATTATAGAGGCAGAGTTTCCTTTAGCTCCTAACTCAACGATGATAGTATGCAGTATATCAGCAGACGCACAATATTTTACGGTGATTGATATGAAGAATGTGTTTTTCTCAATCCCTTTGCACAAAGACTCACAAGATTTGACTTAGTTTATGTTCCATCTGAAACAAACTCATTTGCCTCAAGGGTACTGTGATTCCCCATCGATTTTTAACAGAGTGCTATAGATGGACCTAGGCAATATTGATTTGTAAAGCACCATGATACAGGACATAGATGTCATTTTGATTTGTAGCACAACAGAAGCTGAGTGTAGACAAGACTCAATTCAGTTCATGACTATTCTAGCAGACAAGGGATACAAAGTAGACAAATGAGAAGTTGCAGTACTGTCAGGAAGAGGTTTTGTGCATATGCCAGTTGATCTCACATGAGGGAAAGAGGGTAACACCTAAAAGAGCTGATGATATACTGCACGGAAAAGAGAACGCATTGTCAGGAGGGGAAATTCTCTTTATTGATGGTTCTTTGAAAATTGATCAAACAAGTGGAGACAGGCATTCTAACACACCTTTTAGACCCCAGTCTTCTTTCACCCCAACTACTCAAATGATTTCAGATGAAACCATTGTATTTGAACGGCCTGTTTTAAGAGACTTTCACTCTATTTCTTCTTCATCTACAGATCTTAAACACACTAGGTCTTTCAATTTCTCTAAGAAGGAATGGGAATGCCTCCAAAACCTCAAGGAAGACACCCGCATAGTTATTAAACAGGCTAACAAAGGTGGAGGTGTGGTTGTCTGCGATTCCACCTACTATGACACTGAGGTGTGGCGACAGCTTAACAACTCTTCCTTCTATCTTAAATTGAGACGTGATCTGACAGAGAGCATTAGAAATTAGATTCTAGCCCTTGCGACTCAGGCACGGGACGTTGATATGTTGAGTGACAAAGAATTCCAGTTCCTTATGACTAAAGGGACAAGGGTTCCACTTATATATATCTTACCTAAGGTCCATAGAGATAGTCTCAACCCGCGGGGAAGACCTATTGTCTCTCTATGTGGCTCCATTTTGGAGCCACTGGGCAAGTATTTAGACTTCTTCTTGAAGCCATTAGTGGCATTCACTGCAACTTATTTGGCAGATACCACCAATGCCATTTTACATCTAGAAGGTCTAACATTTGATCCATCCACCAATCTGTTTATCACCTTAGATGTGGAGTCATTGTATTCCAATATACCGCGGATGGAATCCTTGCCCATCATCAAAACCTTCTTGGACTCAAGAACTGACCCGCAATTGGTTCTGAGTGAATTTCTCATTAATCTCTTAGAGATAGCATTGACCAACAATTATTTTCGATTTAAGGAAGAGTACTTCCTACAAACCAAAGGCTCCACAATGGGTAAAGCCTTTGCCCCTAATTATGCCATCTTATTTATGTGGGCCTTTGAGAAGGTTCCTATACTTCATGGATCTATTCCCTTTCTTCAATCTATTGTATTATACAAAATATACATAGATGACATTATCATCATCTGGGATAAAACCAAGGGTGATCATGAACTTTTCCTGACATGGATTAACACCTTAAATGAACATCTGCGATTTACCATGTCAGTGAATAATCTATCTATACTGTTCCTAGACCTGCTTTTTAAAACTAAGGCTGGCCTTATTGCAGTTGATCTTTACCGTAAAACTACGGATAGAAACACAATTTTGCATTTTGAAAGTTTCCATCCTCAATCTTTAAGGGTTAGTATTCCTTATGGTCAATTTCTAAGAGCTAGACGTAACTGCACGGACAAACAGGACTTTTCGACTCAAGCAGATATTATTGAGAGTCGTTTATCTAGTCGAGGCTATCCATCACATGTGTTAAGACAGTCCTGAAATAGGGCACGCAACCAACATTGCGATGTCTTACTGTCTAAGAATACTAGAGATAATGCAGACAATTCATGTTTGCTCTGTGCCATGACCTACAGTACCCACCATTCTGCTATTAAAAAGGCCATTAGCAAACATTGGCCATTGTTACAACTAAACAATTCCAAGTTGGAGCTCCCTTTCTATGCGTTTCAGAAAGGGAAAAATGTAAAGAATTGGCTATCTCAAGCCGCTAGGTCCCAGATTAAAAAAGGACCTCTGACCATTTCGGAACTTTGGGGGATGAATAAGATTTGTGGGCATTTTTCATGTGGATACTGCTGCCAATGCGGATCCACATTGGCTAGGAGTGTGATAACTATTAACAACAAGGCATGGAACCTTAGAGACCATACCGCATGTAATTCCAAAAATGTAATGTATGCCGTTATTTGTCCCTGCAATTTGACATACATCAGTAAAACATCTAGACCGGTTAAATTTAGGATTACAGTGTCATGATCCGTCGACCACGCCCTTTCTGGTCTTCCTGGTCCCTGGCACATCGGGGGTTACTCGCTGTAGTACACCCAACATGGCCGTGTACACGGAACGCGGTCTATCGACCTTTACGTCCTATGCAGCACGTTCTATAAATTAGCCACTCCCCTGCGGATCCGCGCGTCTCAACGCTACCAATAGCTGTGGCCTGACGTGCTCCGTAGTTCGTTCTCCTGAACTGTGTTGCTTCCTGGTTCCCAGACCTTCCTCCTTCTCCTTTCCTTCTACCTTCCTTGATCCTGTTTCTTCCGCGTTCCACGGAGACCGCCTCTGTGTGCTGCCACCTTTCCAAGCTTCCTGAAGTGTCCAAGATCCCTGATGAAGAAGCTGAACGAATCCTGGAATCCGAAGACGGCCGAGCGGGCTTGTACAAGACCCGAACTGCTCGGAAGAAAACCCCGACAAAGGACTCCGCAAAACAGAGAAAACAGGTGAGAAAAGGGGAAACCTGTGACAGATTGAGATGCCACCTGACCGATCTCGATACATACATGGAAGCGGCCGTCCAGGATCTTATGCGTGGCATGCAAGAGCTGACGACCGAAGTGCAAAACTTAAAGGCAGAAAACGCTGCGTTAAAATAATTGGTGTTATCCCGAGATTCCGCCACAAAGGAGAGTGTAATTCTAGGCGGCGTTGTTGACAAGTACGACGGTTCAGCAAAGAGCCTTCGTGGATTCCTAGATTCTTGTTTGGTCCACTTTACATTTAAGCCTTATTATTTTTCTACACCCAGGGCTAAAGTGGGCTTTATTATTTCGAATCTTTCCGGGAATGCCTTGACCTGGGCCACCCCATTGGTTAACTCTGGTGATGCTCTCCTGGATGACTACGACGGCTTTATAGAGGCCCTCAAGACCATGTTCGAACGCCTGGAACAAGTTTACAGTGCCCAGGAACGTTTACTCGACTTTCATCAGGGTACCCAGGATTTGCTCTCGTATGTCACACGCTTCAAACAGCTGGCTAAGGAAGCGGATTGGTCCTCTGAAGCTTGTTTTACTTTATTTTGAAGAGGGCTAAACAAAGAGATCAAGGATGAACTAGCCAGAATGGCACGCCCGGGTTCCTTTCAAGCCCTAATGGATCTCGCTCTACAGATTGATTTTCGCATTCAGGAGAGAAAGGCAGAACAAAAGAAAACCAAGTTACCACTCCAGAAAAACCCCATTGGAAACCCTTCGAGCTCAGAAGGCATTTCTACTCCAAGCAATGAGCCTGAACCTATGAAATTAGGGGCCTTCCGTGGACCCATCACCCCCCAAGAGAGGATGCGAAGGATTCATACTGGATTATGTATGTATTGTGCATCCGACAAACATTTAGTAAGAGAATGTCCGATTGCCCACCACAGCGCTCGGGAAACGCCAGCTCCCGATCCTAAACGAAGCGCAGGTTCGGGAGAGAGATGTCTGCTCCATCTCTGTTCCATCCTTGAACTCTCCTGGACAAAATTCCTTGGTAATCTTACCGGCCTTCTTGACAACATCCAAGAAAGAAATATACCCCATCCTGGCACTGGTCGACTGTGGAGCTATGGGGGTATTCATGGATCATGAATGGATCCTAAAACACCATATTCCTTATGAATCCTGGACTATCATGCAACCTGTAGAAGAAATTGATGGAAGACCCCTTTCTTCTGGACCTATAGCCCTGCAGACCCAGGAGATTGAGCTTGCTATAAATCAACATTGAGAAAGGATAAGATTTGACATCATCAAGTCAGCCCATTACCCCATGGTTTTGGGAATTCCCTGGCTTCAAAGACACAACCCTATATCAATTGGGCAGCGGGATACTTGTTCCTGGGTTCTGAGTTTTGTATGTCCCACTGCTTACATCCAGACATTGATCCGACACCATCGAAGGGATTTCCTACAACTCATCAGAACACAATCTCAGTCTCAAACATCATCTGGGTTCCGGAGGCTTACCAGGAATATTCAGATGTTTTCTCCTCTGCCATTGTTCAGGCCTTACCTCCGCACAGAACTGAAGATTGTGCTATTGAAACGGAACCTTCCGCAGTGATTCCTTTTGGAAGGATGTTCATCCTATCAGAACCTGAAAAGAAAGCCCTTCGTGAATACCTGGATACAAATCTTGCAAATGGCACCATACGACCATCTAAATCTCCAACAGGGGCCTCCCTGTTCTTCGTTCCTAAAAAAGACACTAAATAACTCAGACAGTGTCTGGATTATCGAGGTCTAAATCAATGTACTCTCAAGGACCGCTATCCGTTGCCCTTGATCTCAGACATCCTGGAAGCAGTAAGAGGCGCAGTTGTGTTCACCAAACTGGATCTCAGGGGCGCCTATCATTTGATTCGTATCAGGGCAGGTGACGAGTGGAAGACAGCCTTTAGAACACCCTTTGGGCATTTTGAATACCTAGTCATGCCCTTTGGACTTGCTAATGCCCCAGCGGTGTTCCAACGTTTCATGGATCGAGTGTTCTCGGACATGCTGTTCCTTTTTGTGATTGTCTATCTGGACGATATTCTAATATTTTCGAAGGACCCTCTCAAGCACAAAGAACATGTGAAAGCAGTATTACAACGCTTACGCGAAAATAAACTCTTGGCGAAGCCCGAGAAATGCATCTTCCATACTTCTACTGTTCACTACCTAGGGTTTGTCCTTACTCCCGATGGTATCGGTATGGATCAATCCAAGGTTAAGGCTATTTTATCCTGGCCTAGCCCCGCCTCGGTGAAACAGATACAATCCTTCCTGGGCTTGGCTAATTTCTATAGGAAATTCATACCTTCCTTTTCCGAGATTGTCCAACCAATAATTGCCTTATTGAAAAAAGTTGTCCCCTTCCATTGGACCAAGAGAAAGCCTTCCAACAGTTAAAGTCTGAATTCACACAAGCTCCCATTCTTGCTCAGCCTGATGTTAATCGACCATTCATAGTAGAGACAGACGCCTCCAATTACGCCATTGGAGCCGTCCTAAAACAGCAATTCGAGGATAGCTTGGAACATCCCATCGCCTACCTTTTTCGGATATTAACTCCTAGTGAAACCTATTACTCCGTCCTAGAGAAAGAGCTGCTAGCCATCCGTCAAGCCTTCGCAGAATGGCGTCATTTACTTCTAGGAGCCACATTTCCGGTCCATGTCCGCACAGATCATCGAAACCTACAAGTGTTGCAAGCCCTGGAATGTAGGAATAGTCGCCAAGCTCGGTGGACCTTCTTTTTTGCCCAATATCAGTTTTGAATTCACCACGTCCCTGGAACCCCAAATGTAATAGCTGATACACTTTCTCATCGTCCAGACTATGAACCTCCGGAAGGTCGGACGTATCCCAAGACGTTTCCTCATACCATATTCGTAGCTCAAGCAAACAACCTCCTGGAAGAGATTCGTATGTAAACTCAGACTTCAGAACTTTTGAAAGGAATTTCGGAAAGGAATCAATGAAACTTGAGAGTCAAGGACGGATACTTGTTCAAAGATACCAAGCTGGTCATTCCTACACAAAAATTATAACAAAGAATAATAAATCTCTGCCATGATACTCTTCATTCCGGTCATCGTGATATTTCCAACACCCTGCGTCTAATACAAAGACAATTTTGGTGGCCCAAGATGAAGACCGATGTACAACTGTATATTCACTCTTGCTCCGTCTGTAATCAGAACAAACATGATAACCAGAAACCAGCAGGTCTCTTATTATAGCCTACACCACCAACCAGACCTTGGGAAATCCTTGCTACAGACTTCATTGTGGAATTGCCGCCTTCTAGAGGTTATACCACTATCATGGTCACCATTGATCCATTCACTCATATGGCTCACTTTACTCCTCTGTATAAATTACCATCCTCCTCAGAACTTGCTGGTATTTTCCTGGAACACGTCTTCCGACTGCATGTACTTCCTTCCAAGATCATATCGGACAGAGGACCCCAGTATATATCTCAATTCTGGAAACACCTCTGCAGGATACTAGGGATTCAACGAGCTCTCTCCTCGAGATATCATCCCCAAACCAAAGGTGTCACAGAACGAGCAAATCAAACCCTTGAACAATATCTTCGTTGTTTCTCTACCAAAGTCCAGGATGATTGGTCACTTTTAGTACCATTAGCCGAATTTGCTTACAATAATTTGGACCATTCGGCTGTTAAGACCAGCCCTTTTTTCTGCAGCCAAGGATTTCACCCTCCGGTCTTACCTTCTGTTCTTCCACACCCTACACCTGTTCCTACTGTCGATTCCTGGATTGAAACGCTCATAAATGTTCAGGGAGAAGCCAAAGAACATCTCGAAAGATCGTGAATCCAAACCAAACACTATGTAGATTCAAGGAGAAGACCAGGGCCTTCATACTCCATTGGGGATAAAGTATGGCTATCCTTGAAACTTCTACCCCGACATCTCAGACCAAATAAGTTGGCTCCCCGGTATTATGGACCCTTCTCTATAAAAGAGATCATCAATCCTGTGGCCTTTCAACTCCCACTCCTGGAAGAAGATACATCCAGTTTTTCACAAATCCCTGTTGAAGCCTTTCATCCAAACTACCCGGACTACTCTTAGACCTAGTCCTGTGCTTGTCAATGACCAGCTGGAATATGAAGTTTCTCGTATTTGTGATTCCCGATATAGACGAGGCAAACTTCAATACCTGGTGGAATGGAAAGGTTATCCACCCAGCGAACGTACCTGGGAACCAGTCTCAAATTTAAACTCCCCCAGATTACTCAGAAGATTCCACCGAATTCATCCAGGTAAACCCGGTGGAACGGGTTTTAAAAGAGGACATGCTGTCATGATCCATCGATCACACCCTTTCTGATCTTCCTGGTCCCTGGCACATCGGGGGTTACTCGCTGTAGTACACCCAACATGGCCGTATACACGGAACGTGGTCTATCGACCTTTACATCCTATGCAGCACGTTCTATAAATCAGCCACTCCCCTGCGGTTCTGCGCGTCTCAACGCTACCGATAGCTGTGGCCTGACGTGCTCCATAGTTCGTTCTCCTGAACTGTGTTGCTTCCTGGTTCCCAGACCTTCCTCCTTCTAATTTCCTTCTACCTTCCTTGATCCTGTTTCTTCCGCATTCCGCGCAGACCACCTCCGTGTGCTGCCTCCATTCCAAGCTTCCTGGAGTTTCCAAGATCCCGGACGAAGAAGCTGAACGAATCCTGGAATCCGAAGATCTGCCGAGCGGGCTTGTACAAGACCCGAACTGCTCGGAAGAAAACCCCGACAAAGGACTCCGCAAAACAGAGAAAACATGTGAGAAAAGGGGAAACCTGTGACATACAGAACATAAGTCCAGGATTCAAACTACGAATCTTACTTCTCCTCTTGTGTCTCATTTTGTTGACAACAATCACAGTTGTGACGATCTTCAATGGTGGGCTTTAGAAGTGGTGAGAGGTGCAGATATGTACTCAAATGCAAACAGACTCTCTACCCGAGAACACTGGTGGATTTATAACACACAGAGCCATTTGGTCGGTCTAAATGTTTTAGAAGAATGGCTTTTGGCTCTTTGACTATTTCTGCATAATTTTCTGCATATCTTGCATCACAGTGTTGTCCCTCATAACATATATGGAACAGAACCTGTTCAGTATTGTGCCTTGATACATTAACATCTTATGCCTCTCATTAGGTCCTTTTTTGGCACCATTACACAGGGTTTGGAATACTGCCCCGATAATCAAGTGAGGTACTACATGGTTCCAATGAAAGTGTTTGTCACACATCATTTGAGACACAAAATGAAGTGGGTATTACTATTTTTCTAGTGATGCTGCAGATTGGGAGGTGAATCTTTCACAGGGTCATTGTTTTTGCCTGTCTATAATGGATGCTGTATAGACGGTCGGTGTGGGTTGCCTGTCTTATTGTGTTGGTATGACTAATGCCTAACGTTGCAGCAGAGAAACCCCCTCCCCACAAACCTCCCCCCCTCCTGTGTCCTTGATCTGTGAGTTTGTGGTTGCAACAGCGCCTTTTACGTGTCTTTAGCTATACAATGACCGGCTCATATAGACAATTGGCTCGGGTCACCCGTTTAAGGTCATGTGACCTTTAAATACATCACATCAAATACATCATCTTAACATTGCAGCCTTTGTGTGGGCCAGTAATGTACGCAGTACGTCAGACGCATCCCAATGTGTTTATAACGATTGGGCGCATGCGCAATACTGCATTGCTTGGATGGCCAACGTGAATGGAGTTTCTATGCACGCGACGTAAGCAGAATGCCGGATTTATTTAGTTGTTTCAGGTTCTTAACATGAAGCCTTATTTAATGCTTGAACGGGCCGTGTGTCGATTCTTATTTACTTGTGAATATTCACTTGTGTACATTCATTTATATACTCAGAAGACTGCTACCCATTATCTTTACACATACCACCGCTTGGATGACTTTTGTTACAATCCCCGGCGGGCATTCAGAGACTACTTTAACACTCTATGGCCAACCTGCCGTACATTTCGATCTTATTTACAATTACCGCGGCATCAGTGACTTAGATCTTGGGCGACAGCGATACGCTTCAGTATGCATATAATCTTTTTTGATACATGCCAGCAAATATCATCTAGCCCCTCAATGTAATATCACCGTCTGGCTCCACTTAAGATTCAGTCGTGAAATAGCTGCATATACCAAGGATGTTTTCTGCAAATTGGAATGTCACAATGGTCCATAAACTGAACATCAGGTTTGTTGCTTCTCTTTTTTTGTTCATAGCACCTGATGGATATATGACATGAAAAGGGTGGATTAATACTACCTTTGCTATCTCTTCACCTTAATGAGCTACGTGATTAAAGCCATTGTCACCAGCCCGATCCAACTTCTTTGACTGGGTGAGTTGGATTCTACCTATCCTGTCAATTGGAATTGTCTGGTTCTGCTCATTTGGCCATTCGATGGTCATTTTGATTCACTAATATGAATTTAGGGTTGTTCCCAATTTCACAAGCTTTTTTTGTTTTGCCTGCTTTTCTCTTTTTTTTATGTCCCCACAGACTCATCCAGTGAGATCTATATATGGCAGGACTAACACGTCACTAGAAATGTACGTCACTAGAAATGTATAGTTGACATTGGGATTGGCCAGCCTGGTCAAGTAAATGGTATTTATGGTTTCCTCCCGGCTTTATAATTCATAATTATATTTATGTTGAAGTGTTTGTTTTATGAGTTTGATTATAGTAAATGTGCCCACTAGTGTTCTCTTTGAGACCTTAAATCTTATATTTTGTTTATTTTCATTTTAGGATTGACTACCCTGTTTGGGTGTGTCTATCTAGTTCTGTTCTCAGAACTGTGTATAATTGAAGTCAGCCACAATCTGGGGCTGTTAACTACAAGGTAGCGTTTCGTCTTGAGGAAGACAGGCATCAACTGGAAATGTGGCTAGAAGCTTTCACCCCGTCGAACCTACCAATATGACTTTTTTCTAAGTGTTAGGTTGACTTTAGAACATCTTAGACTCTGCCTATGCCAAGGAACTTTGTAGACTGTTGTGACATGAGAATCATAATGTCCTGATACTCTGAATAATGTTCTTAACTTATGTTAACTCTGTATTCCTCGTTAGTTAAGGTAGCATATTTTGGATATCTTTTAGGTTTTAGGTATGATTGTTATTTCTTATTTCCTATTTTTATTTTTACTAAAAGTGGATATCTACTGCTATTTTGTTGTATTGTCATCATCCTATGTTCTATTATTTGAGCATTGAGCTATTTTATGTTTAATTGATGTTTGTTATGTGTAAAATGTATTAACTAAACTGTAACACATTAAATACATTATTTATTTAGAACATCCTATTTGTCCCATACTAGGTTAGTTGACGAATGGCACCTTTACATAATTGTTTGTACAATTATTTTTATTAAAATCAATATTAACTAAACTGTGTGACTGTATATTCTCTAAATGGTTTGTTAGGATTCCGTAGACATTCTGTTGGACATCGCTTTCCCTCTTTGAGTGAACTCCTTCAATCACTTTGGGTTTCCGTTGCCCCGCACGTTTGCATGCGGTGTGGACCTTTTAGTTGGTCCGCTTTTATGGTGTACAATGTATTTCTATTCCGATGTAATTTACCTGTAATACATTGAGCCAATATTTGGTATAGGCTTATAGAGTCTGAATATGAATTTGATCTACTTTGTGATACAACAATAAAATAACTATGGTCCTCCATATTGGGTACCAGGTCCGGGTCCCGCAAAAGGGGACTTACCGGGCCATTCCGACCTTAGAGGGCCGGTAAAACCCTTTCGCTGGACCCGACCCGGTACATCCCCATTCGCATAGGGCTCAATGGGAATGGGGAGGATGCTAACAAATGGCCTTTTAATGACAGGCCCGTTGTTAGCATCCCGGACTGCTTGTGGGACGCGCTAAGGAAGCCTGGTCTGACCAGGCGTTCCTTAGTGGGTCCCGTAGCAGTCCTCATAATAGGGCAGCCCGTAATGAACGGTGCTGGTCCCATACCGGCACCGTTCATTACGGGACCACCAGGGTCCTAATGAGGCCCTATGTATTTTTCATAAAATTACATAAAATTGTTTGTCGATTTTTTGGTCTTTTCTGGTTTCTCTCTGGCGTTTTTCTATCTTTTTTTGTCTGTTCAACACTTATGTATTAGATTCTAATTTTGTTTCGCTTGACATGACCCTTGTTTGATTACTGAGAAAGGCATTCTAGCGC
Organism: Ambystoma mexicanum; assembly: GCF_040938575.1. Classification (NCBI taxonomy): domain Eukaryota; kingdom Metazoa; phylum Chordata; class Amphibia; order Caudata; family Ambystomatidae; genus Ambystoma; species Ambystoma mexicanum. The sequence goes on from NC_090932.1 coordinate 522,953,924, forward strand.
AGCTGTAGTGAGGCATAGAGCAAATGGTGAATTTGAGATTGTTGGAAGTGCAAGAGTAGCGTCTCACTTTTCAGCGCAAGCAGCAGAATTGGTAGCACTTATTGTCTTGCTCGAAAAACATGAAGGGCAGGAAGTGACAGTGTACAGTGACTCCGCCTATGTGATGTCAACCACACACATAGTACTAGCACCCTGGAAATGGAGGGGCTACCTCTGAGAGGACGGCACTTCGGTGCAGTATGCATCCTTATTGGACAGGCTCTCTAAGGCACTATGACTCCCAGTAGCCATAGCGATAGTTAAATACACAGTGCATACTAAGCAAACTGACTTTATCTCTTGCAGAAACGAAGCCGCAGACGAAGAAGTCAAATGGATTGCATATTATTCAAATATTTTAAGTTTTGATACTCCAGATTTCAAGGAGAAGGCAGTCACGATTATGGGAGTGAATGAAGGATTTAATCATTTACCAAGAGCACAGTTAATGGAGATCCAGGGCACAGGAAGAGCAGGAATTATGGAAGTGAAGGGGGTGTTCTCTATCCCCACAGAAGCATTATGGCAACAGGACAGTACCAGAAAGCAGGCAATGCCAAAAGCATTGTTAAAGTTAGTGCTTGAACAGCAGCACTACCATGCACATGTAACTAGGGAAAGTCTTGCTGCAACAATTGCAGAAGACTGGTTTGTGCCGAACCTATCAGAACATTTTATGTAGCAAACTGCATCGTATGTAAATGTTTACCGCTCGGCATACACTGCAAACAATCAGAGGAATAATTCCTGTCCTTTTCAGCATTTACATATCTATTATGTTGATATGCTGCAAGTATGTAATGGATACAGGTATCTGATAGTGTTGGTGTGTCCCTTCTCCAGGTGGATTGAAGCAGGTCCTTGTACACACTCTGATGCCACTTGAGCAGTGAAGTTTTTAGTATGTGAAGTCTTTCCAAGATGGGGAGAGTGTGAAGTGCTGAGATCCGATAATGGGCTCCATTTTGTTAATGAAGTATTTAAAAAAATAGGTTTATTGTTGGGCATTAAACACACATTTTCTTCTGCTTATCACCCGCAAGCGAATGGGCTATATAAGAGACTCAACAGGCTTCTTAAAGAAAGAGTTGCCAACCTTAATTTGATGCTGAAAAAGGGATGGCTGTATTGCCTACCCTTAGCTTTATATGCCGTAAGAAATCAGCCCGGGTCGGACCACCACCTCACAACCCACGAGCTAGTGACAGGAAGGCGAATGAGAATGCCTTTAACTCCTCCATTGAGGAGTAGAAGTGATGCCCAGAGTACAGCAAAAATGTTAGGAAATTAATTAAATGAATACTTAATATGTATGACTTCTTGTATCTGTGTCATTTCAGATCAACTCAAGCGTCGGGGGGTCGGTATCAGAACACAGATGAAAACCATTCAGCAACTGGATCTTCAGAATTATTATTAGCACCGAGACTGTTTGTTGGTGACACTGTGCTGATCAGAAACTTCACTAGGAAGTGGCATGAGCCAGGATTTAGTGAACCTTATGTGGTGGAAGACATTACTTCCTCACCAGACGAACTTGGATTCACCGGAATGACATCAAACTCTGCACCGGAGAGGCCACAGCACCCCCAGCCATCGGTACAGAAGCAGGACAAGAAGAATTCCAGCATGTACAGACTCGATTGATGCCAAAGAAGAAGGACGATAAACCAACGAATTGACCAATAAATGCAGATTTGCATTTCGACTGTGGCTCTCATTGAACACTTCTTATAGATATTATAGCAGGCGTGCAAACTCATTGCTTGAGTCACTAACTTCTTTGAAAATGAACTTTAGAAAGTTGTTGACACATTACAAATATGCCTGAACTGGATTTCGAGTTAAGTTTCAATAATTGGAAGCGTGAGCAGTAGCCCGAATCATTTCTTGCTGAATACTTGTTTAACTGAGTTTATGGTTCTCCCCGAAAGTAATGTGCATTGCATCGTACTTGCCATTTTTGTGTTTATTCTTCAAGCTTATCCTGCCCTGTTAGAAGAAATGTGAATATCCACACGTTTTTACAGGATCCTAAAAATGGCCCTGTGATAAGGAGACTGGCTATAGCAATTGTAGAGGAGCTACTACAAGTACCAAATATACTACAGTTGCTAGAGTAGTGGTTTTCCTTCCTTCAATTGATCATAGCAAAAATAAGGAATCTTGAAAATGGTACGGTTTTAAGGAATGAGCAAGCCCAAGAAATTCCAGAATGCCATAAATGGTGTGGGTTAATATTCTGGTGTGTAATATGTGTCTTTGTCTTCCTGTTTCTTCTGGTTCACACTCTTTATTTTATTGGTCCAAGTAAAGCAGAAGTTCCTTTGATTCTCCCTACTCTAGGAACTCGTGTATATTTGCCCATTACTGATGAGCTAAGGTCTCGAGTATTTTCTTCCCAAAGCAGAGCTGCTTCAGAGTTGTTTCCATGGGCTGCTAACATTTTAAGGGGGAGACAAAGGGGAAGTTCAGAGGAAGATGATAATGGGATTAACACATATTTAGACAGTACATCACACTTGGGTACTAACATGTGGTATCAGCACAAGAAAAAGGTAGGAGAGAGAACTTCCGAGCAGAGCTGCTATGTTTGTTCTATCATACCGTATGGTATGTTGACCTCCCACATAGTCATAGCTACAGAGGTACCAGTGCAGAAAGCTCATTGCCTAACACACCTCACACTTTGCTGGACACAGTGACAGTTCCAGGGTCGAACAGCATCCTTGATATGAATGATTGAAAAGACATCCAAAAGCGAAGATAACCATGTCCAAGATCTGAAAACAAGAAAGAAAACTGAAACACGGAATCTAGTGATAAGATATGAACATCCTGGAATGAACAGAGCAGGAATCAGAAGAAAAGAAAACAAGATGCTAGATTGTCAAGGCAAGAATCAAGAAGAGATACAGAGATGTAAAGAAAGAGGTCAATTGCAAATCAAAGGAACCCTGTTGACTCTGGAAAGGATGGCCAGAAATGCCTGATTGTGTGCAAGGTGCAGCACTAATGAACCAGTTAGAGATTTCTGCAGAGAATTAATGCAAGCACTAGTGGCCAAAAATTGTAAAGTTGTTGACATGGGTTGACGATAGAGGTGCACCATTGCAGATAGTACCTCTTGCCAGTGCAGCTCTGTGTTTTAGAAATAATGGCATGAGGAAAGTTGGAGTGAATCATCAGTGTGGCTGAATTTTTGATGTACCAGGCATGATGTATGGGACAGTAGTTCTGATGGACTACTACTGGGCTTGTGGATCCACAGTTTAAATGAAGCTACCCAAAGATTGGGCTGGGATATGCTCAATTATTCACGTTCCAGCATTAGTGACTCCTCAAAGCGACCAGAACATTGGAGAGTTTCCAAAGGCAGATGCTCATATGAGAAAGAGAAGATCACCCGAATTTCTCACCTAGACACGGAGTGAGAATTATTTCTCTGCTAAATCAATAGAAGCTATTGATGCTATTCCTTATGAGCATAGGCTATTCAGCAAGACTGCCTCGATATTCACAACTATCTTAATGCCAGGAATCCAGACAATGGTGAATGCGAAGTGGTTACAGATCACTCGCTCGGAGCTTCTGCAGACAATCAACACTACCATAAATGGATTCAATGCGATCAAGGAAGATTTGAGGCCCACAAGGCTGATGACCCTCCAGAACAGATATGTCCTTGATATGATCACAGCAATGATGGAGGTGTTTGTGGCAAAATTGGAGAATCATGTTGCACGTTCATATCTTCTCATGATGACGAGAATGGGACCTTGACAGAGGCCATAACGTTGCTAACGAAGCTACACAATCAAATGGAAGATGAAAAAGAAGATATTGCAGATGACGGCTGGTTCGCGTCTATCTACTCATGGGTTCCACATGGATGGCGAATATCTTCAAATTCCTGGGAGCAGTATTGGTGATGATAATGTTTGGCTTCTCTGCGATCAGGTTAATAATCGCACAGTGTAAGAAGACAGCAATGAAGGCAGTAGGAATGAAGATCATGATCAATGTCGAATCAGGGTTTGGACCCAAGGAGTTGACAGATGAAGAAATGAGAAAATATTAGAGGCTAGCATTTTAGCACATGAGGGAACGAAGTTCCTGCATCAAGGAATCACAGGAAGTACATGGGACGATGGATCAGCTGTAATCCGAATGGAAGATGCAGCCATATAACCTGGAGTGTCGATATACATGTAAAATCAGCAGGATCCCTGAAGGGAGTGGTGAAGGTCTGGACTCCAAAGAAGCACTTTTTTAAGAGAGGATACCAAGATGTGGAGACTGGTGAAGGAGTGGTCAATATATCAACCAGAGGGGGGAGTGTAGAGGAGCAGCTGAATGCCTCTGCAGGAAGTCCCACCTCTTTTCTGCCTATATGTAATAAACTGGAAATTGTGACATGTGCAACGCCAGTAATGGTGCCTATACCACGAAGAGCCTTTGAGACAAGGTATCCACTGAGAAGGCCTTGTATGATGTATCCCCGAAGAGATGTCGGTCTCCTGAGAGAGAACCATGAAGAAGTGTGAAGATGTGAACAGGAGAGGCTTGTGACGTCACAAGAGATGAGCATGACGCACTGAGAAGGATGACCGAAGAAGAGAATGCAGAGACCTTATAGAATCTGACGGCAAAGTAAAGAATCGAGAAGACTCATGTGCAGGATGAAGATTGCACACGTGAAGAAGCACTGCAGAAAATGCAAGCCGTTTTATAACTGAAGGAGGACGTTTTTCTCCTGGTTATCTTGCTTCAGTGGTTGAAATAATGACTCTAACACAGTAGTTAATGTGATACAGGTTTGGCTTTTATTTGTGTTAGTGCTGGGTTGTTTATCAAGACACGTGGGTCTTTATCAAGGCTATTGTCAAAAGTCTCTATCCCCCTGTGGGGTCCTGGTCTGCGGTATGGGTGCTGTCCTGTAGACAACAGTGGCTCCTGTTGGGCCCTTGGCTGTGGCATATATCATAGGTCCGATGCGGCTCCTGGTTGGTGCCTTTGTGTGATCGAAACACGTGTCGGCTGACAAACAAGGCACACAATTACCTTCAAGTGTACTCAATGCATATCAATTAAATGTGAAAAACAACCCAGCACTAACACAAATAAAAGAGAAACCTGTATCGCATTAACTACTGTGTTAGAACCATTATTTCAACCACTGAAGCAAGATAACCAGGAGTAAAACGTCCTCCTTCTACTTAACAACTTGGGGTGCTGGCTAAACCCCAACAGCTCCTGTGATCTTGCAACACAAGAATAACTTTATTAGTCTCGGACAACAACACAGCCTAGCACAGGCCATTTCCACACCTAGAGCCAACCACGATTCCGTTTTATAACTGTACAGATGCAGTAACGCAAGTAGACAAAGCAATCGTAAAGGCTGGCTGTACGTAGTGAATAGACTGCAGGAGGTGCCGCCAATATATATATAGAATCTGGATATTCTATGTCACAATTTTAGTAAGCTTTTCCCATGGAGAAAGGAAGATGGATACTATGTGTGTGTGTCGCAGCAAAGTAATAAGCTGAAGCTTGAAGATGAACCGAAGGAAAGCTGTTTGGCCTGGTGTCAAAGGCTAAAGCAGCCAAAACTGGTTATCAGTCCTTGAAGAACAGTGAATGTGAGACGCCGAGGCATCCCTTGTTAAATTGCAAACAGAGAACACCATGAGTGCCAAGTTTCTTTATTCAAGACAATTAAATGCTATAAAATGGGCGGACTCATTTCTCCTGTCACGTGAGTCCCAAATGGAAGTAGAAGTGGGCATATAGATCTGAACCTTCATAAGAACATGCTCATACTCCCTTATATTCCCAGAGATTGTCACGACCCGTGACCCAAAACCCCACTGGCATGGTCACATGCCAGGTAGGGTTAGGACTCAGGGTTCACTTGGGGCCCCAAGGGCCTTGCATTATCATCATAGACTCTCCTGGAGTCAGGCCTTTGGCGCCAGGGTCATGTTCAGATTGGGAAATTGTCTTGAAGGGACTACTTTTTCTGTGAAGGCCTGCAGCCAACATGGAGGCACCCACACAGTCTAGTTCCTTCGTGTTATTCTGCAGTCAGCAGCGTGATGCTCATCGTGTTCAGAGACCAGCACCCGGCGATCCTTGAACAGCGGACCTGCAGAGGAGACAAAAGAACATCATTAGCAGTCTCTGCTTATGTGCAACTCTCCATCCGTCGATTCCTGCTGCTCACGGTCTTCCATCCAGTCGACAGCATCATCAGGACACCACGCACACACCGTAACGAAGCACCTGGAGGGAGAGAGAAAGAAGGACAACGTTAAAACAGGTTACTCACGGCATTCCCGGCAGTAATCACAAAATCCTCACCTGGCTGGGCATTTCTTGGCCGGTTCTGCTCTGGAAATCTTCACACGCCCAGAAAGACAATTGCGACCTGAAAAGGAATAAAGAATACAGGTTAGCAAGAAAATACATTACTGCGCCGCACTTCGCGCTTAACCGACCATCCATCATACGCTCCTGCGTCCATCATCCTGGCAGGAGCCTGATCCAAGTGGCGCACCCACCGAACCTCCGTGCACCTAAGGGGGAATAAATAAAGAAAAAACATTAATAGCAAGAAAAGAAAGCAAGGACATTTTAAGACTGCTATAACCAGACTTACCTCCTTAAAGACACTTGAATGGGTTAGCACCAGTGAAGTTAACTCGGTCGCTCCAACCCGCAGAAAACTACACGCCCCAGCACAGAAGGCAGGACGGAGAGCATGCCAGACATCACAACAAGGTGAGGAGTGGGCCATCAGGTCGAGTCCAGGGGGCTAGTGGGAGGAAACAAAATCTGTTCCTAAGTCCAGTCCACCTGTGTTTTCAGGCCCAACCGCCATAGAAGGCATCGTCCGGAATCGGGAAGGGTCCAGGGTGAATCCACCAACCAGGGCATAAGGGCGACCCAGTGGATACCAGGTGAGCGTAACAGAGACAAGAAGCTGCTACAATGTCAAGTTCAAAGACAATCTGAATGGTAGAAGGCATGAGCAATGAGATATGGGGCTGATTGGGTGGGGAGGTACAGTCAAGTTCACCCACCAGCACCTGGGGTGTTAGTCTAGAAAATACCCTACCATAGCATAGACGGTATATTATGTTGGCCGAAAACCAACCACATCATATGTCTAGCATTATCGGTGCATCATCAGTGCAGAATCGTCAGCATAACCTGCATAACCATAGAGCGTCCATTTAGTAAGAACAGAATTCGACATTTTGCTATTTTGCTATTTTGCTTCTCTTTGCTTTTCTGTTCAAATGCTTGGCTAAAAGTGAATTGTATCTCGTTCTACTCATGCACATAGCAAGACCACAAGTTACTTTTTGAGAGACTGTTGAGAGACTAGCCCAGAATGCCCAGTCAGCAATGCACCGTTTTCCTCCATCACAAGTCCTTGGAAATAAGCAGAAAGGCATTTAATCACCAAGCAGGTGCCAGCTAGTCTCGCTGGAGCGGCAGAAACTGTAGAAAATAAACAGTTAAAGGATTGAATTATACTCTCTTTCATGGCCCCCTTCAAGGGCCCCTTTAGATCGAGCCAACCTCTAGCTCACAAATAGAAACCAAGAGATAGTATGGCTTGGAATGTGTCCCTCCTACGAACACAGCTTGCTTACAGAACAAGAGCACTATGTTCTCGGTAACAAAGAATAGTGTCTGCACCTTCACAGATTGCAACTGTTGCTGAATAAATGTCTTTAAGGGTGTCATATTCATCATAATTGTCAATCATCGAACCCTTGTTAAAGGAGATACATTATGGGCGGTTTTGGATGTGTCACTACTGATAATTTGATGGTCATTTTGTATATATGTAACTGATGTAAAATGTTTGCTCTCTTGCATCCCATGAGGTCTGGGTAACACACATTGTGGGATGTGCGATCCGGTCGGCCGACTGAGAAGATTTGCTTTACATTAAACCCTAGATTTTGGGAATTGAACCTCGTGTCTGACGTATCAGTTCATGTGTGTTGATTGTGCCTTGTTTCCATGCACGAGGTTCCCAAATGGGGCCCATCAAAAATGGCGCCCGAATAGGCACCCTCCCCGATTTGCTCCATCGTGTACGTTGTAATTTGAAGAAGGTAGAAAAAACGAATTTAGGAAGAGGCCGTCGAGCCGGGATCGAGAGGTGTTTGGGGCGCCCCTGTGAAAGTGATGAGAGACTCCTTTGCAGATCTGTACACAACTGGTGCCTGATCGACGTGTCCAGCCAGAGTGCAAGAAGGCGAGGGTCCAGAAACGAGGCAGAGTGAGCCAGATATGCAGACACGATGATCCTTGGTTGCGTCAGTATACATACGATTTGCGTCTTCGTGAGAGACAAATTGGTTGATCAGGTGAGTCGTGCCCCGATTCTAATAGTCCTGCTATTGGTTGAGAGTTGCTCTTGCAAGATCAAATGCCCAGGGTAAGGTACAAACAAGATTAAACATGCCTGGGAAATTGTCTTCCTGTTCAGTGTGATTTTTCCACCGCGGTAGACAATCTTTGGAAACTGGCCAGGCTGCGCCACCCGTAGGGTCGCCAGCATATGAGATGTATATGAAGTATGGAATAGGGGCAATAATGTTTCGTGAAATTTGACATAGGCAAACCAGACATGTACAAGATTTGTAATGGCCTAAAAATGGGAGTTATGAGATGGCCCGTATAGATTATTTGGAAACGGTATTGCTGCGCAAGAAAGCATGACCTGCGACATTTGACGTCATTAGAGACTGGAGGAAGGAAGCTATCCTCTGCTTGAGAAGTAGGGAGAAACATGCGTGTAGGCACAAATCTAGAGACGATAAAGCGCTAGAACAGGAAGAAAAAGAATGGGATGAGCAAATTAGAAAGGCAGACAGAAGTCTCCAAATGGCAATAGATAAAATATATCCTCAGCAAGAATTGCATGCATCAGATGAATTAATCAATAAGATTCTAAATGAAAAGAGACAAGAACGTCCCAAAAGTAAGACTGACATAATTGCTCCAGTGCCCATTGCTCAGCTGTTGCCTCAGCCCACCCCGTAGTTCAGCCTCCATTACAGCCTCAGCTATCACTCCCCCTTCCAGTTGTTCCATCCGCACCAGCCCCTCCTTTGCCCATAATCTCACTCCCCCCTCCACCTACCGAGCTTGAATCCACAGTAATAAGAGAAGACAGTATGGGAGGAGCAGGGCCTGCACAAAGCGTGTATGCTAGAATAACCCGTAGTGCGGTCAGCAAGGAGAGGAGAAAAGAATTGAAAGAACAGGCAGAAATATACATCGAAGGAAATTATGAGGCCTCAACGATGGGGTCGATGTACCATTATAGGAAGCTCAATGAAAATCAGGTATTGTTGGAATGCATGGGGGAATATTTGATGGAGCGATGGAAGCAATTAATCGGTATGGTGCCGCCGCAGAAGTTGCAGGCCTTGAATGCCTTTGTGCGTATAAGAGAAAGTGATTCGGAAATGAAGGAACATGTGGATAGACTCTTTGAGTTTAAAAATGAACGTGATGAATTGTATGCTGAAATGTTTTCCATGCCTGGGTTTCGGAAAAAGAATGTAAGGAGAAGTGGGCAAGAGGCGGTACCATATGTAAAACAGTGATTTTTTCTGTCGTCAAAACATGCTAGTGAAGAAATGAAAATATGCACATGAGAGGCGCTTAGATGGATTACAGATGCTAGCATCCCTACAATGGAGGTGCATGAAACATTTGATCAATATACATTAGGAATGCAAAGGAAGGCACTGCAGGTAATGGTTGAATATTTACAGGACAATTATGTAGATATTAAGCAAAGTAGTCCACCTGAATTAAGGAAAGTAGATTATTAGGAGAGTTTTGGTGATACTTGGGAGCATTTAATAAAAGAGGATTTTGTCAGGAAAGCAGGCGAGAAGCCATTGTCAAATATGTCAGCGTTACCAGCACGAATAATACAGAAATTGAAGGTTATCGTTCCAGAAAAGAGAATTTTATGGGACAAACTAACTGCCTGCATGTAAGGCAAAGATGAGTTGGCTACAGCCTATTTTAACAGACTTGAAGAATTGTATACAGATTTTAGTGGACAGGATTTAAGCACTGAGCCTGGGAAAAGACTATTTGTTGACAAATATGTAAGAGGATTGTTACCTCCGATCCAAAATTTGATAATGACATCTGAAAGTGCATGACAAGCCAAGTCACAGAGTGAGGTATTACACATGGCCCAGTATTATGAAAACAGAGTAAATACAGAGAAAGAAAAAGAAGTAAAAGACAGAGTGAATCTAAAAACAAGGGTGTTACTACAAAAGGTAGCGAGTAATAATAGAGGAAGAGGAAATGCACAAGGGAGAGGAAATTATTCGAACATGCATGCAGGTCCACTTGGTCTAAACCAATGTGCATACTGTAAAGAAGAGGGTCACTGGTGAGCACAATGTCCACACTTGCAAAATAGGAATGGGAATGGTCAGAGAAGACAGAACAGAGGTCGCCCGGGACCACGGGGGCAGAATAGAAGTGATAGTACCCAGCAAAAACAGAACAATCAAGGAAATAGCAACCAGAATCAGAACCAAAATCAGAATCAGCACAATGGAGGTGGGGACGGGAATGTTTTCGATACTCAACCAAATACATACTATTCTGGTGATTATACATCAGATGACGTATTGTTCCCCCGTTAGGACAGCCCAAGACAGGGGTTGGAACTAGTGTTTATTCCCGTTGACCAGAAAGGACCCTACGTAGAAATGAAAGTTGGGAATAAGGAGCACAGTTTTCTCGTGGACACAGGTGCACAGAAGTGCTCAATAGACCACCACTTGGTTCCAGGAATACCACTGTCAGGGCAAAAGAATGTTTCAGTAGGATTCGCAGGCACCCCAGTAATTAGTCCTGTGTCCCAATCAGTACCAATAACACTAGGGCCATTCATTGAATATTGCCCGTTCTTGTTGACACAAAATTGTGGCGAGAATCTATTAGGTTTAAACTTGTTAAAGAAACTAAGTGCAATTATCCATTGTACTCCTGATGGAGTGTTTTTGACAATATCACCACAGAATATACCAGTGTCTGAGTTCCTGTCCAAACCCCTGCCAACAGAGTTAAGTAAGGTACCGTCTTGTATATGGGCAACGAATGATAATGATGTTGGTTGTTTGAAAATAGAGCCAGTGAGAATTGTTTTGAAAGAAGGAGTAGCATTGCCACGTATTCCCCAGTATCAAATTTCAGTTGAAGGTGAGAAAGCATTGAAATGTATTGTCTCAGATTTGATTAAAAGAAACGTGATTGAAGAGATTACCAGTAGCACTTGTAACAGCCCTATTCTTCCAGTTTATAAGAAAGGAGGTAATGAGATAACGTTCCGTTTCATAATTGATTCACGCGCATTGAATTAAATAGTTGATCCCCAGTTCCCGTTGGTCCCAGATGTCACTACCATTTTGACAATGATACCAGCTTCGGCTTCATATTTCATTGTAGTCAATCTAAAAAATGCATTTTTTAGCATTCCAGTGCATCAAGATAGCAGATATTTATTTGCTTTCACACTAGGAGGACGTTCATTCACATTCAGACGAATTCCACAGGGTTACACTGAAAGCCCAAGTATTTATAGCAGAGCATTAAAAGAACAACTAGACATGCTAGAACTACCAGCTGTTTGCGTCCTATTGCAGTGCATAGATGACTTGTTAATTGCTGCTGAAACAGAAGAAATTTGTAAGGCGGGAACTGTTTTGTTGTTGTCACATTTAGCAGAACATGGGCATAAAGTGTTGTTAAAAAAATTCCAGTATTGTCGAAAGGAGGTGGCCTATTTGGGCTACCTACATTAAAAAGATGGGAGAAGACTGACACCAGAAAGGATAGAGAGTATCTCCGGTATGCCTATTCCAAAAACACAGAAAGGAGTTAGAGCCATAATACGCATGGCTTCCTATTGCCGCCAATGGATAGCACATTTTACAATGATTGTAAAGCCAATGGTGGCATTGACAAAGAAGGTTGTGTTGCCTTTGCCATGAAGTGAGGAATGTCAGAATGCATTTGATCTGCTCAAAATTGTGTTGTGCTCAGCCCCAGTTTTGGGCACATCAAATTATGAAAAAGTTTTAAGGTTATTTGTGCATGAAAATGAAGGCTGCACGTTAGCTGTTTTGACACAGGAACAAGGTGGAAGAAATAGACCATGAGGTTATTTTTCTTCCACGCTGGACCCTGTCGCATGCGCTTTGCCGCATTGTTTGCAAGCTGTTGCTGGCGCTGCTGCATCAGTGAAACAAACCGAAGGAATGGTGTTGGGGCACACCTTAATTTTGATGGTGCCACACGCAATAGATGTTCTCTTACACAGAACGCAGACGCAACACCTCACATCAGCTAGATTGAATAGATATGAAATTGTCCTGTTCGCACCACATATTCAAATTCAGAGGTGTTGCGCTTTGAACCCTGCAGAATTAATGCCCCTGCCCAGTGAAGAAATATGTGAGAATGAATCACCTCCTCAAGATTGTTTAATGGCTACTGAAGAAGAAACAAAGGGAAGAATAGACTTAGCAGACACCCCACAGAAAGAGCCAGATGGAGAACTGTTTTGTGATGGTTCCTGTTTCAAATTACCTGACGGCATGTCAACTGCTGCCTATGCCATAACGACACTAAAGACTATTGTGGAGAGCAAAATGATCCCACACAATTCAGCGCAGGCAGCAGAGATAATAGCGTTGACAAGAGCATGTGAAATTTCTGAAAATCTAAATGTTAATATATATATATATATATATATATATATATATATATATATATATATATATATATACTGACAGTCAGTATGCCTTTGGGGTGGTGCACAATTTTGGCTGACTCTGGGCTGAGAGGGGTTTCCTAACATCACATGGAACTAGAATCCAACATGGCCCTTTGATAGTGCGATTTTTGTCTGCACTTATGTGTCCAAAGCTGCTGGCAATAATGAAATGCGAAGCGCATAAAAAAATAACATGTAAGGTGGGAGAAGGAAACCATTTGCAGACAAAATTGCAAAACAAACTGCCACTGACTTGAGCACAAACATGTTGGTAGTGCAGTCTGAAAAGGTGCCCTGCATGATAGAGAATGGGATTGCTACAGTCAAAGAAATGCAGCCGGATGCAACTGCTGATGAAATAAAAGGGTGGGCTGAGGGCTCTGCAGAATTAGACTTGGAAGGTTGCTGGGTGGACAAGGAGAGTAGAAAATGGATGCTGCCCAACTCCTACGTAACTGCAATGGTCACCATGGCCCACAGTCCCACGCACATTTGTGCAAAAAAAATTATTCAGCATTTAACTGCAGTATGGCAGCACACGTACATAAACGAAAATGCGGAAAGACTAGTTCAGAATTGTATAACATGTCTGCAACACAATATTGGAAAAGGAACAGCTACTCCAACAGGTAGTTTTGGCCCTCCCACTATGCCCTTTGAGGTGATCCATTTTAATTTCATAGAAATGGAAAGATGTCAGAACTTAAGATACATCTTGGTGGTAGCGTGTGCGTTTAGTAAATGGGTAGAATAATATCCGCTGAAGGACTGCACAGCCATGAGCACTGCTAAAGTAATGTTAAAAGAGTACTTTTCCTGATTCGGCCTGCCACGGGTCATATGGTCAGATAGCGGCCCGCATTTTGTTTCTGCCGTGATATTACAGATTTGTGCGGGCCTCCAGATTGAAAAACGATTCCATTGTGCCAGGCATCCGATGAGTGCTGGACTTGTTGAGCCCCAAAATGGCATATTAAAGAGTAAAATAAGTACAATTTGCGCAGGGAGCAAGCTGAGATGGACGAATTCATTACCTTTAGCTTTGTTGTGCATGCGCACATCTGTACAAGCAAAGACTGGACTCTCCCCATACAAAATCATGATGGGGAGGCCTGCTAATGTTTGGTGTGTGCCGCAGCCGATGCAGTTGAGTGAAATAGAATATCCTGTGCTTAGTACATATTGTAACATTTTAATACAGAAGCTTTGTTTG